>NC_041405.2:39372787-40657787 GCF_900747795.2 Erpetoichthys calabaricus
TTCAGCGGGTTGGAAAATGGATGGATGGATATATATATATATATATATATATATATATATATGTATGTGTGTGTGTGTGTGTGTATGTATGTGTATATATATATGTTGATATGTGGATGTGTATATGTATATATATATATGTAGATATGTATATATATGTATATATGTATATATATGTTTATATGTGTGTGTGTGTATATTATATATATAAAAGACAGCAACACTCATAACAATGACAACACAATTACATTGACAATCATGTTACGTTATTTTTAAAATGTTTCCTTTTCTTTTTCATAACCTCTTTAACACAGTACTTCTCCGCTGCGAAGCGCGGGTATTTTGCTATTTATCTATATATATATAAAGGAGAGTTGGGATCCGAGAGACTGTGTTTGTGTGTTTGTGGAGGGATGGAGAGTTAAGGCGGGTGTTGGAGTCACGTGATCATCTCCCCTCCCATTCACCTCATTTCATTCACTTCATTTCGCTCCGAGCTCAGCTCCGCAGCTGGCGCGGTCTTGCTGTTCTTGATTTGCTTTTCACATGGCCAAGTATACGTTACATGCTCAAGAGTAAGCTCAGCGCACAACTTGGTCATATTACAACCGGAGGGGCGAACTGACAACATGGTATACAAAGAGATCCTTAACAAATAATTATTGGTATAATTTCCCTCAGTTTATTATTTAAAATTTTAAAGCAGTACTTCGCCGCTGCGAAGCGCGGGTATTTTGCTATTATATATATATATATATATATATATATGTGAATGTATGTATGTATATATGTATGTCTATATTTATATCTATATATATATATATATATATATATATATATATATATATATGTAGATATGTAAATTTGTATATGTATATATATATATATATATATGTATATGTGGGGGCGGCACGGTGGCGCAGTGGGTAGCGCTGCTGCCTCGCAGTCGGGAGATCTGGGGACCCGGGTTCACTTCCCGGGTCCTCCCTGCGTGGAGTTTGCATGTTCTCCCCGTGTCTGCGTGGGTTTCCTCCGGGCGCTCCGGTTTCCTCCCACAGTCCAAAGACATGCAGGTTAGGTGGATTGGCGATTCTAAATTGGCCCTAGTGTGTGCTTGGTGTGTGGGTGTGTTTGTGTGTGTCCTGCGGTGGGTTGGCACCCTGCCCGGGATTGGTTCCCTGCCTTGTGCCCTGTGTTGGCTGGGATTGGCTCCAGCAGACCCCCGTGACCCTGTGTTCGGATTCAGCGGGTTGGAAAATGGATGGATGGATGGATGTATATGTGGATGTGTATATGTATATATATGTATATGTAGATATGTGTATATGTAGATATGTATATATATGCATATATGTTTATGTATATATATGGTTACATAACCTCTTTAACACACTACTTCTCCGCTGCAAAGCGCGGGTATTTTGCTATATGTATATATATATATGTGTCTGTATGTGTATATATATATATATATTTATATATATATATATGTGTGTGTGTATGTATGTATGTGTGTATATGTATGTGTATATATATATGTTGATATATGTATATATATGTGGATGTCTATATGTATATATATATATATATATATATATATATATATATATATATGTAGATATGTGTATATGTAGATATGTATATAAGTATATATGTTTATGTATATATATGTTTACATAACCTCTTTAACACACTACTTCTCCGCTGCGAAGCGCGGGTATTTTGCTAGTTAAATAATAAAAGGCAAAGCCCTCACTGACTCACTCATCACTAATTCTCCAACTTCCCGTGTAGGTAGAAGGCTGAAATTTAGCAGGCTCATTCCTTACAGCTTACTTACAAAAGTTAAGCAGGTTTCATTTCGAAATTCTACGCGTAATGGTCATAACGGTCGACAACGTCCGCCATGTTAAACTTTCGTATTTATGGCCCCATCTTCACAAAATTTGGTAGGCGGCTTCCCGCCAAAACCGATGTACGTACTTATTTCAGAAGCTGTGAGAAAACAGTAAAAAGGAGGCATGTCCGACATCGTCGTACATTTTCTGATGCAGCTAGACGGAAACAACTTTGTGACACTGCCGCCAAATACTTGCAGAAAAATCCACAAGTTCATAGACACGCTGACGCTAAATACTCGCAGGCAAATTCACAAGTTCATAGAGATGCTGTCGCTAAATACTGGCAGGCAAATCCACAAGTTTATAGAGATGCTGTCGCTAAATACTCGCAGGCAAATCCTCAAGTTAATACAGCTTCTGTTCGGTACGATCCCAATAATGAAAAGCGGTTCATGCAAAAACAACAAAACAGTACACATTGGATCCATGGATGTTGACTGTGAGTATTGTCAAGCTCATAGGATGGAAATGCTTTGTGCTGTAACGGTGGTAAAGTCTCTCTCACTCCTTTACATAAGCTTCCTGACCTTCTTGAGGGCCTGTTAAATGGCGAACATCCTCAAAGTGAGCATTTCTTGAACAACAGTCGAAAGTACAACAGCGCATTTCAAATGACGTCATTTGGTGATAACCAAATCGTTGAGGGAAATTTTATGTCTTCATTTAAAGTCCAGGGACAAGTGTATCACTTGATTGGCAGTCTTTTACCAATGCCGACTGAGGAACACAAATTTTTGCAACTTTATTTCATCTGGGACAATGAGAAGGAAGCACAAATGTGGTGCGCTAATAGGCCGTCCGTCGCTCTGGTCTCTTCATTCCCTTCCTTGCTTTGCCATGGTATTCACGTCTCCTTGCTGATAAATGCAGCCTTTTAATTTAATCCATGGCTTCTCCGCTGTTTTATTGTTCGTTTATTACGATTATAGTTATTGTGCAGGTATTTTAGACTTAGTTTACATTGTTCAGGTACACATTTCCTTTATCGTTCCAACCGTACCCCCATTAACATGTCTATTGAGGTTGTGTTACATGCTTTTAATAAATTCAATAAAAGGAAAGGATTGTGACCCTGAAATCAGCCAGTGGCTTGCATTAATGAGAGTAGTGCTGACATCATTTGAAGAGAGGATTGACACCTACTTTCAGCAAGATAACTGTTTTCATGCAGCTAAGGTGATCCTCTAATTTAAGACCACAACAGGATGTAATTAGAGGCAACTTTGTGGATGAGAGCATGAGGATGTGAGCATGGTTGTTTGTATATGGACTCTATCTCTGGTTATTGTTGTACACATTATTGTCACCATAAACTAAAGACTTTGGAAGTTTTTAAAGTAAATACTTGTGCTGTCTGTGTTGCCACCAACAATATTATTAAATGATCTCACCATTGATTAAAAATATGGGACTAGGTGCACTTCTGTGAACTTAGATAGTTAATGTTTGTTAGATAAGAAGGAAATTGAATAGTTGTTGACAATGTTTTTATCATCATACTTGGAAGTTATGAGGTTATGGGACACAAATCTGACATTTATAAGGGAAAGCATGTAATGCCAGTATATTCTGAAGAAAAAGAACTTTAACACGTGTTATTGTTTGACTTGAGTTTCTATGTCCACTGTTATTGATTTTATTAGCTATTATTGATTTATGTGATTTATCTTAGGTATTAATGATTTCCACTGATTTCTGTTAATCCCAAAATTTGGCTAGCCGGGAGTCTTTTCATTCTATTTAGTCTCAAAGGGGAGTACATATTTAGTATGCACACGTTTTATACAGATTAGGAATAGGGTTGCAGTAGGAAACTAGTCATTACAGTTTGAGTGGGACTTGAAGAAGTCCTAAAGGGAGGAATGTGGAAGAATAATTTTAGGGTAATATAGCTTTAAAGTTAAAGAAATAGCATAAAGCATTAATAAATATCAGAAACCTCTACAGGCATATCAGGAAACCAGATAAATGTCAAGTGAACAACAAAATGTACTGAAAGATGATTAAGAGATGACTAAGAAATCAGCAGATGTCCTCTAAACAACCAGAATGAGCACTTGTTATATGCACAGAAACTTCAAGGGTGGTGGCTCAACTCAAAGGTATAAGAAAAACCAGAATGTAATATAATAAACTTTTATTTTATGTAGGTTTTTAGGTTGTAAACCAATGAACCAACCAGAGTAAATGTATGCATTGAATGACACTGTATGTAAATTCGGTTGTTTATAAAATGAACCTCTATTCTTTGTATCTCTGATCATTCTGACCATGCTGTAACATACTGCTTTTGAAGAATGATCCCTCTAAGGCATTTTGCTGAGGAATAATTAAAATATAGCATGAAGAGTTTTTCTCCTGCCTGATAACTGATTTGACATGTTAGAACATATGTATTTCTTTAATAAGATGTTAAATTTCTACCACAGTGGACGTAATTATGCTCTGATAAATCAGGCAGAGGTTTACCATCAGATTTGTAAGCACCTTTAACACTAGAATCCCTGAAGCCTACAAAATAACTTGTAATCCCGGGCCACTTAACTTCCTTCACACCTCTCCTCATCAGCGTCTTTTGTTTTGTAAATGTGTCGATTAGCACAAGCAGCCTGCTATCAATCCCCTCCCTCCCCCCTTGATAGAGCTCAACTCGGGCAAAAAGTTCTCCCAGCTCAAGGCTCCTTATCTGCGTGTGAGATGCCTGGAGTTGTATTGGGTAAATAATACGGTATATCGTTATTTGAAACATATGCATTTCACGTGTGTTCCGTGTCTTCAAAGATCTGGGTAAGTGTAGGATGAAAGAAAATGTGAGGCAAGGAATGCTGAACACATACCTAAAGCAGAACCTTTTTCTATGTTATACTAATAATGACGTGAAGTTTATAATATGTGAAGATTTTAGTTCAAATATAGCAGGCTATTTGCTGTTGTGCTGATCAAAACATTTACAAAACAAAAGACGTTGATGGAGAGGTGCGAAGGAAGTTAAGGTGGCACGGGATTACATGTGTTTTCGTAGGCTTCAGGGATTCTAGTGTTAATGTTGCTGTAGCACTGATCAAGTACTCTCTTATAACCAGTTGGACAACTGATATATTGATATAAATTAGTGTTCTCTTCAGTGAAAAATGGTTGCACAAAATTAAATTCAGAGAGCCAGAAGACACAGATTCATTCCTCTGTATCACACTGGAGACACTTTCAAATGCTTAACTCGCCACTGCCCTTGGGTGAATATACACAATTGTAATGAAAACTTGTGGAAACTCTGCACAAATAAATTGGGTATAAGACCCTTAATGTACACTTTTTTCTAACCATCAATGATTTACACCATTTTTTATTAATATAAAGGCAGATACCCCTTTCTGTAAATACTACAACACAGTTATCTTTCTAATCAGATTGTAAATATACAATGCCTAAAGTTCATCCACATTACTTTGAGGAGGCTGAACATTTCCTATTATCACCTTTAATGACCAGATTATCGGGTGTTAGTTTGACTCTGCTGGTCACAGCATTGCACCCATTACTTTCTTGCTCTTGCCATCCTTCTCCATGTAGGTCCCATTCATTTTTCGTATCTCATCTTCCCATCTTAGTGGGGTTCTTTCATATGGTCGCTTCCGCTCACATGGGTACCACTCGGTAACTACATGTGTCAACCGAATGTGTGACGTGTCCTACCTATCTGAGTTTGCTCTGCCGACACTCTGTGATCACAGCTTAGTTATTGGCCTGTTAATATAACAAAATGCCCCTTCAGTCTCAGCTTTAAAATACAGGCTGAAGACTCACTAATTTGGTCTGGCATACCCTGAGTAGAGCTGCTGATCAGCTGTACATACTGAATTTCTGTTTGATAGGCATTTGTACAAAAAGGTAAGTAATGTAATTTTTTTAAATCATTACTTTATACCTTATTATCTATGTGTTTTAATAAAACTGTATTTATATGTGTACTTATTCTATATTTAGTAATTAGTATGATCTGTACTTGCATTTTAACTGAGAATTGTTACAGAACTTTGCATCAGCACTCAGTGTTGAGCACTATACAAAATAAGATGTGTTGCATTATATTGTATAGTATGATAGTTCTAATGGTACAGTACATGTCAAATCATTGCATTCAATTTTAAGGCATTTTGTTCCCCTTGCCTTTGTGTTAAAAGGGGAAACTTGTTAATTTTGTCTTTTTGACCTGTGTACCTGAGTATAAATGACACTGCATCCCCTACCATATTAAGTGTTATTTGTTTATTGGGACTCAAATAAGAAAAGCACTAGTTGAGACTGTGGATATAAAAGCCATTCAAAGGCTTATGGAGTTTGTAGCCCAGTTCTCTGTTCGTGCAGTTCACAGTGTAAAGAAGTGCATGCCAATCAACAATGAAGCTGACAAAGGCTCTTAAGATAACAAGTAAAGATTCAGCAGGTTAGTTGAAGTGTACCTGAGATAGTACCATATTAGCTGCGGATAAAGGCATGTAGTATAGTATTAAAAGAAGATGATCCTTAGATTGAGTTGTTGCTGCAGTGAAAAATGGAACAAGATCAATAGCAAGTTTAACTTATTTGCAGCTCGTCTCGTTTTGTCCTTGTGTTTCTCCTCGGTATCCTCATCCAGTCATCTGATTGCTACTTAATGTCACTTTCTCAGCAATAATCGTCTTGCCTTCTCTCAGTTAACAATGTGCCATTATATATTCTTCTAGATTTAAAGGCACAGAGCACTGGGAAAATGTACATCCTCATGTAAACTTATTAAAAATTAATTGCAATTATTAAGCTACATTAGATCAAAATGAGTGTCCCTGTCATTTTAGAAAATGTTATTTACTTTGAGCATAGGCTCTGAAATCTGTACACGGAAAGTAATGATGAAAAATGTGCAAGTTAGTAGAATAATTGTTTCTCATGGGTGGATCTACCATCAGGGTGACCAGAATGCATGCCCTGGGGCCTTGACATATATGAGAAAAAAAGTAATGCCAGTTATTTTTCTGACTCAGCAGGACCTTCTACTCTTCCATGCAATACATGTACACAGATACTCATTACATTACATTGCCCCTCCTCAATCTAATGTACAAGAGAAACACTCACTTAAATCTCTGAGGGAGATCACCCTCCGGCTCGTTTTATTTATATGGGATGTTCATAGAGTGTAAATATAGTTATATTAGATTATATATAATCTAGTCTTGCTGTAAGTCATGTCCTTATTATATAGATAATACAGAAGAGTTAATACTTGACATTTATTATGTGCCCAAATTTTCTTGATAAACTAATTAATCCAACATTCAATAAAGCATATAAAATACCTAGTCACAGACGGGTCAATATTTGAAAAGAATATCTCATTGCAGCACAAATTTCACAGTAGAGCACAGGTTTTATATAACATATTGTGAGAGATTTCATATCAGATCTAGAGAACATCTGCAAAGATACCCTCTCAACACTCTGAAGGGAATACAGTATGGGAAAAACTGGCAGCATCATTCAATGCTCACATTTCCAACTGTCAGTCAAGTAAATTCTTAATTTGGGACACCAACTCTGTCTTTTTACTGTGCTGTAATGGTTAAATGTATGTTGATGGGGGGAAACAAGGATGCTGTTTTTTTCTTCTACTAGGCTTTGAGATAAAAAGACACACATGGCTTTAATGAACAATTTCAGTTTCAAAAATCTGGTAATGTGTTTAGATTAAACAAATATATCTATATCTAGACATCACTGTGATTACTACTGCCATGTGGGTTCAATGGCTGGCTAAGTGATTATTCTTTGAAACATGTTTTTTTTAATGCTTGGCAGAATTTTAGGCTAGAATTTACTTTAGCGGTTGTTTTTAATAATAATTGAACCAATTTATTTGAAAATATTTTCACAAAATTCTACTGGGCAGCTATCTGGTTTGATAGTTTTTCCACTTTGGAATGAGCTTATGACATCTTGTATTTCTGTTTCTCAAGTTCATCTGGACCAATAATATCAGGTTGTGGTATTTGTATTTTTTGGAAAAACTCCTTAGCTTGTCTTATCTTCTTTACACTAAAAAAATAAAGACTTACACTTCTTCTTAAATGCATTAATTATCTCTTTATGCGCCCTGATTTTTTTTACAGTTGCATTGGTAATTTCTATTATTGTATTATGAATGTACTGCTTATGGGTTTGTTAAGCAAGAATCTTTAAATAGGTTGTTTAGTTTCTCTTGGTGTGAAGAGGTTCCATTCTGATTCTGAAGTCATTTTTATACAGAAAATCTCACTACTTGGCATTTTCATGATCTATTCAGGTTATCTTTGTAAAGTGTTCTGAAGTCTTCCTAGTCTCTAGTTTATTTTTTTATGAAACAGATATGAAATAGTTGTCCTCTTAACACCAGAATTCCTGAAGCCTACGAAAAAACTCGTAATCCCAGCCCACCTTATCCCCTTCGCACATCTCCATCAGTGTCTTTTATTTTGTAAATGTGTCGATCAGCACAAGCAGCAAGCAGCCTGCTGTCCCATCCCCCGCCTTGACATAGCTCAGCACGGGCAAAATGTTCTCCCAGCTCAAGCCAAGGCTCCTTATCTGCAAGTGAGGTGCCTGGAGTTGTATAGAGTAAATAATACAGTATATCATTATTTGGAATACATGCATTTCATGTGTGTTCCGTGTCCACAAAGATCTGGGCATTGTTGGATGAAATGAAATGCAAGAAATGTTGAACACTAAAAGTTAAAACTAAGGCAAAATAAGTTAATTAGCAGTAAAAACTGATCACTAATTAAGAAAATGGTTAGAATGAAAACCTACAGCCACTGCGGCCCTCCAGGACTGGATTTGGACACCCCTGGTTTAACTAATCAATCCCAAGAACAGAAGTTATATTTGAGTTACATGCTACAGTACATGTCACAGAATAACCAGATAATCATAAGATGACTTACTAATCGAAAACTAATGAAACAATGTATTTGTGTACTACAGGTTTTTTCTGCTTTAATTGATTTAATATTAGTAAAAGTATAAATCTTTTGTTTATAATTTCTATAAATACAAGGGCATATTTCCTGATTAAATAGCTGAACAATTTGATTATAATAGGATTATATAGCCTGCGTTAATTCACGCTGTGTACTGCATGATGGCACATTGCTATTGCTCTCTCCACTTAGCTGTTGTCACTTCCTCCCACTCTTGTTTTTTTCTCTTAATTGCGACTCCTGAATTCCTGTGCAGGAAATGGCTGATCTTCCTCTCCAACCCTCGACTGACATCAGAGGGACCTTGTGCACCAGCAGGGGCCAGAGTATTCATGGCAAGATGACATGCTGGTAGAATCAAGTCTTGTATTTTCCTGGTAACACTGACTTGTCCATTGCTATTAACCTCGCCACCAAATCTCTGCTGATCGACTTTATGCCTGCTGTGTCCCTCAGGGTGCAGTCAAAGACCTTTACCCAGGCTCTTGACTGGCTTTTTGGTGATAAATGGGATCTGAATACCTTCTAATGAGAAACAGTATTGATCTGTGACTTTACCCTTCCTCAGGACCAAAGACCTTGACTTATCTGGCTTAAAGCTCATTCTTGCCCAGCTGATGAGTTGATTGAGGCCTTGAAGAATCTCTTTGAATCTAGGAACCAATGTAGTTGTTATAGTCAAGTCATCTATAAAGGCTCTTATGGGTGGCTGTTTGAGTCCTGACCTTGTCAGCGGGCCTTTGCATGCTACTTCTGCTGACTTAACAAGTATGTTCATTGCTAATGAAAACAGGGAAATTGAAATGGTACAACCAGTAATAATCCCTTTTTCCAACTGGTGCCATACTGATGTTGTACTGCTAGCTGTGACTCACAAGCTAAAGCCACTGAAATAGTCCTGGATGAGGTCTCTGATGTTAACTGGGACATGTAACATGGTTAGTGCTATCTCCACGAGCTTGTGTGGAATTGACCCATATGCATTTGTAGCCCAGCCACAAAACAGCAAGGTCTCCTCTACCTTCCCTTGCTTCTCGATTCAGCTAAGTGACTACTGCCACATGTTCTAAACATCCTGGCACCTCTGGGATATTAAACTTCTGCAATGATGTATCTATAAAAGAATTTATTAGGAGGAACTCTGACAGGCGTCATGCAATAATCTAGAAGAAAATCTTGCTTTTTACACTGAGGAGTGAGATCATTCTGAAATGCTTCATTTCCACTGAATTCTCCTCCTTCATTATCCAGACACCCTTAGCAAACCTCCACTGCTGGGCTACCCTAAGCCTCTTCCAAATTGTCCTGATAATTCTCCACAGCTGGAGCATAAGCCTGGGACACCACTTGTAGACAAAGTATGCTTCTTCACTAGGGCCTGGTGCTGAGCAGCTCTGACAACCTCCTTCACCTCCTTTAAAGTTGGTTTCTTACTGGTTGAGGTGGGGATATCAGTCCTCTGTAGTGACCCAGCTCCTTTTGTCTCTTACTCTTGCTTGGAAGTATTCCCGAGGAACTTCTCCACATCCTCTTTAGAGTATGCTAGGTGGCCACTTCGTTTCTGCCCAAGCAGTTTTTTAATAACCCCAAAAGTGTTTGCTGTAAAGGCAGTGTGCTTTGAGCCCTCTCCTTACCTTACATGTGCCACTCAGCTTGCCTAATGGTAATGAGCTTTTTCCTCACAATATTTACAAGGTCTATAGGTGCCGCCTTATCCTCTTCCCTTGCCTCCTTATATTGCCACTTACATGATCTAAGCTGTTGTCTCAAGTGGGTGATTCCTGCCTCCTGCCAGTTAGGCCCTTCTTGATTCTTGTCTGGTGGCTCTTCCTTCAAGCCAAAACTCTCAGAGGCTATGCTGACAATAATAGTGCTCATACCCTGTCACTCTCTTCTGGGATCCAAAATGGGCGCATCTGTAGTGATTTTATGTTCTGTAAGGTGAGTCAAGCCCCGCAGGGCTGAAAAAACATCAGTGTTCCGTTCAATCAAAGATAACAACTCTGTCTTTTGCGAGTCAGTCAAATTGTCACCAATGGCAACATCGGTCTGAGAGACAGCAGCCAAGGAAGTGCAAAACCCCTGCGGGTCACGCCACTCCTTCAAGAGATTAACATGTAAAATCTGGAATGGTTTGCACCGGTCTGGTATTCTGACCTTGTAATTCACTCGTCCCATACGCTCCTCAATAATGGCAGGACCCTGCCATTTTGCTAGGAACTTGTGCAGGTCAGATGGAATCAAAACCAAAACACGATCACCAGGTTTGAATTCACGGAGCTTATAGCGTCTATCATATAGATGTTTCTGGGTTTCTTGTTCACGTTGCTGATGTTCCAAAGTTTAGAAGTCCTGTCTTGCAATGAAATTACCTGATCCGCAAAGCTCGGCCTGTGAGCTTTTGTCCAGATCCCTGTCCATTCCTCACAGACAACATCCAAGACGCCTCGTGGGCATCTATTAAACCACAACTCAAAAAGGACTCAAGCCAGTAGATGCTTGTGGCAATTCCCGCACCTCAAACATAAGGAAAGGCAGGACAGAGTCCCAAGACGTTGGGTCATCATGAGCAACTCGCCTGATCATCTGTTTTAAAGCCTTGTTAAATCGCTTTGTCAGTGCATTTGTCTGTGGACTGTGGATTAAACAGTTGTACTTAATTTCATAACGGCAAGGATGTCACATAATTGTTTCAACATGTGAGAAGTAAAAGGCGTGCCCTGATCAGTTAAAATTTCAATATGATGACAATACGAGTAAAAATCTCACACAGAGCTTTGGTAACAGCGGAGGAATTGGCTTTTCTCAGAGCAACCACTTCAGGATATCACATTGCATAGTCAACCAGCACAAGAATATATTGATACCCATTATTACTCTTAAGAAGAGGGCCAACAATATCTAGTCCTACCCGATGAAAAGGAATATCCAAAATAGGTATAGGCGAAAGGGGAGCCCTTGGAAGTTTATAAGCAGAGACGATCTGGCAATCTCTAATCGATCCCTAGTCTTCTGCAAAAGAATTTTCCTATGTACTTCAGGTACAACTAACTGTTAGTAAATTCACCCCTAAATATTCCGAAATCATTCTAAAAAGACAGTCGCCTTTCTCGAGAAAGTGTGGGCTTTTCAAGCCCGCTGACTCACGCTCCTGGTAGTAGGAATCACTAGTGGAGTAAGCCTGCTTAAACGGATATTCTAATGAGCTATCGGCATGCTGCAAGTGCACAAAATCCGTCTGCTCGCTAGTGCTTGGTTTGCACTCAGTGGCTGGTCCAGGTTGAGAAGTTGAAGATGGGCCAGCCAGTCGTTCTTGGAAATTGGAGCAGTCTCTCCCGGTCTCACTGGAGAGACTGGGTTCAATGTTCAATCGGGGCTCAAGGCCTTCTCCGACAGCCACCAGTTCCTCCCCTTCATTCATGATGACAGGGGGCTCTAGGGCTGGTGCCCCAAACTCGGCTAAGAGCCTAGGGAATAGGGTGTTCCTCCTGCCGATCAACAAGGACCATGGGCAGGAATCCGAAATGGCAGTCCAAACTTTAAAGTTCCAACCCTTATATTTTAAAGGAAGCAGCACTGTCTCATAGTCCTTAACATACCCATGTACACAGTGTATGTTCACAGTCTTAGTGCCACAAGGGGACGTACTGCTGAGGCAGTCACATCTGATAACACAAAGGTCACTACATGAGTCCAACAAGGCAGGGATCTTGCGGCCCGCTAACATCACGAGATCATTAAGCGGTCCTTTTTTAGTGAAGTAGAAGGAACATGGGAGTAACACACTTCGGCTAAGTCGACTTCCAAGGACCGAGCAGTGGAGAGGTGACATTCTCTGGTGAGGTTGCTGACCTGATCACATCAGAAACATCTGCGCTCGGTAGAACTGCCGAAATACGCATGGCAGCATCTACGACCAGGAACCTCTCCAGATGTCACATCAGTAACAACGGGAGCCTGTAATGGCCTTTCAGAGGAAACTGGATGTTCAGGGTCCTGAGCCCGCTGTTCATTGTGACGATATCAGGCAGGTTGAGAGTGTGTCCCTGGCAGAGCAAATGCACCACTCTGTCTCTAAGCAGCCTGGGAGCCTTCCAATCGTTTGTCCAAGGTGGAGAAGGAGTCAACATAGTGACAAAAAAACTCATCCCAGAGAACTTCAGGAATCCCTGCCAGTACCACATCACTGACTACTTTCTCCACAATCCGCTTGATCAGGTCCCCCTCAAACCAGCTGTGAACAAAATGAATTAAATCCTGCAACTGAGCACAAACTGGGCGAACAACCATTTAAGAGGGGGTTTCAGAGGAGCAACCGCATCTTCAATGGGTCCGTTCAGCCCCCCTCTTCACAATATATTGTAGGTTTAACTGTAGTAAAGCAATTGCTATAAAATTCAGACTATATAGGGCCCTTGTTTTAGCTATTACAAAGATATCTGTGTGAGGTAGCAATAAAAACCTTTTCCATTCATCCATATTTCTTCCCTGATCTTGGTATCTCTTTGGAGCTATAAAAATAAGATAATTTTTCCCTTATTATCTTTAAGACCCAGATTCTTACAGCTTGCCATGATAATGAAAAATTCACAAATATGTGGAAAATATATAAAATATATTTTTAACTTTGAAAAATATTTTTGAAGCAGTTTTTCATAAACCATATTTTAGGAAACAAGTTATTTCTTTCTTTTTTCTATAGATTGTGGAACAAATAATGTATGAAGAGACACAAAATATCACCTGTAAGTTTCTACTATGTGTACTTCCTAGTATGATTAATTGTGGATACAGTAAAAAGTTATTAGAAACAAATACATTTAGCAGCAGCCAAGTTTTAACTTACAGGGTCTTTTCATCTAAGAGATAGAATCCCATCACAGAGTGGTAGTTAACACATTTCTATTGAACTGATTTGTTTCCACTTAACAGACTCTGAATTATGACTCTGTTTGATTCTTGTCACTAAAACAAAACTGATTGTACCATTATAGCAGAATTCCATCACATAGATCAGACATTTCTATTTACTCTCAAGCCTTTAGCAGCACAAAAATACAACAATGGGGTCATTGTTCTGTGAGATATTGTAAAGGTACTATTTTTTAGGGGGCAAGATCAAAAAAAGTAACAGTAATTGATGTTTGAGTAAAGTCATGACCTTAGGAAATAGAACACAGGAGAAGAAAGGAAGGCAGTTGATTAGGCTTCCCAACTTGGCCAAATAGATAGCTTACTGTTTAGCTTTCACATAATGCTTCAGTTTCAGCTAATAGCAGCTAAATTTAAAGTTACAGGCATCTGAGTCAACCTGTTTTACACAAGGGAGAAAAAGACTACATTTGTAAATTGTCAAGAATATTTTTTTCTCCAGGTGAGGCCTCACACCAGTGCATTATAAAGCTTAATCATAACCTACTTTAACTTAGAGTATATTAAACATATTGAGCTGTTTAATTTAAAATTCTGCTACCCTTATTAATGGTTTCTGTACACTGTCTGGTTGATAATGATGAGTCCACTATGACTCTTAGGTCTTTCTCATAAGGGGTACTGTCAAGTGTAGAACAACCTGGCATTATCCATTCTGATCTGCCTGTATCACAAGTTCTTGGATTAGCAAGCCACTGCCCAACAAACTTAATATCAGATAAAAGATTCATTTTCCATGACGGTGTCCCTCTTCTTAATGTGCCCTCTCTATCTTATCTGATAAGATGATTGATCCCAGACCAAAAAAGATCACACAGGCATCTTTTAGAGCTGCGGTGTTCAGCTCCGATCCTGGAGGGCACAGTGGCTGCAGGCTTTTATTCTAGCCCTTTTCTTAATTAGTAACCAATTTCTGTTGCTGATTAACTTCCTTTGCCTTATTTGTGCTTGACTTAATATTTAAGATGCAGACCCTGTTAATTGTTTCTTTATTCCTTAATTAGCAGTTAAACAATAATGAGACACAAAGTGAGAAAACACATGACCAACTAACCTCCGTCAATCATACAATATCTGAAAATAAAGAAAGGTCAAGGTGTCAGTAATGATCTGCTGAGATCCATAAAACATTTTGATAATTCTCTTAGAAAAAACAAAATCAGCTGTTTTGGAAATGTCCGCTGTGACAAAATAAGAGTACCAGCAAACCACGGAGGTAAATAATGGGTTTAATTAACAACAAGAATCTGTGACGATGTGAGTTCAGCTCCATGCTCCTCTTCTATTAGGGAGCCCTTGAACCTATCACCGTCGGTAATGTCACCGATGAGCTAGACAGTGGGGCAATAAACAATTGAGCAAAGGAATGGTGTATAACAAGTGCAATAGTGCTTTTATTAAAACAAATCCAAAGTGCAATAGTGCAGTTCCTTCAATAAATAAATAAATAATCCATTAAATGAAAAGTGGAGGTTAAAATCAATAAACTCTTCTAAAAACCACGAGGTAAAACAGTACAGGAAGTAACAATGTTAAAATCAAAAAGCCCGGTGTCTTCTGTCCTCTGGCAACTCCCCTGCTATACCTGTATGGGCGCTCTACAGGAGAATCGCCCTCCTTGCAGCTGTCCTTCTTTCTGCCTGCTTCCGCTATTTGGATTGCCTCACCGATCCCTGGCTCCGGTAGGCTCTTCCAGCCAGCGACTTGGGTTCCACAGCAACCAGGGCGCTCATGTTGTGGAATACTCGCCCCAAGTCCAACTCCCGCTGCCTTCCGTGGAGAGTCATCCATCTTCTGGTCACTCCCGCCCTGCAGAAACAACTCTGCAGGAGCGACCACTGCTGCTACACTTCGGGAGTCGGCCATACACCCAAGCTACCAGTACAGCTGCTGACGAGCCTGCACTCGCTCGCTCTCCCGCACCGACTTTCTCCTCCTGCTACTTCCTGCGACCTCCGTTTCTTTCTCCTCTTCTACTTTTTCTCTCTCTTCTTTCTTATACCGCTCGCGCTTCTCTATATATGCGGAGAGGACATAGCAGCTGCAGCCCATTAGCCACAGGAACAATCATGGATGTGGGCAGTTTCCCACCTGTGCACTTAGGTGAAAACCGCCCACACTGCAGATCGCCCTGCGGCTTGCTACAGCCACCATGCCCCCTCGCTAAGCCGTGAGCGCGGCGATTATTTATTAAAATAAAAATGGCCTTTGATGGAAGAGCTGTGGACCCATAACACCACAGAATCATCTTCTAATTAAGAAACTGGTTGGAGAGAAACAGGTTGGAGTTAGCTCACATCACATCTAACTTTTATTTGGCTGCCATTTAAGGAAAAAAATCAATTCAGAGGATGGAGTCTTTAAAAAGACAGGGATTAAAATGAAGAGAACAGAAGTCAAATAACAGCAGAAATTGGTCCCTGATGAAGAAAGTTGCAGGAACGAAAACAAGCATCCACTGCGGCCCTCCAGCATTGGAGTTGGACACCCCTGTCTTAGATACACCATCTGGATACCCAACTTCAAACGAAGAGCTATACAGGTGGTGGTCATAAAATTAGAATATCATGACAAAGTTGATTTATTTCAGTAATTCCATTCAAAAAGTGAAACTTGTATATTAGATTCATTCATTACACACAGACTGATGTATTTCAAATGTTTATTTCTTTTAATGTTGATGATTATAACTGGCAACTAATGAAAGTCTCAAATTCAAATCTCGGAAAATTAGAATATCAATTAAGACCAATGCAAAAAAAGGATTTTTAGAAATGTTGGCCAACTGAAAGGTATGAACATGAAAAGTATGAGCATGTACAGCACTCAATATTTAGTTGGGGCTCCTTTGGCCTGGATTACTGCAGCCCATGTTGCTCTGATAGTGGCCTTCAGCTCTTCTGAATTGTTGGGTCTGGCGTATTGCATCTTCCTCTTCACAATACCCCATAGATTTTCTATGGGGTTAAGGTCAGGCGAGTTTGCTGGCCAATCAAGAACAGGGATACCATGGTCCTTAAACCAGGTACTGGTAGCTTTGGCACTGTGTGCAGGTGCCAGGTCCTGTTGGAAAATGAAGTCTGCATCTCCATAAAGTTCGTCAGCAGCAGGAAGCATGAAGTGCTCTAAAACTTCCTGATAGAAGGCTGCGTTGACCTTGGACCTCAGAAAACACAATGGACCAACACCAGCAGATGACATGGCACCCCAAACCATCACTGACTGTGGAAACTTTATACTGGACCTCTGGGACCTTGATTTCCAAAGGAAATGCAAAATTTACTTTCATCAGAGAACATAACTTTGGACCACTCAGCAGCAGTCCAAAGGCGAGACACTTCTGACGCTGTCTCTTGTTCAGGAGTGGCTTGACACAAGGAATGCGACAGCTGAAACCCATGTCTTGCATACGTCTGTGCGTGGTGGTTCTTGAAGCACTGACTCCAGCTGCAGTCCACTCTTTGTGAATCTCCCCCATATTTTTGAATGGGTTTGTTTCATAATCCTCTCCAGGGTGCGGTTATCCCTATTGCTTGTACACTTTTTTCTACCACATCTTGTCCTTCCCTTCGCCTCTCTATTAATGTGCTTGGACACAGAGCTCTGTCAACAGCCAGCCTCTTTAGCAATGACCTTTTGTGTCTTGCCCTCCTTGTGCAAGGTGTCAATGGTCGTCTTTTGGACAACTGTCAAGTCAGCAGTCTTCCCCATGATTGTGTAGCCTACAGAACTAGACTGAGAGACCATTTAAAGGCTTTTGCAGGTGTTTTGAGTTAATTAGCTGATTAGAGTGTGGCACCAGGTGTCTTCAATATTGAACCTTTTCACAATATTCTAATTTTCCGAGATACTGAATTTGGGACTTTCATTAGTTGTCAGTTATAATCATCAAAATTAAAAGAAATAAACATTTGATTAAACATCAGTCTGTGTGTAATGAATGAATCTAATATACAAGTTTCACTTTTTGAATGGAATTACTGAAATAAATCAACTTTGTCATGATATTCTAATTTTATGACCAACACCTGTAATTCAATATGTGGCAGCCCTGATGGACAAAACGTTGCAACAATTTTCAACTAAAAGAATGGGCGTGCAAGCAAGAAACCAATAGGAAGACCTCAATTCCTTAATTTCAAATCTATTTTAATAACAACATTTATTTATATAGCACCTTTCATAAAAATGATGTAGCTCAAATTGCTTTACAAGATGAAGAAAGAAAAAAGAAATATAAAAATAAGATTAGACAATACAGTGGAACCTCGGTTTGCGAGCATAATTCGTTCCGGAAACGTGCTTGTAATCCAAAGCACTCGTATATCAAAGCAAATTTCCCTATAAGAAATAATGGAAACTTCAGATGTTTCATTTCACAACCCGCAAATATTTATATAAAAATGATTAATACAAAATCTTCATTCTAACTAACGGAGTCACTGCTATCTGTTGGCTCACTGGAATCTTTTTCTTTTTTTGCGACTTTAACAAGGAAACCTGTCCAATGACAATTGCTTTTGCCTGAGGAGTCACTACACTTGGACACAAAATTTAATTGCTTTATGCACTGTAAGGTTTCTAAACTCTTTTGGGATTCCCCCCTATTGGGACAACACGTGGAAGACCGTCCCGAAGCAACCGCAGGCTCCCAGTGCTGTAGCAGTTCACCGTAAAAGTGAATCAGAAAAGATTGCGGTCAAGCTATAAGCGCCTGCCATTGATGGGTGATACAAGGAACATTATAAATGCAAGAGCATAGTATTACTTGGCCACTAACCTGGCCATGACCCTGCCTGATTGCTGTGTCTCTGTATAAGGGAGTGGCAGATCCCACTAAAATAAATAACCGTGCTGTTCCTGTTTCACGCTGAATAAAGCTGGTTTTGCTAAAGTACTGAGACTCAGCCTCATTTTTTGGGGTGCATGACAGGGACTCGCATGTTACAGCACATGCACGCTATAGTAAAAATTATACACTCATACGGATGTTGACTGTATGAGTGAGGCAAGCCGACTAAGAACGAGCATGGGAGACGATTACCCACAATCCCCATTTGCTGCTCGGTGGACAAAGCGTATACGCACTACTCGTATTGCAAGACCTCGCTCGTTTATCAAGTTAAAATTTATTAAAAATTTTAGCTCGTCCTGCAAAACACTCGCAGACCAAGTTACTCGAAATCCAAGGTTTCACTATACTAAGTAACAAAGAATAAAGTAAGGTCTGATGGCCAGGAGGATGGAAATAACAAAAAAAAAAAAAAAAAACTCCAGAGGGCTGGAGAAAAAAACAATCTGCAGGGTTTCCAAGGCCACGAGACCGTCTAGCCTCCACAGGGCATTCTACCTAACATAAATGATCTAAATCAGTTCTCATGATTTTCAGGTTTCACGTGAAACAATTGGAAATATGATAGTCATGTGGAGATCTGGCCTTCAATCCATCAATGTAGAGACTGCCCGGTGCTTTGATCAGGTGGTGGTGGCACAGATCACCACCACAAAAAAACAGAAAAAGAACAGCAGAGAAAGTAAGGGTTAGTACAAATTGTGGAGCCATGATAAAAACGATAATTAAATGCATATACAGAATATCAGGGTTACACTAAAATGAAGCTATGAGAATGCCATGTTAAAATAATGAGGTTTTAGCAGTTTTTTTTAAATATTCCACTGTTCCAAAATGTTCACTCTCCTCAACAAGTTTACTACTCTTTTTTCTGGGTGTAACATTGACTATCCATAGAGTGTGGCCAAGACAGAAGTTGGATCAGTACCTTTTACTCTTGAACTGTGCAGGACTGGGAATGTGGAAGACTTGTCTATATTAGAGTTGGATGAGGTTGCCATTAGTCCAAACATTGCTGAGGAATAGCAAGTACACTAGCAGAGAGAGACCTATGTCACTTACCATTATCTTATTTCTCACTTACAAACAAGAAGCTTTAAAACTTAATGATATCTCATCCTCATTGCCAGTTTAGTTCTGTTGTTTATTGTGCCAAGTGGACAACAGCACCAAAAAAAGTATACTGTACATGTGGATTTTGTATATAACAGTGCCCTCAAAAACATATCACTGCTAGCCAGTGAGAAAATAAAGCCAAAGGAAATAATCTACAATAGTCCACTCTTCCCTCTCCATAATTAGATTCCATAATTTGTAGATAATAAGCAGCTCAGTTTCATGGTACTGCAGGAGCTGTCTCTCCACAGATGGAGATGGTGACATGCTGGCTGAGAGTAAAAGTAAGGTGAAAAGGTTTTAGCACTGGTCTACCATCCATTGTAATGAACAATGTTTTATCACTGTCAAATAAGATTGATGAACTGTCTGCTCTTATAGCAGGTCATGGAGCATACATGTACAGTGGCATTATGTGTTTTACAGAGAACTGGCTTAAACCCAATATACCTGACACCGTTTTAATTCTGGACGGATCTGATCTTATTTGAGCAAACAGAGACCTAGTATGGTGTGGAAAACAGACAGGTCATCTATGCGAATGAGAAATAGTGTAAAAGGGAGCATATTACAATTAAAACTACAGACCTAATTCACATTATTTGCCCAGACAGATAAATTACATCATCCTTATTAATGTTTACATTCTTCCCTCTGCAAACAGGAACTTAGCAACAGACATGAATCACTCACTCCGACCCTGCAGTTATATAATATTCAGTGAGTTCAACCATGAGACGTTGGAAGGAACAACGCCAAATTTCTATCAGTTTTTGACTTGTTGCACTTAACAAGAATTACAAGCTGAACCTGTCTATTCAAATGTTAAAGATGCCTTTCAGTGTAAACTACTGGCTCCTTTGGGCAGATGTGACCACAACCTAATTTATCTTATTCTCAGCTACATGTCTGTTATTAGATGGCAACTGTTAACACTAGGATAATGAGGAAATGCATCCCAGAGGCTGACTGCTTCCAAATGACAGACTGGGAAATGATGTGAGAGTCACATGGAGATGATATTGAGGGACTCTGCACTGCATCAGACTATATTAATCTTTGTGCCAACACTGTAGTACCCTCTAAGACAGTATGTTGCATTCCAAATAACAAGCCCTGGATTACTGAGGAGCTAAAAAATCTCCTGAATGAGAAAAAGAGAGCATTCAAATCTGGTGACAAACAGACTCTTAATGACACGCAGTGAGAGCTTAAGAAAAAAGCTGAGTGAAGGAAATGAAGCTTACAAAGCTAAAATAGAAAACAAACTCTCTCTGATAAACATGAAAGATGCCTGGAATGGACTAGGTATAATTACTTAACTCAAGCTATCCAGGACTCAGGGGCTAAAGGGATATTTGGACAAAGCTAACACCCTGAACAATTTTTTTAACAGATTTCCCTCCCACTACCATCTTCTTCCAATGACCGGTCTTCTCACACCATCCCTACTTCATCAACAACTCCTACCACATCAACTGAAATGGTCATTTACAAGTTCACCTCTGCACTTATGAGGTGTATTGATAAGGGGGTTGAGACAGAGTATAGGAGTCAAGTGGAGAACTTTGTTTCTTCATGCAAAGAGAATTGTCTGCACCTTAACAAGATCAAACCCACAGAAATGGTTATATACTTTTGCCATACTAAACAGCCTCTATGTATGATCACTATTCAGGGAGAGGATGAAGAGGTGGTGCACTCTTACAAGTACTTTGGGGTTTACATCACTGACATTTTGGACTGATCTTAAAACACAGAGGGAGTATATAAGAAAGGGCAGAGCAGGCTCTTTTTCCTTAGGAGATTGCATTCCTTTAATGTGTGAAGTGAATAAAAGATTGATAATAATGCAGGTAAAAACAGACAATAACTTTGTATAATGTTAACTTTTACCACCTGAAAAAAAGACGTGGCCCCTAAGTATATCCCACTCGTAAAGCATTATTACTGACAAATACTTACATTTAAAGAAGCACATCTTGGGCTAATTTTCTTTTTTCTGTTAACATAACCACATTTCAATCAAATCCATAAAGGTATGTTAGAGGTTTTGGGGTTTTTTGTTTCTCTATTTAAGGGGGAGGGTTTATACCTAAATATTGCTATATTGAACTGTTCTTTCTTAGTGGATACCTACTGCCCTAGATGAAACATCCTGCCAAATTTTTAGGTAAATGGAAAATAATGTTTTTTTTTGATGATTGAGTGAGTGAACTTTGCATTTTATGGATATATACATTAAAGTCACTATAAAGTCAATGCTTTATTAATAATTTCTCCCTGTTTCTGGGGTTACCATGCCACCCAGATTTATTTTATTATTAATTGTATACACATAAATTACAAGGCAGTATTCTTGCCATGTGTTGGTAAAGCTTGTAATGTAGTTGAAAATGTGGGAACATTCATCTATTTCCTATTTTTTGTTTTGCCTATTATAGATTATTCAGAGCTAGAATGTATCGTAACTACAGCTCTGGTATTGTATTGAACCAGAATCACTTATAGGTTTATTTGCAGTACAGTAATCCCTCCTCCATCGCGGGGGTTGCGTTCCAGAGCCACCCGCGAAATAAGAAAATCCGCGAAGTAGAAACCATATGTTTATATGGTTATTTTTATATTGTCATGCTTGGGTCACAGATTTGCGCAGAAACACAGGAGGTTGTAGAGAGACAGGAACGTTATTCAAACACTGCAAACAAACATTTGTCTCTTTTTCAAAAGTTTAAACTGTGCTCCATGACAAGACAGAGATGACAGTTCCATCTTCAAATTAAAAGAATGCAAACATATCTTCCTCTTCAAAGGAGTGCTTGTCAGGAGCACAGAATGTCACATAGATAAAGAAAAGCAAACAAATCAATAGGGCTGTTTGCTTTTAAGTATGCGAAGCACCGCGGCACAAAGCTGTTGAAGGCGGCAGCTCACACCCCCTCCGTCAGGAGCAGACAAAGAGAGAGAGAGAGAGAGAGATAGAGAGAGACAGAGTTTGTTTTTCAATCAAAAATCAATACGTGCCCTTCGAGCTTTTAAGTATGCGAAGCACCTTGCAGCTTGTCGTTTCAGGAAGCAGCTGCACAAAAGATAGCAACGTGAAAATAATCTTTCAGCATTTTTAGACGAGCGTCCGTATCGTATAGGTGTGCGAACAGCCCCCCTGCTCAATCCCCATACGTCAGGATCACAGATAGTCAGCGCAAGAGAGAGAGAAAAGTAAGTTGGGTAGCTTCTCAGCCATCTGCCAATAGTGTCCCTTGTATGAAATCAACTGGGCAAACCAACTGAGGAAGCATATACCAGAAATTAAAAGACCCATTGTCCGTCAGAAATCCGCGAACCAGCAAAAAATCCGCGATATATATTTAAATATGCTTACATATAAAATCCGCGATGGAGTGAAGCCGCGAAAGGCGAAGCGCGATATAGTGAGGGATCACTGTAATCCAAGAACTTAACATGCATTTGGAGAGTGAATCTTTTGTATTTTTCTTCGTAGCAGAGAATGGTGTACTTTCTAGCTAAAGACATTGTTCTACGGTTAAAATATTACCTTTGCCTGATTCTAAAAAGAAAGCCCCACTACTGGAGAGTCTATCTGTTCTGCCTCATGAAATGCCTGTTTGTTACTCTAAAAATATTAACACTGCCTTATGAATATTCTTGTAAAAGTTGGAAAGAAGTGAATGCAGAAATACACAAAGTTAGTGGGCAGGTATAACAAATATACGTTATTTGCTGCAAAGCCGTAATTATTTGCAATTTATTTACAGGTTCACTCTGACTCCGTCAATTAGATAAGAAAATTGGAGCTCTAAAGGTCTTCTGTGAAGCAGAAGTTGGTTACTGTTTAGTTTCTGGATCTAATATCAAGGACAAGAACAGTATGATTTTTGTCTGTTTTTGTTATTTTATTTATTTATTTTTACTTCATTTTGTCTTGCTGGCTTAGTTTTCTTCTACTTGGCTTGTTGTACAGTATTTACCTATTTGGTATGGGATTCATAAAAGCAGTTTTCATATTTATAATGCACCATCTATTGGAATGAATATTTCTAAAAATGTTTGTGATGCACCAACTTTTAGAATGACTGAGACATATCAACTGGATGGACACATGGGCCTGTATCCTTTTTCTAGGGTGGGTGAAGGAGTGAATGATAAATCCTTACAGAGGACACTGACTTCCATGGTGCAAGACACGCATTTAGAAATACTGATTATTGGAACCTTGTCCAGTTCCACTGTCAAAGTACTGGTGGAAACAGAGTGGTTCTTGCCCTGAGCAGAGTAGTATGCCCCTTCTGCCGTAATGCCTCAGAAAACAGGAAGGTACAGAAGAAAAAGCCTGCAACTCAGACAATGAAAATCTACACAAAGGTAAAAATGAAGGGTTATAATGCAAACTGGAATGCCAAGGAGTGGGCGATCTTTGCTCTTTATACCTTTGGTGGTGTCTGTAAATGGTTAAATCTCTCTTATTCTTGGAGACATTTTTTGGTTTAGACAGTTCTGTTCTCCATGTAAGGTTGTCTTACATTCTGTTAAAATTTGGTGAAATTGTACGAAGTCATAAAAGTCTTGAATCTGAGACTCCATATTATTAATCTGACTACTTTAACTATGATGTATTCTTTTAAGGAACTTTGCTTTAAAACTACTAGCAAAGTCTCTTGCATACCATCTGCAATTGGTTTTCCATAAATTAATTTACACAGGTCAGACTGCGTTTATTCATTCTCACCAAGAAGCAGATAAGATTTGACACCATGTGCATTTTGTAGACATTGTCTCCATTGCTGTCCCAACTTGTAGCACTTCTGGTACTTGATATGGTGGAGACTTTTCACAGCAAGTACTTAATGGGCTTTGGTGAGTGCTGTATTAAAGTAATTAGTATATCATACTTCTCTCAATAGCCTTATTTTACACAAACTCAACTACTTCTCAACCCTTTCGGATTCAGAAAGGTGACAGACAGGGCTCCTCTACCCACCTTACTTTTCAATATCCAACTTGAGATCCTCACCATGGCTCCTAACAATCTTGACTCCAAATCATCCCTATTTTATTCCTATCAGAACATTTCTCAATATACTGAAGATATTTTGTTTTTTATTAGTATTACTGCTTCTGATCTTCCCCACACCTTTTCTTATTTAGCTCTTTAGAGATCCTGTCTGGCTCTCCATCCATTAAATATTATCAGCCTGTTCATTAGGTTATTATGCATCAGCCTGGGTTAATGTATATTTTCTTTTTTTATTATTTTAAAATTATGATTGAAATTTGAAAAGACTGTGTAGGCCATACCTTGCAGGTAATAATCAGGAGAACTGCAGCCAATTAGGTGAACTTCTTCTGAGTAGACCAATGTAGGTCCTGGGATGTTGTGTGGGCCTTTTGGAGGCCTCAGCTTCTTTTCCCCATGTCCAAGATTCCATCTCACAGCATAGGCTAACTTGTTTAAATACTTGATTATTAACATCTCTCCTTTCCTGTAGGATTTAGTAGTACCTAATTACCAATGTGTCTTTAAGAATGCACCTCTCATCCTAATCTCTCCTTTTTTCTATCTCTAACTCAGATCAATCCTTAAAACAAAGCTTGTTCCAATATCTCTTTCACTCCCTTCCTTCCTCCTTTAAAACACTGTTTGTTATCTCCAAACTTAAAGTCAGTGGTGTCCTTGTATACATGTTGTGTAGACCTATAATATTATTTTTTGACTGGTAGTGTGACCGCTTTTCTTCTCCTTCACTTCATGGAAAGTTATAGTTAAAACTTCTATGTATCTTCTAAAATCTAAATTACCCTTATTTATAGTTAACACTAGTTCTGAGCAGACTAAAACCACAGCACCAACTCTGGTCATCACTGCTCTTGTGAAAAGAATGGAGGTACATGCCATCAACTCAGAGAGGGAGAGGCAAGTTTGTTATACCACATGAACATCACTGACAGAATAATGCTGAATAATTAAAAAAGAAGCACTAACTTTTACAAGTAGCCAAAATTTACACAGGGTGTTACAGATGTAAATGAAATGTATGTTTTATAATATTATAGTAACAATAATAGCAGCTCACTACTCAAAACGAGGAGTACCTTTTGGTAATAAGGCAGCAGTTCTTATCTTTGCACCATCCAAGAATACATATCAATTTTCTGTCAATTGACATTTGAGCTTGGGTTTTTAACTCATTGTCAGCAACGTGTAAATTTAATTATTTTTTTTTACTTTGGCTATATGCTTGAATAAAAGCACACGTGTTTATTTGATATTTGGACTAAAGTCTTCACACATTATACACTTTATGTCATTATTAGTATAACATGGAAAAAGTTTCTGCTTTAGGTTTTTCATCCTACACTTACACAGATCTTTGTAGACACAGACAACACATGAAACGCATGTAATCCAAATAATGATATATTGTTAACCCTATACAACTCCAGGCACCTCACACGTAGATAAGGAGCCATGAGCTGGGAGAACTTTTTCTCCGAGTTGCGCTCCGTCAAAGGGGAGGAAGGGATAGCAGGCTGCTTGCTGCTTGTGCTGATCGACACATTTGCAAAACAAAAAACGCTGATGAGGAGATGTGAAGGAATTTAAGGTTGTCTGGGATTACGACTTTTTTTGTAGGCTTCAGGGATTCTAGTGTTAAGCTCCTGTAATATTCTCCCTCTCAACTGCCTGCTATTTGTCCTTCTATGAGGTTAACTGTACTTTTCTCTGTCTGTTCTCCTAACTTTGCGCTCCCCATATTCCTTAATTAAAAGCTCTCCACTCGCACTGTTTGTATTCCCCTGTATTAACGAACCCTTACATAACTGCTCTACTTTTGGACTGCTAAGGACTATTCAGTCTAAAATAAATAAATAAATAAAACTGGCTTTGTGAATATCTGCTGCTAGTTTTCTTACTGTCTTATCTGTTCCTACAACCCCTTGTGCCTGATCTGGCATCTTAACTTTGGCCACTTATTTATGTACCACTGAGCTTTCCTCTTTATTGCTTTGAAGTCAGCTGCAGCCTTTCTATTACATCTTGCCTGAAGAAGGGGCCTGAGTTGCCTCGAAAGCTTGCATATTGTAATCTTTCTAGTTAGCCATAAAAGGTGTCATTTTGCTTGGCTTTTCTCTTTATTTAACTAAGGAATCACTGTGTTTGTTACTTATTAACTATTTCTTGCTACAACACAGTTATTTACTTATAGATACTGATATCAGTTACTGCTACTTTCTGCCCTGCCTCTTTGAGGCTCATTCAAATACAAATAACAAGAACAAGCACACATAACAAGCAACTTTTCCAAGCACACCCCAAAATACCCAGCTACTTTTGCTCCTGTGCAAGTGAAAAAAAAAGCAAAAAACATTTCTAAAGGGAAAAAAAGCTTTAACTTCTCTCACGGTTGCTACGAAGCAACCAAAACACAAGTTTATAGGAGCAAAATGTATTTTTTTTAATTAACTTTCACAGCACAGACAACACAAAAAGTCTCAGCAAATATCAGCTGTCTCTCTCATTTGCAAAGTTGACATCAACATGTCCTCCAGCACGGAGGCGTCCATAATGTCTTCAGTCTGAAACAGTATCTACTTAAAATAATTCAACTGACTTGGCATGTGAGTGCATGAATTTGCAGAAGCCATTCAATGTAAGCAATTTGAAGTCAGCATTTACTGTACATTACCCGTCCATATTCAAAACCTGCTTTTACAGAGAAGGTTCATGGGAAAGCCAGGGCCCATCCCAGCAAGCATCAGATGTGAGAGTGGAACAATTTCTGGACAGAGCACCAGCCCGTCACACACACATATTGGGGTCAATCTACCATGTCCAACCCACCTAACATTCAAGTCTCTAGACTGTGTGGGGCAGTGTTAAAGGTAACCTGTTAAAAATAACATGCATTACATAGCCACATTTTTAAAGTAATGAGTAACCTAATACAATATTTATTTTATTGAAGTAAAAATGCCTGCATCACCATGACATTATATTCTAGTTTTCTTTGATTCTCTCACTACAGTCAGTTGAAGCCCAAACAATGTTACAAGCACATCAAAATATTAAAAGAAAAAGACACACCACAGAAGTGAATGAAAGGCAAAGAACTATTTAATATATATTTACAACATAATGAGGAAATTTGTTTAAAAGAACAGGACAGTTATATCCCAACCTTTGGCTAAAAGGTAAAACAAATGGCAGTGCTCTCCTATTCTTTTTACAATATTATGAGCTACACTAGGATTGAGCACTTCCTCAGTAAATAGCTCGATTATCAGTGCTGACAGTGCTTTGACAGTAAAAGCACCAAAGTGTAGAATTTCATATTACAGATAAACTGTTACCTGAGTTAATTAATGCAGTTATTCTGGGCCGTTTCTGGGCATAGGCTGTACAGGCAAGGGCCCAGGGTACCCTCTACTGGTCAGGGTGCATTACTGCAACCCTCTTTAGAGATTCCTCTTTTTATTTTGATTAAGAAATTTGTCTGGACTGGACCGGAGCACAGGGAAATGCTTATGTTGTACCTCTCAGCAGCGCCTGCTTTGTCTACACTATGCTCAGCACAATCTGTGTGTTGTTGCATACACTAGTGCAGGCAGAGTGCCAGGCATCTTGTGCGACGTGCGGCCTCCTCGCTACCTATGTGCCAGATCCTCTTCAAATTCGTCAGTTAGCCACTGCCAGAAACAGGAGTCAGGACTCACCCCCTAGTCTTCCCCTAGTGATGCACAGCCTGCCAGATGGACACACAGCTTGGTCCCAGTCCACTGGAGGCACTGATACTGTGGTCACCAGGAATGTTTGAACAATGCGACACTCCAGAGGGACATTACGCAGGGACACAGTACTACACAAGGACAGTGCCAGCTACCATACCCCACTCCCCCTTTCATAAAAAAGGCCCTGGTGGTATATTGGTTAAAAGTTTGAGTTGGGGGCACAACAACTTAGGCCTTGTCTACACAGGCGTTCAAATCTTAGTTAAATGCGTTCTGAGTGACCTTGGCATTTAAGTTGTGTTTTGTAGTGTCACGTTATTGACTTGAATATGACGTTACATTGACATTCATTTGCCTCTGACAATGCCAACTTGCAGCCCAAATTATAGTTTTATGTATTTACCTGTGGAGGGCATTATCAGGCAGTCCAGAGTGTTTTCAGCCTGTTGGGTCTGAGGTTCATCCTTCATTGAATTCGCGAAATGTGGATCAAACCTGAATATTGACCTCCTTGTGTTAAAAATCCTCCTGATACGGTGATGTAGGTACTGCCACTACTGGGTTCATCCTCTGACTGCACAGTGTGTGAAGAAAGGAAGCTTTTCTGTAATCTATGAAGAAATGCAATGATTTCCATGTAAGTTCTTCAAATACTTGACCTCAAAAGCCCAACCTCAAACCCGGAACCTTTGGGTAAAGTTCTTTCCTCTGCACCATCCAAGAACACATATCAACTTCCTGTCAATTGACATTTGAGCTTGGGTTTTTAACTCATTGACAGCAACATGTAAATCGAATAATTTTTTTTCTTTGGTTATATTGTTGAATAAAAACGCACATGTTTATTTAATATTTGGACTAAAATCTTCACACATAATACACTTCACGTCATTATTAGTATAGCATGGAAAATATTTCTGCTTTAGGTATGTGTTCAGCATTTCTTGCAATCATACAGTTACACAGATCATTGTAGACATGGAACACATGAGAGGGCGTCCAAAGTGCATGGATGTCGGGGCAACACCTCCAGACCTGTTGGTTATGTTTCCACAGGGCAGAGCCGTAGACAGGAGGACGCCGACTCCCCATCCTCAAGAAGACATCAGATTTTTTCTCTGATACCAACTTAATTGTTCTACCTTAATAACTAATCTGTAATATTTATCCACTGCTGCCTTGAACAATTTAATCAAATACAGTGTTCTTTTTTTGACACTGTTAAGAATTGCATTTAGAGACTGGACTTAAATTTCCTAAATTTATATATTGAATGCCCTTGTCATTTTTTAATGAATCTCTGTTTTAAACTGCTGCTTTCACCAAGCTTTCCCACCCATGCCTCTTAAGGTGAGTTTTTTTTTCAAGTGTGGTTTTCTTTCACCGGTGAGAGATTCTCGCTTTTCACCAATATTCTTGTACACCCTCAATAAACGAACGAAAGAGCTTGGTGAGAGACTTGTGAGAAGTGCACAAGTGAGACTCTCACCATCTGATATTGAGAAACTGGCCCTAAATCTGTAACTGAGATGTAAAGAAGCTTTTGATTTAAGTTTAACATGCTTTGGCATGGTAGAATTTCTTCTCATCATAATATTTGTACGGCAGTGGTTTGATAAATGTTCATTGACTAGTAGTGTGAACGACATATTTGTTAGACCACTGAGAACTGTAAAAAAGTTGTAGACATTCATCTCAGTAGATGTGTTAGTACAGTTAAACACATCAAAATGGAGTGTTTGCTAAATTATTCATCAAGATTTAGCCTACCACCCTTATAAAACACAAATAGTTCATACATTGTTTTGGAATAATTAATTTTTTTTACTTGGTTAATTAAATTGTTAAATGGAAAATAGAGTATTTTAAACTATTTGCAAACTCATTAAAATGTATTGTTAATGGTGGAGCTCATTTTATTGCTAAAAATCTATTTAACACAAGGTAAAAAAACTGCATTAATTAACATATGAATTACATATGAACACTTTGAAATCACTTCAGCTTATTTATTTATTTTTTTTGGTGGAATATGTAGCTCTGAGGCTAGGGATCTGCTCCAGCAATCTCATATGTAAATGCCAGGAGTGATTACACTCTGTAGGACCCTTACATAAGGCCCTTAACTTGTAATTGCTCTGTCCTGGGTATGATTTTAACCTGTATCCAGCCCTACAAGCAACTCCTACTTGCAGGAAAAATTTGGGAGTTAATGGCAGGTTTAGCACTCCAGCCACAGTATTAAAAAAAACACACTGTTCCATTTCATTTGAACTAGTGTGGTGGTGAGGTGTCACCAGCTGCACGGCTGCATTAAGGTCATAATTTGGGATCCTGAGGTGGATTGTCGTGTGGCGGGTAGGGCAATGTGCTGTATCAGTGCTTTCTCCCAAACACTATTTTTTTTACCTGTACCTCCTGATTCACTGGTAAGAGGAAAACACCCACATATGATACACTGTTTGACTTGATGTCTAGTTGTGCAGGATGTCAAGGTTTTTGGCATTTCCCCACTATTTCTGTCTCTCTAGACCAAAAAAACATGTTTTAGGCCAATTTTAGACCAGATGTTTGTGCAGGAAATAACACCCACATGATAAAGTGTAAATCAATAAATGTCTGTCTCAGAAATGACCGGAGGAACTTGAAGTTCTGCATGCCACATCAACCAACCTCAGGGATTCATCCCCTAATGGGATACCAGGGGTCAATGATACTTTTTTTCACAAAACTTGAAGGGATCTTTAATACAGGCATGTGTAGTAACCTTCTGTGCTATTTCAAGTTTGCTGACTATGAATATAATATTTTTGATATTGGTTTTAGCCATATAAGACTACTCTCAGAAGGTTAAAAATGACAACTTTCAATCATAAGCATTTGGGGCATCATTGTAGACTATTTCAAGGTCATTGATTATGAATATGATGTTATTTCTGATTTTTTATCCTTTATTAGGGATCTAGACTTCTATGGACTTCTGTCAGGAGGTAAAAAAGGACAAATTACTATTAAAATCAAGAATATTTGGACTTCAAACATTTAAATTGAAGCATACTTTATTAATACTTCAGAAACAAATTTGAGGAGTGCTCTTAATAAAGTATTCAATGCCAGAAAATATTGTAACACAGTACTGATAGTGCATTACATAAAAGAACTACAACTGAAAGACAGCTGTCTGTGAGCACTTCACATTAGATGTTTGAGCATATGATGTTTGATAACTAAATAAATGACATAGAATATTTTGGTGAGTGAATATGGAGTGAAACAGTTCCCAATAATATGTAAGCAGTCGGACCATTACCGTAAAATACATTGTGACGGGCTGCCGGGTCCCACGCCCCTTCAACATTGGATCCGGGGGAGCAGCCATGGGATGCACTCTACGTCCCCCGGAATGCGTGGTGGCAGCCATCCTGGGTTACATCGGGGCCACAGGTGTGGGACTTCAGGACTCAGACCTGTTGGCCTCCATGGCCACCACCCAGAGGTGATGCACGGCTTAACGAGCCTCTGTGGGCTGTAAGGCAGCCACACCCAGAAGTGCAGCCTAATTAGGCCAATTACCACCTGGAGCACTTCCGGGAAGGCTACAAAAAGAGCCTGCAGCCACTACTCAAGGGCCAGAGTTGGGAGGAAGAGGACAAGGTTGCCAGGGAGGAAGAGGACAAGGTTGCCAGGGAGGAGTGGTGGTTTGAGAAGAGAGTGATTTTGTGTGTTTGGTGCTTATCTTTACGTGCTTGTTGGACTGTGTATTGCCTGTGGGGTTCACGGGGAAGATGTGCCCCACAGGTGAAGAAAATAAGTCTTGTGCCATTTTACACATGCTTCTGGAGTGAGTCTGTGCCGGGTCGGGCGCTAGATAGCGCTAACTTCACAACATGTAGAATAATATTTAATGTCATTTGTAATTATGTAACTTTTGGATTAAAATTGCACGGCCATGAATGCTTTAATCTTTCATTCATTCATCCATCCATTTCCTGATACTGGATTAATGTTCCAGAGAATGGGAGTTCATTCCTGTGATACTCAACAGAAATCAAGAAAAGCAACCAACCTTGGATGACAGACAAGCAGCTTTTCGTGGTTTAAAATGAGGATAAGAGCATTTTACAAATAAAAGAGAAGATTGGACAAATGATTTCAAAAAAGAGAGAAATATTTTTTATTTTATTTTTAAAAATGCTTATTTGCTTACTTTATTTTATCTAAAAAATGTGCTAAGAGGAAAAGATACTGTCTGTCTGATAACACACAGAAGAAATTAGAGAAAGTGTAAAAACATTGCAACATTTTAAAAAGTAAATAAATTAGAACTTCCCCCTCCCCTCGGCCCGCAGCCTCTGTCTCGAATTAGCAAGAATATTTCGCTCCTGCAAGCGAACTATGATTCTTAGTGCGATGAGAGAAGTCGCAAAATCAACAGGAATGTTCAAGCAAATTATAGAAAAAAACCCGATTTAAGTCCGTGATGTAGTTCTTTCGTTTGCTAGCTAAGCAGAGATAAGGAACACCCCGAGGCTGGTGCGTGAGTGGGGAGAGCCCGTCAGTTTTTAATCATTTTTATATAAAATTTAATTTATATGTAAAATTTGTTAATAGTGTTATGTTTATTTATTATTATGTTTAGTATGAATGTATTGTTTGATTCTATTTCTTGTGTTCTGTGCGTTGTTCCCCAAGAGGCAGGACTACCATGAGGAGTTGACTGTGGGACCACCCTTTGCATTTATATTGAGGTTGAGGAGTTGGTCTGAAAAGAATATCATTTGGAGTTTGTGGAGTAACGACCGATCGTGAGAATTATTGGATTTGTTGGTTTTTGTGAATATTTGCTATTTACAATTCAATTTTAATATTTATTTATGGGTTTGCCTTGGGCTGCCTTTTCAGACACATCCTTTTGCCTCATTTTGGCCTTTTTTGTCAAGTGTTGTTGTTTTTGTGATATCTTCCTTTGTATGATTAAATTCTCTATTTTTAAGGATTCTTTGTTTTGTGTGTTAAATGCTAGAGATGTGTACTTTCTTTCTTCCTTGAAGGGCATTTTTCTTTGTGATTTGTGACATTTTTAGTCAATACCCCATTTCAGACATATGCAGAACAGTAAACCTGCTTCTTGATTTTGGGGTCTAGCTGCCTGAAGAGATGCCCGTTTCTCAGGCTGACCAGTATAGTCTGGGTCTGGTTTTCATTTATTTTGAGGTCTGCTATTTTGTGCTGGTACATCACAACAAGTAATTATGTATGGAACATTGCCCACCCTTAACCTAGTTTTGCTTCATTTTGGTTGAAACATTACACTTTTTTCTGAGAGATATAACTGTTAAGATTACAACCGATTTAGAATAAATTTTGCTGCAACATTATATTTATTCGTACATACAGTATACCTGTTTAAACTGCATAAAACTGAAACTTGAAGGAATCCTAAACCACAAAATTATATGTTTTATATGTTGCTTACCCCCGGTACTTTGTAGTTGTTGCAAAGAAAACAATTTAACCACATGATTCCATGCTGAATGGAGAGAAAGAAGTTATTAGTATGTACATAAACAGGAAACTCAAAGACTCCCTGGAGGACTTTTTTGAACTGAATAAAGGACTCTTGACCAACAAATGACAGGGAGTGGTGGGTCTTCAAGTCAAAAAGTCACTTCTGTGCATCACATCCAGGGTTGATTCTTGTGTTATAGACCGTGCTGCTTAGATGCTTTGGTGAAAAATGTGTCTAATTATAAAGAATGAATCTTTAAAAAATAAGCAAAAAAAGTAGTTAAAATAAATTGAAAAAGTAAAAAGAGTAAGTGTTTGGCTTCATGTAAGACAAGCTGCTAAATCACCATACTTATTCACACAACCACCAAATTTTTAATTTTATATTGCTTTTTTAATTGTATATATTTAAGTGAGCAATGTAGCATTAAGATACTGCTGGCTTTACAGTCAGCATGGCCACAGGACAGAGCTAACAATTACCAACAACTGCAGCAGCTTGCGGTTTTATATTGCATTAAGGTAAAATTACACTGGAATTAGAGTGGATTACTTTTACCAAATTGGGAATAAGCTGTTAATTAACTCCCCGCTGTAGCAATCTTTTATGAGGTTGCAACTGTTATTAGCTCTAGATTAAACTGTTGAATTAATTTTCCGCTTAGTTGCTATTTTAAGAGATTTTAATTTACCTGGCATTGGTTTTAAGTTGAAACGGAATACATGCAAAGTGCAGTATTTTTAAATTAGTATCGTCATAATCTGTTTCAGTTATAGAAAAACAGATCAAGAAATTGGGACAACAGCCTTCATTAACATGCTCTTGATGTTTTACAAATGTTGATAGGCAAACATATTTCAAGTGAAAAACAGAAGATGAGCTTACTTCCAAATTAACTTTATAAGAAGGGAAAGGAAGTGAGTTCATTTAGAACTCTATATTTTGTAACATTCTGCACCATAATTTCACAAACTAGTGATTTCCAAGTTGAATTGATAGTCAAAAAAGATTTTGTACAATTTAATCAAACTATTATTGGAAGCATGGAATTGAAAAGTAGGGTAAGTCAGTATTATTTCCAACAATGCAACTTTAGGTAGGATTCAGTTACCAATAAGACTCAAAAAACATGTGAATTAAAAGTAAGAAAAATAATATCAAACTCCAAAAATCTGCTGTAGTTTCACCATAATTAAAGTATTTTGGCAATTAAATCTACAGTGCATTTAAGGTATGCAGAATTTTCAAAAGCAAGTAAAATGTAAAGTACAAGTTCAGTATTTTTCAAGTCAAAGTCATTTCTTCACAATGATGCTGTATATCAGTTAACATATGAAACTGGGTTCTAAACTGAAGCATATTTTATACATTTTAATAAATAAATAGCCTACTTACACACTTTATAATGGAGGGGAAGGATACCAGAATCCCAATGTGATGAAAAACCTTTAAACTTATAGAATACGCCCATTTTCATGCCAAAAATACAATTGCTGTCAAATAAGATGGATGAACTGTATGAGCTTACAGCGGATCATAGAGCATACAAGTACAGTGGCATTCTGTGCTTTACAGAGAGCTGGCTTAAGCCTGATATACCTGGCACTGTTTTAATGCTGGAAGGATTTCATCTTATTTGAGCAGAGACCCAGTGCCGTGTGAAAAAGAGAGGAGGGGGACTGGCCATCTATGTGAATGAGTAATAGTGTAAATGGGATCATATTAATATTAAAATTACTGTTTTTAATTCACACTTTTAAATTTTGGCTGTCAGAATGTGTCCATGTTATTTGCCCAGGGAGATAAATTACACCAACCTTATAAATGTATATATTCTTCCCTCCACAAATGGGGACTTAGCAAAGGAAATTATTTATTCTGTCACCAACAATTTAATGGTGACTCACTCCCGCCTTGCAGTTATAATATGTGGTGACTTCAACCATGTGAAGGAATTATGACAACTTTCTATCAGTTTGTGACCCTTTCCACTTAAGGAAATTAACAAGCAGGACGTGTTGAATTCAAATAGTAAAGATTCCTTTTAATGTAAATTATTGGCACCTTTAGGCAAATCTGAGCACAACTGGATTCAGCTTATTGCCAGCAATAAGCCTGTTATTAGATGGCATCCTGTTATCATCAGAATACTGAGGAAGTGGGGCCTGGTGGCTGAAATATCTCTGAATAACTGCTTCCAAATGACAACTGGAAAATGATGTCATGTGGGGGCAATATTGAGCCACTCAGTCACTGCATCACAGACTATATTAACTTCTGTGTCAACACAGTGAAACCCTCAAATACAGTGCACCACTTTCCAAACAACAAGCCCTGGATTACTAAAAAGCTAAACTGACTCCTGAATGAGAAAAATACAGCATTCAAATTTGTTGACAAAGAGGCTCTGAAGGATGAACAGAGTGTGTGAAAGAAAAAGCTAAAACAGAAAGAAAAATCACTCAGAATAACATGAAGTGTGTCTGGAATGAATTGAGAATAATTACTGGACTTAAGAAATCCAGAGCTAAGGTGCTAGAAGTGGATTTGGACAAAACTAACACAGACTGTGAGAAGAGGCTCAAATGGAAGAGCCAGTAAAGAATCCACCTCCTAACCATCAGTGTGCACTGTCCATAACTAAAGGCCAAGTTAGAAGACAAGTGAGGAAGCTACACACAGAAAAAGCTTCCAGACCAGATGGAGTCAGTTCTCGAGTTCTTAAGGTGTGTGTTGACCAACTTTATGGTATCCTCTGTCACCTATTCAGTCTGTCCCTAAGGCTCCAGAAAGTGCCACTGCTGTGAAAACATCCTGAATCGTTATTGTTCCAAAGAAGGCACGCAACTCTTCACATAATCACTATAGACCAGTGGCACTTACATCTCACATCATGAAGACCTTTGAGAGTCTGATTTCATGACTATATAAAACCTCTTCTGGTACACCACCTGGACCCATTACAGCTTGCCTATTGGTCAAAGACTGCCGTGGAGGATGCAATTATCTATCTGCTCCACAAGGCTTATCCTCACCTGGATAAAGCTGGCAGCACTGTGAGTATTTTGTTTTTTGATTTCACCAGTGCTTTCAATACCATCCAGCCATCCCTGTTATTGGGAAAACTGTTATTTGTAGGTGGATGAGTCTATAGTGTCTTGGATAATGGACAATCTATCGGGCAGACCATAGTTTGTGAGACTCAAAGACTATGTTTCTGATAAGAATGTAAGCAACATTGGCGCACCACAGGAACAGTCCTTTTTCCTTTTCTCTGTACTCCTCAGACTATAAATGTAACACCAGGTCATGTCACTTGCAGAAATTCTCAGATGACTCTGCACTTAGGGGGTAACCAAGTCAGAAATAGTCTGAACACTAAAATAAATAAATAAATAAAAACTGGACCAAAGAGTAGTACAAAGTAAGTAGTGTAAAGTAGTACAAAGAAGCTATGTGGGCATTTCTGCATGTAACTAAAATCAAAAACCAAGGGAAAGTTTGTCATCTTGAGAGAAAGAAATTCAAATCTCCTCTCTAACCTGATGCCATTGACTTCACTGATCTATCCAGAAAAATTGGAGAAAAGGGATGGCCCACTAAGGCGAAGATGGAAGAAATTACAAAGATGGCTGATTTGTAGATCACCTCAAACTGCCAAGTCCACAATGTCCATGCCCCGCAAAAGTCAGTGTACAAAAAAAAACAATGGAAGCAACTCCATCAAGTGAACCACAGTGCACTGTTGAAATGGAACAAAAGGTAGGGCTCAAGCTACTGGAATTGCAGTCCATCAGCATCAAGAAGCAAAAAAGGCATCAACAAACTGAAACCTAACAAAGAAAATAATGAACAACTGAAGCTGCCAACTTAGCTCTGGCTGCAGTCTCTAGGAATGAATACCTTACCTTTACAGAAAATAACCAGAAGGTATACATGGCAGCATCAGATTTATCTGGTGGAATACATCCCAAACCACACAGATTGTCATCTTGTAAAAGGCCCAAATGAAAAGGGCAAATTGTTTCCCATCTCAGGGATATATCAGTTCAAGCTGAAATAAGTAATGGAGTCACCACAGTCTCTACACCATAAAATCAAGAAACGTGATTGTATAAACAACCTAGTAGAGCTCTCGAGTATACTCAAGATGAAAATTCAGGCAAAGGCACAAAGTCTAAAAAGGCACAAATTTGCCAAGACTATAGGATTCTTGGAACAACGGCAGTTAATTCCAATGACAGCTACTGGATGCCTCAATGCAAAAGATGAAACTTCTGTTTTACCTATTTTAGGATCTGCTCGGACACCTGTTTGCTTACTAGCAAGGGATGCTTTATGTAAATTACAATTACACATTTGGTGTTCCCCGCAAGGGGTTTGTGCTGATCAGACAGGAGTTAAAAGACAAATGTATATGCAAGAGGGTCAACAAATATATATTGGGTTGGAGATATTCACACATCAATAAGAGAAACCTTATAGAAATTGGATAAATTTATTCAGGCATATTTTTCCTTGACCACCCACCATAAGCTGAATATCACTGTATCATGAAGTACAACATTAATCAGTATGTAGTCTGTGAATCACACTGGCAACAGTGCATCAGGTGTCAAAAGATACAAATGATTTCACAGTGCATACTAGTAGGCCCCCAAGTTGGTTTGGGGTTCAAGGTTCATATCCACATATTACCTTATTAAAAAATGAAGGATTTAGACCCAAAGATTTTGCCCCAATTATTCATGAGGCTATGTGTGGATCATAGGAACCCAGAGGGTCCTCACTGATTTTCCACTCTCCTGACAGGACATACATAAAGACTTTGTGTATCACAGCAATGATAGGGACTCTTCAGGAGGTAGTACTACCCGTATCAGTTCTTCCTGTACAAGATAATGGGGAACTGGACCCCTGCAAGAAACAAATGCTGGCACAGTTACTTTCGAGCATGTGGTCAAAACACGATACAGATGCTGGCTTGGTGTTCTCTGTCATTCCAATATCCATTAACACTAGAATTACCAAAACTTACGAAAAAACTCGTAAATCCGGCCCATCTTAAATCCGCTCTCACCTCACCATTCAGTGTCCTTTGTGTTGTAAATGTGTCGATAAGCCCAAGCAGCAAGCAGCCTGCTATACCATTCCAGCAAACCCTGCCAAGCTCCCCCCCCCACCTCTCCTTCCAACTGAAGCCTTGTTTATCAGGGAGTCCTAGCGCTGTATAGGCTAAAAAAATATATCGTTATTTGGAACACATGCATTTCATGTGTGTTATCGTGTCTACAAAGATCTACTGTCTATGTAAATGTAGGATGACAGAAATGTTGAACACATACCTCAAAGACAAACTTTTTTCCATGTTTTAGTACTAACGATAACATTTGGACATGAAGTATATAATGTGTGAAGACTGAAGTCCAAATATCAAATAAGCACTTTCACAAAAGGCACAAGTACAGTATAACAAAACAAGTGTGCTTTTATTCAAGACTATAACCGAAGAAAAAGAAATCGGATTAGTGTGGCTTTTTGTCGTGACTTCTTTGGTAGTCAGCGGTAAGAGCTGCTGACTCCTATTCAGAAGGTCCCAGGTTCGAGTCTTAACGTGTCACAAAATAAACATTTTGAGTACTGAGCTGCTCTTATTGTTACTATTATACAATAAAAACATACATTTGATTTGAGTCTGTAACAGTTGGAGTAAATGTATGGTACTTGTAAAGGTTAGCATTTTTTTTATTTAGTTTTATACTCTCAGTCGCGTTCACACTCGCCCCGATCTGACACTGCTGTTTTCAAATAAAGACGAGCTATAAAAGAGGTGAACTCAGATAGGAGAAAGAGAACAGAAGCCCTCCCCGCAAGAAACGCCCACTCACATATAAGAACAACGTAGCTGCACCAGGCGTAAAGGCGAAAGATGGCACCGATTCGATGCAGGACGAGGTCTGGCATCATCCTGCCAATCGGTCTGCTCTACACCTGTCCTTCAAAGAAACAGCACGGCTTACAGAGCTCACCAGCGTATCGTGCAAGCTCCTGTTTGTGATTATGTTTTGTGATGGTCTTTACATAAGAAACATATATATGTTACTTACAGTGCATCCGGAAAGTATTCACAGCACATCACTTTTTCCACATTTTGTTATGTTACCGCCTTATTCCAAAATAGATTAAATTCATTTTTTTCCTCAGATTTCTACACACAACACCCCATAATGACAACATAAAAAAAGTTTACTTGAGGTTTTTGCAAATTTATTAAAAATAAAATAATGAAAGTCAGATTGAATGTTATTTACCTTGATTTATTTACTTAGTTTCCTACAGCGTAAAGTCACAAGTAGACTGCAGAGCTTCCTCTGCTTGATCGACAAGGGCATGCTCACAAATTACATGTGTAATAACACGAAAAAATGCCGGCTAGCACTTTAGTACGCGAGCAATGGTACGAAAATGCAATTAGACTTCTTTTTGGGCATATACACCGTCCAGATCTAAACACTAGCGTGGAGAGTTGCTATAATACTGCCACTGATGGGTCATTTACAGAGGCCATGACAAAATTTAAAAAATTATGACAGAAGGTGAAGAATAATGCAGGATTTAACCATGGAATGTGGAACTGGAAGGCCTGGGCACTTAGGAATGCAGTACCAGCCATGATAACTTTGTTTATTGCATTGGTGGCACTCTGCTAGCAGCATACCATGCTTCAAAACTATTTTTTTCTGTAAATTACAAAATAAATGTTACTCCTATCTCCTGCTATCCCACTAATAATAAAAGCAGGAGAAGATGATGATGAAAATTACTTTAAGCATGTGATTGATGGCTTATGGGGCTATTAAAAAACTCAAAGCAGGGAACACATATAGAAAATAACTAATAACAAATACTAATATGCTCTCTAATGAAAAAAGATAGCAGGAAAGAGAGACAAGCGTATGCAGGTTGTGAACATTTCAGCCCAGATCACAGACAGACACTAAGGATACAAGTACCAAAGCACACATGATTTTATTTATAGAGTTCCAACAAGCACCAAGATGCTTTACTTTTCTCCCTTTCGTTTCATCTTCTTTATCTCTCTCTTTCTCTGTCTCACTTCCTCCTCCAGCAAGCTTTGTCCTCCTCCTCCCAACTCTGCCTCCTTACATAGAGCACCCGAAAGTGCTCCAGGTGTCTGATGATGTGTTTCCAGCACCACTTCCGGGTATGGCAGAAGAGCTGCTCTCCAGGGCTCAGCAGTAATTGTAGCACCCCCTGGCAGCGCCCACAGATCGCAACAGGGCTGTACCAAACTCCAACTCCCATGAAGCCCTGTGGGAGTCTGAGGTACCGCTGCAACCCAGGGGGGCTGCCATCTACTGTTCCAGGGGAGGTAATGCTCTGAACAACTCTTGCTCCCCCGTTGCTCTCAGCGTGGACGCGTTCTGGCCAGGCAAGGGCCCCGGCCGTCTGCCACAAGGTCCAGCCAAAAATAACTAAAACTAAAATAAACAAAAAGGATAAGATGCACTCACTGAACTAAGAAAGAGACTAAGGTCAAGAATAGGAAGTTGGCCGAGTCATGTTGTAGCTGAGTTGAACCCAGGATGCTGACAGAGGAGGATAAACAATATTGGCAGGGCGTGATAAGATATTGTGTGAACTAAATATGCTAAAAAACTAACTGTGCTTTAGAAGGAAAATGGGAGGATTCCATAGGCTTGCTAAAAAAAAGTATATAATTCTCTGCAAAGTTGATATCTCGGTATGGCTTTGTTCTTTGTTAATAAAGTCTTACATGAATTCACAAGTGTCCAAGAGTCTCAGAGTTGTCCTATTTGCCCCAATAATACAAAGACCTCAAGGATGAAAATCCGTGCATGTCAAACAGAAAGGCTCTTGTGACTACAGTTATAATCAGAGCCCTTGGAACTGCTCAAATAAGCCTAGAAAAAATCTTGCTGAACCACCAGGTAAAGTGAAAGCGACTAACGTGCAGAAGATCACCCTCCTCAGAACTACCCACTTCATAAAGTTCTGACCACTACACAATAAGACCAAAGGGACCGGGTGGGTTCCTGGTAAAAAGAAATCACCACAAACTGAGAAATAAAAAGATAATAATAAAAATAATAATTGATGTTCTTAATATCTTCCATCCATTTAATCTATTTGTATATTTTTCTCAGCTATAGTCAAAATAATAACAATAATCAATCAATCTTCTTACTCCCTGTTTTTGAGCCTACAATCATTGGATGCAATGAACAATGAACAATGCCTAATGAATAAGTGCCAGTCTATCACAGGGAGAACACGCAATCACATTATGGCCACCAAAGCTAGTTTATCAATGCCAATTACCTATGTTTAATCAGGATGAAGTTTACTATATTTAGTACAGAAGTTTTAGCATAGGCAAAGTGATAGCACAGAACCATCATTCCTATATCATACTGCCTGGTTCTTCATTGAGTCTGCATGTTCTCTGATATATTGATTGGTATCAGTGAATTTACTTACTCAAAACATTGTGCAAGGATCTTTGATTACCATATCTTCATTAATGGTGATTCATCATACACTGAAAAATTTGTGGCGCTTCAACCTGCTCTATTGAGCACTCTGCCTTTTCCATTTCCCGAGTATTTTTTTAAATCATTGGTGTGCATGGCATGCCACGGGCTGTCACAATTTCAAACACATTAACGGCTGCTGCAACTCAGAGAAGCAAGAGAGAAATGCATTCTTACCTTGAGAAAACAGTGCCAAAAGTCAGTGATAAGCATATTATTTCCAGTTTACTTTTGTTACCACAAGGATGCCTCAGAAATGTAGAAGGTACATTTCTTTTATCGAAACCTTTGATACTTCAAAGTGGAAGTATTCAGTAAATTTTAAGGCTTTTCATCACATCCAGGTTCTGGTACGTTTCATCTCTATTATGTAACGCATGAGTGGGATAATTATTTGTCTAAATTTATAATATGCTTCACTTGAGAACTCAATGTAGCAAACTATATATGCCATAATTATACCATAACTGTGAAGAAATAACTGACTTGAAAAATACCAAACTTATCCTTTAAGGAAAGGAACAAGAATAAAAAGCTTACTAGCTTTAATGTTAGAAGTATTTAAAAGTGAAAGATGCGTAGTATGTCTTCATACTCTATAGCCATCAGGGCAGTTACAAAGTATTACAAAGTATCTGTGCATATATATTGGGATAAACCAGCCCCCGTACATAGACAGACAGAACACCAGATGTCCAGAACACACACTTTCATTTTCGTTCTTCTGCACACAGCACCTCACAATATCCTTCTAGAAAAACTTAGTCCCTTCTTTCCTTCACTCTCAAAGTACTTCTCCCGCCTCTACTCCTCTCCTCACAAGCTCTGTCTTCTTCCTCCCGACTCCGGCTCCTCCCCTTTTATACTGTCCCGGATGAGCTCCAGGTGCTTCCTGATGATCTTCTGATGGCACTTCCTGGTGTGGCGGAAGTACCACATGAGCACCCGGAAGCACTCCAGGTCTGCCTGGAATCCGGTTGTGGTGGAAGTGTAGAATTCACACTAAAATATGGCGTAAGGACAAAAACGTAAATGTTTTAATAAATGACAATGCATAATTTATGGGTGGTTCCTATAACCCCCATAAGTAGAATTGAATTGGTATATTCTAACTGTTTCTAACAGCTCTGACTAAACATTATTCTCAGTTAGTGATCAACCTTGCCATGTGTAAGGTGTAGAGGGCACATGGTTTTAAACCGTGCATATGGGCCTTTTGAGTGTGTGAAGTAACATGTAAGACCAAGCGCTTAATTTAAGTGCTGCACCGTATGTTTAAAGCGTACAGAAGATGAAGTTAAGAATCTTTAAGTATAGAAGAAGTAAAAAACTTGTAAGTACAGAAATAACTAAAGTTTCTCAAGAAAAGCTAAGTTTAGAGAAGATACATTTTTCCATTTTTTTGCCTTTTATTCTATGTGTATAACAACCTTTTTCTTTATTCTTGTGTGGATTATTTGCTTTTAATTTTCACTAAATATTTTTAAAAAATGAACTTTTGGACTGAGAGATTTCTTTCGGCATGCGTTTTACCTGTGCTTGAACTTGCCTTATACTTCGGCGGGTACACAAATGTTAACTAAATGTAACTTAAAGATGAATGTGCAAGAGGTGTTTGCCTTGTCTTAGAGAACCTACCATTGAAATTTTCCGAGGTTAGAATGAGGTAAATGAGTAATGAACACCCCTCCAGAAATCAGGAATAAACGGATGGGAAAGCCTATATACTCCTCTTATAAGCGTTGTTAAGATTAACAGGACAATATAACAGGCAAATGTATGGGGGGCAGGTGTTCTAATAGGTGATCTTTTTTGTCTTCTGTTTTGCTGCCTATTGCTTCTCTTCAGAACTCTGGCAAGTCATGAAAGCAAATTACAATCCTGCTGTTTCCTCTGAGAAAACATTAAGATAAGATGAAGAACTCCTGGGTGTATAGTGTTGGTAACCCCTCCTCAGGAGGGGACCTTCTACAGTGCACAAAGTACTTAGGTTGAAGAATTATTCATGGAGTATTATGTCTTCAGAAAAATTACAATACATGTTGTTGTTTGATTTTGATTTTCCACTTCACTACTCATATACTGCTGTTTGCTGTTGTTGATTTTGCTTGATTTTATGGATTTATTATCATTCATTTTTATTATATTATTATATACATTATTATATTACATTGTTAAAGCCATTAGTTAGTTAGAGCTTTTATGGAAACCAGCTACAGATAACCCGATACATACCTGTAGAAAGCTAAGTAGTGGCTGCAAATAAAATCAGACGATGGAGCAGGTCTGAGGAATTATGCAGCTTTTCTTTGTAGCAGTATGAATGTTATGTCCAGCATGAGGAATGGATATGAATTTGACGCCAGCTCAAGCCTTTGTACTATACTTTCAAAGCTTCCCTACAAGCTATGAGCACAGTGGTAATATACAGTTTGTAAGATTGAAGGTAAAGAAAACAGAGCTGGACAACTCACTGACCTACTTGTCTTGGAGCAACAGGCTACAATAGCCTTTCATCATGTGGATGGTAGATGCTGTCAAAGCCATATTTTCAAAAAGGAAAAAGAAAATACTGATGAAGGGAAGTCTCCCCTGAAAAGTGGCCAGAGAAAAAGCAGTCTTGCTACAAAGTTTACAGTTGCTGCTGAAAAGGGGACTCCAAACACCTCACTCAAAAAGGCAGAGATGGTTGTTTATGCATTTAGTAAGCCCTGTCTATTTTTCAATAAAAGTCATGCACTTGTTGAATGCAGTAAGTTCCAGAAACTAAAAAGTGAAGGTAGAATTGACTTTTTGAAATCTAAAGGCTTATGCTTTATGTGCCTTTAAACAAGGACATCTTAGTAAAGACTATGTAGAAAAAGTTAAATATGAAATATGTTCACAGTTACATCCAGATATTCTGCATACAAATAAAGAAATGGGCAACAACAATGAAGCCATACCCACTAAAAAGAGCACACTAAGTCGGAAAGGAAGAATATTTCTTGTTCATATGTCTCTGTGGAATCATCAGAGACTTGCACTGCTTCCGGGGCCTCTAAAGAGTATATCCTAGCTGTGGTTCCAGTCAAAGTTAAGTCTAAAATTAGTGAAAGTTGTGTAGAAACCTATGCTCTTATAGACTCTGGCATTACAGCTACATTATGCACAGAAAACTTGCAAGAACAATTAAATCTTCCTGGAAGAAAAGCTCAAGTTTGTATCAGCACAATAGAAAGGGATTAAGTCAATTAACAGGAACTAGTAAAATGTTCTGTTCCATCAGAGTTACAGGTTTGTGGAGTTTAAGAAAATATATTTATTGAATTGCCAGAGGTTTACACACTGAACTTTATACCAATGAAAAGGGATAACATCCCAATGAAAGAGGTTATCACAAGATGGTCTTACCTCAAAGATGTCCATCTACCACAGATACAAGCAGAGGTGGGCTTGTTAATAGGTACAAATGTCCCTGAAGCCATGGAGCCATGGCAATTCAAAAACAGTCGAGGTGAAGGTCCTAATGCTGTGAAGACAGCTCTTGGATGGATTGTAACTGGTCTTATAAAGGGGACAGACAAAGAAAGACTGCGAAGTTATACAGTCAATCATGTGCCAATAATGGAAATAGAACAAGTGTTACTCCAGCAATACAATACAGACTTTCCAGAGTACAGCTGTGAAGAGAAAGAGGAAATGTCACAGGAAGACATTAAGTTCATGCGCATAGTCTCAGAATCAGCAAAATTAGTGGATAGACTCCCAGTGTCTGTGTGGGTTTTCCTCTGGGTGCTCCGGTTTCCCTCCCACAGTCCAAAGGACATGCAGATTAGGTGCATTGGTGATCCTAAAATGTCCCTAGTGTATGCTTCGTGTGTGGGTGTGTGTGCCCTGCCCGGGATTTGTTCCTGCGTTGCTGGCTGGGATTGGCTCCAGCAGACCCCCATGATCCTGTGTTAGGATATAGCAGGTTGGATAATGGATAGATGGATGGACTCTACAGCATTAATCTATCTTTTAAAGATGACACACTTAAAATGGCAAACAATCGTTGCATTGCAGAACAGTGTGCTATTGGCCTCAAGAGAAAACTTAAAAAGAACTGGCATCTGCCACTGATGGAAAAGCAATAGCTGCAAATTCCGAATGCAAAGTACTTGGACATAGACTAGCTGCACTGGAAAATGGATACACAAGGAATAATATCAGTATCGAAGGTCTCCCTGAAAACCGTGAAAGTCCAAAACCAGTGAAATTCATAGGTACGCTGTTCTCTAAAACTTCAATCATATACCAAGATAGCAGCAGTTTATCGCATACTTGGATCGAATGCCTCAAAACCTAGAAGCTTCATTGTGCGTTTTGATAAATTACAATCATAAATTGCAATCTAAATTAAATATGTTACTTCTCAGACAGAAACAAGAGATTATATTTGAAAATAACCACATTCCTATTTTACCTTATTTCTCACCTTCAACAGCTGCTAAACATGCCGCATTTTACAGCATCAAACAGTGCTTACAGAAAGCTGAGATTTGATGCAGCCTCTTGTATCTGCTAAATTGAAAGCGGACATTCAAGGCAAGTTGTACATTTTTACTTCTATGGAGGAAGCAGAAAAAGAACTAAGAAAATTGATCCTGACACTTTTTGAAATACAATCGTGAGCCACATCGTGTCCTGACAAGGCAAGGAAGATCTTACGTGCTGTTTGATCCACTCGCAATGAGACTCGTGCTGTAATTATACATCCTATTTCCTTCTCGGCCATTTTTTTTTATGTTTTAATTACAATTATATGTGTGTATATGTGCATATGTATGTATGTATGTATGTATGTATGTATATATATATATATATATGTGTGTGTGTGTGTGTGTGTGTGTGTGTGTGTATGTGTATGGTTTTTCCCCTTGGTTTATTGTATTGGGACTTTTTATTACATGTTATCTGCTTACCCATGGCTACTGTTTAACATTGTTCCCTGGGTTTACTCTGTCAGGATTTTTAAGATTACCAGGGGGCTCCACCCCCTGCTCGCTTTGCTCGCCAACCCCCGGGTTTGGTCCTGTGGAAATACAATTTAAAGTGTTTTTTTTTTTCATGGGAATTGTTACATATGCATTATGTTCAGTTTTTATTTTAGAACTTTAGTAAAAACAATATTTGAATGAACTGTTCTTCAAGATCGCATTGAATTTTGATTCCTTGTTTGGTCTTACAGCATGATAATGCAACGTATAACTGGCCGTGAGTGAATATCGTTTCTTTGTCTCTTATAAATAAACCGACTTTTTCAAATGTTTGTCCTTGTGATTCGTTAATTGTTATTGCAAAAGCTATTGTCACGGGAAACTGTTAACGTTTTAATACGAATGGCATATTCCCGTTCGAGTTAATTCAATAAAAATAAGACTTTCTGATAAAACAATCTACTTACGAAAGTGGGAATATCCAGAGCCAATGTAGCCGGTGGCATTGTTCTCAAGAAGCTGCAAATTTCTGGCCATTGTGGATTGCACGTCATTGTAGTAAAGATATCTGGCTGACCGATAGTTCTGGTTGCATCATGATATAACTGTTGCAATGCTCTTGGACTACCTTGATATGATGAAGGGTAATATTACTGCTTTACCTATTTTGAATTTGTCTGACCTATTGATATTTGAATTGTGAACGTGATCAATGAGACCTTGCATATGTTCTGTTCTAAGTTTAGCGTGATTCGATTTAATAAAGAAGAGACAATTAGGTGCGACTTTTACCCGAAATATTGTGTGGTTGTTATTCGTTTTTCTGAATGCATTTGTTTAATATTGTACGACCATCCTGTTTCGCCATCTGGGAAAAGCAAAGGAAAGTGTGCAGGGCTGGCATGTGGCGATGTATTTGACATACATGACAAATCATGCTTTGCCTTTGGATATACATGAATATCTACTGTCTTTGATATCTCTGTTTTTCAAAAGTATTATCGCTGACAATTCCACACATATGGGTTTATTATAAATGCGACTCTGATCTTTCAGATTCATATAGACAACCAAGATAATTTCTTTGTCCGTGTTTTGCTGATAACTTTCGTGTAAAGTGAGATACTTTTGGACATATGGATTTGTATACATTATTGGCTGTATAATTTCTATTACGTCGGATCGTTTAACTCTTTTGCTTCTATATTGCATCGCTGCTCCGTGATCATAAATACACACCTGACCAAATTGTGTTTTTTTTCAAAATTAAACTTGTCGTAGCTGTAATTGTTCTGGGAACACATTCTCATAGCGTATGGTACTTTTCCCTGATGGCAACACGAATTAGACAATCTACAAGTCTCTGACGTAAACTGTACAGCCTTACAATATCTACATATTTCTGACATATCACCTATGTCCATATATTCAGTCTCTTTTTGCTGTTCTGTTATTTCACCTAGTAATAATTTCCGTTTGTTTGTGCAAATGCAATCTTTACTCTCTGTTGTTTGACACCTTTGAATTGTAGTACTGTCATATTTTTTAACTTGATCTGCGTGTGTATCGCGCCAAGGTTTGTTTTGAGCCTTTCGAATTCCACTGTTGTCATAATCTGTAACCTGCTCTGCATGTGTATGTTTGGACCTGCCCTTGTCTTTTATTTCTGAGCCCGTTTGAACCTGCAAGGCTGATTATTACTTTCCTTACCTAGGTCACCGTCTCACAGGAACATGCTTCCAACAGATGTCAGTATGATATGACTTGACCGTGTCGCGGGAAGTGAAAATGTCTCTGCCTCTCTGAAGTGTCTCTCTGTCTCTTTCTTCCAGATCACGTCTTGTCGCAAGATTTTTTTTATAATAGAGAGATATTTGATGTTTATGTGTTTGGACTGTATTGTCAATAGATATCTCTATTTTAATCATTATACACCACTGCTGGGGGGCTTATTTTGGACATGCTCTGTCTCTGGGTATGTCAGAGGACCGGAAATTTGTGAAGTGTGGTCTAGCCTCACATGGGGAGGCAAAATGGGGGGTGCGGGTGAGAGAAAGAGAGCAAGTTATTTCTGATCTAACAATTGTGTGGATGAAAAGGAAAGTGCCAGCACAACAACAGGCTCCATAGCCATAATTCTTGGCAATATTGGAAATTAAGGTTAAAGCTATCATATGCAATAATGAACAACGATAATTTAAGATTATTAAATGACAACAAAAGCTCAGAAGCAATGTCTCTATGACCAAACAGTGAACGTTCTGATCTAGAATGTCAAAGGTCTCAATCACAAATTAAAGAGAAAGAAAGTATTCTCTCACCTAACAGGTCTAAATGCCAAGATAGTACTTTTACAGGAGACTCACTTAACACTAAAATCCGTGAAGCCTACGAAAAAAGTCAGACCACCTTAAATTCCTTCACGCCTCCTCATCAGAGTCTTTTTTTTTTTTGCAAATGTGTCGATCAGCACAGGCAGGAAGCAGCCTGCTATTCCATCCCTCACCGATGCAGCTGAAGTTCTCCCAGCTCAAGTCTGTTCATCTGAGAGTGATGTACTTGGAGTTGTATAGGGTAAATAATATATCGTTATTTGGAATACATACATTTCATGTGTGTTCCGTGTCTACAACAAGCTGCGTAAATGTAGGATGAAAGGAAATGTGAGGCCAGAAATGTTGAACACTTGGGTAGCGCTTTTTGACTTTATATCGAAAAAGCGGTTGCTCATGAAGTCCTGAATGAGGCACATTACCTGCATTGTGACAGAACATCAGTTACGGCACTATGGCCATATGGAGTGATTCCCCAAGGGTACTGCGGCTTGCAGGGTCCTCATTGTTGGTGACCCAAGTGGCTAAACCAGACCAAGGAGTCACCGACGTAACACCTGGTCATTTCTGGAGGGTGGGACTGGACTGGACTGTGTTTGCCTAGAGGGTTGTGATCCAGGATCCCAAGCTGTTTTACGTTGTGTGGTGGGTGCGGCAACAAGCTGTGCCAGTGCATGCTCCGCAACCTGACCTAACCTAGGCGTTCAATGTCAATTATCAGTTCAATCAGTCTGTCAATTATCAGTTCAATATATAATCTACTTGGATTTTTAGCACCAATTATAGTGACTGCCAAACATATTTTAACGGAACTGTGTAAAGATAAACATGGATGGGGTGAAAAGTGGAAGTATTTCCAACATTGGAAAAAATTGTTGGCCAATTTGCAGCTACTTGTGGGCTACAATGTAAGCAGCTGCATTAAACCAACTGGGTTTGGCCACATAAAGTCTGCACAAATGCATGATTTTGGAGACACTTTGGAAGATGGATATGGCACTGCTTCTTGTCTTCTCTTAACTAACAAAGAACATAAGAGACATTGTTCATTTTAATGGGGAAGTCAAGAGTGGCATCAATAAAACTTGTCACTATACAAAGGTTAGAATTAACGGCAGATGTGGTAGCAGTCAAAACAGAGAAGATGCTAAAACATGAACTGCTAATTCCCCTGCTAGAATCAACCTTTTGGACTAACAGCACCACTGTATTAAGGTACACTGCAAAAGAAAGTGCTCTTTACAAAACCTTTGTTGCCAACAGAGTCACAGTGATAATGGAGCATTCACAGCCCATGTAATAGAGGTACATCACATCTGCACTAAATCCAGCAGACCAGGCATCAAGAAGATAAACCATAGAAAGCTTCATCAAAAGTAAAACATGGATTCAAGGCCTGAGCTTCATGCAGAAGCCAGAATATGAGTGGCCGAAAAGACTTGATCAAATGAATCACTAACTCGCTAAAGAATGTTCACATGTTGCTCTTTTATCTTTGCAGCAAATCCTAAAAGAACACCAGCATTGGACAGACCCGTGAATAAGTAAACTGTATCTGCAGCAATTAAGTGAAATGATTAATGTTAATTTTTGCATGCTTAAATTGTGTTGTTGCTTTTTCATCTAAGTTTAAGTTTACATTTAAGCTCTAAGTTTTCATACAAGAATTCATGAATTAGTTAAGGCTCTTACTTAAGTAACGTTGTAGTAATTGATTTTGCCTTTAGCACAGAGCCATTTGTTACTTGTTTAGGTTAAGTTGAGAGAAGTATTTTCTTAGTTATGCTAAATGTTTGCATATATATTAGTGCATAGTATATGAGAGGTCCTATTATAACCCCCTACTAGCTAAATTGAAATGGAATATTATAACTATTTCTTTTCTCTCTGAGTGCGGATTAGTCCCAGTTAGTGACCTGCTTTGCAATAGGTAAGGCATGGAGGGCACACAGTTTTAAACCGTGCTCTGTTATATCTAACGTAACATGCTCTATTGAACATGCAGCACCGTACATATAGAATGTACTGAATATATTAAGTAAAGCATAGAGAAATAACTCATCCTTAAGAATAGAACACAACTGAAGTTTAACAAGAAAAAGTTGAGTTCAAATAAGAAGGTTTGAATTTTCACTAAACCTTTTTTTTTTTAAAAAACAAACAATTTTCTTTTGGTATGCGTTTGACTCATTCTTGATCCTGCCTTACCAACTCAGCAGCTATATATATAAGATTATAAATTATTTATTTTATTGATTGATTTGTATTTATAAGTTTTAATAATTTACACTGATTTCTGTTTTGGTTTTATCCAAATTCGACTGGCCAGGGATTTTTTACTCTGTTCTAGCACAAACAAGGAGCCAGTTTCCCTTTCGGTTTGTACATGTTTAGTCTCTCCCTGTGCATTTCCAGTGCAGCGAGCAAGAGAGAGAGAGAGCGAGAGACCGCGACACACACACACACACACACACACACACAGGCAGCGCAAGATAGAGAGACAGACGGGCACACAGACAGGCAGCGCGAGAGAGAGGGGGCTGGACGCATAAGGTAAGAAGGCAGTTAAAGAATGTACTTGATTTTGTTTTCACTTCTGTTTACAGCGATCGGTTCGTAGCGTGCATTGTTGCAATGTTGCTTTTCTTGGTGGTTTATTAAATTACGGATTTTTTCAAATGTTCATTTTTTTCCCTGTGCTTAAAACTCATAAAAAAAAAAGTGTTTTTAGCCAGCAGTTGGTAGCGCTATAGCGCGAACTATTGCAGTGTTAGTTCAAGGTTTTCTCAGTGTTATTCAATGTTTTTGCATTTAGTTTACTATTACGCTGTGCATTCTATGGTTTAATTAACTATATTTGTGCTTAAAAACTTAAAAAAAAATTTATATTTACATACAGTTCATATGGTCTGGAATGGATTAATTGTATTTACATATAATCCTATGGGGGAAATTGCTTCGGTTCACGACCAAATCAGTTTACGACCAGAGTTTTAGAACGAATTATGGTCGTGAACCGAGGTTCCACTGTATAGCCCGGAAGTACTCTCAAGTAATGGGGACGGAAGGACAGAAGTACTTCTGGGCTGAAGAAAATACAAGTCTCCATCTGACCCGGAAGTGCTGGTGAATCACATGGACGGAAGGACAGAAGCACTTCCAGGGCAAGGACTATATAAAGGACTATTGGAGACCCAGCAAGAGAGCCAGAGTTGGGAGGAGTGTAACGGAGCTTGCTGGGAGTTGTAGTGAAGAGGAGAATTGTATTATTGTGTTTATTTAGTGTTGTATTGCCTGTTTAATGTGGCTGTGGTGCTTTGAAGGCACATTACAAAGAGGAAAAAAGAAATTAAAATACTTCTTGGTGCTTTTACCTGGTGTCTTGGGCGTTTGTCTATTGGGTTTGAGGAGCAACAGTGTCCTCTAGTGTCACAATATATATATATATATATATATATATATATATATAGATATATATATTGTGACAGACGTCCGGGCCCTGTGTTGGCTGGGATTGGGTCCAGCAGACCCCTGTGACCCTGTAGTTAAGATATAGCGGGTTGGGTAATGGATGGATGGATGGATAACTTTACCAACACTAGAAGAAATAAAATGGTAATTAGAAAAATTATAAAAGCAGATGATTTGTTTAACTGATTGCTCACTCCTTGGACTGAGACATTTCTGCATACCTCTCTGCAAATAAAGAAATGTTCTGCATTTTCATTTGGTCTCCATGATTGCCTTCTTTGAAGGCAGAGGAAAGTTTTTTCCATGCAAAAACCAGTGGCCATTACTGAATTAATTTCATAGACTTATAATAGTTTCAAATAGTAAAAAAAAAAATGGTGGAAAAATCTACATATAGACATCATTGAAGAAGTGAATACTTTAAATAAAAATGCACAATAATTTTTGTACTAGAATCAGAAACAGTAACAATACTAATAGAACTTTCCAAATAATTAGTACAGAAGTATTTACTGTAGATACTTGGGTATAGGTTTTGAAATTTTGAATGCAATAAAAATAATACAATTAATAGGTTGAATTGTATGTAATGAATTTATAATTTAGTGTTGTAATGTTGTATCCCTATCCTTATCATTCTTGAAAATGTGCCAGTCTTTTTATTTTAATCATATAAGCCAACTGCATAAACCAAAATAATAGCTGATAGAAAATATTGACATGACAATGACAGGCTGCTATCCTTCTTTCAGTGGTCACAAAACAATAATAATAATTATAATGATAATAAGTAAGCTAACCTTGGTAACTATAATAAGTCAATAAACCTGAATCAAAGACAAATTAATATACTTTATATGGCACATATATATAAAAGTATGAATTTTGATTATGTCAGTCTATAATGATTACTCTGATTCTTAGTTAACTGTCTTTTTAATTAGTTTAATTAAATCTATAAATTTAATCAGACTGTTTCTTACAGTTTTAGCTACATACAAATTTGAAAGAGCAGTAACCAGAGAACTGATCCCTGGGCAACAACAATTTTTAATATCAACTAATACAGAAAAAAGACACTCATAACATTAAACTTCGCTTACAGTGTTTGTGGCAGGTTTCTATCCACATGCACACTACACTATTAACTCCCATTTTTTTACATGAATTACTTTAAATGTGCAATAAAAAAATCATATGATTTGAAAAGGTATATGCTAAGGTAAGGAGAGTCTATTTTTGCAGAAAAAGAAATGTTGACGCTACACTGCAGAGATAAGTGAACCACAGCCAGTAATGTCTGATAGCCTCCCTGAAAGCCATATACCTCAAAATGCTACACTATTACATTACACTATTACAAAATTATGGCGAAGCTTTCTTGTACATTGATTCAGTGGAATTTTATTTTATTTCATTAAAATTATTTGCTTAAGCCATAGGCTTTGATGAAGATTTGTATTATACAGAGCCCTTGTTTGAAAGTATTAAGAAATCAGACAATATTATTTTCCTTTCTCCTTGCTTTACTGAAAGTTTGGTTGCTGGTGGTATGCCAGTCATAATTTCCTAATCTTTTTCCTTGTTATTTATTTTAAACAGATATGTTTCTCTTTCATTTATACAAAAAGATGTGTGCAGTATGTAAAATATAGTGCATAAAATGTTGCAACAAATTAAACTGTATGTATATGTTACATTTCTGCAACTTGAATTTTTATAACATGTTGTTAGAGGTGTGAGGTCACTTAAGGAGAATTAAAAATTATATAATATATTTATGTAAGATATCCAGTGAGAAGTCAAACAAAATGACACCTTTTATTATAACTCGAAGAAGGGGAATGAGTTGCCTCGAAAGCTTGCATATTGTAATCTTTTTTAGTTTGCCAATAAAAGGAGTCATTTTGCTTGACTTCTCACTACATTCATAATGGCTAACACGATACAACATCCTAGTACTGTAAGATATCCACATTGACATGTTTATCTATCTCATTGTACAATGTATTTTATTACTGTTAATACTCTTGATTCAGTGAAGTCTGTACTCCTCCACCGCATATTAATATTTTGTGATAAGAAAAGCTTTGTGGTAAATATTCTTATGTTTGGGACCCTATTATCTTGAAAATAAAGTCAAAACCTGCTTTACAACAGTCTCATTAGAATCAATCTGACTGTTATCAAAAAACACAAGTATAATATAATTCTTGCTTGTCTAGCCTCAAAACTCAGTGCGGTATGTTTAATTTGGCCTAATAACCACTGAGCAGGTGACTTGATTACTTTGAATTCAGGCAGAAAATGTCCTCCTCTGGCCATTCAACTGAATCAGTCAAATTATAAAATAGCAAAACTAATTCTGTGCCTTGGGCCACTGAAGCTGCCACTTCCTATAAGTCAGGCCTTCACTCAGTGTAAAATTGTTTTTATTTTATTCTATGTTTCATTTATTATGACTATTCAAGCTAATCCATGCAGTAAACTGGAGCCAGTCAGCCTGTCAGCATTGTTTCAGTCGTGTGCTTGCTAACCTATTCAGAGTTTCCACTGGGAGATCTTTCCTACAAGTTTGAAGTTTGCATGCTTGATACCATATTCTGAGACCAACCATGCCAGACAGCTTGTTCATCAATCATATTAATTTTATTCCACCAGAGTAACCATTTCCTCTCACTGTAATCCCAAAAGTTAAATTTTCCATAAGTTATTTTGACAATTTAACATTAAAATCTTTGGCTAGCTTTTCCTTTTTCGGCGTACCTCTCAGCTTTGGTTTTGATATAACAAGTCATGACTCTAGGAAAATGTTAAGTTGGTCATTAAAATGTATCCACATTATTGCTTAAAATAAATTTATTTTGCTTAGATTATATTTCTAACAGGGGATTTCACAATATCAGATTATGCTATGTGAAGATTATCCTCTATATGTTAGACAGATAGATAGATACTTTATTAATCCCAAGGGGAAATTCACAGTTGTTAGTATCAAATGAGTCTGCTAAACATCTTTGTCTTGGGGTAGCACAAGGATTAGCAATACCAGGATTCAATGTCCTGGGTCCATATCCTGCACCCAGTCACTTTATGCAGTTTGCACATTGTGTTGCATATAAGAATAATTAGAGAATTCTAAGTTACCCCTTTGTGTGTGTCTGTGTGTAAATGTGGCTATGTGTGAGAGAGAAACCTGCGATGGAATGATGCCACACCCAGAGGTAATTCTTGCTTTCCATCCAATGCTCCTGGGATATGCTTGAGCCTCCTGTGACCATGAATTAGATTAAGTGGTTTGAGAATTTTATGTTACCTTAACAGTATTCAGAGCACCATTATTATAAAAAATGAAATCACAGTAAGTTGAAACATTTTTATATCACGCCACTAAATCTTGTTGTCCATTTCTGTAAGAACTATTGACTAATGAAGAACATTTCATTTAAGATTGCCAAGCTTTTTTAAGTAATCCTGTGAAGTCTTGTTCTTCCTCTTCATCTTTTCCCATTTCTGTGTGAGGTTGATGTGGTTAATTATCCTTCTCCAAACAGATTAGCCCTGTACCTCCTCCTCCTCCTCAGTCAAACCCTTTTCCTACGGATCATCTTTTACTTTATCCATCCACCTTCACTTTGGCCTCCCTCACTTTCTCTTCCTCTGTACTTCCATTCCCAACACTTTTTAGCCCAACATACAGTATTCATTGTCTCTCCTCATCACCTGTCCATAACACTTCAACGTAATTTCCTGTACTTTCCTAGATATCTTTGCCAGTTTTATTGTACCTCTGATTGTCTCACTTCTCGTTATGCACTTTTTGGTAACACCACACAACTATGTCAACACTCTTATTTGAGCACATCTAACTTCTTCTCCTGCACTCCTTTTACTGCCCTTGTCTCAGCTTTGTACATCATTGCTGGTCTTAGTATTGTCTTAAAAACCTTAACCTTAATCTTGTAATTCTTCGGTCACTGAATACTCCTGATACCTTCTTTCAGTTGTTCCATCCACACTGCACTCTATGGGTTATATCCAAATCTAATTTTCCATCTTGTGCTCCCACTGATCCTAGATATTTAAATGTATCCACTCAATGTCAATAGCTCTCCCTGCAGACTACCTTCTGAATCCTGTGCATTAAACCTCATATATTCTGCCTTTTTCCTATTTATCTTCAATCCTCTATCTTCCAAAGCCCTTCTGCATTCTTCAGACTTCCTCTCCACTTCCTCTTTTCTAGTGCTACACAAGACAATGTCATCAGTAAAATATATGCACCAGGAGATTGGTCTTTTACCCCATGACTCAACACATCCACAAGTAGATCAAAGACATAAGGAATTTTAAAAACATCCCTGGTGCACACCTACTCAAACTGGGATCTTGTCTGTCACCCCAACACTGCTTTTAATCTAAGTCTTCATTCCCTCATACATATCCTGGACAATGTTCACATACTTCTCTGGTACTCCTTTCTGTCTCATCGACCTCCAGACCTCTTGACGTGGCACTCTATCATAAGCCGTCTCCAAATCAATAAACACTATATGCAAACCTTTCTGTTTTTTACAATGCTAATCTATGAGATGGTTAAATGCAAAGACTATATCAGCTGTTCCTCTCCCAAACATAAAACCAAAATGCTCCAGCTCTATGGTGGTCTCTTCCGCAAGCCTTCTCTCTATAATCCTTTCCCAATTGTAACAAAATTGTAAGATATGAATTCCAACAAAGTCTTATATGCATAAAAACTATAAATGTTCTTTTTCTCCAGATTCAGCAAACACTCTGTGACTAATGGATAGAACACACAGAAAACAAGCAATACAAGCTGCATGAAACAACTTGGGCTTAATTGCACAAATGTAAGGGTTTGACATCATATAATAAAATTTTTAATCAGTAAAAAATAATTGTGAGGTGCAAACAGGCTCTGAATGTTGCCATATTACACTAGACTAATTTCTTTCTACAATCTTCATATAATAATACAGTGAGAGAAAAGGTTTCCATATTTTGATGTATAAGAAAGGATTATTAACACTTCTGTAATCCTGAAATGTTTTGTAGAACTGAAATACATTTGTTTTTAACTGGTAGTGGCTAATTTTATGAAACTTTTGTTGATACATCAATGTATTGTAAGGTTGGTGCTCAGTGATAATGCACTTAGATTGGTTGAGTATCAAGTCAGGTCTACATCAGGAAATATATGTGCTACATGGGAATGATTCTAGTGTTAAATGTTGGTCCATAGAAACTATGCTTTGTAACATCTCAAAGACATTGAAGAGATTTGTATCTTGATAATATAAGCTACAGTTTGTTACAAGTTAAAAGTTTTTGCTTGATGGATAAAAATGAATACAACCCTAAGTTAATTACAACTGGTAGCATAAAGAAGAATAAAATATGTAACATCTTGTTATAGTTTAGGACACCTGTGATGAATAAGTAATGACATGTGTGAATTTTTGTTTAGTGCATTATACTACTGAATAACGTTTTCACTAATCTGGTTAAAATGTAACAACTTGCAATATTAGTTTATCTAGTGATCACTCATAATGTATGATATGAGACTGGGAACTGAAAATTGAAGAACTGCATGAAACTCATAGCTCACCTATGGACGGATGGAAGACGTTGTTCCTGTCGATGCCTAGGACACAATGCTTTCCCCCACTCTCTGTCAAAGACTGGACAAGCGCAGGTATAGCTCTCCTTTGACTATTGTTTTATTATGAGTGTTGGGCAACCTTAAAGTGAAGCTAAAATATAAACTTCCATTAGTGTTACTGATTCTTTCTTCCTTTTAGAAGCACCACTGTACCACTAAGGAATGATGCAATATTTTATGTATATTAGTGGTATAGTAAAGGCTGCAATCTCTAACAAACCTCTTTCCAGGGAGCATGCACACCTGCTGGATACAGCTGCTAAATGTTAAATTCTACATTATTATTTTGTGTACTGTTGAAAGTAATTATTTATTGATTTGATTTTGAGTATGTGTTTATGCGATAACATTGGTTGTCAAATGTTTTGTCTTTGTTTAACTATTGGATCTCTGTAACAGTGTCTTCTGTTTTTGTACTTACCTGCTGTTAAATAATTTCACTCTGGGATAGTAAAGTCCTGCGGTGGGTTGGCACCCTGCCCAGGATTGGTTCCTGCCTTGTGCCCTGTGTTGGCTGGGATTGGCTCCAGCAGACCCCCGTGACCCTTTGTTAGGCTTCAGCGGGTTGGAAAATGGATGGATGGATGGATAGTAAAGTCTACCTAAACCTAAACTTCTATCTAGCACCTCTGTGAATCTGAAAAGATTAAGATGTGTCAGAATTATTAGGGATTAACACAGAAGGCGTTGAGTACAGGGTTTTAATCATATTAATAAACTTGGTACCATCTGTTCCAGGATCTGCTAACGAAAAGTCCAGTCAAAAGTCATGCAGCTGACCGAGAGAAGGGCTACTAATGAAGGTAAGGTAGGGGTTACATCAATTGACTAGAAAAGACAACAGATACTTTCAACTAAATAATATAAATGAATAAAGCCTGTTTGACCTGGATGTTTTTCATTTATGTATAACAGATTATAAAAGCAGTGTAAAATGTTTGGTCAGCAATTGAGTGTCAGACTTTATCAAGGTAGAGACAAGCCAAGCAAAATGACACCTTTTATTGGCTAACTAAAAAGATTACAATATGCAAGCTTTCGAGGCAACTCAGGCCCCTTCTTCAGGCAAGATGTAATACAGAAACTGGAGTTTCCTATGTTTATATACACACTCTAGGACAAGAAACAACATTGGTAAATATTTAAATGAGAAATTTTGAATGTAAAAAATTAATAGATTCATTCAGGCTAGGGTTAATTTAACAAGAGAGAAAAGAACAATGTATTGTCAAGATCTCTGGGTAAGATAACTGTCCAACAAAGTCTTTTGAAGTCTGTAATGAGTTTTTTCAAAACAATGCGGGTCTGTAGACAGGTTGTCTGTCATTCTGAGAGATGTAAACAATCCTCATATCTGGCCATAAAACTCTTGTCTTTATTCAATCCATGTTGTAAAGTATTAAATTTTAGCATGAGTTTAACTTCCCATTCTTTTCTCTCTTGCTGTGTTTTGAAGTTGCCCATAAGCACTGTGACTTTAAAGTCCTTCTCACAGTGTCCATGGCTGTTGAAGTGGGCCGCCACAGGAACATCTGTGTTGCCATGTTTAATGTGGAACCTGTGTAAATTCATTCTCTGGCGAAGTGTTTGTCCAGTTTCTCCCACATAGAGTGCAGTGTCAGGACATTTCATGCAGAAAATTAGGAAGACTACATTAGATGATCTGCAGGAAAATGATCCCTTGATGTGATGTTCAAGTCGGCAGTGTGGTATCACTATACGGTCTGTATCATAGATGTGGGCACATGTTTTGCATCTTTTCTGTAGGCAAAAAACTGTCTGCTTTAGGCCCCTTACCTGAGGGAACCTTACTGGCCACAATGGATGTTGAGGCACTTTACACTAACATCCCCCATGATGACGGCATATTGGCATGTGAAATGTACCTCAAACAACATAATTTACCCACAAAGTCAGTAATAGAAATGATAAAATTCACTCTGACACATAATCTATTCTCTTTTGGACAGGATTGCTACTTGCAACAAATGGGGACTGCAATGGGATGTCGGTTTGCGCCTCACTATGCAAATCTTTTTATGGCAAAATTGGAGGAAGATTTCATGTCAATGTGCATCGTAAAACCAATGTTGTATCTCCGTTACATAGATGACATCTTCATAATCTGGACTGCCAGTGAAAAGGACCTCCTCCATTTTCATAATGAATATAATTGTTTTCACCCCAACATAAAGCTGAAGCTGAATTACTCAAAAACAGAAGTCAGCTTCCTTGACACCACCGTTCAACTGAAAGACAACACCCTTGTAACTTCTATTTTTCACAAACCGACAGACAGACGGACCTACCTGAAAAGTGATAGCTTCCACCCCAAGCATATAAGGCGCTCCACTATTTTCAGCCAAGCAATACGGTACAATCGTATTTGCTCAGACCCAACAGACCGGGATCAACAACTGCAGGAGCTCAGACAAGATTTCATCAGACAAGGTTACACCCCGAAAACAACAGACACTCAAATAAGAAGAGCTACTGCCATACCCAGAGACAACCTTCTGGAATATAAAAACAAAGACAACAAGGATCGCATCCCCCTTGTTGTCACCTACAACCCACATCTTGAAACACTTCGAAAAATTATAAAAGAACTTCAGCCAATACTAAACAATGACCAAATACTGAAAAATGTATTTCCTGAACCTCCCCTCCTGGCATACAGACAACCACCAAACCTTCAACAATTAATTGTCCGAGGCTCCCTAAGTGAACCAACAGAAAATGGCACATCTCCATGCCTACAGAAAAGATGCAAAACATGTGCCCACATCTATGATACAGACCGTATAGTTATACCACACTGCCGACTTGAACATCACATCAAGGGATCATTTTCCTGCAGATCATCTAATGTAGTCTACCTAATTTTCTGCATGAAATGTCCTGACACTGCACTCTATGTGGAAGAAACTGGACAAACACTCCGCCAGAGAATGAATTTACACAGGTTCCACATTAAACATGGCAACACAGATGTTCCTGTGGCGGCCCACTTCAACAGCCATGGACACTGTGAGAAGGACTTTAAAGTCACAGTGCTTATGGGCAACTTCAAAACACAGCAAGAGAGAAAAGAATGGGAAGTTAAACTCATGCTAAAATTTAATACTTTACAACATGGATTGAATGTAGAGAAAAGCCAAGCAAAATGACACCTTTTATTGGCTAACTAGAAAGATTACAATATGCAAGCTTTCGAGGCAACTCAGGCCCCTTCTTCAGGCAAGATGTAATCATTGTAATCATGTAATCATGATTACATCTTGCCTGAAGAAGGGGCCTGAGTTGCCTCGAAAGCTTGCATATTGTAATCTTTCTAGTTAGCCAATAAAAGGTGTCATTTTGCTTGGCTTTTCTCTACATTCATAATGGCTAACACGGTACAACACCCTAGTACAACATGGATTGAATAAAGACAAGAGTTTTATGGCCAGATATGAGGATTGTTTACATCTCTCAGAATGACAGACAACCTGTCTACAGACCCGCATTATTTTGAAAAAACTCATTACAAACTTCAAAAGACTTTGTTGAACAGTTATCTTATCCAGAGATCTTGACAATACATTGTTCTTTTCTCTCTTGTTAAATTAACCCTAGCCTGAATGAATCTATTAATTTTTTACATTCAAAATTTCTCATTTAAATATTTACCAATGTTGTTTCTTGTCCTAGAGTGTGTATATAAACATAGGAAACTCCAGTTTCTGTATTACATCTTGCCTGAAGAAGGGGCCTGAGTTGCCGCGAAAGCTTGCATATTGTAATCTTTTTAGTTAGGCAATAAAAGGTGTCATTTTGCTTGGCTTGTCTCTACATTCATAATGGCTAACACGGTACAACACCCTAGTACTACAGACTTTATCAAGGAAATTATATGGTAGCTCTAACAGTTTAAAATTACCTTTGTCCTGTTTTGGCATGAGAGTGAACAGTGCCATACTGATTGATGAGTTCTTATAAGGAAAGACTACAAACTTTAGCATTTCAAGATAAGGACCAGGTAATTGATCTTAAAAAGTAGAAAAAAATCCTCTGTACTGATTCCATCAGATCCTGAGGATTTCTTTTTGGTCATGGAGTCTATGGATTTCTTAAGTTCAGACAATGATAAATGAGAATCCAAAAACAAGTGCTGCTCCATGGTTAGCTTTGGAATCGATAAATCTTTGAAAAATACATTAATGTTGGAAACTGAAGCATTTGAATTTTCTGCAAATAACTTGTAGGAAAATAATAAGAAAACACTTATTTATCTCATGGGGCTTATTAGTAAAAAGTTCTAATTTGTTTAACTGGCACAAATGGAAGCAAATGTTAGATTTTAATGCACAATCGGAGGTCTGAAAATCCAAAGTACACCTTCAGTGAATGATTAAGAAGTCATAGTGGACTTAACAGTAGCAACTGCCAGACAGTGTTGAGAAGCCGTTAAGAAGGCTATCAGAATGTTAACACGATATATAGCACGATGTACAGAGTACAAGTCCAGTCTACAAAAAGGACACAGCAGCACTGGAAAAAGTCCAGAGAAGATCAGCTAGGCTGATTCCAGGGCTATAGGGGATGAATTATGAGGAAAAATTAAACTTGCTGAGTCTTTTCATGCATTTATTTCTAGTAGGATTGCCTACTGCAATGCGGTGTTCACTAGATGTTACACTGCACACCCAACCTACCTGGAAAGGGGTCTCTTTGTGAACTGCCTTTCACAAGGTTTCTTCCACTTTTCCCTACAATGTTTTTTTTTGGGAGTTTTTCCTTGTCTTCTTAGAGAGTCAAGGCTGGGGGGGGGCTGTGAAGAGGCACGGCCTGTTAAAGCCCATTGCTGGACTTCTTGTGTGATTTTGGGCTATACAAAAGTAAATTGTATTGTATTGTATTGTATTTTCAGTTTAAGCAAAAGAAGATTAACTCTTCCAGGGCAGGTGTCAACTTTTGTCAAAAGAAAAAGAAGTTTTAGTTGGACTATCTTTGCTAGAAGGGAAGTTATCTTCATTGGTTTTGACCGACATTCCCTAAGAGGAGCAAACACCAGCGAAAATGGCATTGACATCTGCCGAGAGATCAAAGTGAATGCATAAAGCGAAATACTCCATGGACGACATTTTGCATATTATTGCTGAATTAGACTCAGAATTGTTGGACTGCAATTTTGTGATCGAAAACAAATGTGAGATATCAGCATCAGCTGATCGGTCCCCAGCTGTTCGTGTTGTTGAACAGGTTCGTGTAGCTGACATACCTACAGTAACAATAACAAGAGGTACAAACCAGATTGCGATGCACTGCGACCGCCCCCTGCCATGCGAAGACAGCCTGATAGCCAGCCAACCACGCATCTCTGATGAACTGGTGGCCACGGCATGCAGTATCAGACATGTTATGTTGATTTCTGGTTGAAACCCTAGCTTTGTGCGATTTTCGGAAAACTGTGTTATTCAAAACAAAATATTCAGCCCACAAAGAGTTAAGAGGAGACATGATTGAAATTTTTAAAATTATGAAGGGAATTAATACATTGGATCGAGGCTGTTACTTTAAAATGAGTTCATCAAGAACAGGAGGAGAAAGTTGGAAACTTGTTAAGTTTTACTTTACACAGAAAACCATAGACAGAATTAAGTGGATAGGACTGGTGAGCTTTGTTGGGTAGAATGGCCTGTTCTTGTCTAAATTATTCTAAAATGTCTCACATTTCTGAGGTCTAAGCATTAATAATTTACTGTGTTTAAATCCAGATGAATACTATCCAGCCCTTGTACGCTAAACTTGAAATTCAGCCTTTTACTAACACAGGGAATTTAAATCTTGCCCAGTACAAATTATTAATAATTATGCACAACAAAGTTTTTGCTTCTTGAACACTGTTGGGTGTTTCTTATAGATTTTTGGGTGCTGATCACAAATATCATATCAAAATTTACCAATCACATAGCATTTAAGAGCAATCTTCAGTTTTGTCATGAATTTTTCTTATATTTGTATCCAAACATTTTCGCTCCCGTAAGTGACAATATTCAACAATGTTTTGTGCAGCCTGGGCATGTCATGGGGGTTATTTTTCGTACGTCGCTTAAATCATTAAAGATCAGGTGCCTCATCTTGGATAAGTTAATGCCGGTGACACTCATCCGGGATAGGTCGGTTTTTCAAATGCAGCCGTGTACTAGATTAGTCTAGCTGGATCTAATCATCCGAGATGAATGCGCGCGCCTGCGCTGATTGAAAAGGCCATATATATTGAGTCTAGAAAACATGATCAGCAAGTCTTTGATAGGCTGTAACAAAATGACGAAAGAACGGGCGCATTTTTTTTCACACACGCAGCGCAAGACCTTTTATTCGAAGGACATGAAGAATTTCAAGATTTAATATGAACAAGGGGTAACACCTCAAAAGCAGCCCAGACCAGAAAAGACGGATGGCAAAAAGTGGCCGACAAATTAAACGCTAAGTAGTGTGCATTGTACTTACTGAATGCATTGTAATTCCAGATCAAACGTGAGCACAAGGAGAACATGGGAACAGGTTAAAGTGAAGTACAAGAATATACTTCAAACTGGTAAATATTGGTATATAACTATTTAAAGAATTGTTGACATAAATAATCATATAAAATATAAAAAAACATTAATTTTAAAGCTAATAAGAAGGCAGACAAGCAAAAAACAGCTGGAGGTCCACGCGGTCCAGACCTAATTCCTGCAGAAGAGTTGGCTCTCCAGCAAAATGCCCATCAGCCTGTTTCTGAGGGCATTCCAGGGGGAAGCTCCTCCTCAGAACCAGTGGCAGGATGCAGTGGTCACTTCATTTCAGGTAAAGGATGGTCATTGCATATATTCGCCTACAGTATATAAAAAAGTGCTGCTTGTAAAAAACCTCAAAGCAATGCATACTGTCTGTGTGGTTGTGAGAGCCTGACTTCGCCTAGTTTGACTTCGAATATAAGGTGCTAATAAACATTTGAGGTACAATATTCCCCCTCGGCTAAAGCGGTATCTTTCGAAAAGAATTTCCTCCGGGAGCAATAAAGGATCTTGCCAATCGCGCAAAACCCTCTCTATATGAAATTCTCTTCGTATAATTTGCGCACCAATATCAATTGGTCGCTCATTCATGAACGGCAAAGCAATGACTGGATGACTTCCGCCGTCACTGATTACATGTGTAAACTAATCCTTGTTTACGTAGAACAAACCTGCTCCGAGCAGGTTTGAGGATTAAGATGTGTTGCTATGACAACACTTCCAGCAAGAGTTTCGAAAAACCGACTGATCCAGGATCAGGCCAAATCGTCAACAATTACATCCGGCTAAACGACTAATCCATGTACGAAAAATACCCCCCAGGCATGGAATCAGGCCAGGTTGGAAGCTGTTCTGTGGAAGTTGACATCCTGGGCATGCCTGGGCAGGTCTGGACCAGCTTGACGCTGTCTCAGCATGCTATAAAGGTGGCTTGCATACACCGATCCTGCTCATTTGGTTAATATAGATAGTCAGTGTGTATGTATAGTATCAGTATAGTAAAGTATAGTATCTGTAGCAATATAACAGTAAGTAAGTTTGATGCTATAGACATTTTGGTGTCAGGCAATATGTCTCGTCAATGTCGTAACAGCCACGATACATTCTGCTATATCTGTGGTGAATATACACTTGTGCCTCAGAGACGCTGGATGACTGCTCTTGTGAAGAAAGCTTATCGTCTGTATTTCGGCTGCAAAATTGGTGATCAAGACAAGGAATGGGCGCCTCACATTTGCTGTGCGACATGTGCTGCCAGTCTCAGAGCCTGGCTCAGAGGCACTCGAAAGACAATGCCATTTGCTGTTCCGATGATATGGCGAGAATAGAAAGACCATGTGATGGACTGTTACTTCTGGTTGACTAATGTGTCTGGTTTCTCTGCCAAAAACAAGAAGTCAATTGAATATCCTAATCTGCCTTCAGCAATGAGACCTGTGCCACATGACGATAGTCTTCCAATTCCGAAACCACCAGAGGATTGGACCTTAGATGAACCAGATGAAGAAACTGCAATGCAGTGACATTGAACCGGATTTTGAACCGTGCTCATCAGGTGATCCACATCTGATAACACAGTCCGAACTGAACGATTTGGTCAGAGATTTGGGTCTGTCAAAAGCAAAAGCCGAGCTGCTGAGTTCAAGACTGCAGGAATGGTGTTTGCTGTCACAAGGTACGAAAATTTCTGTATTTCGAGGCCGACATCATGATATAACCAAATTTTTTGCACAAGTTGACAGACTCTGTTTCTGTTGTGACATTGAAGGATTGTTCTCAGCCTTGGGTTGTGATCACAACTCGGAAGAATGGCGGCTCTTCATTCATTCGTCAATGTTAAGCCTGAAAGTTGTTCTGCTACACAATGGCAATTTTTTTCTTTCAGTACCTGTTGGTTATGCAGCACACATGAAAGACACATATGAGAATATGGAACTGTTGCTGAAGCACGTCCAGTATAGCAGGTACAACCGGAATATCTGTGGAGATCTTAAAGTCGTTGCTCTGTTACTAGGACTGCAGCTCAGCTATACAAAGTACTGTTGTTTCATCTGTGGATGGGACAGCCGTGCCAAAGAGTTGCACTATTATTCTCTGTAAAAAGTTAGTTCCAGGACAGAAGAATGTGGCACATGAATCGTTTGTCGACCCGGAAAATATATTTTTGCCTCCTCTTCACATAAAACTGGGACTCTTGAAGAATTTTGTGAAAGCACTGCACAAGGAAGGCGAAGGTTTTTGTTATTTAAGACAGATGTTCCCAAGAATAACTGACGCCAAAATCAAAGAGGGCATTTTTGTTGGCTCCCAGATCAGACATGTTATGAGTGACAAGCGGTTTGAAGATCTGTTAGTTGGGCTGGAAAAAATTGCCTGGAAAGCTTTCAAAGACGATGTTGCCAATTTTCTGGGCAATTACAGAGCTCCAAACTACATTCACCTGGTAGAAAAACTTCTCAAAGCATACAAGACAATGAAGTGCAACATGTCACTCAAGATTCATTTCCTCCACTCACACTTGGACTTCTTCCCCGCAAATCTCGGTGCTGTCAGTGACGAACACGGTGAAAGTTTTCACCTGGACATTGCTACGATGGAGAAACGATACCAGGGCAACTGGAATCCGTCCATGCTTGCTGACTACTGTTAGACACTGCAACGTGATGCACCAGACATTGAATACAAAAGAAAATCAGGAGCAAAACACTGTTAACTCTATGTATCGTATAAGCTATTAAATTCAACAAACATGACTAAATACGTTATCATCAGTAAACATATAAATGTCTATTTCTCAAAGTTCCTATGTGATGCAGTAAAACCAAAACTATATTTGTGCATACTCAGTAGGTACCTATCACAATCAGGAAGCAAGACTTTTCAAAAAAAATTGTTGTGCAGTGTAATTTATAATGACAATTGACCTCAGGGGAGCATGCATACTCTAAAAATGCTAAGTGTACCTTTAACACTAGAATTACCAAAGCCTATGAAAAAACTCATAATTCCGGTTCACCTTAAATCCCTTTGCACTATCACCATCACCATCACCACCTTTGCATGTAGGAAGGATGGTCCTTGGGTGTGTGGGAACTGTTAACATTTGAATTTGATAATTTCATATAGCGCAGAAGTGACTTCTCTGTACTATTCTTTCCTCTGCATGTCCTGGAGTAGAAAAGAAACACCACCATGCACCAAAATGTGGAGACTTGGCAAGATCGGGGGAAAAAAAATGCGGTCACTGATTACAACCGCAAGAAGGTATGCAAATGAATATGAATAATATGAATAATGTTGCATCAGTGCCACAATGTTTTCCGAAATGTACTAAACAGGTCATAAAATGAATTATTCAAAATATCATATATACCTGTGTCTCTGTTTTTTTGTCAGTGAGGCTTTGACATCATGGACCATAAGGTGCATACTAACTTAGCGTGAGCAGGAACACTCAATAAAACTGAATCAAAAAAATTCAAGTGACAATGTGATACCAAGAAGGCAGATTCACCAGCATTTGTGTGTCAGCTTTTATCCATCCAGATCAGAGAATTTCCAGTTCCATTGTCTCAAAACACCACTCACATCTACAGTTATTCACAGTTTCAAATAAAAACTAATAACGTCAGATCTGGGATGGTGGTTTGGGTGTGGGGGGTGTATCATGATTGTGACTGATAGAATAAAAGTGAAAAAAAAAACGCTAACTTTTACAAGCACTATAAATTTTCACTGGCTGTTACCGACGCAAATCAAATGAATGTTTTTATTGTATAATATTAACAATAAGAGCAGCTCACTACCAGTGGCGTAGCTCGAGTTCGTGCCGCTCAGGGCGGGGCTTCAATTTGCCACCCTCTAACATATGTTAACCTATTTAAATAGAAAATTAAAATGACTTAAAGAGAAAAATCAAGATGCATTTTGCATAGATTTATTCATATATAGAGAAACAGCAATAATTTTTCACATATAATTATTTATATGCATCAACTAGACAAGAATATAGTACAGACGCACTGATATGCTGGGTTCTTATTATTAGTTTAATATAATTACGCTGCAAAAACCAGAACCTATGTAGTGTACAAGTGATACGTGGGGAAAGCAAGAACGCATTCGGATTGGTAACGAAACGAAATTATAAATTGTAAATTAGTTGTTTATCTTCCTAGATATTATTATCGGTGTAAAATTTATGTTTATTTTTGTTATTACCTCATACATTTCAACTGCTGTGTCTGATGCCGTCACATAAGGACAGCCTGAGAATTATTTTGGAAGCATTTGTGGATAAAAATCAGAGAATTTCACTTTTTCAATCATGAGTGATATTTTTCCGAACCTTGCTGCTTACACACGAATTGTACCGAGCCTTTTGGCCAATAATACCGCCCCCAAAAATGTGCCGCCTGGGGCGCACCGCCCCCTCTGCCCGCCCCTAGCTACGCCACTGCTCACTACTCAAAACGGTTAATCGGACTGGTGGCTTTTTGATTACAAGTCAGCAGAGAAGCTGTCGTATTATACTTTCACCTTTTGTGAAAGTGTTTATTTGATATTTGGACTTCAAGCTTCATACATTATACAGTTCATGTCTACATTTTGTCATTTATTACTAAAACATGAAAATTATTTCTGTTTTAACAATGTGATTATATAGATTGTTGTAGACATGGAACACACATGAAATGCTGCTGTGGTGCAGGTGGTATAGCAGGCTGCTTGCTGCTTGTGTTGATCAACACATTTACAGGACAAAAGATGCTGATGGAAAGGTGCACCGAAATTATGAGTTTTTTCATAGACTTTGGTATTTCTGGTGTTAAGTTCAAGTATTTTTTTTTACTATTTTGCAAAAAATGACAGGTGGTGTAAGAAATAGTCAAGTCGTCAATGTTGCCTTTCATCAACAGCCCTAGCATTTAAAGATGCAAGTTCTTTTAATAAGCCACAGGCTTCTAGCAAAAATCTATGTTCTGGAGTAAAGCAGAGTTAAACTGCCAGTGAGGAGCACGGTGATGAAGCTGAGAGTGAACCATAGTGGATTGAATACATTTGTGGTCACTGAAAGCATTATAGATAATACTGGAGTTTTTAACAGCAGGAGAGAGTGACTGCAAGATGAAAGTGTAATCTAATCTACACTGGTAGTAATGTCATGAGGAATAAAAAAAATGAAATCTTTAGTTGAGGAGTTAATTAAATAAAAGGAATCAAAGCAGTTTAAGCTGATATCAAATCTGCATACAGCCTGGATGGAATTCAGTAAGTAATTATGAAAAAAATGAGGGTAGTTATCTAAAAGAGAATTCATAAAAGCATGTGTGTTAATGTCAGGATTGCTTAAAAGTTTTTAAAGAAAAGAATTTGATTAGTCAGAGATACCCAAAATGACAGCTGGAAAGGTGTGGAGACATATAGGCCAAATAAAGGTATTTTTACCACCAATACTGAAGAGAAGATAGCAAGGTCTGCCTAAGAAATCTGAACACAAATCATTGTTTTTATATTGCAAGTTATGTCACACCAAAACAATTACACCACATTTGTGAGAGCTTGCCAAGGATGAAACCGTCACACAATAATGCATATTAGGGGATAACTTTAATAAGAAGTTTATATTCTTGTAGAAATATAATGTCTATTTTACAATGCCAAAGAAATTAAAGGACAGCAGATCTTTTAGTATTACAACAGAGACCCCAGACACTCCAGGAAGCAATTGTTAGGCTAGCCATTGGCTACAAAGAGAAATAATGATAATATTAATAATAATAATTGTTTTTCTAAAGAACAATAAAGACTTACTACAATGTGCATCATATAGACCAGTTTCAGTCCTGAACAATGATTTTAAGATACTAGCAAAAGTCTTAGCTAGAAGGACTGAGAAAGTCCTTCCCTCAGTAATACCACAAGAACAAATTGGATTTATTAAAAGCAGACACTCAGCCTCAGGCCTTTCCCACCTGTTTAACTTCATATACACACCCACAAATTTTGACTCGCCAGAAACTTTGCCAGTCTTGGATGCAGAAACAGCCTCTGAAAGAGTCAAATAGAATCATCTATTTACTACACTGCATAGATTTGACTTTATACTAGTCCAGAAGCCTCAATCTACATTAAAATCTCAAATTTAGATTATTTCAAATTAGAACGAGGTACATGACAAGGGTGTCCACTATCACCAAAATTTTTTGTGTTAGCTATTGAGCCACTGTCCATTGCTCTCCAGAAGAAACCAGAGATAAAGGGGATTACCAGAGAAGGACTCGAACAGAAAATAAATCACTATATGCAAACAATGCAGTGCGTTATCCAAGACTTTCAATTATTTCCACCATTAATGTTTACAAACTTTTGTTTGATGATAATGAGCTTAAATGCATACATCGTCTTTGACAAGAGTTGCTGTCTTGCAACAAGGAGACTAGGGCTCTCGTCCCCAGTGTGCCTTGTGTGGAGTTTGTGTGTTCTCCCAATGAACGTGTGGGTTTCCTCCCATAGGTTAGATGAATTGGCCCCAGACATATATATATATATATATATATATATATATATATATATATATATATATATATATATATATATATATATACACGGTGTGGCAGATGACTGGGGCTCTTGCTTTGAAGATGGAAGGACCAGAAGAGAGACAATACTACCCCGGAACACGAGAGGGCAGCCCCCCTGGTTTGCATCGGGAGTTGGAAGCTCAACCCCAGTGGGGCCCATGGACACCACCAGGGGCCACCTGGACAATTGTGGATCCCTGGGCGGCAGCACTTCCACCACACTCGGAAGTGCTGCCAGAAGAAGATCCGTTTCACATGAAATACTTCCGGGAGCCCATGTAGCACGTCTGCCACACTATGGGAGTGCTGCCAGAAGCTAATGGAAGTGCACCTGGTGCAGTATAAAAGGGGCTGACTCACTTCATTCAGGGGGCCAGAGTTCGGAGGAAGAGGACAAAGCCTGAGAACGAGTGGAGGCAGAAGGACTGGCAGCAAGAAGGGTCTGTGTTTTGTCCCGTGCATTGTGCTGTGGGAAGCAAGGTTAAACACTCCCTATTTGTAAATAAAACTGTGTGTGTGGCAAATTGGTGTCCTGCCTGTCTGTGTCCGAATTGGCTTTCACAACGTATATATATATATATATATATATATATATATATATATATATATATATATATATATATACGTATAATATGCACCTCTCAGTCTTTTTCTTATGTCATTTCAGGACAGAGCCGTGGACCCAAGGACGCCGACTCCCCATCCTGGAGGAGACCAGCCCTTGCGGGACGAGCCACTGTGCCCCACGGGGCTCAACTGAAGGAGGGGCACTGTGGCAGACGGCCGGGACCCATGCCCGGCTGGGATGGACCTTTGATACTGGATCCAGGGGAGCAACCATGGGATGCACACTACAGCCCCTGAAACATTTGGTGGCAGCCCCCCTGGGTTGCATCGGGGCCACAATGGTGGAATACTGGAGCTCATCCCTGTTGGGCTCCATGGCCAACGCCAGGGGGGAGCTGCATGGCTTAACAAGCCCATGGGGGCTGGATTGCAGCCACACTTGGAAGTGCAGCCTGAAGTAGGTCGACGAGCACCTGGAACACTTCTGGGGGTGCTATAAAAGTAGCCTGCAGCCACTACTCTAGGTGCCAGAGTTGGGAGGAGGAGGACGAAGCTGCCTGGAAGGAGTAGTAGAGGAAAAAGAGTGTGGTTTGGGTAATTTACTTTGTGTGCTGTTTTGGGACTGTGTTGGGCCTGTGGGACATGGGGAAGATGTGCTCCATGGCTGAAGAAAAATAAAAACCCTTTTTTATTTATTTCTACATGTGCCTCTGTTGTCAGTCTGTGTCAGGTCGACGCCTATATATATATATATATATATATATATATATATATATATATATATTGTTACAGATGGAGGACGCTATCGTCCTCTCGAACCCTTTGACTTGACTCCAGACACCAGGTAAAAGTCCAAATATAATTTATTTGAACAATATACAGTGCACAAAGCACCCTCCACTCCACAATACTCATAAATCAATCAATACACTAATCAATACAATCCTCCACTCCCAGACGCGTTGCCACCCTTCCACCCAGCTCAGCTCCACGTCTGGGATTTCCCATAATCCTTTTATAGTCCTTGACCCGGAAGTGTTTCTCCCTGTCTGTCCACGTGACCTGGAACACTTCTGGGCCAGATAAAAACTCTTCTTCTTCACCCCAGAAGCACGTCATTCTTCCTGTCGCTATGACACGACGTACTCCCGGGTTATAGGGCACATAATAGTCTCTGGGCCTTCCTGCAGCGTCCCCTGGAGGTTCCCATGGTATCCAGCAGGGCTGTGATGAAAAACTCCACTGTCCATGATGCCCTGCTGGAACTCGGGGCACCTCTATGCTGCAGGCAGGGCTCCACCTGGCGGCCTGGGGGAATTGGCTGGGATAAAAGGCCAGCCATGTCCCACAGTACTCTCCTCCCAGCGAAAAAACATGCTTTGGAGCGTCCAGCCCCACAAGGGTCGTCCTCCTCCAGGAGGATTCGTAAATCGGGCCTTGGCTCCTGGTAGCCTTCCTCCGCGACACTGGAAACACCTCGGGAACTCTGTCTCTGCCCTTTTCTCCGCCGAAGGAGGTTCCATAACCGTCTCTGTATTTTCTACGCCTTTTCTCCTGTACTTTATCAGGAGACCCCCGTTTCTCTTTTGGGATCTCCTTTTTAATCTGGGGCTTGTCCACAGTTTGGATCTCTCTATTAACAAAAGAGAGCCCTTTTACTGTCTGAACACCTTTTGATTTTAAGTTAACCCGAGGCGGCGTCTTCAACCCCGTATCGTTCCAAGAGACAGCACTTTTCAGCTGCCCCGGTTCGACCGGCGCTTCCACCGCCCCTTCTGTTATCGTACCACAATCTTTTGTAGGGCACGCAGTGATTTGGCACCCGGTACTTATTAAACACGGGCCCGGATCACACTGCGTCCCTTTATGCTGTACGGTACTGTCTTTACTCATCTGTACCGCCAAATCATATAAGATGGGACGCTCACGACCCAGCCGCCGTAGGTATTCGTCCACCTTCTTTATCGGTGCTTCGGCCATTGCTCCCAGGTCTCCGACTGTCTTCGTTATAGCCTGTAGCATCTGCAAAATACTCCGTACGGGCTCGATTTGTTTTTCGAGGTCCCGCACGTCCACAATATTATTTACTTCGGCCGGAGGCAAGCTTACTTCCGTATTTGTCTTACCTGCCGGCCGGGAGCCAATGAGCACGTCCGCTATCGGCACGTGCTCTGACGGGTCTCGCGGAGGCTTCTGGGATTTGGAGTTCTCATTTTCTGAGGACCGGGCCGCCATCTTTGGCTGACTGCAATCCGCCTGTATTAATTTGTCGGCGGATTGATCAGCCATTTCCTGGCCCTCTTTACCTTTTCGTGGGGTGAGCGGTGCTTCGCTCACGTCCCCCTTCCCCTTCAGAAAGTCCAAGTCCGTAGCAAAGTCGCAAACAGTAGGAGACGGACCTTCTCCTTCCCAAATTGCATTTGGGTAGATCACGTGTCCTTCGCCGGCAGCTGACATGCGGAAGTCCCTTCTTGGGCTCATCAGCTTGGACAGGAGCGCACCACCTTCACCAGGAATCTCGTCTGCCTCCCGTCTTCACCAAGGTACATGCACGGGACAAAATGAGTTATTTTAAAAGGGTTTTCTTTTAACTCCCCGGCACATACCTCATCATGGTCATCAGTCTTTAGAGGCGTCTTTCGCCCCGTGTGGCTGCTCCTCAGCTCATCCTGAGTGTCAGGCATGACGAACTCAGATCCTCCGCTGGCTCCGCTCTCTGTTTGCTCCTCTTCTTCCCCTTAACGGACTTGGTGTAGGTGGGTTCCAGCGATGTTGCTGCGTGTCCGGACGTTGTCGTCTTGGGGTTCTCTGCCCACAGAAAATTTATAAACAGGTCCTCTGCAAAAGACGCTAGAGAATCCTGCCGACTACGCCACTGTGACAGATAGAGGGCGCTATCGTCCTCTCGAACCCTTTGACTTGACTCCAGACACCAGGTAAAACTCCAAATATAATTTATTTGAACAATATACAGTGCACAAAGCACCCTCCACTCCACAATACTCATAAATCAATCAATACACTAATCAATACAATCCTCCACTCCTAGACGCGTTGCCACCCTTCCACCCAGCTCAGCTCCACGTGTGGGATTTCCCATACTTCTTTTATAGTCCTTGACCCGAAAGTGTTTCGCCCTCTCTGTCCACGTGACCTGGAACACTTCCGGGTCAGATAATAACTCTTCTTCTTCACCCCGGAAGCACGTCATTCTTCCTGTCGCTATGACTATGACGTACTTGCGGGTTATAGGGCACATAATAGTCTCTGGGCCTTCCTGCAGCGTCCCCTGGAGGTTCCCATGGTATGTAGCAGGGCTGTGATGAAAAACTCCACTGTCCATGATGCCCTGCTGGAACTCGGGGCACCTCTATGTTGCAGGCAGAGCTCCACCTGGCGGCCTGGGGGTATTGGCCGGGATAAAAGGCCAGCCATGTCCCACAATATATATATATATATATATATATATATATATATATATATATATATATATATATATAGTGATGGATGGCCAGGGATCATGCCCTAGTAGGGGAACGGAGGCCAAGCATGCCGCAACAGTGGCAGAAACATCTGAGGTGCGGGGAGGGGGCTAGCTTGTCAGTGTTGGCACCCAGACTGCCCCGCCCCTGAAAGCGGCAGAGGTCATGACTCGGTTGAGAGGAGTGCAAGCAGTTTGGGGTGCCACTTATTCCCATAAGGGGTTCTAAACTGATGCTGCACCCCAAGATAAAGGGAGAATCTGGAGAAAGTCTCCCAACAAGAATAAGCATGAGCCAGAGTGCTCATACACAGAGACGCATCACTCTCCGAAAGGGCGGAGAGAAGTCCCGAACCTGGCTGGGGACGAGGCGAAGCGGAGATACTCTTCGTGTTTCTATGCCTTGAGGGCACGGGTAGGAAGAGAGTGCTGGTGTTACAAGTACCACATTATTGATCACATGTAGAGACTCTCTTTTCTTTTAGAGGAGGAGACCATGGACTATGGTATGCTGGCACCCTCACATGGAAGCAGCCAGCTCTAGCAGGATGAGCTGCTTCGCCATACGGGCTTTGGCTGGGGGAGGGGCAGTGTGATGGATGGCTGGGGATTGTACCTTACCGGGAGACCTGGAGGAGCAGGGGACCAGAAGAAGGGCAATTTATACCCCGGGACAATGGGCTTGGGGCTTAGAAGTTCAAACCTGTTGGGGTCTGTGGCCACCACCAGGGGGCCCCTAGACAGCTCCAGAAACAAGGTCTACAGCACTTCCGCCACACCCAGAAGTGCTGCCAAAAGTTAAGCAGGAAGCACCTGAAGCACTTTCGGGTGCACTATAAAAGGGGCCTCCTCACTCCATTTAAGGAGCTGGAGTTGGGGGGAAGAGGACAGAGCTTGACAGAAATAAGTGAAGGCAGCAGAAGAAAAGATTGAGGAAAGTAAAGGACTGAACATAATTGAGGGTTGGTGCACTGTGTATTGTGTGCTAAAAGAACTGTAAATGAATAGAGTGTGCATTTGAACATTGTGCGTCTTTGGTGTCTGTCTGTAGCTGGGCTAGTCTTCTACAATATATCTCTCTATTATATAAAAAAATCTTGGGAAGAGACAAGACTTTTTCAGAGAGACGAGACGTGACTTTCTCAGAGAGACACTTTCACGTCCCACGAGACAAAGAGTAGATGACAAAGTAGAACGTCGTAAAGAATTCAAAAACGTTAGTGCAATACACATGCAGAGCAGGTTAGAGATAATGAAAGAACTAAAATTTATACGTCTCAAAAAAGTGATAGTAAAGATCGTATTAGCGCAAACAAACGGAAATTATTACTTGATGAAATAACAGAAAAACGAAAAGAGATCGAATATATTGTTTGGGTTTAAACATTAAGTTGGAGACTTGTAGATCGTCTAATTCGTGTAGCCATCAGGGAAGAGTAGCGTTTCTTCCCAATGAAGAGGCGTATCCGCAAGAATTAAAACATTTGTTGTTTGGTGAAAGTGAAATCCACATACGTTGTCATGCTTGGGTCACAGAGTTGCACAGATACACAGGAGATTTTAGAGACAGAAACGTTATTCAGACACTTCAAACAAACATAAGTCTCTTTCACGAGTGAATTGAGCTCCATGTGTAGTTGGAGGGAACAGTTTTGTCTCTCAATTAAAAGAACAGAAAATCTTCCTCTTCATAGGGGCGTGCCTTGGGAGTGGGACCACCAACAGGAGAGGGGATGTCTGGGGGAGAAGAGAGACAAGGCAGTGAGACAAAAGGACAGCTGCTGTACAGGCTTTTAAATGTTCAAAGCACCGCGCAAGATGCAGATCACATGGCATGGCAGTAGCAGCAAGCTAGCAGCTGATCGAGCAAAGAGGAGGTAAAAAAAAACTGTATTTATTTCCCATTGTGTCACTATTTAAGAGGGTGTTTTGGAGGAGCAACCGTATCTCATTGGGGTGTGTTCAGCTGCCCTCTTCAAAACGCGAGCAGCAGTGATGCACAGTGGCTGGCACATAGCACAGGCCTGTTTTAGCAAGCGAAGCGATAACCGGGGCAAAACCCCCTATTATATATATCAGACTTCCAATACAACTCGGAGTCCTGCCACGCGCAAAAGTTTCATGATGACACTGCTATCATGGGCTGCATCAGGGGTGGGCAGGAGGAGGAGTATAGGAACCTAATCAAGGACTTTGTTAAATGGTGAGACTCAAACCACCTACACCTGAACTCCAGCAAAACCAAAGAGCTGGTGGTGGATTTTAGGAGGACCAGACCCCTCACGGACCCTGTGATTATCAGAGGTGACTGTGTGCAGAGGGTACAGACCGATAAATACCTAGGAGTGCAGCTAATCTCGTCTGTCAACCTGTCCATCACCATTGCAAATAAGAAAGGGCTCAGAGCCGATCCCTGATGTAATCTCACCTCCACCTTGAATGCATCCGTCACTCCTATCACAGACCTCACCACTGTCACACTTCACTCGTACATATCCTGTACAAATCTTACATACTTCTCTGCCACTCCCGACTTCCTCATACAATACCACAACTCCTCTCGAGGCACCCTGTCATACGCTTTCTCCAGGTCCACAAAGACGCAATGCAACTCCTTCTGGCCTTCTCTATACTTCTCCATCAACACGCTCAGAGCAAACATCACATCTGTGGTGCTCTTTCTTGGTATGAAACCATACTGCTGCTCACTAATCATCACCTCCCTTCTTAACCTAGCTTCCACTACTCTTTCCCATAACTTCATGCTGTGGCTCGTCAATTTTTATCCCCCTGTAGTTACTACAGTGCTGCACATCCCCCTTATTCTTAAATATCGGCACCAGTACACTTCTTCTCCACTCCTCAGGAATCCTCTCACTTTCCAAGATTCCATTAAACAATCTGGTTAAAAACTCCACTGCCACCTCTCCTAAACACTTCCATGCTTCCACGGGTATGACATCTGGACCAACGGTTTTTGCATTCTTCATCCTCTTCATAGCTGTCCTTACTTTCTCCTAGCTAATCCCTTGCACTTCCTGATTCACTATCTCCACATCATCCAACTCTTCTCTCTCTCATTCTCTTCATTCATCAGCCTCTCAAAGTACTCTTTCCATCTGCTCAACACACTCTCCTCGCTTGTGAGTACGTTTCCATCTTTATCCTTTATGACCCTAACCTGCTGCACATCTTTTCCAGCTCGGTCCCTCTGACTAGCCAATCAGTACAGGTCCTTTTCTCCCTCCTTAGTGTCCAACCTCTCATAGAACTCATCACACACCTTTTCTTTAGCCTTCTCCATCTCTCTTCACATTGTGCCTTATCTCCTTGTATTCTTGTCTACTTTCTGCATCTCTATGACTATCCCACTTCTTCTTTGCCATCATCTTCCTCTGTATACTCTCCTGTACTTCCCCATTCCACCACCAGGTTTCCTTTTCCTCCTTCCTCTGTCCAGATGTCACGTCAAGCACCCTTTTTATTGTCACCCTTACTATATCTGCTGTAGTTTCCCAACTGTCTGGTAACTCTTCACTACCACCCAGTGCCTGTCTCACCTTCTCCCTAAACTCAACCTTGCAGTCTTCCTTTTTCAACTTCCACCATTTCATCTTTCGCTCTGCCCTCACTCTCTTCCTCTTCTTGATCTCCAACATCATCCTACAGACCACCATCCTATGCTGCTTAACTACACTTTCCTCTGCCACCACTTTGCAGTCTTCAATCTCCTTCAGATTGATTCTTCTGCATAGGATGTAACCTACCTGTGTGCATCTTCCTCCACTCTTGTACGTAACCCTATGTTCCTCCCTCTTCTTAAAATACATATTCACCACAGCCATGTCCATCCTTTTGGCAAAATCCGCTATCCTCTGACCTTCTTCATTCCTCTCCTTGACACCATACCTACCCATCACCTCCTCGTCTCCTCTGTTCCCTTCACCAACATGTCCATTGAAATCTGCTCCAATCACCACTTTCTGTCCCCTGGGTACACTGTTCATCACTTCATCCAACTCACTCCAAAAATGTTCTTTATCATCCATTGCACACCCAACTTGCGGTGCATATGCACTAACAACATTCATCATCACACCTCCAATTTCCAGCTTCATAATCATTACTCTGCCTGACACTCTTTTCACCTCCAAAACACTCTTGACACACTGTTCCTCCAGAATAACTCCTACCTCATTTCTCATCCCATTCACACCATGATAGAACAATTTGAAACCACCTCCGATTCACCTGGCCTTACACCCCTTCCATTTAGTCTCTTGCATGCACAATATATCAACCTTCTTTCTCTCCATCACATCTGCTAACTCTCTCCCCTTACCAGTCATACTGCCAACATTGAAAGTTCCTACCCTCAGTTCCACTCTCTTTACCATCCTCCTCTCCTTCTGCCTCCGGACATGTCTCCGCCCTCTTCTTCTCCTTCTTCTACTTCGGCCTACAGTAGCCCAATTTCCTCCAGCACCCTGTTGGCTAACAGTACTGGTGGCAGTCGTTGATAACCTGGGGCTCGACCGATCCGGAATGGAAATTTGTTTTGTTGTCCGCATATTGATTTGGCAAAATTTTACACCAGATGCCCTTCCTGACCAGTCAGTCATTTTCCAACCCGCTATATCCTAACACAGGGTCACGGGGGTCTGCTGGAGCCAATCGCAGCCAGCACAGGGCGCAAGGCAGGAACAAACCCGGGCAGGGCACCAGCCCACCGCAGGGCACACACACACACACACCAAGCACACACTAGGGACAATTTAGAATCGCCAATGCACCTAACCTGCATGTCTTTGGACTCTAGGAGGAAACCCACACAGACATGGGGAGAACATGCAAACTCCATGCAGGGAGGACCCGGGAAGCAAACCCAGGTCTCTTTACTGCGAGGCAGCAGCGCTACCACTGCGCCACCATGCTGCCCCACTTACAAAGTTGAAATTCAAAATTTAAATATTGCTCCTTTAAATTATTTCTGATCACTACTTAATTATGTTTGATTTGGTCTTGCCCTTACCAATACACTCACAACTTAAAACAAAGACAGTGCGACATCTGGATTGTAATTCTGCTTCCAAATTTATAGATACTTTGAGTAAGTCGAGTGTACAGTAATCCCTCCTCCATCGCGGGGGTTGCGTTCCAGAGCCACCCGCGAAATAAGAAAATCCGCGAAGTAGAAACCATATGTTTATATGGTTATTTTTATATTGTCATGCTTGGGTCACAGATTTGCGCAGAAACACAGGAGGTTGTAGAGAGACAGGAACGTTATTCAAACACTGCAAACAAACATTTGTCTCTTTTTCAAAAGTTTAAACTGTGCTCCATGACAAGACAGAGATGACAGTTCCGTCTCACAATTAAAAGAATGCAAACATATCTTCCTCTTCAAAGGAGTGCCCATCAGGAGCAGAGTCTGTCAGAAAGACAGAGAGTAAAGCAAAGAAATCAATAGGGCTGTTTGCTTTTAAGTATGCGAAGCACCACGGCACAAAGCTGTTGAAGGCGGCAGCTCACACCCCCTCCGTCAGGAGCAGAGAAATAGAGAGAGAGAGCCAGAGTAAAACAAAGTCAAAAATCAATACGTGCCCTTTGAGCTTTTAAGTATGCGAAGCACCGTGCAGCATGTCCTTCAGGAAGCAGCTGCACAGAAGGTAGAAACGTCCCTATCGTCTAGGTGTGCGAACAGCCCCCCTGCTCACACCCACCTACGTCAGCGCAAGAGAGAGAGAGAGAGCGAGAGAGAGAGAGAGAAAGTAAGTTGGGTAGCTTCTCAGCCATCTGCCAATAGCGTCCCTTGTATGAAATCAACTGGGCAAACCAACTGAGGAAGCATGTACCAGAAATTAAAAGACCCATTGTCCGCAGAAACCCACGAAGCAGCGAAAAATCCGCGATATATATTTAAATATGCTTACATATAAAATCCGCGATGGAGTGAAGCCGCGAAAGGCGAAGCGCGATATAGCGAGGGATCACTGTAATTGTGGAAAACAATTTAGATCAGTTAACATCAAATGTAAACGTGGAAAACAATTTAGTTAGTTAGTTAGTTAGCAGTTTATTTATACAGTATAGCGCTCATCACAGACAAAAGGTCACAGAGCACTGAACAGCAAATACAGTATAAATACAACAGTTAAAACAAAACATAAACAAAACCAATAAAAAATATAAACAAACAGGAACTACTCAGCACTGATTAAAAGCCTGTTTAAAAAGAAATGTTTTCAGTTGTTTTTTAAAAGAATCAACAGACTCAGCTGCACACAGACTATAAGGCAGGCTATTCCATAGTCTTGGTGCCACAGACTGAAAGGCACAATCCCCACGGGTTTGTTGCCGAGTGCGTGGGACAACTAGGAGGCCCTGTTGCCCAGATCTAAGAGTCTGCCAAGCTGTATAGCGTTGGAGCAGACTTGTTAACTCCTCAGGAGCTTATCATGCAAAGCTCTGAAAGCAAGTACCAAAACTTTAAAATAAATTCTATAAAACACTGGGAGCCAGTGCAGTGTGTACAGAATGGGAGTGATATGATCACTCCGGCTAGCGCAACTTAGGAGCCTGGCAGCTGCATTTTGGACTAACTGAAGATGTGAGAGAGAGGACTTGTTCAAACCCATATAGAGAGCATTACAGTAATCAAGTGGTGAGGAAATAAAAGAATGAACAAGCATCTCCAATTCTGAGTTTGGAACAGCATTTCTTAGTTTAGAAAGATATCTTAAATGAAAGAAACACGAGGGGCTGACTGATCTTACATATTCATCAAGCGTCAGGAACTGGTCAAAAATAACCCCAAGGTTATGTAAACTCAATTTAATAACAGGAGAGACAAAAGATAATTTTAAGCTAATCTCAGAATGAAAAACAGGAGAAGCAGCAATTAGTACTTCAGTCTTTCCTGAATTCAACTGTAGGTAATTACTACTGAGCCAGTCATTAACCTGAGACAGACAATCAACCAATGTGACCAAAGTATTAACTTGGTTAGGTTTAAATGAAAAATAAAGCTGTAAATCATCTGCATAGACATGATACGATGATATGATACTTTTAAGGAGATATCCTTAAAAGAGTTAAGAATCTGTCATAGGGGAAGAATATACAGTATAAAGAGAAAAGTACAGGTCCAAGGACCGAGCCCTGTGGCACTCCACATGTCAAAGGAGCAGAGTCGGATGAAAAGCCAGCCACACCGATTGAGAAACTCCTGTTCAACAAATAAGAGGAGAACCAGTCCAAAGCAGAGCCAGAGACGCATAACAGCTCTAATCTATTGATTAAGATCCGATGGTCCACGGTATCAAAAGCTGCAGTAAGATCTAACAGTAAAAGCACAGAGCACCGGCCTGCATCAGCAGCAATTAAAAGATCATTAAAAACTTTCAGAAGAGCTGTTTCTGTAGAATGTTGACTCCGAAAACCAGATTGAAAAGAATCAAAGAACCGCTGCTCCTCTAAGAATACACAAAGTTGCTGTTCAACCACCTTTTCACTCAAAATAGAGGGATCAGAATTAGATTTTTTCAGCAGCGGTTGAATTACACCATGTTTAAAATACAATGGAACCACACCAGATCTCAAGGAGCAATTTATGATATTCAAAAGGCATGGACCTATACAACTCAAAGATTTTAACATTAATGACGATGGCAACAGGTCAGAAACATGATGAAGGTTTCATCTTCCTGAGCTAGTCAGAAAGATCAGAAAATGAAACTTCTGAAAACACAAAAGACTCAGAACATGAGAGAATGAGATCACTAGGTAAGACAGCTGGAACAATATTAGCCCGAACAACATTAACCTTGCCAACAAAAAATGTAAGAAAATTATTACAGTCACTATCAGAAAAAACCTCAGTAATAGATCGAGATGGAGAAATAATATTGTGAATAGTATCAAATATCACTTTGGGAATAGCTTGTGAGTCTGAATAAGATTAGAAAAATAAGCTGTTGTAGTATCGCTAACCAAAGAATTAAAAGAAGTAAGCAAATCCTTTAAGTGAGAACAATGAACTCCCAGATTAGTAGACTTCCATATGCGCTCCGCTTTTCAACAGGAACGCCTGAGATTACGAATTGAGTCATTCATCCAACGAACTGAGTGGGTAACAGAACATTGCCTGATTTTAAGAGGAGCAATCTTATTCAAAATATCAGTACAATGGTCATTAAAACATTGAACTGCTAACTCAACAACATCAACATTATGATGTACGTACATTACATCAACATCAGATGCCATAAACAAATCAACTGATTAATCACTAACTCATTAATGAAATGAGTACACCTAGAGTTAACACAAGTCAAACAAAACACACTTATCATCATTCAAGGTAACTCCATATGAAAAAAACAAATCCAATGTATGCCCCCCACTATGGGTAGGGCCAACAACATGTTGTATGGTAATACACAAAAATCCGGAAGCCACACTACATCAAATATCATCCAGACGGATGTTAAAGTCACCAAGCATTATTATTCTATCTAGCTTAATAATGGTGGATACAAAATCTTGAACATCAGCAAGAAAAGGACTAATCCCACCAGGTGGTCGATAACTTAAAATACAATATATTGGGGTTACACGCCCATCTTTAACAAGGAACAGAATGACATAAAAATAACTTCTTAAAAACCATGGCGATCCCACCTCCATGGCCGGAGTGCTGCGGTGTGCTAATGAAACAGCAGAATGAAATCCAACTTATGACTATTAAAAAAGTCATTCAAAATAAATGACTTGTTTGTGATAGAGCGTGCATTAATCAGTGCTACCATAGGTGGTAGAGTCATAAAAACAGCAGCCGTTAAAGTTCCATTTCCTGGAATACAAGAGATAGTGCAGAGCAGTCCGGGATTACTCCCTTGGCGAACTCGGCATTTCAACGGAACATGTCAAGTAATCCAGGCAGAACAGGTCTCAAGTACGCCGGCCTACTCAGATAAAGATGGAAGATCCACACCAAAAACACAGCACCATAGACGACAAAACCATGCATGCACACCTGCCATTTTTCCACGTTCCCTCCGACGGGCCTGCAGATTGACTCAGGTGTTGTTAACCAACAGTGGGGTGAAGCCACTGAACAACACAGCATTCACAAACGGGGGAGGAAAAAAGGTATAGTTGTAATACTGAGAAAAATTTTCCATTGCTGATCTAATGTTGATCAATGAAATGCAATCGTACACTAATGCGGCTGGAAAACCGCATACAACTAGTGTCACAAAATAAACAAATAACACAAAAATATCCCACAACTGCAATGAGCAGGGCAAGTCAAAGGCACAGCCTGACAGAGGCACCATTACTGCGTTGTCTAGTATTTTAGATCAGCTAACATCACATTATAATGTGACCTTGAGAGATGCTTTGGACTCAGTGGCTCCCCTTACAACAAAAGTGATCAAAGCACATAGAAACTCTACCTGGTTTAATGAATACACTCAAGCTCTTAAATTAGAGTGTTGAAAACTGGAGCACAGATGGAGAACAACAAAGCTACAGGTCTTTCAAATTGCATGGACAGAGAGTGTTAAAAATATAAAAAAGCTCTCTTTAAAGCTCGCTCAGAATACTATTCAACAATAATAGATAGCAATAATAAAAATCTTCGGGTACTGTTTAGAACAGTGGCTAATTTAACAAAAAGGAATTCAGATCTACACTGCAAAACACAAACATATATTAGCAGTACAGACTTTATAAACTTCCTTAATGAGAAAATTAAAAATATAAGATTCCAGATCTCAGCATCACAGTGCAAACCACATACTAGCTTGTCAGACCCTGTCTCACATTGTATCCAACACTTTAAAGATTGTAATCCTGTAACAGAGCAGGAAGTCTTGACTTCAATTTCTAAAATGAAACCTACTACTTGTTCCCTAGACACAGTGCCAACAAAACTAGTAAAAAGTGCAATGGATGTTCTTGCAACATCTATTCTTAACATTATCAATAGTTCATCATTGTATGGCACATTACCTGATGCACTAAAAGTGTCAGTCATTAAACCATTTCTTAAAAAGTCATACCTAGACCCACACATTCTTAATAACTATAGACCCATTTCAAATTTACACTTTCTCTCTAAAATACTAGAAAAAGTAGTCACCAGTCAGCTTCAGTCAGACCTTACACATCACGATTTGTTTGAGAAATTCCAATCTGGTCATAGTACAGAAATAGCACTAACACGTGTGGTAAATGACATTCTGATATCCTCTAATGAAGGAAACTCCACTGTAATTATGTTGTTAGACTTAACCCCTTAACCGCCCTCTGCCAGATATATCCGGCACCGTTGTTTTATTGCTAACGCCATACTGCCGGAATTATCCGGCACATTTGCCTGTGGTTATATGAATGCCTGGCAAGTAGTATAACTGACGGTTTGGCGTGGGTATTATTACTACGTTGTATTTCGACAAGTCTGTGGTTGTTTTGGCCGGTCATGTGACGTGATTCGCATGTAACAGCTGTGAATATGGTGAAACGTAAACTGACTTCAAGTGAGGCTTTGCAGGCGATTTTGGACAGTTCTGATCATGATTGTAGCAGTTCTGAAGAAGATTTTAGTGACAGTGATGAGCAGCAACGTGCGTTGCATGATACTGTGAATGAAGACGCATCGGATGACGGCGCTGAGTGGGTGTATCCCCAGCATCTCAGCTGGGCTGCTGCCCGTGGTGAACTACCTTTTCTGCATTCGTTTGAGGGAACGTGTGGCTTTATTGTTGATGTAAACAATTACACTGCTGAGCAGTTTTATGAGCTGTTTGTGTCACCTGATTTGATCAGACATTTTGTTCATCAGACAAATCTGTATGCAGCACAGTTTATTGAGAAAAATCCCAATTTACCTCCACATTCCCGTGTTTGTGCTTGGTTTGACACTGATGAAAACGAAATGAAAAAATTCATTGGGATTTTGATGTTGATGGGAATAATCAGAAAACCAGATATTGAGATGTCATGACACGTAACCGATTCTCTTTGCTGCTGAAATTCTTTCATTTGAATGACAACAGAAACGAGCCAGATAAGAAAGATCCAAACCGCGACCACTTGTTCAAGCTACGTCCTTTGATTGATCATTTATTTGAAGCATTTCAGTTGCCCTACATGCCAGGACCGTCAGTTGCAGTTGATGAAAGTTTATTGTCGTGGAAGGGCCGCTTACAGTTTCGACAGTATCTACCATTGAAAAGGGCACGGTTTGGTATCAAGATGTTTTGCTTAGCTGAGAATTCAGGTTACATTTATAGATTTCGTGTATACACTGGCAACTTGCACAACATTTAGTGGTCAATACTGCTTGAATAAATGTAAAAAATGTAAAAAAAATGTAAAAAAAGTAAAAAAAACGAAAATTGTTCAGATTTCGCCTGGCGTGGGGAATATTTAGGGAGTTGGCGGTTAAAGGGTTAACACTTAGACACTGACCATTCTATATTACTGCACAGGCTAGAAAATGACTTTCGCCTCACAGGCACTGTGCTTGCCTTGTTTAGTTCTTATTTATCAAATCGATTCCAATACATACAGAAATGTGCTGACAGTACTCCATCATTATACGCAGAAGTGAAATATGGTGTCCTGCAGGGCTCAGTACTGGGACCTTTACTGTTTTCACTTTACATGCTTCCACTGGGATCTATCATTAGAACACATAATGTTAATTTTCACTCGTATGCAAATGACGCCCAGTTATACCTTTCTTTTAGACCAAATTAAGTTTCTCCGATGTTGTCTTTAATTAGTTGTGTTAGTGAATTAAAGGAGTGGATGTATGAGAACTACTTGTCTTTAAACACCGATAAAACAGAGATGTTAATTGTTGGAGGGAATGATGCTGATCGCAACAATATTTTGTCAACATTTAACTCGGTTGGAATCACCATTAATTTTACTGAATCAGCCCGCAATCTAGGGGTTATCTTTGACTCTAGCATGTCATTTAAAGCGCACATTACAAAGTTGTCCAAATCATGTTTCTTCCATCTTAAAAATGTTGGGAAATTAAGGCGCTTACTAAATAAACAGGAATCTGAGAAATTAATTCCTGTATTTATTTCTAGTAGGATTGACTACTGCAATGCGGTGTTCACTGGATGTTCAAACTGTTCTATATACAGCCTCAAGTTAATCCAAAATGCTGCTGCAAGAATTATTACAACAACAAGAATATATAAACACATAACCGCAGTTCTTAAATCCTTACATTGGCTCCCAGTTAAGTTTAGGACAGATTTCAAAATCCTCCTTTTAACATATAAAGTCTTAAATGGCCAAGGTCCAGCTTACTTATCTGAACTTATCATGACTTACAAACCAGAGCGCACATTAACATCTCAAGATACTGGTCTACTTATGATTTCAAGGATAAATAAAATAACAGTGGGAGGTCAAGCTTTTAGTTACATGGCCCTTAAACTGTGGAATGGTCTGCCTTCTACTATAAGAGATGACCCTTCGGTCTCAGTTTTCAAATCCCGGCTGAAGACTCACTACTTCAGTTTGGCATACCCTGAGTAGAGCTGCTGATTAACTGTACAGACTGCATCTCTGTTGTTGGTCATTAGCACTAAAACTTAAGTAATATGGTAGTTATAATTTGTTACTAACCCTCACCTATTCTGTTTCTCTTCTTGGTACTCAAATGTGGCAATTGGTGCCACTGCCCGCCTGCCTAAGGTAAAGTCATCTCTGATGGAGGATCACAGGAATCGTCGGGTAGAGGGGTGTTTTCATCGGACTGGCTGGCCCAGCATTTTCTCAGCTGTGGAATGGCCAATTGGGGGAGACAGCTTGATGGCTGAGGTCCATGTTGTTGTTGCTATTGTTTTGTTATTCATGATTTAGCTAATGGAAAAAGATATAATTTTATAAACAGCATTCACAGAAGACTATAGCCAATAACCTTTTAGTTTAGTTGTGTATATGTATGTTAGTTTCCATTATGTCTCCAGTGTAGACAATTTGCATGTAATCATAAGACAATGATCAGCCTTTGCTAATTCAAATGGTATCATCTGGGTTTCAAAATGCTCATTAGCAGTATTAAAGGCAGCTTTCCCCTGCTTGAACACATATAAGACTGTAGGAACTGCATATATCTAATTTAGTAAAGATTGTAGAAACAGTAACTTGATTTAAAAACAATGATATGAAGAGAATAGAATAATGGTTCTAGATACATGGTTGTAGAGCAATATCATTTTTTTCCACAAAAAAGAAGCCTGTACCAATAGAACTGTTGGTTGCTTTTATAAACTTGTTCTGTATATTATCCTGAATATAAGTCTCCACAGCCTCACTATCGGGTTCAGACAGAGCAAAATGTTTCCCTTTTGGGAGAGGGCAACCAGGGAATAAATCTATAGCACAACCATATTTTCTATGTGTGTTTATCTGTAGATTCTTCAGAAAATCCCTGTGTTTTTAAATTCTAGAAATTGGGTGCTTCTGCACTTTTTTTTTTTTTTTTCCAATTCCAGGAATCTGATTCTACAATTAGTTTTTTGAAACTATGCTTACTTTAATTGCACTGATATTTTTTGTGTTTGTATTCCCCGTCATTTCAGTTATTTACAGATGTCACCATTTTGTGTCTCCCATCGTTAGGACATGTTGTTAGGGGCATTTCCTCAGGGGTTGTGATGCTTTAATGACGCTTTGGATAAAAACAGTTTTCTTTCACAGCACTTTCTCATCTGAATTTACAGATAACAAACCCTTTATCACACATGCTTTTCACAATTTAAAAACTCTTTTTCATTGTTTGTTTCTGACTTCGACTTTTGCCTAGTTTTTGACTAGGATTTCTGTCTCTCGTTTTGGCTTTGTTTGAGGTGTTGATTGACCTTTGACTACGTTATTTTTCCCCGCTCTATATGAAATCATTATTTTAATGGTTTGCTGGTTATGGTTATCAGTGAGATTTAGGTCAATGAAAAATATATTTATTGTATGACCACATAATGTAATGTTCTTGTGTGAATACTGTGAGGCCTCACCAGCATGTACATCCCAAAAATGCCACTGGTCTTGAGGAATTCTGGTAAGCAGGTGCTATTTTCCCCTGCCTTTTCTTCTAGCCATAAAGCAACTTCATCAGGCCCTACATATAAAATCCCTAACTGTAGATTCATAGTCTCACTGGCTGTATTTACCAGAGGTGACAAATAGTTGTTGTTACAGGAGTTAATTACAAAGAGGGGTTGAGTTAGACTCGCCACGTTCATAACTGGATCAATCTACTCTCACACCTTAAACTTAAAATATGCACACATCCTATTTACACAAGTTTGCATGAGTGACGCAAACACTGCCTAGTCCAGTGTTTCCCAAACTCATCCTGGGGACCCCCTGTGGCTGCAGGTTTTTGTTCCAACCAGATTACTAATCAGTGACAACACCTGATAGCACTGATCTCATTTAATTAGCTGGTATTGTTTTTTCTTTTATTCGACATTCAGAAAAGCATAGCAGCATGATTTTTACATTTAGAAGACATTTAGAAATATTTCTGCTTTTGCTATAGGTCTAAATGCTTAACTCTCTTTTGTTGATTTCATTATATTTTGCCCTTTCTCTGTGCAGTTTTCCCCCCTCATTGCATTTTATTAATGACAATTTAAAACGAGCAGATCAGCCACCCAGGCAGACAACAAAGGCTGCAACTACTTTAGTGTCAGACCCACTAATTATTAAATAATGGATTAATTAAACAATTAGAACACCTAGAAAAGTAGAATGAAAAAATCCAGATGAAAATACTGTTAAAAAGAAAAAAAAACATTATTCCTATAAAACTGCTTGGTACATTTTAATATATATATATTTTTTTTAGCAAACTTAGTTTTCTAATTTCTATATTGTTCTCTAAACAAAGAACTTGGGAAATATCAGTTCACTTAATTAGCCAAGGAGTTCAATTAAAAACAGAAGCTGGTTGGAACAAAAACCTGCAGCCACAGTGGGCCCCCAGGACCGAGTTTGGGAAACACTGCCTAGTCATTCCTTTAGCACTCCACATAGGGAATCACTATCTTGGGCTTCAACAACACAGGAGTGTCCTCAGACATAAATGTTAATTTGGTTCCCAAGAATAGCCTAGACACATTAAAACTGATACACTCTTTGGTCATATGCCACTTATCAACCAACAATGTCTTACTTCTACTGTACTGTTCCACTATCAGGGTACCCCCCCCCCCCCCCCTCCCCATCCTTATAAACTCGTAGGACAAGAATAGCAGTGATTTCTCCTACACCAGGTGCACTACATTTGCTTATTACTTCAGTTACTCTAAATATCAAGACAAAGTATAAAAATTGTAAAGCAACATTGTATTTATTAAATTAGAAGGAAGTATAATGGAAAATAAAATAACAAGGTGTGGATGTAAATAGTCTTAGACAGCTTACTGAAAATCAGTAGAAATGTCAAAGGTGAATGTTGTCCTTGGTGGCTTTTCGATTTAGCAATTAGGGTGATGCATGAGTTGTGTTCACTGACATCCAGAAAGAATGGTGTCTCTCTTTCTGATGTATTTTTGTGTTCAATGTCATTTTCTCTCTCTGTTGCTCTCTGGTCCTTCAAATATATTTCAAAACTACACATGGAGTTCCACATCATATGTAATTACATAAACATTAGATTGGCCTCCTATCCTAGTAATGGAAGGAGGAGAAGAAGGAGGTTGGAAACGTGCTGATTACAGGGCCCAATAGAGTAATGGAAGGCTCTGTCTAAAATCTTTAGTCCTCATTCTTATCTGTGCAATATCTTGTTGGCTATCATTCTTTAACTATTAAGTTGTATACTGTCTGACCACTTTAAACTAAAAGCACCATAAATTACTAAGATAACAAGACACAAGCAATAATGTTATAAACGATTGTTAAATTATTGACAAAATGTACAATTACTTTTTGTTTGTTTTTGTAAATTAGTTGGGTAAGCTGCCTGTCCTATAAATTCCTTTGTAAATTAGTTAGGTCCTTTATGATTCATTCTAATTTGTTTGAGCAAAATTTAAAAAAAAAGAAAGCATATAATAGGACAAGATAAAGTATGACTGTGTATAACTGCCGGATAATGCCATTGAATCTTCCCGTTCTCAAAAAACATCACTATTTCTTTTGTCAAACATTCAATATACTTTTCTTAGTAAAACATGAGTGGAAAAACAAAACATAATAAGCATATTAATTGTTTGAATATTCACAAGACTAAAACTGGCTTCAAAATAAGTGTCTTATGAGGTTTCCAACAGAAATGCAGCTAAATACTTGTTAATCCCAATGCTCAAATTGGAGGGGCATAAAAATGGGCCAAATATTGCTACAAATAACTAATGCACATGAAAGAGTAACCTCTGTCTTCTAGTCTATTATTAGATTAACTTCACAGGGATTACTTTCCCTCTCCTGTGAGTTGATGCATAAGTGACATGTTTTACCCTCCAATAAATCTAATAGCAGTGTTGCTCTGACATGATGCTCCTACGACTATATCCCCTGATAGATTATTTTTGATTGCTGCAGGACTGAAAAAAAAACAACTACTGTGTTTATGCTGATATACATTTTCTTCTCCTGTCAGCGCAGGACAAGAGATCAAAGACAGACTACAGTATTTAATGACAAATAATGTGCAAGTATTGATAAAATAAAACATCCCCGTACCATAACTAAAATAAAATGCTTAATAAAGCGATTATATATTTTATCTTCTTTCATTTAAAATGTGTTTGAAACCTTTCTAAAATGATAGTGCCCTGTCTTGGTTTTTTATTAACCATGGACTAAATATATCAAAAAGCCCCCTGTTATGGACTATACTGATTTAAATTCTGTGATAATATCAGTGTTCAAGAGGGTACCTGCCCAGTAATGATGTTCCATTAAGTTCAGTTCAGATCTTATTCTATGATTTTCGATCTTATTCTAACGTGTACTTGAATGGTCCCTGCATGTTTTTTGATACTCTGCAGCCACCACAGAGGAAAGTTGGAATAAAAGGGCTCTGATTAAATGGGCTACAAGAAGACATGAAAAAGACAATTAAAGAAGAGGTGAGAAGAAAACAGCCAGCATCTGTTTGGAGTCATGCATTGTCAGTGGAAAAATAAGAACACTTTTATTAGTTACAAATAAGGAGTTTGCTTGCACAAATTATAATTGTATGGCTAAGAAGCCATCACATCTGATTGGTCCAAAGAAGTTAAAGCCTTATTATGATAAGCATTCTGTGATTATAAAGAATACGCTTAGCAACACTCTCCTCAAACAGGAAATCGGTGGTACTTTTTATTTTACTAACATCTGGGAAACATTACATAATAAATTGTGGTTTATTCTTTAAAATGATATTCATCTGCTAAACTAAGTAGTGTGTTATTAATAATTATTACTGTAAGACTGACACTTTTGAGTGAAAAGACAATCAGATATTAAGAAATTGAAATTAAATTAATTCTACTCTTTTTTGAAGTCTACCACACTATCTGGTAACTCAGTCCATGTGTCTATGGTTGTCTCTGTGAAGAAAATCTTTATAACATTCGTGAAACTGGTGTTATTGTTCAATAACTCACTTGGAAATAACAAACTTGGATTCACTATACTAATTATCTTCATGATTCTAAACTTTTCAGTCATGTCACCTCTTAATTTCTGTTTGATTAAAGTTTATAGGTTCAGATCCTTCAATATGTCCTCTAAGCTCATGTCTCACATCCTTGAATTATTCTAATCCATCTTATGTAGGCTTTCTCAAATGCCACTATGTCTTTTTGAATATGAAGTCCAAAACTGCACACAGCAATCCAGATGAAGCCTCACTGGTGTATTATATTGCTTAAAAATAATCTTCCATTAATTTGTACTCCAAACATTGGTTTGTATAATCTAACATCCTATTAGCCTTTTTTATCAGTTCTGTATACTGTCTGAATGTAGAAAGTAGAGAGACATCTAGATCCTATTCATTAGGGGTACAGTAATCCCTCCTCGATCGCAGGGGTTGCGTTCCAGAACCCCCCGCAAAAGGTGAAAATCCGCGAAGTAGAAACCATATGTTTATATGGTTATTTTTTTATTGTCATGCTTGGGTCACAGATTTGCACAGAAACACAGGAGGTTGTAGAGAGACAGGAACTTTATTCAAACACTGCAAACAAACATTTGTCTCTTTTTCAAAAGTTTACACTGTGCTCCATGACAAGACAGAGATGACAGTTCTGTCTCACAATTAAAAGAATGCAAACATATCTTCCTCTTCAAAAGAGTGTGCGTCAGGAGCAGAGAATGTCAGAGAGAGAGAGAGAAAAAAGCAAACAATCAAAAATCAATAGGGCTGTTTGGCTTTTAAGTATGTGAAGCACCGCCGGACAAAGCAGCTGCAAGGAAGGGAGAAATGTGAAGGTAGTCTTTCAGCATTTTTTAGAGGAGCGTCCATATCCTCTAGGCCAGTGTGTGAACAGCCCCTCTGCTCACACCTCCTCCGTCAGGAGCAGAGAATGTCAGAGAGAGTGAGAGAGACAGAGAAAAACAAACAATCAAAAATCAATACGTGCCGTTCGAGCTTTTAAGTATGTGAAGCACTGTGCGGGAAGCATGTCGCTAGACAAAGCAGCTGCACGGAAGGGAGCAATGTGAAAATAATCTTTCAGCATTTTTAGACGAGCATCCGTATCGTCTAGGGGTGCGAACAGCCCCCCTGCTCACACCCCCTCCATCAGAAGCAGAGAATGTCAGAGCAAGAGAGAGAGAGAAAAGCAAACAATCAAAAATCAATACGTCCTGTTTGATCTTTTAAGTATGTGAAGCACCGTGCGGGAAGCATATCGCTTGACAAAGAAACCACATGTAAGCCCAGCAAGGAAGGAAGCAATGTGAAGGTAATCTTTCAGCGTTTTTTGAGGAGCGGCCGTATCCTCTAGGGGTGCGAACAGCCCCCGTGCTCACAATATATTTGAGGAGTTTTATTTAATACAGTAATCCCTCGCTATATTGCGCTTCGACTTTTGCGGCTTCACTCTATCGCGGATTTTATATGTAAGCATATCTAAATATATAACGCGGATTTTTCGCTACTTCGCGGGTTTCTGCGGACAATGGGTCTTTTTACTTCTGGTACATGCTTCCTCAGTTGGTCTGCCCAGTTAATTTCATAGAAGGGACGCTATTGGCGGATGACTGAGAATCTACCTAATCAGAGCACACAGTTAAAGTTCCTGTGTGCTGATTGGCTCAGCGATGGAGTGCTGCATTAACCAGGAAGTCTCATCTCACTCATTCAGAATTAACGTGCTCCTGCTACTGCTTCAGGGGCCATGTCCAAGTGCCAACAGAAGATGCAAATGATTGCAGAAAAGGTAAAAGTTTTGGATATGTTGAAGGAAGGGAACAGCTACACCGCTGCAGGACACCATTACGGTATCAATGAGTCCACGATTCTTTTTATTTAAAAAGGAGGAAAAGCATATAAGATCTACGGCCACAGTGTCCTTTAACCAGGGCACAAAACGAGTTGCAAGTGGACGTGATAAGGCAGTAGTCTGGATGGAATCTGCTTTAGGGATTTTGATTGAAGACTGATGGAAGAAGAATGATGGCGGTGCTACACAGACGCATGAAGAGGCTCCTTTAGAAGAGCTGTAACTCTCTCCTTTGTTGTGCAGTAAAATTAAACTCATCGTTATCGGACAAGTCGTCGTGTCATTGTTGGTGAGTAACTATAATTAATTATCTACGTACAGTACTTATTACATGTACATAGTTTAGTGTCACTGTACACACATTTTACTGTATACAATTTTTCTTGCATTGTACGTATTTATTGCTGGTGGCCTGTCTGTCGTAATGGCTGTAACATATGTGATATCGGAGACGCTCGATATCTTTAAAATAATATTTAGGTTTTACTGTATATAAACTGTGTTTACATTCATAATTTCAACGAATCTTACCTAATAGCTAAGAGAATACAAAGGGTTTATGCTGTATAATTGTGCGGGAAATGTTTATAATAGTGTGGGAGAGTTTAGAAGGGCTTAAAATATATAAAAAGGTTTCTATTTCGCGGATTTTCACCTTTCGCGGAGGGTTCTGGAACGCAACCCCCGCAATGGAGGAGGGATTACTGTACATAATACGCGCTCTGGTTGGGTAGCTTCCTTTCAGCCATCTGCCAATAGCGTCCCTTGTATGAAATCAACTGGGCAAACCAACTGAGGAAGCATGTACCACAAATTAAAAGACCCAATGTGCACAGAAATCCGCGAACCAGCAAAAAATCCGCGATATATGTTTAAATATGCTTACATATAAAATCCGTGATAGAGTGAAGCCGCGAAAGTCGAAGCACGATATAGCGAGGGATTACTGTAATTAAGACCATGAAAAATGAACATTGAAAACGTTTTATATATGATGGAATCGAGACCATCGATATTTTCAACGCTTTTGACAACACTAGCTCTCATCAATGAAAAATAAATGGCAAAATAACTAGCATCATAGCAACAAACAGTTAATAAATAACAGAAACAGGATTACATTGTGGGGAAAAAAGGCTTTGGCTGACTTCAAACCAACAACGGGATCTGCACTATGTTGGCAGGCCAACAAGCCCAAGGGGCTGTAGGAACAGGTAAGACAGTAAGAAATTAACTAGCAATGCAAATTCAGTAAGTGAATTTCTCTAGTTTGAATAGTTCTTAGCGATCAGGAAAGTAAAGCATTTAAGAGAGCCACAACATAAGGGTTCATTAATACGAAGGAGTACAAATGGTCCAAATGATGAGCTTTTAAATGGAATTGGTCTATATGACAAATAATTTTTTTCTATGGAGAAGCAGTTATTAATACATGACAGAATGTTTTGAGTAGAATGTTAGATTCTGTAAATTATATACACATTATTGTAAATAATTGGGCAAAACTAGTGAATATATTTATTTATTTTTAGAAAATTCAAAAGGGTAGCCATCTAGGCCATCGGCATACCAACTTTGGAATGAGTTTATGACATCCTGTATTTCTAAAAGTGTCAGTGATTTTTTGGTAAAGTTCTTCTGTATTCAGAATATCAAGCTATGGCATTTATATTTTATTAAAAAACTCCTTTGCTTGTGTCTCATCTTCTTTACACTGAGAGGAATATAAGAACTTACATAAATTAGTCAGTTATTTTCTTATGTTCCCTGGTTTTATTTCCAGTTATTTCAAATACTGTATGCTAACTTCCTGTTTCTGGATTTGTTGAACTAGAATTTTATTAGCCTTTTCACCATGTGTCTCCAGCAGGGAATGCTCAATCCCTGGGAATGAGTTAGTTAGTGATTGTGGTGTGTTACTTAACCTGAATCTATATAGATATAATATAAAAGACTATACTCCTCCCTAGTGATACAGCAATGATGCTAAATAAATCATGCAGGAGCAATACACTTGGCTTTTGTTTAATGTCAGCTTGCACTGCAAATAATTACTCAAAGGAAACTGTTGACAACTCCCGGTCCTGGGGCCTCATGTATAAATGGTGTGTACGCACAAAAATGTTGCATACTCCTGTTTCCACGCTCAAATCATGATGTATACAACCTAAACTTGGCATAAAGCCATGCACATTTTCACACTAGCTCAAACCCTGGCGTACGCAAGTTCTCCGCTCGGTTTTGCTAACTGGCGGCACCCAGTGTCAAAGCAGTGCTTTTGTTGCAGTGTGGTTTCCCTTTCTTTTTTAGATCCACATCCCTGACGTGGCTTTATCATATACACTGAAATTTACCGCATATTGTTTATTAGTTTAAGGCATCTGATTGTAATTAACCTGTAAGAATATAATGGCCCACGAAATAGCCAAACTATTCCAAATACCATAGCTGCTTTAGCGTTGTTACTCTCACTGCACCTTCTTCTTCTTCTTTCAGATGCTCCCATTAGGGGTTGCCACAGCAGATCATCCTTTTCCATATTACTCTCACTGCACCACTCGGAGTATTTATATCACTGCATCTGAGTGTGGAATTATAGCTCTACAGCAGCTGATCGGAAAGAGAATTATCGGTATACAGCATCAAGTACACACTGCCTCAGCCATGCTGACTATTTGAACTGCTCTCATACGGCAAATGCTTCAGAGCCTTTCCTGTACGGAACTCGCGGTTCAGAAACAGTTTCATCCCAAGAACTATAAACACAATCAATCAGTCCATCAAGTGCTCCTTGTAGAACTGTTTGTACTTATAAGTACAATCACCTCACTTTATACTTGCAATACAGTTATAACATTGCACATCCCGAGCCACTTTATAAAGCACGTATTTACATATGATGACGATATCATTTTTAAGATGAAATGCAGCAAAATATGTTTATTATATTATACAGATAAAACTTTAACTTCATTTAAATAATCTATATTGTTAATAATTAAACATGTGAGGACACGGTGGACAGTGGTAGCAACGAGCTGGTGCCCTGTTCAGGGATTGTTCCTGCCTCGCCCTGTATTCTTACTGGGACTGGTGCGACCCTGGATGGATAGATGGATAGAATAATTAAACATGTACTACAAAGATCCAATCGAGAGATACTACTGGGGCATGTTCAATGATGCTGCTCCCACAATTCTATTCCACGAATATTCCAAGTAGCTCTGTTCCATGTAGGTATCCAAACTGTTAGTCCTTGGAAAACTGCCTAACTATCTGTATAAACAAAAATCATTGATTTTCTGTAAATGCCATTGCCACAGCAATAAGTTCAGCCCATGGACTTGATTTTTCTTCCACTTGCTGTTGAAGAATGGTGGGGCTGATAAGCCACTGCTCTCCAAAGTCTTTTTCCTTCTTCCACAGTTACTGAACCAGCTGTTCTCTTTTTTCTCTAGGTTCTACAGGTGCTGGTCATAAAATTAGAATATCATGACAAAGATGATTTATTTCAGTAATTCCATTCAAAAAGTGAAACTTGTATATTAGATTCATTCATTACACACAGACTGATGTATTTCAAATATTTATTTCTTTTAATGTTGATGATTATAACTGACAACTAATGAAAGTCCCAAATTCAGTATCTCGGAAAATTAGAATATTGTGAAAAGGTTCAATACTGAAGACACCTGGTGCCACGCTCTAATCAGCTAATTAACTCAAAACACCTGCAAAAGCCTTTAAATGGTCTCTCAGTCTAGTTCTGTAGGCTACACAATCATGGGGAAGACTGCTGACTTGACAGTTGTCCAAAAGACGACTATTGACACTTTGCACAAGGAGGGCAAGACACAAAAGGTCATTGCTAAAGAGGCTGGCTGTTCACAGAGCTCTGTGTCCAAGCACATTAATAGAGAGGTGAAGGGAAGGACAAGATGTGGTAGAAAAAAGTGTACAAGCAGTAGGGATAACCGCACCCTGGAGAGAACTGTGAAACAAAACCCATTCAAAAATGTGGGGGAGATTCACAAAGAGTGGACTGCAGCTGGAGTCAGTGCTTCAAGAACCACCGCGCACAGACGTATGCAAGACATGGGTTTCAGCTGTCGCATTCCTTGTGTCAAGCCACTCTTGAACAAGAGACAGCGTCAGAAGTGTCTCGCCTGGGCTAAAGACAAAAAGGACTGGACTGCTGCTGAGTGGTCCAAAGTTATGTTCTCTGATGAAAGTAAATTTTGCATTTCCTTTGGAAATCAAGGTCCCAGAGTCTGGAGGAAGAGAGGAGAGGCACAGAATCCACGTTGTGTGAGGTCCAGTGTAAAGTTTCCACAGTCAGTGATGGTTTGGGGTGCCATGTCATCTGCTGGTGTTGGTCCATTGTGTTTTCTGAGGTCCAAGGTCAATGCAGCCGTCTACCAGGAAGTTTTAGAGCTGACAAACTTTATGGAGATGCAGACTTCATTTTCCAACAGGACCTGGCACCTGCACACAGTGCCAAAGCTACCAGTACCTGGTTTAAGGACCATGGTATCCCTGTTCTTGATTGGCCAGCAAACTCGCCTGACCTTGTATTGTGAAGAGGAAGATGCAATACGCCAGACCCAACAATTCAGAAGAGCTGAAGGCCACTATCAGAGCAACATGGGCTCTCAAAATACCTGAGCAGTGCCACAGACTGATCGACTCCATGCCACGCCGCATTGCTGCAGTAATCCAGGCCAAAGGAGCCCCAACTAAATATTGAGTGCTGTACATGGTCATACTTTTCATGTTCATACCTTTCAGTTGGCCAACATTTCTAAAAATCCTTTTTTTGCATTGGTCTTAATTGATATTCTAATTTTCCGAGATACTGAATTTGGGACTTTCATTAGTTGTCAGTTATAATCATCAACATTAAAAGAAATAAACATTTGAAATACATCAGTCTGTGTGTAATGAATGAATCTAATATACAAGTTTCACTTTTTGAATGGAACTACTGAAATAAATCAACTTTGTCATGATATTCTAATTTTATGACCAGCACCTGTACATGTCCCAGCCCTTGATGTACTAAGGCTTCTTTAGATGACTCAAAAGCAGCTTGTTGTTTTTCTGTCCATTCAAACTGTGTCTTTTTCTTCATTACATCATGTACGGGTCTAGAATTAGTCCTAAATGTGGCACAAAAGTTCTCCAGAAACCCATTAGTCCCACAAATAACTGAGCTTCTTTTTTATTAGTTGGTGCCTGCAATTTCTGCAAAGATTCAATGACTTTTTGGGGCACTTGTTTCTCCGGTCCAGTCCACATCATGGTCATAAATTTGCCCTATCTCCCAGGCCCTTGTTCACAGCCTATCCTCTATTTTCCATTTGACTTACCAGAACTGATAGGGCATTACTCACTGATAACTCGTCCCCTGTCAACATTATAACATCCACATAGTAAAAATAACGTACTTTATCCAAGTTTGGGTAGGTAGCCAGGTCTCTTGCCTAGTCCATGGCATACCCTGGGGTTGCATATGTATTCCTGTTGCAGTACGTGAAAGGTGTCTGTCTTTACAGGTAAATGTAAACTAATCTTGACTTTGAGGTGAAATAGGAATAGAGGAAAAGGCATTAGCCAGATTAATGATAGAATGTCAATCTCCTGCATTAGCAATGATGTCTTCTGTTATGGTAACAATATCAGGGGCTGCAGCAGCCAATTGTGGTGCTCTAGCACTTAAACATCTGTAGTCTACTGTCATTCTCTTTGAATCATCCAGTTTTCTGACTGGCCACAAAGGAGATTTGAATGGGCTGACTGCAGGTCAAATAATTTCTACCCATAATAGGTAGACCCATAATAGGTCTTCCACCATCTCTCCTATTTCTTGAAGTTCCCCTAGCAAACAGTACTGTTTCAGGTTCACAGGTGTTTGAGGTATGGCTGTCTGTAAAGGTAACTAAAGTAAGTAGTTCCCTTTATTATCACTTTTACAGCTACACACATTAAAGTACACACATTAAAGTATAAATCCAAAAAGAAAATGTTACCCATTCTATTTGTACTGTTTTTACAGTGAGAATATCTATCCCCAGTATATTAAGGTAATTCTGAAATTAGTAAAGTAGCTTAAAAGGGGGTTGACTGTCCTAAGGTTAATCGTACTGTGGTAAGTTTTGCTTGTATATCTGAGCCCCTACACCCATTTACATTTACTGTTGGCCCTGAAAATATGTGTGAATTTCCATGAATTAAGGTTACTTCTGCCACAGTATCAATAAGTGCCATGACCCGCTGTGGTTTTTTCCCATTACACAAATAAATTATTAGCAGGCGTCAGTCTCCTGCCATCCTCTCAGTATGTTGGTTGGGGTGTTCAGCACCCTTTCCCTAAATTTGGATATCGTCTTGACGTTTATTCTTTGATTGTGTTCTTCCTTCCGTACTAGGTTGGTATAACTCGAAACTCTACATTTTGTTTCCTTTTCATGGCTTTCCATCTCTGAAAAAGTTCTGTAGTTGGTTTTTATGTATGTCTTCTTTAGCTATTCCTGTTTGTAGCAGATCATAAAAGTAGATTGTGCTAAGATATTTTATTATTTTCATTTTCTATGGCTCTAACTGGTCTTTGTGCAGTAGCGGCGGACAAAGTAGCACCCAGTTCATCTAGCTGCTACATTCCACACCGTATTCTGATATTTCCAGCTAACATAAATAACAGAGCCCCATTTAGATGATTTGGTACCGTATCAGGACCTGATAAAGGGATGCCTTTCCCGGCATTACAAATAGTGAACTGTAAGCTTATTTGTAGAATTTGTTGTATAGCCTCCACAGTGGTGCACCACACGTGACATATATCCTCTGTGTCTTGTGCGTCAAGCCACATAAAGTTAACAGCCTTTACAACTCATTCGATTATTGGTAATAGAGCCTAAATGCATGATTTCTGTATCTGTTAACTGAACACTATTGCCACCTTTATCCCATATTTGTAATATCCACTGCATCAGGCTCTACCCTGGTTTTTGCCTATATTGTTAGTCAAATTCCATAAATTCACCTTGGATACAATCTTGTAAGTTCGAGTTAGTCTATACTGCCCACACTGGTGTCCTTTTGCTTTATTCTGGACTACCAATCTCATGTCTACAATGTCATAGCCGCTATCTTTAATATCTACTGCATCTTGATCAGTTTTGTCTTTTTCCCCACCATACATCATCATTATCACTATTGATGTTACACACCCCTCCATTCCATGTTTCAAGATTCCAATCACCTGGTGCTTTGTGGCTCATGCTTTTAAAAACGAAACAGGGTAGCTTTTCTCTGGATTTTAGACTGCACCCAAAGAAAGGCTAATGTAGTACATTTATTTTCTCAATCATCCACCTGGGATGTAGCATTTTCCATGCATTCTCAAGCAATTATTTGTTTCTTATTTAAGTTTTCCATTTCGGTCCAGAGCACATGTTTGTCTCAGTTCTTTTGCTTTAAATGTTTAGTTCAGTGTGGCTTTTGAAGGCATTGTCGGTATGTAGAAATGTTTTATAAATGTTTACTTCTTTTTATTAATGCATATTTGTGAGTCTGTTAAGTATTTAAAATTATTTAGAGGAGTATTTTTAAGGTAAAAAGTTTCTACACTTACAGTTGTTATTGGAGCTTTCACTACATTAAAAGAGTACTTGTGAGCATACCCTTTTCAGACATTCTTACCAGCTTTGACAGAGTACGTACAGATAATGTTTGCTATTTATTTGAATGTTATTTCTTTTTTATATACTTTGTAAAGAATAAGTAATTCCTCAATTAAGTTTTTTGAGTGAGTATCTATGTAAGGATTTCTCACATCATTGTGTTTATGATTTATTTTTAGTTTTATTCTATTCCAACTGGTTTCAGTAAACAAAGGAACCTGGAAAGTCTTATCTGTGTGGTCACTGGAAAGGAGTTTATCTGATTGTCGACTCAGGCAGGGCACTTGGGGCAGAGGGCAGGATAGTAAAAAGACACCTTCAGGCGAGCCTATTTATGGATGTTTAAAGGCTATGGCGGGGAGCTAACAATTCAGCAATTAAAAGCAAGTAATCACTTTCAAAGTTATAATGACAGACGTACACTCTAAAAGTGGATATAAGAAAGCAAGATCGAAAGTATCATCTGTGTCAAGTCGATCTCGCAGTTGATCTGCCTGTATGGCTATCACTCTTGCTCGAGCAGAAGCTCAGGCAGCCAATGCCAAAGCAGCATTTGCTAAAAAAGAGATTGAACTGAAAGTAAGGCAAGCACATTTAACACTAGAATCTCTGAAGCCTATGAAAATACTTGTAATTCCGGGCCACCTTAAATTCCTTCGCACCTCTTCATTAGCATCTTTTGTGTTTCAAATGTGTCGATCAGCACAAGCAGCAAGCAGCCTGCTATCCCATCCTCCCACAGACGCACCTCAAGTCTCAAGATTCTCAGAATTCAAGTGTGTTTATCTGAGTGTGAGGTGCCTGGAGTTGTAGAGGATAAATAATATATTGTCATTTGGAATACAAACATTTCATTTGTGTTCCGTGTCTACAATGATTTATGTAAATGAAGGATGACAGGAAATTCGAAACAGGAATTGTTGAACACATGGCTAAAACAGAAATGTTTTCCATGTTTTAGTAATAACTGACAAAATGTAGACATGAAGTGTATAATATCTGAAGACTGAAGTCCAAATATCAAATAAACACTTTCACAAAAGGAACAATTATAACAAAACAAGTGCACTTTTATTCAAAAATGTAACCGAAGAAAAAGAAGTTGGCTTAGGGTACAAGGTAGATGAGTCTGCTTGGTTGGTACAGCAGTAACAACTACTGTCTGCTAATCAAGACGTTATGGGCTCGATTACTGGTTCCTCCAATTACCATTCTGAGTAGTGAGCTGATATTTTTATTACTATTATATAATAAAAATATACATTTGATTTGAATCTGTATCAGCCAGTGTAAATGTATGGTACTTGTAATAGTTAGCTTTTTTTTCAGCTTTTTTCTCTTTGTCACATTCATGCTCCCCACTCTACTGATCTGATGCTGTTATTTTTCATTAGTGTAACAGTGTTTTCTGATAGGTAATAGGTATAATTATTATTATAATAATTTGTCTGTTTATTTTTTTCCCCAGTGCTACATTGACATCATGGACCAGAAGAAGCGTGCTTACTCAGTGTGAACAGGAACACGCAGGTGGCCGGTTGCTGTGTACTATAACAAGCTTGACCTGGAAGTGATAAACATACATGTACTGTACAAGGCATGCACGGGGTCCATGAGAAAAGAAGAGTGTTCTTGGCTCAACTTGCAGAGGAACTTCGTCATCGCTTCTTACAAGAAAAAGCAGTACAAAAAAGAAAAGATGCAACATTAACAAGCTTCTGTTTCAAGACCTCCGCTTCCCCCAGAAAAGCAATCTCAGTGTCAGGTGCTCCTTCAATGTAATAGGAACCACAGCATAGAGAGAAGTGTGTAAATTGCAACAGGTACACATGTCGTAAATGTAGGAATGACGGTTCTTGGGTGTGTGGGAACTGTTAACATCTGAATTTGATGATTGCATATAGTGTGGAACTGACCTCTCTATACTATTCTTTCCTCTGCATGTTCTGGGGTACAAAAGAAACAACACCATGCACCAAAATAATGGAGACTGGGCAAGATCAGGAAAAAAAAACCAAATGCAGTCACTGACTACAACTGCATGAAGGTATACAAATGAATATAATGTTGCATCAATGCCAAAATGTTTTTCTGAAATGTACTACACAGGTCATAAAATGAATTATTCCAAATGTCATATATACCTATGTCTCTCTTTTTTTTTGTCAGTGCGGCTTTGACATCATGGCCCAGAAGGTGCACATTAATTTAAGAATAAAACTGAATAAAAAAAATTCAAGTGACAACAAGATACCAAGAAGGCAGATTCATCAGTGTTTGTGTGTCAGTTTTTATCCCTCCACATCAGAGAATTTCCAGTTCCATTGTCTCAAAACACCACTTACATCCACAGTTATTCCCAGTCACGTACACCATTCACACCTGTGTCCACAGTTTTCCCAGTCTCAGTCTCGTTCACGCACAAGATCTGACACTGTTTTCCAATAAAGAGGTTGTTATTTTTTGTTAAATGGAGGAATAGAAAAAAAAACTTTTCACAAGAGGAGGATCAATGACATGAACCCCTGGTGTCTTTACTGAGAGACAGTTGTAATACCATTGAGCCACCTAATCAGGGTACTTAATGAGCTCCACACAATGCAACTACTACTACTGTTCTTAGCGGAGCAGATGTAGACAATATATTTTGTTTGACAAATGCACGTTAAATTAGTTTAATTGACACAAGAGTATAATTGTATTCTCCTAATGAAGATGAAAAAATTATATTTATAGATATACGTATATTGTATGATGTACGGTTTTGAAGAAAATTGAGCATTGCATAAAAAGGTTGCATGATTTAGCTATTTTTTTTACATATATAAAGTTGATATATGGCAATATATCTTTGACACTATGTATCAGACAAAGTAAATCACAGCAATCCACAATAACAATAATGAATTGTCAGCAACTATCTGAATTGCCGTTTCAGTCTGTCACTGAACTATATCAACTGAAGTGTGTAGTGTCAATACAAATTACAAAATATAACTAGGGAGTTAAGTGTCAGATAGACTCTCAAAAATATAGAGCACAAATGCCTTCACATGTCTGTCTGGTGTTTTGAACCGCGTTTCACACTATAGCAATCAATGTGCATATCTTCTCAGTACTTCTAACCGCGCTTCACAATTCAATCCCAGTGCAAATGTCTGCTCAGTGCTTTGAACCATGCTTCACAATTCAGTTCCAGTGCACATGTCTGCTCAGTGTTTCAAACTGCGCTTCATGATTCAATCCCAGTGCGCATGTCTGCTCAGTGCTTTGGACCACACTTCACGATTCAATCCCAGTGGACATGTCTACTCAGTGCTTCAAACCATGCATCAATCCCAGTGTGAATGTCTGCTTAGTGCTTCGAACTGCGCTTCATGATTCAATCCCTGTGCACATGTCTGCTTGGTGTTTTGAACCCCGCGCGACGGTTCATTAGCATGTACAAATGTCTTCTCGGTGTTTCAACCACGTGCAGCGATTCACTAACCAGTGCACATGTCTGCTCAGTGCTTCAAACTGTGTTCCATGCTTCATTAATCAGTGTGCATGTCTGCTGAGTGCTTTGAATCATTATTCATTGAGCTCTGTTTGAAGTACATATGGCATCAGCAGAGTTCAAAAACTTGACAGAATTGCCAGGTGAAATTAATGTTTGTAGATGATCAATACATTGTGCCCGATAATACTTAGTGACAAAAAACAAAACTATAAATTATACATTGTACAAATGCCGACTTAAAGAATGCATAATGCTGCAAAGGAGAACTTTAGTAATACAGGTGATGACACCTTTCTCACTATAGTACTCTTCTCATAAATAACCATAAATATCCCTTCTTCGCCTCATGCAACATTTTCATGCAACGCTCATTTTTCTTCAGAATTATAATATCATATAGTATACATCTTATATAATTTTTTTTCGTCTTCATTAGGAAAATACAATGATACTCTCATGTCACTACAACCAGTTTAACATACATACATAAAAACATATATTATATACATCCACTCAGCTAAAAACAGTAGTGGTGCAGCGGTAGTGTTACTGCCCCATAATAAAGCATGTGTGGGTTTGGGTCCCACAGCCATCCAGTGTGAATTGTTACCCCAAAGAGTCTGTTATTGTTATTTTTTTTCATTTAACAGAAAATTCCACTGTGGACCGATAGCAAGTAAGGTAAGCTATTGAAGTGAGGTTGGATTGTCATAGGTGGCCAAGGGGCACACACCTCTAGTAAAGATATATCAAACGTAAATGTGCATCTTGTTTCATATTTATAACAAAACAAATCATTTGAGTGACGACTCCAACTGTTATTATAGTTGATGATTGCGGGTTTAGGGGTTTAAATTTTTAAATATTAAATTAATCAGGTGAAATGTGCTCTTACTTTGAGTGTTGGGGGATGGGTGCCACATGGTAAATGTGTTATTGACTGGGATTGCGCCTCTGTAACTGGAAGATTGGTTAGGAATGATACAGACAGGACAACTATCATATTTGTTTAAGGAAATGTTTTATTATTGTACTGTGCTGTGACTAAGACAACTTTCTACTGCTTGCCTATCCGGACCTTAAAGAATGTGTTCACGAGGCAGGGATGCTGCTGGTAAAGGCAGATGATTTTCTCAACAGCAGGTCCAGATGTGTTTATCCCGCTGCTTTTTGTTGCCTCAGCTCTCAAAAGGATCTTTAATGCCAACCTCCGTTAAAATCGCCAGGTTCTGTTTTTACCACAGAGATGGCTACAATGGAGGCTGTTTCTGTCTGAAAAACAATTGTAATTAGTTGTGTAGCACATACTTTTATTCATATTACACTTTACATATACAGTACAGTAGATTTCAACGACGGAGTGTGGGTCACTTAATACATACAATGCTCACCTTGGAGTGTCCCGTGTGTGTCTGTGAGACTGTGTTGGTGAGTGATCTGCACCGTGTCTCTCAGCCTCTCTGATGTGCTCTGGATTGATACCTTTGAATTTTTGGTGCAGCAGAGCAAATTCAACCTGATCTGCCACAGTGGCTTTGTTATTACCCTATTAAATGGTGGGACTCATAGATGTCAAATGGCAATGACAGTCAACTCATTCTCTCCTTTCCACCCGATGACCAGCAGGTCTCAACCCGCATCTCAAACTGCCTTGCTGATATCTCCTCTTGGATGACTTCCCACCACCTCAAGTTGAATCCCAGCAAGACTGAACTCTTGTATATCAGAGGCAACTCATCTCCGAATCTTGACCTTGCAATCTCTCTTGACAACTCGGTTATCGTCCCCTCAAAAACGGCAAGAAGTCTTGGTGTCACCCTAGACGAAGAATTGTCTTTCTCTCCACACATCAGCAACCTCTCCAGGTCCTGCAGATATCTCCTTTACAACATTAGGAGAATCCGCCCCTTTCTCACTACAGAGGCTACTCAGCTGCTCGTCCAGACCTTGGTCATCTCTAAGCTGGACTACTGCAACTCTCTGCTGTCTGGACTTTCACTAAAGGCAACACGACCACTTCAACTGATCCAGAATGCAGCTGCAAGACTCGTTTTTGATATTCCCAAATTCTCGCACACTACACCTCTGCTGCGGAACCTGCACTGGCTCCCTGTGGCTGCCCGCATCAGGTTCAAAACCCTAACACTTGCCTTTAAGGCCAAAACTGGAGCTGCACCACCTTACATATCAGCACTGGTCAAGCAGCGTGTCACTTCTCGCTGTCTCAGAACATCAAGCACTGCACGTCTCGAACCACCCTTGCTTAAAAGAAGAGGACGACATGCATCAAGACTCTTTGCAGTGTTGGCTCCTCAGTGGTGGAACGAACTTCCTCTTGCTGTACGAACAGCGGAGACCCTCACTGTCTTCAAACGTCGCCTGAAGACACACTTCTTTCAACAGCACTTGGACTAAAGTCCCCATACTTTTTTTTCTACCCTTTTTTTTCAAAAAAAAAAAAAAAAAATTTTGTACTAACTTACTATTTTCTTCTAGCAGGGTTTTATATACAACTTGGTCAGCGGTAACTTGTTTAATGACAGTAGATTTAATCCTAGCCTTAAAGACTGAAGAACAGTCGTAGACTACTAAGCACTGTTGTAAGTCGCTCTGGATAAGAGCGTCTGCTAAATGATGTAAATGTAAATGTAAATGTAAATAGAAGATTGATTGATGTAAATACGTGATATGTGTAAATACTTCTTTTTAATCGCGATTCTAAGCGGGGATGATTCCAGAACAGATCTCTTATGTGATCTTTCCACAAAATTATTTAGTTCAAATTAATTAATTTTGATGACTCTTTAACACTAGAATTACCAGAGCCTACGAAAAAACTCGTAGATCCGTCCCACCTTAAATTGCTTCACACTTCTCTGCTTCTCCATCAGCGTCTTTTGTCCTATAAATGTGTTGATAAGCAGCAAGCAGCCTACTATCACATCCCCCACTGCCGCACAGTTTTCTCAGCTCAAATCTGTTTACCTGCGTGTCAGTTGCTTGGAGTTTTATGGAGTGAGAAGTCAAGCAAAGTGACACCTTTTATAAATACTATATCGTTATTTGGAACACATGCATTTCGTGTGTGTTTCGTGTCTACAACGATCTATGTAAACACATTGTTAAAACAGAAACGTTTTTCATGTTTTAGTAGTAATTGACAAAATGTAGACATGAAGTTTATAATGTGCACTACGAGTAATATTTGAGAAGCAAACACCATAGTCAGTTGAGCCACAATCAACTGTGACAGTGTCTTTTCTTCATAGCAAACTCTTTACCTTTGTGCTCCACAAAATATTGTAAAGTATTAATAAATGAAATATCTCAATACTTGATGAAATAATAACACCTGTCGATTTTAGAATTTAATCTTCTATCTTAAATGTGCGTATCTATATTATGGCAAAGTACAGAGTTAAACCTTTATTATCCATCTACTCAATTTTAATTAAGTCAGAACAAAGAAAATATTTAAGGATAAATAACAAGGCTCATTTTCAATTTATGTTTTTTTTTTAAACTACAACATTAGGGCCATGGAACCCCAAACGTCGGGTTATTAAATGTGATCTCAAGAAAAGATGAGAGTTAATAATAATACTAATAACAGGAGCAATAATAATGATACAGTGTAAAAGGGAATATTCATTGAACAAACCGGGGCTCCAAGAGTGAGGCATCTTATTTTGTTAAACTATTGCTGTCATATAGTACATTCTTCCTGTCGGCGTTAGTTATATATATATATTTTTTTAGATATCAGACACTGGAAGCCGCTGACGAACCATTCTCTTCATTGCCAGTCTGTAGCAGCGAAAATGTAAAAGTAATACAGTTTTAACAGATGTAATTGAACTTGATCATGAGTTTGTGCAATGTTAATGCAAATGGCCAGGTGGTGTGACTAGAGAGGTGAGTGTCAAATGCTTCGAAGATTCGATACAATTTCTGACACAATTGATTCAAATATTTGGATGCTTTGTGAGGCTTCACTCCGCCCATCACTACTTTGAAGTCCAGAAGATGGCGAACCTTCCACCAGATAGACTCTGTATGGAGCCTCCATTTACACATGTTGGGATTAGATGTATTTGGGCCTTGGATTATATCAACACAACATACAAGAGGCAGTCATGCTGAGAGTAAAAAGTAGGCTGTCCTTTTCATCTGTCTAAGTGTCAGAGCCATTCATATCCAAGTCACTGAACCCTACATTCATCCAGTGTCATTAATGCCTTGAGGAGATTTCTTGCAATTTGACGTCCAGTGAAGCACATTCGTTCGGACAAAGGAACCAAGGAAATGGGAATTCCTTCCAATTGCGGAATGGCTGTACAGAAATTTCTTGCAGATCATGGTTGCACTTGGACATTCAATACTCCTCATTCATTTCATATGGGAGAGGATGACTGGCATCACACAGAGGATTTTAGATTCAATGTTTCACCAAATGGTTCACCTTAGAGGAAGCAGAGTTGGAGGAATCCGTGGGTGGGGGGCGGTGGTTTTATAGCCTGTCCATAACAGGGGCTGAGGTCGCCGAGGTAGTTAAAAAGCTCCGAGGTGGCAGGGCCCCTGGAGTGGACGAGGTTCACCCTGGGTTCCACAAGGCTCTGGATGTTGTGGGGCTGTCCTGGTTGACATGTCTTTGCAACATCGCATGGACATCGGGGGCAGTGCCTCTGGATTGGCAAACCGGGGGTGGTGGTTCCCCTTTTTAAGAAGGGTGACCAGAGGATGTGCTCCAACTATAGGGGGATCACACTACTCAGCCTCCCCGGTAAGGTCTATTTAGGGGTGCTGGAGAAGAGAGTTCGGTTGATGTTCAAATCTCGGATTCAAGAGGAACAATGTGGATTCCGTCCCGGCCGTGGAACACTGGACCAGCTCTACACCCTGGACAGGATCCTGGAGGGGGCATGGGAGTTTTCCCAACCAGTCCACATGTGTTTTGTGGATTTGGAGAAGGCATTCGACTGTGTCCCTTGAAGTATCCTGTGGGGTGTGCTCCAAGAGTACGGGGTACAAGGATCGTTGTTACCAGCCATCCAGTCCCTGTACAGGAGGAGCAGGAGCTTGGTCCGCACTGCCGGTAATAAGTCGGACTTGTTTCCTGTTAAGGTTGGACTCCGCCAGAGCTGCCCTTTGTCACCGATTCTGTTCATTAGTTATATGGACAGAATTTCTAGGTGCAGCCAAGGAGGGGAGAGAGTCTTGTTCGGTGACCTCAGAATCTCGTCTCTGCTATTTGCGGATGACGTGGTTCTGTTGGCTTCATCAGACAGTGACCTCCAGCTCTCACTGGAGTGGTTCGCAGCTGAGTGCGAAGCAGCAGGGATGACAGTCAGCACCTCTAAATCCGAGGCCATGGTTCTCAGCCGGAAAAGGGTGGAATGCTCTCTCCGGGTTGGGAGCACGGTACTGACTCAAGTGGAGGAGTTCAAGTATCTCGGGGTCTTGTTTATGAGTGAGGGAAGAATAGAGTGGGAGGTTGACAGACGGACCGGTGCGGCATCCGCAGTAATGCGGGCTCTGCAACGGTCCGTCGTGGTGAAGAGAGAGCGGAGCCAAAAGGCGAGGCTGTCGATTTACCAGTCGATCTACGTTCCTATCCTCAACTATGGCCACGAACTTTGGGTAGTGACCGAAAGAGCAAGATCGCGGATACAAGCGGCCGAAATGAGTTTTCTCAGCAGTGTGGCTGGACTTTCCCCTAGAGATAGGGTGAGGAGTTCAGTTATCTGGGAGAGACTCGGAGTAGAGTCGCTGCTCCTCCGCATTGAGAGGAGTCAGTTGAGGTGGTTCAGGCATCTGGTTAGGATGCCCCCTGGACGCCTCCCTGGGGGGGTGTTCCGGGCATGCCCCACTGGGAGAAGGCCACGGGGTAGACCCAGGACATTATACCCAGGGATTATATCTCCCGGCTGGCCCTGGAATGCCTCAGGGTTCTCCCAGAGGAGCTGGAGGAGGTGGCTGGGGAGAGGGAGGTCTGGGTTTCCCTGCTTAGGCTGTTGCCCCCACGACCCAACCTTCGGATAAGCGGTGGATAATGGATGGATGGATGGATGTTTCACCAAATGTGGTCTTCCAAGTTAGCACACGAGGTACTTACTACCTTTCTTGCTGAGGTCACTGAACAATAGACCACTGGTGTCAACTGACCCTTCAGATCCATTCATTGTCAAACCTGCCATGCTCCTTACCGAGAAGATGGGTCCTTTTCCTCTTCCAGGTGGGGAATGTGGAGAATCCAACCTGTACAAGCAGGAATGGCATAGAGTATAGAGCTTTACTAATAGCTTCTGAAATAGATGGCACGAGCAGTATTTATCCACTCTTCAGTTCCACAGGAATTGGCAACTTAACTGTCAAAATCTCATTTCATAGTGTGGTCCTTCTGCAGGACTCTGTGTAAGAGGAATGACTGGCCATTAGGAATTATAACTGAGGTGTACCCTAGCAAAGATGGCAGAGTCCACAAAGTGCAAGTCCAAGTCAATAAGTCAGATGGGCCCAAGATATTTCTCAGGCCTGAGGAGGAATAAACAAGATAGTGGTATCCTTAGGGATACCAGGCGGGGATTGTTTTGTCCTGATTAAGATTTGAAATAAGAAAAGATTAAGATTAATACCATCTAGTGGTGAACTTCAGCATTATTTCTGCTTAGGGAATAGCTTGTCTTTGGGCAATGACGTCATCAAGCTGAGCCTCAGAGAGTAGAAACAAATGGAGAGCACATGTTTGTCTCACTTCTGTTGCTTTAACACTAGAATCCCTAAAGCCTAAGAAAAAAGTCGTAATGCTGTGTCACCTTAAATTCCTTCGCACCTCTTCATCAGTGTCCTTGTTTTGCAAATGTGTCAATCAGCACAAACAGGAAGCAGCCTGCTATCCCATCCCCCATCAATGCAGCTGAAGTTCTCCCAGCTCTGTTTATCTGGGTGTGAGGTGCCTGGAATTGTATAGGGTAAATAATACTGTATATTGTTATTTGGGCCATTCATTCTTAAGTTCAAATGACTCTAATACAATCCAAGTTTTGAAACTCCACATGAAGTTATCCAGCTGGGCAAAATGTATAATATGGTTATTTGCGTTTGTCTTGTACTTGAATATTGTGCATGCATTTAAAATGTGTCTGAAACAAACTTGTGGTCTTACCTGAGTAAAAAATATATAAAGCTTTTAAAAACTGTTATAATATTTAGTAAAAAACATGCAAAGTAAATATTTTATTGCCATGACAATGTCAGCTGCATGAAATTTGATTTAAGGATGCTCATACAAATAAAAGATCAACACAGATAAGAAGACAACATCCATCCATCCATCCATTTTCCAACCCGCTGAATCCGAGCACAGGGTCACGGGGGTCTGCTGGAGCCAATCCCAGCCAACACAGGGCACAAGGCAGGAACCAATCCCGGGCAGGGGTGCCAACCCACCGCAGAAGAAGACAACAATAATTACTATTCCCCAATAATGCAAATGCAACCAATATAACAAAAACACACCTACATTTTCAAAAGATTAGTGTATATAAATAGTGCAGAATTATTTAAATAACAGCAAGTAAGTAGTTCAGTTCTATTGAACGCCTTTTCTAAATACAGACACACATGAACAACTTTAGGATTTTTCAACTGAAACATTAATGTCATTATCTGAGTGTTATTAATGTGTAGTGACTGAAATTAAGGTTACTGTTCTGTTTACTTATTTTTTATTTTTACCTTCTATGTTTAGGATAGGATGGTAGATACTGTAGTTCACTGAAGTTGAAGGCAAGCCTGTTGTTCTTCAGTTACTTGCACAGAAAACAGAAATATTAATTTGTGTGATGGAACATGCATTAATAAACTGACTACTTTCGAATGCAGGTATGTATTATATTTCCATTTCTTAAAGCAATGGTTTGCAAAAATGACATAAAGGGCCCTGCTAACATGTGAATTTCTTGGACTCGAACATTAGCCCAGTGGCCTCATTTTGCCACTGTACAGTGCCTTGCAACCACTCTCAGTGTTGTTTATCTGTCACTGTTTACTCTTATACTTCTGCAGTATATGTTTGTATGTTTTTCACATGTATAGCTGATGTTCCTAAGTACAGTGATGTACGGTACTTGGTTTTCCACTACATTTTCAGAATATTTCCAAAAAAAATTCCAGGGAACATCACCATAACTGAAGTCAGTTATTCAAATTAATTCTGGGTAACAATTCAAAGAATCATAAGAGGTGCTCAAATACACATGTGTCTTAACCGGCATTTTTCAATAGATTACCACAATGTAATTCATATTTAAACTGTTGTTTTTCGAACAAGGTAAATAGAACAAAAAAAAAAAAGTTAAAGCAGTCCTGTTGGATGTTGGACTTTTTAGATGATGGTTTGGAAGAGCCAGTTGTTTATGAGGGCTACATCTGCAAGAGATGCCAGCTGATCCAGCACCTCGAGCTCACAGTCGCTGAACTGAAGGAGGAGTTGGCTGACCTGCATTGTAATAGAGAATTGGGGGGACTTGGCCCAGGTGTCCTTTAGAGGAGATAGTGTGCACTCCCAAGGTGGTGTGGGAGGAGATTCCAGACCAGACAGGTAGAAATAGGTGGGTCACATTCACAAGGCATAAGGTAAAGGATTCAAAATGTCCGGGGACATCAACCCCAGAATTAGAAGTGTCAAATCGTTATCATGTCCTTGCGGAGCTGGACAGTGTCTCTGATAATTCTGAGGTAAACAGGGATGAGGATCCCCAACGGGCCACCTCAAAACCAGTTCCCAAAAAGAGAGAGGTAGTAATAGTTGGGGACTCAATCATTAGGGATATTGAACAGCAGGTGTGCTCCAGAGAGAGAGAGTCTTGCATGGTGTGTTGCCTTCCAGGAGCACAAGTGGGAGTCCTCCCTGGAAGGGTGGATAGGCTCTTGGTCAGAGTGGGGGTGGATCCAGTTGTCACTGTCCTTGTTGGAACAAATGACATATATAAGGGTAGTCTGTCCGTTCTGTCATCCAAATTCAAAGAGTTAGGTGCCAAGCTGAGGAGCAGAACTGACAAGGTAGTCTTCTCCGAAGTTCTGCATGTGCCATGCGCCAGTCCAGGTAAGACTGAGGAGATTAGAAAGCTTAACACGTGGCTCAAATCTTGGTGCAGGTAGAAGGTTATAGGTTTATGGGGCACTGGGACTCCTTTTGGAACAGATGGGACTTGTTCCGCCGTGACGGGTTACATCTGAACTGGAGGGGGCACCAATGTATTGGGGAGGCGTAAGTGTAGGGCTAGTCGAGGACTGTTTAAACTAGGGAATTGGGGGGCAGGGAGTTTAGGACAGGCCAGGATTAGATCTATACATGGAGGAACAAACAATGGTGTAGAAATAAAAAGGCATAGTAATGTAAATTCTAACCAAACATTTAAATGTAGAAGGAGTAACACATTAAAATAGCTTGCCTTAATGCTAGAAGTATCAAAAATAAGGTAAGTGAGTTGGAGTTGTATGTCGCAGAACATAATTATGATATTATAGCAATAACAGAAACCTGGCTAAATAACAAAGATGGGGATGAGTGTAACAGAGGGATATACATTTTTAGGAAGGATAGACAGAACAGAAAAGGAGGTGGGGTTGCTGTTTATGCCAAGCAGAATTTAAATGTAAGTCCTCTTTAGTTGGATGATGAGCCCCATCTTTGTGAGGACATGTGTCTTCGCCTGGAAAATGTTAGGGAAAGAGGTCTTATTTTGGGAGTGTGTTATAGACCTCCTAATTCAGACAGTAATTTCAACACACATCTTTTTAGTATATCAAAAAGGCAAGTTTACAGGGAGATATTATAGTCATGGGGGGACTTTAATTATCCAAATATTAACTGGGATAACCTTGCAGATGGAGGAGCACAAGAGCAGAAGTTTTTAGAAGTAATCAGTGACTGTATTTTAACACAGCATGTTAAAGCACCAATACAGGGTGAAGCTTGTCTGGATTTAGTATTTTGTAATAATTAAGATAGAATTGAGGGTGTAGAAGTGATTGAACCACTGGGGTCAAGTGACCATAATATAATACAATTCTCAGTATTTTGTAAGAATGCAGATGTAAAGATTAAAATTGTTAATTTGAACTTTGGTAGGGTAATTTTTGACCAGATGCGACAAAGTCTAAGGAGGATAGACTGAGATAAGCTTTTAAGTGTGGAGACAGTCGAGGAGCAGTGGAACAGGTTTAAAAATGTTTTACATGTAATGCAGGACAGATACATACCTATATTTGGAATTAATAGGTTATTAAAAAAAACTCCACAGTGGATTAATAAAAATTTAAAAAAGAAGTTGCAAAGGAAAAAAACTGCATTATAAGGCATATAAGACTAATGACTGCAAAGTGAATCGTAGAGCGTATGAGAACATGAGGGCAACCATTAAGAAGGATATCAGGAAGGCTAAAAGACAGTTGGAGAGGAATACTGCAAATAAGGTGAAAGGAGACCCTAAGAGATTCTTTCAGTATTTTAGTAGCAAAAGAACAGTCAAGGAGGAGGTGAAATGCATCAGAAATAGTAAAGGGGAATTAAAAGATACATACAATGAAATAGTGGATGCCCTAAACTTACATTTTTCTGAGGTGTTCACAAGTGAGCAAGTGGATAACCTCCCAGAGGTAAACGTGACTACTAAGGAGGTACTGAGGGATTTGGAAATTGTAGAGGGGAGAAGTGCTGCTCAGATTAAATAAGATGAACTCAAACAAATCACCAGGATCAGATAATATTTACCCTCAAGTTCTTAAGGAGGCTAGCGGGTACATATACTGTATAAATCCTTGACACATATTTTTAGGAAGTCATTGCGCACTGGAGAGGACTGAAGGACTGGAAAATGTCAAATATCATCCCATTATATAAAAAGGGTGACAGGGCAGATCCAAGCAACTATAGGACAGTAAGCTTAACATGCATCACAGGAAAATTAATGGAAGGAATTATTAAGGATAAGATTGAGCAACACCTGGCAAGGACAGGAGTTATTAGGAACAGGGAGGTCGTGTTTTAATAACATGCTGGAATTCAATGAGAAGGCAACAAAAGGATACAATCAAAGTGAAGCATATGATATTATTTATCTGGACTTTCAGAAAGCATTTGATAAGGTGCCACATGAGAGGTTGGGCATCAAATTAAAAGAAGTGGGGGTTCAGGGTGATGTTTTTAGGTGGGTGCAGAATTGGCTCAGACACAGGAAGCAGAGGGTGATGGTGCGAGGAACTTCATTAGAATTGGCCGATGTTAAGAGTGGTGTTCCACAAGGGTCAGTGCTAGGGCCACTGCTATTTTTAATAAATATAAATATTTAGGATAGGAATATAAGTAACAAGCTGGCTAAGTTTGCAGATGATACCAAAATAGGTGAATTAGCAGATAATTTGGAATCCGTTATATCATTACAGAAGGACTTGGATTAGCATACAGGCTTGGGCAGATTTGTGGCAGATGAAATCTAATGTCAGTAAATGTAAAGTATTACACATAGGAAGTAAAAATGTTAGGTTTGAATACACAACGGGCGGTTGGAAAATCGAGAGTACACCTTATGAGAAGGATTTAGGAGTCATAGTGGACTCTAAGCTGTCAACTTCCCGACAGTGTTCAGAAGCCATTAAGAAGGCTAACAGAATGTTAGGTTATATAGCACGATGTGTGGAGTTCAAGTTCAAGGTGGTTATGCTCAACCTTTATAATGTTTTGGTGAGGCCTCATCTTGAGTACTGTGTGCAGTTTTGGTCTCCAGGCTACAAAAAGGACATAGCAGCATTAGAAAAGGTCCAGAGAAGAGCGACTAGGCTGATTCCAGGGCTACAGGGGTTGAATTATGAGGAAAAGATTAAAAGAGCTGAGCCTATACAGTTTAAGCAAAAGAAGATTAAGAGGGGACATGATTGGAAGTGTTTAAAAATATGAAGGGAATCAGTACAGGGGGATCGAGACTGTTATTTTAAAAATGAGTTCATCAAGAACACGGGGGGACATAGTTGGGAACTTGTTAAGGATAAAATTCGCACAAACATTAGGAAGTTTTTCTTTACACAAAGAACGATAGACACTTGGAATAAGCTACCAAGTAGTGTGGTAGACAGTAGAGGGTTAGGGGACTTTCACAACTCGACTTGATGTTTTTTTTTGGAAGACTGGCGATCTTCGTTGGGCTGAATGGCCTGTTCTCGGATAGAGTGTTCTAATGTTCTAATATCAGAATTAGTGAAATTCTGGACAACCTACAGTATATATTATGGAATTTGCTGTGAAAATTAATATCAAAATTATTTATTATGTCCTTTTCTACTTAGGCTCATACTTAGTACGTTAAAAATAGTGTTAAAGAGTAAAAACAAACAATTAAAATATAGTTAAAACCACCACACTGAAAAAATCCAAAGACAGTGATTGATATTATAGTGACATGGTGATTCATCCAATTTTATCCTTGCATAGAATGGTTAGGAAACATTTGGATAAAGCCAGATATATTTGTTAGAAGAGTACATTTGTTTTGTGCCTGTTCTTGATCTTCATCTTAAGTACCAGCTGTAGCATATGCAATACAAAAGTCAATTTATAAAGTGTAAATCCATTCTTTATTGCTAATATATCAGCAATAAAATATTACTAAAACTTCAGTAGCCAACAATTAAATCAGGAATTGCCAAGAAAACAATCATTGAAGGAATAAATTGCAACATCAAAATTTAAACCAAAAAAGGAACATGTACTGTTGTTAAGAATGCAAAAACATTCAGTCTTATAACCTCTAGTGAAGCAAAAAACACTTTGAAGGACAAGTCAACTGAATCAATATTAGTTCATTTTCAAACTGAGAGTGGGACAAAGAAAATGCTGATAATTTGACAGATTTCATTACCAGACGGTGAGATGAGACCTGGTGATAAAAGCCCCATGGACACCGTGAGGCAGTAAGCGGGAATTTTCTTGTATTTGAACACCAAGAGAACGTTTTGGAGGTCGCCCAGGTCTTGAGCTGCAGGGAGAGAAGAGAAAAGTAACATTGAGAAGCGTTAAACAGAGTGTGCATAAACGAGGAAACTTGTATATAAGTATAGATAAGCTGAAGCACATGTTGTTCTGATTGTATATTTGATAAATCTGGCAAAAATAGCATTATCGGATTTATTTGATTACTTTTCTTGATTATTAACATTTTAAAATAGTAAAATCAGTGTTCTTTGGCAGACATTTCATAAAACATATTAAATAAAATATTTTTGTACTTTATAGTTATTGCAACTAATATATTTTACAAGTTATTGGAGTAATTTTTTAAAGCAAATAGCTGATTTGTTCTAAACTTACACTTAAGTAGCACATTATTTGTATTCCAATTTACACTGAACTCTTTATGTTGCAAATAGTATAAATTTATTTTAGTTATCTATATAATAGAAACAGTGCAATCTTCACACATTTATGTTCACTTATCCGTTATTTTAAAATTTCTAAGCTACGTACATGCAATAGTAGTTTTTTGTACATAGGATGCATAGTTTTGCATAGTTTACATGGATAATGGAAGATCCTGTATAAGACTTTGATATAACTATTATGTAACTGTATAATCTTAGATAGTAAAACATTGTTTGGCTAGACATATCAGTATCAGTGTTAATTTTGACAATACATTTTGATTTAGTTTTAGTCACAGTCTTCTGATTAAATTGCATTTTAGTTTTAGTCACATATTAGTTATTTAATTTTTGTTAGTTTTAGTCTAGTTTTTAATTGACAAAAGTAATTAATTTCAGTTGAGAAAAAGTAAATCAGTTTTAGTTTACTAAAATCCATCCATTATCCAACCCGCTATATCCTAACTACAGGGTCACGGGGGTCTTCTGGAGCCAATCCCAGCCAACACAGGGAATAAGGCAGTAAACAAACCCTGGGCAGGGCGCCAGCCCACCGCAGTAGTTTAGTAAAAGTAAAAGAAAATTAGGGTAAACAATCAAAGTCAGATAGATATTTTATTTCACATATGAATATGCACAGAATATAGAGACAAACCACATGTAGTGATTATTGAACATGAAATGACATGTAGGTGTAGAAAGGGATTTACTCCAAAAGATCTTGTTACAGATAATGGCAGGTCTTGTGCCTCATGTATAACGCCGTGCGTACTGTAGAATTCATACTAAAACATGGTGTATAGGACAAAAAAATTCAGAGGGATGAACCGTGATGTACGGCCAAGTTCTACACACGTCCCCTTTACAAATCCCAATGAATGTAAAATTTAATGCACGTGCATGTGCCTACAGCCCCACCCTGATTCCACCCAGAATTTCACATATTGTAATATGCAAATCAATATAAATATCACCTTCTGTTCAGTGTTTGGTTAAAAACAACGGAAAGAGTCCTATGAAAAAAAGAAGAATTTCAGTGAATGCAAAGTGGAGGCAAGGAAAATCATACTATTTGTTGGTGGCATAAGAAACAAATGCATGGCGGAGACACTCAGAAGTTCAAGTTTAGAAAGTCACACAGTGCCCGAAAGAAAAAAGTGGTCAGATATCACAGTCGACGTGAAAAGGTGAGCTGCAGTTTATTCTGTTTCAGACAATATTACAAAACTGACACCCGTGTGATGGTTAGACAGTGATGATGCTGTGCCAAGTACGTCTTCGTGTGCTGGCTGTACACACACCTCTGCCTTAGAACCACTGGGAGACCATCTGCTGTGTGTTGACGGACCTGTTTCTGGAATCACAAAATGCAATAGTGGATGCTGTAAGAGAAGTGGCCAATGAACTAAGGATTTATAAGGGCTATACTATTTGACACTGAACTCAAATTAAATGAATTGGTACTGTAAATACTGCATCTGATTGCCATTTTTATACATTCAGCTAATTACATTCAAATAAAGTTGTAACACGTGTCTGATCTGGCTGATCATTTGGTGGGTCAGTGTCAGGTTCATCATAGCACATCTGTTCAGTTTCTGTGCACTACCAGAGTAGCAACATTAATATGGAAATGCTTTCTATTTACATAAGTAAATTCATTCTCTAAAGGGTGCCTTTTTATAAGTAGCGACAGCACCGAGCGCCACAACGGACCAATTCTCTGATCTTAACTTTGAGGTGATTCTCTGTCCTTAAAAGGACTGCTTGCCTTTTGCCGCACTATTTGGAAAAAGCACCTGCGACTGTGCGAAAGTGCAGTTTTTATAGACTTTCCAAGTATATATGATGTAATGTCAGCTTATTCTTTTGGTGATTTCATCCCTGGCTGATGTAACTTTTCTGACGTCGTTGCAATAGCAATATGCATGCAGTTGACCGCTCTGATTACATATGAAAAACAGACGTGCTGCTGCGAATTGCGCTTTTATGTTTTACCAGTTTCAACTACAGTGTAAAGAAATCTTACTTATCTGAATGACAAGTGGATAATATACCATCCTATAAAGCAGGCACAGCATGATGATTTGTGAAATACCTGATCAGTCAGCAAGTTCACATTGAAAAGCTGCTGTGGCTAAAAACCCAAAAGTTTACATAACCTGTAAATGAGCAGGTAGAGCACAATTCCTCAAAGTCTGCCTTTGTAAAGCCAGCACGCAGTTCATCACACAGCTCCAAGTGGATAGCTGTTGGAAATCGAAATCTACTTAGAAGCCAGTCGTCATCATCTGTAAATACACGCTCTCTTCTAATTCTTCCATTTGCATTGTCTTCTAACAACGCTAAAGCAGCCATGGTAGTTTGAATAGTTTGGCCATTCCGTGCACCATTATATTGTTACGGAATCATTACAATCAAGTGAATTAAATTTGTACATGATATGCAGTTAATTCCATTGTACTTGGTAGAAACAGGCATCATATATGTGAATCTAAAAAGAAAAGTAGACCACAGAAACAGTAGCACTGTTATGATGCCGAGTGCAGCCAGTTTGCAAAAGCAACCAGAAAAGTGCGTACACTAGGGGGGACCCTGCTGTGAAAATGTGTGTGGGCTTTACGCCAAGTTAAGTTTTTCTACATCTTGTGAAGTGAGCGAGGAAGGAACGGGGTATACACAACATTTTTGGCATACACACTTTTTATACATGAGGCCCCCAGGTCCATCATCACATGTATTTCTGGCCCTCAACAACACCTTAGTCACACTGCATATAAGATTTGACCAAAAAATCTATATAAGTGCTTTTACTAAGTTCTTCACATTTTTAGATGTTATGCTAATAAACATTAGGATGCCCTCAAAAACCAAATAAATAACACATATTTAGTATTTGCATATTCGTATTCAGCAGTGAAGCAATGCTGTTTTGTTGTACTGTACATTAACATATAGTTTTAATTGGGAGATGCACTTCAAGCACTGAAATCCTAATACATTTTATGTTAGTATTAACAAACGGAACAGCTCAAATTCATCAATGATGGTGACAAGCCAAATAGCCACTTCAATTTAAACTTGCCTCGATTTTTAAATTGCTAAGACTGATGTTGTCACTGCCACTGTGCCCGTTTTGTGTAAGTGAATGAGTGCAAGGTAGTTTCACCCGCCACCCTGAACTGTATCAACCAGTTACAAAATGGATGGATTGTGAAGCGTCCATTCCTTTATCGGGGACTGTGTAGGACACAGTATCAAAAGCAATTAATCCTTGTCATTTCATCTGCTGTAACAAATGCGACACTACAAGCTAAACAATTACAACTCACATCTGAGGTTCTCTCAAAGCTGCACAAATCTGTTTTTCTTAAGTAACTCATAAAGAGATAAAACTGGCAATAACAAAGCTAGTAGTCCTGTGTCTGGTCGTTGGCTTTTTTTTTCCCATTAGTATGCAACGTTTTTCCCCCCCAGTCACACCACGCCCTGAAATTCTGGAACGCACAGGATTGCCAGACATGACTTCTACTGTTTTTCTTTATGATGTGTTGAAATGGTGTTGTATATTTGCGGTCAGACAAGAGTGCAGTACCGACCTTACTATCGATGTGACATCCCAACTAGCAGCACACCTAAAATAAACTGGCATACTTAAGTATTAGTATTAGTAGGGTGAACAAGAGGTATTGGAATCAGGTAAGTCGCCACCTAGATAACATTACATACCCTGGTATGAATATCAGGATGGCGCGCCTCTAAACGCCTCTTCAGGTTTGTGGTGTTCTTTCCTGTGAGCTTCATTCTTCATCGCTTACACTAGGCTTTATTATCGTCAGTGTTGTAATTGAAGTTGGTCCATATGTCTGACTGCTTTCTTTGACCAAAAATCACATTGGTCAGTAGTAATATAAGACAGAAACTGTCAAAGGGGTGATTAATGACCTTAAGCCCTGCCACAAAATATGATTTATGAAATATGATTTATGTAAAACATGCTGTATTAAAATTATGCATTATGAAATATCACTTATGAAAATATGAATTATGAAATATGAGCCATTAAGTATACCCCACTCCAAAATATGGTTTATGAAATGTACCCCCCGCCCTGAAGTTTACAACCTCACAAACCCCTCCACCCCCCCCTCCGAACTATCAGTAATGATAATTATACCATCCATGACACAGGGACTTCATTTTATAAACACTAGATTCAAAACTATTAATATTAAGAAAATATAGAATTATAGCAGCCTTAATAAAATATACACTTATCTTGCTTGTAGTACAAACCCAGGCAAGTGTGTATCCTTTTAAAATTCAAAGCGAAAATAAAAATATACATTTCCCTTGCTTGTAAGTCTGTTTCTCTTTAAAAATCAAAGCAAATAATAATAATAATAATAATAATAAGAGCCTAAGTAAAATAATCATTCCCGTCAAATAGACCTCCTTTACTGTTTGTGTGTATTAATTTTAGGACACTACTAAAGTATTCAAGCAACACAAAGCCGATGTGGCTTCAGATGAAGGAATATGGCCATGGAAGTGTGTTTATCTTTTTTAAATTCAAAGCAAATATACATTTCACTTGCCTGCAAGAGTATCTTTTTAAAATTCAAAGCAAATAGGAGCCTAATTAAAGATTTTAAAATATGGACCAAGGTACATAAGACTTTATCACTAAGTAAGCAGCAAATGACCACCAATTTGAAATGGGGAAAAACTGTGGCTTTATCATTAAACAATCAACTGTTAAAATACATACAGTCACAATAAGGGAATCCTTAGCGCTAAGCCTGCAGTTGGTAAAACACAGGAAACCTAATTAAACAGGCAGCTGTTCAAACAATTACAGGGACAATTAACTTTTTTTTTTGTTTGTTTGAAATGAGATTGGAAAATACGTGTCCACTGCATTTTAAAATCATACGATTAAAATAATCTTCTAAATAATGTTCTAATGATCAGGCAAATCACCCCCCCACCCCACCCCAAATATTAAACTTAATTTGATTATATCAAAATCCATCCATTCCATCTTCCAACCCGCTGAATCCAAACAAAGGGTCACGGGGGTCTGCTGGAGGCCAATCCCAGCCAACACAGGGCACAAGGCAGGACAACAATCCCGGGCAGGGTGCCAACCCACCGCAGGACACACACAAACACACCCACACACCAAGCACACACCTAGGGCCAATTTAGAATCGCCCAATCCACCTAACCTGCATGTCTTTGGACTGTGGGAGGAAACGGAGCGCCCGGAGGAAAACCCACGCAGACACGGGGGAGAACATGCAAACTCCCACGCAGGGAGGACCTGGGAAGCGAACCCAGGTCTCCTAACTACGAGGCAGCAGCACTACCACTGCGCCACCGTGCCACCCTATATCAAAATACACGTATTAAACTAAGAGATCGTAAGTGTTCATTTAAAGAAAGCTTAACACATTTTTGAAAAAATGCTCTGTTTACATTCAGCGGATTCGAAGACAAACAAAAAATAATGTAAGCAAAGTAATTAAAATAACACCTACTAACAAATATCGGTTGCCTTTTAATCTAATTTGATTATATCAAAATACATGTATTAAACTAAAAAATTTTAAGTGCTCGTTTACAATCAGCGGATTTGAAAAATCATAAGACCCAGCTCTTATTTTACGTATTAAGCCGTGTTTGTTTATCCTTTAAATATCCGAAGGAGTTTCTTGTTAAAGTTAGCAAAAGCCTTAATATCATTTTGAACAAAGCCCACAGCTCTTTGTGCCCCTTATTAAAAAATGTTGTCATACCGTCCGAATAAAGAACCCAGCTCTTTGCAAGCTTAATTTAACCACAAGGTTGAATTTTAGCCATGTTAATTGGGTAAATGTTAAAAAAGACTTTGTTTTACATTCAGGGTTCTGTATGGCCCCTAAGACATTCAGCTGGTTTGAAAACAAATTTATTAGATTATAATTACTACTTCCTACTTAAAAATATAGGTTGCCTTTAAAACTAATTTGAATGTATCTCACTTTTCTATCAAAATAGATGATCAACTTTAAAAGATCGTAAGAAAAGTTATTAAAATACAAATTTTACAAATCTAAGAAATTTTTTCACACATAAAATGTCTGATTACGATCCGCCCCTAATCACTTGATGCCTGTACCTCATGTTCGCTTTGATCTCTCAGTCAAACAAAGAGAGTCAAAATAAAACGAGACCCCCTGAAGATTTCTAAACCCAAACTCAAGAGGATATTCCTTCTACTCACCAGTGCATCATTGCTACTCAAGAATTGATTATTTCTTTGTAGATAACAATTTCTTGCCTACAATTAAATCTTGCAAGTACGATGCTATTGTTATTTCTGACACTGCACATTTGATCTTGGAGCTAAAATCATTATGCCCCACATACTCATCTCACAGATGGCATCTTAGCCCACTATTATTAGCAGATGAGAACTGTACAGAATTTATATCAAAACAAATCAGTTTATTTCTAGAAACAAATTCATCCTCAGAGGTCTCTGTAGGAATACTGTGGGAAACCCTGAAGGCTTCTTAAGAGGACAGATTATCTCATATCTTTCCCACAGAAATAAATTGGAAACCAAGAAGGTATCAGAGCTAATCAACAAAATTACTAGAATAGATCAAGAACATGCCAGGTGTCCAAGTGAGGCACTTCATTGGAAAAGGCAGGCTCTGCATTCAGAACTCAGCCTCTTGACAACTAAAGAAACAGAACAACTCATTTTTTAAATCAAGACATCATTATTATGAACACAGAGAAAAAAGCTAATAAGATCTTAGCTCAAAAAATCCACAAGCATGAAGTTCGTAGTGCAATCTCAGCAATCACCAACACAAATGGAGACAAAACCATTGACCATAAAAATATGTAGCAGTGCTACTTAAAAACTGCATCTCCCAGCAGTCCCTGCTGGGGCTGCTGGGGTCAAAGGTAGCCACAGGCAGATAAAAGGAGGGCAGAGGGCAAAGAGGAAAAAAAGTTTGTTTTTGGTTTGTATTGTTGCTATTATTTGTCGTCTCTCCTGCTATTATTTGAACTGTGATCATTTTTGTCTTGGACTGTATTCGTTTGTTGGGGACTGGATTGTCTGTCTACTTGTTCACTGAGAGCTGTATTGGATTATTGGATTTTTCGGAACAGTGGAGCGCTCCCGAATCAACCATCAACCTCATCAGTAAATACCGGTAGGACTGTATTTTCCCTTCTCCATTGCAATTTACAGATTCGCTGGACATAACTTGGTCACTATTCATCTTTCAACCTGTTTCTTATATATGGACTTGGCTGTGTGGTGTTTGTGTTTATTTTGTGTATGTGTAATATCGCCGAAGGGGTCAGGGGTGGTATTACTGTTTTCATTTCTCAATTCATGTCATTATATTTATAATTGTTTGTCATTCCCAGTGTGTTTATTTGTCTCTGTGGTGAGAGTGTGTGGGTTGATCCAAGGCTGGGGACGTTCCTGGGATCTCTGCTTTAAAAATAAATAAATCACCGTCTTCGTTGGCGGTGTGAATCTTAGCGGCTCCTGACCGCTACAGATTTTGGCGAGCCGGGTAGGAGCCAGGTTAATTACGTTCCCTTCTGACCGACTTTACATACACATCCGACAGAAGCATGTCTGTTGTAAGCGCAGTGCAGGGCGAGGAGCTTGAGCTGAGTGGACCGCTGGTGGACGTGCGTCCGCAGCCTAGGCCACGTCACGTTACGGTCAGAGCCCCGGAGGAAGAATTGAGCCTGCTGGATTCCCTGTGTGTCTCCAGTCCGGAGCAGCCCGAGACGGATGAGGGACGGCTTCTGCATGACCTGACGTTGCGCCTTGAACAGCTAGAGACGCGGGTGGATCACATCGCCGGCAGTTTTCTCAACCGAGATGAAACCATCCACGAGCTCATCGATGCCACGGCCGCCCGAGTTTCCGGTGAGGCGGTTGTGAGGGTGCAGCGTCTGGAGCAGTCCTTCGCGAAGTGTGTGCAGCACCTGGAAGCCAATATGAGGGAGGAGATCAGGAGGCAGGTGCAGGATAGCTGGCGTGCCGTCACGCAGCCACTGGGGCAGTCGACTCCTTTAGCGGGAGTGGGGATCAACTGGGGACAGTCGTCCTTGTCCGTTGCGATGCCGCGGATGGAGTTCCCTAAGCTGGCCCCTCAGTGTACACCCACGGGCATTGTCGACTTTGTGGAGGAGGTCGACTTGTTCGTGGAACTGCATCCTCTGAGTGGAGCCGAGCTGCGGGGATTCCTGAACACGGCACTCAGCGGGCCGGCGCGCTCTTGGTGGTTTGCTGAGCGGCACAAGTGTAACACCTGGGCGAAGTTTCGCGCTGCCTTCCTGAAAGCATTCCTCTCAGATGAATACCAGGTGCTGTTGGAAGAAAAGCTCCGGACCTTTGTACAGAAGCCATCGCAGAGTCTCAGGGACTTTGTCTTTGAGTTCCCGTGCGTTGTGCCTTAAGTGGCGATCTGACATGCGTGAGGAAGAGATATTGCGACGTGTCCTTGACGCTTGTGACCCTCGGGTGGCGGCTACTTTGAGGGGGGTCGTGAAGTCGGTAGATGAGTTGGTGAAGTTGGGGTCCCGAGTGGAAAAGGACTGGGCGGCTATCGGGATTAGTGGGTCTCGAAAGGGTCCCACGTCTCGGGATGTCCCCTGTCCCAAACCACGAGGGAAAGCCTCAGTGGATCCCCGTGCCGATCTCACCCTGGTGCAAGCCACCTTGCCCCTCTTAGTGCTGCCCGTACAAGTGCGAGGTGTCACTGGAGAGGCGGTCGTAGATACAGGGAGCACTTATACCCTTATGAAATTACAGCTTGTGGGAAAAGCTTAAAGTGCCTCATGAGCAATTAAGGGGAAGTGCAAAAGTAAAATTCTTTCTTGCGGATGGAAGGGCGCACGGGGCCAGGGGCAGGGTTCCTATGAGGCTCTGCTTACATGAGACACACTGGGAGACAGAGGTTTACATCCTGGAAGATGACCACCTGTCGATGCCCTTATTACTGGGAATGGACTCTCTTGTGTCGGTAGGTCTGACTATCCATCTGTCGCGGCTGGAGTATGAGTTGCGGGGGGTGAAGTCCATCGGTTTGGGACGAAGGCTCAAAGCAATCTGGTTTGGCCTAACTTGTGTTATTATCTCGCGCAGTTGGTGGATGAGCCCAGCCCAGTAGAGAAGGCTATTCTTGAACAGCCGGAGCTCGTTCAGCCACTGCTTAGGAGGTGGCACTCGGTGTGGACGGACAAATTGGGTCGGACTGAGGTGGTGTGTCATCACATTCACACAGTCGACCCTGTCCCTGTTCGGCACAGAGCCTACAGAGTGTCGCCTCTGAAAAGAGGAATAATCAAGGAGTGGGTTGACCAGATGTTGGCAGAGGGGGTCATCGAGCCTTCCACCTCGCCATGGGCTAGCCCCACGGTACTCGTTCAGAAGGCCGACGGGACCTACCGATTCTGTGTGGACTATCGGGAGCTGAACAAGAAGACCTTGGATGACGCTTACCCCATGCCACTCATTCATGACATCTTGGAGTCTTTGCATGGGGCAGCAGTGTTCAGCTCCCTTGATTTGAAGTCAGGGTATTGGCAGGTGAGGATGGGGAAGAGTAGCATGGAAAAGACAGCCGTCATCACCCCGGAGGGGGTTGTTCCAGTTTCGGGTGATGCCCTTTGGACTGAAAAATGCTGGGGCGTCATTCCAACGGCTAATGGAGCAGGTACTCCGGGGACTCATTGGGAAGACCTGTTTTGTTTATATTGATGACATCATTGTATTCTCCCCATCTGTCCAACAACATCTTAAGGACCTCGACCACATCTTCCAGAAACTGCATAAGGCTCATCTCACCCTTAACATCAAGAAGTGTAGATTTCAGCAAGACCATCTGAACTTCCTCGGCCATGTGGTGTCAGCAGACGGAGTCCGAGTGGACCCGAAGAAAATTAAGTCCATCTTGGACTACCCAGCGCTTCCTGGGGATGGCTGGGTGGTTCCACAAATTTGTGCATGGGTTTGCCGACATCGCTGCCCCTTTGTTCCAGTTGCTGAGGAAGGGATCCCCCTGGGAGTGGTCACCAACGTGCCAGGACTCTTTGAAAGACTCAAACAGGCCCTGATATCGCCACCAGTCCTGGCACAGCCTGATCCGTCATTAACCTTTCAGGTCCACACTGACGCAAGTGACCTCGGGCTCGGCGCCGTTCTATGCCAAACTAGCCAAGGAGAGGAAAGAGTGGTGGCCTATGCTTCTCGGTCACTAAAGGGCTTTTTTAATGATACGGCGACCACCGAGAAGGAATGCCTCGCTGTCGTGTGGGCCGTGGAAAAGTGGCGGCACTTCCTGGAGGGAACATCGTTTGAAGTCTACACTGACCATAGGGCTCTGACCTGGGCATTCAATTGCCCGAAGACCACGTCTAGGCTAACAAGGTGGGTATTGCGCCTCCAACAGTTCACGTTCAGGGTGTGCTATCGGAAGGGTTGTGCTAACGTTGTGCCCGATGCCTTATCACGGGTTCACGAGCCCGCGCCAGTGGTATGTGCGGTATCGGTCTCTAACCCTTGGCCTGATCTTCCCCTGAACATGCAGGAAATCGTTCAATCTCAAGCAGCCAGTCCTGTATGTCAGGGGTTGAGAGAGGGCTCGGGGGGAGGCCTGACCGCATACATTATAGGGAACTTCAAGGGGCACTCTATCGCTGCGTTCCAACAAAAGATCGGGGTTACCATTATCAGTTGGTAGTGCCCGAGACATATGTGCCCAAGTTCCTACAGTATTATCATGTTAGCCCGATCGGTGGTCACCTTGGACGTACTAAAACACTGTTTAAAATCTTGGAGGTGGCATGGTGGCCGACTGTACGCAAAGACGTCTGGTCCCATGTCCAGACTTGTACCACCTGTCAGCAATACAAAACCCCACCTGGTCTCCCCTCGGGACAGCTTCAGCCAGTAACCGTCACCACCCCGGGGGAAAGCCTAGGCGTGGACCTAATGGGACCATTTCCTTCTAGCAAGGACCAGAAGACCTACCTGATGGTGGTTGTGGACTATTTTACTCGCTGGGTGGAGCTATTCCCTTTGGCTAATGCCACAGCCAAGAAGATATGTTCCACCCTGAAGGATGAGATATTTACCCGATGGGGGGTGCCGGAAGAACATCATCACAGATCGGGGCCCGCAATTTACCGGCTCAGAGGCCGAAGAGTTGTGGAAACAATGGGGGGTGGTTCACCTGAAAACTACAGCATACCATCCCCAATCAAATCGCACTGAGCGGGTGAATCGGACCCTGAAGACCATGATAGCATCCTTCGTCGGAGACCATCATCAGGATTGGACAAAGTGGCTGCCTGAGCTGCGGTTCGCATTGAACACGGCGGTGCACGAGGTTACAGGTGAAACCCCTGCATTGTTAGCTTTAGGCAGACAGATAAACGGTCCTCTGGAAAGGATTATTGAACTCAACCCACCTAAACCAGACACATCACTACACAATCACCTGCAAAGTATCCAACACATCACACAACAGGTAAAGGAGAGGATGGTGAGGTCCAGTCCAGACAATCTCAATCGTACAACCAGAGACATAAGCTTGTGCAATTCTCGGTTGGGGAGAAAGTCTGGATCAGGACTCATCCCCTCTCCAAAGCCTCTGAGAAATTCACTGCTAAACTGGCTCCTAAGTGGTTTGGCCCGGCAACGGTTGTCCAAAAGAAGGGACCTGTGACCTACGCAATAGAGTGGGGATTGCCAGGGACTAAAAAAATAGACACGGTAAACATCTCCAATCTCAAGCCTTGGTTCGGCCGTACACCACGGCCTGGGGGTGGGGATTGTAGCAGTGCTACTTAAAAACTGCATCTCCCAGCAGTCCCTGCTGGGGCTGCTGGGGTCAAAGGTAGCCACAGGCAGATAAAAGGAGGGCAGAGGGCAAAGAGAAAAAAAGTTTGTTTTTGGTTTGTATTGTTGCTATTATTTGTCGTCTCTCCTGCTATTATTTGAACTGTGATCATTTTTGTCTTGGACTGTATTCGTTTGTTGGGGACTGCATTGTCTGTCTACTTGTTCACTGAGAGCTATATTGGATTATTGGATTTTTCGGAACAGTGGAGCGCTCCCGAATCAACCATCAACCTCATCAGTAAATACCGGTAGGACTGTATTTTCCCTTCTCCATTGCAATTTACAGATTCGCTGGACATAACTTGGTCACTATTCATCTTTCAACCTGTTTCTTATATATGGACTTGGCTGTGTGGTGTTTGTGTTTATTTTGTGTATGTGTAATATCGCCAAAGGGGTCAGGGGTGGTATTACTGTTTTCATTTCTCAATTCATGTCATTATATTTATAATTGTTTGTCATTCCCAGTGTGTTTATTTGTCTCTGTGGTGAGAGTGTGTGGGTCGATCCAAGGCTGGGGACGTTCCTGGGATCTCTGCTTTTAAAATAAATAAATCACCGTCTTTGTTGGCGGTGTGAATCTTAGCGGCTCCTGACCGCTACAAATATAATGCACACATTTAGAGATTACTATAAATCCTTATATTCTATTGAGTTTAAAGAAGACAAGACACAATCTAATGCATTTCTGGATGCATTGCAGATACCACAAGTACAGATTCTATGAAACCCATCTTCAGATACTCTAGCGAATAGTCGCGTGCGTATTTCTTTTTTTGAGACATGGGCTCACGATATTTCACAATATTTTGTTTGAAGCTGTAAGCACATGCTTGCACTCAGAAATCTAACTACATACTGACTTTAGTTTCGATTACGTAACGATTTAGCTTCACTTATGTAACGTGAAAAAAACTTATGCGCTTGAAGTCTGTTGAGTGGTCGCGACTTTTGGAAGGCTGCGTGCTTTTCCGATCCAGTATGCGAGACGTCCTTCTCGTCTCCTGGCGTTGGTCAGGCAGGATCAGACGTTCCGGTCGCTGGACAGCACAGTGTACGTTGGACGTGGATGGTCAGTCAAGGCGCTGGCTATCACGATCCCGTGAGGTTTTCGTCAGACCATAATGTTGAAAGATATGTGGCTCCAACAATAGCCGTTGGGAGTCAGGATCGGGATGTAGTAATTGTAACTCCTCGTACGTTGAAATGATGAATGTGTTGACAGAGTAAGAAATGCTGGGTACCTCTAAGTTGGGGATTGCCGGACGTTACAAGTGTCGTGGTTGAGCGAGAGTTTGTCGAGACGAGACTAAGTTAGTGAGTATCCGTGGTTGTGCGTTTTATAAAATTTTGTTGGCCAATGGCATCACTTCTTTGCGATCGGGGTGAAGTAGCGAGACATCGGCTAGTTTTGGCAGTCCAAGGGGGAGTTCCTAGAATGTCACTCTATTACCCTAAAATCCGGGAATCGAGACGAAAATATGAGTTAATTGGTGTCTCCATTGTCCGGCAGTTTCCGTCATAGAAAGAAGCATCGAACCATGGAGTTCTTTGTCTACGGGGTAATAAAACGACGAACTGCTAGTTTTTGGGCGACAATAGTATGTAATCGCAGTGCCGTTTGGTTGCTCCGCTACCGCCCACCATGAAAGCTGGAACGCCCACTAGTGGGCGGTAGGGACCAGGTTGACTACCACTGCTCTATATGCAGATGATGTGGTACATATCAGATCCACAAAATACGGTACCTGCAGTCCTAATAGCACTAACAAAATTTCAAAATATTTCTGGTCTCAGAATTAATTTGACTAAAAGTGTGCTCTTTCCAGCGAATTCTCAAGCACACAATATTAGATTGTACACCTTCCCTTTTATCATTGCAGATCAGTTTAAATACCTAGGAGTAAACATCACAAGTAGACATAAAGCTCTCTATGAAGAAAATTTTGCTGTCTGTATGGAAAAAAATTAAGCAAGACTTGCATAGATGGTCAACCCTTCATCTCACTCTAGCTGGAAGAATTAATGTTGTTAAGATGAATATCCTTCCTAAGCTTCTCTTTTTATTTCAAAACATTCCAATATACATCAATAAATCGTTTTTTTAAGAAATTAGATCCAACCATAACCTCATTTATTTGTAATTCAAAACATCCACATATCCAAAGAGCGACCCTACAAAGACCTAAGGCAGAAGGTGGCATGGCTCTGCCTAACTTTCAGTTTTATTACTGGGCAGCAAATATACAAGCTATTAACACTAGAATTACCAGAGCCTACGAAAAAACTCGTAGATCTGGCCCACCTTAAATCCATTCGCACCTCTCTGTCAGCGTCTTTTGTCCTGTAAATGTGCCGATAAAAACAAGCAGCAAGCAACCTACTATTCCATCCCCCCACAGCTGCAAAACGTGCACAAAGTTCTCCCAGCTCATGCCTTGATTGATTATCTGGGAGTGAAGTGCCGGAGTTTTAGAGTGGAAATAATAGATCGTTATTTGGAACATATGCATTTCATATATGTTCCGTTTCTACAATAATCTGTGTAAACACATTGTTAAAACAGAAACGTTTTTCATATTTTAGTAGTAAATGACAAAATGTTGGCATAAACTATATAATGTGTGAAGTCTGAAGTCGAAAGATCAAATAAACACTTTCACAAAAGGTTCAAGGATGAAACAAAAGCTTCCGTGGCGTAGCGGTAAAATTTGCTGACTTGTAATCAAGAGTCCCCGGTTCGATCCCCACTGCCTCCTATATTTGCTGTTTTCAGTAGTGAGCTGCTCTTATTGTTAATATTATACAGTACACACATACATTTGGTTTGCGTCCGTAACAGACGGTGGACATTTATAGTACTTGTGAAAGTTACTGTTTTATTTTCACTTTTATTCTCTCAGTCACGATCACAATACATACTACCGCCCCCCCCCCCCCCACCCAGGGATCTGACGCTAATAGTTTTTATTTGAAACTGGGAATAACTGTGGATGTGAGTGGTGTTTTGAGGCAATGGAACTGGACATTCTCTGATCTGGAGGGATAAAAGCTGACACACAAACGCTGGTGAATCTGCCTTCTTCGTATCTCACCGTCACTTGATTTTTTTTTTATTCAGTTTTATTGAGTGTTCCTTCTCACACTGAATTAGTATGCACCTTGTGGTCTATGATGTAAAAAAAACCCAAAAAAACACACAGACATAGGTATATATGATATTTGGAATTATTCATTTTATGACCTGTATAGTACATTTTGGAAAACATTGTGGCACAGATGCAACATTATTCATATTATTCATATTCATTCACATAACATCTTGCGCTTGTAATCAGTGACAACGTGTTTTTTTTTTTTTTTTTCCGATCTTGCCAGTCTCCACGTTGCTGTATGCTGTTTCTTTTGTACTCCAGGACATGCAGAGGAAAGAACAGTACAGAGCGGTAAGTTCAGCACTATATGCAATCATCAAATTCAAATGTTAACAGTTCACACACACGCAAGGACCATCCTTACTACATTTACGACATTTGTACCTGTTGCAATGCGCACACTTCTCTCTAAGCTGTGGTTTCTATTACACACCTGAAAGAGAGACAATATATGTGACATTTTGAAGAAATAATTTTATGACCTGAATAGTCCATCCATCCATTTCCCAACCCGCTGAATCCAAACACAGGGTCACAGGGGTCTGCTGGAGCCAATCCCAGCCAACACAGGACACAAGGCAGGAATCAATCCCAGGCAGGGTGCCAACCCACCGCAGGACACACATAAACACACCCACAGCACACGCTAGGGCCAATTTAGAATCGCCAATCCACCTAACCTGCATGCCTTTGGACTGTGGGAGGAAACCGGAGTGCCCGGAGGAAACCCACGCAGACAACATGCAAACTCCGCGCAGGGAATACCCGGGAAGCGAACCCGGGTCTTCTAACTGTGAGGCAGCAGAGCTACCACTGCGCCACCGTGCCGCTGACCTGAATAGTGCCAATCAGAAAACATTATCGCACTAATGCAATATTATTTGAAAATGAACAGCATCAGATCGGGCGTAAATTTACGCTGCCGCTGTTACTTAGAGTCAGATCAGGAGGGGAGGGGTGAGGTGGGGGGGGGGTACAGCGTGATCGTGATTGAGAGAATAATAGCTAACTTTTACAAGTACAATAAATTTATAACCAATGTCCCATATATTTGTCTCTTTCTTTTTTCTCTGTGCTGCGTTGACACCGTGCACCAGAAGGTGTGAGCTTATTCAGTGCAAGCAGGAACATGCAGGTGGCCATTTGCTGTGTGCTATAACATGTTATATTCTCTCAATCATGCTTGTCTTTATCGGCACATTTACAGGACAAAAGACGCTGACAGAGAGGTGTGAACGGATTTAAGTTGGGCCGGATCTACAAGTTTTTTCGTAGGCTCTGGTAATTCTAGTGTTCAAACTTGGACATGGACGCAGATAGATGAACATACACAGGCTTGGTCTGCAATAGAAATAAAATCCTGCAGTACTTCTTTGCGTTACTTGCTTTGTACCCCAAAAATGCAAGTTATCGCCAATATATTAACAACCCAATTGTGCTTCACTCACTCAGAATATGGAACCAACGTAGGAAGCATTTTAAGATAAAGAAGCTTTTATCTGTGGCACCTGTGCACGAGAACCACATTTGTCCACCCTCTCAAACATATGCAGTTTTTAATATCTGGAAAACATTTGGGAATAAATCATTTAGAGATCTGTACATAGACAATGTCTTTGCATCCTACAAACAATTACATTACAAATTTAACTTTCCAGCAACACATTTCTTTCACTACCTTCAAATCAGAAACTTTGTGAAACAGAACCTGCCCAATTTTCCTCATCTCCCACCCACCTCTATGCTGGAAAAAATATCGATCAGTCTTGAGCACTCAGACAACATTTCTGCAATACATAAAACCATTTTACAGTCCCTCCCTTTCAAAGATCCAAGAGGACAGTGGGAAAAGGATCTCTCACTCAACATATCAGAAAAGGAGTGGAAGGTTGCAATGCAGAGAATCCACAAAAGCTCCATATGCGCAAAGCATACAATTATTCAACTCAAAATTATATATCGAGCACATCTGTCTCACTTAAAATTGTCCAAAATGTTTACAGGGCAAGATCCAACCTGCAAACGTTGCAATCAAGTTCTAGCCTCACTGGGTCACATGTTTTGGGCCTGCACCAAATTAACATCATTCTGGACAAAAATCTTTAAACGCCTATTAGACAGCCTTGGTGTCACAATCTCTCCTACCCCATTAACAGCTGTGTTTGGGGTACTCCCAGATGGGCTTAAAGTGGAGAAAGACAAACAAACTTATCTTGCTCTACTGGAAGAATCCTAACTCTCCTCTTTTAAGTCAGTGGATAACTGATGTTATTTTCTATTTGAAACTGGAAAAAATCAAATTCACACTTAGAGGATCAGTGCAGAACATTTTCAAAACCTGGCATGATCTAATCAATAACATTTTAGAATAAGCTTTTAAAGCACTGAGGAAGCAGATTCTCTCCCCCTTTTTTTTTCTTCTCCATTTATCTTTATTCACTTATTAATTCATCTATTTACTTATTTTTACTAGCTTTAAGTTTTACTCTACTGACCTAGCTCTCTTTCTCAGGGGTGATTTATTGATTTATTTGTATGGAATGTTGTGTGATCTCAATAAAATCAATAAAAAAAAAAAATGTAAAAAAAAATAAAACGAGGGCTTTATCCTGCTGACAAAAGTTGACACCCGGCCCTGAAAGAGATTGCTGTACAAAGTGCCTAGATCGTACACATAGAGACAGTGCCATTTGAATGAGGGTTCATTGCCGCTACAGAGTGACTCTGCCGCAAAGAAGCAGGACATCAGCAGCTTATTACCTATGAGCTTTTTCCCAAATGTACAGGGCATGTCACTCCACCATCCCAAGGTGGGCAGAGAAAGGTGGACTGCATAAAAAGCTCAGCTTTAGCGGGTTACAACATGCTAACCTATTCAGCATACAAGTGCATCGGTGTTCTTACCAAAAGGTAGGCGATTTCACTTTTTTCTTCTGCGATGGAAAACAAAGGAAAAAATACTTATGTGGTTGTCAGTAAGTGTAGATTATCTGACACTGCCAGATCTAAACACTAGTGTGGTGAATTGCTCACATACTGAAGTGACTATAGCGGCAAGTGGAAGTCCCATTTTACTTTATGGTGCCAAGCAGAGATGTGTTACAATGCAGCAGTCTATTAGCCAGCGAAAGTGCTGTGAAGAAGCTGTCTGTTGTTACGGTTCTGCCTTTGTCCTGTCTGATAGCAGTCAAGGGACATTGTGTCTTTGATTGCCGGTACGACAAATAGTTCTGAGCAGGCATCAGCCACAGCGCTGCTCTTGTGAAAAGAATGGAGATAAATGCCATCAACTCAGAGAGGGAGAAGCAAGTTCACTGTACCACATGAACGTCACTGAGAGAATAAAACTGAATAATAAAAAAACAAGCTCTAACTTTTACAAGTAACCAAAATTTACACCAGGGGCCTCATGTATAAACAGTACGTACACACAAAAATGTTGCGTTCTCCCATTTCCACGCTCAAATCGCGATGTATAAAACCTAAACTTGGTGTAAAGCCACTCATATTTTCATGGTAGCTCAAACCCTGGCGTACGCAAGTTCTCCTCTTGGTTTTGCTAACTGGCAGCACCCAGTGCCAAAGCAGTGTGGTTTCCTTTTCTTTTAGATCCACATCCCTGATGTGGCTTTATCCACCCATCCATCCATTATCCAAACTGCTATATACTAACTACAAGGTCACGGGGGTCTGCTCGAGCCAATCCCAGCCAACACAGGGCGTAAAGCAGAAAACAAACCCTGGGCAGGGTGCCAGTCCACCTCAGAGCACACACACCCACACCCACACACCAAGCACACACTAGGGACAATTTAGGATCACCAATGCACCTAAATTGCATGCCTTTGGACTGTGGGAGGAAACCGGAGCACCCAGAGGAAACTCATGCAGACACAGGGAGAACATGCAAACTTCACTCAGGGAGGACCCAGGAAGCGAACCCAGGTCTCCTTACTGCGAGATAATAGCGGTACCACTGCGCCACTGTGCCACCCCGGCTTTATCATATACACTGAAATTAACCGCATATTGTTTATTAGTTTAAGGCATCTGATTGTAATTAACCTGTAACAATATAATGGTCCACAGAATAGCCAAACTATTCCAAATACAATAGCTGCTTTAGTGTTGTTACTCTCACTGCACCTTCTTTTTCTTCTTTCAGCTGCTCCCGTTAGGGGTTGCCACAGTAGATCATCTTTTTCCACATTACTCTCACTGCACCACTCGGAGTATTTATATCACTGTATCTGAGTTTGGAATCACAGCTCTACAGCAGCTGAACGGAAAGAGAATTATCGGTATACAACATCAAGCACACGCTGCCTCAGCCATGCTGCCTATTTCAACTGCTCTCATGCGACAAACGCTTCAAAGTTTGAATTAGGGGTTAGTATGTTTGAAAGAGACAGTACTGCTGCAATAAATTATTTCATCGAAGGTCGCGCATGGTACAGCAAGCATCTTGCGGGGCGAGCAGGAACAATCTTTGGACAGGGAGCCGGTTCGTCACTATCACTGCGTCACTGTGTTCCCATGTTTAATACATGCTTTAATTCCTATCATCATGAAAATGATATCAAGTATACATCTCAGTATTTTAATTATTCAGAGAGCTGTAATATCACAAATGTAATGGATTCTGTGTCCAGTTGAAGGAAGAGAAAGCCCGTTTAAGTAGCATGTAGTGATTCACACACATAGAGCACATAAAAGAACAAATACAAAACAAAGCATTTAACGTGCTACTTTAGTTACGATGGGATTTGAGAAACTAGTACTGTATATTAAATGATTTTAAGATAAAGTTTATGATATTCTACTTTAATGACAAAATAAACTACGTGATTAAAGTGGAAATTTCGAGATTACAGTTGACGTTTTGAGCTTTTTTCCCCACTGTGTGCCTTTTTTTTTTTCTTTTCTCTGTACCCTAATAAGCTTTCATATAACACTCAGATGGTGGGCTACGACTCGCCTTTACACAGCGACTTTCATATCTGACAACTTCTTTTTTATTTCGGGCAGTGTGCGACTTTGTAAACTTGAGCTCTCTATGAATTTGACACTCTATGTCACTTGATTAAGTTCCTTTTGTTGTTTATACCACTGTTTAAACCAACAAATAGTACGTTTTTCCTTGCCTCCACTTGGTATTCGCTGAAATTCTTCTATTTCCCCCCGTGCTTTTGCCATTGCCTTTTCTTCATTTGAGGACAGTGACAAATGTTTGTTTTAAAGAAAACTTAGTTTTGTTTGTTTTTTCAGAACCGCCATCACCAGGATTACTAACAGAAGTACATCAGGATGCAGTTTGCATCATCACCAGGCTTTCTTACCCTGATTGTACGCAAAACCGAAAGGATTGAAGCCAGAGCTAAGGCTGCCGAGCTGAAGGCTGAAATGTATCAAATTCTGCAGGATTTTCAAAGTGTCTTACCAGCCCTTTGCCCCCTTCCTCCAGATTTACGAGAAAAGGTTATTTTATTATATGCTATTTTAGAAAATGTATTCCCAAAATAATGGCAAGCAATATGAGCTGCAAAGGTAATGCCACTGAAAGTAAAAGCAGGAAAAGGCATTCTAGTGAGGACTTAGACATTGGGAGCGATTCTCCGAATATCAGATTATTATATTATATGGTAAATTAAATTAGTTACTCTATTCGACCGACAAAAATGCCTACTCCTCCTCCACATATATTAATTGTTAAAATGAAAATACGATCCAAATGAATAATATGATAGCTACTATGAGAGTTCCTTCATCAGTTACCAATTTCATTAACTTTGACCAGCTTGACTGCCTTTCAGAAACCCTGTGTACAGAAGCCACCCCAGATGAATTGTTAACATTAACCCTTTAACCGCCAACTCCCTAAATATTCCCCAAGCCAGGCGAAATCTGAACAATTTTTGTTTTTTTACTTTTTTACATTTTTTTTACATTTTTTACATTTATTCAAGCAGTATTGACCACTAAATGTTGTGCAATTTGCCAGTGTATACACGAAATCTATAAATGTAACCTGAATTCTCAGCTAAGCAAAACATCTTGATACCAAACCGTGCCCTTTTCAATGGTAGATACTGTCGAAACTGTAAGCGGCCCTTCCACGACAATAAACTTTCATCAACTGCAACTGACGGTCCTGGCATGTAGGGCAACTGAAATGCTTCAAATAAATGATCAATCAAAGGACGTAGCTTGAACAAGTGGTCGCGGTTTGGATCTTTCTTATCTGGCTCGTTTCTGTTGTCATTCAAATGAAAGAATTTCAGCAGCAAAGAGAATCGGTTACGTGTCATGACAGCTGCAAAAATAGGTGTTGCATACATAGGATCTGTAGACCAGTACATCTCAATATCTGGTTTTCTGATTATTCCCATCAACATCAAAATCCCAATGAATTTTTTCATTTCGTTTTCATCAGTGTCAAACCAAGCACGAACACGGGAATGTGGAGGTAAATTGGGATTTTTCTCAATAAACTGTGCTGCATACAGATTTGTCTGATGAACAAAATGTCTAATCAAATCAGGTGACACAAACAGCTCATAAAACTGCTCAGCAGTGTAATTGTTTACATCAACAATAAAGCCACACGTTCCCTCAAACGAATGCAGAAAAGGTAGTTCACCACGGGCAGCAGCCCAGCTGAGATGCTGGGGATACACCCACTCAGCGCCGTCATCCGATGCGTCTTCATTCACAATATCATGCAGCGCACGTTGCTGCTCATCACTGTCACTAAAATCTTCTTCAGAACTGCTACAATCATGATCAGAACTGTCCAAAATCGCCTGCAAAGCCTCACTTGAAGTCAGTTTACATTTCGCCATATTCACAGCTGTTACATGCGAATCACGTCACATGACCGGCCAAAACAACCGCAGACTTGTCGAAATACAACGTAGTAATAATACCCACGCCAAACCGTCAGTTATACTACTTGCCAGGCATTCATATAACCACAGGCAAATGTGCCGGATAATTCCGGCAGTATGGCGTTAGCATTAAAACAGCGGTGCCGGATATATCCGGCAGAGGGCGGTGAAGGGGTTAAACAATTTGCTAGAAAGGGTTCAGCGGTCTTTGACCGAAAATGTGAATGTTCAAAAAAGTCATGGTTTAACAAACACCATGGGGTCTGCCAATGCTCAGCCTTTTGTTCCAACCCCTCAGAATGCTGTTGCCTCTGCCTGTCGAAGTATGGTTCCCACAGTTTCAGCTACCCATTCAGCCACCTCAGTTTCAGTAATATCATTTGTAGATGGAGTCACTGCCTTCCCTACTTCTGCTCTTCCCTCTTCACCTCCTACTTCTGCCTCCTCGGCCTCTGTTTCATCTTCAGTCATGCCAGTTGTTGCTATCCCCGCTGCACCCTCTACTTATGCCTCCTCTGCTGTTTCTGAAACCTCTTTCTGTTATCCCTTCCTCCTCTTCTGTTTCAGTCACTGCATCCTTTACTTCTGCTCTCCGCCCTGCACCCTCTTCTCCTGCATCCTCATCATCTGTTTCTGTTTCATCTTCAGTCATGCCTGTTATGGCTGGTACCTCAGCATTCCCCTCTGCACCCCCTACTTCAGCCTCCTTAGCCTCTGTTTCATCTTCTGTCATGCCAGTTGTAGCTATCTCCCCTCTACTATCCCTTCAGCCTGCTCTGCTTCAGTCTCTGATTCTGCTGCCCCTACACCCTCCCAGGCATACCAGTTGTGGCAGGTCCCTCTGTTTTGTCTCTAATGCTGACATTCACAACATTTTTCATCAAATCAACAGGCCATCGTTTAATAATACAGAAATAAGACACCCCTTAAATTTTGCTGATGCTTATGTACTAGAGTCTTATGAGGAGGTGTTAAATAGTATTCATGAGATGCTGCAAGGAATTCTGAATAGTTTTTCTGGTACTTTAAATTCGAATTATGTTGTTCAGTTAGAATTGCGTTGTGATTCCTTTCCTATTAGTGTTTTTATACAGATGACTGGAGCTAATTTTAGTGTAAAAGAGTTTCTTCAACAAATAGAGAATCTACTTCAGAGTCACTTGAGTATATTAGCAGATGCATCTCTAATTCTGGTAATACAGATTGTTTGGTCACCTAGCGGTGGGGCTAACGGCACTCGCAAGGTCTCCACTCTACTCAATCACGAAATAGTCTGAAAGAAAATGAGGCATTTAATTATTTCTTATAATTATAGGAATCAGCTCTGTTTTGCCTTTTGTCTGCTCTCCCTAATGGAAGCTCAGTACAGACAAAATCCACAGTTATGCATGCGTAAAGTGTACAACCTTCATAGCAGGGCTGGATTATTTGAACATGAAAAAGTGTCCTTTGCAGATGTTCATAAATTTGAAAACTTACTAGATATTAAAATTGTCATGTGGTACAGATGCCAAAGAAATGAAAATTTTTTTAAATATGAAAGCTCCATGGTAGAAACCATAAAACATTTTTTATGTTTTTGCATGATAACCATTATTACAGTATTTTGAATTTAAAGGGTTTTCTGGGTGTAAAATACTTGTGAGACTACCGTTACACAGGCTACCACTCAAACCTTAGCCATCACTGTGAAGGACACTGGAATGTCTGTTTTTCCCCAGTTTACAGGTCGACCCCAGAAGAGATTATCAAGTGTGTTGGTCTGCAGGTCCCAATTTTGTTTTATACAACACACAGTTTCTACATTTAATGACAAGACCAACAACATGGAAGTGGCCTGCAACACTGCAAAAATGTGCCCCTTGTGTTACAAAACTTACACGGCGAATGCCACCTCAAAACCCCATAAATGTCGCACCAAGGAATGCCATGTTTGTAAATCAATAATTGAAAATGATGCAGAAAAGCATCAATGCTTTATAGAAACTTTGAAGCCTGGGGAGCTGTGTGAAAAATATGCGTTTTATGATTTTGAAAGTTGACAAGAAACGGGTGTACACATTCTGAATTATGTATACTGTAAGTCCTTAAGTGGGAAATCTTGGTTGTGTGTGGGTGAAGACTGTGTGCACCAGTTCTTTGCCAGATACCGTTGGCCCAAGTATCAAGGCAATACCTTCATAACCCACAATTCAAAAGGTTACGATGGGTACTTTTTAATGAAGTATTTGATTGAAAACAGAGTGATCCCTCAGGTTATCACTCAAGGAAATAAATTGATGTGTTTCACAGATTCGGATTAGCAGTTATGTTTTATAGATTCTCTCAGTTTTTTACCAATGAAGTTGAGTGTCATGCCTAAAGCCATGGGGTTGGAAGCTGAAAAAGGATATCTCTCCCATTTCTTCAATACAGCTGAAAACCAGGATTATATATTGGTCCTTATCCTAAGCCTGAATGCTATGGCATGCAGAGCATGATGACTAAAGAAAAGAAGAATTTTTTACCTGGTACGAGAGCTTCAAACATTGTGTTTTTAATTTTAAAGAGCAGATGGCTTTTGATTGTAAAAATGATGTCAAAATTCTTAGAACTGTCTGCATCATATTTAGAGACAAGGTCATCAAAATTGGCAATATTGACCCATTTTAATGTATGACCCTAGCCCCTCTGTGTATGGCCATGTACAGGCGAACTGCATGTCGCCAAAATCTAATTCCTTCTCACTATTACATTAGCAGTCAAAAAAAAACTATTCAAATGCCCCTGTTCAATGGCTATTATATCTCTGTGAAACAGAAAAGTTGAACATTAGGCATGCTCTAAACTTTGGGGAGGTAAAGAAGGGCTCCTTTTTTCTTGGGTTTTCCTAGGGATAGGATTAGCCATTTTTTTCTTGACGGCTATGCAAGAGTTAATGATGTTCCAAACACCTTTGAATTGGGTTTTACCATGGCTGTCTAGAGTGTTATGATTTAAACTCTACCCATCCTTTAACCAGCCTGACTGAGTTTATGTGTAAATTGGAAATACTTCAGACCAAATTTACGCTCAGTGGGCATGTGATATGGGAGCATGAATGGGAGACGATGCAAAACAGGACCTCGGGTTACAAGCTTTCTTAAAACATTGTGATTTACATCAACGTATAAACCCGCAGGATTCTTTGTTCAGTGGCCGTACCAGCACCATAAAATTGTACCACAGAGCTGGGAGCTGTGAACAGATTCACTATTACGATTTTACTAGTTTGTGCCCATTTGTTAATAAAACAAAAATGTGCCCAATTGGCCATTCAACCATAATTTTTCAGCAATTTGGGGATCTCAGACAGTATTTTGTCTTAATTAAACGTGGTTTTCAGTGAAAAGCACAGTAAACAGATCCAGTTCAGATTTGACACACTCCGGAAATTCTGTGAACGAAAGTCATCTTCTCTTAAAAAATGTCTGTCTTCTTTTTGTTCACTTTAGTCTTGTTCTTCTTGTGATGACATTTAGAAAATGCTGTAAAAATAGTGCATCTTGCTGTTTTGACTGGCAGGCCCTCATGCAACCCCAGGGGTCTCTTGTGTTTTGTCTTTCTCATCTTTTTCACCCAGGATCATGTGGACTCTTCTTTTCACAGCATTATAACTGAATTTCATAGGATTCTCAGAAGGGATAGTTCCCACAGCAACCTCTGTCATACTGGTAGGCTTAAGGCTGTTGAGTTCATAAAAGACAAAAGGTCATGAATACCTTTGTAATATCCGCAAGGAATGTAGTAATACTTTTTTTATCACTGGAGCTGAAACGTAGAATTCTTTATCCAGTATAACTATGGCACTCCAAGTATGTGGATATTGTATTCCTGCTAGACCAACTTCCCAAGAGCCTTCTAGTTCTATGGCACAGGTGTCAAACTCCAGGCCTGGAGGGCTGCAGGTTTTCATTCTAACCTTTTTCATAATAAGTGACCAGTTTTCACTGCTAATTAACTTCTTTTCTTTAGCCCTGTTTTAAGGATTCAGTCCCCTGAATTGATTCTTTTCTTCATTAAATGACAGCCAGACAGAAATTACACGTGAAATGAGCCAACAGATTATCAATTAAACTGGGGATTCAAACTCCAACCAATTTCACTCCAACCAGTTTCTTAATGAGATGCTGATTCTTGTTGTTAATTGAACCCGTCATTTAATTCCATGGCTTGTTGCTGCTCTCATTCTGCCACAGCAGACATTTCCAAAACTGTTGATCGTCTGTTTTGCTAAGACCTTCACCCTTCTTTATTTTCAGCTATTGTGTGATGGGCACAGATTAGCTGGTCATGTGGCTGCTTGTTTTGTGTTTCATTATTGTTTGGCTGCTAATTAAGGACAAAGAAACAAGGGATCCGAGTCACGTCCATTAAAACAAAGGCAACAGAAGTTAATTAGCAGCAAAAACTGATCACTAATTAAGGATATGGTTAGAATTAAAACCTGCACCCACTGCAGCCCTCCAGGACCAGAGTTCGACACCACTGTTCTATGGGTTTAGCAAGCTTTTTTGTGAAATTGGAAATCATGTTGTTAGGGAAAATATCTGAGGAAGCACTGCTAGGCAGAGTCACTTTTGCGCTCCGTTGTATATTGTTAGGGAATGATGGTCAGATTACGGGCGGTACGGATTTTGTTTTACATCTTGGTCTTGGCTCTCTGGTATCCAGCTATTACATTTTTCTGGCACCTGAGCCATTGACTAAAATTAATCGTTTTTTATTCTTAACTTTCCTAGCCAGTATTTTCTCAATCCTGTAAACATCATTTTTTGTAATTCAGCATCACAAAAGGAGCCTATGATCTCTTAACCATTGTAATCCTTCAGTTCTTATACTGCCGGAGACCTAGGTACAAGCTCAGAGACTGTAAAGATCTCATCTGAAAAAGTCTGTTCATAACCTTTCACAAAATGATGTCTGGTTTTAGAAACCCAAACTGTATCTCCTACTTTGAACTTAAACAGCAGAGGGCCTGGAGGGTTAAAGGCGTCATATAAGTTTTTGAAAACTTTCCAGGAATTTAACATGTTTACATCAGAAGGAGCCATTTTAATACTTCAGTGATAACTTTTGTTGTAAAAATATAGAAGATCCAGTAATTTATCGATGCAGGTTCTTGTATTGCAAGCGCTGAAATATTTCCACATTTTAGATTTTAGTGTGCAGTTAAAATCTCTCTACCACAAATGCCTTTAACTCTTTTCCTGTGGGGAAATGTTTTATTCCCTTCTTCTTTAGCAGCTTTTGAAAATCTCGGTTGAAAAACTCTTCCCCTTATCAGTATGGAGCTCCTTTGGAGTTCTACCTCCACTCAGAATGTCTTGGAAGGCTCTTGCCATTTCTTTTCCTGTTTTGTTCTTCAGGAGCCATACCCACAAATACTTAGAAAGTACATTGATGCAGGTCAACAAATAATTATAACCCCGGTTATGTTCGGACACATTTGTCATGTCTGCTAAATCCATCTGCCATTGCGAGTCTATATCGGATACATAAACCTTTTTTTTCTTAAAATGTATTCTATGTTTATGAATTGTACAAAAATATTAACCAGATAACCAATCTGACACCTGATGATCATTACTTTTTCAAAGAGTTTTATCACCCAAAGCTGCTAGGATTTGTCGGATTATAATAAACTTTTTTCACGTAACCCTCAGTCATGGACAGTGAAAGAAACAGATAGATAGATAGATAGATAGATGGATAGATGGATAGATGGATAGATAGATAGATAGATAGATAGATAGATAGATAGATAGATAGATAGATAGATAGATACTTTATTAATCCCAAGGGGAAATTCACATACTCCAGCAGCAGCATACTGATACAAAAAACAATATTAAATTAAAGATTGATAACAATGCAGGTAAAAACAGACGATAACTTTGTATAATGTTAACGTTTACCCCCCCCAGATGGGATTGAAAAGTCGCATAGTGTGGGGGAGGAACGATCTTCTCAGTCTGTCAGTGGAGCAGGACAGTGACAGCAGTCTGTCGCTGAAGTTGCTCTTCTGTCTGGAGATGACACTGTTTAGTGGATGCAGTGGATTCTCCATAATTGATAGGAGCCTGCTAAGCGCCCATCGCTCTACCACAGATTTCAAGCTGTCCAGCTCCATGCCAACAATAGAGCCTGCATTCCTCACCAGTTTATTCAGGCATGAGGCATCCTTCTTCTTAATACTGCCTCCCCAGCACACCACCGCGTAGAAGAGGGCGCTCACCACAACCGTCTGATAGAACATCTGCAGCATCTTACTGCAGATGTTGAAGGATGCCAGCCTTCTAAGGAAGTATAACTGGCTCTGTCCTTTCTTACACAGAGCATCAGTATTGGTAGTCCAGTCTAATTTATCATCCAGCTGCACTCCCAGGTATTTATAGGTCTGCACCCTCTGCACACAGTCAACTCTGATAATCATGGGGTCCATGAGGGGTCTGGGCAGAAACATGTTAGCTTTATTGGTCATTTCAAAAACATATTATTACAACTGAGCAATGTGATTCAAATACACAAAAATAGGTTATATCACAGGAACAATGAGTTCAGACACTTCATCTGCTTTTTCCATATAATATTCCCCGTAAAACCCCAAAGGTACATCAGACGTATCAGGTCCCAATCAATTATTATATCCAGCAGAGCAGCAATCAAACTCAATCAGTTTCAAAGCCTTCCAAAATGTTTCAACCATATCTCTATCTGTTTGATCAAGGTCCATTCCTACATAATTACCCTCCTTGGGTGATATTTTCCAAGTGGCTAGAGCTTCTACTAGTTCGTCCACGGCCTCTTTTTGCTGCATTGCCTGAATAGCAATCTCCTTGGCCCCTGTTAGGCTCCCTGGAACATCATTATCAGGCAGAAGGATATCAAATTCTGCACAGTTCTCCAGGAGACTATCCAACCAATACATATGATCAAGAGCAGGTAACTGAGGATCAGGCCAATAGATCTGGTCAGTTGAAGGCATAAGGCCAAGACGGCTGGTCTGGAGTTGAGTTGCTCGGAGCAGAGTAGCTGGAGCTGGGGTGGATGTCGTCAGGCCAAAGCATGTAGTCGGCAGCTACTGTCTGATCAGAAGCACAGCCAGAGAGTTGCTGGAGGATGCCCGGCCAAAATATGGTGCCAGTGGTCATCATTTGGTCTGGTGCAAAATAGACGGAGCTGGGTTGGAGATTACCAGCGGTCATTGTCTGGTCTGGAGCAGAGTAATCAGCGTTGGTTTGGGGGTTACCTGACCGAAACAAGTAGTCAGTGGCCACTGTCTCTTCAGCATTATCATAGATCGGTTCTTTAGAACACATCAAGGTGTGGAGGACTTCTGATATCTGAGTCTGAGAGAACCGGGAGAAGCCAGTCCAGCTATCAAAGCTTTCTAGGAGCTCAGCATCATTAGTGTATTTTGTTGAAGACATCTCAAGGTCACTTTAGGTTAATGCTATCTCTGAAAAAAGGCAGCTGTATTTATTTCCACTTACTAAGGGATGGGTGTTTCCCAGTTTTCTTCCTTCTGCTCCGAGCTTGAATTACTCAATATGCAAATCTCCTCCCCTGAAAACACTGGTTCCAGTTTTCTTTTAATCCTTTTCATCTAGTCAGACAGTATTCCTTTATGAACAGCCTCATCAATATTCAGAATAAGAGATTTCAAAAAAGTCCAGTCTTTTATAGACAAACTAATTTCAGTCACTATCCTCTCTATATTTGGGAAGGATAGGCTCTTTCTTGGAAAATACCATCGTAAGGTGTTCCATAGCATTTCTTTTTACTTCTACTTGTCTCAAAGTACAATTAGAATCATACCAAACTGAACCTATTCGATGGTTCCGTAGCTCAAACATTCTGGAAACCGTGCTTGTTTTCATTTTCTGTCTGATATTATTACTTTGGTTGGCATAGTGGAGCAGAGTGGAGCAGGATTCTGGCAGACTTGATGATTTCCTGATGGTGCCCAAACTAGTGCTAACCAAATACAAATGTACATACAAGATTTTAAAATTGTGTTACTGCTTTCATGTTTGTTATTTGCTTGCAGACCGTGTCATGTGTAACAGAGATGTGCAAAGAGCTTCACAGCACTCATTTTCCAGTTGTCGGTTTGTAACATTTTTGTTTTGTATAGTTTTCGTCAACAATGATTTTAAAAGCATTTGCCTTAGTTTTCTTCATTAAAGGTGTTTTTATTTAGTTTTTGTTCCATTTTTTTCATCACAGAAAAAATGTCATTGACAAGTATTTTTCAACTTAGTTTTTATCAACAAAATGAACACTGAAAGTAACAGAGACAGTTTTCTGAGTATGTATACTAGCATATTAACCAATTTATACAGTGAAGTACACAGCAAAGTATGTCATTCTGATAGAGAGTAATATACAGTATCATATAAAGTATCTTAGAGAAATGTAACTAAGATATGTAAGCTTAAAACTGAAACATTATAAACACCAAGTTATTTTTTGAGTATATTATCATTGATTTTCTCTTCATTTCTGTATGTAATGTTGTTGGTTTACATTTCACTAAAAGTTTATAAACAAAGTGGTTTGGAATGTGGAATTTTTGTGTATGCATCCAACTCAATTTTTTTAACCTTTCCAGTAGCTGTAGATATTTGGAAACAGTGAAGAAATTCAACTACAGGACAGTTCCCTATGTTGCTGTTTTTGATTAGATGCAGTTGCTACAAAAATCAAACTGCCAGTAACTGATTTGTTACATTAGCAATTGTTTAAAAAAAAAAAGAAGAAGAAGCCCTGGGAAGATGATTGATGCAACAAGGTAGCAGGCAGCAGGGAACTTGAAAAATGACTGCAAGAGGTTGACAAGTCAGGCCTTCCAGGGTGATTCAAGGCCTAGGTTTACTGCTTCTGTATTAGTTTACAATCTCCACTGTTGCTGAACTGGAGAGGATTTTTTACGAAGAAGGCTAGGCTTACCAAAGAACATCACTAGCATCACTCTGTATGGGTGCAGTTGTAACCTGAGGCTTTCACTTAAGTTCATTGAGGAGGAGTTCAATGTACTGTTAGCAAGAGAGGTGTTGTAATACTGGGAATCTTCAGATGAAATGGTTGCCGGACAGCCAAAGTGGAAAGCCAAAGATGCAGTTGAAGAAGCAGCACCTCAGGGGCACCATGGGGAAAAGTTGGTCTTGGAAGTCTTCAGGTCCCCCGTTTTGAAAAAGCACAAGGGAAAGGTGGACAAAAACTGTTGTAGAATGAGGTCAGGCCAGTGAAGTAGAAGACCAGCAGAACAGTACCAATTTTGAGACAAAGTACATATTATTTAGGAGAAGACCCCAGTCGTCCGATGGGAGAAGGACTTTCCGAGACTGAGGTCATAAAGATTATGGGGCTTTTTGTACAAAGGCAGAACTGTAATACCAGACAACTTCTTCACATCGCTTTCGCTGATTAATAGACTGCTGCACCACAACTCAACTCTGTTTGGCATCATAATTCTCCATGCTAATGTTTAGATCTGGCAGTGATATGCTGACGGTGTATGTGCCCCAAAAGAAGAAGGCTCAGTACCAAGTCATCATTATCTCCCTTGGGTTAATTTTGGCAGGTTATCCTTTCCTGGGATGATTCAACACATTTATACGTTTTCCATTTGGAGATAAGAGTTTTCACTGTGGTGTGCGCCTTAGAAATGGTTTTGTAACCCTTTCCTGACTGAAAGTTTCAACTACTTTTTTCGTCATCTCTTCTATAGTATCCTTTGATAAAAGCATTCTTCTAGAAACCTTGTGGTGACTACTTCACTTTCATGCTAAGGGTCAATATATGATGAAGTATCCTTAGTTAACTTTGGTCAGCTGTTTGAGTGAATATAGTGACACACACATACGCATGGGAGGCAGTCTAAGGGCTTGACTGGCAATAAGATGCAGAGTCAGGGGTTGATGAACAGTACTAATGCCTTTTCTCCCTCTTCCACAGAACACCAGAAGGAAAACCCACCTAAAACTCCACCTACTTCTGTTGCTACAACACACTCTCCTGCAGACCTCACTTCCGCTTGAGATCCCACCCCTTCCTGTTTGCCACCTATAAAACCCAAGCCTTCCCTCTCCTAGTCAGTCTATCATGACTCAGTTGTTTATGATTGCTCTGCACATTGTTGGTGGTGCTTATAATATACAGGGTGCAGTCCCCAAGTCTTCACAATTGTTTTTTTCTCTATTTTGTTCAGAATGGAATTTTTAGTTAATATATAGTAATCTTTTACGATTTATTACAAGTATATTTATGTATATGACGATATAAAAGAATTATTAAACAGAAGCATAAGGACTGAGTGTAACTCAAGTGTTAATTAAATGCAATTTAAAGCTGAAAGAGCAAGAGGTCTCTGCCCCATCTTAGAGAAACTACCAGCATCATTTATAAAAGTTAGAATGAAGTAAATGAGTAACAAACACCCCTCCTGAAAGGGAGCATAAACTGATGGGAAAGCTAATACACCCCTCCTAGGAAGTGGTGTTAAGGTCAGTAGGACAATCAGCAAAACACCCCTCTTAATGAAGCGATGTTCAGAATAATGGGAGAATCAACATAATTCAGAAATTATTGGTGGCAATAGTTGATTGGAGGAGGTAATAAAGTTCTGCATATTAAGAGTCAGAAGACATGGTATATTAGATGAGGTGATGTAATCAGAAAAAAAGAATAAAATCATTTGAATTGTTTAATTGATGGTTCACTCCATAGACTGAGAAATTCGTGCAAATAAAGAAAAGTTCTGCATTTTCAACTGGGCTCCATGATTGCCTTCTTTTAAGATGGAGGAATGTTTTTCTGTAATAATGGCAGGCATACTAAAACAGCCAATTCACTTTTTTATCATTAACAAATTGAATTAGCAATGGAACATTTCACTATATTACATGAACTGGAAATCCCAGATAAAGTCATTGCAATACAGCCATGTAAATTTCTGTTACCATGTGTTAGAACTTGTAGTGAAAGTTAACATTTTAAATTAACTTAGGATTGCTGTATATTGTATTGCATGTTTTTGATGGTTTCCTCCAATTACTCCGGTTTCCTCCCACAGTCCAAAGACATGCAGGTTAGGTGCATTGGCGATTCTAATTTGTCCCTAGTGTGTGCCTGGTGTGTGGGTGTGTGTGTGTGCATGCCCTGCGTTGGGCTGGTGCCCTGCCTGGGGTTTGATTCCTGCCTTTCGCCCTGTGTTGGCTGGGATTGGCTCCAGCAGACCCCCATGACCCTGCATTTAGGATATAGCAGGTTGGATAACGGATGGATGGGTGGATGTTTTTGCTGCAGTTGTAGTTCTAATAAAGAAGGTATCACAAAGATTTTCCCAGCCTCATCACTGATCCAGCATCTTGGGTTTTAATACTATACCCAGCTGTGGTCTGTTTGGAGTCTGCATGTACCTATATTTACATGAGTGTTCTTCAAGATGCTTTAGCTTTACATATATCAAACTAGCCGTACCCCACAGCTCCACCTGTGTAGTAGTGAAACATCACAAACTTTAAAAATCAATAAACAAAACAGGTATCGCTATAAGCGGATGCAAGGTACACTTCAACACCTGGCCAGAGGTACAGCAATTCAAGCAGAGGCTGGCGCGTCAGTGAGGAGGGTCCTGCCCGGCTCCCCACTTCTGACATCACACTTTCCCCCTCCCCTTGACCTGCAGCCTCTGTCTCAGATTAGAGTGAAAAAAATCACTCCTGCAAGTGAACTATGATACTTAGTGCAATGAGAGAAGTCGCAAAATCATCTGGAATGTTCAAGTGAATTATAGAAAAAAACCTGATCTAAATCTGTTAAGTAGTTCTCTCGCGAAAAGCGGACAGATATACAGACAGACAGAAGTTGAATTTAATATATATATATAGAGAGATACATACAGGTTAAGTGAAGTCAATTTCCAAATGTGCCCTTTGTGGGTGATGTGTGCACCTGAGTTTACCTTAAAATGGACTTTAATGCATTTAGTGCTTCCAGGTTAGGTTCCAGCCCCTCGCAAATCATTACAGCTACAGAAAAGAGCTAGGCTAAATATATTTAACTCAATATGTTTTTGGAAAAATTAGGTGTATACAGTTCGCGAGACATGTTGGGCTAAATGTCCTGTTCTCATGAAAATTGTTTTAATATTCCAATGTTCTATATTTATGTAGATTTATATAGTTAAATTTATTTTTATATCATCCATTTCCTGCGGTGGGTTGGCACCCTGCCCAGGATTGTTTCCTGCCTTGTGCCCTGTGTTGGCTGGGATTGGCTCCAGCAGACCCCCGTGACCCTGTGTTTGGATTCAGCGGGTTAGAAAATGGATGGATGGATGGATCATCCATTTCATTAGACTTCCTCCTAGGAATGCCCAGGCTGTCAAGCAAACTATGCACATAATAAGAATCATAAAATAAAGACAATTCATTTTTCATAAAGCTGTTATGCTTACAAGGAGAGTAAAAAATCATCTTATACTTTAACCAAGTGTTTTAATATGATATTTTTTTAATAATTAAAATTCTACTTCCAATTCCTGAATTTTGTTCAAAATACAATATATTATTTTGGGAGGACACATACCATATATATAAGCTGTCAGTTTGTAAACATCTTTTAGGTTGAGCTTGAACCAAGCAATAAACAGTGGTATGATAGAAGGAAAAAAAAAGAAAAAAATCAGAAACATGTAATAGGAAATTGTTTGAACAACAAAGACTTAAGCCAAAAAACTGTACAAGTCAGGGTGCCTTTGAAGATATTTAATTAAAATCTAATCCTGCATTCTTAAAGGCTCACATAAATTAAGCTGTCATTCAGGAGATTTATGCATTCACATTTGCATACTGCATACAATTCATCAATTACTCATGTTTGAAAGCAGTGCCTTTCCCAGGGAGCAGTCTGCCACTCTGCCAACAAGCACAATGAGAAGCATGCAGTACCCCCTAGTACCCAGGAGAAGGCTGCCTCCATATGTCCATTCTTCACGGCCCCATCAAACAATCGGCCACCTCCCAAAACACAACGCCCCCCCCCCCCCCCAACCCCCATCAGCACCAACTGCATTCAGAATTACTGACAAAAATTGACTATATTTTTCATCAAAATCTTTCAGCATAAAACATTTTATATGCAGCATAAGGTTTCTCACATTTGATTTAATAAAGAACAAACAAACTTATAAATATACACCTTCATTTATTGTATGAAAAAAAATTGAAATCCAATCAGTTAAGTTAGAATTGAATGATATAGAGATCATTTTACAAATCCCAGCCATTATAAAGTAACAAAAGAAGCCCTCTAAAAAGTATTTTGCTATGCTGTTGCTTATTTCCTAGATTGGTAGATTCAAGGGAATAGATTCCTGTAGTTTTCCACACAACTTCTCAGACCAACATAAGACAACCAGAATATTTCACAAAATACAAATGAAAGCTATAGGATAATAAAGAATACCAAAAGAGTAGCTTACATGAGAAAAAACTTTTGTATTTGTTTTTCTCTGCTTCATTGCCAGCTGGCTTTTAGCTTAACATGTTTATGCATTAAAACTTAAGTTATACTGTATTTTAAACTGTTATGATTCGTAAAAACATATATTTAGTAAATGTATGCAGTGTATCTTTTTGTTTCCCACCTATGCCTGCCACTAAACTGGCATTGCTCTCAATCCCTGCAGGCGGTGAGTCTACAAGATGGCTCTACATTACTGTTTTGAGTTGAGTCTGGCTGTGTTGTGTGGAGTGTCTGACCACAAGATGCTTGCCAGTTAACACCTTTCCCAGGCCTCGCTCTAGGGGTGAGTCCAAGTAAGCACTAATTTCTAATTTGTACTGTCATGAGCACAAAGCTCCAGATGAACGAGCTCTGAGCTACCCATCACCTCAGCAAGGTGACAGTTCAGAGTGGGGTGCCCTTCAGCATGTGTTGTGGGAAGTGCGCAGCAAAGGATGTGAGAGTGTCCAGTTGAGCACTTGAAGCAATTCACTGCCAAGTGTGAAGTGGCAGGGATAAGGATCAGCACCTCCAAGTCTGAGGTCATGGCTCTCCCTCACAAAAGAGAGGATTATTCTCTCCAGGTGAGGGGAGGACAACTGCCCTAATGTGTAGAGTTCAAGTATCTCTGAATCTTATTCACAGGGATTAAGAATGAAATATAAGATTGACAAGCAGATTGGAGCAGCAGTAAACTCTTGGTTTACCAGTTGATCTGTATTCCTGTCCTCGCATATGAATAATGATCAAAAGAATAATTTTTCAAGTACAACCGGTAAAAATGACATTTCTTCACAGGGTTGTTGAGCTAACATGCTCCATGATAGAGTGAAAACCTCAGCTGTTCAGAAGAGCCACAGTTTAGGGTCTCTGCTCCTCCAAATTGAGAGGAGCAAAGAGTGAGATGTTTTGGATATGTCATAAGGACATCCTCTGGGCAGCTCCTCTTGGCAGGGCCCACTGGGTGGAGACCCTGAGACAGACCCAGGACACGTTGGAGGGATTATATCCCCCATCTGGATTGGCAACACCTTGGAATTACCCAAGAAAAGCTTTAACCCTTAGCTGGGGACAGGGAAGTCATGGCTTATCTGCTTGGCTTGTGCCTCTGTGACTCTTACTGGAAAAGCAATGTGAGAAAATTACATGAGATTTATATTTTTTTGTATATATTGCATGATGATTTTTGGGTTTAACAGCAATAAAAATGTATCAATTATTTTTTTCTTCTGTATAATAATTATATTCACAAACAAGGTGGCATGATGATGCCCATTCACAGGCCCATGACCTAGTAGTTAAAATCCTGCATCCAGCCTTTGTCTTGTGGACATTGCACATTCTTTGTATCCAGGAGAAGAAACTAGCTCCCCTGAAATTCAGTGCTTTTTTAAAGAATAATATTATGTTACTAAACAGTAAAACATCCTTTCTGTTCACCTTGGTGAAATGAAATACAATACTATAAAACTAAAATGAACAATTGCAATTAGCTTGATTTCTTTTCAGTGCTGATCACTGATGATTTCCTTTACAATTTTTTGTCTCTTCAACTGAATTATGCTCGATCAGATGCTGTAAACTGATCAGATGCTGTAAACTGAGAGTACGATTCAGTACACTAAAGAAGAAAAAAAAAGCAAATGCCTATTTGTGAAATATTTCTTTATTTCAAAGTGGTAGGGGTTTCCTTCACATGTCAGCAGGCCTCTCTTTTCTTTACATGTACACTGTATTTTTATACTGTTAAGTAGTGTCTTTCAAAGCAAACTTAGCCAGTCATGTATATGTTGTTTTGTGTTTAGAAATAATTTGCTTAACTTATTTACATGGATCTTTCTAGAACACATCTAGATAATTAACCAAATTTCCACTGTACTAATATGATTGTGTTCACAATTCAAAACAACATTTTGACACTTTAGCCATCATACCATTTCAGTTAGCTTCAGCACACCCACACATCAAACATTTCTCTAGTACACATAAAAGTGTTATTTTCACTTTACCAAAGCACAGTAATATTTCAAAATATCATTATTGTAACCTTGATCATTAATCAGAGTAGCAACACACCCACTGCCATATACTTGGGTAACTCTTTCCCTAGAAACCAACCAATGGAGCAAATATAACAAAAATGACTAAAGCAACACCTCAAACACTATAACTATCAGGATGTCACAGACAATAGCAGTTTACTAAAAACTAATTACAACATTCTCCCTGTGGTTGAATGCATTTTCTCCAATGTACTTCTATTCTCATATTACTGTAGAACATTATAACAATCTAGATGAGAACAAGCCATTCAGCCCAACAAATCTCGCCATTCCTATCCACTTAAATCTTCCAAATTAACATCAACTCTAGTTTTGAAAGTCTCCAAAGTCTTACTGTCTACCACACTACTTGGTACCTTATTTTACGTGTCTATGGTTTTCTGTGTAAAGGAAAACTTCCTAATGTTTGTGTGGAATTACCCTAACAAGTTTCTAACTCATTTTAAAGTAACAGTCTTGATCCACTGTACTAACTCCCTTGTTAATTTTAAACACTTCAGTCATGTCTCCTCTTCAACTTCATTTGATTAAAGTGAAAAGCATCAGCTCTTTACAACTCTCCTCAAAATTCATCCCCTGTAGTCCTGCAATCAGACTATTCATTCTTCACTGGCCTTTTTCCAGCCCTGCTATGTAATTTTTGTAACCTGAAGACCAAAATTGTGCGCAGTACTCCAGGTGAGGTCTGACCAGTATGTTACAAAGCTCCATACATTTGTACTCTACATACTGCGCTATATTACCTAATGTTCTATTAGCCTTCTTAATGGCTTCTGAACACTGTCCACCAGTTGACATCCTAAAGACATTTATCGTGGGGGGATCTACATATCTGCGGTGGGTTGGCACCCTGCCCGGGATTGGTTCCTGCTTTGTGCCCTGTGTTGGCTGGGATTGGCTCCAGCAGACCCCCGTGACCCTGTGTTCAGATTCAGCGGGTTGGAAAATGGATGGATGGATGGATCTACATATGTTCATATGTGGCCACAGTAGCGGAATGGGGCCCTCCCTAGGTTTTGTTCAATGAAATTCAAAAGGTTGATATTGAATTTTAAACTGAAAACATTGTATGAAATTTCAGATTTCAATTTCAAATGCTGTACCTGCACATTAAAAAAATTAATTAAGATACTTTTAATTAAAAAGTAGTAACACAACACTATTCATTTTCCAAATTGATATTCCATAAATATTAATATATTTCACTTTGTGGTATAATATTTTTGAACATTTCAAACATAGTCAATAATTTTAAAAATGCTTATTTACATTATGAATTATATCAAACTGTAGCAAAACAAAAAACACCATACCAAACCATTTCCTAAGCCTGCTTAATCCTGAGCAGGGTGGGTTGGAGAGCTGGAGCCTATTTGAGCAAGTATGGGACACAACACAAGAACAATCCCCTGGACAGAGCACATACGCACACACCACAGCTAGTTTAGCATTGCCAGTCCACATAATCTGCATGTTTTTTCACTCTGGGAGAAAACCCACACAGAAACAGGGGAAACATGCAAACATCATACAGGGAGGACTTGCTCTCCTTACCACTAGGCAACAGCACTACCTCTGGAACAACACAGCTCTGTGCCACCATAGTGCTGCAAAAGTCACAGGCTGATATCACCATCTGCACAGACAAATCAGTGACAACAGTTTCACGTATATAAAGTCAAAAAATTTAACTGATGGAATTCTTAAGGAAACTCATTTTATTGTTAATGTGCATCATGCAAAAAGACAATTTTCTCAAGGGGATTAATATCGTGTACCAAAAATATCGTAAGTACAGATCACATTTCAGTTTACTGATTTTGTTGCAGACTCCGAAAGAATGCTAGAAAATGTGACTAATAGTAAAGAGTCTATAATCATACCTTCACAGTGTTAAACATGAACAGTGCTTTGATTTTTAAAAAAGTTACTGTGATTTCCTTTACACTTTAGTTTTTCATTACATCAATGCCTGGTATGAACTTATACTTAACATTTCATTTGGTCTTTGAAACTAGAACAAGCTGTAGCAAAAAATAAGTTGTGAAGCTTATTTTATATTAGGAACCAAGTTTACAGTCAGTTTTTGCACTAAACTATAAACATTATCACTAGCTAAATGCACCTGATTATCAACATGACTTTTATGACCCATCTGTTCTGTAAATATGTCTAAAAATTGAAAAGAAAAAAAAAACTTTGCGCTGCATTATTTAAGTTTAATTGCTTTATTTATTGCAGTCTATGATTATAAATATATCAGTTATTAAATTTTTTCACTTGTGGCAATCAACTTTTGCTACCTGTCCTATTATACTTCTTGAACAAACAGGCCCTAGCCCAGGGGTGGGCAAACCTTTTGGCTCAGGGGCCACATTGACTTTTAAAATTTAACAGACGGGCCGGGCCAGCACTAGATGCATACATATCAAACATAAACATAAAAAAGGCATTACAGTGTTAATATTTACATTCGCGTTTAGTGGGAACAGTGTTGTTGATCACCCTTTTTTGCCAGTGCATCGAAGTCTGGTGTTAGTTTTGGTGTGGCAATTCTCAGAACAGATCTGAGGTGTTCATTGCTCAACTGGGATCTGTGGGGTGCTTTGTTGATGTTCATAAAACTAAAAGTCTGTTCACACACATACGTAGAGCCAAACAACACCAGCATCCTCTGTGCCATCTTCTGGATGTTTGGAAATTTGGCTGCGCTTAATGAAGCATAAAACTCATCCAGTTGAAGAGAGTTGAACTTCTCCTTTAAGACGGTGTCACATTGGAGATCAATCAGTTCCAACTGCAACTCCTGTGGCTCGGTTTCAGGGTCCTGTGTGAAGGGACATGACACCAGCTGAAGTGACTTGTAAATTTTTCCAAAATCAGAGAACCGACGACAGAATTCCCCATGCAGGTCGTCCAGTGATTTCCTGTATTTTTTCACAAGTCGAGGGGCCTCTTTTAGCGTAGCCAGTGTGGGGAATTGAGCGAATGAGTTGTTTGACATTTGCTTTGAGGATAAAGCTAGCTTCGTTTTGAAGGCTCTGACGTTTGTGTACATTTCATGCACAAACTGGTCTTTCCCTTGTAGCTTCATGTTCAGCTCATTCATGTGTGTCAGTATGTCCACAGCAAAAGCTAAATCACAAAGCCAATCTGTGTCACTCAGCTCAGCAAAAATCGTCAGCTTTCTCAAGTAGCTCCAAAAATGAGATAATCTCCTGTTTGAGCTCCCACACTCGTCAACATACTTTCCCCAAACTTAACCAGTGGACATTGGAGTGGTAAAGCAAGTCCTGGTGATCAGCGTCAATTTCTTCAAGAAACGCAATAAACTGACGATGCTGAAGTCCCCTCACTCGAATAAAGTTAACGAGTTTTACAACTGGCTTCACTACGTAGTCAAGCTGCAATACGGATTTACACAGTGTTTCCTGGTGGATTAGGCAGTGTAAGAAAATTACCTCCTGCTCAGGGTTGTCCTCCTTCACCCTCTCCTGGATTCTTTTGAGCAATCCAACGTTTTTTCCAGTCAGATTTGGCGATCCATCTGTGGTAACGTTGGCGAGCGTACTCCAAGGTAGCTTGTGCCTATTTATGACCCCCTACACGCTGTCATACTAGTTCTCTCTCCGTGTTTTCCCCTTTAGGGATTCCATGACCAAAAACTCCTCCGTTATCTCAAAATTGTCATTAATCCCTCTGATAAAAATTAAAAGCTGAGCGGTGTCCTTTATGGCATTACTTTCATCCAGTGCCAAGGAATATAATGTAAATGACTCCGCTTTTTTGTTTAACTTGCTAGCTAAGTCTTCGTCAATTAGCTCATCACGGCGAGTCACTGTCCTGTGTGATAAGCTAATTTTTTCAAATTTGTTCTTGCTCTCAGGACACAAGATACCTGCTGTCTCTACCATGCACTCTTTGAGAAACTCCCCTTCGGAGAAAGGCTTGCTGGTCTTTGCTAATTTGAATGCCAGCACATAACTTGCCTTCATGCTTGATTCTTCGATGGCAGTTTGTCGGATAAAGGTGTTTTGCTGAGCCTGCAAACTAGCTGCCAACCTCTGAGCAGTAGCCGTTCATTCTTGCGTTGACTGGTTGTTAGTGTAATTAGCATGCTTGGTGGAAAAGTGACGGCTGATGTTGTATTCCTTTAAAACAGCAACGGTTTCTTGGCAAATAAGACATACAGCCTTTGACAGGACTTAAGTGAAAAAGTATTTAGTTGTCCATTCCTTATTAAACACTCGGCACTCACTGTCGACTTTTGTTTTCTTTGGCCCACTCATTGTTGCAGATGGGTTCAGAGCAGTAGCAGAGTAATAACAGAGAGTAACTGGGCTCCGCAAAATCAAGTCAATGTATCACTGTGCCTGATGCGCCACCTGGTGGAACGCCAGGTATTACAGGACAAGGTCAAACGAATGCAGTCATAATTGTGATATGATTTGATTTGGGCAATTTTGTACCAATCCTTGGCGGGCCAGATTAAAAAGACCAACGGGCCGGATGTGGCCCGTGGGCCGTAGTTTGCCTACCCCTGCCCTAGCCTAATGTTACTTGATTGTTTACCTTTTTTGTAAGATGTTTTGGATAAAACCTTCTGCTAAGCAAATAAATGTAAATATATATATTAATTCTCTGTATATATATATTAATTTTCCAACCCGCTGAATCCGAACACAGGGTCACGGGGGTCTGCTGGAGCCAATTCCAGCCAACACAGGGCACAAGGCAGGAACCAATCCCAGGCAGGGTGCCAACCCACCGCAGGACACACACAAACACACCCACACACCAAGCACACACTAGGGCCAATTTTAGAATCGCCAATCCACCTAACCTGCATGTCTTTGGACTGTGGGAGGAAAACGGAGCACCCGGAGGAAACCCACACAGACACGGGGAGAACATGCAAACTCCACGCAGGGAGGACCTGGGAAGTGAACCCGGGTCTCCTAACTGCGAGGCAGCAGCGCTACCACTGCGCCACCGTGCCGTCATTCTCTGTACATTGCATGCATATTTCCATATGCTGCTGTACACTGTATTATAAACCAGGGGTTCTCAGAAAAATCTTTTCAGTGGCCACACCTACGGGCACTAATGATGACTCATGGCCACACTTCTGAGTTTTGAATTTACAATATTAAATATTACATAAATATAAAAGTTCATAAAAATATATAATAAAAATATTGAGAGACAATGGCGGCGCGCTTAGACGCTGCGGCTGTGTGCTCTCCGACTCAGATTGTGTTTTTTCCACCCTGCCTGGATAAATACACGTATAGCCGGCAGGATATTTTATCTATCGGTTTACGGAGCGAGAGTTGCTCGACCTCAGAGTTTCTCCGCATCCACAACATTCCGGACAACATCGCACGAACACCAGGCTCTCCGTGGATTACAATCCCAGCTTCGAGGAGCCGGCGGCGGCGCAAAGAACGTAAACAAAAGAGGGGGTGCCGAGGCGGCGTGCTAGTGAGGCTAAGAAAGCAGCCACACAAACCACCGCTTCCAAGCATTTTCTCCTCAAATGTGAGGTCGCTGGCAAACAAACTGGACGAGTGACAGCTGCGGATTGCAACGGAAAAGATCATCAGGGACTGCTGCATATTGCTGATCACGAAGACGTGGCTTAATCCACTCATACTGGACACGGCGATCGAGATTGCAGGCCACACAGCACACAGGCAAGACAGGACAGAGCAATCCGGTAAGAAGAGAGGAGGGGGGCTGTGCATTTATGTGAACAATAGCTGGTGCACAAATTCCACCATAGTCACCAGACACTGCTCTCCAGACGTGGAGTTTATGACAATTAAATGCAGACCCATATACCTCCCCCGTGAATTCAATGCTATACTGCTAACTGCTGTGTACATAACACCAGATGTTAATGCTAACTCGGCTCTGGGGCTTTTGCATGACACCATCAGCAGTAAACAGAGCAAGTATCCTGAGGCTGTTCACATCATTTCTGGGGACTTTAATCATGCAGATCTGAAAGCAGTTCTCCCTCAATTCCATCAACACATAAAGTGTGCAACCAGGGGAGTAAAAACACTGGACAAGTTGTACACAAACATCAGACAGGCCTATAGGGCTAAACCCCTAGCACACCTTGGCCAGTCTGATCATACATCTCTGCTTTTAATCCCTGCATATACTCCCCTCAGGAAACAAGCTCCGATTATGACCAGGACTGTTACCATATGGCCCGAGGAGGCCTCCCAACAGTTGCAGGACTGCTTCCAGAGAACCGATTGGGAGGTTTTCTATCACCAAGACTTGGAGTACCACACTACGGCAGTCCTGGATTACATCAGGTTCTGCACGGACAACGTCACCAGGGACAGACGCATAAGGATTTATCCTAATAGGAAGCCCTGGATGACGAGGGATGTCCAGAGTCTGCTGAAAGCTAGGAATACTGCTTTCAGGTCTGGGGATGGGGCTCTTTACAGTGTAGCCAGAGCGAACCTGAAGAGAGGCATCCGAGAGGCCAAGGCAGCATACAGAAGGAGGATAGAAGATCATCTGAGGAGTAACAACACCAGGCAGGTGTGGCAGGGTGTCCAGCACATCACCGGCTACAAATCCAGCAACTCCTTGGCCGCTGAGGGAGACGCTTCTCTGGCAGAGGAGCTGAACATCTTCTTTGCCCGCTTTGAGGCGACACCAACAGCAGCTCCATCACAACAGCCTGTTCACAACAGCAATATACTCACAGTGGAAGAGTGTGAGGTGAGGCGGGTGATGAGGAAAGTGAACCCGAGGAAGGCTGCAGGACCCGACGGTGTGGCTGGACGGGTGCTGAAAGACTGTGCAGATCAACTGGCCGGAATCTTCACCAGGATTTTCAACCAGTCCCTGTCCCAGGCCACTGTCCCATCCTGCCTCAAGTCCTCAATCATTGTTCAGCTGCCGAAAAAATCCAACACGAAGAGTCTGAATGATTTCCGCCCAGTGGCACTCACATCTGTCATCATGAAGTGCTTTGAGAAACTGGTGCGGAGTCATATCATCGCCTGCCTGCCAGCAGACCTGGACCCATTTCAATTTGCTTACAAAGCAAAGAGATCCACGGAGGATGCTGTGGCCACAGCCCTTCATGCTGCCCTGACCCACCTGGAGCAGCAGGGGAGTTACGCCAGACTGCTCTTTGTAGACTTCAGCTCGGCGTTTAACACCATCCTCCCACAACGACTGGTGTCCAAACTGGCAGATCTGGGACTTCCATCACTCACCTGCAGTTGGATACTGGACTTCCTGTCGGGTCGCTCCCAGAGGGTCAGGCTGGGTCTCCACACATCCACTGCTCTCAGCCTCAATACTGGGACGCCGCAGGGTTGTGTGCTCAGCCCGCTCCTCTACACCCTCTACACATATGACTGTGTCCCCACTCATCATAGCAAGAAGATTATAAAGTTTGCGGATGACACGACGGTGGTCGGACTCATCTCGGGCAAGGAGGGTGAGCTAGCATACAGGGACAAGGTGGAGCGACTGTCAGAGTGGTGCACAGTCAATAACCTGCTCCTCAACAACAAAAAAACAAAGGAGCTTGTTATTGACTTTAGGAAAAACAAAACTGACATCCAGCCACTCATCATTGGCGGGGCATGTGTGGAGAGGGTCCCGGTGTTCAGGTTTCTGGGTATGGAGCTGGAGGATGACCTGACCTGGAGTGCCAACACCAAGGAGCTGCTAAAGAAGGCGCAGCAGAGACTGTATTTTCTGAGAATTCTCAGAAAGAACCACCTCTAAAAAAATCTGCTCCTTGCTTTTTATCATTGTTCCATTGAGAGTGTGCTCACATACGGACTGTGTGTGTGGTACGGCAGTTGCACTTCCTCAGAAAAGAAAGCGCTCCACAGGGTCGTCAGGACAGCGGAGAGAACAATTGGTTGTACCCTCCCCACTCTGGAACAAATCTACACATCCCGAAGCCGCAAAAAAGCAATAGACATTTCACAGGACTCATCACATCCCGGTCATTGCCTCTTCCAGCTTTTGCCATCGGGCAAGAGATACAGAGCTATGAAAACTAGGACAAACTGCCTTAAAAACAGCTTTTATCCGAAAGCAATCATGGCCCTGAACTCAAAATAAAACTGCTCCATATTATTCTTCCAATGTGCAATATAGACCGTAAGTCAACAAGTGCAATTTGTATATTTATTACTATTCGGTTTGTTATTATATTCTGTCTTTTTGTCTTTTTGTCATTTCAACTCTTATTCCTCACACTGAGTCGATTGCACCTTCAATTTCGTTGTTCCTTTGTAAAAGTGACAATGACAATAAAGATCTATCTATCTATCTAAAATCAGCAATGCTGTTTCATGCTGTCAAAGAAGTTTATTAAATGGAAATTCCTCCACACCTCTCTCCTCTACTGCTAAGCAGAGAGAAGCTTCAAGATGCTCATCTTTCAGTTTGTTACGGTGTTTAGAATTTAGGAAATGAAGTGAGCTGAATGTCCTTTTACACATCACTGTAGTCGGAAAAATAGTTAAAACAAGCAAAGCTACACAAGCGAGATCTTTATAGATTACATAATTCTTGACGACATCACACCAAAACTTTTCAGCTGTTACATCCTTTTCCTGAAATTTGCATTTCATATTCTCATCTCGTTGGAGTTCCATTAATGAGTATCTTATATTTGACCAGTCAAGGGAAGATAAGGAGGTGTACAGAGAGGATAAACGAACTTGAATGTCCTTAAAATGTTCAACATTAAGTTCGGAAAATAGGTTTGAGAGGAAAGTAAACTTCCTGAAAAATGTTGCTTCCTTAAATCTTAACCCAAGTTCATCATTTACTGTTTCTAAATAGCTCATAATTCTTTCGCACATTCTACTTTTGATATCAAATCGAGGAAACTAGAAAGAGTTGGAAAAATTAAATCTTTTTATTCTTTCACATGTAAACTGATGTGTGATATATTTTGGAATTTCTGGATTATATGAACAGTATCCACAAATGTTTAATCTGGTTGATGCAGCTTGCGATTTATTGAACTGAATTCAGGCAAAAATGAAATACTTGAGCACACAGCACTGCCCTGAAGTTGCTTAACCAGTTCCTTATTAACTGGTTTTAAAGCAGTCACTACGTTGTCATAAAGTTCACAAAGATGATGGATATTTGATTCAAAACTCAACAAACAAACTGAATTATAGTTGAGGAGCACATTATGATTCTCACATGTCGTTTCACAGAGTGACTGAAAGCTATTTTTAAATATACTGTGTGTATTCATTGCGTTAAAAGTTTTCTTTACAATAACCCCAACATCTTCCATTGTTTTATATACAGCTTTACAAATGAGAACTTCCTGATGAACAAAACAATGCAATCTGAAAACTTCACTGCTACAGTCATTCATAAAAAGTCTTAAAACACTGCTAGCCTTGCTCTGCATCATGGATGCTCCATTGGCAGTGATGCTACAGAGGTTGCTACAGGGAATTCCTAATTCATTAAGTCTAGATGTTATAGCTTTGTAAATGTTTTTTGCATTTGGGCATTCTTTTAGAGAAACCAAACACAACGTTTTTCTGAAAAAAACACCTTTGTCCATATCAAGAAACCAGGAACACACAACTATCTGATTGGTTTTATTGATGTCATTACTTTCATCAACTAAGAAACCAAAATATAAACTTCTTGAAACACTATCTGCAATCTCATTTCCTATGAAATTCCCAAGCTCTATAAATCTTGTTTGAGCTGTGTCTTTGCTAAGAGGAATGTCCCTGAATAATTGATTATCTGGTTGTATTGAAAGAACCAATGTTATAATAAATTCACCATCTGTGAATGGTTTCTGTACTTACCAATACAATAACAAGCTTTAAATGTAGCTAATTTCAGCTCATCCTCATAAAAAAGGAACACTTTCATAAACTTTTGTTGTTGAAGCAGATCTTTCCTAGAAGCGTTTATGAGTTCTCTGAAGGCATCCCGAGCACTTCAATACTTCCATTTCATGTGTATTGAAATGACGCTGAACTGCGCAGGATTTTATCTGTCGAATTTCAGTTTTATATTATGCGCATATCATCACATTTTCTGCCAAATCAGGCTTTAAAAAACTAAAAACTTTTCTTCCCACTCAGGATTAAATTTGCTTTTTTCATCTCTAAAATCACAGCGTTGTTTCAGGGTAGGTGAAACACCTATATCATTGCTGGCGCTCAGACTATTTTCATCTATCTTCTTTAGTTCTTTGTGCTTAAAATAATTTAGAAAGCTCATCATGGTTTACTTTTAAGGCTTTTTTTTTAATTAAAAAGCCAAATTTGCTATGGAAAATAACCTAAGATTTCACATGCTATATTTCACTCACAACCACAGAAAATACTGTTAAATATCACACTGATTATCAAACTAATTATCACCACAGAATCTCAGATTAGGTGATATGAACACAGACATGGCCTTTAACGGCAGGAAAACTGAAAACAAAGCACTAACAAAAAGTGAACAGTTCAGTGTGTAAGGTTGTTTACATCTGACTTCACAGCCCTCCCTAGCAGCTAGCAAGTAAACTGATCGTTAATTTACTGAAACAGCAAACGTAATATTAATGTCAGAGATAGGAGTATTATCTTAGAAGATAATTATAGTCAATTAACTTTTGTGTATATAGAGGGGCATTTGGATTGTATCTGCATGCATCGAACAAGAGTTTATTCATTCGATGGAACCAGCTCTGGGGCATCTGTTGGTGAAGACAGATTCACTGATCCTGACTTTGATCCTATGATCTTCGCAGAGTCAATGGAGGCTCTGATCGAGGTTCTTGAGTGACTGAGCAAGGAGTCTAAGTGTCTGGTGACTCTTCCTAAGAAGTCAGTAGACAGATTGGGAGAGCATGGGGGGTTATGAGGTTGCTGGAAAGGGGTGTGTGGTGCTCCTGATATCTATGCAAAAGACCAAAGGTCCAAGTCTTTAGAGTCCTGGTGCTTCCTGTCTTGCTATATGGTTGTGAGACATGGACCACATGACCTTGCCCAACACCCAGTCCATACAAGCATTGAACAGAGTAGGAGCAAGAAAACACCCCTGACGAACCCCAGAATCAACTGGGAAAAACACAGAGGTTCTGCCTCCACTCTGTACAGCACTCACAGTACCAGTGTACAGGCCTGTCATGATATTCATCAACCTTGAGGGGATCTTGCAAACCCTCAGGATGACCCACAGGGCAGCTCGAATGCTTTACAAAAATCGACAAAGGCTGCAAAGAAACTCTGCTGATATTTGGGTTTGCACTCCATGAGAACCCTCAGTGATAGGATGCGGTCGATGGTAGACTTCTTAGGCGTAAAACCAGACTGCTCTGGTCGCTGGTAGGTGAGCAAGTGATTACGGATCCTATTGAGGACAACCCTAGAAAGGACTTTAGCCAGAACCAAGAGCAGTGTTATCCTCCTGTAGTTGCCACAATCCAGGCGATTACCCTTTCCTTTCCAGATAGGGATGATAAGTCCTGTTTTCCAGTCAGTTTGGATAACACCAGTCTCCCAAATGTAAGCAAAGATTTCTTGCAATGCCAGGATGACAGCCTTACCACCAGCCTGGAGAAGTTCACCCCAGATCCCACAGATCCCTGCAGCCTTGCCTCCCCTCAGCTGGTTCACCACCTGTGCAATCTCAGTGAGATTGGGTGGTTTACAGATAATTGTAGGATCAGCCTCAAGAACCATAGACCCAGAGATATCCAACGTTGTAGCCAGAGGATCAGCTGTGAACAACTGCTCAAAGTAACCAGCCCAGCGGGTCACAACTGCAGTGTCATCCGTAAGGACTGTTCCTTCAGCCGCCCTGACTGCTACTCTCCAAGGAACAGATTTGGATGTGCATAATGCTTCGATTCTTCTGTAAGCAGGACGTGGGTTGCTAGACCACAGATGGTGTGTCACTTGCTCACAGATTCCTCTAACAAACGCCTCTTTATCTGCCCTCAGAGCCCTTGCAGCCATCCTTCTTAGTTCCCAGTACAGACCAGAGTTGCCATTGAGCTGTGTGCTGTGGCTCCTCTTGATGATATCCAGGGTGCCCTGCGAGATGAAGCACCTCCTTCAGGGAACACCGGTAACACCAACACAACTCTCAGCAACCTTCAGGGTCTTGTCACAGAAGGTCTCCCACATCACATTAGGAACAGCAGTCACACCCAAATCCACAAGTTCCTCACACAAACTGCTTGCAAACTCGTTAAAAACAGCTTGGCCTTGGTGTCTGGCCAAGTCCAGGCTCATTTTCCTAGTAGGTGGTGTCCTACTGGACCTAAGCTGAATCTTCAGAGTAGCAACAACTAGTATGTGGTCAGAATTCACAAACTGGGCTCTTCTATAGACCCTGCGGTTTTGACAGCCATCAGAGCGACCAGACCAATAAAAGGTGCATCCACTTACAGAAATCTGGCCAGTCCCAGGTCTGCACACCTCACAGAGTGCCGCCACTGAAATGCGGAGTTTACGCAGCTCCTCTGACAACAGAGGAAGATGATCATCATGCCAGACAGACAAGACATTCAACGCGCCTACCCGGATGGGCCACTTCAAACTGCGACCCGAGTGCTGCTGTTCAGCGGGTGACGCCTCAGCACCACACTGGTTCTGATCCCCAACAGGCCTGAGCCCATTGGCTCTCTGACAGTTTCGACTCTTCCGGGGATGGGGCTCCAGAGGGCTTTCCCCCATCCCTTTCAATGATGCGAGCTGCCTTCCAATGGGTGGCTGCAGCAGAGCTACTCCCAAGGAGAGCAAAAAGGTGTCCTTTCTGTTGTCTCCTTCAGAAGTTCACAAATTGAAAAAAACTAAACCTCTGCATCCCACATTCACTGGGTAGGCTTTAGTGTTCTAGCCTTAATGTTCTGCTTCAGTAGCAAGCCCCACACAGTGTAACTTGTTATGCCTCATCCACTGATTTCATCCATGGCTTAATGAGCTCAATGATGTAAACTATATGTACTGTAGCAGACCAGAGAACTAAGTCAGGTCTTAGGGATGTAATGGTGATCTCTAATGGAAAGATGAGCTGTTTGCCAATGTCTGCTTTCATCTCCCAGTGGTGGACCAAATGTAAACTGGTCTAGCTCTAGGGGTGAGGAGACATTTTGACAAGTCTTTTCCCACTCAAGGATGAAGGCAATCGTTTTCTTTTTGGGAGGAGAACATTGAAGGTGAATCTCTTGGTCTCCAGGCCTGAAGGAAGGGGCTTTAGAATGCAGTGAAATACCCTTGAGTGAGACTGCTCTTACACACTGTTGGATGAGTCTGAAGCATGCAGATGTAGACAGAACTTTATTATTTCCCAAGGGGAAATTTGGATTTTTACAGTAGCTCTTTAAATAAACATTGGAAAGTTTTTCTTTGCTGCGGTGGGTTGGCACCCTGCCCGGGATTGGTTCCTTCCTTGTGCCCTGTGTTGGCTGGGATTGGCTCCAGCAGACCCCCGTGACCCTGTGTTTGGATTCGGCGGGTTGGAAAATGGATGGATGGATGGAAGTTTTTCTTTACACAGAAAACCATAGACACATGGAATAAGTTACCATGTAGTTGTGGTAGACAGTAGGACTTCAGGAACTTTACAAAACTAGATTTGATGTTATTTTGGAAAAATTAAGTGGATAGGAAGGGTAAGCTTTGCTTATAAAGAAGCATGCCAGTTGCATTTATTGACACACTTTTGCTGAATAATTGGTTGACTGGAAATACCAAGTACCAAGTACTCAGTGTGTCACTGAGAGGATATACAGCATTGTTTGAAATGGCACTCAGTTTTGTTTTAGTTCTCTCCTTTGCTACTACATTCAGAGGTTCTACAGTGCATCCCATAAATGAGCCTGCTATGCTGGCATCGAACATAGAATACCCACTGATGAAGATTTACTGGTGTTGAAAGCACACCTTACACTGCTCTGATGATAAATCATAGCCAAATTGCTTTCATTTGCCACAATTCCTTAACCCTTTGAACCCGGCAGGCCAGTTTTGGCGAATACACCCAAAAGGCCAGTTTACCAGTCTGGCCATCTACCATCATAATCCGGCGGGCTGCTATACCGACCAGTGCTATATGATTGTCTGCATCATGTGCACCACTGATGCCGCTTGGTTTTGCCAATCCGATTGCTTATGTTTTTGCATGTAGGTTTATAAGATGAAACTGAGAACGTTTTATCTGGTTTTGATTTCTTTGTCATGCTGAAACGTAAAAATCAGTCAAGCAAAGCAAAAAAAAGCAGTAGATAGTACTGCAGCAGGTGTCAAGAAGTGGCGAACTGAGCAGTCAGCTGCTCCAAAACCTAGTTGCAGTAAAACAGGTATCGGAGACAAAACACGGCCAAAAAGGCAGCTATTTACAGCTGATCAACCCAAACAGTTGCTGTTAGAATCTGACTCAGAGGATATTTTAGTTAGAGATTATGCTGCCGATGATTTTTAAAGTGAAATAAGTGATGTAGAAGATTCAGACAATTACTTACCTGCTGGGCGCAATGCTCCTGATAGCGGTCATATAACTTGGATAGCTAACACAGATTCATTCTCAGTTACAGATTCAGAATTCGGACCTTCAGAAAATGTTGGTCCAAAAAGCATTCCTAATTCCATTACAAGTGAAAGTAGGCCACTGGATTATCTGTCACTGTTTTGGGATTATTCAGTGTGGAATATCATTGCACAGGTGACAAATCGGCAGGCAGAGTACGCAAAGGAAGAGAAACCTGATAATAACAGTGCCAAATCTTTTGATCCGGTCACCGTCCCTGAACTGAAAGTATTTTTTGGGTGCCTTATTACCATGAATCAGTTGATTCCTAAAGATAGATACAAACAGTACTGGAAGCAGAAGGGGAGCTGGATCACCACTACGTCTGGATTCACTAAGGTTTTCACTCGGGACAGATTTTTAGCCATCTGGTCAATGTTGCACTGTGTAGATGAATGAAATCCAGCTGTGAACAAGAGCGATAAGATATACAAGAGCCGACCAATTTTTTACATCATTGTGGCAAACTTTTAGCAACACTATGCTCTAGCTTGTGAACTTTCACTTGACGAAGGTATGATTCCAACAAAAAATGCACTTAGTATAAAACAGTACATTAAAAGGCAAACCAATCAAGTGGGGCATAAAGACATTTTCTACTGTGTGAGAGCTCAAGTGGTTATATAATGAATGCAGAAGCGTACACCGGAAAAGTTGATGATGATTTGAACTGGGAGTGAGTGGTTCCTTGGTAGCTCGGTTGTACAAGCCATTCAGAGGACAAAATCACTGTATATTTACTGACCTTTTTACACTTTCATAACAATCACAGAGTACTTGTTGGAGAAACAATGTACACAACTCTGTGGTACCACGCTGACCAACAGAAAGAAATTTCCCAAAGAAATTGTGAAGAAGATGAAACGTGGTTCTCATTTACTGCTGTTCAACGGTAAGACAGCTGCTGTTATTTGGTGTGACAAGAAATCAATCTATTTCCTGTCGACCACAATGCCAAGGAACACAAGCGCATACCAGTCTCGTGCTCAGCTGTGGTGAAGGCTTACAATTCCTACATGGGTGGCACTGACAAGAACAACCAAATGACCAAGTTACAAAGATGCAAACGCCACTACAAGTGTTTGAGACGTATCATGGTGAAGTTCTTTGTGTGGTGTGCATTCAATGTGTATGTCATACAGAACCACTACAAGCCACACAGCAAACCTGGAAAGCATGTTCACACGTTTCAGATGTTTGTTGATGAACTGTGTCGTGACTTCGTGGGGACATAACGTTGCATGCTGGTGCTGACAAAGCACTGCTGCAGAATGAAGCCAATATCCCACTACACTTACCTGAGCGACCGCAAAGAGCAACTTCAAACAGAAGATGTGCCATCTGTTCGGAGAAGTACAAGCAAGCAAGTAGAGTGCATCCAGAAGCTAAGGACATGGACTTGCCAAAACGTAGTAAAACTGTGTAATGATGCAAATTGTGTAAGGTGTTTCTGTGCATTGGTTTTGGCAACAAAATTTCTTTTGAGGCATATCATTCAAAGGTTCAGTGCTAGCGATAGGTCATCAAAATGTAGCTGCATTGACGGTACTTGTGATAAAAACTGTACACCTTTATCTTACAGTGTACTGAGACTCAAAATACGGTGTTATAACAATGTAAAATGTCTCTTTGTTGTAAAGTGTTACTTTTCAAGTTCCAAATATCACGTTTCAAAAATCATTGAAAATTGTAGGGGAGCCCAGGATAATGGGTGGGAAAGGGTGGGGAGGTCAGGGTTCAAAGGGTTAAGGCTAATGTTCCACACTTTCACATGGAGCCCATTGACTGTTTAGTTAGGGTGACTGCCTTGGCCCACCTTGAAGTCTTCTCCTAGAGGTGCACCTTCACTTCTACTACCACCATCTATGTCCATTCTGGTGCTGTGGCCTTTTTTCAGATTAACCAACTCCTTCCATCTTTATTCCCTCTTCCCTCTTCATTTAAAGCCTTAATTTTGAATACCAGAGGCAACTTGAGGACATTGTGCCATACAGCTCTATGTTAGATAGATAGATAGATAGATAGATAGATAGATAGATAGATAGATAGATAGATAGATAGATAGATAGATAGATAGATAGATAGATAGATAGATAGATAGATAGATAGATAGATACTTTATTAATCCCAATGGGAAATTCACATGGTGCTGAGGCACCATGGAACTCCAAGCCATTTTTTGATGTATCCTGCAATTGCTCTTTCCATTTTTTATTCCTGCTGAAAATGGGACCTCATAGACTGTTAGTGGCCATTATACTTGTGGCATTAGTCAAAACTATAAGTATTACAATTTTAGTCTGCCTGGCAGCACAGCCTCGTCAATAGTATTAAGGCCACTGGTAATTTCCTTTTGCAACCACTGCACTTGCCCTGTGTCCTTTAGGCTAGAATTATACTATTTGCCAAAACTTCTAATAAGCAAATTCTGACAGTGTCTGAGCAGCCTATCTCCAATGAAGAACTTCACATGGAACTGCAACAAAATTAAGATGGTTTAATTTTCATGTGGGCGAAATTGATGTTCTCTTGCACTTCTCAGAGAATCCTTGTGGTACATGGGTACTGTCACACACATGTGTTTCAGGGACAACTGAAGGGCTCTGAGGGTGGTAATTCTCCAGACCAGGGGCCTCATGTATAAACGGTGCGTACACACAGAAATGTTGCGTACGAACGTTTCCACGCTCAAATAGTGATGTATAAAACCTAAACTTGGCGTAAAGCCACACACATTTCCATGGTACCTCATGCCCTGGCGTACGCAACTTCTCTGCTCGGTTTTGCAGACTGGCGGCACCCAGCGTCAAAGCAGTGCTACTGTTCCTGTGTGATCATTCTTTCTTTCTTAGACCCACATTCCTGACGCGGCTTTATAAATACACTGAAATTAACTGCATATTGTTTATTAGTGTAATGCATCTGATTGTAATTAACCTGTAGCAATATAATGGTCTAGGGAATAGCCATAGTATTCCAAATACCATAAATGCTTTACCGTTGTTACGCTCACTGCGTCTGCTTCTTCTTTCAGCTGCTCCCGTTAAGGGTTGCCACAGCGGATCATCTTTTTCCATATTACTCTCACTGCACCACTCGAAATATTTATATCACTGTATCTGAGTGGGGAATCAGAGCAGCAGCTGATCGGAAAGAGAACTATCGGTATACAGTTTCAAGCACACACTACCTCAGCCACGGCAAAACGCATCAAAGCTTTTCCTGTACAGACCTCGCGTTTCAGAAAAAGTTTCATCCCAAGAACTATAAACGCACTCAATCAAGTGCTCCTTGTAGAACTGTTTGTACTTATAAGTACAATTACCTCACTGTAAACTTGCACTACAGTTCTAATATTGCACAACCTGCGCCACTTTATAAAGCGCATATGATGACGATTACATTTTTAAGATGAAATGCAGCAAAATATGTTGCTTATAGTATACAGATAAAACTTTAACTTCATTTAAATAATCTGTATTGTTAATAATTAAACATGTGAGGACACGGTGCCGCAGCACTAGCTAGTTCACGGATAGCTCCTGCCTTGCTCTGTATTATTTTTGGTGCTGACGCGACACTGGAAGGATAGACGGATAGAATAATTAAACATGTACTACGAAGATATTTCAATGTTCCTTAAAAGTTTTGAAGAATCGGCGTTCTAAGCTTACAGATGGCTTAACGTCTATTACAGAGCTGATTGTGTGGCGATTGGGTATTTGGAGAAAGAAAAGTAAGGACAGGAATTGGAGGTTAGTACATTTAAAAGAGACAGTACTTCTGTAATAAATTATTTCATCGAAAGTCGCACATAGCGCAGCAAGCCTCTTGTGTGAGATATGAACAATCACTGCGCCACTGTGTTCCCATGTTTAATAACATGCTTTCATTCCTATCATCATGAAAAAGATATCACGTATACATCTCAGTATTTTAATTATTCAGAGAGCTGTAATATCACGAATGTAATGCATTCTGTGTCCTGTCGGAAGGAAGAGAAAGCCCGGAAGCACGTAGTGATTCACACACATAGAGCATATAGAAGATCAAACACAGAACAAAGCATTTAACGTGCTACTTGAGAAACTAGTAAAATAAACGATTTTAAGATGAAGTTTATGATGTTCTACTTTAATGGCAAAATAAACTACGTCATTAAAGTGGAAATTTCGAGATTAAAGTTGACATTTCGTGCTTTTTTCCCACTGTGTGCCTATTTTCTTTCTCTGTACCCTAATAAGCTTTCATGTGACACTCAGACGGTGGGCTACAACTTGCCTTTTCACGGCGACTTTGATATGTGATTTCTTTTTTATTTCGGGCACTGTGCGACTTTGTGAACTTGAGCTTTCGAGTTTCTCCGACACTCACTCGATCAACTTCCTTTTGTTGATTATACCACTGTTTAAACCAACAAATAGTACGTTTTTCCTTTGCCTCCACTTGGTATTCGCTGAAATTGTTATATTTTCCCCTGTGCTTTTCCCATTGTCTTTTCACAGAAGGCTATTTATATCAATTTGCATATTCAAAGAGGCATAATTCTGGGAGGAGTTGGGGTGGGGCAGAAGGCGCGTGCATGTGCGTTACTTTTCACACTGATCGGGATTTATGTAGTGGAAGAACGTGGAAGTATGCATCTGGATTTTTCGGTGCGTACGCACATTCCCGCTTTTGTGCTTACGCCATGTTATAGTGTGAGTTCTACGCACGGCGTTATACATGAGGCCCCAGGAGTTGATGCTGTTGCTTAATGCCTTTCTTTCTCCTCCCTCTGCAGAGCAGAAAACTGACACCCGTTCCACCTTTGATTTCACTTCGTCATACACCCTCCTGGACCTGCCTCTTCCTGCCTGGATCCCATATAACCACCTCCTACACCATGTCAAGACAGTCTCGTATTGAACTCCAGTCTGAAAAGACTCTAATAACAGATGTGACAAGAATACACGGGAGACATCAAAGGTTTGGGGCAGCCACAAGTGTAATATGGCCTGGCTGCAAATGGGTAATTTTTCAAGAGTAGCGTTTGGTACAAAGTCCAAGACAGAACTGATTCAGAGATGCAAAGACGGCAGCTGTAAGCCCGGGATCGGAAGTGACGTCATCGTAGCTGTCGGAACCAGATGTGACATCATCATAGGTGCCGGGACCCGGTGAGATTTCCTGTGAATGGCCTTCAGATGATTGAGAGAGAAAGTCAGTGCACCTCGCAACCCCAGAGGTCTGGCGTGGAATTATCACTATTCAGATAGCTGTATGACACAGATAGCTCTTTTTTCTTGTTTTGCATTTCAGAATATGGGGATCATGAAAGTGCCCCAACTCTTAATTATTTGTTTGTGTCATTCCTACAGTAGTAGTGTTCAATGTTGTTAAATCGTCCATATAGCGTAGTATATAATATATTTTTTCTTAGGTTTATGCTTTATTCTGTAATGTGGATAATATGATTTGTAACATTGATTTTCAGAAAAAGGAACTGCATTCTTTAATTTGTACATTTGGTAAAGTGTCCTAACATACCACTGAAAATAAAATCACATATCTCCTCTATGGACTATCCAACGCACCAACCATGTTTATTAATGCAGAAATAATAATTCCAATTCACTCCCAATGACTAAATATATTTAAACACTAGTAGCCAAATATTATCATAAACTTTTACTATCCAAAAAGTAAAATGGAATTTGTCAACTGTAACATGATTAACACAGATAAAAAATTAAGAAATTAGTCAGTTTGCAACAATCAATTTCTTGGTTTTTAAGGGAAAACTAACAAATGGTGTCCAATAGAATATTAATTATAGAAGACTGCATGTACGTTTTCTATATAGATTGTGGACGGCTTTACTCATACTGTTCATTTTGCAAAACACAAGCACACAGAGGAAATTGATTTCCACAGTGTAGTTCCAGCCCCATGGAAACGAGTTTCCCTCTAGTATGAAATGAAGGATGACCACAAGAAAGAAAAAGTGTTACAGAATGCAGTTTGTCATTCAGTTGCATTCAACTTTTCCTACTAACCACATTAATCCAATAATCAACAAAGCATAAAAAATGCACAGTCAGAGGCTGGAGAGAGTTTCTAAAGAATGTCTCATCTCAGTACAATCTTCACAGTAGAGCACAAGCTCTTAACAATACATACAGAGATTGACACTCCGAAGGAATATAATATCGAAGAAACTGGCAGCATCTTTCAATGCACACTTTTCAAACTAGCAGGTTGAATGATTTCTTGATAAGGAACACTGACTCTGTGTCTTTTTACTGAAAAATAATGGTTAATTATATGTTGATATATATTTTTCTATTTCTTATATTGCACACTATAAATATTTTCATGCATTGCTGATCTTTTTCAGAGTCACTGAGTTAAATATAATTGATTCAGTATCATGATACTCTTCCGTCCAAAAATAAATACAAAATATGGTTTATAGATTTTTAAAATGGCATTTAAGTGCTTTTAATGTCTGAAACAGTCTTTCTGATACATGCAGAATTCATCTTGTAACATTACCCACCAAACTAAGTCTTTTTAACCTGCTTATGAGGTGGTCTAATTTAGTAAGCAACTTTCTTCTCGTTCTTCAACTCCCAGAAGCACATAGCGGCTGCATTTATTTATACTTCATGCTCAGAACACATTCACGCACGCATTATGGCTGCCACTCGTTCCCAGAGTTCATTTGACGTGTCATCTGAGCAGGTCCTCAGAAATTACCACGACGCACAGTGTGATAAAAGTCAGAACGTGACGTCAGAGTCTCTGTTTACTATCTACATGTGTGATAGAAAGACGCTTTGAGGATCCTCTGGGAGTGATGTACGTATCTTGATGTTTGATGCATGGTTCGATGTGGTGAAGCAAAATGCCAACATACAAATTAATTCGTGGTGCTTTTATATTCAGGCATCGCATATTCCCCAATGTAATGACACAATACATTTTAAAAGTTTCACATACCATCTTTTGTGCCATCTTTTTTTTTCCGGGGCTTCCTCCTGACCTGACAGCAGTGGCAAACAGCAATAGATCAACACACAGAACACATTAAATGTATGATATTCCAGCTCTCTGCACATTTAGAAGCCTTAGATTTATACTTGATATCATTTTCATGATGAAATGCATTAAAGTATGTATGTCACATTTTACAGATAAATCGTTAATTTCGTTTAAATAATGAATACTGTTAATAATTACACACATAAGGGTGACACGGTGGCGGAGTGGTAGCACTGCTGTCTCACAGGGAGTCATGTCACTGGTATTCACTGCCTTTCCACAGTGGGCTCCAGTTTCTTTCCAAAGGCATGCAGATTTGGTTACACTAAAATGACGCTAGTGTATGTGAGAGCTTGTATTCACCTTGCGTGTCCAATGCTAGCTAGTATGGGTACATCCCTGGCAGTGGCGGCTCGTAGCTAAAATTAGCGGGGGTGCTGCTCCAGAAAATTTTTAGCCTTTATTTTAAAATTGTGTAAAAGGAAACAAACATGTATAAAAAGAAAATTTATTCAGAAACTGAAAAAAAAATGAATCAAATAGAATAGCTGAAAGCAAGATAATAATCTAATTCTACACTTTATCACATTCAAGAATATGGTACACGGTTTTTAAGCACAACACACGTGGAGTAAAAAAAAAAAAAAACACTACCTTCCACCAGCATGCCAGGGTCGGCACTGCGGGAGCGACAGTGCTCTCTCTCCCTCGCAGCCTCGCGTGCAGCTTCCTATGTGCGCATGCGCACAACAGCCAAACACCGCGCCGCTGGAACTGTGAAGCATGCAGTTCCATACAAAGATTTTTGTATCTTTTTCATAAACTGGGGGATGGCTACTGACATTAAGCTTAAGGATTATATATTGTACAAGTATAAAGAGAGAATTAAAGAAAAAAGGACTCATTATATTAAATGTTATCGATAATATCAAGTGGAAATAGGGGGTGCTGCACATCCACAGTGCCTATACTGATGCCACTGATCCCTGGATTGATGGATTTAATTCTTAAACATCCTTTCCAGAGATATTGCGGCAAGGTGTCCTCGGAATTTAATGGGTGTTCCAGGCAATTCACAACACAGCGAAGCCGAACCTGTTCTCACCGTGATAATATCTCGCACTTCCACCTGGTGGATTCTTCCTGATTTAAGTAAAGTACACACACCAGTATAAATAATAAAATGCTTGTGTAACAGGAGAGTCCGCTGGAGCATGCGTTGCATTCCATGAAATATAAACCTGGCCTTAGTCCTAGTCTTGGTCCACTGCTAGTGTGCAGTGCTGGGGCACACTGTAACAGCACACAACCCGTCTTGTTACAATAAATATGTACTAGGAAAAGATTAGCATGGAACCATTGTGAGCTCATAGCACACTGCAATTTGCCTAAAATGTTTTCTCTCATTCTGTATGAAAACATGAAATAACACATTTTTCTCAGTCAGCACTATAAACTACATGAATTAAGTAATATTTTAGTAAAATATCATCTCTGAGTGGCGTATTCCTTTCAATTTGAGAAATTGAATAAAATGTTCAAAATTATATTGGATAAAGAAAAATTTATAAACATTACAAATGGTGACTCAATTTGGAAATGATGCTTAACAGATGACTGTGGATCTTATGTGCAAAGCCGGAAGAATGCATTACAAAAAACTGGAACTACCAAAACAGACAGCTTTGTTTGAGTTAATGGTACTGCAATCACACTCAAAGTACTTCAAAGTAGGACAAAGTATTAAATTCAGTCATGTGCCAACCGTGTTGGAGAGTGTTACATTTAAAAGTACAATACTCATTACTTACAAAAAAAGTAACTAAAGATGTTATACAGTAAATTGTTGTAAAATGAAATGCATTACAGTTTGTTACTTTTGCAGTACATTTGTTCTTTTGTATGAAAAACTCCACATTTCATTGGCCAGCATTTGTTATTGAATCCTAAACTCATAAAAGACCATTCTTGAAACTGACCAGAAACAGCAAAATTTTATATTTTTCTTCTGTTTTATAAATATGTTTTGTCTTTCAAGTGCAGCAAAGTAAAAAAAGATTCCCAAACTTAATCCCCCAAAGATTCATGGTATGAACACTAGCCACCACACCACCAGATCATACTGTTTGAAAATATCCATAGCAAATAGGTTGATTAAAACTAGATTAAAACTAAACTGATTCTTTATTTGAAGGTTACAGCACACACTTTTCTGCTTGGCTGTGCAATTGTGCCCAAAGGACCGGTGTACCATATTTGCTTCTTCCCTTACACTCAGTGCTGCTACATTAATCCCTGGCTCCCTTATACACTAAACTGGGAAGATTAAATTTACCACTTAGCACATGCAAGATTAAATGTATACCTATAACATTCATTCATTTCTTTTCATTCATAGCATGCTATGTACTTGCTTAACGTTTTCATCATTAGCTGTCACCAAACGGCTGGAGCATTTGCATGTGAACGATGTTACACAAACAGCAGCAGGCATTGTCTTAGAAATTATCTTCCATAGTAAAATTAATGTATATCTGTTTTTTTAGGTAACATAAATATTTTAACTTCAATTAAAAGTATTGTGTTAAGTTACTTGTAAATTTTAAAAATTAACGTTTTCCAGAACCAATTTTATTTTAAATTTTCACATTTGGCTAAACTGTGGATAACACATTTTTCATGGTATTTGAAATGTCGATTAATCCACAGCTTATCTAGTAAGTATCAAGCAAGTATTTATTTTCTAAATGAACAAAGCATGCATGCTAAACTGGTTAAAGATAAAACTCAATGGTTTCTGTAAAGTGGCATTTTGGGCTCCCTTTTATGAAGTTCATCACTGTCAGCATTCAAAGAAAGAGCAACCTGTTAAAATGAAAATAAAATGTAATACAAGTGTAAACTAAGAATATAGACTTAATGATATCACTGCACAAGAGTAAAAAAGCAAAGTATGCATGTCCACATTATAATCTTTGGCAGAGTATGTGTTAAAAAATGAGAAAAGGTACACTTTTCTGATAAGTTCCGAAAGTAAATGGAGTGGTTGGATCAGAGTCTGTTCAAAGGTGTATTTACTTCAGGCTTTAATGTAGACAAATACTGTTTGTGATCAGAAAATGTACATTAATTTCAGGTGTAAATAGGGCCAAAGGGTTGGTTGGACTGGAGAGAGAGAGAGTTAATTTGTAGAAGTGCACAGGGAAAGCAAAGGCTAAAAAACACAATATAATCTTCATGTTATTTACATTTATTTTTAAAATCCTCACTTGACTACTGACTTATTAAGAAAAAAAAGTGTTAAAATATTCATTTGTTAAAATAAAAATATTTGTCAAACTAGCCTCCATATCACATGCTATCCTGTATATTGCAACTAAAACATAAAACCACTTCCTTTTTAAGCCTAAAGTTTTTATAGTAACTAGTAAAAAAGTAAAATTCAGGCAGCTATGTACAAAGGTAACACAGATGTTAACTGAACTGAATGCAGCACGAAACTTCAGATTGACTATCAATGTCACTAAAACTAATGTGGATACAAAGCCAAAATGCTACTGAATGAAGAATACCACAAAATGAAGGAGATCAAGTTTATTATGGATAATGTCACGGAAAATTGGATGAGGGGGTTTGGACATGTTGTATATAGTACAGTAATCCCTCCTCCATCGCGGGGGTTGCGTTCCAGAGCCACCCGCGAAATAAGAAAATCTGCGAAGTAGAAACCATATGTTTATATGGTTATTTTTATATTGTCATGCTTAGGTCACAGATTTGCACAGAAACACAGGAGGTTGTAGAGAGACAGGAACGTTATTCAAACACTGCAAACAAACATTTGTCTCTTTTTCAAAAGTTTAAACTGTGCTCCATGACAAGAAAGAGATGACAGTTCCGTCTCACAATTAAAAGAATGCAAACATATCTTCCTCTTCAAAGGAGTGCGCATCAGGAGCAGATGTCAGAGAGATAGAGAAAAGCAAACAAATCAATAGGGCTGTTTGGCTTTTAAGTATGCGAAGCACCGCGGCACAAAGCTGTTGAAGGCGGTAGCTCACACCCCCTCCGTCAGGAGCAAAGAGAGATTGAGAGAAAAACAAAGAAGCACAAATCAATACGTGCCCTTCGAGCTTTTAAGTATGCGAAGCACCATGCAGCATGTCGCTTCAGGAAGCAGCTGCACAGAAGGTTGCAACGTGAAGATAATCGTTCAGAATTTTTAGACGAGCGTTCGTATCGTCTAGGTTTGCGAACAGCCCCCCTGCTCAATCCCCCTACGTCAGGATCAGAGAAAGTCAGCGCAAGAGAGAGAGGGAGAAAAGTAAGTTGGGTAGCTTCTCAGCCATCTGCCAATAGCGTCCCTTGTATGAAATCAACTGGGCAAACCAACTGAGGAAGCATGTACCAGAAATTAAAAGACCCATTGTCCGCAGAAATCCGCGAACCAGCAAAAAATCTGCGATATATATTTAAATATGCTTACATATAAAATCCGCGATGGAGTGAAGCCGCGAAAGGTGAAGCAAAATATAGCGAGGGATTACTGTATAGAGGATAACCAGACTGGAAAAGCATGGAAGCACTAAGTGGGAAAAAAGAAGATCTGAGAGGAAAGCAAGGGATTAGGTGGACAGACTTGGTGGTAAGAGATTTGAAATACTGAGTCTAAGAGAAGAGGATGCTGCAAACAGGGAGACAGATGATCAGTTGGTAAGTGGTTGCAGAGTGGCTTCATGTAAAGAAGAAGTTAATTTAAGCAAGTGTTTGCTAGTAACTTTAGTATCTTTAACATTGTGAACATCATTACCAGGTGTAATATGGCAGGGAAAGCAGACCAGGGTTGACAACCAAAAAAAGGCTGGGGTACCAGCCAGGTAACCCCTTTTATAAAAACAAAAAGAAAAGACAGCTAGCAAATGGCTCAGTGTTAGGCAAATCAGGAACCAACAAATTATCAAGTATTCCAACTACCATGGCTGCTTGACATCGCAAATGGAAGAATTAGAAGAAAGTACATATTTATAGATGATGATAATGACTGGTTTCTAAGTCGATTTTGATTTCCAAGAGCTATCCTCTTGGAACTGTGTGCTGAACTGGCGCCAGCTTTATAAAGGCAGACTTTGAAGAATTGTGCTTTATCTGCTCCTCTGCAAGTTCTATCCACTCTTGGGTTTTTAACCACAAGAGCTTTTCAATGTGAACTTGCTCACTGATCGGTATTTCACAAACATCACCAAGTTGCGCCATGCCAGCTGTATAGAATGGAGTCCCTTCTGCTTGTCATCCAGATATATAAGATTTCCTTAGACTGTGGTTGAACTGTGAAACATCAAACCGCAATTCACAGCAACAAATGTAATCGGAGTGGTCAGCTGCACAACACATTGCTATTGCAATGGCACTGGACAAGTTGAATGAGCTGGCATTACAGGATATCTAGCTAGAAAACCTATAGAAATGGCAGCTCCACACTGTCACAGGTGCTTTTTCTAACTAGTAGGGCGAAAGGCAAGTAGTTCTTTTTAAAATAGCAAGTCACCTCTAATAGCCATGTAAAGAGAAGAGACTCAATCCGTTGTGTCGGTCAGCGCTGATGCTACACTATAAAGGCGCCTTCAAAGAATAAATTTGCTTATGTAACTCTATTAATGTGCAGCTCTATAGTCCACAGAAAGTGTGTTGCATTATGCAGGCATGTAGTATCCTGCTTACCCATACCTGAAGAGCTGTGGTATGATGAACCTGACCCACCGAATGATCAGCCAAATCGGACAGCGTTACAACTTCATTTGAATGTAATTACCAGAATGTAAAAACAGATCATCAGATGCAGCATTTATTTTTCAACCAATTAATTTAAATTGTGGTCAAAATCACATAGAACAGCCCTTATATTCCTTAGTTCATTGGCCACATCTCTTACAGCATCCACTATTGCATTTTATGACTCCAGAACACCGTCTGTCAGCACACAGCCAGACAGTCACCCAGCGATTTCCGAGGCAAAGGTGTGCTTGTAGCCATCGCTCAAAGACATACTCGGCACAACAGCACCATCACTCCCTGAGCATCGCACGGGGATCAGCTTTTGTAATACTGTCTGAAACAGAATAAAGAGACGATGGGCCGTGACTCGCCTTTTCACATCAACTTTGATATCTGACCGCTTCTTTTTTATTTTGGGAACTGTGCAACTTTCTGAACTTGAACTTTTGAGTATCTCCGCTATGTTGTATCACTCCATAACTTCCTTTTCTTGCTTATACCACTGCATAAGCCAACAAATAGTATATTTTTCCTTGCCTCCACTTGGCATTTGCTGAAATTCTTCTTTTTTCCACGTGATTTTGCCATTGTCTTTTAACAAAACACCGAATGGAACGTGATATTTATTTGGTTTTGCATATCAAAATATGAAAAATTTGGGAGGTGTCGGGGTAGGGCTGTAGGCGCGTGCATGTGAGTTAAATTTCACGTTAATTGGGATGTATAAAGGAGAAATGCTTGGAACTTGGTGTACATTTTTTGTGCATACGCACATTTCAGTTTTTGTCCGTACACCACGTTTTAGTTTGAATTCTACACACTGCATTATACATGAGGCCCCAGGTGATCAGTTTTTTTTTTTAAGCCATCATGCATTGTTTTCAGCACTATAACTGAAGGTTGCGCCAAGTGGCATCTGACTCCTTTCATTCCCACTAATGGCCCATCAGTTCTGTATCCTCATGATGCATCCCTAATGTCATGTCCCCATAAAACATAGATAACCTAAGACAGCTTAAGTGAATGTAAGAATAAATAATTTCTTGGCACACAGTATATACAGTTTGCATGTATTTTTTCTTTTAATGTTAACGTATGTATTAAATAAAAAAAAATAAAAAAAGCACTCCAGGGTTGCACTGCCAATGGCCAGAAAACTGCTTCAGTATTTATTAGTGAAAATTTTCAATTAGCTGGGCACATAAAGTAACAAATGAAGTACACATTATTTTTGTAGGTACAGTATACTTTGGAAACTTACAACCATACTCATAAATTTCTGCAGATACACAAACATTTGTAAATGAGCAGCGACATGTATGCTTATTACAAAATAGCAACCATCAGAAGTTAGCACAAATTTTTGTCATATTTGCAGTGACATTTTACAAAGTTTGGTTTTACTGTTTTATTGTTATTGTGTTACTGCATGTGCATTGTGTGGAAAAAAAACAGAAGAGGGATTGGTCATCTGTATGAATGAGGAATGGTGTAAAAAGAAGCGTTATTACAGTTACAGCTACAGTTTGTAATTCAGACACTGAAATTAAGGCTGTCGGCTGTTTTTTGCCCAGGGAGATAAATTACATCATCCTTATTAATATTTATATTCTTCCCTCCAATAATAGGGACTTAGCAACGAAAATGATTAATTCTGTCAGCAACACATTAATGATGACTCACTCCCGCCCTGCCATTATAATATGTGGTGACTTCAACCATGTGACTTTGGATGGAGCTATGACAAATTTCTATCAGTTTTTGACCTGCTCCACTTGAGGAAATAACAAGCTTGACCTGCTGTTCTAAAATATTACAGATGCCTTTAAATGTAAATTACTAACACCTTTAGGCAAATCTGACGTCAACCTGATTCATTTTATTTCCAGCTACAAGCTTGTTTTTAGATGGTATCCTGTTACCACCAGAATAGTGAGGAAGAAGAGCTTGGAGGCTGAAATGGCTCTGAATGACTGCTTGCAAATGACAAACTGGGAAATGATATGAGAGTCAAATGGGGACAATACTGAAGCACACAGCCACTGCATCACAGAATATATTTTCTGTGTTGACAAAGTGGTGCCCTCAAAGACAGTGTTGCTTTCCAAACAACAAACCCTGGATTACTAAGGGATTAAAAGGCCTCCTGAATGAGAAAAAGACAAGATGGCTCTGAAGGACATACAGAGTGTGCTAAAGAAGAAGCTGAATGAAGCAAAGGATGCTTATTAAGCTAAAACATAAAACAAACTCACTCAGAATAACATAAAGGATATCTGGAATAGACTGGGTATAATTACTGGACTCAAGCAATGCAAGGCTCTTGAGCTAGAAGGGGATATGGACAAAGCTAACACCCTGAACCAATTTTTAATAGATTCCAATGATCAATCTCCCCACGCAATCCCTAGTTCATCAACAATTCCTACCATGCCAATTAGACTGGCCAGTGATGAGTACATCTCTGACCATCAGTGTGTGCTGTTTATAACTGAAAAACAATTAAAAAGACAACTGAGGAATCTACATATAGAAAAAGCTGCAAGATCAGATGGAGTCAGTACTCAAGGAGTTCTTCGTGCCTGTGCTGACCAGCTTTCTGGTGTTCTCTATGACCCGTCTGTCCCGAAGACTTCAAAAAGTGCAGCTGCTGTGGAAAACATCCTGCATTGTTCTCGTTCCAAATAACACAGGCACCTCTTCACCTAAGGAGTACAGACCAGTGACACTTATGTCTCACATCATGTAGACATTTGAGGGACTGGTCCCAGACTATATGAGCCCTCTTGTGGTTGACTACCTGGACACACTGCAGTTTGCCTATCGGACAAAGACTGAAATGAAGTATGGATTTTTATATCTGCTCCATGAGGTTTATTCTCACCTGGACCAAGCTGGCAACAATCTGAGGATTATGTTTTTTGATTTCTCCAGTGGCTTTTATACTATCAAACCATCCATTGTTAAGGGGTAAACTCGGAGATGTACAGGTGGATGAGTCTATAGTGTCCAGGATAATGAACTACCTCTCAGGCAGACTGCAGATTGTGAGACTCAAGGACTGTGTTTCTGATATAGATGTGAGCTACACTGGAACACCACAAGGAACAGTCCCATCTCCTTCTCTCTTCACTCTGTACACCTTAGACTATAAATATAATACCAGGTCATATCACTTGTAGAAATTCTCAGATGATTGTGCACTTATGGGGAGTATTGATAAAGGGAATGAGAAAGAATATAGGAGTGAGGTGGAGAACTTTGTTTCATGGTGTTTGCAACTTACTATCAGTAAAACCAAGGAACTGATTATTGACTTTCGCCTCATCAAAGAGCCTCTATGTTCAGTCACTATTCAAGGAATGAAGGTAAAGGTGGTGTACTCCTCTACATACTTGGGGGTACGCATTAATGACAGGCTGGTCTCAGAACACAGAGGAGCTACTGTATACAGTATAAGAAAGGGCAGAGCAGGCTCTTTTTCCTTAGGAGTGTGCATTCCTTTAATGTGGGAAGTGACATTATTTACATCTTCTCTAACTCTAGGATGGCCAGTGCAAATTTCTACACTGTTGTGTGCTGTGTCAGTACTATCAGGCCCACCAATTCAACAATCTAATTAAAAGGGCATGCTCAGTTATAGGATGCACTCTGGGCCCCCAGGAGGTAGTAGTAAAGGAGAGAATTAAAACAAAACGGAGTGTGATTTTAACAATTCTGCACATCTTCTCTCTGACATACTGAGTATTGTATTTGCAGCTAACAAATTACTCAATATAAGTAGGAACGCTACTGGGGCTCAACAACATTACATCTACAGAATGCCTCACTGTGACTGTGACTGTCAAGTCATACGTTTTCTTTCTTTTTAATTTTCTTGCTTTACTCATTCTGGTATGTGTTCAGACCAAAGTGTGTGTATGTTTTTATTTACTTACTTATTTACCTATTTATGTATTCAGTTATTTAAAGAGCTTCTGTAAAAATCCTAATTTCCACCTGGGGACAAATAAAGTTCTATCTATCTAAGTCAGCGAAAGGCAACCTTTTTCAAGTTGCGACGCACTAAGTCCAAAAATTTTCTTTCGAAGGACTGCCCATAAATAAAGTCGTGACGACACAATCTATGGACAATCGCCAATAAAAACAGTTAATTTTACAAGTTTGAAAGACATTTTATTAATAAAGGAATCAAAGGATAAATCTTAAATTTAATTAATGTGAACATTGAGATTGTTTTTCAGCACATATGAGATTGATGCGAGGATCAATTTTCGAAAGACAGACGCGCATTTCCTTGTCGATCATTTGAAGTCTCTCGCGTTTCTTAGACTTCATTTCCGTAAGTGTTGAAAAACCTTGCTCACAGAGATAAGAGCTTCCAAATGGTAAACTGGAAAAGGTCACTGAGTTTACTGAGTTTACAAAGTTTACTGTGTTGATCAGCGGTGTCAGAGCGAAAATAAGGTTAATTTTTCCATAGTAATACTCAGACGATTAAGTTGTGAGAGCTGCAGCTACAGCAATCCTCTCTTGTCGGCAAGAGCCGAAATGTAGCGTTATATTTTCTCGTTCTATATTTGCTCCGCCTTCTTCTATCCGTACAGTGAGTGAGATCTTCTAACAACGAGACTTTTTAAGTCTCACGAGATGTGTTGTAGACACCGCTAGTGTTGATATTATGATGAATGGTGAACAGCGAAAATTTTAACTTGCATTCAAAAAAATACATTCGTTTATTCAACAACCTGATTAACCATTATCTGTTTTTTCAACATAAAATATTTTTTTTTAAACACTATCTTTTTAATCAATCAAAAGTTCAAAAACACTAGCAATTTTAAATATTTTACAAAAGTTTTTGCGGTGCCCCTAGAAAATTCCATGGCGCAGTGCACCAGTTGCCCGACAGTGATCTAAGTACACCTAGCTAGCTATACCTGGCACTTGGTATTCTCCTACCGAGAACAGGTAGGACAACAAAAGCAAACTCTAACACAAGCAATCTAATGACATTGCACTGCTTGGCATAAAACCACTTCAGCATTTAATTGTAAAAAGCACAACATTACTTGCCAATCAGCTGTAAACATAAAATAATAAAGTATGTAGAAGCTAATATTTTTTCATATGACGTTTTATAAAAATTACACCCATATAGCCTGTTTGCCATGGAAGATGATGTCAAAATATTGTCAGCAGTAACATTTCTCCCATTGCTAGTTGAAGACTCAAAGAGTCTCATTACTACAGCTGTAGGTTGTTTTTCTCTTATAATCAAGCTGGATATTTCTTTCCAAACAGGGAATTGCATTTAGTAGTGCATACAATATATATATAGTATTGTTTATATCAGCAACTATTCAAAATTTGATCTGGTTTATCTGACTTATGCTACATGAAAGGGCATCAACATCCCATTATGAATAACTGCTCATTAATGGTTATGTTATCCTCTTACTTATAATTCACATTATAGTTCTGCATAAAGTATGCCATGTGTCTGGTTTAGCACCAAAGTGATCAGTATATGAAGTACACAGCATTAATTTGATATGGAGAAAGGAGGAAATGCAAGATGGAACACTGTGGATGGAGCAAGACACAAGTGAAGAGTACCAGTGTTGGAAGGCAGCCTAAATGCTGTGTTTTCCCAGATACAGTAGACTTGACATTTTTTCTTCTAAAAGATTCATAACAAATGGCCAAATACCACATTCCATCAATCCTTCCATCCTTAAAAAAAAAACCTACTGTCTATTCTCACATTTACATTGGGTCGGTTGTGTTGTGTGAAACGTAGTGTGATGCCATTTTTTACCTAAAAGAAATAACTGGAGTGTCAGCAATTTTTAGATTTATCTATTATTTTCTTCATCACATGTAGCAAAAAATGAGAATGATTATAAGTGTGTTTATTTTTAAGTTGTCTACTGAAGAGCAATTTCAATTTGAGAAACAATGTTTAGTAATGTCATGAACAGTTGCAAAAGAGCATTTGTCAAGATAAAAAGGATATGCAAATGCAGAGCATTGCATGTTGGAGGAGATAAACTAGGATTCACACTTGGGTAACAATATTTAATGGTGTTGTTTCTGCCAGTATTAGACAGCCTTCCGTGGGAAAAAAAAAAGAAAAAGAAAAATATCATCAATAATGCTTTCTGAACAGAATTTCAGAGTTACAACAACATGGGAATCTGCAGTGCAACAATTTAGTCAAGGAAGGGCAGGAGTGTGACATGCACACTTGTGAAATGATTAAATATTTAAAAATACCAATTGGAGATGACTGTGGCAAAACATGAAGAACATCAAAGGACAATTCTGTTTTTGATTTAAGCATCTACGGTATTCAAACATTCATCAAAATGAATTAATATTGTTCCAACCAGGAAATGCCTTCACTTATTCCATGCACTGATGACATAAGACTAATGCTATTGAAATGCACTTCAGCTTCTTATTTGCCTTTATTTTATCTCTTGAAACTATTAAAAGAACACAACACAGCAGCATTACATTTGTCATTCCAACAGGTGGCACATCACAGACATTTGTTGTAATGCATTTTATTACTATAAAAGTCATGCACCATCTGTTGGAATGAAAAATGCAAAGGATTTTATTTCTACAGTCTTTTAGCCAGGCATTTTCTAACCCACCTGTTGTGGTGTGCAAAATCTATAAATTTTGGTCTAACCCTAACCCTAATTTCATTATATTTTGCTCAAGACATAAACAAGATGAACTTAAATACATGCATGAAAAGTTTAACATCAAAAGCATTCTGTTTTCCTGAATTGCACCAATATCAATCACAGTGCCATCTGTTTGAACTGAGCAGGAATTCAGGAGATGCCTCAGGCTGTATTGATGATTTTATCAACTGTGAAGGAAAAGGCACCAGGACTATATTAGTTTATAGCTTGAGACAGGAGATTGTTAAAACATCAAAAGCTATATTGCTTGGGAAAATGGATGTATTCAAAGAGATTAAAGAGTCTGAGTGAATTCATTCATCATATTGACAGCCAGCCAATTGGAATATCTAACAATCACGTGTTGCAAAACCCTGCGTAGAATTTCATAATAAATATGCCTCATCTGAAGAGCAACATCAGAAGAAGAAGAAGAAACAGCAATGACAGAAGAGCAACGTCAGAAGAGGGTACCAGCAACGTGCCGCCATTTTCATCTGATCATCAGAATAGCATCTCATGAATAACTTTGAGTGCTAGATTACAAGCTGCCTGGGACATTCATCTTTGACATCTTTACTTTTTTGCAAGATTTTCCTAAAGACTATATCCAGACTTTAATATCAGTCTTATTTTCTATTATTACTTGTTACATTTGGTATTATTATTCATGTAATAAATACTACACTGCTTTTAACTTTCTATACTTTGTTTCATATTTAGAGTTATTGAGGTAATAAGGTAATTTTTATTAAGAGCACCTGGAACAGTAGTGAGTTTGCCATGAGCTCTGATCTGCAAGGTTTAATAAGGCTGAAGGTGAAAGACCCACCTAATAGCAGGGAACAGTACATAAAGTAAAGCATTCTTGGTTGATAAATGGCCTATAGCCAAGGATGTTTATCATTTGTATTTTTGAAAAAATTCATAGAGACCAAAGTAATATTTAGGTCTAAGATATATTTAAAGCATCGTATGTTGTTCGTGCCAATAATAAGTAAGTCTCTTGAAGTGTTAAGAGAGAGATAACTTGTGTATGTGTTATTCATAAGGCACTTATGTGGTTTTGAAGTGCTAGAGAATAACCAGCTGTGTATGAATCATTCATAGGACACTGTTGTAGTTAGGGTCTGTGTGTATGTGTATGTCTATGTGCGTGTGTTAATCTTAAGGTGTAACAGTAGACCAACCTGGTAACGAACCTGATGGGTACACTTATGCTTAAAGAAAATTCGTAAAGGATAAGTAGTAGGAAATAGCATGATAACACACCGCCTAATCCAGACCAGGGTCGTGGAGGGAGGCTGGAGCCTACCCAGCAGGATATAAACTCTGAAAAGGGCACCAGTCCATTGCAGAGCAAACACACACACACACACCAAGCACATGTCAAACAAGCATCGCCAATTCACCTAACCTGCATGTGTATGGATAGCGGAAGGAAACCGGAGCATCCAAAGGAAACTCACACAGACAAGGTGAAACGTGCAAACCTTATGCAGTGAGGACCTGGGATGCAAACCCTGTTCTCCTTACTATGAGGAAGCAGCACTACAACAGCTGCCACTCTTTATTACTATATGCATTATAAAATCCATTCCAATAGATGGTGTATTGCAAATGTTAATGCTGATATCTATGTTGGTTACTTACACGTTAACTCATCTTAAACAAGTAGCACATCTAGCTATAAGATAAAGGCATAAAATAGTAAACACTGTAGATAAATATTTTAAGAAAATGTACACAACCAACTTCCATCCTTATCTTAAACATTTTATACAACAAAATTTTACTGTATAATGTTTTATCCTTTTCAATACACACTATACAGTAGTAAAAACATAACTTTCCATTAATGATAAAGAAAGGAACAGATTAATTCTACACAAAAGTAATATCAATATAAAGTCATGCATCTAGGAAGCAAAATATATCGCAAGTGGTTGTTTTGGAAACATTTTGACTTTTTTTTTCTATTTTAAGAATCATATTGTCCGTATGGAGGTAATGACTAATAGACTAAATATGACTCTTTGCACCCAGGGGTTTAACAGCTGATGAATGCATTACCCTTTGCTCTGAGCTTTCCCTTTTTCTTTCATGCATGTTTGCAAATCACCTGCCCAGGATACGTAATGGAAATTGAAAAGGACACCGATGCAAAGTGGGCTTTCCTTTCCACAAAGACACATACAGTATAATTACTAAACTAAAGGGTTACTGTACGTTGACCCTGAAATGTAGTATGCAAAAGCTAATTAAATTATGAAAATACAAATCAGAAAGCACAGAAATAAATTGGAAATACAAAAAGCAAATCAAAAAATGCAAAATAGAAAAATTAAAGCACCAAAAACAAATTATAAAACAAAATAATTAATTCAATACCCAAAAATAAACCGTAAGACACAAAAACAAATTGAAAATGCAAAATCAAATGGAAAAAGAGCAGCATGTAAACAAAATGACGACTGCGCAAAACAAATTGGGAAGCATGAAAACTAAAAGCAGGGGCCTCATGTATAAACGGTGCATAAGCACAAAAATGTTGCGTACGCCGTTTCCATGCTCACATCGAAAAGTATAAAAACTAAACTTGGCATAAAGCCACTCATATTTTCACGCCAGCTCAATCCCTGTTAAACGCAAGTTCTCCACTCAGTTTTGCAAACTGGCAGCACCCAGCGTCAAAGCAGTGCTATTGATCCAGTGAGCTTTCCCTTTTTTTTTTTTAAGATTCACATCCCAGATGTGGCTTTATCAAATACACTGACATTATTTATTAGTTTAAGGCATCTGATTGTAATTAACCTGTAACAATATAATGGTCCAAGGAATGGCCAAACTATTCCAAATAATAATAATAATAATAATAATAATAATAATACATTTTATTTATATAGCGCCTTTCCCATGCTCAAGGCACTTACAGAATATAATAAAGAACGGCAGAATATACAGTATATAGCATTGTACAAACCAGATAAATAAATAAAGAAGATTAAGACAGTAAATTCTGAAAAAAACAGACAACATAATTGATGGTCTAGCACACACATACAGGTTACATTGGCATCTTGACAGAGATGTAAACTGAGAGAAAGGTAATAAAGTCAAATAGAGCTAAAAGTCAAATAGAGCTAAAAGCCTTCCTGAACAGATGAGTTTTGAGTTGTTTTTTAAAGGAATTCATGGAGTCAGCTGACCTGATTAATTTTGGTAGGTCATTCCAGAGTCTGGGTGCTATACAGCTGAAGGCCCTGTCACCCATGGAGTGTAGATTAGTGAGGGGCACAACAAGATTACCAGAATCAGAGGACCTTAGTGGGCGGGCAGGCACATAGTGATGGAGGAGGTCACTGATGTAGTTTGGCGTGAGGTTATTTAAAGCTTTGTAGGTTATTAGTAGGATTTTATATTCGATTCTGTAGGACACAGGGAGCCAGTGAAGACGGAGCAGGATGGGTGTGATGTGCTCGCTGCTGCTGGTTCGAGTAAGGACTCTTGCAGCTGAGTTTTGAATAAGCTGGAGCTGTGATATAAGATTAGAAGGGGCACCTGCCAGTAGGGAATTACAATAATCGATGCGGGATGTGATAAAAGCATGGACAAGTTTCTCAGCATTAGAGAAGGAGAGGAAGGAGCGAACACGGGATATGTTACGGAGGTGAAAGTAAGAAAGTTTCTTAATGTGATTTATGTGGGTGGAATAAGTGAGGGAGGAATCAAAAATGACACCAAGATTTTTTACAGTAGAGGCAGGTCTGATGAGATCACCGCCAAGATGGACTGGGAAGGAGCTCATTTTATTAAGTTGCATTTTAGTCCCAATTTGCAGGAGTTCAGTTTTATTGCAATTTAATTTTAAAGAGTTCTGCTCCATCCAGGTTTTAATTTCACTAAGGCAGGTTGTGAGCTGAGAAAGCTCTGATGAAGTTCCACTTTTAACATTGAAGTAGAGCTGGGTATCATCTGCATAAAAATGATAACCCAATCCATAACTACGGATAATATGGCCAAGGGGAAGCATATAAATACAGAAAAGCAGAGGACCAAGGACAGAGCCCTGAGGAACTCCTTGTGTGACTGGCACGGAGTTGGATCTGCTGTTGCCAAGACTAACAAACTCTTGCCTATCACTCAGATAGGACTTGAACCACTGGAGGGCAGTGCCAGAGATACCCAGCATGTTTTCCATTCTGGACAGTAGGATGTCATGTCTGACAGTGTCAAATGCTGCACTGAGGTCTAACAGAATTAATATGCTAGTTTGTCCAGAGTCTGCTGCCATAAGCAAATCATTGGTTACCCGTAGCAGAGCAGTTTCACAGCTGTGCCGCGCCCTGAATCCAGACTGAAAGGGTTCCATCAAATTATTAGAGGTTAGGTAATTGGTGAGTTGGGAAGCTACAACACGCTCAAGAACTTTTGACAGGAAAGGTAAGTGGGAAATAGGCCGGAAATTGTTAAGATTGTCAGCATCAAGGCCAGACTTTTTTAACATTGGGGTTACAGAAGCAATTTTAAAAGTGAGTGGCACGGAGCCAGTGTCAAGGGATGAGTTTATTATTGTTGTAACAGTCGGGATTATGGCATGAAGGCAGGATTTAAGTAATGTAGTGGGGATGGGGTCCAGTACACAAGTAGTCGGCCTCATCTTACAAAGCAGGTTATTAACAAACGCAGAGGTGACTGGTGAGAACTTAGAGAAGGAGCTGGATGGAGTGGGAAAACAGGGAGAGATATAAACAGATGATATATTTATGTTAGTTGAATTATTTAGATCTTTAATTTTGTTACGGAAAAAGTGGAGTAATTCCTCACAGACTTCAGTAGAAGAGGTAGTTGGACCAAATACCATAGCTGCTTTAGCGTTGTTACTCTCACTGCACTACTCGGAGAATTTATCTCACTGTATCTGAGTGTGAAATCACAGCTCTACAGCTGCTGATTGGAAATAGAATTATCGGTATAGAGCCTCAAGCACATGCTGCCTCAGCCATGCGCACAGTCTATTTGAACAAATTCCATTCAGCAAACGCTTCTGAGCCTTTCCTGTAGGGACCTTTTGATTCAGAAACAGTTTCATCCCAAGAACTATTAACGCACTCAATCAGTACATCAAGTGCTCCTGGTAAAACTGTTTGTACTTATAAGTACAATCACCTCACTGTAAACTTGCGATACAGTTTTAATATTGCACAACCTGAGCCACTTTATAAAGCGCATATTTACATATGATGACGACTGGCTTCTAAGTAGATTTAGATTTCCAAGAGCTATCTTCTTGGAGCTCTTGATATTACTTTTAAGATGAAATGCAGCAAAGTATGTTTATTACATTATACTGATAAAAATTTAACGTCATTTAAATAATCTATATTGTTAATAATTAAACATGTGAGGACACGGTGTCACAGCACTAGCGACAGGCTAGTGCTCCATTTAGGGATTGTTCCTGCCTTGCGCTGTATTCTTACTGGGATTGGCGCAACCCCAAATGGATAGATGGATGGAATAATTAAACATGTACTATGAAGATATTTCAATGTTCCTTAAAAGATTTGAAGAATCACAGTTCTAAGCTTAGAGATGGCTTTACATCTATTACAGACCAGATTGTGTGGCGATTAGTTACTTGGAGAAAGAAAAGTAAGGACAGGAATTGGGGGTTAGTACGTTTGAAAAAGACAGTACTGCTGCAATAAATTATTTCATCGAAGGTTGCACACGGCGCAGCAAGCACCTTGCGGGAGGCTGGAACAATCTCTGGATGGAGCGCCAGTTTGTCACTATCACTGCGCCACCGTGTTCCCATATTTAACACATGCTTTAATTCCTATCATCATGAAAATGCTATCAAGTATACACCTTAGTATTTAAATTGTTCAGCGAGCTGTGATATCATGAATGTAATGTACTCTGTGTCCTGTCGGAGGAAGAGAAAGCCCATTTAAGAAGCACGTAGTGATTCACACACATAGAGCACTTAGAAGAACACATACAAAACAAAGCATTTAATGTGCTACTTTAGTTGTGATGGGATTTGAGAAACTAGTAAATTAAACGATTTTAAGATGAAGTTTATGACGTTCTACTTTAATGACAAAATAAACTACATGATTAAAGTGCTATTTTCGAGATTAAAGTTGACATTTTGAGCTTTTTTTTTCTTTTCTCTGTACCCTAATAAGCTTCCATATGACACTCAGACAGTGGGCTACGACTCGCCTTTTCACGGAGACTTTGATATGTGACAACTTCTTTTTTATTTCAGGCACTGTAAGATTTTATGAACTTCAGCTTTTGAGTTTCTCCGACACTCTATGTCACTCGATCAAATTCCTTTTGTAGTTTATACCACTGTTAAAACCAACAAATAATACATTTTTCATTGCCTCCACTTGGTATTCGCTGAAACTCTTCTATTTTCCCCCGTGCTTTTGAAATTGTCTTTTCACAGAATGCTGAACTTAAGAGCTATTTATTTTGATTTACATATTCAAAGAGGTGTAATTCTGGTAGGAGACGGGGTGGGAGAGAGTTGTTACTGTTCACACTGACCGGGATTTATGGAGAGGAAGAACGTGGAAGTTGACTTACGCACAGATTTATGCATCTGGATTTTTTTGTGTGTACGCACATTTCCTTTTTTTTTCTGTACGCCATATTTTAGTGTGAATTCTATGCACACCATTGTGCATGAAGCCCCAGCTCTTAATCCAAATTTAAGTGGTTAAAAAAAGCAAGTGCTAAAAGTACATCATGATTAAATCACAGCTCTTATTTTGTTATTTTTTTTTTTAATTTTCCATTTGTTTTTATGTTTGTTGATTTAAAAAGTGTCATTTTGCCTGGCTTTTCTCTTGATTTATTATAAAAAATTTGTTTATAACTTGACAAAACAAACTGCCACCTGACCTCTGTTTTACCTGACTGCCAACGTATAGAATGATTGTAACACTATAACTACAGCCTTGCTGGAATATTTACAAAAAAGCAACAACCATCAAATAAACACAATGCAAAATATATAATCAAAACAAATGTTAAAATATATTGAATAAATAATTAAAATACAAATGTGTTTCTACATTGTTACTAACATCACAAAGCTTTTTGTTAAATTGAATGCTTGCTAAGGAGCTATTTTAAGCGTATTTCTAAAAAAAAATATCATCAAAATATTCAACCAGTCTCTGTCTCAGTCCACTGTGCCATCCTGTCTGAAATCCTCTGTCATAGTGCCTCTGGCCAAGAAACAGACCATCACCAGTCTTAATGACTACTGGCCAGTTGCACTGACCCCTGTAGTTATGGAGTGCTTCAAGAAGCTCATTAGGAACCACATCATGTCATTCATTTCTCCCATGCTTGATCCGCACCAATTTGCCTACAGAGCAAACAGGCCTACGGAGAACGCTGTGGCCACTGTTCTCCATGTTGTTCTGTACCACCTGGAGCAGCAGGGGAGCTACGCACGGCTGCTCTTCATAGACTTCAGCTACTGCCTTTAATACCATCTTACCCCACAGACTAGTGACTAAACTGTCAGACATAGGACTTCACACTCCACCTGCCTTTGGATCAAGGACTTCCTGATTGATTGCACTCAGAGGGTTAGAGTGGACCCCTACTTCTCCACACCCATCAGCCTCAGCACTGGCTCCCCACAGGGCTGTGTGCTGAGCCCCTTGCTCTATACCCTCTACACCCACGATTGCATTCCTGCCCACCACAGTAACACAATTGTTAAGTTCGCTGACGATACCACGGTAGTAGGGCTCATCTCTGGGGGGGATGAGTCTGCCTACAGGGATGGTTTCACACTGACTACAGTGCAGCCTGAGAGACTGAAGCTGAATCAGAAACAGTTATTTAAATAAACTTAGTCAATCCACTTTTTGCCCCCAGACATGTAAATGCTCTTCATGATTTATGAAATAAGCTCTGATTACATTTAAAGTTACTAAAATTCAATAAAGTTATTAACCATGACACTGATACACTCGCAACAGAAATAAGAGGCTCCCATAAGTGGATTTTTGACCATATCATTGTAGTGTGTTGATATTACTTCAAAGGGAATTCTCATAGATTAGTTGTTGCAATGTTTACCTATGTAAGTGAATGCCGTTGGAGCCCCATTGTTAGTTTGGAGTCCCATACATTTGCCTACTTTGCCTGTCCTGACCCTTTCAACTCTCAGCTTTTAAATCCAGGCTGAAAACTCACTATTTAAGTCCAGCATACCATGATCAGAGCTGCTGAATGGCTGTGAAAACTCCATCTCTGTTAGTAATATTTAGAAAAATATAAGTAATTCAATAATTCAGAATTGTTATTAACTCCCCTGTATTCTATTTCTCTTCTTAGTATCCTGCTACCTTATTTACCTTGCCAGGTGCACACTCTAATTTTATTCTCACATTTTCACTTCTGTAAATGAATAATACTAGTTAAAAGCAACATCAAAAATAAAAACGTAAAAATTATTATATATGTACTGCTGAATTAAACTGGTTTCATTCTTATTTAAAAGGTACAAAAAAAATTGCTAGCCGTGGTGATTGTACTTTGAAGATCCAGGATATCGTATATGGTGTACCACAAGGATCTATTCTGAGTCCACTGCTTTTCTCAAAACTACATACTTCCATTAGACAAGATTATCTAAAAACACAAGGTGAACTACCACAGTTATGCAGATAGCACACAGCTTCATTTATCTTTAACACCTGATGACCTTTAACTTCTGGACTCTCTGATCCAATGTCTGTCTTGTATTTCAGAATGGATGAATAGAAATATTCTCAAGCTAAGTAAGGAAAAAACATGAACCTTAGTTGTTAATAAAAATGTAAATAATGCGGGTATTAGGAATAAACTTGACCCCTTAGCATTACAAGTCAAGGCAGAAAGAAAGAATTTAGGTATTGGACTCTGACGAAAAGTTTAAATTGCATATTAACTAGGACTGCATGTTTCCATTCAAGGAATATTGCAATATTTATACCTCTTATAACACTGCAAGATGCTGAGAAATTCATTCATGCTTTTCTTTTAAGTCAGCTAGATTACTGTAATGGTCTCCTAACTGATCAACTTAACCTCCTTAGCTTTATATTTTTCTCAAAAAAACATGTTAAAAGGGTTGAATTTTTTGTCTTGAAAAGTGACATTTTTATTAAATCTCATTTTTCTACTGTAAAACATGCAAAACACTAAAAGTACAAAGTCAGAAGTATAGAAAGTATAAGAATGATAGAAATAATAATGAGCAATAATAAAGTATCTCGGGGTCTTGTTCACGAGTGAGGGAAGAATGGAGCGTGAGATCGACAGGCGGATCGGTGCGGCATCCGCAGTAATGCGGGTGTTGCATCGGTCTGTCGTGGTGAAAAAGGAGCTGAGCCGCAAGGCGAAGCTCTCAATTTACCAGTCGATCTATGTTCCTACCCTCACCTATGGTCATGAGCTATGGGTAGTGACCGAAAGAACGAGATCGCGAATACAAGCGGCTGAAATGAGTTTCCTCCGCAGGGTGTCTGGGCTTTCCCTTAAAGATAGGGTGAGAAGCTCAGTCATCCGGGAGGGGCTCAGAGTAGAGCAGCTGCTCCTCCGCATCGAGAGGAGTCAGATGAGGTGGCTCGGGCATCTGATCAGGATGCCTCCTGGACGCCTCCCTGGTGAGGTGTTCCAGGCACGTCCAACCGGGAGGAGGCCCCGGGGAAGACCCAGGACACGCTGGAGGGACTATGTCTCTCGACTGGCCTGGGAACGCCTTGGGATTCTCCCGGAAGAGCTAGAAGAAGTGGCCGGGGAGAGGGAAGTCTGGGCATCTCTGCTCAAGCTGCTGCCCCCGCGACCCGACCTCGGATAAGCGGGAGACAATGGATGGATGGATAATAATAATATGAACAGCACACTGCACACATATGAGTGACGCGAGTGTCACTTTCAGATTCCCAGGATCACTTTCTGTTTTACTGACTTCACTGACTTTTCACTGTCTTCAGTTTCAATTTAACTGCCTGAAGACAGATTCGCTTTGTCATCACTGCTGATGAGAGGCGTTTCTTACAAGATGCCATTATGAGGCTAGGAGAAGACACGTCTACACCATTGCCAGGGTAACACTTGGCACTAACGCTCCTAGCACTTTTACAGCCCAAGTAAACCTTGGATCTTACACAAGTAAGATGTGTCTATACTGTTGCTCGAGTGACACTTGGGACTAACGCTTTTAGCACTGTTTTGAACGCCCTAGTGATGCTTGGGTCTTACGCTAAGGAGATTAAGAAAGACATTTGTTAGTTGCAGTTAGTCCAGAATGCAGCAGCAAGAACTGAAACAGTCGAAACCTCCGGGATGAAACCTAAAAAATACTAATAAAAATGTAATTAAGAACATTTCTGTTAGGCAGAATTTCCACTGGGGACTTGATGGTCTTTTGGCCTGAATCTTCTGCAAATTTTGTTTTTTTTTTCTGTCCAATCTGGCCATTTGACCTTATCATCAGATCATTTGGAAACTTAAAAAACACTCTGTATTTTGGGACTCTATATCTTTGTACTATATATCTTTCTAATGTAAGTGTGAATTAATTATCTTTTGTGTACTTATTTATTCATTATTATTCTTATTTAAATTTAATTTGTTTTTCTTTACATGTAACTACTTCTTTGACATGTTGTAAACTGTTTTGAGCTACATCCTTTGCATGAAAATGCGCTATAGAAATAAATGTTGTTGTTGCAACTTATGCATAGTGTCAATTGCTAAATAAAAAAGCCACCCTGAATAACATCCACCTTTGACAATGCTAATTTTCACTAAGCTTTTGTAATACTATATCCAGACTTTTACTATGTATTTTATTTTCTGATAAACTTTTCTTATATTGGTATTATTATACTTTAATAAATGGCATATTGCTTTTACATTTCTAAAGTAAAGTAAACATTAGGTGCCTAGTTTTGGAAGACTGGTCCCTTTCTTTCCCACAGGGTTACCAAGACTGAGAAGTCAAACCTCAATGTAAAGAACAAGTGTGGAAGAAGTAGGACCCCATTGGTTGGTAAGTAGCATAAAACCAAAAAGGGTGTTGAGACTGTGTGTGTCACAAAGACACCTATATGTTTGTTAGTGCTGGTGACAGCGAGTCTCTGTAATAGAGTACTATGAGTGACAGGCATTTGGCATCACTCTTATACATACTTATGATAAGGGGGTCCTATGTGGAATATTGCAGGGTGACTGACAATTGGACATCACTTGAGTCATTATCTAGCTAGGATCTCCAAATGAGTGTATCTGTTTGTGTGTTATCCTAGCAATGAACCTGAACCTGGTAAGCCTTACAAATCCCACAATAATACAACTTTGTATAATGACAGTTTTGCTGTTATATCAGACACCTCAAAAACTGTGCAGAAAGGCATCATAAGTAAGACTAGACATACTTGTGGATGAGTGCTGTTCCTCATGGAATGTTAATGCCCTTTCATGCAATGTAAGTCAAACAAACCTGGCAAGTTTTGAAGCAAATTGTAGATGGCTTCTGATGTGAGTAATAAATATATAGATACTGTTCCCTATTTGGAAAAAGATCACACTCGATTGCTAGGAAAAGACAGTGAGCCTTGATGTGATTTCAAATGCAATGTGAGAAAAGTTACTGCTGACAATATTTCCACATCACTTTGCACGACAAATAAGCTACTGCTCAAAAGACAACTCTGCTCCATAAAGAACTGTAACAAACGTTTCTTTTTTTAGGCTATAAAGCTATGTGATGTTCCATATGTAAGTACTAAGTAATTATTAGGTTCATAAAATAAAGAGTTTTTTCTGATAATGTTTTTATGTATTTATTTAGACTTCCCTTCTTCTGAAATAAAATACTGTTCCCAAAGTTAAAAAGAGTTTGCACTTGTGAAATCTAGACCATCCAAATTCAATAAAAAATCCGGAGGGGTCTGCAGTCTGTTTTCCTTAATTACTTGTAGGGGCATCATGAAAGAAAAAGTTTGAAGAGCATTGATGTATTCTAACAGAAAGGTTAGTGGAGAATCTGGAAGAGGAAGTGCTACCCACCATAATCTCGGAGTGTGAGCTTCAGCTCCCTGTTCTGCAGCTGAGGATGGACATCCACTTGCAGACTCCAAGCTTATGATGCCAGGGATTAGCATTATATATTTGTCGGGATAATCCATTCAAGATTGACTGGTACAGCTTTGTGATGTCACACTTGCCTTGCGCAGTATTATGGGATGCTGGGAAAAAATGATTGCTTAAACTAGCCACCCCATGAATTTCCAGGGAAAAAATTAGTGAACAAGGTTACCAGCAACTTCCACTTGCAGACTCCAAGTTTATGATGCAAGGGATTAGAATTATATACTTGGTTGGGTTCATCCGTCCAAGATTTGCTGGTACAGCTCTGTGGCGTCACATGTGCCTTGCACAGCATTTTGGGATGTTGGGAAAAATGATTGCTTAAGCCAGCCACATGGCAAATTTCCAGGGAAAAAAATGGTGAACAAGGTTACCGGCGATCCCAGCAAATTCACTGCAAAAATTACTTTGTCGAATTTCACCAGTAAACACTATGATCAATGATGATAGGCAGACAGTGTGGTGTAGTGGTTAAAGTTTTGAACTTCAATTCTTGAGGTTGTGGGTTCAAATCCTGCTACCAACACTGTGCAACCATGAGCAAGCCACTTTACCTGCCTGTGCTCCAACTGGAAAACCAAAAGAATTGTAACCAATTGTACCATAAATACTGTAAGTCACCTTGGATAAAGGCATCAGCCAAATAAATAAATGCAATTATCTAATTTGTAATTTTAAAGTTTGTAATTACCTATGAACTTGTTACAGTGCTCTGTGCCTGCTGTATATAGTATTCAGTAAAGAATACTATATAAAAATAAAAAAATGAATTTAATTGGGAACCATGGGATTTAATGGCTGATGTCTGAACACTGACTGTATCATTCTGTTTCAGATTATGCAAGTGTTGACTTCAGCATGTACTTATGGAAATATAGAATGTTAGGGATGGGGGAAGGCAGCCAGTTGGCCTAAGTCAGCAAAACTGTTATTTTGACTTTTGTAAATGGCAGTGGACCCCCAGAGGTCTATATTCTCCAGGAATACTTTAAGTAGAGTTTAAGTTTTCATTTCCTCTATTATTAACTGGTTTTATCTCAATAATTATCTCAAGGTAAACTTAATATTAGCATGACTGTTTACATTTAATAATGCTATTTTTACTCTATTTGCCTTGAAATCTGTTTATGTATGTATTTTACTAGTATTACTGTAAATTACAGTTTCAGATGTCTGCCCATGCTGTAAGCCTGTATTCACTGACTGAAAAGAGCTATTGAAGAATAAAATGAGTTGAACTGAATTAAACATTAAAAGACCTGGGTCTTCACTCTAATCAATTTAGTCCTTGGAAAATATGAAAAATGCACTTTACCACTTTCCAAGTTGACACGTCTCTTTAAGTGTCACTGTTTACAGACCGTGTTTAGCTTTTAGTTTAAGTAGCCTGTGCTCATAATTTCTACCAGTCACATTATGTGTTTCAGAACTGCTGATGGTATTGAATAAATGTCAAATGTGCTTCCCTTAGAGTCCAGAGGGGTAGAGCTGGGTGTTCTCTATGTGGATTTCTTTAGTCCATTATCTTTTTCATTAATCATATTGCATCACATCCAGGAAGGCTCAAGAGAGCAGTTCCATTTTCATATTGGTTTCACTTCACCACAAAAAAGCTTTTTACCTTTCACTACAGCACTGCTACACAGCTGCAGGTGTGTTTGTCCATGTGGTCTGAATACTATACCTACATATATGTGTTTTTATTACAATTGTGGAAGTGTCATAACAAACAAATACAGTAAAAAAAACAACCTGTTCTTACATTTCATAGAAGATCTCAGTTAATAGCTCATTATATGTTGTCTTAACTTTACACAAGACTTAAGATAATATATAAGAATACAGTGATCAAATTTATTGATAGGGTTAATACAACCACTAACAAGTACCTACTTGTTGTAGCCAACATTTAATCCAACATATGTCACTGTGATTTGTTAAGTTGATTTCATTGTATCTGATTTTATTCATATGAACAGAAACGACACACGTTTAGGTAGAACAGCTAACAGAAGAAGATGTGTCTCTCACATAACACACGAGGCAAGCCGACTGACAAAAGGGAGCAGATTCGCTAGGGTTAGCAATATGACATGAAGACAGGCAAAAAAAAAAAAATGTTCGCTGCCAAGAAAGGATATTCAGGGAAAGAAGGAGTATGCAAAAGTTCAGCTTCTGGTTTAAAGTGGCTATTCTGTTTTTCTGTGAGTGATGAACCAGCAAACCAGAATGTACCCATGTTTTGAGCTTGCATGATCATGTTTCAGACTCTTGAACTGTAGAAAATGTATAAATGCTTAGAAATTGTCCAGAATCGGATGGAAGACATTGCTGCTGCCCGTGCCTAGGACAACATGCTTTCCCACATTCTGTCTCAAAGTTGGACAAGCACCAATCGCAGGAACCCCAGACTGTATCATGCTTTGGCCAAGTAGCTCTCCTTTCGGTATTATATTCTTGTGGATGTTAAGCCTATATTAAAGAGAGGAGGTAGGGAGCATGCGCTGATTTTAGAGCACATTGCTGCACCCACCACACCACAAAACCACACGGATTGGGACCCAAGTGAAGCCATGCAATGGGTGACACCTTAGCACTACACTGGAACAGGGCTGGAAGCAGATTATCATCATACCCTGGACAAAGCAATTGCAGGTTAAGAAGATAGTATAATTTTGCTTTTCTTTATTCTTTTTAGAATCTGCCATAATGATAGGGGAAGATATAAGATATATCTTTATGTATATTGTTGGGTTAGTAATGGCTTCAATCTCTAACAAACACCTTGCCAGGGTGCATGCACACCCTACTGGATATATCTAGAGTTTGAAATGAAATAACCAATAATAAATGTTATATAATAAAACACAATTATCAAAAGAACATTTTTAAAATGTTGTCTTTTATACAGAACACATGTACAGATTTCTCTTTAAAAAAAAATGGATATGCCATTTACTAGCTTCCATGATAAAGATTACTCATATCAGTACTTTTCATCCATCCATCCATTTTCCAACCCGCTGAATCCGAACACAGGGTCACGGGGGTCTGCTGGAGCCAATCCCAGCCAACACAGGGCACAAGGCAGGAACCAATCCCGGGCAGGGTGCCAACCCACCGCAGGACTCAGTACTTTTCTCAACGTGAAATCTGACTCACATGCACAGAAGTGTAAAGCAATGGTTTCTTTCAAAATGTTGCTTTCCATTATGACAATTCTGACACAATACAAACCGGGCAAGGTGAGCAGCATTTAGACTGTGGTGAAAAGCATTTTAGCATTGGTACTATAAAAAATAGAGAAAATATATGTTTAAGCAGTATCCCACTGGAACAGTTAACCTCCTTTAGTGCTACCTCACTAAGAAACTACACTAGAAGGATTACATCATGTTGGATTAAAGAGCCTACATTTCTGATCCACAAGGCTCTTCTCTTAACATGTGTATGAATTTACAGTATAATCCATTAAAATAAAATCTATTTAATTTATATTTATTTTATTTAAAGACAGCACAATCACAAGGCATCTTTATATATAATATGCTACCGTGGCTGTTCATATGTCTTTCCAGGATTTTAAATCACCTGCAGTTTGCGAACCATTTGACCAATTGACCTGAAATTTGGTACACATATACTATGTGATGTCTACTATCCCCTTTCGGGGTGATGATTGACCTCCAAGGTTATTCCTGTTTTTATTTTTATTTTATTGACTTGGTGTGACTGTCCCTGTGAGTGGGCACTTTACTGGACAGGTAATTTAGTTAGGTGCATAACCTTTGCTTTTCATGACAGAATGTGAAAAGTACACCTTGAGTCCTCACTGGCAGGGAGTAACTGAATTTTTCATACTGTGTCAATGGTAACACAGTTTTACAGAGGAGAGAGCAGGCACCATGGAAATAGGCCCAGATCTATAAGGAGTATTGATGACTTGGGGTACACAGCAGTCTTTTATCAAAGGTATAGTTACAGCTCTCTTATCAAAATAAATCTGTCTTGGCTGTAAGACATTAAATATTATTATATTAGGATTTGAATTCCACATTTGATCACCATATTTGGAAAGTTTAAACATTGTCCAAGTTTTATTGAGCTTTCCTCTAGACACTCCAACTTTTTTCCCATATCCCCAAAGGCATTCAAATAGCATTAAGTGCCAGTTCCAAACTGGCCCCATCTGAGGATGAGTGTGGATGTCTGCATTAGTGGGCCCTGTAATGAAGTGACATCATGTCCAGGAGTGTTTAAGGTATAAGCTCTCTCTCCCAAACACCCTCTAATGGATTAGATGAGAATAGGAATGTTATGTATATACTACACTTATTTATAAAAACAGAACTATTAAATCACCATCCTAAATACAAACACATAATGCAATGTGTAAGAATATGTTAAAATATATACATTGTCAAGCATGTGAGCCTAGGGATCTCCTTCCTGGCTCTGTTCAGGTAAGCAATACCACCCCAGGAAAAGAGGGGGCACTGTCACTAACTACATCTTCTCTTTCTCCTGCAGTTCCAGAAAGGTGCCTAAGGAAGAAGCCAAACCCGACCCACAGCACTCAGAACAGGCTCTGCCCCTTCCTTCCAACTTCCTTGTCCACACACTCCAAACACCCAGTCGATCGGCACTCCTAGGCCTATATGGAAGGTTTGGTTGAGATTATTGAGCACCACTGGACCATGATGCAGTCCAAGTAGCCGAAGGAGAGAAGACACTCCCAAGCAGCTCACACCCTATAACTGGAGTTAGTCCAGAAAGAAACAGATACCAGACCACAACAATGAGAGCAAGGAATGCTTACATATCAGTTTAATGCCCATCTGACCACTAACTTCATGTCATCAGTTGTTAATTACTTACTGTACCAGGTGGTGGAACACCACCGGGAGAAATAGAGCCAACTCCTGATCCAGTGGCCCTGTTTCTGCAAGATCTGTCACCTGGCCCACTCCCACCTTCTAGGAGCTTATCTGGACCCAGATAAGACTCTTGAAAGGATTAAAGCTTGAATTTTTTTTTCCTGACATACAAAAGACTTTACTTATGCATTTCCCAGAGTGTCATCTAACACAGATACTTCAGTGGACTGCATTCCTCTTATTCCCTTGCCATTGACTATTATTTAGTTCAAGCATATTGTTGTTGACATCATTCGTCTGATAAAACCTTTGGCACAATGTGACCAATATATATTAGTCCTTTTTTATTATGCTCTCTGCTATCCAGAGGCCATCCTAATGTGAGTAGGCAACTCCAAAACAATTTCCCAGGAACTGGTGGCTGCCCTCACACAAATTGGCATCCCCAAAGATTTCCTCACAGACCAAGAACACCTTTCATATCTGGGACATTCAGGGAGGTCGCCAAGCAGCTTTGCACCACCCATCTCTAAACATCCATTTACCACTCACAAATGGACGGTCTGGTGGAATGCTTTAATCAGTTGCTGAAACATATGTTCAAGAAAATGGTACAGGCAGACAGGAGAGATTGGGATCAGCTCCTTTTGTTCACCTTCTGCAAAGTACCAAAGGCTGCACCTTTTATAGAACTAACTTGAATGTGAGCCTCTAATACAGTGATATGAAGTTATCAGATGGAAACAGCATACCATGACCTGTAAACGGCCCTGAAGTCAGGTCATGTATTGATTAGCCCTAACTTTACTCTGCTTTTTTTTTTCCTCCAGGCTGACGCTTTGGACACCCAGTCATGTACCTCAGCTGTAAACTGCTGGACTGGGAGACAAAATATGAAGGGGTTGAGTAAGAGGCCCTTTCCATCAAGTGGGCTGTAATGCAGCTTAGGTACTACCAGTTTGGGCTGGAGTTCATCTTAGTAACCAACCACACACCCCAGCAGCAGCTGTGTCCCAACTGTTTTTTGAACCTACAAACCAACAAATTTGTGGTTCAGCATCGATGGGGAGTGTTCCATGTCAATGGTGACACTTTCTCTCCCAGGGACACAACCTCTCAACTAGGTGTGCCTACCCTTCAAGGGCCGAGAGCTAAGGAGGGGCCGTGTCACAATTTGTGCCTTGGGATCACTTTCTTGACTCTGCTGAGATAAGTGATACCACCATGGGATAAGAGGGGTGCTGTGGCTAACTGCATCTTCTATTTCCCCCCAGTTCTGAGAAGGTGTCCAAAAAAGACACAGCCCTTCCCATAGTGCCCAAAGCAGGCTCCACCCTTTTCATTCTGGTCTCTGTAAATACAAGCGGTCCAGGAAAGGTAGTGTCTCATTTTGACCCTTGCAACAATGAGGACAGAGCTTTCACTGATGAAACCCCTATTTTAAAGATACAGTGGAACCTTGATTTGCGAGCATAATTCGTTCCAGAAACGTGCTAGCAGTCTAAAGCACTCGTATATCAAAGTGAATTTCCCCATAAGAAATAATGGAAACTCTGATGTTTCGTTCCACAACCCAAAACTATTCATACAAAAATGATTAATACAAAATATAAAGTAAAAATACATATAACAAAGTTAACCTGCACTTTACCTTTAAAAAGAATCATGGCTGGTGTGAGTGAGTTTCTAAACTCTTGTGGGATTCCACCCAACGGGATGACACGCGGAAGAGCGTCCCAAAGCAATCGCAGTCTCCCAGCACTGTAGCAGTTTGCCGTAAAAGCAAATCGGAAAAGATCACGGACATGCTTTAAGCGCCTGCTGTTGATGGGTGATACAAGGAACAAGGAACATTATAAATGCACAGGGCAAAGTATTACTTGGCCACGGCCCTGCCTGACTGCTGTATCTGTGTATAGGATAGTGGCAGATCCTGCTACAGTAAATAACCACGCTGTTGCTGTTTCAAGCTGAATAAAGTTGGTGTTGCTAAAGTACTGAGACTCAGCTTCGTGTTTTGGGGTACAAGACAGGGATTTGCACGTCACAGCACACACACACACACACACACAGAGTCACAATGCTGTAGTAGACAGTATACGCTCGTACGGATGTTGACTATATGAGTGAGGCACGCCGACTCAGATGGAGAATAGGAGATGATTGCCCACAATCCCGCAGTGAGAGAGAGAGAGAAGAACCATCAGCTCAGCTGTGATCACAAGACGCTAAGCAGACAAAGTGTATACATACTACTCGTATTGGAAGACCTCACTCATTTATCAAGTAAAACTTTATCAAAAATTTTAGCTCATCTTGCAAAACACTTGTAAACCAAGTTATTCACAAACCTAGGTTCCACTGTACTAGGCTGATAAGACCCCCCTATATTTTGTTCTGTGAGCACTTTTTTGTTATTTCTGTTACATCTATTGAATGGGGTACCCTGTTCGGTGCCCCAGTACTTCTCCTGGCTTTGTACGGTTATGCCCACCCAGTCACAACATATTACTTAAAAATATATATTTATCTCAAATAAATTAATTTTTATCATATGGACCTGAAACCTTGAAATACATGAAGACCTTTCTCAACAAAATTACAAAAAAATTGTTACTGGTTGTGCTTGAAAAATTGTTCAGACTGAATAGTCAAACAAAATATGAAATGTTACGTTGTGGCAAAAAAAATATATATATAACACTGAGCATGCAATTTTAGTAATTTGCATTTTACCAAAGGACTTATTGGAGTACTCTGGCCCTGCACTCCAAAAATAAAATGAATTGAAATTAAATTGATGAGATCAAAAAAAGATGACGGGGTGGATAGGACACATGTTAAGAGAACCTACAACTAACATTATTAATGAAGCATTAAGCTGAAACTCACAAGGGAAACATAAAATGGGAAAGCCAAGAAACACCTGGCAATGTGATATGGAAAGCAAAATGTGCAGAATGGGGAAAACCAGGAGGAAGAATGAGATAACAAAACAGGATAGACTACTTTGGGGAATACCTTCTTGTGGCTTATGCTCCATGAATAGCAACAGGTTGTAATGAATATGATAACATATTAAGTATGTAGATTAACGAGACTCATGATGAAGTACAGTATTACTTTGCAAATTTAGTTTACCTTATTTTACCATCTAATCAATTAGTACTTTATTTTATACAGCACACATTTCCATATTTCAAAATGAAAAATAGATTTACAAAGCAATAAAAACTACAGTACAAAGAAACACACGATTACAAGAAAAATTGAAGAGTTATAGTTACTGAAATAAATGATAAAATCATAGAGCACTCCAACTGGGAAGATCCCGTAAAAGTCATGTCATGAGATCGGAATAAACATAAATGGGATATACATCACAGTCAATAAGAAATGATAAACAACAGAGCAATTTCACATTTGTACAAAAGAAACAAAAAAGTCTTTAAACTTTGAAAAACAAAAACTGAAGACAGAAAAAGATCATTTTCAACTGTGATTTGAAGGTAATGAATAATGGGACATAAACCATTGAAAATCAGAACTGCTAGTCTTAACACTTTCTGAAAACATTGGGAGTGCAGTGATGCAGGAGGATCTTGAAATATATGCATTCTTCCTCAAAACCAAGAGAAGGCAGTCTGAACATGCAGTAAGGATGCTCCATTGGTAAATGCAATTGGGTTCTACCAAGAACGACCCAAAGAAAGAATACCCGGTAGAGACTCAGGACATGCTGGAGAGATATGAGAAAACTGGAACATTCCCAAGAATAGGGTGACCTGGGGCCTCATGCATAACAGCGTGTGTAGAATTCACACAAGAACATGGTGTACCAACAAAAGCAGAAATGTTCGTATGCACAAAAATATCCAGATGCATAAATCTGTGCGTTCGCCAACTTCCACATTCTTCCGCTCCGTATATCCCGGTCAGCATGAAAAGTAATGCGCGTGCACGCGCCTGCTGCCACTCCCCAAACTCTTCTCTAGAATTACGCCTCTTTGAATATGCAAATCAATATAAATAGCCCTTAAGCTCAGCGTTCTGTGAAAAGGCAATGGCAAAAGCACGGGGGGAAATGGTAGAATTTCAGCGAATACCAAGTGAAGGCAAAGAAAAACGTATTATTTGTTGGTTTAAACAGTGGTATGAACAACAAAAGGAAGTTGATTGAGTGACATAGAGTGTCGGAGAAACTTGAAAGCTCAAGTTCACAAAGTTGCACAGTGCCCGAAATAAAAAAGAAGTTGTCATATATCAAAGTCACCGTGAAAAGGCGAGTCGTAGCCCACTGTCTGAGTGTCATATAAAAGCTTATTAGAGTACAGAGAAAAGAAAAAAAAATAGGGACACAGTGGGGAAAAAAGCTTGAAATGTCAACTTTAATCTCGAAATTTCCACTTTAATCAAGTAGTTTATTTTGTCATTAAAGTAGAACATCATAAACTTCATCTTAAAATCGTTTAATTTACTAGTTTCTCAAATCCCATCATAACTAAAGTAGTACTTTAAATGCTTTGTTTTGTATGTGTTCTTCTATGTGCTCTATGTGTGTGAATCATTATATGCTTCTTAAACTGGCTTTCTTTTCCTCCGACAGGACACAGAATCCATTACATTTGTGATATTACAGCTCTCTGAATAATTTAAATATTGAGATGTATACTTGATATCATTTTCATGATTATAGGAATTAAAGCATGTATTAAACATGGGAACACGGTGGTGCAGTGATTGTTCATGCCTCACGCAAGATGCTTGCTGCACTGTGCGCAACCTTCAATGAAATAATTTATTGCAGTAGTACTGTCTCTTTCAAACGTACTAACCCCCAATTCCTGTCCTTCCTTTTCTTTCTCCAAATACCCAATCGCCACACAATCAGCTCTGTAATAGACGTTAAGCCATCTGTAAGCTGAGAACGCTGATTCTTCAAAACTTTTAAGGAACATTGAAATATCTTCATAGTACATATTTAATTATTCTATCCATCTATCCTTCCAGCAAGAATACAGCCCGAGGCAGGAACAATCGGTGAATGGGGCGCCAGCTCCTTGCTAGCGCTGCGACACTGTGTCCTCACATATTTAATTATTAACAATATAGATTATTTAAGTGAAGTTAAAGTTTTATGTGTATAATATAAAAAACATATTTTGCTGCATTTCATCTTAAAAATGATATTGTCATCAAATGTAAATATGCGCTTTAAAAAATGGCTCAGGTTACGCAATATTATAACTATCGCAAGTTTACAGTGAGGTAATTGTAATTATAAGTACAAACAGTTCTACAAGGAGCACTTGTTGGACTGATTGATTGCGTTTATAGTTCTTGGGATGAACTGTTTCTGAACCGCGAGGTCCGTACAGGAAAGGCTCTGAAGCGTTTGTTGTATGAAAGCAGTTCAATAGACAGCATGGCTGCGGCAGCGTGTACTTGATGCTGTATACCGATAATTTTCTTTCCGATCAGCTGCTGCAGAGCTGTGATCCCACACTCAGATACAGTGATATAAATACTCCGAGTGGTGCAGTGAGCGTAATATGGAAAAAGATGATTCTCTATGGCAACACCTAACGGGAGCAGCTGAAAAAAGAAGAGGAAGGTTCAGTGAGAGTAACAACACTAAAGCAGTTATGGTGTTTGGAATAGTTTGGCCATTCGGTGCACCATTATATTGTTACAGGTTAATTACAATCAGATGCATTAAACTAATAAACAATATGCGGTTAATTTCAGTGTATATGATAATGCCACGTCAGGGATGTGGATCTAAAAAAGAAAGGGAAACCACACTGCAACAAAAGCACTGCTTTGATGCTGGGCGCCGCCAGTTTGCAAAATCGAGTGGAGAACTTGTGTACACCAGGGTGTGAGGTTTATACATCGCGATTTGAGCATGGAAACAGGAGTATGCAACATTCTTGTGCGTACGCACTGTTTATACATGATGCCCCTCGTCAACACAGTTCAACAAAGTAACAGCAACAAGGGTAAAGAAGATGTTGGGATCAGCTGCACAACATAAAATTAATGTCACCATATTTTAAAAAAAACACAAGTACAGCTGTTTTAATATATTTTAAACTGTTGATTTTGTTAAACTTTAGAATCAGAATGTCATCAAATGCAAGTATTTAAAGGAAATAAGTTAAACAAGTTATCAACTGCATACATTCACACTTTTGTTGTCATCCATACACACTATACTATATACAGTATGTCCTCAAATCTTTTCATGTTGACTTACAACCACAATATAGAAATGACTAACTAAAATCCTTACTCAAGCTGCACAGACAATCTAGACCAAAGCTATGTGCCCCGTGCTTTTCGGGATATGCCCCTGAGTTATAATTCTGACAGATATGGGTCTGCTTAAAGAACAAAACAGCTTCATCTCCATTGCTTCTTTCCATAATTCAGATTTCTTTCAATAAAATTACATCTGCAACCCTCTCAGCCAATCTGACAGCAATGCATTTTCAGTGTTTCTATTTTTCTCACGTAGAGTATCAAGAAGAAGAGCATCGTATTTGACATAAGAGATTGGTAGTTTATTTTCAAACAATAACTGTGTTGGCATGAAGCTGCAGGATTAAATCCTTCACATTATCAACCTGTCTGACTAACTGTTCTGAGAACTGCATAACAGGATTTTACTAATGGCAACAAACCTTGTTTCTCAGTATCTCTGACCAGATTACTGTCAATCAGCTCCAGTGGAAGTGGGAAACACAAATGACTTTCATTTATTTACTTAACATTCTACTCAGTAATCTGTTTAACAAAATGCTTCAGAGGAAAATGTCATGGGAATTTATAAACACTGAGTATATTACTTCTGGTACCTACAAACACAGCTGAAACTATAAACTGTAGAAATGAAAGGCTTAGAACCAAGATATTTTTATTACAAGTTAATTATGAATAAATATATCTTGGAACTTCCCATGGGAAACTATTTCAGTAAAGAATCCATTATTCTCAATTTTTAACAAATTATTTTGTGATGATATCAAATGGCCTAATGTCTCATTGCAAAACAGGCTGGCAAATTGAAGTAAATGTTAGTTCTTTGACAAAACTAAACAAAAGCAGAAAATAAACCACAATATATCCCTACAATTGCAAGTGCCAAAATGATAATAATCTCCTTAACCATAATATCTGGAAATAATAAGAAATCAAGGTTAAAGCTAATTTATGAAACATCACACTACTTATGATGACAAAATGTCCTCAAAAGTTCCGAAGCAGTGTCTCTCAGAACTTTGTAAGCTGGAATGTCAATGGTCTCAATCACAACCTAAGGAAAAAGAAAGTATTCACCTACCTAACAGGCCTAAATGTTAAGATAGTATTTTTACAGGAAACTCACTTAACAAATAAGGACCAGTTTCACTTGCAAAGAGAGTGGATCAGCCAAATTTTTCACTCCAGCAATACAAAGAAACCCAGAGGTGTGGGAATCTTTAATATATAAAACAGCATCATTTGTACCATCGGACGCAGTATCTGTTCCTGAAGGGCGCTATGAAATGGTGATGGGTAAAATTATTCAAATCTAAAGTAATTCTGATCAATTTCTCTGCATCTTCAGACTTACATAGTCCAGTTACTTTTTAAAGTAATAAGTAACTTAACACATTATATATTTTACTGAAGTAAAAATACCTGCATTATTATTATCGCAGCAGCACTGGGTGTAAGTTAAGAAGCAAATGTACAGGTATGCAGCTCCTTTTCAGGGCTAAGTCGCTCAGCCAAGTAATGTAACTTAGTTACTTTTAAAAGTAACATCCCCGATATTAGTCAGGATGCATGTTTTTGGATTCATGGCACCTGCTGATGTTTAATTTTTTTCAATCGCATTTTTATGACACTGGAGCGTTTTACCACAGGAGACGTCCATTAGTGGACTCACATGTGTAAATGAAGGTTCTTAAGAAACCAGGTTTCCACTTTTATTGGATTCATTGTTCAGTTATCCAAGGAGGGTGAAGTACTGATCAGATTAAAAAGGCTGAAATCAAACAAATCACCATGACCAAACAATATTCACCCTTGAGTTCTTAACACTAGAATTACTAAAGCCTATGAAAAAACTCGGAATCCAGGCCCACTCTAAATGCTTTCGCACCTTTCCATCAGCGTCTTTTGTTTTGTAAATGCATCGATCAGCACAAGCAGCAAGCAGCCTGTCCCATCCCCCACCTTGACAAAGCTCAACTCTTCCAGCTCAAGCTAAGGATCCTTTATCTGTGTGTGAGGTTTCTGGAGTTGTATAGGGTAAATAATACAGTACATCGTTATTTGGAATACATGAATTTCATGTGTGTTTTGTGTCTACAAAGATCTGAGTAAATGTAGGATGAAAGGAAATGTGAGGCAAGAAATGCTGAACTGTTATGTTATGTTAATATTATTATTATTAATAATGACATGAAGTGTATAATGTGTGAAGACTTTAGTCCAAATATCAAATAAACACATACACTTTTATTCAAGAATATAACCAAAGAAAAAAAATCATTTGATTTACATGTTGCAGTTAATGAGTTAAAAACCAAGCTCAAATGTCAATTGACAGCAAGTTGATACGTATTCTTGAATAGCACAGAATTGAGAACTGCTGTCTTATAACCCAAAGGTACCAGGTTCGAGTATCGGCACTCCAATTATTGAGCTGCTGCTATTATTACTATAATATAATAAAAACATACATTTGATTTGAGTCTGTAACACTCGGTATAAATTTTGGCTACTAAGACACCCGTACAGAACATGTGAAAAATGACAGATTTGCTGCTGTTTCAGACATCTGGCAATGTTTTGTTGAGAACTGTGTTTTGAGTTACAACCCAAGGTAAAGACTTTCCGAGTCTGTGGTCATAAAGCTTATGGAGCCGTTTCTGGACAATGGCAGAACCGTAACAACAGACAGCTTCTTCATAGCGCTTTCCCTGGCTAATAGACTGCTGCACCGTGACACAACTCTGCTTGGCAACAGAAGTAAAATGGGACTTCCACCTGCAGCTAAAGTCACTTTAGTATGCAAGCAATTTGCCACAATAATGTTTAGATCTGGTAGTGCCATACTGACAATGTACATGCCCAAAAAGAAGAAACCTTTGATTTCAGTCTGTAACAGCCAATGTTAAGTTTTGCAACCTGTAAAAGATATCGCTGAAGGGGTATAACCAGATACACAAACGCTAGTGAATCATGTCTTCTTGATATCTTGTTGTCAGTTGAAATTTTTTGTTAGTCAGTTTTACTCTTGAATAAAAGCACACTTGTTTCATTATACCTTTGTGAAAGTGTTTATTTTATATTCAAGTAACCACTTGAATAACATCAAATCTGTCTCTCGCGCATGCACACAGACATTCATGCATGAAAACGTCATTATTTGAAAGCGCTATGTCATTTGAACATGAGTTGTCATTTAAACATGTATATTTCCAATCTTACCCAAACTCCACGTTATGGTGCATGGTACTGAGAATGCTGATACACTTCTTCTTTTTGGGCACATACACCATTAGTATGGCACTGCTAGATCTAAACACTAGCGTGAAGTGTTGCTTGTGTACTGAAGTGACTTTAGCTGCAGATGGAAGTCCCACTTCATTTATGGTGCTAAGCAGAGTTGTGTTGCAGTGCAGGAGTCTATTAGACAGTGAAAGCGACTTGAAGAAGTTGTCTTTTGTTATGGTTCTGCCTTTGTACAGAAACAGCTCCATAAGCTTTATGGCCACAGTCTCAGAAAGTCTTTCTCCTGTGGGTCGACTGGGATCTTTTCCTAAATAAGGAGTGGCATTGCACATACACTTTGTCTCCAAATCTGCTGCAATCCAAAACTTTACGTGAAATTTGTCAGGCTTGGTTGAGATGTATTTCAAGAAAGGACAACTGACCTTGTCTGGAAACAGTTGCTCATCAACAGTAACATGTTGCCCTAGGTTGTAACTCAAAACACAATTGTCAACAAAACATTGCCAGTTGTTCGAGATCGCAGTAAATCTATCATTTTTCACATGTTCTGCACGGGTGTTCTTGCTGTCAAAGTGCAAATGCTGCATGATAGTCTGATAGCGGTGACAGGGTATTGTATCTTTGATAGCCAGTACAACAAAGACTTCTGAGTAGGCATCAACCATAGTACCAACTATGGTCATCGCTGCTCTTGTGAAAAGAATAGTGATAAACGTCATCAACTCAGAGAGGGAGAGGCAATTTCGTTGTACCACGTGAATGTGACTCAGAGAATAAAACTGAATAAAAAAAGACAAAACGCTAACTTTTACAAGAAGCAAAAATTTACACCAGGTGTTACAAACTCAAATCAAAAGTATGTTTTTATTATATAATAATAATAATAATAATAATAATAATAGCAGCTCACTACTCAAAATGGTAAATGCAGGGAGAACCCAGGATTGAATCCGCAAACTCTTTATTATGAGACATTACTATAACATGAGAAAAGTTTGTTTTAGTTATGTGTTCAACATTTCTTGCCTCGCATTTCCTGTCATCCTGCATTTACACAGATCATTGCAAACATGGAACACACATGAAATGCATGTATTCTAAATAACGATACTGTATATTTTTTACCCAATACAATTCCAGACACCTATCTCCCAGATAAAGAGACTTCAGCTGTAAGAATTTTGCATCTGACTTGACTTCGGCTGCCTCACTGGGGGATGGGATAGCAGGTTGCCTGCTGCATATGCTGATTGACACATTTGCAAAAGAAAGACGCTGATTAGAATGTGCAAGGGAAATTAAGGTGGCCCGGCATTATAAACATTTTCAAAGGCTTCAGGGATTCTAGTGTTAAAGGGCCTGACCTAAATAATACTCTCATTGGAGTTCTTACAAAATTCAGAGAGCAGCCAGATGCACTAATGGCAGATATCAAATGTTTTACCAAGTAAAGGTTCCAGATGAAGATACTGAGCTTCTTCATTTCCTGTGATGTGAGGGAGAGGCAAGTTCATTGTACCACATCTTTATTTGAAAACTAACAGTGTCAGATTGGGGGGGATGCGTGAAAGTGACTGAGAGAATAACACTGAATTAAAAAAACGCTAACTTTTACAAGTAGTAAAAATTTACATCAGGTGTTACAGACTATAATCAAATGTATGTTTTTATTATATTTTAGTAATAATAGAAGCTCACTACTCAAAATGGGGAAACTCGGGGATGGAACCCACAACCTCTTGATTAGGAGGAAGCAGTTCTTACCTTTGCACCAGCTGAGCAGACATGCAAGTTTGGTGTGGATTTATATTTGGACTTGGATTTTTCATTTATTGAAATTGAATTTCTTTTTCTTTGGTTATATTCTTAAATAAAAGTGCACTTGTTTTGTTATACCTTTTGTGAAAGTGTTTATTGGATATTTGGACTTTAGTCTTCACACATTATACACTTCATGTCGGCATTTTGTCATTATTACAGTAAGACTAGCAAAATACCCGCGCTTCGCAGCGGAGAAGTAGTGTGTTAAAGAGGTTATGAAAAAGTAAAGGAAACATTTTAAAAATAACGTAACATGATTGTCAATGTAATTGTGTTGTCATTGTTATGAGTGTTGCTGTCATATATATATATACATATACACATATATTATATATACACATATATTATATATATATATATATATATATATATATATACACACACACACACACATACACATATATTATATATATATATATATATATATATATATACACACACACACATATACACATATATTATATATATATATATATATATATATGTATATACACACATATACAGATATATCATATATATATATACATATATTATATATACATATACACATATATTTTATATATATATATATATATATACACATACATACATACATATACACACATACATGCACTTACAATAACATAGAAATCAATATAAACAACATTAACATCATTATCATATGAGAATATGAAGTAATATATAAGAATTACATTTCATATAAATATAAATTATTAATCAGTAAAATCTTCTTCTATAATTTGCTACCGTGGCTATTCATTTGTCTGTCCAGGATTTTAAATCACCTGTAGCTCGCAAACCGTTTCACCTATTGACTTGAAATCTGGTACACATATAGTACGTCACGTCTGCTATCCGCTTTATGGGTGATGATTGTATTACTCTTTTTATCTTTATTTTATTTTATTGTAGAATCAACTCCTATCTGCGCACACCAGGGCGGCCGTGGGCGGATGCGTATGGTGTATTCACTCCAAGTTATCGTGCATTGCGCTGTCACTGGTATTTTGATAAAAGAATTTGAACAACATATAAGAAGCATATAAATTATTAAACAGTAAAACATTAACATTTAAGAAGTAAAGTTACATTGAGTACTACTGCAGTGCCTTCGGGTATACCTCATTTTTTCTTTGCCCATTACATGCTTAAATGTATACATTTTTTGGTGTACCTACCCGAGAACACGCGACATATAACCGACCGTGGGAGAAGCATGGATTTTAACACGCGTTGAGTTCATCTGCTGGTCTCCCTCGTGGAATAACTGGTAATGTTTGACTAAAATCTACAGCGAGTAAAACGACATTACCTCCTTTTTTTTTTTTTACGATCTCTGAGATCTTGCTTTTTTCGGTTCAAGGCTTCATAAGCTCTTTTATGTTCCATGGTGTACAGTGATCCCTCGCTATATCGCGCTTCCCCTTTCGCGGCTTCACTCCATCGCGGATTTTATATGTAAGCATATTTAAATATATATCGCGGATTTTTTGCTGGTTCGTGGATTTCTGCGGACAATGGGTCTTTTAATTTCTGGTACATGCTTCCTCAGTTGGTTTGCCCAGTTGATTTCATACAAGCGACGCTATTGGCAGATGGCTGAGAAGCTAGATTGCTTACTTTTCTCTCTCTCTTGCGTTGACTATCTGTGATCCTGACGTATGGGGATTGAGCAGGGGGGCTGTTCATACACCTAGACGATACGGATGCTCGTCTAAAAATGCTGAAAGATTATCTTCACGTTGCTATCTTTTGTGCAGCTGCTTCCTGAAACGACATGCTGCGCAATGCTTCGCATACTTAAAAGCTCAAAGGGCACGTATTGATTTTTGATTGAAAAACAAACTCTGTCTCTCTCTCTCTCTCTCTCTGCTCCTGACGGAGGGGGTGTGAGCTGCCGCCTTCAACAGCTTTGTGCCGCGGTGCTTCGCATACTTAAAAGCCAAACAGCCCTATTGATTTGTTTGCTAGAGATTGTTTTCTCTATCTATGTGACATTCTGTGCTCCTGACACGCAATCCTTTGAAGAGGAAGATATGTTTGCATTCTTTTAATTGTGAGACAGAACTGTTATCTCTGTCTTGTCATGGAGCACAGTTTAAACTTTTGAAAAAGAGACAAATGTTTGTTTGCAGTGTTTGAATAACGTTCCTGTCTCTCTACAACCTCCTGTGTTTCTGCGCAAATCTGTGACCCAAGCATGACAATATAAAAATAACCATATAAACATATGGTTTCTACTTCGTGGATTTTCTTATTTCGCGGGTGGCTCTGGAACGCAACCCCCGCGATGGAGGAGGGATTACTGTACTTATCCCAAACCATCATCTTTGAATGTTGCAAGACTTTCGCCTTGTATGTAGATCGGGGTAATTACATTCATTGCATTCCTAGTCTGAATCACAATCTGATTGTATGGGTGGTTACCTGGCAGGTAACGGTTATGCTTGGTCATCAAGTCGTCTAACATCCGCTACGTGCCCTCTTTTAATTGCGAGAAGCAGATATATATAGCCAAATTCTCGCGCTTCGTTGCGGCGAAGTACTGCTTTTAATTTTTTATTAAGAACAAAAGAAAACCTTTTTAAACGGATCGAAAATATACCAATAACAATTTGTTAAGGATCTGTTTTTTTGTGAAGATCCCTTTTCACAGCTGTCGCTCTACGGCGTGTGTTTCGTTTATTTGACAGTATGTAGATCGTGGTAATTACATTTATGGCATTCGTTTTCTGAATCACAATCTGATTGTATGGGTGCTTACCTGCCAGGTCACGCTTGTGGTTTGTCAGCAAGTCGCCTTACGTCCGCCACGTGCCCTCTTTCTGTTCCCAGAAGCAGATCATAGAATGGTTTTAATAGTTTACTTTCAAATAATGCAAAGAGTATGCGACATGTGTTTCTCCCTAATTCTGGGCTCATCAGGCGTACACACTCACTGCATCCCCTCTTGGGAATCGAATCTCTATCGTCAGCACCAGAGGTGAAGCCCCTAACGTTGCGCTACGGCGTGTGGTTCGTTTATACCTCGTGTCTTCTCATTAAACTTTTATCTCGCGTTATTGCAATCCGCAGCGGGAGCGTTTCTATAAACTTAATTTAAACTTATGTTTTACACCGTGCTTTGTTTCCCTTATGAAGATGCTTGTATGCTTCACTCGCTTGCTTCTTATTGTTTCGCTCCCTTCTCAATTGTTTAATGAATTTTTTGTTCTTCGCTGTTTGCTGCTCATCCTTCATTTCTCCCTACTGCGTTCTTTTATCCTGCAAATATGTTATTGCAATCCGCAGTGGGAGCGTTTCTATAAACTTAATTTAAACTTACGTTTTACACCGTGCTTTGTTTCCCTTATGAAGATGCTTGTATGCTTTACTCACTCGCTTCTTATTGTTTCGCTCCCTTCTCAATTGTTTAATGAATTTTTTGTTCTTCGCTGTTTGCGGCTCCTCCTTCATTTCTCCCTACTGCGTTCACAGTCTTTTCACGTGATTACGTGGGAGGCGTGATGACGTGACACTCAACTCCTCCTCCCACGGCCATCGAGCTGTCGTCCATTACAGTATATTGTGAAAAAGTAAGCTGTAAGGAATCAGCCTGCCAAATTTCAGCCTTCCACCTACACGGGAAGTTGCAGAATTAGTGATGAGTCAGTCAGTCAGTCAGTCAGTCAGTCAGTCAGTCAGTGAGGGCTTTGCCTTTTATTAATTAGTATAGATGAAAAAATTTCTGTTTTAGTTATGTGTTCAACATTTCTTGTCTCACATTTCCTGTCATCCTACATTTACTAAGACCATCATAGACACGGAACACACATGAAATGTATGTATTCCAAATAACAATATATTATTCAACCCATACAATTTCAAACACCTCACTGCCAGATAAAGAAACTTAGGTGTCTGGGTTGACTTCTGCTGCCTCTGTGTGGGGAATGATTGAGAAGGCTGCCTGCTGCCAGTACATTTGCATGACAAAGACACTGATGAGGATGTGCAACGGAATTTAAGGTGACCCAGGATTAGTGTTAAGGCAGATTTCAAATTCCTTCTTTTAATATATAAAGCCTTAAATGGCCAAGGACCTGCTTACTTATCTAAACTTATCATTACTTCAAACCAGAACACATATTAAAATCTCAAGATGCCAATCTACTTATGACTCCAAGGACTGATAAAATAACAGTGGGAGGTCAAGCTTTTAGTTACAATGCTTAGAACTGTAGAATGGACTTCCTACTACTATAAGAGATGTCCATTCAGTGTCTGATTTAAATCCAGGCTTATTTCAGTTTAGCATACCCTGAGTAGAGCTGCTGATTACCTATGCGTACTGCATCTCTGCTGTTAGTCATTAGTACTAAAGGATGTTCATCTTGATAGTATTGATTCTCCCTGTTAATGTGAGATGAAGGGTAGAACATCTGTTCACATCATGCTTGATTTTTTCCATGCTTATAGCAAAATTGTGTTGAAAAAAATATTCATATTTACTTGTCAAGTATACCCTTAAATATTTTAACTGTTTTGATAAAATAAATGAATAGATGTCCAGTCTAGTACTGTGTGCTAGAGAGTTCACTGGAAAAAAACAAACTTTTATTCAAAGTGATTTTGAGTCCAGATATATTTTGAAATTCTGCAAGTGGATTAAGAATGTGTTTGTGTCTGACATATATAGTATTATATAATCTGTGTATAGTGATATTTCCTGTTCAAGTCCTGTGATAATCCCCTTTATCTCTACTGCATTTCAAAAGTGAATGACCAATGGCTCAATGTTGATTGCAAAAAGCAATGGTGATAGAGATCACTCTTGTTGAGTACCACATTCTAGTTTCAAGTACTTTGTGCTAATGTTGTTAATACAGACAGAGGCTTCTGGACTGGTATAAAGTAGTTTTATCCATGCACATATATTTCGGTCAAACCCAAATGTGTGCAATGTGGTGAACAGGCAGTCCGTATTCAAATCTATCAAGGGCATTTTCTGAGTGAAAAGATAAGATCCCTAGTGTGTTAGGTTTTACAGGTGAGTATAATCCATTAGAGACCGAAGGTTTGAAGTGTTTCCCTTTAATAAATCCAGTTTATTCTTCTGATATTCACAGAAAAAAGCATTTCCTTAATCCTTCATAGTAAAACTTTGGCAAGTATCATAATATCATTATTCAGAATTGTAATTTGTCGGTATGATGCACATTATAATAAGTCCTTATTTGTCTTTGCAAAGATGATAATACTTGATGAAAAGTTTGAGGTAGTATTTTGTTGTCTCTAACTTCTAAAAACATTGCTAATAATAATGGAGCTAAATTAGTTTAAATTTTTTTATAAAATTCGACTTAGTAGCCATTAGGGCCTGCTGCTTTCCCATTTTGAAGTGAGTGTATAGTATCCAGAAGTTCTGATGATGCCATAGTTTTTTCCAGCTTCTCTGGACTGAGAGTATCTAGCTGTGGTAAACTGAGTAGAATATAAAGACTTACAGTACTCCCTAAATGTGGGGGTTATATTATTATGGTTAATGGTTATATCTCTGTGTTGGTCATTTTTGTTATTGCGTTACAAACTTCCTGCTTGTGGATTTGTTGAGCTAAGATCTTATCAGCCTTCTTTCTGTGTCTCACAGTAATGATGTCACAATTTACAGATGAGCTGCTCTGCTTCTTTTGTTGTCAAGAGATTAAATTCTGAAGCCTATCTTTTCCCATACAGTATAAAATATATAAATACTAACCTTTCCAGCATGTTTAAAACAGTGATATATCTGTCAAAAGCTTACCAAGGTATCAATTTAGGAAACTAGTTTTGGCATTCATAAAAAAAAAATATCAAAACACAATGCAGGACTTGAATTTAACTTGTGATAGACACAGAGATTCACACTGTGTAAAAGGTTAATAGGGTGGATATCTTTGTGGCATTTCAGCAAAGTCTTTATAAAAAGTGATATCATCACAGACTACTTAATTTTATCTTGCCATGTCCGCATACAAAATTTACTCTGTCATTTTGTCACCAATCACTGAAAAATATTGCTGAAAATTTATATTAAAAATAAAAATTCAAACAATATTGTCAGTACTGTTGAATGAGTGAATATGAAGAAAATTTGGGATATTTTCATTTAAACAAACACTTTAAAGCTGTTTTTATAACAACATGCCTTAAAATTAGTTTTTTTAGAGAATCATTATTAGTTTTTTAACATTTTATGGTAATATTTACATTTGCACTATTAGCTCATTAAATATGTTGTTAAATAGCAATTTTTAGCAGATGAGTGAAATAAATTCAAATGACAAATGTTACAACTTGTTTGGTCTCAGTTATAAATTTTGCATGGATTTCATCATGAAAATATGTACATGCCAAAAAACAGGTAAATGTGCATGCTAAAAAAATTCAGATTTATAAAAACCTGGAGTACAGACATTTCTACGCCATCTACCTTTATAAATCATAGTAATCTTGAAAATGTTCAATTGTGAATGTGATGTTCTGTACTATTTGAAACTGGAAAAAATTAAATTCTCAATTAGACAATCTGTTCAAAGTTTTTTTTTAACTCTTTCAAGGCAAATGTCAACATTTTGTCAAAAAGGAGGGTTTGACAGTGGTAATCAGCTGTAATCGGTTATGTTTTAGTTGGACTCTCTTTGCTAGAAGGACAGATAGCTTCACTGGTTTGTGTTCGCGTAAGTAGCGATGAGCAAACAACACCAAAAATGGCATTGACATCTGGTGAGAGATCGAAGTAAATTAGTAAACCAAACTACTCCATGGGCGATGCTTTGCCTTTATCGCTGAATTGGACTCTGACTTGTCAGACTTGACTCTGATATAAATGATCGAAAATAAATGTAAGGATTGGTCCCCAGCTGATCATGGTGCTGAACAGGTTCAAATAGATGACATGCCTGCAGCAACGTTTTCCTGGGAGGACCACCACTTACAATGACAAGAGGTACAAACCAGATTGCATTGCAATGCACTGCAACCACAGCTGCCAACCCCACCACACAAAGACAGCCTGGCAGCCAGCCTGCCACACATTCCTGGTGAACTGGCAGCCACAGCACACAGCAACAGACGTTCTATGTTGATTTCTGTATGAAACTATTGCTTTGTGTGCTTTTCAGAAAACTGTTTTTTGTAAAAAATATTCAGCCTCAAAGAGTTAAAATAAGGCAATACCTAATTAATAAATTTTTAGATTAAGCTTTTATATCAGGGGAAATGATATTATCCCATTTTTGTTTTTGTTTTTTGTAAGAATTGCTGTTGCTAATGGTTCCCCCCTCTTTTTCTCGGGCAGGAGTTGATTTTAGGTTTGCCACGTCTGACACAATTGTATGTAATGTTACTTTCTTTGTTGTTAAAGTAAGTCTTGATTGTATGGAATGTTAACTTCTTTAAACAAAATCTGCAAATTAAAAAAAAAACACAAGCTCAATCAATAAAATGCCTCATGAAACTTACTAGTGAAACTTATTTGGCTTTTGTGGCATTTTCTTTTTTAAACACAAAATAAACAATGTTACATGTAACATAAAAAATCCCTCCAAACTTAATCCTGTTGAAACTTGGCATGGTCTTTTTTGTGAATTAAATTCCTTCTCTGAAATAAGTTTACTTGAACAATGTAGAGTAATTTCTCAACTAAAACCTTCCATTTGTCTCCTTTACCCTGTCCCAACAAGCTTTCTCGAAGAAGTCCATGATGTGCTAATGAATAATGTACTTGACATAGTAAACTTGTTATTAGACAACTGCGTCTTCCCCGATAGTTTGAACACTGCAATAGTTAAACCCCTGCTCAAGAACAATAATCTAGAATTCTCTGTCTTTGACAACTTTAGCCCTATTTCTAACCTGCATTTTTTAAGCAGTCCAAGAAAATGCAGTTTTTCAGCAAATGCCATAAATGATAATTTGAATAAACATTCTATTCTATAGGTTTCAGTCAGGTTTTAAACCATATCATAGTACTAAAACTTCTCTTTTCTTGTTCTCTTAGACCTGAGTGCAAAATTTGACACCATAGACCACATTCTTATAAACCGCCATAGACAATGGGTGGGTTTCTCGGGCAGTGTCTTAAACTGGTTGCAGTCTAATTTAACAGGTAGAAAATTATTTGTTATTTAAATGGTTGTTGCTTGGAGGTCATTGATGTACCACAAGGAACTATTCTGGGCCCACTCCTTTTTTCAATCTACATACTCCCATTTGGTCAGATAATATCGAAACAAAAGATTTACCTATCTATAGCACCTGATGACCACGATGTTCAGGGCTCAATGATCCAATGTCTTACTTGCATTTTTGAATGGATGACTTGTAATTTCCTCACTCTAACAAAAAGGAAAAAACAGAAATCTTAGTTGTTGGCAAAAATGGAAAAATTTAAGGTTTTAAACTTGATCCCTCTGCATTAAAAGTCAAGGCAGAGGTAAATAATTTAGGTGTATTTATGAATTCGGAGCTAAACTTTAAATTACACATTAACCATATTACTAGGACTGTATTTCCATTTAAGGAACATTGCAAAATTAGACCTTTTATAACAATGCAAAATTCTGAGAAATTAATGCATGCTTTTGTTTTTAGTTGACCAGTTTACTACCTGCCTACCTACCTACCTAAGAAAGACATCAATCGATTGCAGCTAGCAACAAGAATCAGAAACAGAAAAAGAAAACGTGAGCAAATCTCACTTGTCTTAACTTTGTTACTGTATATTGGTTACCTGTGTCCTTTAGAATTGACTTTTAAATAATACATAGTACATATAATTTTAAATAATCTTGTTTCCTTCCTATATTTAAGAGTGCTTGCTCCCAGTTATATAAAAAGGGTGATCAGATAGATCCAAATAACTACAAGCTAGCAGGCTTAAGGTGCATCATGAATAAATTAATCAAAGGAATTATTAAGAAAAAGATTGAACAGCTGATCAGAAAAAGAGGATGGCAGACAATCTAGAATTGGCACAATCATTACAGAGGGACTTGGACAGAACATAGGCTTGGGTGGATTTGTGGCTGGTGAAATGTAAAAAATTGCAGGGTAGTGCATGTGGAAGGTAGAAATATTAGACATGAATACAGATGGGAAGTCTGAAACTTGAAAGTACCCTTTATAAAAAGAAAACTAGGGGGCTCCGCCCCCTGCTCGCTTCGCTCGCCAACCCCTGGTGTTGGGAATGACAAAGAGCATGATGTATGAATGAGATATAGAATAGTGTGACGGTGTAGATGATGCAAATAGAAAGCAAACAATAAAGTGTGTGGCACAGTGTAAAGGTTTATTGGAAAATTTCTTTGTACACGCCGTTTAAGTGTAAAAGGTAATTCCAGGTCAGAACTTGTAAGGTCAATGAAGATGGTCATTATCGTGATCAGAGTCAACTTTGTCAGAGCTTAGAAAGAGTTGTGTCTCTCCAGGAAGTAATGGAATGACTTGGGTATTTATGTTTTCCACATTAATATTTTTTGGACATAATATAGTGCGTTGTGTTAAAAGGGGCATTTGGTCTAATGAGATTGCTGTTCCAAATCTCTCTGTAACTAAGTCGTTGCAGATAAAGGCTTGAGGAATTGTAATAATATGTGGCTGAAGTCCATCTGTATTGGTGAGTGTACCATCTCTCAGTTGTAATAAGCAATTGTTATGATCTGGTTCTGGACATCGTATCTTTTTTACTAACTGTATCTTTTGAAAGCAATGCCAATTGTCTGCGTATTTTAAGGTGCACTGAACAATAGCTGAGTGCATGGCATCTGGAAGAATAGATAATCACTGTTTAAAATCTCCTCCTAATAAAAGTACCTTTCCTCCAAATCGAATATTATTATTCATAAACGTTTGTAGAAGTTTATGAATGGTGTTGAGTAAGTGACTTCATGCCATTGTACATTCATCAATAAACAACATTTTTTGAAGACGGATGTCACGTGCAGTGCCACCGTTAATGTTCATAGTGGATACCGATTTGTAGGATCTAATGCAGTTGATAAAGATTTCACTTTCAGGTACATCGTCAGTTAGAATCTTCTGTAGATATTCAGTATATGAATGTAAAGGAGGCAGTCTAATTTGACCCTTTTGACAACAACGTCTAAATGTATTACTTGTATTGCCAGTTGTTTTTTCAGGGAAGTGAACTGAATGACAATGATTGCAAATGACATTCATTAATCCGAATGAATTTTCCCGGTGTATGTTTTGCTTGTGCCGTTTGAGAGGCGCGTTGTTGCATATGTAGTATTTGGGATGTGCTGTTTTGGAGCTGTAATCGATTTGCCTGTGCTGTGTGAGACGCCCGTTGTAGCCTTCCTTGCCGTTAACGTATGTCTGAGATGGAAGGTGTTTCGTTTTGAATCCGTGCCTGTTGCGATGCAGCACTTTGATTGATAGTTTGCGTCATGTGGATCCAGGATGTAGATTTGTGCATATTTGCGTTGTTGATTTGTTTCAGGGTGCACTGTTCCAATGCGATGCAGTATTTGTGCACATATGGGAAAGCAGTATGGGCCATTGCCTTTTGGTGGCCTGATATTTACTAAAAGCAAATGAACTATTGTAGGATCTAACGCAGTTCATAAAGTTTTTACTTTTAGGTACATCGTTAGTTAGAAGCTTTAGTTGAGCTTTGCGTTTTTGGAGTCGAGACATTTTTTCTTTTAGAAATATGGATAAGTAATAAGAAGTATTGCACTCACTGTTAATATGGAGACTTTTCTGCGGTTTGAACGGTTAATAGTGCCTTATGGTAATGAGATCCACCTATGCTGCATAGCCGTCTATTTTGTTGTTTCTTTCGTGTTCGTGTGTTTGTTCCTGTTATCCTTTCCTTTTCGTTTTGTACCCGTGACCGTGTATTCATGACTTGTTTCTTTCTCAGCATCCGAAATATGGATAAGTAATAAGGAGGGTCGCAGTCACTGTTAATATGTTTCCTTTTCTGCAGTTGAACGGTTAATAGTGCTTTATTGTAAGGAGATCCACCAATGCTGACACCTATGCTGTCTAGTGTGAAGGTGCTGACGTTCACTTTAGAATATGTGGCTTTGGGTGTGACTTCTTATGGATGTGGGGGGGGGAGGGAGGGGGATTTTGGAGGATTGTTGTTGCACGAGCGTCTTCTTTCTTTTTGTGTTCCTGTGTCTTGTTGAATCCCCCTCTTTGTGTGTGTCCCGTCCCTCGCTTGTAGGGTCTGTGGGGTGGTTTTGTGTTCTTTTTTTTGTGTTCCATGGGCTTGTTGAATCCCCCTCTTGGTGTGTGTCCCGTCCGGTGCCTGTAGGGGGGGGGGGGGGGTGTCTTGCTGTTGTGCGTGAGCCTCTTTTTTTTTTTTTTTTTTTTCGGGTCTAGTTTCGTGTGCAATGTGTTTCGTGCTTTTCCTGCGTTTGACTTTGCGCCTCATTTCTCCTTTTTATATGTGCTCACTCCTTTTTTCTGTGGTCTTGTCCGCCACTCGCGGCCCCTCATCCGCCTTTGTCGCCCTCTTTTCTCCGCCTTTCTCCGACTCTCGCGGACTCTTTTTGCGCCTGCGCCTCTCGCGGCCCCTCATCCGCCTCTCTCGCCCTCTTTTGTCCGCCTTTCTCGGCTCCTCAGCCGACTCTCGCGGACTCTTTTTGCGCCTGCGCAGTACGTCTTTTTGCAGCTACGGCCCATGGCCGGATGTGCCTGCGTCCATCATCCGGTTTAGCATTCTCGGTTAGTAATATGGATAGTAATAGTGAACTTGTTACTATCAACCTCAGTGTACAGAAACCCATTAAGGCAATCTAACAGAATGTTAGGTCTCTTCACACAGAAAGCCATGTACTACATTTACACACAACTTAATAACCTGTGGCCTCATGCATAATGCCTTGCATAGAATTCGCACTAAAACATGACGTATGGACAAAAGTGGAAATGTGTGTACGTACAAAAAAATTCAAATGCACAAAACCATGCATAAGCCAACTTCCATGCACTTCTGCTACATAAATCCCAGTAAGTGTGAAAAGTAATGCTTGTGCACGCGCCTAACCCCCCACCCCAACTCCTCCCAGAATTCTGCATATTTTAATATGCAAATAAATATCACTTTACGTTCGCTGCTTGGTTAAAAGACAATGGCACAATCCCCTGAAAAAAAACATTTTGCCGAATACGAAGTGGAGGCAAGGAAAACGTACTGTGTGTTGGCTTAAGCAGTGGTATAAACAATCAAAAGAAGTTGATTGAGTGACACAGAGTGGCGGAGAAATTCAAAAGTTCAAGTTCAGAAAGTCGCATAGTGCCTGAAATAAAAAAGAAGTAGTCACATATCAAAGTCACTGTGAAAAAGCCTAGTCGTAGCCCACCGTCTGAGTGTCAAACTGAAGCGTATTAGGGTACAAAGAAAAGAAAAAAAAAATAGGGTCACAGTGAAAAAAAAGGTTGAAATGTCCACTTTAATCTTGCAGTTTATTTTGTCATTAAAGTAGAACATTGTAAACTTAATCTTAAAATCAATGTTTAATTTGAGTTTTTCAGATCCCATGGTAACTAAAGTAGCATGTTAAATGATTTGTATTCTATGTGTTCTTCCATGTGTGTGAATCAGTAAGTGCTTCTTAAATGGGCTTTCTCTTATCCTGACAGGACAGTGAATACAGTGGAACCTAGGGTCACAAACGCCTCGGAACATGTACAAATCGGGTTACGACCAAAAAGTTTGGCAAACTTTTGCATCTGTTCACGACCACACACTCGGGTGACAAACAAGCCAGTTTCCCTTCCGGTTTGTACGTGTCGATGATTTCCGCACGTGTTCAGTCTCTCCCTGTATATTGTTCTCGGTCAGACATGCATGCATTCGCTGTGAACTCTTTGTGCTCTATTTCGTGTGCTTTTGCATTAATTTTGCAATTAACCATGGCCTCTAAGCAAGTGAAGAGTGGTAGTGTTGGTGAGAAGAAAGGTTTTAAGAAAATTGAAGTCGAATTAAAGAAAGAAATTATTGAAAAGTATGCCCGTGGCATTCGTGTTACTGATCTTGCCGCCAAGTACAAGAAGTCAAAATCTACAATTTCGACTATTCTAATGCAGAAAGATGCCATTAAAGCAGCTGATGTTGCAAAAGGAGTCACAATGTTAACCAAGCAGAGGCCTCAAGTGCTGGAAGAGGTGGAAAAACTGTTGCTAGTGTGGTTGAACGAGAAGCAACTTGCAGGGGATAGCATTTTAATATCGTTCATTGCATCAACCTCATCGATAAAGCCTGGGAAGACGTCACATACCAGATCTTGAACTCGGCCTGGAAGAAACTTTGGCCTGAATGCGTTCCTGTACAGGATTTAGAAAGATTTGAGCCTCCTGTTGTGGATGACATTGTGTCCATGGGCAAGAGCATGGGTCATTGAAGTGGACAATGAGGAAATAGAGGAGCTGGGCCTGGATCACAAAGAGGAGCTGACGACGGAGGAACTCGCTGAACTCCAGCAGGAGCAGCATAAGTTGCTCACCGAGGAGCAGTCCTCAGGGGAAGAAGAGGAAAGGGCAGTTATAAAAAGTGATGCAATAAAAGCCGTCATGGAAAAATGGAATGAGTGCCAGGATTTTTTCGAGAAGAACCACCTGACAAAGCGGTTGCGAACAAAGTGATCAACATGATGAACGACCATGTCATCTTGCATTTCTGAAAAATTTTAATGCGTAGGAAAAGGCAAGTCACATTACACCACTATTTCGCAAAGTCTGATCCACCAGCTAAACAGCTAAAAACACCAGAAACCCAAGAAATCACAAGAGAGAAAACACCTGAAGGAGAACATTCCTCCATTGTGCAGAGGGACTCTCCCTCAAAACTGTAACCTCCTCTCCACCCAGCTTCCTCCTCACTTCCTTCATGCCAGAACTCGACTCATGCAAGGTTAGTTTTCTTGGTTGTTTATGGTTAGTTTTTGTGTCAATTAAGGATTTTTCAAATTTTCATTTTTTTCCCTGTGCTTAAAACTCATTAAAAAAAAGTGTTTACAACAATCGGGTTGTAAGGCTATTAGCGTGAACTCTTGCAATGTTAGTTATCTCTGTTTTTCAAGGTTTTTCACAGCGGTTCGTAAGGCTGTAGCGTGAACTCTTGCAATGTTAGTTTTCTTAGTTGTTTATGGTTAGTTTTTGTATAAATTAAGGATTTTTCAAATTTTCATTTTTTTCTCTGTGCTTAAAACTCATTAAAAATAAAGTGTTTACAGCAAGCGGTTCGTAAGACTGTAGCATGAACTCTTGTAATGTTAGTTTTCTCCGTTCAAAGTTTTCTCAGTGTTATTCAAAGTTTTTACAATTAGTTTACTATTACACTACGCATTCTATGGTATAATTAACTATTTTTGTGCTTAAAAATCTTTAAAAAAAATATATTTACATACAGTTCGTATGGTCTGGAAAGGATTAATTGTATTTACATACAATCCTATGGGGGAAATTAGTTTGGTGAGTAAAAGAAAGAAAACTATTTAAGTAAGCCATATGGCGCCTAGTGTTTGTGTTATGTTATATGTAATTAGTTGTGTAACTGTATTAATATCTTACTAAAAAAAAATAAAGTCGGAGTAAATATCATTTGGTGGTTTCGAATGTTTTAAACTGCACTCTTCAACTTGATGGCGGAGTGGTGGCTCTGAGGCTAGGAATCTGCACTAGCAATCAGAAGGTTGCCGGTTCAAATCCCGGAAATGCCAAAAGTGACTCTACTTTGTTGGGCCCTTGAGGGAGGCCCTTAACCTGCAATTGGTCTGTCCTGGGTATGATGTTAATCTGCATCCAGCCCTGTGTGAAGGTCCTCCAAACTGCAGGGAAAAATCTGGGGGTTGGTGGCAGAATTGGCACTCCAGCCACCATAAAAAAACTTCACACTGTTCCATCTGAACTAGTGTGGTGCTGAGGTGTCACCCATTGCATGGCTGCACTCGGATCCTAATCTGGGATCCTGAGTTGGTTTGTCATGTGGTGGGTGCAGTGCTGTATCAGTGCATGCTCCTAACCTTTCTCCAACTTGAGAGAATAGTTAATAATATTTGAGCCAATTCTGTTGTTCTCCTTTGTGGAAAAGATATTTTGAAATTAATTAGTTATTGAGACATTTTTTCATATTTTCATGACAAGTAAGTATAGTAAAACTATTTTAATTGTGCATATAAGTTTATGCATTATCAGTGTATTTATTAGAAACTAGAATGGAAATACAATGGAAATCTCATTAATGTTAGAAAAAAAAAAAGATTTTGTAATTATACTGCAGATTGTTTTTTTCCTGTCTGGATTTGAGTTTAATGATGAGTGAGCCAGCCCAATGGAATGGAATGCTTCTTTCATTGCGCACATTGACTTCACGTCTTTGCGTCTGAATTTCAGAACTTTCATGACAGTGAGTTACGCATCTCATCTGAGAACAGATAAGAGAGAAAATTGAACTCTTTAACTGGTTAATCGTTGTTAAGTGGATTTGGACATTTGTTTAACGGATGTAATAGATCCGTACATATATTGTTCTCATTTTTATCAGACTACGATCTTTGTTTTTTTCGTTGTTATTGCTTTAATAAATCTGCCAATTATTTTTTATACATATTTGTTGCTCCATCTTTCATGACTCCGAACCTAGAGTAAAATGGTAAAGTGATGCATGGTGAATGGTGGCTGTTGTGGTGGCAAGAAGGTGTTGTGTTGCCCTCCTCACCCACTAAGCACCCGCTACATAATACACATGCTTTAATGAATAATCTGAGGTATTAAAGAGAAACTTCATCTCTCTATGCACCAAGGCTAAAAGAAAATGTCGGAATTTAATTGAATCTGGCCCCTTCCCAAGATTATATAGAGGGGATGTGATTTATAGCAGATTGTGCCCCCTTCACTGCTAGCTAGAAACCTGGTGTGCAAAAAAAAGCATAGCCTTTGTGAAGAATTGGGATGATTTTTGGGAAAGGCCTGGATTTTTCAAAAGAGGTGGTCTTCATCCTAACTGGAGGGGATCATATGTATTATCCCAAAATATGGCTGAAAAACTGCCTTACTGACTGATTAGAGCACCATCCAGGCTGCAGTCACGTGATCTTAAATCACAAGCTGTTGTTTATCCCACCAGTTACTTTCCTGAAGCTGTTACCCATAATCCCTGTTGTGGGTCATCATGTACAGTAAATTTAGATTACTTGATAACCAAAAAATAAGGTGTATAATTAGGTCAAAAGATAAAACCAGACCCTCCACCAGGGGCACCTGTAATAGAAATTTACTTCAAATTAAAACAAAAAATATATCAGCAGTTCAGAAAGAAGCATGCAGTTTTAAATGCTGCTTATTGAATGTTCACTCTCTTGGGAGAAAAGCTGTTTTGGTAAATAATATTATATTAAGTACAAAATCTGATCTATGTCTTCTCACTGAAACCTGGCTTAGTAAATCTGACACTGTTCCCCTAGTTGAGGGGTCACCAGATGGATACTCGTTCCTTCATAAGTCTAGAGATTCTCATCGAGGAGGAGGCCTTGGAATAATTCAGTGTAACAAAATGCAAATCATTTCTAAAAATGTAGATTACTTCACATCCTTTGAGGCATTCATTTTAAATATTAAAACAGATTCCAACACAATTATAGTGCTAGTCTACAGACCACCAGGGCCATATTCATTGTTCATGACTGAATTTAGCAACCTTTTATCTGATTTGGCTATAAATTATAATCACATAGTGCTGATGGGGGATTTTAATGTACACATTGATGTGGAAACTGACACTTTTAGCAAATGTTTTGCTTATTTGTTAAATTCAGTAGGATTTTGTCAGATTGTCAAAGGTCCAACTCATAATTATAACCACACATTAAATTTAATTATAACTTCCATCCATCCATCCATTTTCCAACCCGCTGAATCCGAACACAGGGTCACGGGGGTCTGCTGGAGCCAATCCCAGCCAACACAGGGCACAAGGCAGGAAACAATCCCGGGCAGGGTGCCAACCCACCGCAGTTTAATTATAACTTACAAAGTTGAAATTCAAAATTTAAATATTACTCCATTAAATAAAGTTCTTTACGATCAATACTTAATTGAGTTTGATTTGGTCCTGCCCTTATCAATACACTCACAGATTAAAACAAAGACAGTGCGACATCTAGATTGTAATTCTCCTTCAAAATTTATAGATACTTTGAGTAAGTTGAGTGAAATTGTGGAAAACATCCATCAAATATAAACATGGAAAACAATTTAGATCAGCTAACATCACATTATAATGTGACCTTGAGGGATGCTCTGGACACAGTGGCTCCCCTTAAAACAAAAGTGGTCAAAGCACATAGAAACTCTCCCTGTTTTAATGAAAACACTCAAGCTCTTAAATTAAGAGTGTTGAAAACTGGAGCGCAGATGGAGAACAACAAAGCTGCAGCTCTTTCGAATTGCATGGACAGAGAGTGTTAAAAAATATAAAAAAGTTCTCTTTAAAGCTCGCTCAGAATACTATTTACAATAATAGATAGCAATAATAAAAATTGTTTAGAACAGTGGCTAAATTAACAAATGGGAATTCAGATCTACACTGCAAAATACCAACAGATATTAGCAATACAGACTTTTTGAACTTCTTTAATGAGAAAATGAAAAATATAAGATCCCAGATCTCAACATCACAGTGTAAACCTTATACTAGCTTAGCAGACCCTGTCTGATATTACATTCAACACTTTAGAAATTTTAATCCTGTAACTGAGCAGGAAGTCTTAGCATTAATTTCTAAAATAAAACCCCCTACTTGTTCCCTAGACCAAATGCCAACAATACTAGTAAAAAGTGCATTGGATGTTCTTGCAGCACCTATTCTTAACATTATCAATAGTTCATTTTTGCATGGCACAGTACCTGATGCACTTAAAGTGTCAGTGATTAACCATTACTTAAAAAGTCAGACCTAGACCAACACATTCTTAATAACTATAGACTCATTTCAAATTTACCCTTTCCCTCTAAAATATGTGAAAAAGTAGTCGCCAATCAGCTTCAGTCACACTTTACGCATCATAATTTATTTGAGAAATTCCAGTCTGGCTTCCGCACTGGTCATAGTACAGAAATGCCACTAACACGTGTTGTAAACAACATTCTGATATCCTCTGATGAAGGAAATTCCACTGTAATTATGTTGTTAGACTTAAGTGCAGCTATTCTGCCCTCACGAGTGCATATCCATGTAATGCTAGACAGACAGCGAACAATAACTCCAGTAAACTCGTTTCTTGTTCAGAGTGAGGCTTTTACTGATAAATCTTTCATTCTTGATTGTAAAACTACAAAACACAATACAAAGGGTGCTTTCAGTACAATGTTCACGCCTAACAATCAATCAATAAAGAAATGCATTATAAAAAAATTAATTAACTGTAGCAGATAAACATCTTAACATACATTTACAAAATAATTATTTAAAAGACAGACTTACAGGCATATCTTCGCCAAGGCTTAACGTGAAAGAACTGGTATCATGAACAGCATTCAGAACTTCACTAAACTGCCTTCTTAAGAAAGGTGAATTGAACAACATAAAATGATCGCTAGGTGGCAAACCTTAAAATAAAGTGTGAAAAGAATAGCAGCGTTTGACACAACTGTCGGATGTTAGTTTTGAGTTTTGATTACTTGCTCCGGCTGGTATAACATGATATTACTGTATGTTGGTCAGCCAATATACGAGTCAGTGTTACCCCAGAAGAGAGGCTACTTGTCACCTTGAGATAAGCAATATACAAACAGTACTCACATATAAACTCACTAACCCAACCACATGGGATGAACAAACCATTGTGTTTCTTTGTGCTGGTCCCAAGCCCGGATAAATGGGGAGGGTTACGTCAGGTAGGGCATCTGGTGTAAAATTTTGCCAAATCAATATACGGACATCAATACAAATTTCCATTTCGGATCAGTCAAGCCCTGGGTTAACAACGACTGCCACCAGTACTGTTAGTCAACAGGGTGCTGGCGGAAATTGGGCAACTGTTGGCAGAAGAAGAAGAAGGAGAAGAAGAGGGGGGAGACGCGTCCGGAGGCAGTAGGAAAGGAGGAATGTATAGAGTGTGGAATTGAGGGTAGGACTTTGAATGTTGACAATATGACTGGTAAGGGGAGAGAGTTAGCAGATATGATGGAGAGAAGGAAGATTGATATATTGTGCATGCAAGAGACTAAATGGAAGGGGAATAATGCCAGGTGGATCAGAGGTGGATTCAAATTGTTCTATCATGGTGTGTATAGGAGGAGAAATGTAGTAGGGGTTATTCCGAAGGAACAGTATGTCAAGAGTGTTCTGGAGGTGAAAAGAATGTAAGACAGAGTAGTAATTATGAAGCTGGAAATTTGAGGTGTGATGATGAATGTTGTTGGGTGTGCAATGGATGAGAAAGAAGATTTTTGGAGTGAGTTGAATGAAGTGATGAACAATGTACCCAAGGGACAGAAAGTGGTGATTAGAGTGGATTTCAATGGACATGTTGGTGAAGGGAACAGAGGAGACGAGAGGGGTGATGGGTAGGTATGGTGTCAAGGAGAGAAATGAAGAAGGTCAGAGGATAGTGGATTTTGCCAAAGGGATGAACATGGCTGTGGTGAATACGTATTTTAAGAAGAGGAAGAAGAGTGTCAGGAGTGATTTGTGACAGATATCAGCAAGAGTGAAAGGGAAGGTCTACAGGACGGTAGTGAGACCAGCTATGTTATATGGGTTGGAGATGGTGGCACTGACCAGAAAGCAGGAGACAATTAAGGGAACACTTAATCATCACAGTCTAACACCAAGTTAATTAAGCTTCTGGGATATCAATCTGTCCAGGTAGGAGGCATAAGTGATTTTGAATCATGTGTACCTGCTTTGGTGCAAATAAAAGTGTCAGCTCCTGCCGTGAAGAGGCAACAGGAAGATAACCCTTAGAAAAGGAATGGTTTTACAGGTGGTAGCCACAGACAATTGCTCTCTTCTTATCTGTCCTGATTGATTCTTCTCTAGTTTTGAGTTTTGCTGCTGTCCTTATTACTTCTAGTAGCATTAGGTAGTACCTGCAGCCCAGCTCCTCCAGGATGGCATATTCATACGTGCTGTCGCAAGGTTTGCTGTATCTCCCAGTACAGTCTCAAGAGTATGGAGGAGATACCAGGAGACAGGCAATTACATGAGGAGAGTTGGACAGGGAAGTAAAAGGGCATATCTGCTCATTTGTTCAAGGAGGAATAGGAAGGAGCACTGCAAGAGCCCTACAAAATGCCCTCCAGCTGGCTAGTGGTGTGCATGTTTCTGATCAAGCTGTCAGAAAAATACTTCAAGAGGGTGCACAAGGGCCCGAAGTCCTCTAGTGGGACCTGTGCTCACAGTCCCATCAATATGCAGCATGACTGACATTCTCCAGGGAATGCCACACTTGGCAACGTTTCCATTGGTGCCCCACTATCTTCACAGATGAGTGCAGGATCACACTGAGCACATGTGACCGATGTGAAAGAGTCTGGAAATGCCATGATGAATGGTATGTAGCCTACAACATCATCCAGCGTAAACAGTTTGGTGCTGGGTCAGTGATGGTTTGGGGAGGCATGCAAAGTAACAGTAGTCTAACTGCTGCTATATAGCAGGATGAAATCCCACGTGCCACTGTCGGAAATTAGGGTGGTGCAGAGGGCCCTGGGTTCCTCCTGTGGCAAGACAAAGCTTGGTCTCATGTGGCCACAGTGTGTAGGCAGTTCCTGCATGATGAAGGCACTGATGCCTCTGACTGGCCCACACATTTCACAGACCTGAATCCAATTCCGTGAAGTGCCTTGAGCATGGGAAAGGCGCTATATAAATAAAATTTATTATTATTATTATTAATTCAGAACTTCTGGGATGTTATGTATCGGTGCATCCCACACCGGTAAGTAGCACCACAGACTGTCTAGGAGCTCACTAAGGCTCTGATGCACATTTGGGAGGAGATCTCCCAGGACACCATCTGCTGTTTCATAAGGATAATGCTTAGACATTGTTGGGAGTGCATTTTGGCACAAGGGGGCCATACACACTACTGAGCCACATTATGAGGTACTGTGATGAAATTCACGCAAGTTAAATCAGCCTGTGATTTCAATTTTGGCTTTGATTTTTCAGCGTGATGTTGAATCCCTCAATTGGTTGGTGATTTTGGTTTCCACTAACTGTTGTTACATCATTTTGTTCTCAACGAATTACACAGCATTACTCAGTAAAAATTTTCCACTTGAATATTTTTGTTCAACGAGGTCTGATATGTGATTTAAGTGTTCCCTTATTTTTTGAGCATTACCTATAAGAAAGGGTACAGAAGACAATTTTCTTCTTAGGAAACTATGTTCCTTAAATGTGGGTAGTGATATCTATGTTGTGTGGTGTGCAAGGCTGGTAACATTACTTCAGGACAGGCCCACCGAATCAACAAGCTGATTAACTCTAGAACCATTGTCTCAGTACTAAACCACTAAGGCTGCACAAAGTGGCATCTGAATCAGTTTGTTCCTACTAATGGCCCATTAGCCCTGCATCCTGTTAATGCATCCCTATTGCCCCACCCTCAAAAGCCACAGCCTGCCTAGTGCAGCTTGGGTGGCTGCAAAAACAAGCAATTTGCCTGCAAACAGCATATATTGATTCTATATATTTTCATTTGAAATGTAAGCATTGTGGCAGACAGCTAGGGATCCTGTCCAGCCGGGACACCTGGAAGGACCAGGAGAGGGCCATGAGAGGGCAGCCACCCTGGTCTGCATGGGGGCCATGGGATCAGAGCTTAGAAGCTCATCCCTGTTGGTGCCCACAGCCACCACCAGGAGGCACCCAGAGGATTATGGAGCTCTGGACCACAGCACTTCTGCCACAACCGGAAGTGCTGCTGGAAGAGATTCCAGGCAGACCCGGAGTGCTTCCAGTTGATCATGTGGCACTTCCGTCACACCAGGAAGTGCTGTCAGAAGATCATCAGGAAGCACCTGGAGCACATGCAGGTGAAGTATAAAAGAGGCCACCTCACTCCATTCGAATGAGCCGGAATAGGGAGGCAGAGGACACAGTTTGCGATGGGAGGAGTGGAGGCGGCAGAAGAGAAGGAAAAGAGAAAGGAGTGGAAAAGGACTGTGAGTCTTTGGGCACTGTGTTTGTGCTGTGTGCGCAAAGGAGAATAAAAGCGTGTCTTTGTGGACATCTGGTGTTGTGTCTGTCTGTGTCTGGGGTTCAAGTTCCACGGCGTATTCTTTCAATCAAAAAAATAAATTACATTTCAGGGATGCAAAGGGCAGAAAACTGTTTTAGTATTTGTTTCAATTATTTAAGCACATAAAATAATGCATGTAGAAATTTTCATGGTGACACTTTACAAAATCTTCTCCAGGAGCTGTGACATGAGCCCCTTTCTCCGATTCAGCATGAAACCACTTCAGTAGTTAATCAAAATATTATATTAATTCAAAAAGATGTTTCTATACATAGTAAATAATTTATAAAATTTCAGTTACAAATGTCATGATTTATGTGGGTAAATGGTAGGCTTCATGATGGGCTGAGTAGAACATTCTACATAAAACCAGTCTGCCATGACTTGTGCAGTCTGAGTGTGTTAGGCGCCAAAAAGGGGTGCACTGTATTCACATTTGTTTTTAATTGTTGTGTGTTCTGCACTACTTCAGCACGTTATCAGTGTGTGTCTGTCTCCTTGACCATCTTTTGTATCCTTTTACAAAGGCCTGGAAGCTCCTGTCTCATTTTATAATTCCATACATAGCAGGTACTATCTTTTGGGGAAGCAGACTATTTGCCATACAAAGTCTATGCCTGAAGCTGAATAAAATAACCATTGGTACTCCGTGTTGTGTCGGCTGCTTCATCCTGCTCCTGCAAATGTAACAGGGCAGAAATCCAAGTGTGCTTTGATACACACATAAAGAGTGGCGGGGTCCACTTTGGAAGTACGAAAGCTCAAAAGTGAAACATCCCTTATAACAAGTACCAGTAAGCACCACTACATGTACATTTGAATTCACAGAAATGGAAGTGCCCACTTCAAGTATTATGGAAAGTGATGTGAACATATTGTCAGCAGTGACATCTCATATTGCTTTCTCACAGTCACACTGAGATTCCCTGGCAATTGTGATCTTTCCACACACTGAAAATAGTACCTAGTATATACTGTATACTGTATTTGTAACTTATATCAACAACAAAAATTTGATTGTAGACTTGTTGGGTTCATTTGATTACCATTATGTGAAAAGGCGTCATCTCTGCAACAACTCCTCATTAATGTCTATGTCTGCCCTTACTTATGATGCATGATGCAGTTCTTTTTATCAATTTTATTAAAAACAAGTAACATTCCACACAATTACGTCAAATTTAACATGACTAAATTCAATTCAACCCCCACCCAAGAGAAACAGAGGAAGGCCAACAGCGAGAGTAAAACATAAAGAGTACAAAAGAGAGAAGAGAAGCCTTTTCCCCCAATATAAATGCTTATTCTAAAATGTTACTGATTAGATCCTGACAGGTTTTTAAAAAATGTTTTGTACAGATCCTCTAAGTGAGAATTTGATTTTTTTCCAAATACCGTATTTACCCGTGTACCACGCGCACATTTTTTCCCGAAAATTAGCATTAGAAAATCAGGTGTGCGTCATACACGAGGAATTTTTTTTCTGTAATGTTTACTTCTTCTGCTTGGGCTCTCTCTCTCATTCGCTCATTCACTCACGCTTTCTCTCTCTCTTGCTCATTTGCTTGTGCATTCTCTCTCTCTCTCTCTTGCTTGTTCACGCTCTCTCTCTCTCTCGCGTGTGTGTGCGCGCTCTCTCTCTCTGTCGCTTGTGCGTGCTCTCTCTCTCGCTCGCTCGTGCGCCCTCTCTGTCTTTTTTGCTCATTCGCTCTCGCATGCTCTTTCGTCATGCAACAAAAACAGAAGGGCATTTCGTGGAAAACGTGCCCTAAACTCTTCCTATACAATCACAATGCGTGTCGTACACAGGGAAAATTTTTTTCGTAATTTTCTTTGTAAAAATTAGGGTGCACGTTTTACACGAGGGCGCGTGGTACACGAGTAAATACGGTAGTATATAACTTCAGCTGCCCACTGACTTAAAAGAGATGGGCTAGGATTCTTCCAGTTGAGCAAGATAAGTCTATGTGCTAGTAGTGAAGTAAAGGCAATTACAGTCCTTCTCCACTTTAAGCCCATCTGGGAGTACACAAAACACAGCTATTAATGGATTATGAGGGATTGTGACATCAAGGCTCTCTGATAGGCATTTAATGATTTTTGTTCAGAATGATGTTAATTTGGTGCACGCCCAAAACATGTGGCCCAGTGAGGCCGGAGCTCAATTGAAGCGTTCGCAGGTTGGATCTTGCCCTGATAACATTATGGACAGTATTAAAACAAGATAGATGTGCTCGATAAAAGATTTTAAGTTGAAAAATTGCATGTTTTGCATATATCTATCTATCTATCTATCTATCTATCTATATGGAGCTAGGGTGAATTCTGTGCATGGCTGCCTTCTATTCCTTTTTTGAAATGTTGAGTAAGGGATCCTTTTCCCACTGTACTCTGGGATCTTTAAAAGGAAGGGACTTTAAAATGGTTGTATATATTATAAAAATGTTGTCTGAGTCTTTAAGACTGATCAGTATCTCTTTTGGAATAAAAATACTGTAGGTAGGAAGTGAGGAAAATTTGGCAGATTTTGTTTAACAAAGTTTCTAATTTGGAGATACTGGAAAAAATGTGTTGATGGGAAACTAAATTTAGAGTGTAATTGTTCATGGGATGCAAAAACATTATTTATATACAAATCACTAAATGATTTAATCACATACATTTTCCAAACATTAAAACTGTGCATTTGAGATGGTGGAAAAAGGTGATTATTGTGTAGAGGTGCCGCAGATAAAAAACTTCTCTATCTTGAAGTGCTTCCTACATTGGTTCCATATTCTGAGTGAATGAAGGACAATTATGTTGTTAGTATATTGATGATAACTTGTATTTACTGGGGAACAAAGCAAGGAATATAAAGTAGTACTGCATGATTTTATTTCTATTGCAGACCAAGCTTGTGTGTGTTCATCCATTTGTGTCAATATCCAGGTTTTTCCATCCATCCATTATCCAACCCGCTATATCCTAAGTACAGGGTCACGGGGGCCTGCTGAAGCCAATCCCAGCCAACACAGGGCGCAAGGCAGGAAATAAACCCTGGGCAGGGCGCCAGCCTACCGCAGGGCACACACACAAACAAACCCCCACACACCAAGCACACACTAGAGACAATTTAGAATCACCAATGCACCTAACCTGCATGTCTTTGGACTGTGGGAGGAAACCGGAGTACCCGGAGGAAACCCACACAGACACGGGGAGAACATGCAAACTCCACGCAGGGAGGACCTGGGAAGCGAACCCAGGGCTCCTAACTGCGAGGCAGCAGCATTACCCACCGTACCACCGTGCCGTATCCAGGCTTTAATTATAATAATTAATAATTTATTTTATTTATAGGGACTTTTCAAGGCACACAAAGACATCTTACAGAACACAATAATGACAGTCACAATATAAAATTAATAGAATATTACAGTACAATAAAACCAGAATAAATACAATAAAGATGTGTTTAAAGGTGAGATTTAACACTAGAATTACCAGAGCCTACAAAAAAACTTGTAGATCCGGCCCACCTTAAATCGCTTCTTAAATCTGTCTTTTGTCCTCTAAATGTGCTGATAAAAGACAAGCTGCCAGCAGCCGGCTATTCCATCCCCCCACCGACTTAGAACGTGCACGAACTTCTCCCAGCTCATGCCTTGATTGATTATCTGGGAGTGAAGTGGAGTTTTAGAGTGGAAATAATAGATCGTTATTTGGAACACACGCATTTCATTTCACATTTCAAGAGTCCCCGGTTCGATCCCCCTCACTCCTATGTTTGCCGTTTTCAGTAGTAAGCTGCTCTTTTTGTTAATATTATATACAGTACACACATATACTTGGTTTGCATCTGTACTTGTGCTGTTACTTAGAGAGTCAGATTGGGGTGAGGGGTGATGTTAGAGCGCGTGAGCTTATTCAGTGCAGCAGGAACAACGCACATGTTGATCTTTTTTTCTTTCAGTACAAATGCCTTCCCTGTTTATTGATATATCTCTGCCTGTCTGTCTCTCTATTACACAGTGCTCTGTCTGTCTGTGTGTTATGGATCTTAAAAATAAGTTATAAGGACAGTTGTTCATGTTAATTGCAGTCTCAATTGTTAAAAAAATATTTTAAAAGGAGCATCCCACATGAAAATATAACGATCTCATTAACTGACAGTGCATACCAATTTATAAATTTTATGTCCGTTTGAGGTTAAAAAGAAAAAAAAAAAAAGTAACACTTTATCCCCAGCGGGGAATCGAACTCAGATCTGTGAGGCACAGCAAAGCTGCTGCGCTCTGAGAGGCAAATCTTAGCACGCCACGCCATGGGAACCATTGTGTCATCATTGAACCTTTTGTGAAAATGTTTATTTGATCTTTGGAACTCAGGCTTTACACGTTCTATAGTTTATGCCTACATTTTGTAACATTTATTACTAAAATATGAAAAAGTTTCTGTTTTAACAATGCGCTTACACAGATTACTGTAGAAACGGAACACACATGAAATGCGTGTGTTCCAAATAACGATCTATTATTTCCACTCTAAAACTCCACTTCACTCCCAGATAATCAATCAAGGCATGAGCTGGGAGAAGTTCATGCACGTTCTAAGTTGGAGGGGGGGATGGAATAGCCGGCTGCTGGCAGCTTGTCTTTATCAGCACATTTGGAGGACAAAAGACGCTGGCGGAGAGGTGTGAACGGATTTAAGAAGCGATTTAAGGTGGGTCGGATCTACGAGTTTTTTAGTAGGCTCTGGTAATTCTAGTGTTAAAGGTAGGAAGAGAGTCGATATTACAAATATATTGTGGTAGAGAGTTCCTGGGGTGAGGGATCACTAGACTGAAAGCTCTAAACCCCATGGAAGTCAAGTGAGCAAAATGTATAAGATTAATAGAGGAAAAGATCTAAGGATCCTGGAAGGAATGGAAATATGAAGAAGATTTGAAAGATAAGGAGGTGCCAGATTATGGAGGGTCTTGTAAGTAATAAGCAGAATCTTAAAATCAATGCAATATTTAAACAGGTAGCCAGTAAAGCTGCTAAAGGACAGGAGTAAATGTGTTCAATGGAAGGGGTTCTGGTAATAATATGAGCTACAGTATTCTGAACCAACTGAAGTTTGTAAGGAGTTTGTGAGGTAGACCAGGAAGGATAGAACTACAATAATCAATGTGAGATGTAACCAGAGTATGAACAAGAATAGCAGTGCTGGTAGCTGAAAGATGGGCGCAAGCAGCTGATATTACATAGATGTAAATATGCAGACCGAGTAATATTATTAATATGCGCCACAAATTTTAAGGTACTATCAAGGAAAACACCTAAGCTCTTAACCTGGGAGGAAGAAGAGATTATAGAATTATCAACAGTCAATTAAATACTATCACCTTTGTCCAAATCAGAGTTAGTTCCTACCAGAAGAACCTCTGTTTTATAACTATTTAATTTAAGAAAATTAGCACACAGCTTTGATTTAACTTCCTGCAGACAGTCAGAGAAGGAAGAAGGTGGAAGAGTGGAATCAGGCTTAGTACAGATAGAGCTGGGTGTCAACAGCATAACAGTGAAAATGAATATCAGATTTCCTAAAGATATGACCAAGAGGCAGGAGATAAATAATAAATAGAAGGGGACCCAAGACAAAGCCCTGGGGAAGACCACTAACAACTGGGCAAACGTATGATCTGAAATTTGTTAGTTGTACAAACTGTGTATGATCTGAAAGATAAGATTCAAACCAGGCATGTGGAGTACCAATAATACCAATGGATTTTTATCTCTCAAGGACAATATCATGAGAGATTGTGTCAAAGGCAGAGCTCAAATCAAGGAGCATAAATATGGTTAACAGCCCAGAGTCAGCTGACATCAGCAGATCATTAGTGATTTTGACCAGGGCTGTCTCTGTATGTGTGAAATGGATGAAAACCAGACTGAAATTGTTCAAACAAATGATTGTTATTACGGTAAGAGTAAACATTTACAGCAACCATTTTTTCAAGTGTTTATGAACAGAAAGGTAAATTTGAGATTGAAAGATAATTATTTAGGTTGTATGGATCTGCACCAGATTTCTTTAGAATTGGAGTTATTACTGTAGTTTTGAAAGATAAAGGAACAAGACCAGAGATAAGGGAAGAATGTATGATGTTAGTTATTAAAGAGGAAAGAGAAGATAAACAGAATTTAACCAAATAAGTAAGAACTGGATCCAGCTGACAGGTAGGGATTGGATTTTCTAATAATACCAAATATTTCCTCTACAGTTGGGAGTTTAAAACTAGTTAGAAAAGAAAAAGGGGGATCACATAATGTTCCATATACATAATTTTCAAAAGAAGCCAATTGCTGGTAGATATTTCCAGTCTTCACATTAAAAAAGGTCATAAAAGAGTTATATTGAACAGTACAGTAAAACTGAAGTGAAAGATTGTCAGGTGACTATAGGATGTTGTTTACAGTTGAAAATAAAGCCCCAGTATTCCCTTCAGCAGACCCAATTAGTGATGCATAAAATGTATCTTTTGCAGTAAAGTACCTTTATAGTCACGCATGTGTTCATCATATATATTGTGACGTCCCGTCAAATAACACACACTCAGGAGCCGCTTGTCCGAGGAAGTTTTCCAAATGTTGACTGGCTTTTTATTGAATATGCCGCGATATAAACAGTGCCGTAATGCCGCCCGTTGTCTGGGTCACGGGGACACCTCCAAAATAACAAAAATAATTCACCTTCGTCCTATCTATCTCTTTAACTATTTGCTCCCTACACCAATAGATGCTGTCTTCCTTTTGCTCCAGCAAAAACTACCACTTCCGACCACCCCCTCCCCTTTTCTCCACGCACCGTTAATTAACCCTGAACCCTGTCACTCAACTCTCTCTCTAGGGAGGCACCCCAAGCCCTTACAAATGTGTTCCCCCAAGACTCCACCCCAATACTGCTTCCACGCCCTACAGCCCATGCAATAGCAAGACACGTCACAATATTCTTAAGGATAACAAAGCCCAACTTTTTATAAAGGTGTCCCAAACGTCGACCTTTAGCTTTAAGCTGGTGAAGTTCCAGGGTGAACCAGGGGACAGAGTGGGTGAAAGTGATAGTCTGGGTTTTCAGAGGTGCAAGATTATCTAAAAGGCTGCACGGTCCATCATTATAACAAGTAAGTAGTTCATCTGGGGTAAATAATTTGTCACTACTGGACAGATTGTCAACTCCATTAGAGAAAGCAATTAAATCAATATTATTAATGTTGCAAAATAAGACAGAACAAAATAGACTTGATTTAGACAATATTAAGTCGACAATAAAAACCAAGAGTTTGTGATCAGATATTGACAGATCAGATGCTGTATAATTGGAGTATCACCAGAGCAACAAATAAGATCAAGAATAATGCTTTTAGAGTGAGTAGGGAAATCTATAAATTTCTGCAGACAAATACTATCGAGGCATGATATAAAATCCCTTGTAAGATTATTAATAATAGTGACCACATGTATATTAAAATCATCCAACAAAATAACATTAGAAGACATAGAACAAAGAGAATTTACAAATTCAGTTAAAAAGTCCTTATTCAACTTAGGCATTCAATAAATGGCAAGTGAGAGTAGGTTCATTGATTTGCAAGACAATGGATTCAAATGAGGCATACTGAGGCATAGTTTTAGATGATACTTCACGTTGTCTTAGTTAAACAAAGAAAATCAAACTTACGTTCAGTTAACAGATCATACAGTATAGGCCCCTTACTGATGAGTGAACAGATGTTGAACAGTCCAATGGCAAGTCTGATTTTCCCAGGTGTTGCTATAGCCGACCCTGCTAGGTTAGCTAGCACACTATGGTCAACAGTCTGTCCAGATCTCCATGCAGATCGAAGAAAAGTAGACCACAAAGACTTTATTGGCTTATGGTCATAACAGTTGAAGTTTTGTTGTGATCTATGGTGAATGTATTTTCGACAAGAAATACAGAGAATATCCCTGTGATGATATAATGTCAAAGGTGGTTCAGATAGGCATCTACGAAGTTGAAGAAGCTCTTCTGCCGCATATTTGTAAATCGATGTCACCAATGTCACTGGGTGAAACATGAAAAACAGCACAATCTAGGCAAACAAACTCCAAAGAAACAGCTCATTAATCTGTACCATGGATAAGCTTCCAGAAAACAGATCACCAGAAAACAGTTAAACACTGTATTTATTAGATATCGTTAAAACCACCCAAACGAAACTCCAGCAGATAACAACAAAAGTATAGCAACTACTGTCACTTAGACAAAGACAGCAGATTAGCTAATAAAACACAACTACTTGAAACTTAACTACAAGATAAAACTAAGTCACCAGCAGAGAAGCAGCCAGTAGCACCAGCGTTCACTCACCTGGGTGACTTGTATATTTTGCCACCCATTAATAAAATTGAAAGGCAGAGCCATGCCACCTTTAGGTCGTTACAGGGTCACCCACTGGATACGTGAATGTTTAGAATTCCGAATAAATGAGTTTAGGATTAAATCTAATTTCTTCAAAAATTATTTGCTAATGTATATGGGAATACTTTGAAATTGAAAAAGAAGCTTATGAATGATATTCATCTTGACAGCATTAATTCTCCCTGCTAAAGCAAGATGGGTAGTAGACCATCTATGCAGATCTTGTTTATTCTTGTTTATTCTTTCCATGCAGAGAGCAAAATGTTTTTGAAAAAGTACTTTATCCACACCCCAAACCCCAAAGTGAAATGCATATCCAGTTTCTTTCAAAATGACAAATTCGCACAATGTTTTGCTTGTTTTTTTTTTCCTTATTTAAACAACATAGAAACATTGTTTTGCAGTGTGTGTGTGTGTGTGTGTGTGTGTGTGAGTTATATGAAGACGAAGATCACTGCTCTGACATTTGTGCTTGAAAAATGGACACATTCAATTAGTTTTAAGAATTTTTTGGAGAATTGGAACCCCAGTACATATTAGGTTCATTATGGAATGCAACACCAGGTGAGTAATTTTTTTAAATTAATAAAATATTCACCAGTTTAGAATGCAATTTTCAATGTAATTGGGGGCATACACCATCAGCACGGCGCTGTCAGATCTAAAAAACTAGCATGGCGAATTACTCACGTGCTGAAGTAACAATAGCTGCAGTCCCATTTTACTTATAGTGAAAAGGAGAGTTGTGTTGCGGTGCAGCAGTCTATTAGCCAGTGAAAGCGCTGCGAAGAAGCTGTCTGTTGTTACAGTTCTGCCTTTGTCCAGTCTGCTAGCAGTCATGGGACATTTTATCTTTGATTGCCAGTACAACAAACAGTTCTGAGCAGGCATTAGCCACAGCACTACTCTTGTGAAAAAAATGGAGATAAATGCCATCAACTCAGAGAGGGAGAGGCAAGTTCGTTGTATCACGTGAATCTCACTGAGAGAATAAAACTGAATAATTAAAAAACAAGTGCTAACTTTTACAAGTAGTCAAAATTTACACCTGGTTTTACAGACTCAAATCAGATGTGTTTTTATAATATTGTAGAAATAATAAAAATAATAGCAGCTCACTACTCAAAACACAGAGTGCCCGGTCTCAAACCCGGGACCTTCGGGTTATAAGGCAGCAGTTCTTACCTCTGCACCATTCAAGGATACATGTAAATTCTCTGTTGATTGACATTTGAGCTTGTTAGTCAATGATAGTATTCTGCATGGTGGACACTAAAATAAGAATTTCATTATAATTGTACACTGTACTCTGTATATATGACAAAGCTTTCAGTGATTGATTTGTAATGTTATTAAAAACTGGAATTTATTTTTTTTTATACTTCAGATTATCCCTATGCAAAATAGCAACAATCATCATTTAATCATATAAATTAACCACAAAAAATGTAATCGTAATCACCAAAATATAATGGAAATGGTCGAGTGACCAAAACAGTAAAAATTTACAAAAGAGCACCTCCTCTCCTCTCCCTTTTCTTTCCAAATGGAATACCCCAACTGCTGGATGAGATTTCCATGGGCAACACTGAAAGTGCTAACTAAATAAACTATTATTATTATTATTATTATTATTATTATTATGTGTTAACATCTAATAAAATTACACAAAACATTTTGCATTGATGTAAATGGGAACTTTGGTAAATCTATTTAACCACAGATGGGTCATTTGTGAACAAACAAAAAAACTCCAGATTTCTGGAAAAAGTTTACAGGAGAAACAACAACACTGAAATCTTTAATGAATTTTATCTAGTAACTCATAAACCCAGTAAATGTTTGCATTTGTTTGACTGAAGGTGGAATGGGCCTTTATAAAACTACTTTAACTTGACAAGATTAGTACCTAATCTCTGACTTACAATTACATCTTGCCTGAAGAAGGGGCCTGAGTTGCCTCGAAAGCTTGCATATTGTAATCTTTCTAGTTAGCCAATAAAAGGTGTCATTTTGCTTGGCTTTTCTCTAATTACAAAACCAAAAGACTGATTTGACAATTCGCAAAAATGACACCTTTCAAATTTAGCAAATAACCAATTATGATGTAACCCTTCCTAAACTGTTTCTTAACTTTTTAGAACTACTTTTTTGACATGCTAAGCATCATATCTCAAGGAAAAAATTAAAATATCATTAATTTGAGAAATTTAAGAATCTATCTAAGAAACAGGAATTTCTTGAAAAATGTTTTTAATGAAAGACAAATACTACAGGTGCATGTGGCAAGCCATATTAAATGAGTAAACATTCTTAGTGTCCCAAGGCAGTAATAAAGGCCGCTTAGTAAATCCTGTCATTAAAACGATAGAAATTGGAAGAAGATGACTGGAATTTTTTTTATTTTATTCAATTCTAATTCAAAATTTGGTCAAACTGAATCTATTTTTCTCCAACGGGACTACCGGCTGAATAAAACTATGAACCAGATTTTCTAAGTTTCAGTTTCCTTTTTCTGATTCAATGAATGAATATAACCTTCTCTTAGTTATTGCAGCCTGAGGTGATATGTTCATTATTAAAAACTCCAGTGTAACTCCAGTGTAACCAGTGTACTATCATGAAAGCCAGTATGCAGAATATGAAGTAAACCTACAACCATGTCCAGTTTTTATTTTTTTCTATTTATTGTTGAACCAATAGGTCCACCAACAGTATGTAACTCTACCTTCATTTTTAAATAACACATCCCATAAGCCATATGAACAAATAACTAATACTCTAAAGTTGTCTCCAGCACCACAATTAATCGATGCATCAAAAGAGAAGGACATTTGCAATGTTATTGCCAAATAAAAAATAATTGTTTTGAAGGATTGAAACTGAGCAAGTTTTACTTTTAAGACTTGCTAGCTCACAATATATAACATGCATATTTTATGTGAACCACACTTCCACAATAAAAATGTACATCTGTTCTTCATTCAGTTTCTGCTTTAACAAACAATCCTGACCTTTATTGGTGTAACCCGTGGTGGAGGAAATACTTAAATCAATTTACTTAAGTAAAAGTTCAAATTAACAACAAAAACTGTACTCTGGTAAAACTTGAAGTACCCCATTGACCTTCGTCCTAAGTAAAAGCATTTGCTTGAAAATGTACTTAAAGTAGTAATTTTAAAGTACTCGTTGAATATATTCCTTGATTCAATAGTGTAATAAGGCACCAAGTGTACCTACTGAATGTCTATTGTGTTAAAAACAAAAACAGTCCTGGATGTGCCATTTTAATTAAGAATGATGTAGATTATATCTTATCACGATAATTCTTTTCATATAAGTCAATACCGGTATATATCACAATATAAATCAAATCACTATTTCTATCAAGCTTAAAGGTTTCTTTTTACTCTTAAGTGAGAGTGAAGATATAATAAAGTTACTTTTGGTTTAAATAGAACTTATTTTCTGTCAAAAGTTGAACATGACAAATGCACTGTAGAATATTATATAACTGTATTTCAAATTAATAAAACAGGTAGGCCTATATATAATAATCTAAAATCTCAATTCTGACCAGTGAAAAGCTTCAAGTGTTACAGGAAAACACAAACAAAAATGTACAACTAAATTCTTTGGTCAATTCCAAATAAATAAAATAGGTAATACAAAATAAAGTCTCAATTCTGACCAGTCAAAAGCTTTCAGGTTTTACAAGAGAACACACTAAATTTGTTGGTCAACTCCAAATAAATAAAATAAAATCTTAATTCTAAAATTCTAAAATCTTAAATCTAAAACTAAAATTAAAATCTTAAAGGTTCTAAGTTTTACAGGAGAGCACAAAGTAAATTCTTTGGTCAGTTCCCAATAAATAAAGTGGGTAATAAAAATACCTACAAAATAAAATCTCAAAAATAAAAACTACCTCTATGCTGTCTCCTTTCCTTTGTACAGATTCAAAATGTTTTAAATGGTTGGGAAACAAATCTACAAATAAATATACAAAAAATATTCTCTATATATTCTCAGTACAAATTCAAGTAGCTTTCAAATGTAAACAAAGGAAAACCTAAACAATCCGGATATATTCACTCAACTGTAGCGGTATGCACTATGGGACTCGCGGGACCCAATGCAATTGCATGTGATGCGAGACTGATTTTTAGTATTGCAGGCGAGATCAGCTGGTCAACACCCATAGGTGAGCGGGTGCATGTTTCTCAGAAATTAAAACTAAAACAGAACATACTGTGCATTCATTCCATATATAGAGAATTCATATAACTCATTTGTCTAAGCAGTTAGGACACTAGCATATACAGCCTCAAGTGCTTTTATACTAGCAGTGATGGATAAAGCACCTGAAGAAGCATAGCTTCTCGCTAGTGTAAAAAAAATACTCAGGTATGTTAAACATACTGGACAAGATGGCAAGCTTACAAGGTCACTAAAACAGGTCTGTGGAGATAAGATATAGCTCTGAATTCAGTGCTCCAGCAATTTAACAATTGGCTGCATCAACAAAAAGATACAACTGTGGTCTCTTTTGTGAAGCCATTCAAAGATTTAAAGACTGAGTTAGAATCAGATATTACTGAAAGAACTTGTCAACAAACTATTCAGCATCAACTCTTATCCACATGCTCTACAAAGTAGCAACATTTCTCAGCCCAAAGGTTCTGTTTCTGTATTTTTTAATTAAGAGGATCGCAAAAACGCAGGAACAAGAAGACATTTGTAACAATTTATAACAATCATGATTTAATGCAATTGCAGTAAATCAGAGTGCAGTGAGGTTCACTGGTCAGCTGTTAGTAATGCCCTCTTTATTCACAGAGCTTGTGAGCAGATGAGGAGATACCATTACATTCCCAGTGCTTTGTCTGATTACAGTGTACCTGTATTGATAAGCAAAAAGTACTGTGAGGAAGTGGGGGGAGTTTGTTAAGCTACCAGTGATATGCCAAATAGAAAAGCATGTTTTAAGTTTAACTTATATGTGCAACTTGTTCATAAACAGTACCTACCTTCCATGTCTTTTCTATATTTTTGTGGAATGAATAGAAATTATTAACACTTACTTTATCTCAATATAGAATAGTAATTGGTTGCCTTTAACAAGACATATTGCTTACACTGCTCTTTTTTGATCCTTTCTGTGAAAAAGACGTGCAAACTTGTGCTCAGAATTTATCATTTAAGTCCCATCGGAAGATCTGTATTAAATAGTGATAAAGCAGAATCATCACAAAAAAAAGTGAAAAGGACTACTGAGCCAAAGAGGGGAAACCTTCAGCCACTTCCTTGTACAAGATCGTGTTAAACAAGCTTATGAACCATACATGACTTTTTTCCTTCATGGAAGCAATATGTTTCTGCGGGCAGCAGCAATATAAAACCTTTAGGGCAGGGGTGGGCAGTTTCGGTCCTGTAGGGCTGCAGTGGCTGCTGGTTTTTGTTCCAAATCCTGTTTCTTAATGAGAAGTCAATTATTGCTGACGAAATACTTACTGCTCAAGTGATATTTTGATGCTTCATTTTAGTGGTCTAGCTTGTTAAGGTACCCCACTCTTAATTGCTTATTTCAGTCTTAAAGAGCAGCATTCACTGTTTTTAATGGCTCCTTGTTAGCAGTAAGATACAAATGACAATGCCAGCAGTTTTCTATCTAACTTGTTTCCATTTCCACTTGTGTGGATTCAACATGCTCTCACTGGTTTAATAAAATACTTAACAGAAGAATATGACAGACTGAAAATTATCCACTTTAGGCTTCACATCGTTTGTGTGATATCTTTGAAAAGGACAAAATTTACAATATAAGGAAATAACATTCCAGACTAACAAGCCATAAAGTTAAATAAGGTCTGAGATTGGCAAGGATTGGTTTCTAATTAAGCAATTAGTTTGGAACGAAAACTTGCAGCCACTGTGGGCCTCCAGGAGCAACATTATCCACCCCTGCGTTAGGATGTGGGTGGGAGTGTGACAAATGATGGCCAAGTGGATGCAAGAGAATGTGCAGGCGTGGGATAAAGTCATGCGGTTTAAAAAAAAAATCAGCCCCATGCAGACCTCAACTCCAAAGCAAAAAAAGAAAGGCACAAGAAATCCCCATTAGTGAAGTCTGGGACAGGTAAAATCTTGCATCCTGCATGCTCTAAAGGATGGCCCCGGTTCAAGTTAGTACAAAACATTAGTGGTATTACCTGTCTTTGTGGGAACATGTTTTCAACACAATGTGCAGTGCATGCTACTCTGTGTCTTGTTGGACTTTAAAATGCCAAAATATCTCCACACTACCAAATTCCTCTGACCCTTCTTTTCAACAATATCCTCGTTTATTGAGCCTTGGGCTATTTCTGTTGGGGTGTCTTCTTCTTCTTTTATCTCGCTCCCACTCCTGACATACTGGCGTGCACTTTGTAATCTGAGGGCCAATACTGGGACCTAAGAAGAGGATTATTATCATAGTGACAACGGAATAATAAAGAGACATATAATAATGGCCACTTAACAACAAAAATAAATGCTCTTGTTTAATTTCAAGCATATTTTCTCATTAATTTTTTTACTAAAAGAGAAAAGTGGGAGACTAACATATTCCATCCATCCATTTTCCAACCCGCTGAATCCGAACACAGGGCACAAGGCAGGAACCAATCCCGGGCAGGGTGCCAACCCACCGCAGGACACACACAAACACACCCAGCACACACTAAGGTCAATTTAGAATCGCCAATCCACCTAACCTGCATGTCTTTGGACTGTGGGAGGAAACTGGAGCGCCCGGAGGAAACCCACACAGACACGGGGAGAACATGCAAACTCCATGCAGGGAGGACCCGGGAAGCGAACCCAGGTCCCCAGGTCTCCCAACTGTGAGGCAGCAGCGCTACCCACTGCGCCACCGTGCCGCCCAGACTAACATATTGCTAAAAAATATTCTGTGTATCCACATTCCAAATTTGTTTACTCAGAGCAGGATCATGGGGCAGCTGGAGCCTATCCCAGCAACCACAAGTGTGCAAGGCAAAAACGATCTCTGGACAGAATGCCATTCCATCACAGGGTGAACACACACACACAGACTAAGGACGATTCAACTCCGCCAGTCCATCTAACCTGCATGTCTTTCGATTATGGAAGGAAACCACAGGACCAAGAAGGAAACTCACACAAATGCTGGGAAAACATGTAAACTTCACATAGTGAACTTACAGTTGCTTGAACCTAAAACAACTATTATCATTCAAAACAGGAAAAAGTTTATTTAGTATATAATTTCCAGTGGAAATGCTTAGTTTAAGTTTTAGTAAACCTAAGAGAAATCATTTTTGGAGTGTGGCACAAGGATATACTAATTTTTGAAAGCAAAGTATGAAAGGTCACTTTGTTATTTGAATAATGGCAATGACTAAGGAATTAATTTCCTTGTCTTAAAAAATGTTAAAAAAAACTTTTTCAATGAGTTCCAAAACCAATAGTTCCAATAGGTTTCCAATTAGCAAGCCAATTAACTGGAAAAAGCTAAATTATTCCTACAAATATATACACTAAATGTACTTTAGGATAAATCTTGCTGAATAATTCAGTGAACAGTTCTGTCTGAAATGTTTAACTCTACTAACTAACATCATACTGAATTTCTACTGTTTGTCTCACCTTTTTTTTCAGATCTCAGTTGTTTAAAAAAAAAACCTGCCTTTCATACTAACAGTAGATTGGCATTTATCGAACTACTTTAAAATAGTATGATAAGAAGACATTCAACCTCACATGGGCATGTTAAACTTAATAAAAATTCTTCTTTGCACCTCATTTGAAGATTTAGATTCAAGGTATGCCTAAAGGCGAACACGTAATGAGGAACCAACCAGTTGTCTCTGTCTATTGATTCATACTTAAATTAGTATAAAACTCTGCCACAGCATCGTGTAAACTCTCCTTCTTCTGACTTGCCCCTCACAAAATCCGGAATATCATTACATCCTTGGCCAGTACCTGTTATTTCCCTTTCGATATTTCAGACTTGCATCACAGTCCATTCACCTCATAAGTGTTACCTTTCCTGCCTGTCTCTGGACCGTGGTCGGGGTGACACAGGGGAGCTTCTCCTTCCTTGTGTCCAGTGGTGTGAAGCTCTAGGGCCAGACCGTCGTGCTCTGGGGTAAAACCCTGTCCCTGAGTACCTTGTCCTAATTTACAGCAGGGAGTGACACACAAGGCTTGAATGCTCCAAAGTTAACTTTATTAAATACTTATTAGGTGCTTGTTTCAGCTTAACAGAGACCATCACTAGGAAAGCCCCACCACACCTTATATATATATCTATATAAAAAAACTCCACCCCTCAATCACCGACAACTCCGCCCACATTCAGCATGATCCAGATGTCAGGTTGCTGTTTTAAACTCTGATCCCAACACTTCCTCCACTCTGGATGGTGATTAAACAGCACCATTCCAGCACTAAGAAAACGTAAACTCAAGTAACATATATAAATTTCTATACAGTGATCCCTCGCTATATCGCGCTTCGCCTTTCGCGGCTTCACTCCATCGCGGATTTTATATGTAAGCATATTTAAATATATATCACGGATTTTTCGCTGCTTCGCGGGTTTCTGTGGACAATGGGTCTTTTAATTTCTGGTACATGCTTCCTCAGTTGGTTTGCCCAGTTGATTTCATACAAGGGATGCTATTGGCAGATGGCTGAGAAGCTACCCAACTTACTTTCTCTCTCTCCCTCTTGCGCTGACGTAGGGGGGTGTGAGCAGGGGGGCTGTTCGCACACCTAGACGATAGGGCGTTGCTACCTTCTGTGTGCAGCTGCTTCCTGAAGGACATGCTGCACGGTGCTTCGCATACTTAAAAGCTCGAAGGGCACGTATTGATTTTTGCTTGAAAAACAAACTCTCTCTCTCTCTCTCTTTGTCTGCTCCTGACGGAGGGGGTGTGAGCTGCCGCCTTCAACAGCTTTGTGCCGCGGTGCTTCACATACTTAAAAGGCAAACAGCCATATTGACTTGTTTGCTTTTGTCTCTCTCTATCTCTGTGACATGATCTGCTCCTGACAAGCACTCCTTTGAAGAGGAAGATATGTTTGCATTCTTTTAATTGTGAGACAGAACTGTGATCTCTGTCTTGTCATGGAGCACAGTTTAAACTTTTGAAAAAGAGACAAATGTTTGTTTGCAGTGTTTGAATAACGTTCCTGTCTCTCTACAACCTCCTGTGTTTCTGCGCAAATCTGTGACCCAAGCATAACAATATAAAAATAACCATATAAACATATGGTTTCTACTTCGCGGATTTTCTTATTACGCGGGTGGCTCTGGAACGCAACCCCCGCGATGGAGGAGGGATTACTGTATTACATAACTTTCCCCTCTCTGCAACAGAGTACATTTCAACATATGAACATAAGAAAAACAAGTTTTCATTTAACAGTTGTCAATTTAGTTTAATGGGCCACCCATTCACCAAATTTGTTTGGTGGTCTCTTTATTCTTCTGGGTCTCCTGGTGGGTAGTGGGTTTAAAAGAGAGCTGAAGATACTCTCTTCCATGCTTTGCTGCTCAGCACTACCCCTACTAGAAGGGTGCCTGTTTTCATTTGTGGAACCAAAGATGGCTTTCAGAGGGGGCTGATTTGGGATTAATAGGCTCCAAATCTTGTTATTGTCAAGGTCCATGTCCCTCTCGTTTCCTCCTTCCAGGGTAGGATTCCTAAACAGCACTGATAAACCAAAATCTTGTTCAGCAAGGTCTGTATCAAGGTTAGGTGGTAGTATTTCGCAGGCTTTCATGTTTCCACACTTTGAAAGACCCAGCCATTATCTAATGGGGTGCGGGGGTGGTATGGTTTCAATTTGTCATGATGTACTACCTTCCACTTTGTCTTTGGGCCTTTCTGCATGCGATACACCAGATCATCTAAATGACCGAGAACAAAATATGGTTCTTCATAAGATGGCAAGAACTTCCTCACTTTATTCTTTACTCTTTGGGTTCCCTTCTCCAAATGCCAGATGGCATTTCCAATCTTGTACTGAACCGTACAGACATTCTTATCATATTGTTTCTTAGCACGCACTACAGACTGTCCGAGGGCATCTCTTACAATTTGATGTGCAAGCTCCAATCTTTCTCGGAGCTGAATCACATGTTGTGGAAGGGTTTGACCGTGATCATAGTTTAGGGGCAAGAGCAACAATGTCAATAGGTTATGTTACTTCTCGTCCAAGTAGTATCAGATTGGGTATAAAACCAGTCGAACTTTGTGGCTCGGTAAGCCATTATGGTGTACGGGGTCATGAGGTCCCAGTCCCAATGGCAACGCTCAGCTGTAGTAGCAAGAATTTTCTGCAAAGTAGCATTAAATCGTTCTACTTGGCCATCTGATTGGGTTCAGAATGGAGTAGTGTGTGTCTTCTCAATTCCTAACATCTCACACACCTGTTGGAATACCTCAGATTCAAAATTGGAACCCTGGTCACTGTGTATGGCACTCCATAATGGCACACCCATTCTGCAGTAAATACTTCAGCAACTGTAGTAGCTTGATCATTTGGTAGGGAGTAAGCTTCAACCCACTTAGTAAAATAATCCTGTACTACCAGAATATAACGATTGTACCTTGCAGTCTCATTCAGGGGGGCCCATCAAATCAAGGGCCACTCTTTCCATGGCTGCTCCAAACCAAACAGTCCCCATAGGTGCTTGAATGTCTTGGCTGCACAGTTGGTACATGTGCGACACCAGAGTGCTACATCTTCCCACATTTGGTACCAATAATATCTGGCCTGCAAACGTGCTAAAGTTCGTTCCACTCCAAAGTGACCCCCAACTGGGCCATCGTGCATTTGCTTCAGCACCTCTGTACGAAGCTCATGGGGCAAAACAATCTGGGGATAGAACGCAGTGCCTGCAGTGCAGTAAAAAGGTCACAGTAGGATGCCTTCCCGGATATACAACCTTTTCCACTGGCTCCAGTATGTTTTGGTGGCTGGGCTGTGCTGCGAAACTTCTGCCCATGTAGGGTGTCCTCTTCCTTTATCTATCTACTTCCACACCGGGGCAATGTCAGGGTCTGCTACTTGGGCAGCATGTAGTTGTTCAGTTGTCCAACCATAGAACAAAACTGACTTGTTGGCTTCCAGGAGATGAATCTTCTCCACACCCTTTTGAGATAAATTAATATTTTTGTTCTCACCTTGCTCATCATCATCATCTCTTTCTCGCACCAGAGACTTGGAAGAGACAGGTGGTTATACCCCCACTGGCAAAAGCTCCGGGTCTATGGTCCCAGAGTTTTCTTTTCATAGGTCATCTTTCAAATTGTACTGCACAGCTTGATGAAAGCAATTTCTTACCGATGAAGGTTCTGGTATCTTACAGGTGCAGGAAATACGGCAATGTCATCATCATTTGAGTGTTGGCATCCAGGCCAATGGACCACACGGAAATCATATTCAGCAAGTTTCTCAAGCCATCTTGCCAACTGGCCCTCGGTATCCTTCAGTTGTATAAGCCAATACAGGCTGCTATGATCAGAACAGACTATGAAGGATCTTCCTAGCAGGTACTGGCGGAAATAAGAAGTAAACTCCACAACAGCTAACAGTTCCCTCCTCGTGATGCAATAATTCTGTTCTGTTGATGACAGCCTTCTGCTCCCATAGGCTAACACCCTTTCTTCCCCGTTCTGCATTTGGGAAAGAATGGCCCCAATTCCACAAGCACTACCATCTGTGTCAAGAATAAGACCATCATCAAAGGGATATCCTAGAACGGGAGCGGTAGTAAGTAGAAAATTTAGATTTTCAAATGCCTCCTGACATTCCTCAGTCCAATGAAAACGGGCATATTTCTTGGTGAGTTCATGTAGTGGATGAGCTACGGTGGCAAAGTCCTTCACAAAGCGGCGGTAATATGAAACCAAACCAAAAAACTGGCTGACCTCTGAGACGTTGGTAGGTCGGGCCGTTCAAGAACTTTTAGAATTTTTTGGAGGTCTGTGGCAATGCCGTGCTCTGAAACAATGTGCCCAAGGCAAACCACCTGTCTGTGAAACAAACAGCACTTAGCTGGTTTCAGCTTTAAATTGGCTTGCCGCAGTCTGTCAAACACTTGTCCCAGTCGCACAAGCATTTCCATAGCATCTTTCTCCAACACAATAATATCGTCCAGATATACTAGACAGGTCTCCCACTACATGCCAGACAGAACATGGTCCATTAGTCTCTGAAATGTTGCAGGGGCATTGCACAGACCAACTGGCATGACATTTCATTCAAAGAGCCCTTTTCTGCTGCAGAAAGCTGCTGCCTTGCTTGTCCTGGGCATCAACTCTACCTGCCAATACCCCGCGGCCAAATCCAAGGTGCTAAACCATTTGGCTCTGGACAGCGTATCTAGGGTGTCTTGGATGCAGGGCAATGGGTACGCATCTTTAACAGTATGCATGTTCAGAGTTCTGTAATCCACACAGAGGCGGTATGTCTGGTCCTTTTTACGGACCATAACTATTTGCAGGCCCAACTACTATTGCTGTGTTGAGTGAGTCCAGAGTCCAAGCTTTGTTGTATTTGCTGGTCTGCATTGACTTACTTATCCTGTGCCAAACGGCGTGGCGGCTGTTTCACAGGATTACTAAGCAGTGTCTGAATGTCATGTTGCACGAGGCTGGTACGCCCCAAATCATCTGGTCCTGTTGAAAAGACGTTGCCATACTGTTGCAGAAGCTGAGCTAGGCCATGTCTTTCCTCTGCATTTAGCTCAGCAGAACTCTTTACGTACAGTGTCTGTAAGTGTTTAGAGATGGTGGAGTTGACAGAGAAGTCTGATTGTGGTGTAACCAGTGAGGGACTGTGCTGTATAACATCAGCTGCCTGAAGAAACCCTGTAATGGCTCCCTTCTTTATAGGAATATGGGTCGACTGGTGGGTCTCAACTACAACTCTAGCTACTAGCACTTTGTATTTTTCTATGAATCCTTTAGTGGGGCTTAACACTACTTGCCTTTAGTGGATTCTCGTAAATGGGCATTTCCTGGCACAATATATTCTCGTCCAGGCACTAGTATGGTTGTCGGGGGTTAAAATAAGGCACCTGCTCACTAAACAACACAATTTTCCGGCTACCAAAGTCCAGGCATGCCTTGGACAGTTCTAGGAAGGATAACCCAGGATAGCTTCAGTTTCTGTGGCTATGTCAGCCACAAGAAAATCTACATCCACAGTTCTGGTGCCAATTTGGACAGGCAAATTGACCTCCCCAAGTACAGTAATATTTCTGTGGCTGATGCCCTGTAGTGACTGCACTTCTGAATCTCTCAGTATGGGTTTAACATCAGCATTGAGAGCTTCAAAATAATACAAGTGCAGTACATTCCTTTGAGCCCCACTGTCTAACATTGCATGAACTCCCTTATTGTAAATTAGTAATTGAATACACATTTCAGAACCTTGACCCTTCAGACTGCAAACACTTGGAGTTCTGGCGCTTCAGGCATAACGCCGTGTGTAGAATTCACACTATAACATGACGTAAGCACAAAAGCGGAAATGTGCTTACGCACAAAAAAATCCAGATGCATAAATCTGTGCGAACAACAACATCCACATTCTTCTGCTCCATAAATCCCGGTCAGCGTGAAAAGTAACGCATGTGCACGCACCTGCTGTCCCACCCCAACTCTTCCCAGAATTACGCCTCTTTGAATATGCAAATAAATATAAATAGCCCTTAAGATCAGCCTTCTGTGAAAAGACAATGGCAAAAGCATGAGGGAAAATAGAAGGATTTCAGCAAATACCAAGTGGAGGCCAGAAAAAACGTACTATTTGTTGGTTTAAACAGTGGTATAAACAACAAAAGGAAGTTGATCGAGTGACATATCGTGTTGGAGAAACTCAAAAGCTCAAGTTCACAAAATCGCACAGTGCCCGAAATAAAAAAGAAGTTGTCACATATCAAAGTCGCCGTGAAAAGGCGAGTTGCAGCCCACCGTGTCATATATAAGCTTACTAGGGTACAGAGAAAAAAAAATAGGCACACAGTGGGAAAAAAGCATGAAATGTCAACTTTAATCTCTAAATTTCCACTTAAATCACGTAGTTTATTTTGTCATTAAAGTAGAACATCGTAAACTTCATCTTAAAATCGTTTAATGCTTAGTTTCTCAAATCCCATTGTAACTAAAGTAGCACGTTAAATGCTTTGTTTTGTATTTGATCTTCTATGTGCTCTATGTGTGTGAATCACTACGTGCTTCCGGGCTTTCTCTTCCTTCCGACAGGACACAGAAACCATCCATCCATCCATTTTCCAAACACGCTGAATCCGAACACAGGGTCACAGGGGTCTGCTGGAGCCAATCCCAGCCAACACAGGGCACAAGGCAGGAAACAATCCCGGGCAGGGTGCCAACCCACCGCAGGACACAGAATCCATTACATTCGTAATATGTATACGTGATATCATTTTCATGATGATAGGAATGAAAGCATGTTATTAAACATGGGAACACGGTGGCGCAGTGATTGTTCATGTCTCATGCAAGATGCTTGCTGCGCCATAAGCGACCTTCGATGACATACTTTATTGTAGCAGTACTGTCTCTTTCAAACATACGAACCCCCAATTGCTGTCCTTACTATTCTTTCTCCAAATACCCAATCGCCACACAATCAGCTCTGTAATAGACATTAAGCCATCTGTAAACTTAGAACGCCGATTCTTCAAAACTTTTAAGGAACATTGAAATATCTTCATAGTACATGTTTAATTATTCTATCCATCTATCCTTCCAGCACCAGCAAGAATACAGCGCGAGACAGGAACAATCCATGAACAGAGCACCAGCTCCTCGCTAGCGCTGTGGCACAGTGTCCTCACATGTTTAATTATTAACAATATAGATTATTTAAATGAAGTTAAAGTTTTATCTGTATAATATAATAAACATATTTTGCTGCATTTCATCTTAAAAATGATATTATCATCATATGTAAATACGCGCTTTATAAAGCGGCTCAGGTTGTGCAATATTATAACTGTAGTGCAAGTTTACAGTGAGGTAATTGTACTTATAGGTACAAACAGGAGCACTTGATTGACTGATTAATTGTGTTTATAGTTCTTGGAATGAAACTGTTTCTGAACCTTGAGGTCAGTACAGGAAAGGCTCTAAAGCGTTTGCCGTGTGGGAGCAGTTCTATAGACAGCATGGCTGAGGCAGCATGTGCTTGATGCTGTATACCGATAATTCTCTTTCTGATCAGCTGCTGTACAGCTGTGATTCCCCACTCAGATAGAGTGATATAAATACTCTGAGTGGTGCAGTGAGAGTAATATGGAAAAAATTGATCCGCTGTGGCAACTCCTAACAGGAGCAGCTGAAAGAAGAAAAAGAAAAAGGTGCAGTGACAGTAACAACACTAAAGCAGCTATGGTATTTACAATAGTTTGACCATTCTGTGGACCATTATATTGTTAAAGGTGAATTACAATCAGATACATTAAACTAATAAACAATATGCGGTCAATTTCAGTGTATTTATAAAGCCGCATCAGGGATGTGGATCTAAAAAAGAAAGGGTAACCACACAGGAACAAAAACACTGCTTTGAAGCTGGATACCGCCAGTCTGCAAAACAGAGCAGAGAACTTACGTACGCCAGGGTATGAGCTACTTTATGCTTTATGCCAAGTTTAGGTTTTATACATTGCGATTTGAACGTGGAAACGTTCTTAAGCAGCATTTTTGTACGTATGCACCATTTATACTTGAGGCCCCTGGTCTCTTCATTAGAACCAGTAGAAACAGATGTCTCCAACATCACCCTCGGCTCTAGTACTGCCCTAGGAGATGGACAGTTTCTTTTCATATGTCCAATGCCGGAACAGTTGTGACATCTAATCTGGTGCCAATTATTGTTCTGTTGCCTTCAATTTCTTGGTGGAGGTGTGGTGAATACTTTCCCTTTGTGCTGTGCTGTGCTTTATGCTGCGAGAAAACACATTCACCTACAGCTGCTGTCCTTGCTTTTGATCTATTTGGCTGTGCACACCCCCTTGCATGAGCTGGGTTACACTCCTAGCGACTCTCTTAGTAGTCTCATACCTATGTGCCAATTCATAAGCTTTAGCCAATGTGCATGGTCTCTCTTCCAGTAGCTTATGTACCAGGCAAGCATCAGCCACAGTATTTGTAAATACCTCCACTCCAATTAAGTCTTGTTCTGTTTCAGAGCGGTCTGCATACACAATTGACATTTTGTCATAAATGTCATCTCGCAGTACATGCAAAGCTTCTCCTGGTTTACGAACCCTTTGTCTCAGTTCAATTCCCATTGCCACAGCATATCCTGAAGATGGCCCATAAGTGCCCTTCAGCTCCTCAACAATGCACTTATAATCCCACTGTGCTGATCTGGGATTCTTATGGATCACTGCTGCAGCAGCTCCAACTAAACAGAACTTGAGTTGATCACTTCTTGTTTTTTCCTGACCAATTATTAGCTTTAGAACAGCTCTCAAATTGACACAAAAACTCCCGCCAGGAGCCAGAACCATCAAACTGTCCAGGTCTCAGCACTGGGATCCTTTCCATGGAAGGAGAAACTGCATCTTTCCCACTGTCAAAGAAAATATCATGTTTCTCATGTCGTGCTGGCTGTGTACATGTTGTAGGCTTCCCATGCCCCTGTAGAGAATATTTACACCCATCAGCTTCACAGAAAAGAACCTTGTTCTGCACCTGGCCAACTGAATCACATGACAGCACAGGGTGATCACTTATCCAGGACACCACCGGGGTGAAATTCAGGTCCCTAGTGCTGCTCTTTAATGAACAGCACTGCATAGCGTTCACAGGTGTGCTCTCTGTAAAACTTTCAAAGCTGGAAGATAGGAAAGGGTTAATACAGGCAGCGCCGCAAGTCACGGTAGCACAAGGCACGTTAGACACGACCACAGTGGATTGGCTTGTATTCTCATTTTGGGCATGGTGTCCTCTGTACGAGATTTGAGTCTCGGTCCCGCTGTCATAAGTATCTTCGTTAGTCACATACAAAATAAAAGGATTGGTACCGGAGGTGTGCGGTCGGATCGCCGAGTAATACTCTTCACAAAACAGTTCAGGCTTTATAGCGACTGAGTCCGCATGTTCTCGGAGGTTAGTCCACGCCACCTGCACGAAAGGATTACAATAGCGCACACATTTGCGTCCGATAATCCCATCCTCGACAGTTTTCTCCCAGTTTCCTAGTGGAAAACAGTGGTACATAGTTTACTCTTCCGTGGGCGATGTCCTAAAAGGGTTGGTGTTAATCGCATTGGCTTTGGAAAACTCTGCTTCCAAGTTTTGTCGTCATTTACAATCCCAATAGTTACACGCTCCACTGAGAGAATGCACCAATTTTCTTTCAGTCTTACAAACTTCGTGTCACTCACCAGTGCTGGCAGGGAAAATCCCGAACGAGCCCCCAGTGTTACATTTCCAGCCTATCTCTGGACCATGGTTGGGGTGATGCAGGGGAGCTTCTCCTTCCTCATGTCCAGTGGTGTGAAGCTCCAGGGCCAGACCGATGAGCTCTGGGGTAAAAGCCTGTCCCTGAGTTCCCTTGTTCTAATTTAGAGCAGGGAGTGACACACAAGGCTTGAATGCTCCAAAGTTGACTTTATTAAATACTTATTAGGTGCTTGTTTCAGCTTAACAGAGACCATCACAAGGAGAGCCCCACCACACCTTATATATATCTATATAAAAAAAAACTCCATCCACATCCCACATTCAGCATGATTCGGATGTCAGGCTGCTGGTTTAAACTCTGATCCCAACACTCTTGCTTGTCTATCATTTTCTGTTCTCCCCCTTTCTTATACACATCTTTGTTGTCAATCTTCTTAGTTTGATTGTTTCACTGGTCATGAGATGAAAGGTGGGAGTACAGTAGACCCCCGCAAAGTCGCGGTTCAGAGTTCGCAGCCTCAGTTATTCGCGGATTTTTCCTTAGAACCTATCTAATAATTATTAGCAGAAACTGCAAATATCCTCCACAATTTTTATGGCTTTTTTCGTGGCAATACTGTACTGTAGAGAGAACAGGAAGCAACTGCAGCACAAACATGGCTTGGGATGGTGAAAGTAGCCAATCGAATTTGAAACTGCGACTCCAAGCAGTCTCTGCAGTGGCTCTGATTGGTCTTCTGCTGAGGGTGCTGGGGCTATTGGGGTCAAAGGATATCAGCGCGGCTTTTACAAAGGGGGCCAGTGACCAAAAGCAAAAAAAAAGTTTTTGTAATTTGTGTTTCAAGTTCCTGTCTCTCTGTCTGCCTTCTGTTGGGTTACCTGTACTTTTTCGTTTTGTCCTGGATCATTTCGTGTTTGGCATCTGCATTGTCTGCCTGTGTACATGAAAACTGTAAGTGGATTCATGGCCATCCTGCAAATAAGCGCTCCTGAACCCATCTTCACCATTTCAGAAACTAGCGGTAGGACTATCTTTACATTCACATTCAACGTGCGGCTCTCTGGACTATCTGTTTTCATCATTACATTTCATCCGTTGCCGTTTTTCATGATTTACTGTGTGTGCTTTTTTGGTGCTCTGTTGTATTTAATGTGTAATCGCTGTAAAGGGAACAGGGGTGGTATCATTGCTTTCAATTGTTTTCATTACATTCTTTATTTGCTTTGTTTTTGTCTCTGTTTGTGAATGCGTGTGGGTCGGGTCAAAGTCCCTGGAATCTCCAACATAAAAATAAATAAATCGCTGTCTTCTTGACGGTGTGAATCTTAGCGGCACCAGACCGCTACAGCGTTATTCATCTCTCCTTGCTGCTGATTGACTGTGATGCATCTCCAGCTGAGTGTTCTTGTGTTTTCCGTTTTGTTCCTCTTAACCCTTAAACCGCCACAACCAGCTATAGTCATTTCCCAGTGCCATTTGCAAGCACACAAGAGCTGACTTAAAAGCCTGAACAGCGCCTGTCCTTTTTGGCTGACTGCTTTGTTTCTCCTCCCCCAACATCTTCTGCTCCTGTTCGGGGTTGTGCTCCCCTATGATGTTTGCCTATTCTTTAATCAATAACTAACTGCATACTGAGCTCATTTAACTTCTGAAAGAGACATGTTTGTTTGTTTGAAGTGTTTGAATAAAGTTCCTGTCTCTACAATCTCCTGTGTTTCTGTGACCCAAGCGTGACACCCTGCAGCACTGTAGCCTAACTGTCTCTGGGATTGAGACAGCGTCAGCATTAACCTCTGTGTGTTTGCGTGCTGCCAGTTCAAGCGCAGTTGGCTCAGTGATTTACTGAGTTTCATCCATCAGTTGCACTTTGTACATATTGTTCCAGTAGTTTTTTAAATAGTTTTTACAGTTCATTAGCAGTGTATAAAATGATCAGTGTTGCAGTAATTTTGATGCTCTTTGTATGGAAAAAATTGTGCTCTATTAAAATGTCACTTTTTCTTTGTGAATTGTGACGTTTACTTAAAGTGCAGCAAAAAAGTATTTGGCGTCCAGGGATGCATTAACCCCTAAGTATGTGGCAGTTTAATGGTTAAGACCCAAGATGCTGTCGAAACACCCTGCACCTTCTAAGGCTTCTGGCAATGAAAACACGCTTGCATAAATTACAGTACATATAGCGGTAACATCGGTATTTTACATTCTAGCACTGCGGGAGACATAGCAGTACAGTATACAGGTTTACCTTTACATTCTTTTTTTAGGTAATGTATTAAGCTGAGTTTGAAATCAAATTAAAGTGTTTTGGGGGCATATTTAGGGTTTGAACTAAAAAAATAGGCATTTTTTAACCACATCCAAAATTCACGGTTTTTCACAATTCGCAGGTGCTTTAGGAATGTAACCCCCACCAATTTTGGGGGTGTACTGTACTTATTATATTTTGGTGCCACAGAAACGAAAGCTCTCCCTGATGTGTCAGCGGCATTGTTTCACATACTGAATATTACGCTAAATAACGAGTGGTTTATCACTCGAAATAGAATTCACGCCTTGGCAAACTTTAAGTTAATTTTACTACACAATTATGTGGCAACACATAGTTTAAGAAAACACTGCGCTACACGAAAAAGGCTGACGGCATCACCAATGCATTTTAGCTGCCCTATGGCGTGCTACTGAATTGACTTCACTGAAAGAGTCTTTCAGAATGAATGAACTGTTCACGTGACTGTAAAATGTACTGCATCGCCATGTAGAAATGTAGTGTTGTAGAAAGTCGAGATATCTGCTGTAAAACATAGTAGGGAAAAAGTCAGAAGTATCCACAGAAAATCTAAAGTATATATACTTGAGTAAAGAAACGAAGTAATTGTACTGTTATTTTTTATCCTTGTATGTCACCATATTAAGTCTTTGTGCCATACATATTTATTACTTGATCAACATTTTGTCTTCCATTTACTGCTTAAATGAGTTTATGTTCGCATTCTAATATTTGCAAGGAGGTTCAAACATAACAACATGCCCGTTCATCTTTTAATTCTTTTGAAGATTATTTGTAAAATAAAGGCATTAACTCAGTATCATCCCTGAAGAATGTGCTGATATATGCACACTCTCTTCCGCATCAGTCAACTGCTGTACTTTTCGGTGCTGATATCAAAATGGACTAGCTATCGCGTTTTTCACATGTTCACTTCAAGACGTGCTCGGACTTAAGGTAAACGATAGGGATGGGAAGATTGATACCACAGTAATCAATACTTCAGTACTCAAACTGTACTAATTTGGTATCGAGTACCATTCAAAAATACTGATTACGACCTAAAGCAGAAGGTGGCATGGCTCTGCTTTTCAATTTTATTAATGGATGGCAAAATATACAAGTGACCCAGGTGAGTGAACGTTGGTGCTACTGGCTGCTGCTCTGCTGGTGACTTAGTTTTATCTTGTAGTAGTACTAGGGTGATGTGCTGTGTTAGCCATTATGAATGTAGAGAAAAGTCAATCAAAATGACACGTTTTATTGGCTAACTAAAAAGATTACAATATGCAAGCTTTCAAGGCAACTCAGGCCCCTTCTTCAGGCAAGATGTAATCCAATAAATAGCCAATAAAAGATATCATTTTGCTTGACTTTTCACTACATTCATAATGGCTAACATGGTACAACACCCTAGTACTACTTTTTTCTGTAAGACACAGTAGTGAGGTTCATGCAAAAGGCGTAGAATGTATTGACACACTTTCCGCGCTCCCGTACTAATATGAGCAGACGCACTGTGACGCAACAGCACCATAAACCCCTGCCCCTTATTCAACTGCAGACTGTATGCCAATGGCAGACCGAGAGCTTAGTTGTATGGTGCTACTTTTTACAGATGGAAAACAATACAGCCGCCCGATACAATATTTGTAAGAAGAATCAGAAGTATAGTGGCAAAACAATCAACCCAAAACAGTTAAAAAGCACACATGCTGCTCAACAGAAAGACGTTTGTAAAACATCAAAGCGATGCAAATCTGAAGCCAGACAATCTGACAATTTAGCTGCAATCAGTGCCAGATAAGGGAGGTTGCAGGAGAGTTTTTAAAGATGCATGAGATGTTATTCAGGTAACTCTGCTGCATAAACATAAATAAGAATGTTAAATAGTCTTAACACTATCCAAAATACTTAATAGCTAAGCCTAATTTGAAGATGAAAACTTTCACTGAAAGTGGTTTTTCTTTCCGAAAAATAAATGCCAGAGTAAATATTACTAAAAATATTATTTTGCAAGTTTAGTGGATTTAATAGTACTTTAATTGCATTCGTAACACATCTAGTGTAATAAAATACTGTATATAATCTGGCTTCTTAATTTTGTATTATTAAAATTGCATTGTGCTCCTGTTTCCTTCCACAGTTCAAAGATACCAAGTTAGGTGGATTGATGATGTTAAATTGGCCCCTGGTGTGTGTGTGTGTGTGTGTTCACCATGTGATTGGCTCTCGCCCTGTCCAGGGATTGTTCCTGCATTGCACCCGCAGCAATTATTTTTTCTAAATACAAATTTGAAACTTAACTAAAAGTAAAACTAATATGACAAAATCTTTCTCAATAAAACAGAAGGGCAGAATATAATAGAAAATGCAAATGTGGGAATATTATTTTTTTGTAAATGTTAGTGTTCTAAGGGGACCAGTTTAAGTACTTTCGTAAATTGATTGCCTGTTTTACATGTATTAAACAAATAACCAAATCTTTATGAAAATGTAAAAATTAATATTATCTTTATTTCATCTGTATGTCCATGCATTGCTACCTGAATCCTTGCCATATGGAGTTTGCATGTTGTCCCTGTGGCTGTATAAGTTTCCTCCAACAATCCAAAGATACACAGGTTAGGTGAACTGGCAAAGCTAACTTGGCCATAATTGTGTGTTTGGTGTGTTTGCCTTGTAATGGATGGACGCCCTGTCCACGGTTTGCTCCTGCCTTGTACCTTATAGCAGCTGGGATAGGCTCCAGCACCCTCCCACAGCCCTGGTCTGGATTGAGCAGGTTAGAAAATTACATGCCATGTTCATTCTATTGTAAGAGTTAAATTTGAATCCTGCTCTATGTGTGCACCTGGCATGTGTCTGAGTCTCATATGCCCAAAAGCTGACGCTATTATTTTATTATTCACTATGATAAAATGTATTTCTTGTCCTTTACATAACCCCTTAAGAGAAGTGATATATTTATGGCATAACTTTTCCCTTACAATACTGTTTCCTGTCTTGTACCAAGCTGGATCATAATATATTTATATATATATAGGCCATTGTTCTTTTTCTCCTTCCTTTTGTAAGTGTTCACACAGCTCCCAAAAAATAAAAATGAAAATCATACATTCAAAAAGTCACGTACATCCTAAACAAACAGGACTATCAATCAAGTTGTGCATGTCCTGTTAGTGACTAGGTGTAACCAATCATGTTAAAAGTTTTCTGAATTTGTAATGAATTCCTTTTAAAGAATAGTGACCTAATCAAAGAATTGTATAAATATAGCGCTGAGGACATTTTTTCCTTTGTAGCAATGTGACTAGCATGTGGCTAACATGTAATACACTTGTTACCTCTTTGAAGATTTAGATAAAGAATAACGATTTGACGCTTTCTCCTGCCTCTGTTTTATTGCTTAAATTGAGGCATTCCAGTGGGGGGGGGGAAGGGGGGGTTTGGGGGGGGCGGTGCCTGCATGTATTAAATTTTCTTCCACACTATTAATATATATTTTGTAATAAATTTGTTATGGTGATCTTTATACTGTGTTGTGATATTAGTTAATTTAAAGACTGACTTTAAAGACTGACCTATTAATATTAGCCATTATAAACACTAATATCATTTGAAAACAAATTGCTATGTTTTTTAAAAAAAATACTCAGTATCTGAAATCTGACACATAAAATACTTATATCGGTATCGATTTCAAAAACAGTGGTATCACCCATCCATGGTAAACAACGTAAGTTGCTATATTCAAACATTGTGCTAAACGTCAGGAGCTAAAAAGAAGAAGGGCTTCAAACAAAATGTTTAAAGCTACACCCATAATTATGAAGGTAAGATCCGAACGTATTAAAAATGTGTGTCTAATATGAATGTACATGGAACAAAAATGTGATTACTGTACATTAGGCTTCTTTAGAAAAAGAAACAGAATTTCAATAACTAGTGATTAGACTTTATCCAGGGACAGAAGAATATGTATGTATGCTTAATACATACTAATATGAGTCTGCTAGACATCTTACCTTGTAAGAAAATAAATGTCTCTGTCTGAGCAAGAAAAAAGCGTGAATGCCAAACCGCTGCTTCACTGTAAGGGTCTCAGTTTGATTTGTTTCCTCAGCTGAAGCCATGTTTCCATTAAGTGCTAGGTCGAAAACCGCTGGTCACTTTCTATTCTCCTAAACCCCCGAGGAGGGTTAGGGTTACTACTTGACTACTTGACATTCGTCTCCTGGCTGCAGTGATATATACTTGAAACTAAGAAATTGTTCAACTCAAACAATGCAGGAACCACACCCTTCTTCAAAAGTCTCCCCCCTGTCATAGAACATGGCTCGCAAAAATCCTCCTTTTTAAAATGTTGGTTACAAATACGGGTATGGGGACTAACTGTAAAGCTCTCTCTCCGGATAGCTATGCTCCATTTAGATTGGGTTTCTGCATCGTAAATAAATGTATGAAAAGTAAGTACCTTATTGAACCTCGACATAAAGGTTCGTAACAATGTTCAGTTGTAGAGCTATTTGTACGCTGAAACTCAAAAAACTTCTTTTTTTCGGACTTTCTCAACACTAAACGAAAATCACAACTGCAGTATGGACAATGGAAATGACTGAGCTGGCTGAGATTTCACCGGAAATACATCAGCACTACTGTGTGCCTATAGCTTTTTGATTCACTTTCTTGTTTAAGTTTACTGGTTTCAATTCTAGCCTTCAAAAACTGCTCTATATCCATGTAAGAAACTATGTTGATTTGACTGAAAATATTGATACCCTTAAAAAAACACCTTTTTCTTTGAACAAAGCTGAAACTGATAAATAGTATGCGGTATCCACAATTTCTGGATAACATTTAAAATAATATAAACTTTGATTTTAATTTATGTTTCAACAATTTATTTTAAAAAATTAACAAATTAAAATGGCATGGAGAAAAATATTGGTACCTAATATTTTGCAGCATAGCCTTTGAGTCAATGATTGGCATCAAGTATTTTCTGAATGAGATAAACTTCTCCAGTGGTTGTTTGGTGCACTTGACTTTAGTTCTCTGAGGTTTTCCCAAGTGTGACTTTCATATCTTTCCACAGTTGTTCAATGAGGTGCAAATCAAGGATTTTAACAGACCAACATGTTCATCTCCTCTACTCTACGGTGCTTTTGAGGCCTACAACTGAAACACAAGTTTATGACACTGGGATGTACATTTCACCCCAGAATGGATGAGACAGAGTATGGGAGCCAGGTGGAAAAGTTTGTTTCTTGGTGCAAAGAGATTTGTCTGCATCTTGACATCAGCAAAACCAAGGAACTGGTTATTGACTTTCACCACACCTAAGAGCCTCAGTGTCCACTCACTATTAAAGGAGTGGATGTAGAGGTGGTCCACTCCTGCAAGTACTTGGGGGTCCAAGTTAATGAATGGTTTGGCTGGTCTCAAATCACAGAGGAACTATATAAGAAAGAGCTGAGTAGGCTCTTTTTCCTTAGGAGTCTGTGTTTCTTTAATGTGGGAAGTGACATCTTTCACATCTTCTATAACTCTCTAATGGCCTGTGTGATTTTCTACACTGTGGTGTGCTGGGCTAATAACGTCACTTCAAGAGGGGCCAACAGAATCAACTAGCTAATTAAAAGGGCAAGTACAGTTATAGGACACATTCTGGACCCCCTCAAGGTATTAGCAAAAGTCAAGAATTAAAACAAAACTGAGTGCCATTATGAACAATGAACACATCCTCTCTCTGACACACTAACACAGAGTTCTTTCAGCAAATTAATTATTCATCAGAAATGTGTTAAGAAACGCTACTGGGGTTCCTTTTTACCAACAGCAATACATCTGCATAATGTCTCACTGTCACTGTGACAGCCAAGTCAGAAGTTTTCTCTCTTTACAATTTGCTTGCTTTATAGTCATTCTGGTGTGTGTTAAGACCAAAGTTTATGTGTATATTTATTTACTAGTCATTTAGCCCGTTACAATAATGGGTGCTAGAACAGTAGTGCATAAACATTAGTAGGAACAGTCTATATTAAATGGCAAGGGACTTTGACCTCATTCTTTTTGTTGGTCGTATTTTTCTTTCTTTCAGCCTTTCTTTTGTTGTTGTTTACTTGCTGAGCTGACCGTTCTTCGTGGGCTGCCGCCGTGTATTGTGTGTCTTTAATTTTCTGTGACAGTAAGACTGTCTTGTACGTTTGCTGGCTTGTACGTCCGTAATATACCTTAAATTTTTTCTGGCGGTAATACAGGCGTGCGCGTCGGTAATGTGCCTTTAATTTTCTCTGACAGTAATACTGGCTCGTATGTGGCTGTAATATGCGTCACTGTATTGTGTACCTTTAATTTCCTCTCGCAGTAATACTGGTTTGTATTTCCGTAAAACGCCTGTAACTTTCTCTGACAGTAATATCGTGCATCGCACCGCGCCCCGCGCATGCGCACTTCACCAGAAGACAAACACACATAGACACCTGGACGCACACAGGGATTTTATTAAAGAGGATTTAATTACTTCCTTACCTGTCTATTTATTTATTTATTTATTTATTTATTTAAAGAGATATTCTTTGAAAGATTTGATTTTTTTTTGCTGTGAATACAGAATTAATTTGATTTACCAAAAAGCGTTTTGTTTCACTTGTCCACAGTACAAAGGATATTCTCTCAGAAGGACTGTGGCTTATCATCATGAATTGTGGCATACTGCAGAGCTTGTTTGTGTTTCCTCTCTTACTGGTAGAAGTAAGTTCTTTCAAGGCTTTCTACCATTGACGCCATTATTATCCATACAGTAATGGGCAGTGCAGCTTGAAACTGTTGCACCTTTATCTTGAAGGGCTGCTTGGACCACTTTTGAAGTTCTCTTTGTTTCTTTCTTCACCATTTAAGCAGTTCTTCTATTCAATCGTGGGTTGGTTTTCGTCATTTGGTCATATCTAGAGATGTTAGCTACAGTCGCATGTGCCTTAAACTTCTTGTAAATATTGGCAATGTCCCCTTTATGTTGACCATGCTTGTCTGTTACTGTCTGTCTTACCTACTCAGACCATTTGTACCATCTCTTTCCCATGTTTAATCTGACACAAAACAGTTGAGTAACTTCTTTGTTCTTCTGGCTGATTGTTTACAAAAATAAAAACACCCATGATACTCATCAAAAAACATTAGCCTACTTGAAGGATCACTAAAAGACAATTATTTCTTAAAACTTCAAAAGGATTCCAATATTTTTTTCCAGGTAATTTTGGAATGTGTTTGTAGAATAAGCAAGAATTGACTTTTTTTTTGTGGCTTTTTTGTTTTTTTCTTTTGCAAACCAAAGAAATGCATTTATGAAGGACAAAATATCTTGTAATTTCAAATACTTTGCAGGAAGAAGGTTACAGTATTTGAATAAAATGCAATATTTTGACCAGGTGTTTAGCATTAAGTTAGGAATTGAAAATTAAATGACATATAGTGAATAAAAAACACTACATTCTTTAGCATCTCATCTGAAATACTTTGGATGTAGCAACTGCAGTCCTTCAAGTACTGGTATTAGAGCTGTTGTTACAGTGATAGCTTTTTATCTCTGCTGCATAGCATTATGTTAACTTATTTAATTGTGCTTGAAATCTGCTAAAATGTGCTTACAAATCAGAAACCTGTCTGTTAAGCTCCTTAATTCCTGAGTCATTAATTTTGATATGTACTGCTCTTAAAAAATCATTTTAAGGAGACAAAACAGATGAAAAAATGTCCAAAATACATCAGCATGAAGATCCTGTCAAGTAATTTGTTTCAATTTAGTAACAGTTTTAATTTCAGAAGGTGTCCATGTGGTTATGGATTGATTTTGAAATGCTGGGATGCCAGGTCTTTCAACAAAGCTTTTAATTTAAGTTTGATTATTAGTGTAATATAATGATTATTATTTAATAATTCATTTTGAATGAATATATCTTGAACAATCTTTAGTTATAATTGTGGAAATGATGATAGAAACTTACCTCTCATATATTTACAATCCTAAGATCTCAGTCACGTTCACGTGGTACAACGAACTTGCCTCTCCCTCTCTGAGTTGATGGTGTTTATCTCCTTTCATGAGAGCAGAGATGACCACAGTTGGTGCTGTGGTTAATGCCTGGTCAGTACTATTTATTGTACCAGCAATCAAAGATACGATGCCCCTTGACCGCTATCAGACTATCATGCAGCATTTGCGCTTTGACAACAAAGACACCTGTGCAGAATGTGTGAAAAATGATAGATTTGCTGTGATCTCAGACATCTGGCAATGTTTTTTTTGAGAACTGTGCTTTGAGTTACAACCCAGGGCAACATGTTACTGTTGATGAGCAACTGTTTCTGACCAAGGTCTGCTATCCTTTCTTGCAATACACCTCAACCAAGCCTGACAAATTTGGTATAGAGTTTTAGATGGCAGCAGATTTGGAGACAAAGTACATCTGCAATGCCACTCCATATTTAGGAAAAGATCCCAGTGATTCCATGGGAGAAAGAGTTTCCGAGACTGTGGTCATAAAGCCGTTTCTAGACAAAGGCAGAACCGTAACAACAGACAACTTCTTCATGTCCCTTTCACTGGGTAACAGAGCGCTGCACCGCAACACAACTCTGCTTGGCACCATAGACAAGGGTACTTCCACCTGCAGTTAAAGTCACAATTCTCCACGCCAGTGTTTAGATATGGCAGTGCCATGCTGACTGTGCATGCACCCAAAAAGAAGAGGTCTGTCTGCATTCTCAGTACCATGCACCATAATGTGGAGACTGGGCAAGATCGTAAAAAAAATGTGTTCAAATGACACATTTTTTTTTTTTTGCAGATTTTTGTTCTTTATCTAACCAATATAATGTATACTGGATTATGATTTTTACGGCAATAATCATCAGTAAGTTCTTTTTCAAAATACTTTGTGCTTTATCTGTGTCTTGAGGCATCTTGAGCATCGTCCGGCTATGAACTGCTAGCGGGCACTGACTTAAGACAGTGTATCACGACATATTTCTTTTGTCAAAAGTCACATCTGTTTAGTAAAACAATGAAAGTGTTCCAGTAAATGGTGTTGCCTTGGAAACGTCACACCAATCACTGTATATTTGTATCTTTTCAAAAGTAACAACTTTACACTATACCGCACATACCATTTATTATTACTAATCTTAAGGTTTTTATCCATTATTTTTAAAAGTAATGTTGTGATGACCATATGACACTTATGTTTGTTATCAAGCACTCAGGCGTTGTTTAGAACTCCTCAGATAGGTATTTCAAATGTAGATAGATAAATGGCTAGAAGTTTATTCTGCCTCTTTGCATTATTGAGTGCTTTATCTTCTAAGCAGCAGAAAAAACATATGCATTCTAGTTGCCCTACTGACCTAAATTGATCAATTTTCTATCACAGATCTAACAAAGGCACTTTTCAGTGACAATAAATGGAAATGACAAATATTAGCTATTTGCTTGGCATTGTAATGTTAACTAAGCCTACACACATACTAATTTATCATTTAATATTTCATCTCCGCATAAAATATCTATTGCATATTTTATTTAGTTTTGATATATCTCTGCTATGTCTTTTGCATTGAAATATGATGGATCTAAACAAAAATGATACAAACCATTAACCTTCAATTGATGCACCATTAAATCTACCACAGGAATTATATTACATTATTTTTATGTTCTGATAAGTCTGCTACTTTTTCTTGGGAAAAAGCATTAACTCTCTCTTTGCCTAGTCTATCCTCATTAAAAATAAGAACATTAAAAAACTGGCAATCCCAAAAGCAATATGCCTGGGGCTTCCAGGTATGAACAAAGCACATACAGTAACTAATGTAGAATGAAGACCCAATAAAAAAAATGAATGATAGAAGTAAGTTGAAAAGAGTCGCTTCTCCTACTTGCCATTCTTATATTCAGGCTCACCAAGGAGAGTTTGTTTCTGGCAAATAAAAGCCTGTATAGTTTGCTGCTAACTGTGGTTTTATGCTTTTAAAAGTATATAAATACAATTATCTTTCAGTTCCTAGAGGCCAATTTTCCAGTTGCTGTACTGAGAATGCTTCTTAACCTTCGAGCTTACTCAGTTGCTAAGCCTGTCATGTCCTTACTTTCAATGTATTTTATGAGCTACTAAATTCAGATTATGAAGAGAAACACTGGCTTAGTCATTGTAAGTGCCAATCTTAGAAAGGTAATGCTTAAAGTTAATTTCATATTCTGTTTGCTTGACTCCTATAGAAGAATAGCTATTAGAATATGGTATAGTCTTTTACCCCCAGTAAGTTTATATGAGATAGAACTTTCTTGCTATATCTGAGATTCAGTGTGTTAATTAAGTAAGTTTTAGTTGTTGTTTGGAACAGGTCCCATTACTAGCAGGGACTGAAAGACCCATTTACAGCATAAAAATGGAATAAGCATACAGTTTTCTGACCATTTAGAATTGGTTCAAATGTAAGCTAACTTAAAAAAATGAAACAAGTTTTATAAGCTTTGAACAGAATTTTTCTTAAACAAGAACTTTTCTTTTTTTGCATTACCAATCTTTTCTCTATTCTTGTGTGAACTCTTTTACTTTGAATTTTTACTAAAGCTTTTAAAATGAAGATAGTTTGTCTGTGAAATTATTTCAACGCGTCAAGCCTTTTGTCAGAATCCCGTGAAGCATACTGAAGCTGCAGAACTTTGGCAATTTTGGGAAAATGTACCTATAGTCATCTTAATTTATTTCTGTTCACTATTAGTAGTTAAACAAGGTCAGGGTCAAAATAACAATGTATACTGCAGTATCTTGAGCTGGGGCCAACTTTAACAAGTAATTATGAACATGCCAATAATCACATGGTCCTTTGAAGTATGGATTTATAACAGAATGACAGTGGGAACAAATTTATTAGGAATTGCAGTTTCTCTAAATTGATAGGCAACATCTATGGACGGGGGTCATTGGGTTACCTGGCTCATTATGGGAGATATTGGCCACCTTACGTTTATAGTTAGCTCCAGCAGTTCCCAAGGGTATTCTTTACCCAGGAAGTGATCTACAGACCAGCTCCAAAAGTAGTATCTGAGCAGGTTTCAAAGCTTCTTCAAGTCAGCAAACTTGTAATGGTGCAAAGAGTTATTAAGGGTTCACTGTTCAAGGAGAAAGGATTGCCAGTGTGTTTACAGGAAAAAGAAGGAAAACTGAGAAGGAGTGTCTTGTGGTATATTGTATAATGAGGAAGTTGATATATCACTCCATGGAATTAGCCAGGGAGCAGATATGAATTTAGATAAGCCCAAAGTGGTGCCACTTTTTATTATTCTATTAAACTGTATTATTTATACTGTTTCTGTGCTATCTAAGTCTCTATACAGTTATTTTTGTTAATAAACACCCATTTTTCATTTTACTTGGGCTGTGGGATTTATTCTGGGCTCATGGGTAACACAAGACTACCTGCTGCAAGTCACATAATGCATAATAACACCTCTATTTCTAAATCTATAAATTACAATCTTTGTTTTCTGTCATGTAAGCTCAGTTTTGTTTTTTAAGCTGCAGACTTAAAATGTACCATTCAGCTTTGTACCATGGATTCAGAAAGTAATCAGACACTTCACTTTCTGCACACTTTATTTTTTTTGTAGATTTAATTTTAAATGGATACATTTTCCATTTCTGCCCATCAATGTGCACTAAATATCCCATAATGACATCATTTAGAAAGGTTTGAAAATTTATCAAAAATGAATACTAAAAACTCATTCATATAAGTATTCAGACCCTTAAATCAGTACTTTGTAGACATCCACCAATTACAAATTTGCGTATCTAGGGAAAATCTCTGCAAGTTTTGTTCACCTGTATTTGGGCAGTTTATCCTATTCTTCCTGGCAGAACCTTTCAAGTTCCATTAGATTGGATGAGAAGCATCTTTAAACTGCTGTGTTCAGCTCTCTTTAAAGATGTTCAACTGGATTTAAATCCTGGCTTTGGCTGGTACTGTATATTCTAGGACAGTCAGAGACTTGCCTTGAAGCCAATGTTGTCTTAGTTATATGGTTCACTCCATTTTTGTGGTAAAATGTGAACTGTTGCTCCAGTCTGAGATTACATGAACTCTGGAGAAGATTTTCTTCAAGGACCTTTCTCTGTATGGTTATGCTTCTCCTTTGCTCAATTCCCTGTCCTTTCTGCTGAGATGCTACTTACACCATGCTTCACTGTAGGGATAGTATTAGGCAGGTATAATGCTTGGAATTCTGCTCAAAGAGTTCAATTTTGTCTCACCTCCTTGACCAATGCGCTTCTTGTCCAGTTATTCAGTTTAGCCAAATTTTCAACTCTAAGAAGAGTTGTAATGGTTTTGAACGTCATCCATTTTGCAATCATTAAGGTCACTGTGCTCTTGCAAATACAGTAATCCCTCCTCCATCGCGGTGGTTGCGTTCCAGAGCCACCCGCGAAATAAGAAAATCCGCGAAGTAGAAACCATATGTTTATATGGTTATTTTTATATTGTCATGCTTGGGTCACAGATTTGCGCAGAAACACAGGAGGTTGTAGAGAGACAGGAACGTTATTCAAACACTGCAAACAAACATTTGTCTCTTTTTCAAAAGTTTAAACTGTGCTCCATGACAAGACAGAGATGACAGTTCCGTCTCACAATTAAAAGAATGCAAACATATCTTCCTTTTCAAAGGAGTGCGCGTCAGGAGAGAGAGAACAAAGCAAGCAGTCAAAAAAAAATCAATAGGGCTGTTTAGCTTTTAAGTATGCGAAGCACCGCTGGTACAAAGCTGTTGAAGGCGGCAGCTCACACCCCCTCCGTCAGGAGCAGGGAGAGAGAGAGAGAGAGAGAGAAAAATAAAGTCAAAAATCAATACGTGCCCTTTGAGCTTTTAAGTATGCGAAGCACCGTGCAGCAAGTCCTTCAGGAAGCAGCTGCACACAGAAAGTAGCAACGTCCCTATCGTCTAGGTGTGCGAACAGCCCCCCTGCTCACACCCCCCTACGTCAGCGCAGAGAGAAAGTAAGTTGGGTAGCTTCTCAGCCATCTGCCAATAGCGTCCCTTGTATGAAATCAACTGGGCAAACCAACTGAGGAAGCATGTACCAGAAATTAAAAGACCCATTGTCCGCAGAAACCCGCAAAGCGCAGCGAAAAATCCGCGATATATCTATAATAATAAAAGGCAAAGCCCTTACTGACTGACTGACTGACTCACTCACTGACTGACTGACTGACTGACTCATCACTAATTCTCCAACTTCCCGTGTAGGTGGAAGGCTGAAATTTGGCAGGCTCATTCCTTACAGCTTACTTACAAAAGTTAGGCAGGTTTCATTTCAAAATTATACGCGTAATGGTCATAACTGGAACCTCTTTTTTGTCCATATACTGTAATGGAAGGCAGAAAGATGGCCGTAGGAGACTGAGTTGCGTGTCGCGTCATCACGCCTCCCACGTAATCACGTGAACTGACTGTGAACTCAGTACGTAGAAAAGAAGGAGGAGCCCCAAAGAGCGCTGAAGAAAACACTCATTACACAATTGACAAGGCAGCGAAACAATAAGAAGCGAAGTGAGTGACGCATACAAGCATCTTCATAAGACACGAGGTATAAAAAAGCACGGTGTAAACCGTAAGTCTAAATTTACTTTATAGAAACGCTCCCGCTGCCGTTTGCAATACCATATTCGCGAGATACAAGTTTAATGAGAAGACACGAGGTATAAAAAAGCACGGTATAAACCTAACCTTAAATTAACTTTATAGAAACGCTCCCGCTGCCGTTTGCAATGCCATATTCGCGAGATACAAGTTTAATGAGAAGACACGAGGTATAAACGACAGTTTGCATCACTTTGTAACAGAGTTAAAATTGCTGTAGCGAGAAACTTTTAACTGCCGGGTCTTAGCTAACATTAAATAAACCCGTGGACATCGCAACATCACACAAGAGAGCGGCTCACGTGAAGTGACTGAACGCAGCAGGAGTGATCACTTCCATGAATCAAACCTGTTCAAAAAACACATTACACAATTGATAAAGTAGGAAAAGAATATGAAACAAAGCACGGTATAAACCGTAACTTCAAATTAAGTTTATAGAAACGCTGCCATTTGCAATACCATATTCGCCCCTGCGAAGCGCGGTGATTTTGCTATATATATTAAACTATTTCAACCATTGTATGATCTGCTTCTCGCAACTGAAAGAGGGCACCGTGGCAGAAGTTAGCCGACTTGCTCACCAACCACAAGCGTTACCTGGTAGGTAACCACCCATACAATCAGATTGTGAATCAGACTACGAATGCCTGCAATGTAATTACCCCGATCTACATGCTGTCAAATGAACGAACCACACGCCGTAGCACAACGTTAGGGGCTTCGCCTCTACGTCCGAGGATCGATTCCAGTAAGGGAGTGCAGTGACTGTGTACTCCTAATGAGCCCACAATTACGGCGAAACACGTGTCGCATACTATGCATCTTCAAAGCACGGTGTAAACAGTAAGTTTAAATTGAGTTTATAGAAACGCTCCCGCTGCCGTTTGCAATACCATATTAGATGACTTTGTAACAGAGTTAAAATTGCTGGAGCGATAAATTTTTAACTGCCGGGTCATGTCGCGTGTTCTTGGGTAGGTACACCAAAAAATGTATACATTTATGCATGTAATGGGCAAACAAAAAATGTACTATACCCGAAAGCACTACAGTAGTACTCAATGTATCTTTACTTCTTAAATGTTAATGTTTTACTGTTTAATAATTTATACGCTTCTTATATGTTATTCAGATTCTTTTATCAAAATACCAGTAACAGCGCACTGCACGATAACGTGGAGTGAATATACTTGACATGACCATTCATAGTATTTATCCTCTTTCTCTGTACGTTTACCATTCGTTTGCTCAGAGGTTGATGACCTTGCTGCTTAATGAGCAGCTCTTCACCCTAGCGTCCCGCTGCTTCTCTTCTTTCGTCGGCATCTTTTCCCGTTAAAACTGATTTTTTTTAAAACTTAGTATGTTTTCTTTAATTTTTCAGTTAAGCTGGCACTTAAGTCTTCAATCTGCCTCAAGAATGATTAGCGGAGGTGGTAGACAATGAAAACGTCAGCCGTACGCATCCGCCACGCACGCACTGGTGCGCGCAGCTGTGAGTTGACTCTACAATAAAATAAAATAAAGATAAAAAGAGCAATAACTTGCAGCACCGCTATTCAATTACACTTGCCTAACGCCTCTCCTAAGGGGAAATACTGTGGGATCTGGGCATCCGTCAAAGCAGCAATCACAAGCCCGATTAGAAAGCGGGAAGCTGTGATTTGTCCTCTCCCTCCCATGTAACAATCGCAGCCCGTGTTGCAACGCACTATGTATGTATATGTATATATGTGTATGTGTGTGTATATGTATGTGTATATATATATATATATATATATATATATTTGTTCATATGTGTGGGAAAGCGAATAGTAGACGTGACGTAGTATATGTGTACCAAATTTCAAGTCAATAGGTGAAACGGTTTGCGAGCTACAGGTGATTTAAAATCCTGGACAGACAAACGAATAGCCACGGTAGCGTATTATAGAAGAACATTTTACTGTTTCCGATCCGTCTGTCGATCTCACGCTCCATTCTTCCCTCACTCGTGAACAAGACCCCGAGATACTTGAACTCCTCCACTTGGGGCAGGATCTCGCTACCAACCCTGAGAGGGCACTCCACCCTTTTCCGGCTGAGGACCATGGTCTCGGATTTGGAGGTGCTGATTCTCATCCCAGCCGCTTCACACTCGGCTGCGAACCGATCCAGAGAGAGCTGAAGATCACGGCCTGATGAAGCAAACAGGACAACATCATCTGCAAAAAGGAGTGACCCAATCCTGAGCCCACCAAACCGGACCCCCACAACGCCCTGGCTGCGCCTAGAAATTCTGTCCATAAAAGTTATGAACAGAATCGGTGACATAGGGCAGCCCTGGCGGAGTCCAACTCTCACTGGAAACGGGTTCGACTTACTGCCGGCAATGCGGACCAGGCTCTGGCAACGATTGTACAGGGACCGAACAGCCCTTATCAAGGGGGCCGGTACCCCATACTCTCAGAGTACCCCCCACAGGATTCCCCGAGGGACACGGTCGAATGCCTTTTCCAAGTCCACAAAACACATGTAGACTGGTTGGGCAAACTCCCGTGCACCCTCCAGGACCCTGCTAAGGGTATAGAGCTGGTCCACTGTTCCGCGACCAGGACGAAAACCACACTGTTCCTCCTGAATCCGAGGCTCGACTATCCGACGGACCCTCCTCTCCAGGACCCCTGAATAGACTTTTCCAGGGAGGCTGAGGAGTGTGATCCCTCTGTAGTTGGAACACACCCTCCGATCCCCCTTCTTAAAGAGGGGGACCACCACCCCGGTCTGCCAATCCAGAGGCACTGTCCCTGATGTCCATGCGATGTTGCAGAGGCGTGTCAACCAAGACAGTCCTACAACATCCAGAGCCTTGAGGAACTCCGGGCGTATCTCATCCACCCCCGGGGCCCTGCCACCAAGGAGTTTTTTGACCACCTCGGTGACCTCAGTCCCAGAGATGGGGGAGCCCACCTCTGAGTCCCCAGGCTCTGCTTCCTCATTGGAAGGCATGTTAATGGGATTGAGGAGGTCTTCGAAGTACTCCCCCCACCGACCCACAACGTCCCGAGTCGAGGTCAGCAGCGCACCATCCCCACCATATACAGTGTTGACACTGCACTGCTTCCCCTTCCTGAGACGCCGGATGGTGGACCAGAATCTCCTCGAAGCCGTCCGAAAGTCGTTCTCCATGGCCTCCCCAAACTCCTCCCACGCCCGAGTTTTTGCCTCAGCAACCACCAAAGCCGCATTCCGCTTGGCCTGCCGGTACCTATCAGCTGCCTCCGGGGTCCCACAGGATAAAAGGGACCGGTAGGACTCCTTCTTCAGCTTGACGGCATCCTTCACCGCCGGTGTCCACCAACGGGTTCGGGGATTGCCGCCACGACAGGCACCAACCACCTTACGGCCACAGCTCCGGTCAGCTGCTTCAACAATAGAGGCACGGAACATGGCCCATTCAGACTCAATGTCCCCCACCTCCCTCGGGATGTGGTCGAAGTTCTGCCGGAGGTGGGAGTTGAAGCTACTTCTGACAGGGGGCTCTGCCAGACGTTCCCAGCAGACCCTCACAACACGTTTGGGCCTACCACGCCTGACCGGCATCCTCCCCCACCATCGAAGCCAACTCACCACCAGGTGGTGATCAGTTGACAGCTCCGCCCCTCTCTTCACCCGAGTGTCCAAGACATGTGGCCGCAAGTCCGACGACACGACCACAAAGTCGATCATCGAACTGAGGCCTAGGGTGTCCTGGTGCCAAGTGCACATATGAACACCCCTATGCTTGAACATGGTGTTCGTTATGGACAATCCGTGACGAGCACAGAAGTCCAATAACAAAACACCGCTCGGGTTCAGATCGGGGGGGCCATTCCTCCCAATCACGCCCTTCCAGGTCTCACTGTCATTGCCCACGTGAGCATTGAAGTCTCCCAGCAGAACGAGGGAGTCCCCAGAAGGTATGCCCTCTAGCACCCCCTCCAGGGACTCCAAAACGGGTGGGTACTCCGAACTGCTGTTTGATGCATACGCACAAACAACAGTTAGGACCCGTCCCCCCACCCGAAGGCGAAGGGAGGCTACCCTCTCGTCCACCGGGGTAAACCCCAATGAACAGGCTCCAAGTCGGGGGGCAATAAGTATACCCACACCCGCTCGGCGCCTCTCACCGGGGGCAACTCCAGAGTGGTACAGAGTCCAGCCCCTCTCAAGGAGATTGGTTCCAGAGTCCAAGCTGTGCGTCGAGGTGAGTCCGACTATATCTAGCCGGAACCTCTCAACTTCGCGCACTAGCTCAGGCTCCTTCCCCTTCAGAGAGGTGACATTCCACGTCCCAAGAGCCAGCTTCTGTAGCCGAGGATCGGACCGCCAAGGTCCCCGTCTTCGGCCACCACCCAACTCACACTGCACCCGACCTCCTTGGCCCCTCCCATAGGTGGTGAGCCCATGGGAAGGGGGACCCACGTTGCCTCTTTGGGCTGTGCCCGGCCGAGCCCCATGGGTGCAGGCCCGGCCACCAGGCGCTCGCCATCGAGCCCCACCTCCAGGCCTGACTCCAGAGTGGGGCCCCGGTGACCCGCGTCCGGGCAAGGGAAAACGCCGTCCAAAATTGTTTTCCATCATAGGAGGTTTGTTTAACCGCTCTTTGTCTCATCCCTCACCTAGGACCAGTTTGCCTTGGGTGGCCCTACCAGGGGCATAAAGCCCCGGACAACAGAGCTCCTAGGATCATTGGGACACGCAAACCCCTCCACCACGATAAGGTGGCGGTTAAAGGAGGGGTTCGACAGACGGATCGGTGCGGCATCCGCAGTAATGCGGGCGTTGCATCGGTCTGTCGTGGTGAAAAAGGAGCTGAGCCGCAAGGCGAAGCTCTCAATTTACCAGTCGATCTATGTTCCTACCCTCACCTATGGTCATGAGCTATGGGTAGTGACCGAAAGAACGAGATCGCGAATACAAGCGGCTGAAATGAGTTTCCTCCGCAGGGTGTCTGGGCTTTCCCTTAAAGACAGGGTGAGAAGCTCAGTCATCCGGGAGGGGCTCAGAGTAGAGCCGCTGCTCCTCCGCATCGAGAGGAGTCAGATGAGGTGGCTCGGGCATCTGATCAGGATGCCTCCTGGACGCCTCCCTGGTGAGGTGTTCCGGGCACGTCTAACCGGGAGGAGGCCCCGGGGAAGACCCAGGACACGCTGGAGGGACTATGTCTCCCGGCTGGCCTGGGAACGCCTTGGGATTCTCCCGGAAGAGCTAGAAGAAGTGGCCGGGGAGAGGGAAGTCTGGGCATCTCTGCTCAAGCTGCTGCCCCCGCGACCCGACCTCGGATAAGCGGGAGACAATGGATGGATGGATGGATTTTACTGTTTAATAATTTATATTTATATGCAATGTGCTTCTTATATATTACTTCATATTCTCATATGATAATGATGTTAATGTTGTTTATATTGATTTCTATGTTATTGTAAGTGCCCTTTATTTGTGGAAAAATAAATTTGGCAATTAAACTTATTTTATACATACATTTTATTTTTTTCTCTTGCACTCAGTGAGCGAATCCACTGGGTAATCAGCTATATATATATATATATATATATATATATATATATATATATATATATATATATATATATATAGAGAGAGAGAGAGATAGATATGTATGTATGTGTATATATATATATAGATAGATAGATATATGTGTATGTATGTAGATAGATATGTATGTATATGTATATATGTGTATATATATGTAGATATACAAATATGTATATGTATATATGTGTATATATATGTAGATATACAAATAAGTATATGTATATATGTGTATATATATGTAGATATACAAATATGTATATGTATATATGTGTCTGTATGTGTATATATATGTTGATATATGTATATATATATGTGGATGTGTATATGTATATATATATATATGTATATATGTTTATGTATATATATGTTTACATAACCTCTTTAACACACTACTTCTCCGCTGTGAAGCGCGGGTATTTTGCTAGTATTTAAATATGCTTACATATAAAATCCGCGATGGAGTGAAGCCGCGAAAGGCGAAGCGCGATATAGCGAGGGATCACTGTACTCAACACTTTAAAAATAGTTTTCTATCTTTGTTCTGATTATGCCTCACCACAATTTTTTCGCAAAGCTCTACAGAAAGTTCCTAAACTTCATGGTTTGGTTTTTGATTTGACATACAGTATGAATAATGGGACCTTATTTACAATGGTGTGTGCCTTTTTAAACTTTGTCTAAGCAATTCATCTTGCCCAGGTGGTTTTCAATCAAGTTCTAGGCACATCCCAGTTATAATTTAAGTAAACAGGATGCACCTAACCACAATTTGGAGTGCCATAGCAAAGGGTCTGAATACTTGTATTAGTCAAAGGTTTCAGATTTTATAAATTTGGAAACCTTTCTGAAAACATGTTCATTATTTTGGGTTTCTGAGCATAAATTGATGGGCAATAATGGCACATTTAACCATTTAAAGTTAAATATGCAAGAAAATAAAATAGTTGAACATGAAAGGGACTGAATACTTTCTTTACCCCAGTGACTAAACTCTCAGAACAAATTAGGATCACTGCATTTGCTTTAGATACAATCATTTTTCACAATTTAAAATTTACAGAAAAGTTTGGAAGTGATACCTTTGCAAAGCCAGGAAAGATAGCTGTGATTTCAAAATAGAGAATGGTTTAAAATTTGACAGGAAAGTAATTGTACACATATTTTGATGCTTAGCCTATCAACTAAGAAATTCAGGTCTGATTCCTGCCTGTTACATTTAATTTATTTAAAATGATATTTTTTTATCTATTACTTACCCTGTCAGTGAGTCAAGCAGAGACTTATAGAGGGGTGGAGCAAAACTATTGGGCACATTTTGTAAATGTACTGAAGTCTATTCTAAAGCAATTTCTTAGTCTATGAGGTCTGACACAAAAAAAAGCAATTCCACAGATCATTTTCTGAAAGGTTGTAGAAGATCTGCTTTCAGATCTTCTACCAACAAAAAATGAGTTTCTTTGAGCACTGACTTATGCCATTCAAAAACATGTGTGCGAGACATTCACTCTTCACCTTAAGCAGTGCAGTGCTTCAAATGTGTATCTCCCATAAACTAGTACAAAACGTTTTTAAAATTACGCAGTCAACCCCCTTAACACATAGTTTTTTGTTGTTTTTGTTTTTGCTTATGCAAATTTATTGCCAGTAAAACTTCACATTTTGAATATGAATGTGTGTCTGTGGGCAGCATGGTGGCGCAGTGGGTAGCGCTGCTGCCTCGCAGTTGGGAGACCTGGGGACCTGGGTTCGCTTCCTGGGTCCTCCCTGCATGGAGTTTGCATGTTCTCCCCGTGTCTGCGTGGGTTTCCTCCGGGCGCTCCGGTTTCCTCCCACAGTCCAAAGACATGCAGGTTAGGTGGATTGGCGATTCTAAATTGGCCCTAGTGTGTGCTTGGTGTGTGGGTGTGTTTGTGTGTGTCCTGTGGTGGGTTGGCACCCAGCAGTGCCCTGTGTTGGCTGCGATTGGCTCCAGCAGACCCCCATGACCCTGTGTTCGGATTCAGCGGGTTGGAAAATGGATGGATGGATGTGTGTCTGTTTGAGAGAGAGAGGACGGCAGAAGAAAGTAAACCATAAGCTATCCAAAATGAGACACGACTATGACTGCTCTAGTCTATACCTCTACTGTTACGTGACGTATTCAGTGGTTCTCAGACTTTATTCTGAGGACCCTCATGCATATGCCATGATATCTACCCTCTTGCACTATTGCTACAGTCTTGAAAAACATGCTTGTTTTTGAACATACACTATTAATAAAATTGTTGCTGCTAGTTCTATTAGACCAACTGTTTTTTAAAGATTCATACAAAACTAATAAGCCATTTTAAAAACATTCTATTTGTTTTATTAAATAAAATGTATTTGTACTAATGCATACATTTCTTAACCATAAAACAAAAGAGAAGGCATTTTACATGGATAGTTAATAACCCACATTTTCCATGTATTTATTTATGCAGCTATTTTTGATAACAACAAAATCTGCTCAGTACTCACTCGGTGTAAGTATTACTTAAATTCAGCATGTAGAGAAAAGCCAAGAAAAATGACACCTTTTATTGGCTAACTAAAAAGATTACAATCTTTTTTTTTGTCATTTTGCTTGGCTTTTCTCTACATTCATAATGGCTAACACGGTACAACACCCTAATCACCATGAAATGATTACATATTTTAGAAAATAAAAAAATCAAAAGTAGTTTTTCTAAATACAGAACTGGTTGCTGCAGACATTTTTTCAAAATTTAATTACATAAGCTACTTCACTATCCTTTGGATTCAGTGCTGGAGCATTTCCATCAGTGATTGCCACATTTAACACGAGTAGTAAATGCAAGTGCGTTTTCTCTCCACATACAACATTCAAGTCAGCAGAAAAGACAAAAGCATTGTGTAAGTCTGCGACAACAGTCAGGTAAATTGTAAAAGGTTGGCCAGCATTTATATCTGTGCAGCTTTAAAAAGTGACCGAAGTGTGCTTTGTTCATAAGTTTTAGAAGTCTAGCTGTTGCTATATTTCTGCCAGGGTTGTTGCCTTGGCTCAAGTTTTTTTTAATTTATTCTTTTTGTTGTTTATGTACCTGTCTCCTTAATGTCGAATTTCAGAGGATGGGGTCTCCATGACATTTCAGCTAGAGAACCACCCACTACCTATATACTACAGTCAGAGGGGCCAGGCCCTCCAGATCAGCAGTGAGACTTGATGGTGAATTTTTATGAGTTACTTGGATTTAATGGTGGATTTCCTGGGTACTGATTATTTTCTTTGATTTGGTGGTTTTTGAATTTGGTATTTAGACAGGCTTTGTCTTTTTTGATATGTGTAATTTTTTTTGTTTGCTTTTTCAATATTTTTAAAGAGCCACAATTTTTACAGATTCTGATTCTTAGCTTTCTCTTGGTTTTGCAATAACTTAGGAAAAAGCAATCCGAAAAGCAAGACTGTATCCACAATCTCATCATGAGTAGTGACGAGCAAACCCTGCTGAATTTGCAAGGATTAATCAGGATGCCTCAGTTAGCAGTGCTGGTAAACAAATGCTTTAGATGTTCAAATGCTAATGCACATATGGTGAGCATGGAAGCATTTTGTGAGCTTTCTTTGTTAGGGAAGTAATAGAAGAAATTACTTAACTGAATCATTGTATAGAGAAAATGATAGTAGTTAGTGAATCCCATGAAAAGCTGAACTTGTTTAATATTGCCTATAATTTTCCCATTTTTAACTGCAGACACTTTGGACTTAATCATTGCTAACCCTTTGTGTATAATTTTGCATCCAAAAAATATGACAATTGACTTTTAAATGTTTCAGTATTTCCTTAATATGGGTCTTATGTACTTCCAAGCGTCTAGAAAAAATAAGGATACCATCAATGTACACCAAGATGAATACCTTTTGTAAGTTCCAACATATGTCATTCATAGAAATTCCATGGGTGTGTTTGATAAAACATATCAGTACCAGTATACATAGTGGCCACTAACTGTATTAAATGCAGTCTTCCACTCAAGTCCTTCTGTTATTGTGATCAAATTGTAGGCGCTGCAAAGAGCCAATAAGACATAAGAAGATGGGATAATTATTTTAATTGTCATTCTCTTTAGTACACAGTATTCAATACAAGGTCTTAAACCTCCATCTTTCTTTTGAACAAAAACAAATCCTGCTACCGCTGAACTATTAAATGAAGTTAAAAACCCACTGTTCAAATTTTACTTGATATAATTTTCCATAGATTTGTGTTCAGGCTTAGTTAGAGCATAGATTTGCCCTTTAAGTAAAGGTGCATCTGAAAGCAGTTCAATGGAACAATTATACTTTTGGTGTCGGGGTAATCTTTACTAAATCCGTCCTGAAATTCAATATGATCCATTGGCAAGAAATTTATATTTGAGCATAATAGGGTTTTTTTCAAGGGTTACATGTAGACAGAAAAGTTCTACCTTTTAATACCTTTATCTTTTAATTAATCTTGTGTTTCTGTAACCAAGGCATTCCCAGAGTGAATTTTGCAACTTGTGATTGAATAAGAAATAATGTCATAGGTTCCCATTGAAACAACACTACTTCTAATTGTAAATGTAGGGTAGTATATTCTAATACAGTATTGCTAATGTGCTTCCTATCTATTGATAATACTCTAGGTTTGAATTTTACTGGTACAGGAGTTAATCCTAAAATTTGTAGCAATGAATTACTAATGACGTTTTCAGCTGCCACCACTATCTATCATACTAGGAAAAATCAGTCTAGTTAATTATTGCTAGGATCAGTGAAAAATGTTTAAAAAGAGCTGACAACAAGTGCCAACCCTTAAATTGAATGGGTACTTCAGTTTCACAGAAGTTTTGGACAAACTGATGCTGCATGACCTGGAGTACCACAATAAAAACAAAGTTTCTCATTAATTTGTCTTCACCTTTCTTGTTAACTAGTCAATGTCTTTCCCAATTCCACAGGTTTTGCTACAGGTTTAGACTGAGCTCTGTGAGTGATAGAACCTCTTTCTAGCCTTTCTAGCCATTTGAATATACTTTCCACCTACCTAGTTCTAATCTTTTGAGCAACATCAATTAATTCATCCAGACTATTCTCAATTTAGTGGCTATCTTGCTGATCTTTCATTTTAGTGGATAAAGCACTTTTACATAAAAAAAATAGAGTAGTTTTTTACCACCCCTCTTCTACAATGAACATACAAAGGTTATAATGTAAGCATTAATGGGTTTTGATCCCTGACAGAATTTAAGTATACTGTACATTTCACAGCAACTTCATAATGTACTGGTACATCAAATATGTTTTAAAATTCTTTTAAGAACAATTCACAGCAAGGATGATTTGTGTCATACATTGTGATGCCCACTCTGACATCCAAAAGAGGCAAAATGAAAACAATATGTGCACTATTATTTTGGAAAAGTTGATAGCAAGGTATTAAATTTCATACAAAATTAATTCATATAGATCATTCATCCTCAAAGAACAAGACAAAGTCAGAGCTATAACTGAAACTATAACCAAAAACAGAAATTCACAAAAAAAGTGCAAGAAATCTTAAACTGAAAAATCAAAAAGAAAAAGGATTTATAGTGATCACAAATGCAAGTCTGTATCCAGAAACTTGGATGTCCCGGAAATCCCGTGTCAGCCTTTATGCTGTCGCTTCAACAACGTTACAAGCATCATACATCCTGGCAAATTCTAGGACTTTTAACAACAATATTTGTTCTGAAATTCTGGTGCCTAAAAAAAACAACAGTAAAAAAATTAATCTTTCTTTTTGAATCTTAATTTAATAATTATGAGAATTTTGATTTTCTGAATTTCTTTCTTTCTACATAAATTAATTTTGATATTTTAATTATTGTCTATGCTAGTGTTATGATTAGTTTTGGCAATTTTTCTGTTTTGGCACAAACATGAAAAAATCACCTTCCTGTGCCGGTGCAGCATAAGATATCTCAAAATTATTTTAAAATATCGTAAAATGAAGTCCCATTAAAAATATAGACAATTTTACAGGATTTTATTTTAAAATATTTTAATTGCTTTTCATATGTCAAAATGCACATTGTGTTACTTTAAGATATATTGAAATGTATCTAAGATATTTTAAAAGCCACAGGAATTTTATTCTTGATATCTTAAAGTGCATTTGAGACATCTTAAAATACATTTCAGATGCTGTAGAGTAACCAGGACATCATTTAAGATTCCTTGGAATTCATTTGCCATATCTGAAAATAAATGTAAGATATCTTGAAATAAGTATATTTTTTATAAACTTTTAATTCATATTGATATATCTTAAAATGCAGTAGGCTACTTATTTCATCCTGGCTACTTCCAGTTGCTCCCAGCTAATGTATCTAAGTTACTCTTTCTTTTTTAACCATTGTAAACAAGTGACATTTACAAAAATGTACAATATCAAAAATATTATGAATGTTCTTTCAAAATGCTGAAAATAACAGCTGCTCTAAACTCGCATTTTTCTGAGGTCTTCACATGTGAGGAAGAACATAACCTCCCAACGGTAACAGGGAGTACTAAGGGGGTCAGGTCTGGTCTGTTTGTGGGGCATGCACTGGTACAGTGTGCTGCCATACCCACCACATGACGAAACACCTCAGGATCCAGATTGACAACCGCTTAGGCACACGGTCCAGTCCCACCTTCCAGAAACAGCCATCTATCAACCAGGTGTTCCATGAGCTCCCCCTTGGCCTGCTCCAGCAGCTCAGGTCCTCAATAAAGAGGATTCTGCAAGCCGGATCACTCCCGGGGAATTGCACCACATGGCTATAGTGCCGTAACTGACGCTCCCTCACAATGCAGGTTATGTGCCTCATTTGGGACTCCATGAGCAACTGCTCATTTTGCACAAAGTCAAACCAGCGGTACCCTAGGATTCTCAAAAGAGACATAGTACCAAAGAAGTCTAGTCTTTGTCTAAGGTCACTGGATAGCGTCCATGTATCGCAACCTTATAGCAAACGGACAGTACCAGGACTCTAAAGACTTAGACCTTTTTTCTTTTGCAAAGATATTGGGTGAACCACACACCCTTTTCCAGTGACCTCATGACCCCCCATGCTCTCCCAGTCCATCTACTGACTTCATAGGAAGAATCACCAGAGACATGAATGTTCCTGCAGAGGTAAGTAAACCACTCAACTTAATCGACACTCTGTCCACAAACACTGCTGATGGCCATGCCCAAGGAGTCATTAAAGGCCTAATACTAAGGAGGTACTTAGTGATTTGGAAATTGTAGTGGGAGAGGTACTGCTCGATTAAATAGGATGAAATCAAACAAATCTCCAGGACTAGATAATATTGACCGTCAAGTTCTTAAGAAGGTTACCAAGTACATATATAAACCCTTGATGCATATTTTTAGGAAGTCACTGCACACTAGAACAATTCCGAAGGACTGAAAAATGGCATATATTTTCCTGTTATATAAAAAAGGGCAACCAAGTAGATCCAAGCAACTATAGGCCAGTAAGCTTAAAGTGCATCACAGGAAAATTAATGGAAGGAATTATTAAGGATAAGATTGCACAACGTATGACAAGAACAGTAGTTTTATTGAACAATCAGCATGGGGCTCAGAAAAGGGTGGTCATATTTTACCAAGATGCTAGAATTCTATGAGGAAGCAACAAAAGAATATGCTCCAAGTGGAGTATATGATATTATTTATCTAGACTTTCAGAAAGCATTTGATAAGTTGACATGAGAGGTTGGACATCAAACTAAAAGAAGTGCGAGTTCAGGTTGTTCTTTGTAGATAGATGAAAAATTGACACAGACACAGGAACAGATGGTTATGGTAAGAGGAACCCTGTCACAATTGTCTGATGGTAAGAGTGATGCTCAACAGGGTTCAGTGGTAGGGCCCTCTGCTATTTTTAATATATATAAATGATTTGGATAGGAATATAAGTAACAAGTTGGTTAAGTTTACAGATGATGCCAAGCTAGGTGGACTGCAGGTAATCTAGAATCTGTAGAATCATTACAGAAGAACTTGGACAGAATACAGGCTAGAGCAGATTTGTGGCAGATGAAATTTAATGTAAGTAAATGTAAAATATTACACATAGGAAGTAAAAATGTTAGGTTTGAATACACAAAGGGCGGTCTGAAAGATCAAAAGTACACCTTATGAGAAGGATTTAGGAGTCATAGTGGACTCAACACTATCAACCCAGACAGTGTTCAGAAGCCATTAAGCAGGCTAACAGAATAGTAAGTTATATAGTGCCCTGATTTGCAGAGAACAAGCACAAGGAAGTTATGCTGAAGCTTTATAATGCACTGGTGAGACCTTATCTGGAGTACTGTGTACAGTTTTGACCTCCAGGTTACAAAAAGGACATAGTAGCGGCAGAGAAAGTCTAGGGCATGGGTTCTTAACCTGAGGTCCGTGGACCCCTAGGGAGTCCATGGATGGGTTTCAGGGGGTCATTGAGGGTCAGATAAAAATTAAAAATTTATATTCACTATACAGCCTGGTACTGTTGATTTAGTATAGATGCAGTAGTAGTAGTAGTAGAAAATGCAGTAGTAGTAGTACATCTGTTTTAATTTGCACACGATGGGAATTTATTTCATAATTACTAGGGGGATTCGCCCCCTGCTCGCTTCGCTCACCAACCCCCATGTTTGGTTTTTCGGATACACACTTTTAAGATTTTTTTTTCTTTGAATTGTTCCTATTTCATTAGTTTCACTTTTATTTCAGAACTTCTGTAAAAACAATATTTGTAATCTTGCGAGTCCCACTATGCTGAATCTTTTTAATGAGGTCAGGATAGGTTTCTCTGTTTGGAATTTCAGCACAGACAAAATGATCTACATCATCAGCAGTTAATATTTTTTTTTACAAAGTGAAAAAGTAAGTAGAGTTCTGCATTGGACTCCTGCCTGTAAAGTCGTGCTATGTTCCTCTCACATTTCCAAAAGTACATGGGGTTACCAAGGTGATACCCCAGCTTTTGTCTAGGTTTTTGTACAAGGGCTAGACAGAATGTGTTTGACTCCTGGGGTAAATTTAGCTTTTTAAATAAGCAGACAGATAAATATATATATACATGAACAAAGTAACCAATAAATGCATGTGCAGTAAACTCCGTTTTTGAAATTCTGAAGATTCTTTATTTGTCACATGCATAGTTATACAGGAAAACACGCAGTGAAATGCATCCTGATCCTTATCAAAAACTGTGCAAAGTTAGAAGAATATCAGTTAGATTAACATAAAGTCATAGATTGAAAGATAACAGTATAGTAGAACATAATAAATAAGTACAATTATGTGAATAAAGTAGAATTAAGTGTTAATGTGCAATAGTGTAGTAATTATTGTGCAAAACCAAAGTTAGACTGGTGCATAGTTAAATGAGGCAGTTTGTTTGTTTGCACTAATGCGATCTTTACTTTGTTTTTTTATATTTTCTAATTTTCCTACTTTCACATCCTTTAACTTTCTCCACATGTGTATAGCGCCAACCTTTTGTTTTTTTTTTTGAGCCTTTCTAATTTCCCTGGTTTCCTAGTCTCTAACCTGCTCTGCATGTGTTTAGCGCCAACGTTCGTAAACGTCTTTATGAAGTTCTACTTTGTCTTTTACTCATTGTCTTTTAATTCTGAGCCAGATTGGACGTGCTTTTTTTTTCCAATTCCACTTGTTCCAGAATGATAATTACTTTCCTTATTTTCTGAATTTGCACCTCGATTATTCTTTTTTGCTCTTTATTTTTTCCGCGCTGCTTTCTTCTTCGCTTAGATGTCGACATTTCATTTATAACGTACTGTCCTTATACGCTTTATATGCGCCGAAGAGCCCTGGATCTGTGTGTGCTCAAATCCTTCACAAGACTGAATGTTTTGCTGCCTATTGTTCTATTTGATAGTTTGTAAGTAGGGCGTGTCTTTGGTCTTGCGGGTGTTTAAAATGTCTTCCGAGAAGATCACGTATCGCAGACTTGCTTTTCCATTCCAGGATTTTCTTTTATATATAGAGAGATAATGACTGGCCATTACTTTTTGCATAAAAAAGTTTTTTTTAGATTATTTACTTTAAAGTTTAATAATCTTTGTGTATGTCATATATGTATGAGACAATCGAATTTCGATAAATAAAGTACATCATATTCATTTCATGCAAAGTTGTGTTAATGTGAATATTTCTGGGTAAGGGGGTTCATAGCTTTGATCAGATTCTTAAAGGGGTCTGTGCTTCAAAAAAGTTTAAGAATCACTGGTCTAGAGACTAGGTTCATTCAAAGGCTACAGGGAATGAGTTATGTTGAAACATTAAAAGTGTTGAGCCTTTTCAGTTTAAGCAAAAGAAGATTAAGAGGAGACATAATTAAAGCTTTCAAAATTATGAAGGGAATTAGTACAGTGGATTGAGACTGCAATTTTAGAATGAGTTAATCAAGAACTTGAGAACACAGTTGGAAACTTTTTAAGGGTAAATTTCGCACAAACATTAAGAAGATTTTCTTTACACAGAGAACTATAAACACATAGAATAAGCTAGCAAATGTTGTGGTAGACAGTAGAACTTTAGGGAATTGCGAAACTGGACTTGATGTTATATTAGAAAAAATAAGTGGATAGGAACGGTGAGTTTTGTTGGATTGAATGGTCTGTTCTCATCTAGATTGTTCTAATTTTACTGTGTATGTTAGAGTTAATTAAAGGAGTTTCACGCCTTGTTTCTTTGATACCTTTTTCACACTCTAGTTCACTTCCCATTTAGGTAGATGTGAACATGCCTCTTGCACTCTGGTGCAATTCAAAACAACCATACCAAAACCCTTGGTGCAGTACCAAAGGAACCTTGCAGCAAAGGTACAAATGTGACCCAACACAGGATTGACCTTACTACAGGAAATACTGTGCTTTATGGGTGAAATTATGCAAGCTCTAGCAGTCATGCTAAGCATCTGCTGTCGGTAATTAGAGAATCTCATTCACAGCATAATGAGTTGAGGGTTAACATGTGCGTGAGTGTGAGGAAGAATGTTTTAATAGTCTGAATAAAATGGAAGAGAGAAAAGAGGGGGAGGTAAAAACTTCTCCCTTCTATCTTATAAGTTATAGATATATGCCAAGTAGCGGTGTAGCAGCAATCCAAGTAATGGTCGAACAAGATAAAGCAATGGTTTCTTAAATATTCTAATTAAGGATTCTTGATTAAACACAGCCACTGTAAGCTTGAAAGAGTAATTACGTCCCTGCCTTGAACTGCACAAACAGAGTTATTTGTGGTTTTAAACTTATGGTTCATGCTTTCTGCCTGAAAAAAATGTATTTATTCACACTATAGTTATGTTAAGTAGGACACTGTTGCATATTTATGTTCCATTAAGAATGGTTTTGGAGGGCTATTTTCCATCAGTGCTGTTCTCTTACGCCTTAACTCCAAGATGAGTATTTGCCCTTTGAAATGGTGATTTCAATGTAATTCCAGCTATAAAGACATGGCAGAGCACCAGTCTTAAAGTGACAAGTAAACTCCATATAGTCATCTGATTTAAAGTATTGGCTACAAACGTTAAGTGCTTCCACAGCATATACAAAAATCTAGCCCTTCATCTTTTTTGATGGCTTGGATCAATTTTCTTTTCTGAGTTTCATCAGTGGAAAGCTATAAAAATTCAATTAACAATGTTTTTATTTAGAATTTGAAAAGAGATGGATATTATCAAAGCTCTTCTTTTGGGATTCCAACCTGGTTTTGCACTTACCCCTATGTCTTTTAAAAAGAAAAAAAAACTATGTCTTTTAAAAAGAAAAAAAAAAAAGAAAAGTGTAAAAGTAATGTAAGCATAAGTTTGATATGTCACTTTGCTCTGCGTAAATGTATCTTATAAAATCTGCTTTTTTTTCTGCTCACATGCACAGCTGACACATAGCCTAAGCACAGAGGTTCACCACATAGAACTGCTAGGCAAGCAGTATGACATAAGTCAGATTGGAACAAATGGAAAGCGTGCAGTCAGACTGAGAGATGCTGTGTACAATTTATATCTGTTTAAGTCAGCATGGAATGGCATCCTTGTTTAAGCACCATTGTCTTGTTTGGAAATGCATGTTCGCCAAGGGAGGACCTGCACGTGAAGAAAGAGTATAAAGCCTTGGAACATTGCCCGGCACACCTTTGAAGCCAACGGACGAATGGAAGATAACGTCATCCAGTCCTGAAAATGCCTTCCACTGTACTGACATGATCGACAGACCCTATACATCAAGCCCCCATTCCTGAGCTGGGTTTTGTCATTGGCTTCTTTCATTTGTTATGCAGCGTAAGCCAACATTAAACAAAGCTAAGTTATTTCTCCTGCGTGATTTCTTATTGCTGTATCAGTAGGGAGGAGTAATGCCTTTTAGATAGATAGATATGTTATATGTATATAGATTTGGGTTACGTAACATGCTGCAATTACAAAAAAACTCATTCCCAGGGAGCGCTGGACACAAGCAACAAGTTATACTGAAAAACAATTACACTAATGAAAATATTTTTGAAGCAGTTTTTCAAGCTACACTTAATATAATTAAACATTTTTACTGGCGGGCGGCACGGTGGCGCAGTGGGTAGCGCTGCTGCCTCGCAGTTGGGAGATCTGGGGACCTGGGTTCGCTTCCCGGGTCCTCCCTGCGTGGAGTTTGCATGTTCTCCCCGTGTCTGCGTGGGTTTCCTCCCACAGTCCAAAGACATGCAGGTTAGGTGGATTGGCGATTCTAAATTGGCCCTAGTGTGTGCTTGGTGTGTGGGTGTGTTTGTGTGTGTGTCCTGCGGTGGGTTGGCACCCTGCCCAGGATTGGTTCCTGCCTTGTGCCCTGTGTTGGCTGGGATTGGCTCCAGCAGACCCCCGTGACCCTGTGTTCGGATTCAGCGGGTTGGAAAATGGATGGATGGATGGATGGATTTTTACTGGCTTGTCAGTAACTTCTAAGTAGTATGTTTATCTGCATCATTGTACACAAACTGATCAGGTGTGAGTTTTCTAAAATTAAAGACTCTTTGAGAGTAATGAAAAACTTTAAGATAAACTCTGTAACATTCAAATGACTTTTTCATGGGTTTCCTGAAACTGTCTTAACCAAACACTTTACGAGTGAGTACAAAGTGCTACTTTGTTAATCAATCCCATGAAGTCACCTACAGAAATGCCACATAAGTTGAATGAAACATGATCGATTGACTATAATGTCATTATCTGGTGACATTTTTGTTCCTTCAATGGGATGAAATAAAGTTGTGAAAAGTAATATAAAGTAAACATTATATCAAAATGTATAAACAGCTTCAAAATTGGACACATAATGCAAGCAAAACAAATGTAAAATAAATAATTACATGAGCCATAAAAGAAAAACTAAATTTTATAAAGAAGAAACTAATCTTCTTTTAGATTGCAGCAGTGTCATTGTTTATCAAGGCTCACAAGCAAGAAAAAACAAAAGTTGGATAAGTGAAAAGATTAAGCCTGCACATCACAACCTTACTTTACACTCTTACATAGTTACCAATTGGCCGGGCAAATTTCATATTGTTTTCATATAAATGTTAAATTAATGTAATCTTATTTTGTTCACCATACTAAGTAATACTAAGAGTGGCACACTCTCTTTTGCAGTTTTTATTTTATCACATGAAAATCATCTAAAACTACATTCATATATTACATCACCCTTGATTAAAGTATCAATTAATTTTAAACCTACACAGAACAATCACTGACTTTTACCAATCACAAACACTTAAAACATGTAACGTTAACAGCAGGCTATCAGCTAGTAACTTACTGAATTTACTAGTTATGTACTTGTGTATTGTTGCAAGAAAATACAAACAAGACAAGATTTGTGTAAATTTTATCTCCACAAACAACCTTTTAAGTTTTACTAGCAAAAGGAAATGAACAGAAATGCAAGACATCCCAGAGTGAAACTTGGCACTGAAAATTTGAGTGATGCTCCAATGGCGAGTGAAAACCCAGATGCTAGCTGTGCTCACTTTAGTGATGAGTTGTCTACCAAGTGTAAATTAATATTTCATGAAAATGTAAACATATAAAAAAAATTGACAATAAATAAATTACATCCCCCACTAAAAACCATTGGCTAATCTGCAAATGCTTCTATCTTAAAACAGGTAAACATTATGTGCGACTTCAGCTAGAAATTACTGTTTCAATTTTTCAACTTTTGTATTTTCCTCTTTTTCAACTCCCATAGCTGTTAGTGACAGCAAATAGATCCCCAATACAAGTTAATGAAACACCAGCAAATTGTGTGTGCAGACAGGAAGTTGCTGTCACGAGTTGTTTCTGTGCACTCAAGCCGTCAGGCAATCCTGCATCTAGAAGTCCAGCTGTGTGCACAGAAACTTCAATATTAGCAAATTGTTTCTGCTTTATTATGTCTTCCCAGTTTTTTGAGTTCAAACATAAGAGAACAACTGTATCAGCATTTCACTCTTCCAAGTTGTAATAGGTAAATTAAATGATATTCCTAATCGTAAAAGTATAAAATGCAAGCAAAGAAAACAAAAGGTTTTCTGTATATGAATGAAGTTCTCTATGGCATTATGCACAAGACAATAAACATTTACTCAGTATTAGGGCTGCAATAACTAATTGTCATAATCGATAATTATAGATTATTAAAAACATTGGCAACGATCATCGATAGTTGATTATATCATTGGGCTGAGTATGTTTTGCTGTGCAATTGCTTCACTACTTATTCGTGCGCGCCACCACCATCTACCCAAAGCACCATGATGTTCCAACAATGATGGATGGATTAAAAGCCAGAAATCTGTATGACCATCAGCATCAAGTGACTCCGTGAAAAACCCGAACTACAAAGAGGACTATTTCATTTATGTTAGGTAGAATGCCCAGAGGGGACTGGGCGGTCTCGTGGCCTGGAACCCCTACAGATTTTATTTTTTTCTCCAGCCTTCTGGAGTTTTTTTTTGTTTTTTCTGTCCACCCTGGCCATCGGACCTTACTCCTTTCTATGTTAATTAATGTTGTCTTATTTTAATTTCTTATTTTGTCTTTTATTTTTCTTCTCTCCATTATGTAAAGCACTTTGAGCTACTTTTTGTATGAAAATGTGCTATATAAATAAATGTTGTTGTTGTTATTCAGTTGTGAACGCATTTAAAAAAAGGCAGACGGTATGAAATTTCCAAAAAAGACAGTATGACCTAAGACTTTTGGAGAACTTTACTTTAAACGCAGAAAAATTGCTTGTGAGTTGCGAAATGTGTAGGTGTTACTTTGTACTGAACTCAACAGAGAAGAACAAACATTTGAATCGGAAACATACTGTTAACAGGACCTGTGGAGGAGAAAGACTTGTCGTTATCCCCGTTAGTTGAATGTTACTTCAGTGTTATGTGATACAGATATAAACACAATGTTTATTAGGCTAGGCATAATGACAAGACTTTCAGTTTAAAGTAAGGAATAATTCAAATCATAGTCCAGTCTTCTACAATGTGAATAAAATACTAGAATATTCAACAGAATTTCAGTTAAAATTACTTAGCAAAGAAGGAACTGAGTTTCACACAAATGAGGTGACTTGTTTAGCAGCAAAAGAGAAATAGTCTGGACATTTCCCCAACATATGACAACCATGTTCGTTTTTTTAAACTGATTTCAAACAATACTGCAGACTAAGCAAATTTTCTATGTGTGTGTTCATTGCACAGCCGGAGCCAGAAATGCTACTAAGTGTTTTATTTTCAATGTATTATTATATAAATGTTGTATAAAAACCTATATTTTATTTAAATTAACTATAAGTAGTTTATTTTAAAAAAATGCATTTCTGAAAATTTTACACAGACTTGTTTAATTGATAAAAGGTTCCATTTAATGCACGTTATGTGATTAATTTCAAATGAATTTTTTTTTAGAGTCCAACTAATTGATTAATCGACAAAATAATCGCCAGATTAGTCTGTTATCAAAATAATCGTTAGTTGCAGCCCTACTCAGTATTAACTTTACACTAAAACAACCTTATAGCTCCATTATTGGCAGTTTGAAATGATTCATAATTTCACTAACATTATAATTTACTAGGTTGATCAGATGTCCTTTGATAGAAACAGCTCCAGTTTAAGGCTATGTGTTCCAATAAATAAATTATAAATATCAAAATGTCCTGGTTTTAACAGCTTAGCCATTTATAACATTTTTTAGTGTTGCATACATTGCTTTTCTGAAACAGATATTGTCATAATATATTTAGAAAAATAACTCCAAAGGGTTATTAATTAATTGATTACCAACTGCATTAACTTGTGTTAAATATGAACGTCAACAACATCAGTACTTAAGTGTTACACCATGCAGACATTTTCCATCTTGCTTTATTTTAGTGACCCTGCACACAACATGAAATACGCCTTGAAATTAAAACTGTCATTTTCATCCATCAAGTCTAGTGAGTACTGTGTTTTGACTGATGAATCCTCAGTAGAGTGGGCATAGATCTTCAGTCATCAAGTGTCACGTTTACAGCAGGAACATCAAATGCAGTCTCCCAAAGATGAATTTGAGTGTCTTAAATTAAAGTGGCCATATTTTGCAGTAATTTTGGGCAACATTTTCTTGTACTCATCTGCCACAGTTGTGCACAGTTAAAACTTTGAGCACTGACAATCCATCAATCAAAAAACAGTATTCCCTACAGTCCACCTTGACAATTTTTATTTCATTATGTATTTGATATTAAAATAATTAAATAAATATATAAAGAAATAAACAACTTAAATATTTATGTTCACATATCATTGTGTTTTACTTCTATATTGACATACTTTACAATACATTTATTTATTTAATTGCATCCTTAATATTTCTCCATAACTAACACTACCACTAAGTGTGGTAGAAAACCAACAACCACTACCCTGCCAGATGTTTAAGGTCAGTCTGGTCATGAATTTGTCTGATATTCATGAGACATCACCTCAGTTGGTAGTAAAGTTTTCAGCCTTGAGTCTCATTGGTACAACAGATAACTGGCTGGAATACAGGATATCAAAAGACACAATTTTAGTCGCAAAAACATGCAAACATTCTGGTGTCAGCCTAATTTAGGACAGTGTGACAACTAGGGAGTGTACCAGCTTCCCAAAACCAACACAGACAGACACCAGGCACAAGTCCAGTACAACACAAGTTTTTATTTAGCTTTAGTTTCCCACTAATGCAGCACAGTAAACAAGCACAGGCACAGTTAAAGCACCAATACAAGTTTTGTTCTCTTCTTGTCCTTCTCCTTCCGCCTCCACTCATCCTCCTGCAAGCTTCGTCTCTCTCCCTGCTGACTAAGGCTCCCTGAATGAGATGCGGCTGTTACTTATATTCAGATTCCTGGGAGTACTTCTGGTGTCACATAACAGGCAGAGCCAACAAATACTGATTTCCATACAGCCCTGTGGGAATCTGAGACATCGTTGGAACTCAGGAGGGCTGCTAAACAGTAGTTTGGGGGAGTGGAATCCTTTATAAGCAATCTTCCCTATCCTTCTATTAAGGAGGCATACCTGCCAGGTAATGATCCCAGCTATCCTTCACAACAGATTTACTCATAGACTCAGAGACTGGAAGCACATACATCAGACATGCTCAAAATACGAGTATTGTAAAATTCAAGCACAAGGACTTTATAAATTTATAAATTACAGAGACTGCCATAACCATTACTAAAAATGGTAATCTGTCTCTTTGTTGCTATATAATGCCACTGGTTAAAATTGTAACAGATATTATTTGAATGTGTGTGCCTTGCGATGGGCTGGTATCTTATACTTATCATCATAAGGTTGGCAGTTACTTTATTATAACCATTTGGAAGTGGATTTAAATTAGTGTTAACAAAAAATTTAACAAGCAAATAAAAAATCCTGCTACTGCTACCCCCATTTATGTTGGTATGACGTGCTAGTTTTTTTTTTTTTTAATGAATGCACAAAAATAAAAATTTAACTTTAGGCCCACTCATGACCAATGTTCCCTCTAAGCTGAGCGCGTGAGCGATCGCTCACACGAATTCAGAGCGTCGCTCATACTTCCCGCACGATCGCTCATTCCGACGGCGTCGCTCGTACTTAACACACGATCGCTCACTCAACCGTCGGAGTTGGTGCTCATAAATTTTTGGCTTAAACAAAATGTCGCTCATAAACAATGTTTTTTGCTCACTGTATGCTACTCCTTAGAGGGAACATTACTCATGACTAATTTGGGCGGCACTACTGATCTTTTGGTGCATGGTGTGTTTATTTCTCAAATTTATTGGGAAAAACTAAAATGTAATTAAATGCAAATAAAGTATTTTATTAGAAACTAGAGAAAAACACAACACAATTACATAAAAATGAAAAAATGGTAGTGCTGATGGCCTGCCAGCATCAATGCCAGCCTCTGCCCTAAGATCAGGAAATCTCAAATTTCAAACCTCCATCCTCATCTTCTGTTTTTCTTTGACAAGTTTACTCTTACTCTAGTTATAATGTTGTACTGCACAGCTATCACAGCACAACAAGGTTAAGTTGAAAACTGGACAATGCCCAGCCATTTATGAGGACAACAATAGCATTTTACAAATAGATATACCTACACCTTGTATTCCAACACACTGTGGGTTTGCTGAGGTGTTGCAATAAATTGTTCTTTGGATGCCATCTCTTGGTTAGTTACATATGTCAATAACTATGAATAAAGGGGGTGCACAGAATCAATCAGTAGTTGTCCAGCAACAAACTCCCTGTTTCTTTCCTTATGAGGAGCTATAAAATTAGTTCAAATTAAGTCATCATGGGTACTTGTGAAAAGTCCTTAGTGGTTAAAAATCACCTGAATGTTCAATGCAGAGAACTTTTACATCAGGTTTGACTAAGGGCAAGAATGTAGATCAGCTAATGATTTAATTTAAATAATGTGTGAGTGTTGGGTACGTGAGGTGGTGATCAGAGACTCAGATGCAGAATTTAATGGATATTCTTTTGAGGAGGCTGTCTTTATTGCAGCTGTACTGTCGTTCATCACATGCACATGTCCCCAGTTCTTCTTCTTTCCCTTCCTTTTTTTCCTTTCATTTATCTGATCTTGCTTATCTCCTTAACAAATTAATGTGTTATATATATGTAATTACTAACAGTAAAAAATATATATATTTACTTAAAAGTTTCTCTATACAGCATTATCATACAAATGGATTCATGCATTTCACCATGAAAATTATATCCTCTTAAGTATAAATATTCATATTTCAAATGTTCAAAAATTGTTAGGTTGTGAATTTAATGTGTCCTTTTGGAGACTGCGATATGTCACTACAGGTGGCACAGGAGGTAAGGGGTTTAAGAAGCCCTTAGCTATTAGCAAATCGGTTGGGAAGCACACTGATTATGAAAGATTTAACATGCTACTTTAGTTTCAATTGAATTCAGGGACTCACTTAAATTAACAGCTGACCTTAAGATCAAGTCCAGGCTGCTGACCTACAACGCTTTTATGAAATGCACACTAGATCTATCAGGAGCAGACTGGGTCTCAAAACTGGCTCGGGCATCCTTCAACGAGTGAGGTGACAATGTTGACCCACTCGGCCTATTATTAATTGTAATTTTCTTAAAATTTGTGATGAGTATGCGGCTCGCTACTTGCTATGAGCCAATTATATGAACTCTATCTAAACTGTTGCCCAACTTAATCTGTACCACTGTTTTTTAGACACAACTTAAAATTTGTCGACATGCTTAGAAATAAAATTTAATGAAAAATAAAAATTTAGTAACACGGCTTACACATTATTAGAGTACATGTCAAATGTCAATGTCATGTCCACGTGCCAGTACCCTAGTAGGCTAGTAGCTGCTCATTTAAAATGGAATAAATTATAACCGAGGTTATAATGAAAACCTCATTTGATTGAAATGTTCCATTAACTTAACGATAAACTATAAATGTTTCGTCCTAATATAAAAAATTCCTATCCTGTGCTTTATAACTTCATTTCATCATACTAATAATCGCAGCTGAAAATCACTAATTATCACTCACTCCGACGACCATAGAACAATAATCTAAACTAATTATTAGAACAGAAGAATTTAAATACTAGATATGAGATATAATAAATTGCAATAATGTATATGCTAACCAAAATGTAGCAATATTGAAACAGAAATCGGCAAAAGGCAGTTTTGAGCAGATTTTTCGCTGCAACGTTGTGTACTGACAACTAAAACAACTTGATGATGTAATACGGTATATTACAGTATATAGGACTATATAAATCGCAGTACCGGACAAATAATGTTTAGCAGTTTAGAAAATTAATTTTAATGTCAAACAGTAACCAGTATGTAAAATTTATTTCATGAAACGGCCCAAATGTCCTAATGGCCAGTCCACCTCTGAGATCTATTTATGTACATGCAACTTAAGAGTATGTAAGAGTAGTATCCCAATATGACTGAGGAACGAGCTCTGGCTCCACCTTCCACGACTGCAAGGATGTGAACAAGGCTGTCCACACTACGGAAATGGATGTAATGTGTCTTTCTAAAGGATGATTTAACATTGCAGTGAGGTCTTATACTAAATAAAAAATGGTGTTACAATTATATTAGGCCACATCATAACAATGTTCTTGTTTTGGGATGTGATGATAAAGGTTGCATTTATTTTTATTCTGCTTAATGGAAGTAAACTTCATTTCATGTTATGCTCCTATCTTGTTTCATCCAACCATCTTTTCAAAATATACTGTATCTTTGCTACTTGGTGTGCCTGAGCATGGATGCTAACATTGCAAGAGTTCGCGCTATAGCGCTATGAACCGCTCACTAAAAATACTTTTTTTTTAATGAGTTTTAAGCACAGGGAAAAAAAATGAACATTTGAAAAATCCGTAATTTAATAAACAACCAAGAAAAGTAACATTGCAACAATGTACGCTACGAACCAATTGCTGTAAACAGAAGTGAAGTGGAGGTTAAAATCCAATAGAAAAAAGTCTTCATTAAATACAACAAGGTTAAAACAATGCTGGAATCTGTCTCTTTAAAAACAAGCCCGGTGCATTCTTTAACTGCCTTATGCGGTGTGTGTGTGTGTGTGTGAGTGTGCGCGTGTCTCTCTCTCTCGTGCACATGTGTGTGTCTGCATCTGTGTCTGTCTCTCTCTCTCTCGCTTGCTGCACAGGGAATGCACAGGGAGAGACTGAACATGTGCGGAAATCATCGGCACACACAAACCAAAAGGGAAACTGGCTTGTTCATATACCGAGTGTGTGGTTGTGAACAGATGCAAAAGTTTGGTGAACTTTTTGGTCGTAACCCGATTTGTACGTGTTCAGAGATGTTTGTGAAATGAGGTTCCACTGTATAATGAACATCTCTATAATTTACCAATGATTCTAGTCTATCATATCCTGGCTAAATACAAAGAATTCAGTATCAATATCCAATCAATGCACAGTGCCAGTTTCCCAGAGAGACCGATTATATATTTTTTATTTTAGTGTGCCAGGATTGAATGTGAAGTATATAATCATCAAGTTACTGATGGTGCTGAATAACAGTGGATGATATCTGCAGAGTTTAAACATAAGTTTTAATGTAAGCCCATTTGAGAGATGGTTATACTTGGAACTAAATCAGTCTTAAGCAATGCATTCCAAGTCTACTGTTGCTGTCCTGTTGCCCTGTTGATCATTTAACTTTACTTTGTGTTCTATGCTGCGCCACTTTGAGTATTACTATTATTGTTATTGGTGTTGTTTCTGGTTTATTTTCTATGTTGTAAGCTATAATTTTTTTGGTTTCACCTGCAATATTTATATCAGGTCAGCGCTCATACCAATCACATTGTATAAATACTGGTTATGTCATTTTGTGAAATTTTTTTTGTAATTTCTGAAATCTGTTTAAGCTATCAGTCTGCTTACTGCTTGCAGTCTTTTACTAAGGAGTGGCTTCCATCTGGCCACTCTACCGTACAGGCCTGATTGGTGGATTGCTGCAGAGATGGTTGTCCTTCTGGAAGGTTCTCCTCTCTCCACAGAGGACCTCTGGAGCTCCGACAGAGTGACCATCGGGTTCTTGGTCACCTCCCTGACTAAGGCCCTTCTCCCCCGATCGCTCAGTTTAGATGGCCAGCCAGCTCTAAGAAGGGTCCTGGTGGTTTCGAACTTCTTCCACTTACGGATGATGGAGGCCACTGTGCTCATTGGGACCTTCAAAGCAGCAGCAATTTTTCTGTAACCTTCCCCAGATTTGTGCCTCGAGATAATCCTGTCTCGGAGGTCTACAGACAATTCCTTTGACTTCATGCTTGGTTTGTGCTCTGACATGAACTATCAACTGTGGGACCTCATATAGACAGGTGTGTGCCTTTCCAAATCATGCCCAATCAACTGAATTTTTCCACAGCTGGACTCCAATTAAGCTGCAGAAACATCTCAAGGATGATCAGGGGAAACGGGATGCACCTGCGCTCAATTTTGAGCTTCATGGCAAAGGCTGTGAATACTTATGAACATGTGCTTTCTCAATTTTTTTATTTTTAATAAATTTCCAAAAATCTCAAGTAAACTTTTTTCACGTTGTCATTATGGGGTGTTGTGTGTAGAATTCTGAGGGAAAAAATGAATTTAATCCATTTTGGAATAAGGCTGTAACATAACAAAATGTGGAAAAAGTGATGCGCTGTGAATACTTTCCGGATGCACTGTATATGTAAATGTAACACATTATTCCAGTCTTTTAGGAATAATTAGTAAACCACTATTGAGCTGGTGCAGTTGGGATATTCGTTGTGCTTTCAAATTACAACTGCAGGAGACTTGCATCAGGCTTCCACAAGGGAAGTGACTCAATAAGTGCAAGCGATGGCTTACTTATCCTTACCATTAGCCCAAGAAGAATTTTATATGGTTTATTAAAGCTGAAAGGACTGTCCCTCAATTTAACTCCATGCTATAACATCAGTTTTTCTACAAGTTTGCCGTTTTGGAGGAGATGAATGTGGTTTAGCCAGAAAAATGCTTATTATGCTTTAACAAGGCATTTTGTGGAGAATATGTAAGCAAACATAACTTAATCACATAAATAATGTGAAACAGATGTGGTTCCTCTGTGCCCATCTCACACTGCTCTACTTGTATTTTGTGCATTTTCAAAACCCAGAAGCACCAGTAAATACCTACTGGTGAGCGGAGCCTTTAACGCTTGTGCTAGCAGCATAGGGTAAAGCATAGTCTGCCGGACAGTGTCTGTGGAGGGGACAATGTGAGTTTATTGTTTAGTAATCTTTTGCATTAAAATTGGTTAGTCAACAAGTAACTTTGGTTAAATCATTTGACTAGCTATGCTTATTTACTTTGAAGCCAAAGTGTTGACAGATAGGCAAGGCTGACTTCTTCTTAATGAACCATTTACATATCTGTGTTTTGTATATTAAAAAAGGTCATTTCGTACCACTGCGCCTGACAGTTAAAAATTATGACATCCATTGGCCAAATTAATTGAATTTCAGAAAAGCAGTCTTGGCTTACTCAGTTAAAATAGCTATTTGCCCCCTTTCCCAGTAATATCATTTATCACCGATGTGTAAGGAGGCAATGATCGCCTTGAGAATTTTCCACATTGCCCAACCCCTACCAAGAGTTATTTACTGTCCCACAGTCAGTCTAACATTCATAAATATGGATCTGAAACTTTATTTTCCCATGTATATGTTATTACTTACTAGCCGACACCCGCCATAGCATACAGCGGTGTAAGAATAGGAACAGAAAACAGTGAGAAAGGAATTCAGAAATCAAGAAGAAATAAATACTTCTTGAAAGACGTAGTGTGCATGTAGAATTTCCAGCCAAGCAGGATTACATGTGAAAGTGATAAATAAATCAGGCTTTCCGAATTTACATACTATGGCCATGGCACCCTGATAGTTTTGTTGCATGTATCTTGGACTTCCTTGAAATGTGGATGGTAATATGATCATTTTTCCTACACGTACGTTGTTATTTTCAGCGTTTGCTTGCAGTGCGTCTGAAATAGTTGAGACGCGCGCCCTCTGTTTTAACATAAGCATCTATGACGTACTGTTGGAATAGTTTGCCGCTGGAGTGCAAAATACTAAATGTATTCCTCATTGCTAATCTGTAGGTGTAAAATTGGCATTGAGTAAGCCTTATTCGCTTGGCGGTTCTTTTATCGGGAACATATTATAAATCTTTGTGCCAGCCAATGTCTCCGTAAGGGAATAAAAGTGGGTAAACCATAGGATCGCAAATTCATATTGAGCGTGGAAATCTGTTTACAGGAGTTGCCTATAGGATAGATGCAAATGTCCCTTTCAGCAGGCGGTTTGCCATCTTCTCCGACGAAAATCGCTGCAACATCGGTGTGACATGTCGGGGCATTGTATCGTCATAAATCCTGCCTAGGGTTTTCCTTGAAAACCATTCGTACAGATGCTGTTGGATTGGACTGAGCAATTTCATGCATGTGTTTGTATGATTTAGCGAAGGGGTTGATGGTTCTGAGCATGGAATCTAGCTGGAGAAGTAAATTTTCGCTGCATGCAGAGTTTGCTTTATTTTGTCAGCGTACTTCAGTAGCTTGCGCTGTGTCAAAAACATACAACGGTCCATATCCTGGAGAGGTAGAAGTGTTAGCGTATAGTGGAGAGATTTGGTGATAAATTTGCCCATGTATTTTAAAACTGTATGGTCCGTGGCCAGGAGGTTGAGTTATCTGTGCACCCATGGAAGCAAACGCTAGAGAAGAGTTGTATTTTCGAATGTGTTCACGATATTTTTAGCTTCTGATGTTTGCTGTGTAAGAAGCTGTTGTAAAGACACAGGTGGCTCCCGCAAAGGTGGTAAAGCTACTTTACCGTCGTGGCAGCACCTCGAGTACTTCTTGGATGTATTACGCTCAGCAGGCCAGTATAGTGCATGACATGGAAGAGGACGAATAGGAATCGAGAAATGCCGTGTCGGCTGCGTGTGGACGGGACCGGTTTTGAAGTGGAAGCAGGATGAACCAGAAAAGAAATATATAAGAGATGTTCACAAGTTTTGCAAATGACCTCCAAATAGCACATAACCACCTCTTTAAATAAAGTAATTGTCCCTTATTAGCATCTTGTATGATAGTGCCGCCAAGAATAATGATGATCAGAATCATTCACTGAATAAGAGTAGAAATATAAAATTATAGAGATTTTAGCTTCTGATTTCTGTTGTTTTGTTTTATGTACACAGCCAACAGACTGATTTTCTTAATTATTCCATGTATTTTAGAGATAGAATGTTGGTTATTTTTTTAGTGAAAAATTAAAAGGTTAATTTTGAGTTAAGCTTTTTGATTTTTTTTAAATTTCATTTCCCACATTCATGCAAAATGTTTCCTGAGTCTGAACTTCACTGTCATGTAAGGCAAGGTCACAGTTTTTTTTTCCTACATTATTTCATTAATGCTGAGAGGCAGCAGTGTGCTTAGACAGGGTCATGACCCCTGAGCATCCATTTAATCATTTTTTTCAGTTGTCTCTCCCTATGGATTTTAAGCTTGAAAAAGAAGAAAATTGCCCAGTCTTTCAGAAAAGTACACTGCACATTTCACATTGTTTACCTCCTGTTAAGTAATTATTTCAGACCACCACCCCCATGGGCAACAACTATCATGTAGCTGCCTCTGACACGTAAACTACTTATCCAATCATATCTTTTTTTTTGCTAGTACTACTGTGCATAAGGCCTCTTTACTTTTCTAGACATCACCTTCAGCCCAACAAAATTCACCAGTCCTATCCAGCTAATTTCTCCAAAATAACAAAGTTGAGTTTTGAAGGTCGATAATTTCCTACTCTCTACCACATGTTTATGTTTCTCAGTGTGAGGAAAAGGTTTCTAATATTTGTGCAAAACTTACGCTTAGCAAGTTTCCAACTGTATCCTCGTGTGCATTTTAAAGGAACAGTCTGGACCAATTGTACTAATTCCTTTTTTAATTTTAAACCTTAAATCAAGTCATGTTTTATTCTCTGTTTGCTTAAACTGAAAAGGTTCAAACTGTTAAACTTAACTTTAGTTTATACCTCTCAGTCCCAGATTCAGCCTGTTCACTCTCCTCTGTACTTTTTCTTAGCACTGCTATGTTTTCTGTGCCAAAGTCTAAAGCAGTAGGGTGTTGTACCAAGTTAGCCATTATGGATGCAATGTGAAGTCAAGCAAAATAACACCTTTTATTGGCTAACTAAAAATATTACAATGTGCAAGCTTTCAAGGCAACTCAGGCTCCTTCTTCAGGCAAATAAGGCGAGGCCTCACCAGTGCATTGTAAAGCTTAAGCATAACATACTTTGACTTGTACTCTACACATCATGCTATATAACTAACATTCTGTTAGCCTTTCCAAAGGCTCTTGTACACTGTCTGAATGTAAATAGTGGGTGAGTTCACTATGACTCTGAGGTCTTTTTCAAAATACTTTCAAATTTCACATTGTTTATTCACACAAAACGTTTCTATGTCCTTAAAGCCATAACCCAGATTTACTTACCTTACAATAAATTTTGTCTATCACAAAGCTGTTCAAGAATGAATTCTGACCATGTCACTCTGTAATGATTTGACTGATTCTAGATTATCTGCCCAATCACCCTTTTTCTATAACTGGATAATATTTGCTGCTTTGCAGTCCTTAGGAATTTCCCTAAGAGTTAAGGGTTTATATGCATACTCAATAATCTTCTTAAGAAATGCAGGATAAATGTTGTCTGATCCTAGTACTTCTCCTGCTACAATTTCCAGATCACTTGCTTAGTAGACCCTGTTACTGCTGGGAGGATATAATTTCATAATGTGTAAAAACGTCATAAAAATGCAAGTTTAGAGGGTTCACAGTTTCACCGCCTTCACATTTTAATTCTGCTTTAGTGTTTCTAGTACATGTCACCTGCTCCATGAACATTATTTTACTGCAAAAAAAAAAATGTTTGATAGGTGGCTCACAGAACAGTGGTTGAAGTAAGCAAGTGTCACTTTCAACTGCAAAGAAAAGGCTTCAAGCTGCATGTTTGACAGGTTGAGTTGCAGTAAGAAAGCCATTTCTACTGGTGGATGAGCCTTTGGTGTCCTGAATAATGGACTTTCTGTCGGGAAGACTGCTGTTTGTGAGAGTCAGTTTGTTTCTGATATGGGTGTGAGCAACACTGTAGCACCACAAGGAACTATCCTGTCTATTTTTCTCTTCATTCTGTACACCTCAGATTATAAATATAACACCAGGTCATGTCACTTGCAGAAATTCTCAGATGACTGCACTTGTGAGGTGTATTGATAAAGTGGGTGAGACATCTTATAAGAGTCAGGTGGAGAACTTTGTATCTTGGTGCAGAAAAATTGTCTGCAGCTAAACATCAGCAAAACCAAGGAACTGATTATTGACTTTCATCACACCAAACAGCCTCTGTGTCTGGTCATTATTCAAGAGATGGATGTCTCCACAGGCTGAGCAAGCCATGAGGTCAGCTGGGGAGACAGAGAGGAGGGTACACTGGGCTTAGGCAAGAACTGAAGAAAGATCAAGGGCCTGATGATTGTGTTGTTTTATCATGGTTTTATCTTTGGATTATTGAATTTTTAATTCACGGATGGTTCACTGATTTTATTGCATTATTTATTTAACGAAGATCATTTTTATGTACTGCAGATTGAGCATTGTTTTCTTTAGTTTCTTATTAAAAGTACTTGAAACACTTTGCACCAAGCCCTTGCTGACTGGGTGTGTCTTCATTTGTCCAGCTCATCTCGGTTTAGGACTATGGAATGTTCCGGGTTCAAGAGGCTCCTGGAAGCAGCCAGGGCATGTGGCACTGACCCAGACCATTACAATGTGTATATACATATCTATCAATGTCTATATACCTATCTATCAATTTGTTTGTTTGTTTCTTTGTTTATTCAAACTGTCTAAAAATCCATATTTCAACTCTGTGGACAAATAAAGATTTGTCTATATGTCTTTAGTCATTTAATATAAAATGTAAACATAAGACAGAGTTCATATTAATCTAATGGTACTTGGCAAAGACAGGTTTGTCACTGCAAATAATAGTAGACTGAATGTTCTTTTCACTGTTGCCAATATTCTTTATAGTGTGCACCCAAATACTAAAGCCGTGTATTTCTGGGTCTGAATGTGTGCATAATCTTTCTCCCAAATGGACTGGTATTACATTTAGACACTGGCTTCTTGCAACACTGTGACTGGAAAAGAAGGTTGAAGAAAGTGGACATATGATGCACACGTCATTATTGCAATGCTAAAAGAGAACATTATGCTATCTCTGCTCACAATGTAGAAATCTTCAAACAAAGTGTATAGTTAAAAGTATGTGGTTTTGTTATTCGTTTTTAAAATATGTATATATATCAAATATAATTTACTTGTTATTTCAGAATGCAAATCATGAAATGTTGTTTAATGTTTACCATAACCTATTAAATATGGCACAGGGTAAGGTTTGAGAACATTTATCATTTGACATTATATCCATGACAGCTGGGTTATATTACATCTTAGTTCCTAGTCAGATTATGAGCCATAACATCATCTAAACAATAAGTACAATGAAAGAATTACCTTGTGCTTTCATTTATGATTATTGTAAATTCTAGTTCTGTTTAAAATACCTGCTTCGGCTTCTCACATAAGGAATCGCAAAATCTAATTATGTTAATACAGATGCAGCCAAACAGAATGAGTGAGATCTTACATTTCTTTGCCTGTAGTGAACCACAAGCAGTCGTTCCATTTCAGACATTTTTAGTAATGTGGGGAAAACTGTAGCTTGAAAATCTACCAGGTGGAGCAGTGGAATATTTTCATTGTTGTCTTATTGCATTAAACCTTCAGTCAAATTCAAGTCTAGATTCAGCAACAATCTTCTCTTAAAATAATTTGAATTTAATTTGAACATTGTTTAGACTTTAACTGGTTTTAAACTGTTATTATTCTGCAGTATTTGAACGAGATGTGTGTTTATCAGTCTTTCATCCATACATACAAAATTTAAAAACATTTCTTTTTCTTTATTTCTCATCACTTTTCTTTATTTCTTTTCACTAAGAAGATCGAACCTCTGTTACATGTGAGAAAAAAACAACAACAACAACAAGCATAATAGGAGTTGTGATCTGTTTAGGCTGTTAGCATAAGAAGTAGCTTATGGTGATGGTGACAACACGATTACAACTATACCAAGATAGCTCCAGAAAACTATACATTTACGTTATGTCAATGACATAGATTAACTGAAAAGTTCAATGAAATCGATGTACAAAGTTGTCTTTAAACATGTTCTCATGATTCCTGCTGACAGTGCTCTCGGAAAGGTATACAAATGATGCAATATCAATTAAAGCACAACATCATTTTTTCCAGGCAGTGTCTGGCTATAAAGATCCTTAAAGCACCCAAGGATTAATGTGAAGAGCGTCATTATCAAGTCATAGATTGTGGAGGACCACATTTTTGGGATATTGGTATTATTGAAATACTCCCAGCTTTCACGCAGTCTTAAATGTATGAGAGCTGATTATACTTTGAATTAAATAAGCACTCCACTAAAAATCCTAAAATTTCAGTCTTGATGCAGTGTTGATTGATATCCTACTATTTATACAGATTATTATTATTAGCATCATTGTTGATGCTATTTAATTTGTAACCTTTTATTTTTACCTGTGATGGAACTCATGAAAGAGAAATTTGGATAACTGTTTAAAACAAAGTGTTTTAATAAGGGAGCAAAGGTTTTCAAAACAATAGTAAACCAATTTAAAAAAAAAATCAGTTTTAAAATATTTGTTTTGGCATTAACCTTGAGTCTTACTTGAGCTCATTAGTTGAATCAAGCTTGATGACAATATAAATTGGTCATTAGACATGGACATGGATAGTGAAACTAATGCATACAGCACTATATGACCAAATCACCATTATATGTCTGGTTGCAGGAGGCTTCAGCATAGTTCAAGTAGTTTTGTGGCAAATAAGCAAAAATGTTGTGATCAAATGGAAGGACTAGAAAGATATTAACCCCCTGAGCACGGTTCACAGTGCTACAATTGTAAATGTTTGTCTCAGGTGACAATGAGCGTATCAATTGTGCAAATAAGGCACTGACATTCTACCCTCTCATGCACAACCAACAGAAAAAAATATTATATAAAAAAAGTGCGCAAAGAAACACGCTTCTACTAGCCCAATTATAATGTCAGACGGTGTGTTAGTGACTGTTTCAAAACATATCACATGAAGGACCTGTACTGAATCTGCATCAGTATAGCAGTCCTATTGTACTTATGTTGACATTTTGGTATTTACATCTTTGTTACACATAATAACATTTTTTTGTTGTAGTAAAAAAAAAATGAATGCCTTTGGCTCATTTTTCTGGGGATAAACATAATGCTTAAGAGGTTAATAATTGCTTTCTGCTACGAAAGACCTCATATTTTTCTCTTTTTTTAAATGCTTATGTTCACTATTTTAAATGAAAAAAAAAAAACATATAGTTAAGAGAAATACAGTCACCTCATGTTGGAGTTGAATCCTTATCTTCAGAATACTAAGCCACTACACTATTCAGCCACTGTAATGTGGGTTGTTGAAAAACAGCAACTGAATGAGTCAAATTCATAGTGAAGTTTGCAAAAAAAAAAAAGGATAATAGTAATACTTTTAAGTAGCAATTGTGCATTTGAGTAGTGAGAAAAGCGCTATATAAATGCAAAGAATTATTATTATTATTATTATTATACACACATGCAATATTATGATCATTTTAGTGTTTCTCCAGGCCAGTTTTGACTAATTACTATTTTAAATGAAAGCTGGCCGGTCCCATTCTGATTGCCAGATCCATGCGCCCCCTTTCCTTGTGTTACAGGGTCTGTTTAAAGCTAAATTGTGAAAACCAGGACAGTGTAATGAAGGTTATCGAGCAATTAATGAAGCACTCCAGCTGTGAACACTCCTTAATTAGCAGTTGAACTTTAAAGAGCAAAACTGTTATTTTCAAAACCTTGCGGCAAATTCCTGGAGATACATTTTTCATTTTGGTTGTTGGTTCCATCCAGTACTGTGCACCATCAGATGTAATTAAACTGCATAACTAAGACTTATCTAGCAGAATTGGCTTTAGTAAGCCAGCTCCAACTGAGCAAGTGAAAAGGTTTTCCTACTTCACACTGAGAGGAGACAACTTCCAAAGCACAGGTGCAAAAGGAACATTTACATTTTGTAATGTAATAAAATCAATTTCCACACATGCTGATGTGCTGATGCAGAACTCTGGAGTGTAATAGGTGTATTAGATTGCACCTGTGTGACAGTAAGAACAGCAAAAGACAATTTAGCAACATGTTTAAAATAAAGAATTTAAACAAATGACAGAATAGATTTTTGCTGAATGCACCAAATAAAGGTTTACCGAATTGTGTTAATGCTAATCAGTTCATTAATTTTAGCATTAAGTATTCATTTATTAGTTTGTTGCAAAGTCCATTCATACACAGATCTGAACTAACACAGGAGCCAGTTTGGAATTGCCAGTTAACCTAATCTGTGCATGTGAGAAGAAGATCAAATACCTACTGGAAAACAAAGGCAGGCCCTGGAAGAACGTACAAACTGCACATACAACATCTAGGTATGGGATTGGAGCCTAGGATGTTAAATCTGTGAGGTGACAGCGCTGTACACTGAGACATCTTATCACCCTATTCTGTGTCATGTTATGTTATGTTACATTAATTTAAGACATCAAGAAAATCTGTTTCCGATGTTCTGCACCTCTAAATGCATGAAACTTGTTCACTTTATAAATAATTGTTTTTTGTTCTCAGATAAATGGAAACATAATTGCAAACATAAATACAGTTATTTATAACAGGAATTAACAATAAGTGTAGCAAGCAACATTTTTAATTAATTTGCAAAACCAAAGAAGGACTTCAATGAAATGTGAAAGTTTTCCAAACAGACATTACTTTTGTAACTTATGAATTAGTCTTGACACAGTTTTTTTGTAACTTGGGTATCAAATATGAAAATTGGAGGTAGCAGTGGATTTACAACTTAAAATCAATGTGCTTGAACTAATTATAAAATTAGTGATGCACTAGAGTCAGGAACAGTTGAATCTCAGAAGCTGTTCTCTGTATGGGTAACACAAACAAGTATCAGTTTTTTAAGTAGTGTGAGATCACATTTTACAGCTCCATTATAAAAGAAAATAATCAATCTTAACCTAAGATGAAACAAAATCACCTTGAAGCACGAAAGGCACATTGACAAAAGCAATTATTAATTGAAGCAATTATAAGTGTCCCTTTATTGTTATTCTTTCTTGTATTTTTATTATTTGCTTTTAATTCACACATTGTGACATAACTTGTCATTATCAACTTAACCTGGAGCTATTGTCATCCCATGGGAGCTGGATGTGCATTTCAAGTCCAAACTGACCCTGTGTTACCATGGAAACACTTTAAAGGCTGTTATAATTGAACAGCATAGCAAACTTGTATAAATTTGCCTACCAGTGATTGAGTGTCAGTTTCTTCCAGCGTTTAAGAAGAATTGTATAAGGTGTAATTAATGTTAAACAGGCAGGCCACCCTGTAAAAAGGTACATGAAAACAAATTGAATAACTAAAAAAAATATTTACCTATAATTGTTATTTCCTAAACCAGCAGTGTTTGAATGATAAGAAGAGTTTTACTCATTGTTAGGTGGATATACAGAGCATCAAATTGTTGGTACTGTACATACCTAAGAATTTGATATCAAATACTTAAAGACTTTAGCAATCCAGACTTTACACACTTTTTTAATGATAAAATTTATAATATAAGATTGCAGATATCAGCATCAACTGGCAAATTAAATATCATATTGGCAGACTCTGTCTTGTCAGGCATGTACTACTTTAGTAATTTTAATTTGATAACAGAACAGTCATAACTTTAGTTTCAAAAATACTTAAAATATCAATGGTTGTTCTGGCAGCAGCTATTCTTAGCATTATCAACAGTTCATTACTGATTTGTGCAGTTCCTGTTGCACTAAAAGTTTCAGTTATCAGACTGTTAATGAAAACGTCACCGCTAGACCTGCATATAATTTGTAACTATAAATCTATAAAAAATGCACTTTCTTTCTAAAATATTTCAAAAGTAATTGCAATACAGCTTCAGTCTCACCTTATGTATCACAATTTGTTTGAAAAATTCCAGTCTGGTTTACACACTGCTCATACTACAGAAACAGCACCACCCGTTGTGTTAGAGACATTTTGATATCCTCTGATGAATGGAATTTCACTGTAATTATATTGTTAGATTTAAGTACAGCATTTGACATCATTGACCATTCTATTTTATTAAAATTTCATTGGGCATTCAGGGACAGTGTTTGTCCTGATGCTGGGAATCCCAAATTTCACCTGCTCTCTTTAGACAGAGCAGACGCTCAAATTGGGAAACTGCCCACAAAACTCCCAATGTCCCAAAGTAATTTAGCAAATGCCCCAACTGGGAGAGGTTAACCATAAACTCCTGTCTGTATATTAAAGGCAGACAAAAACTCTTTATAAAAATAAGAGATTTATTTTCCAAAAGCTCTGTAACTCCAAAATGCTCAGAAGAGTGCAAAAAGGCACAAGTGGATCTGTCTCAAAGGGTAATCCGATAGCAAACAGAGGCCCAAAACAAAATCCAGAAATTGGTCATGAACAGAACAGAGGACAGCATTCCATCCATCCATTTTCCAACCCGCTGAATCTGAACACAGGGTCACGGGGGTCTGATAATACGCTACCGTGGCTGTCCGTTTCTCTGTCCAGGATTTTAAATCATCTGTAGCTCACAAACCGCTTAAACTATTGACCTGAAATTTGGTACACATATACTATGTGACGTCTACTATCTGCCTTTGGGGTGATGATTTTTATTACTCTTTTTATTTTTATTTTATTTTATTGTAGAATTAACTCTCGGCAGCAGCCAGGAGGGCGGTCGTGTGGCGCATGCGTATGGGCGTCGTTCTCATCACTACCACCTTCGCCGTCACTTCCCCTACTTCTTCATATCTTAAATCATTCTTGAGGCAGATTGAACACTTAAGTTCCAGCTTAAGTGAAAAATTAAGGAAAACGTACTAAGTAATTACAATGCAAAAACTGACTTAATCAGTTTTAATGCGAAAAGATGATGACGGAAGAAGGGAAGAAGCGGGCCGCTGGAGTGGAGAAAACAAGAGCTGCTCAGAAAGCAGCAAGCGCATCAACCTCTGAGCAAACGAATGCTAAATGCACAGAGAAAGAGTATGAAAACTGTAAGTCAAGTGTATTCACTGCACATTATCATGCAGTCCGCCATCACTGGTTCATTAATAACTAAGAACAGTCAAAATGAACTGCATTTGACCAGTGGGTCTCCCCAGCTTTTATAGGGCTGGGGATGGTTTAACACGAAGACAGAGAGGTCATCTCACTTCTTGTGGAACTGCCCAGGAAGCACAAGGGACATAATGGAACATGAATACACACATAGAAACATAAGTACATAAAAATGAAACATTATACATATTACATCAATAAGAATAATAAACATATGAAAAATAATTTAAATCACACAGAAAAGACATGAAAAAGAAGAATGAATACAAAATACAATATGTAAACTGATCAACACATAACAGTCCTTGCTTAGCACTCAAGGTCACCTTACAATGAATTAAACAACAGTAAACAGCAAACCAAATGAACAACTTTTTTAACAGGTTTGACCACCCTAACCCACTCTCACTCTCACCTCGGAGTACAGCACCCTTCACACATCCTTCTGCTGATACCAGCATAGGAGAGACATCCCCACCCATAATTACAACAGCACAGGTGAGCAGAGAGCTGAGGAGACTTCGTGCCAGCAAAGCAGCGGGTCCAGATGGAGTATCGCCACGACTGCTGAAGGTCTGTGCATCGGAGCTGGGGGGTCCTCTACAGCGCATCTTCAACCTGAGCCTGGAACAGGGGAGAGTCCCGAGGCTTTGGAAAACATCTTGTATCACCCCAGTCCCAAAGGTATCACGTCCTAGTGAGCTGAATGACTTTCGGCCTGTTGCTCTGACATCACATGTGATGAAGACCATGGAGAGGCTGCTGCTTCACCACCTTAGGCCACAGGTTCAACACGCCCTTGACCCTCTGCAGTTTGCATATCAGGAGAAGGTGGGAGCGGAAGATGCCATCATCTATATGCTACACCGATCCCTCTCTCACTTGGACAGAGGCAGTGGTGCTGTAAGAATTATGTTTCTAGACTTCTCTAGCGCCTTCAACACAATCCAACCTCTGCTCCTTAGGGACAAGCTGACAGAGATGGGATTAGATTCATACCTAGTGGCATGGATCGTGGACTATCTTAAAGACAGACCTCAGTATGTGCGTCTTGGGAACTGCACGTCTGACATTGTGGTCAGCAACACAGGAGCGCCGCAGGGGACTGTACTTTCTCCGGTCCTGTTCAGCCTATATACATCGGACTTCCAATACAACTCGGAGTCCTGCCATGTGCAAAAGTTCGCTGATGACACTGCTATCGTGGGCTGTATAAGGAATGGGCTGGAGGAGGAGTATAGGGACCTAATCAATGACTTTGTTAAATGGTCCGACTCAAACCACCTACACCTGAACACCAGCAAAACCAAGGAGCTGGTGGTGGATTTTAGGAGGCCCAGACCCCTCATAGACCCAGTGATCATCAAAGGTGACTGTGTGCAGATGGTGCAGACCTATAAATATCTGGGAGTGCAGCTGGATGATAAATTAGACTGGACTGCCAATACTGATGCGCTGTGCAAGAAAGGACAAAGCCGGTTATACTTCCTTAGAAGGCTGGCTTCCTTCAACATCTGCAATAAGATGCTGCAGATGTTCTATCAAACAGTTGTGGCGAGCGCCCTCTTCTACGCAGTGGTGTGCTGGGGTGGCAGCATTAAGAGGAAAGACGCCTCACGCCTGGACAAACTGGTGAAGAAGGCAGGCTCTATTGTTGGCATGGAGCTGGACAGTTTAACATCTGTGGCAGAGCGAAGGGCGCTCAGCAGGCTCCTATCAATTATGGAGAATCCACTGCATCCACTAAATAATGTCATCTCCAAACAGAAGAGCAGCTTCAGCGACAGACTGCTGTCACTGTCCTGCTCCACAGACAGATTGAGGAGATCGTTCCTCCCCCAAACTATGCGACTCTTTAATTCCACCAGGGGGGGTAAACGTTAATATTTAACATTATACATAGTTATTGTCTATTTTTTTTTTTTTTTTTTTTTTTCACCTGTATTATTATCATTCTTTAATTTAATATTATTTATTGTATCAGTATGCTGCTGCTGAAGAATGTGAATTTCCCATCGGGATTAATAAAGTATCTATCTATCTATCTATCTATCTAATAAAGATAAAAAAACAAATAAGTCAATAAAATCAAATAGCAATAAGGGTACAGACGTACAGTAGTAACAAACATCAAAGATAACTGACTGCAACAGTGGTAAAATCATAATTGGTATGCCAGTTTGAAAAGATATGTACTGAGGGCAGTTTTAAATTGTGTTATTGAGTCTAGCTAATGGATATGAGAGGGAAGAGAATTCCAGAGTTGAGGGGCACTTTGAGAAAATGGAAAACAGAGTTTGATGTGTGGTACAGAAGGTAGAGCTGCAGATGAGGATCTGAGTGAGCGAGAGGGAGTGTAAGTCTGTAGGAGATCAGTAAGGTTGTGGAGAGCTTTAAATCTTAAGAGTGGTATTTTGTATTGTATTCTGTAGTTAACAGGGAGCCAGTGAAGTTGTGAGAGAATAGGTGTAATATGTTCAGTGGATTTAGAACAGGTAATTATCCTAGCAGCAGAATTTTGTATAAGTTGTAAGCGATGGATACGTTTTTGAGGGATGCCAGATAGAATATCATTACAGTAATCTATACGTGAAGTGACTAGGGCATTAACCAATACTGCAGTACTGTATTGTGTAAGAACAGGACAAAGTCTAGAAACGTTTCAGAGATGGAAGAAGACAGTCTGAGAAACATTATTTATATGAGATGAAAAAGAAGAATGATGCCCAGGCTCTTAAACTGGGAAGAGATGTTTGTGATAGTGTTGTTAATTAAAATGAAGAAAACTGTTTACCTTAGCGTGTGTAGATTTAGAACCAATGAGGAGCAACTCAGTTTTATTGCTATTTAATTGGAGAAAATTGTGAGTCATACATGACTTATGTCTTGGAGACATGCCATAAGAGTATTTGGAGGGAAATCAAAAGTGGATTTAGTAGATAGATGAAGCTGTGTGTCATCACCATAACAATTAAATTTAATACCATGGTGTAGAGAGATATTACCTATTGAGACGTAGATGAGAAAAACAAGCAGCCCCAAAACAGAGCCCTGCAGAATTCCCTGATTAACTACTGCATTCTCTGACTTAAAGTCCTTTGCTTGAACAAACTGCCTCCTGTCAGAGAGGCAGGAAGAAAACCATTGATGGACAAGGCCACAGACTCCAAAATTAGCTAGACATTTCAAAATTATCTGATGGGATATGGTGTCAAATGCAGAACTAAAATCAAGATGTACAAGAATTGATAAGAGTCCCATGTCAGCTGCCCGGGAGAAGATCATTTGTAATTTTGACCAGAGCAGTTTCTGTGCTGCGTTTAGGACGAATGCCAGATTGGAACTGTTCTAAAAGATTATTTTTTGAAAGATGAGACAGAAGTTGGGAGGCAACTATCTTTACGGGAATTTCATATATGTATGGAAAATTTTAAATAGGCCAATAATTATTAAGGATATCAGAGTCTAAGCCAAATATTTTCAGAAATGGAGTAATTGAGGCCGTTTTTAATGAGTAGGGAAATGTGCCAGTAGTAAGGGAAGAGTTATATGTGGTAAACAGGACTAACAAAGCTTGTAAGTATTGGATCCAATTGGCAAGTGGAAGAATTAGATTTTGTTATAAGCTTCAAGATATCATTTTCAGCTAGTAAACTGATCTCTGAGAATAAGGTGATTTTTAAGGGAATATTGGTGATAGTGGAAAGTATGTCATTTTCTACAGGGATAGAAGAAGCAAGTTGCTGGGGGATTTGTCAATTTTTGATTTCAGGAAATCCAAAAAAAAGTATAGCAGTGCTTAACAGTGAAGTTAAGGTGAACGACATTTTCTGGTGGTGTATTTAGTTTATTCATTGTGGGAAACAGAGCTGTAGTATTTTTCCCTCCTGTATTAATAATATTAGAGCAGTATACAGTTTTGTCAGCAAAGAGGGCATTTTTGTATTGTAACATATGATCTGAGTACATTTCCTTATGTACAACATAAGGAACAGTCCCTTTCAAGGGAGCCAGTCTATCAAATGCAGAAGACACAGCAGCATTGTAATGGTCTACTAGTTCTGATGGTATGGTAGTAGAAGGAGAAGCAAGCTGTAATTGCAATAAATAAGGCTCTCTGTGTTTACATGCTTGATATTACTAAATGAAATCACACGCTGATCCTTTAATTTACTGAGGGGTAAGCTAACATCAAATGTAATCATTTTGTGATCCAAGATGAGTAATTCGGTAGAAATAAGTTTATGGGATATTATGATGGTGTGGGTTAGCTTCGATAATGGGAGCTTCTTGGACTCTACACCGTTGATAATGTAATGGATGAGCATGGCAGATGAGGACAAAACACACATGAAACAAGGGGAAGGTGCAAAGTGCTCAGTGCTTTTATTAAAAACAATGCACAAAAAAGGTGTCCCACATAATTTCAAAGAGCAGTACTCAAAAAAAAAATCTATAAATAAATCCATAAAATCAAAGTGCCGGTGGAGGTTAAAAATCAATAAAGAGAAAAAAAAAAACAGTTAAAAACGAGGTTAAAATTCATACAGGAGTCTTTAAAAATGCTCAGTCCCCAGTGCTTCCCTTTAAAAAAACTGACACCTCTCTGGCTTATCCTTCTAGGACCTCGTAGCACAGAGAGACGTCTACCAACAGGCACAGACACCCTTCAAATCTGGCCTGTGTCTGCGCTGCCCAATCCAGGGCATCTTATGGGGAGCCACCATACCCTGCAACCATATCCACCGCTGCCAATCGAGGCTCCACCTGGCAAAAGCGCGCCATCCTCCCACCTCTGCTAGTCACAGGCTCCACCCAGTGAAAGGATCCTCCTCAGCTTAACGATCACTCCTTTTCCTAGCTGCTCAGCAGGAGTGATCCTCGTGCCCCCATCTGAGTGCCGGCCATGTGCTACCTCCTGGTGCACCATTCCCATCAACCTGCTTCTCTCCTAGGCACCTGTTCATCACTGATCCTGACTTTCTCTCCATCCTTAAACCTCCGATCCTCCTTCCTTTCTTCCTTTTTTTCCGTTTCTTTTACTGATCACTTTTCTATAATGATGAATTTGAATATTACTATTGATGTTCCTACTACTAGTTGTGCTCCACGCTGTTCTCGCTTTTTAAATTCTTTTATTATATCCGATTTTAAAACCATATTCTCTAGTCTTGATGTGCATGTCCAATATGATGGTATCAATGATTCTGTCTTAGAATTTAATTCTTCTTGTAAAACAGTTTTAGACTCAATTGCTCCGCTCAAGATATGCTGTAATAGGGAAGACATGCTCCCTGGATAAATGAAACTGCGCGACCACTACGCTGCGCCTGTCAAACTGTGGAACGGCGTTGGAAAAAAGATGGACTGATTGTTTCTAAACAGATTTTTAGGACTTCTCTATTCAACTTCCAGGTTGCAGTTAAGAAAGCTAAACATGATTTCTTCGCTGATTTAGTATCCCATCATTCTAAGACTCCTAGGGTCTTATTTAATTCAATTAATGCGGCCATTCACCCTCATTCTGTGATGGGATTAAATAGTACTGTTCTTTCATGTGAGCAGTTCCTTTCATTCTTTGTCAGTAAAATTGATACAATCTGCTGTGGTATTGTTCTAACTGGATATTAACTTCCTACTGTTAATCATGGCATTGTCTTGGAATCTTTTGATCTTGTCTCACTTTCACAGTTAAAAAGTACTATTGACACCCTTAAACCTACTCACAGTCCTCTTGATATTGTACCCCCACGCCTCTTAGTGGAAGCCTTTGATGTTTTGGGTCCACCTTTACTATTCTGCGGTCTGTCCCTGTCTAAAAAAGGCAGAATTAGATCCTGGAGTTTTAGCCAATTTTCGCCTTATTTCCCAATTGCCATTTCTGGCTAAAATATTAGAAAAAAATATTTATAGTTAATTGGTTGATCACCTTAACTTCAATAATTTATTTGAGATCTATCAATCTGGCTTTAGGCGTTATCATGGTGTTGAGACGGCCCTCCTGAAATTATTCAATTAGATCTCTAATATTACTGACTCAGGTGATGCTGCAGTCCTTGTCTTTCTTGACCTGTCCACTGCCTTTGACACGATTGACCATGTAATATTGCAGTTGTGGCTTGAACATCTTGTTGAGCTTAAAGGGGTTGCTCTTAACTGGTTCAGGTCATATCTAATTGGTAGAAACTTTTCAGTGATTTTAAATTCCTCTTTTTTCGTCTACTGCTCCTCTTAAATGTGGTGTTCCTCGGGGATCCATTTTGGGTCCTATTTTATTTTCTATATACCTTCACCCTATTGGAGCTATTTTTAGTAAATTTAACATTTCTTTTCACTGCTATGCTGATGATACACAGGTTTATATTCCCATCTGCAACTCTGCAATGAATCAATTGCACAACTGTTTTTCTGAACTAAGATCCTGGATGGCTAATAATTTTCTTGATCTGAATCAAAATAAAACGGAGGTGCTTATAGTGGGTCCATCAACTAAAGCCCAAATTGGTCTTGGACTTCTCGGCTCTTTCTCTGTCTTTTGCAAACCTCAAATCCTCAATCTTGGTGTTATCTTTGACAGCAACCTCTCTTTTGAGAAACAGATTAATTCTGTAGTCAAGAGTTGCTTTTTCCAGCTTCGTCTTTTAGGCAAGATCAAGCCTTTTTATCTTCTAAGGATTTTGAGAAAGCTACTCATGCTTTTATCTTTTCTCGCCTTGATTACTGCAACTCACTGTATTCTGGGATTAGCAAATCCCTGATACGCAGGTTACAGTTGGTCAAGAATGCTGCCGCTCGCTTTCTGGTAGGGGCAAGAAAGTCTGATTCTGTTCCTCCAATATTAGTTTCTTTACACTGGCTGCCTGTCAGTTTTCGAATTGATTTTAAAATCTTGTTGCTAGTTTTTAAATCTTTACATGAGCTTGCTCCTACCTATTTATCTGAATTGTGTGCTTTACACCAGCCATCTAGAGTGCTTAGATCTTCTGGTCAGTTGTCTCGTTGTCCCTCATACCAAGTGTAAAACTAGGGGGACGGGGCTTTTGCAGCTGCTGCTCCTTGTCTGTGGAACTCTTTACCTCATTACATAAAGGAGTCATCTACAATTGAACTGTTCAAAACAAGATTAAAGACTCATTTCTGTTCACTTGCTTTCCGTGACCTTCAGTAATAGATAGATAGATAGATAGATAGATAGATAGATAGATAGATACTTTATTAATACTGATGGTTTCCTCATTGTGATTATGTAGTCTTACTTTTATTTATTATTTATTTTATTTATTTTCATTTATTTTATTTCTATTTATGTTATTTATGTTAATTGTATGTTTTTTCTTCTTTTATTGTAAAACACTTTGGCCACAGCATTCCTATGTTGTTTTAAATGTGCTATATAAATAAATTGACATTGACCTCTAGATGAGCACTTTATTAAAACTATAAGAAGACTATAGTTTCAATAAAAAATGCGCACAAAGTGGCGCTAATACAAATAACTTAATTACCATCTCAGTTTTTTTCATGACTCCAAAATCTGAACTAACCCCTACTTTCTCTGCTATTCTTTTTCCATTTTTCTGTGGTGGCAAACTGTGCCACTACCACCCAATCAAAGCACCATGCAGTCCCTACAATGATGGATTGAAGGCCAGAGGTCCACATGACCTTCATCATCTAATTCTTCCATGTAAAGCCTGAAAACCATGAGGAATGATTGAGATAATTTATGTTAGGTATAATGACTAGTCAGAACTGGGCGGTCTCATGGCCTGGAACCCCTGCAGATTTTGTTTTTTTTTTCTCCAGCCATCTGGAGCTTTATTTTTGTTTTTTCTGTCCTCCCTGGCCATCAGACCTTACTTTTATTCTGTGTTAATTAGTATTGCCTAATTTTATTTTTATATTTTTTCTTTCTTCATTTTGTAAAGCACTTTGAGCTACATCATTTGTATGAAAACATGCTATATAAATAAATGTTGTTGTTGGTATTAGGCTACCACCTACTAGGAGAATGAGGGTGGACTTGGTCAGACTCCAAGATCAGGCTATTTTTAATGAGCTTGCACGCAGTTTGTGTGAGGAACTTGCAGACTTGGGTATGACTCCCAATCCTAATGATGGTGATGTGAGAGACCTTTTATGACAAGACCCTGATGGTTGTGGAGGGTTGTGTTGGTGTTGCCAATGTTACCAGAAGGAGGTATTTCATCTCACAGGGCACCCTGGATATTATCAAGTGGAGTCGCAGCATATGGCTTGATGGAAACTGTGAGCAAGTGACACTCCATCTAAGGTCTAGTGACCCACTTCCTGCTTACAAAGGGATCGAAGCATTATGCATATCTGAATCTGTTCCTCAGAGAGTCACAGTCAGGGTAGGTGATGGAATAGTCCTTACAGATGACACTGCAGTTGTGACCTGCTGCGCTGGCTACTTTAAGCAGCTGTTTAAAGTTGATCCTCCGGCTAGGGTATCACTGAGATTACACAGGTGATGAACCAGATGAAGGTAAGTAAGGCTGCAGGGATCTGTGGTATCAGGGGTAAACTTCTCCATGCTGGTGTAACTCTGTCCTCCTGGCATTTCATGCACTCTTTGCTTCCGTTTGGGAGATGGCTGTCATTCCAAATTACTGGAAAATGTGACTTTTCGTCCCTATCTGGAAAGGGAAGGGTGATTGTCTGGCTTGCGGCAAGTACAGTGGGATAGCACTGCTCTTGGTGCTGGATAAAGTCCTTGTTAGGGTCATCCTCAGTAGGATCCGTTATCACTTACTCACCTACCAGCATCCAGACCAGCCTGGTTTTATGCCTAAGAAATCTACCATCAACCCCATCTTGTCACTGATGGTTCTCATCAAGCTCAAACACCGAAATCGGCAGAGTTTCTTTGCAGCCTTTGTCGATTTTCGTAAAGCATTTGACTCAGTTGATCGAGCTGCCCTGTGGAACATCCTGAGACTTTGTGGGATCCCCCAAAGTTGCTGGATGTCATGGCTGGCCTGCACACAGGTACTATAAGTGCTGTACAGAGTGGAGGCAGAACCTCTGCATTTTTCTCAGTTAATTCTGGGGTTTGTCAAGAGTGTGTTCTTGCTCCTACACTACTATATGCTTGCATAGACTGGGTGTTGGGTAGCGTCATGGGGTCTAGGGGCTATGGGAAATCCATTGGTGAGGAAAGATTCACTGATAATTGACTTTGCTGACAATGTTGTGATCTTTGCAGAGTGAATGGAGGCTCTGATTGGGGCCCTCGAGAGACTGAGTGAGGAGTCAGTGTCCGGGCTTGCGAGTGTCCTGGATAAAAACTAAGAACCAGGCCATCAGCAGTGTGTATGTTTGTGAAGAGAGTGCCATCCGGGTCGAGAGGTTTACTTACTTCATCAGCAACATTTGTGTCTCTGGTGACTTTTCCTATGAAATCAGAAAATATAATAATAATTCATTACATTTATATAGCACTTTTCTCAGTACTCAAAGCGCTATCCACACAGAGAGGAACCGGGAAGCAAACCCACAATCTTCCACAGTCTCCTTACTGCAAAGCAGAAGCACTACCACTGCGCCACCTGTGAGGACATGGATTTAGAGGTCATGGATGGTCATGAAGAGGCTGGATAGGGGTGTGTGGCGCTCCCGATATCTTTGCAAAAGGATGAAGGTTCAAGTCTTTACAGTCCTGGTGCTTCCTGTTTTGTTATACGGTTGCGAGACATGAACAATATCCAGTGATCTTAGATAAAGACTGCACTCTTTCAGTATTGTGTCACTTTGGAAAACCGCTGGTTTGACTTTGTGTCAAACAAGACATTGCTCACGGAGTCCTGAATGAGGTACATCACCTGCATTGTGAAGAAGCGTCAATTACGGCACTACAGCCATGTGGCACAATTCCCCAATGGTGATCGGCTCTCAGAAGCGGCTAGACCAGGCCAAGATGTCACCCACATAATACCTGGCTACAGCAGATAGATGGTCATTTCTGGACGGTGTTACTGGAGTGCGTGTCTGCCTGGACTGTTGCCAATCGGGGTTTTGTTCTGTTTCATCATGTGGTGGGTGCAGCAAAATGCCTGACCTTGGATAAAGGGGTCAGCCAAAACAAATAATAAGTAATGAATGAAAACATGTCTGTGGGTAATTTATTTCGTAACAGAATACTTCTAAAGATTATGATTTAAAAAATGGGGTGTAAATGCAAATATTTTGTAGTAGCAATAAGCATTCCACAAGAAAAAGTTAGATCCATGAGGAGTGTAAAGGTTAATGACAACAATGCTGCTGTCAAGATTATTTGTGCAAATCCAGATGACTGATGAGTGCAATCCTTGTCTCATTAATCTTGGCACAGTAGGTACAAGAGGTTACATTTATGGGTTCTTCTTTCATAATTTTTTATTAGGGAGATGGTCAGTCTTAAGGTGAAGATCCATTTATTGAATCCTCTTATGCCATACTAGAAAATACATTGCTACTGTCTTTAAAGGTGTTTTGAGTTGTCACCTCAATTTTTTTGTGGCATGGCTCAACAGGGAGTAAAACGAACTGTCTGAGTAGGAGTTGGCCATTCTTATGCAGTATTCCATCCAGTGAAGTTGGTTCATTACGGCTTTGATGCCAGTTGTCTTTCACTTTGGAGTTGGTGCGGCAAGCATCCCAGGGGAAGCAGCTATTCCTACAGAGGTAATCTTCTTCTTCTTCTTTTTCGGCTACTCCCATTAGGGGTTGCCACAGCGGATCATCTTCTTCCAGATCTTTCTGTCCTCTGTATCTTGCTCTGTTGCACCCATCACCTGCATGTCCTTTTTCACCACATCCATAAGCCTTTGCTTAGGCCTTCTTCTTTTCCTCTTCCCTGGCAGCTCTATCCTTAGCATCCTTCTCCCAATATACCCAGCATCTCTCCTTGCACATGTCCAAACCAACGCAATCTCGCCTCTCTGACTTTGTCTCCCAATCGTCCAACTTGAGCTGATCCTCTAATGTACTCATTTCTAATCCTATCCATCCTCGTCACACCCAGTGCAAATCTTAACATCTTTAATTCTTCTACCTCCAGCTCTGTCTCCTGCTTTCTGGTCAGTGCCACCATCTCCAACCCATATAACATAGCTGGTTTCACTACCATCCAGTAGATCTTCCCTGTCACTCTTGCTGATACCCGTCTGTCACAAATTACTCCTGACACTCTTCTCCACCCATTTCACACTGCCTGCACTCTCTTTTTCATTACTCTGCACTGTTGAAAACAAGTATTTAAACTCATCCACCTTCACTAACTCTACTCCCTGCATCCTCACCATTCCACTGACCTCCCTCTCATTTACACACATGTATTCTGTCTTGTTCCTACTGACCTTCATTCCTCTACTCTCTAGAGCATATCTCCACCTCTCCAGGGTCTCCTCAACCTGCTCCCTAGTATCGCTACAGATCACAATGTCTTCAGCAAACATCATAGTCCACGGGGACTCCTGTCCAATCTCGTCTGTCAACCTGTCCATCACCATTGCAAATAAGAAAGGGCTCAGAGCCAATCCCTGATGTAATCCTACCTCCAACTTGAATGCATCCATCAATCCTACCGCAGACCTCACCACTGTCACACTTCTCTCGTACATATCCTGTACAACTCTTACGTACTTCTCTGCCACTCACGATTTCCTCATACAATGCCACAGCTCCTCTCGAGGCACCCTGTCATATGTTTTCTCCAGGTCGACAAGGACGCAATGCAGCTCCTTCTGGCCTTCTCTAAACTTCTCCATCAACATCCTCAGAGCAAACATTGCATCAGTGGTGCTCCTTCTTGGCATGAAACTATACTCACTTGAGTACGTTTCCATCTTTATTCTTTATCACCCTAACCTGCTGCACATCTTTCCCAGCTCGGTCCCTCTGTCTAGCCAATCGGTACAGGTCCTTTTCTCCCTCCTTAGTGTCCAACCTCTCATACAACTCATCATACACCTTTTCTTTAGCCTTCGCCACCTCTCTCTTCACCTTGCACCTTATCTCCTTGAACTCTTGTCTACTTTCTGCATCTCTCTGACTATCCCACTTCTTCTTTGCCATCCTCTTCCTCTGTATACTCTCCTGTATTTCCTTATTCCACCACCAGGTCTCCTTTTCCTCCTTCCTCTTTCCAGATGTCACGCCAAGCACTCTTCTTGCTGTCACCCGTACTACATCTGCTATAGTTTCCCAGCTGTCTGGTAACTCTTCACTGCCACCCAGTGCCTGTCTCACCTACTCCCTAAACTCAACCTTGCAGCCTTCCTTTTTCAACTTCCACCATTTGATCCTTTGCTCTGCCCTCACTCTCTTCCTCTTCTTGATCTCCAACATCATCCTACAGACCACCATCCTATGCTGCTTAACTATACTTTACCCTGCCACCACTTTGCAGTCTTCAGTCTCCTTCAGATCAACTCTTCTGCATAGGATGTAATCTACCTGTGTGCATCTTCCTCCACTCTTGTACGTAACTCTATGTTCCTCCCTCTTCTTAAAATATGTATTCACCACAGCCATGTCCATCCTTTTGGCAAAATCCACTATCAGAATAACTCCTATCCCATTTCTCCTCCCATTCACATCATGATAGAACAATTTGAATCCACCTCCGATCCACCTGGCCTTACTCCCCTTCCATTTAGTCTCTTGCACACACAATATATCAACCTTCCTTCTCCCCATCATATGTATCTGTTAACTTTCTCCCCTTACCAGTCATACTGCCAACATTCAAAGTTCCTACCCTCAGTTCCATTCTTTACTTTCCTCCTCTCCTCCTGCCTCCGGACACGTCTCCCCCTCTTCTTCTCCTTCTTCTTCTTCGGCCAACAGTAGCCCAAGTTCTGCCAGCACCCTGTTGGCTAACAGTACTGGTGGCGGTTGTTGTTAACCCAGGGCTCGACCGATCCGGTATGGAAATTTATATTGTTGTCCGTATATTGATTTGGCAAAATTTTACACCGGATGCCCTTCCTGACGTAACCTTCCCCATTTATCCGGGCTTGGGACGAAGAAACACATTGGTTTGTGCATCCCCTGTGGCTGGGTTCATTCTTACAAAGGTAATAATGATTGAATTTCCTGAGTGTCTTCAGATAAGAACAGTTGATCAACAAAGACTAATGATGTAAAATGTCTTGTTGACCATTAGCTTGGTCTTATGCATGAAGTTGCAGTTCCCAAACGATCAAATTTCTCAAGGAGGTGCTGTCTCAGCTGAAAAAAAATGCTGAAATTCCTCCATGATTCCACCAACTTTTGAGTTATTAGGCTGTCAATTTAAAGTGACTTTTGGAGGTTTCCATTAACTTGTTAGGATCTTTTTCGTAAAGGACCCTCATTTTACCAGGGCAGTACCTGCATCTGAAGTTGTCCCAGAAAGCACAAAAACAGTGGAAATTGATTACTGTCATCTTAGGCAGTTTTGTCTTGGCATTACGGCTCTGGAGGATGAACAGTCTTTCTTCAAACCAATATTCAAACTGCACGCCACAGGCAGAGTGGCTGGAGATCAGAAGCAGAATGACATGGAGGTAAAAGATGCAAGGGGTGGGTACAAAGACACGGCTCTATTTGAATCAAACAGAGCCGTGTCTTTGTACCCACCAGAGTAAAATGATTAATTTCCTTTTGCAATGAGCATTTCAAGTTATCTGGTCAAGGAGCAGCCTCAGGACAGTGATAAATTTGCCAGGATATCCAAGATAAGAGAAGGTCATCCAGAGGGTTTCTTAAATGGTGGAGAGAGATGCCTCAGGTCAATAAAGAAATATATACTTTTATTATTGCTTCCAGCATTTCTCTTGGATGTGTTAGGCCAGAAATATCATGTCAGTGGTACAATGGGTAGTCCTAAAGCCAAATTGTGGCTCAGGAAATATTTTTACAGCACTTAGATGAGCACAAGAAACAACTGCTGGGAAATGCCAAAGTAGGTTCTACAATCTGCTTTGCAGTCCCTCTTAAAAATATGACAGATTTGGCATCTTAAAGATCTAGCGGGAATTCTTTATCATTCCAGGTCTTGCTAGTTCTCACCTGAACCTGGCATGCAGCTCCCCCATTACTAGCCTTGAATATCTCTGAGAATGCTATTTATGTCACTCGACTTCTTGTCCTTCATTGTTTGATGGATAGATGAATCTCTTTCAGGGTTGGTGGCTCATCCAGAGGTGAATTTTTCTGGATGCAAAATGACTGCCTAAATAGTCTATTAGATTTGTCAAAATAGGGCATGCATCCTCTAAAGAAACTGGGCATATTAATGTAAAAATCTAATTTTGTTTCTTATTAACTTTTCCTCTCATTATTTTTTCTAGGTTTTACTGATCTTCTTCTAGATCTAATTTTTGCGGAGCTGGTGTTCTACTGTTTTACTGATCTACTTCTGCTGCAATACAATGTTATTACGTAGAGTTTTAGAGTTTAGTTTTTTTTTTTTAACCTTTATATATTTAAAATGTATTTCAGGCATTCTAAAATAAAGCACTTTGAAGATATTTCATTTTAAAATATCCCAGTATAGGTCGTGAGTTATTAAGGATGACAAACATTTGTTTGCAGCAGAAAGGCACAAACATAAAACCTTTTTTTCTACATTCATAAAAAAAAGCCAAGAGGCAGGGGGTGATATTTTTTATTATAATCAGAAAACACACCTTGGAGTGCTACAGATACAAATATGAAACTATAAAAGTATGCAGTGACACCTTAGAGTTTACCAAGATGCTTATAGCCACTACAATTCAAAATGTTTATAAGAACTGAGAATATAGAAGTTCTTCTATTGCACTTGAGTATTTGGAGTCTAAGGCAGTAGCCTGATGACCTCATTATCTTTGAAACTTAGGGAAAGAGGTACGGCTACTCTGTCTCAGAAAATAACTAAGCTCTGTTACAGTCTCAATCAGAGTATTCAAATCAAACAGTATTGTTAAACAGTAATTTTAATACTGATTGTAAAATTATTAATCCTGGCTTAACTGTACTACCACCCTGGAACACACAAAGTCACTATGCAATAGCACGTTTCTCTTCTTCACTGCAGATAGGAGGACTGACATGACACCAATCATGACATCACTTCCGGGGTCACTACACTTGAATCTGCCTCTTCCTCCCAGAAACCATCAGAACCTGAAGAGCAGCCATCTTGGATAGACTCAATCTACTGACGGATGTTTAAGAAAACAGGTAACAATTTAAAAAAAAAACCTCTATGTAGCTGTTTAAAACTAAGATTGTCAATTAAGGGTTCAGAATCATAAAAATAAGTAAACCAAAACAACTTCTTCATCTTTCGGCTACTCCCATTAGGGTTTGCCAAAGCGGATCATCTTTTTCCATATCTTCCTGTTCTCACTAAACCCTCAAAAAGTATTGCTTTAGTAGTAAAGTCGTTAGTTTCAATTAAAAATTTGGTTAAAGCAAAAACCTGCAGCCATTGTAGGCCTTCAGGACTGAAGTTGAGTACCCCTACTTTGATACCACTGCACAATATGATGTCAACAAATGCACAATTAACAAAGAAAATTTGAAATGGCATGCAGCGTGGAAAAATTTCAGACATGGTGAAAACCATTAATGAAACAGAATGGCATCAAAAATGACAGTAAAAAAATCAAATAAATAATAACACAATTAGATTATTTGGGGTTAAAGAACCCCCAAACCAAAAAACAGTTTTTGATTTTTACCTATAAATAAAATCCCATGAAAAAATAAAGAAGATCACAAATCATAACAGAGTTTTGACGGACACTGGGAATGAAACTAAGACAGAAGATCTGAACATGTATATCATTATTGCAAGCCCAAATATGATCTTCAGGCAATAACCTTTCCAATGTATCAAGTACTTTACACCCTTACCCCCTACGATAGGAATCCAAAATATTCTGGATTTCATTTTCATCAGAACTATCAACAGAAGTATTTTAGGTGCTGGAGGAGTTTGGGAGAGATAATATGGGCTGTGATCAACTGGTTTAACACCCATTACTTGAAGTAGTGAGATACTAATTAAATTGTCAGCTGCTGTACTGTCAATCATCACTAAAGTGCCTGTACCATTAAATACTACAGGTACATTTATTAAGCTCTTAAAATATGGATGACTGCAAGTTCCCAATTTCTCAATACTAAGCAATGCAGTCTGAATTTCATGCCCACTTGATTGTCTTAATGAATATTTGTTAGACTATGTAATGTCAGTCCTTCCTTTTTTAGAATTCCCCCATACATGTTAGGGAATTTGTATTTCTTTAGCCATGGTTACTATTTCATCAAGCAGATTGAAATAAATGTCAGTAGCCAGTTCAAGCATCTCTTTCTTTTGCACCTGATGCTCTGGCACTATTAAATCTCAGAAGAGATACATTTTATCTCAGTGTCCCACATACTTTTCTATACGAGAATTTGTATTCACTTGCAGATAGTCTGTGTTTTTTTATTGTTTATGAAAGAATCAGGAGATAACCATAGTCAGAAAAAGCAAGGTTGAAATCTGATGATTAAGAAAGGCGATCATGAAAATCAAAACGCAAACCGAAAGAATGGTAGTTGCAAGGGTCAGTAACATAATAAGAAAGTAGAATGGACAATGTTTTTATCCAATCTCAAATGGCAAATAAACTCCCAAATCAATCCTTTATACCATCGCACAACATGATCTCAACAATCACACACTTCCCAAATAATCATAGGAAATTGTCATGGCAACAAAGTACGTTAAAATCTCAAATATACCAATGACCATTAATGAAACAGAATGGCAAAAGAAATGATGGTAAAAAATAGTTAACTTTTAAATAAGGCAATAAATTCACAAAACAAATACACAATTAGATTCTTTAGGTTAAAAAACAAGGTAGTTTATATTTTTATCTATAAATAAAAACCCAGGAAAAAGTAATGACGATCAAAAATCATAACAACTGGATTTTGAACCATTGCTCTGACTTTGCCTTCATGATTGTGTATTGGGACTTGTTTACTCTGGATTGGCTTGCTATTGCAGGTAACTCCTTTTGCTTTTGTGCCCTTTGGAGTTTATTTTTGTTTGTTTTTGTTGGAGCTTCTGAAAAATAAATCTTTTATTTATAGAGATTTTGTGTTTGTCCTTTTGTGAATAGCTGGGGTTTGATTGTTTCCCCCCATCTAGTGGGCATCTTGAGTCATTTTTGGGATTATTGTGCTTAGGAACTCCCTAGTTCACAGCACTTTTATGTGTTAAACAATTGTTCTTAGCACTAGAATCCCTGAAGCCTACAAAAAAAACTTGTAATCCCAGCCCACCTGAAATTCCTTCTCACCTCTCCTTCAGCGTCTTTTGTTTTATAAATGTGTCGATCAGCACAAGCAGCAAGCAGAGTGCTGTCCCTTCCCCACTACCGACAGAGCTCAACTTGGGCAAAAAGCTCTCCCAGCTCAAACCTTGTTTATGTCGGTGTGAGGTGCCTGGAGTTGTATAGGGTAAATAATATATTGTTATTTGGAACACATGCATTTCATGTGTGTTCTATGTCTACAACGATCTATGTAAGTGTAGGATGACAGGAAATGCAAGAAATGTTGAGTACATAAATAAAACTCAAACTTTTTTCATGTTTTAATACTAACGACAAAATTTTGATATGTGTATAATTTGTGAAGACTGAAGTCCAAATATCAAATAAACACTTCCACAAAAGGTATACGTATAACAAAGCAGGTGTGCTTTTATTCAAGAATATAATCGAAGAAAAAGAAATCAGGTTAGGCTACAGCGCTGACATGACCTTTTTGGTGGTACAGCGGTACGAACTGCTGACTCATAATCAAGAGGTTGCAGGTTTGATCCTGGCCACTTCCCAGAATAAATGATGACTAAAAACATACATTTGATTTCAGTCTGTAACAGCCAGTGTAAATTTATGGTACTTGTAAAGGTTAGCTTTTTTTTTAATTCACTTTCATTCTCTCAGTCACATTCACGCTCCCCCCAATCTGACATGGCTGTTTCCAAATAAAGACGTGCTATAACAGAGGTGACCTCAGAGGGTTCTACAGAAGCCCTCTCTGCAAGAAACGTCCATGAGTAAAGGTGAAAGATGGCACCTTTTGGATACAGAAACAGGTTTCCCGTTATCCTGCCAGTGAAGCTGCCACACGCATGTCCTTCAATGAAACAGCAGGGCTTATACAGCTCACCAAGGTATCATGCAAAGTTCCATTTGTGATTATGTTTCTTGATGGTCATTATATGAAAAACATTTATATGTTATTTATATAAATGCCACATCAAATGTTGTTTACCTATATTTATTTACTTATCTTCCTACAGCGTAAAGTAACAAGTAGACTGCTGAGCTTCCTGTGTTTGATTGACACGGGCATGCTGACAAAGTACACATGAAAAGATCAGTTACGAAAAGTGTGGCAGCTTCCACCTGCATTTATAGACTCTGCAGTACACGAGCGACTCTCCACGCTAGTGTTTAGATCTGGAAGTGTCATGTTAGCACTTCAGTACGCAAGCAATGGTACGGAGAATGCAGTCAGACTTCTTTTTTTGAGTACATACACCGTCAGGTAAATATTTGCGGCTAAGTAGCTGCATATGTAGCCAACAGTAAAAGATATCAATTTTTTTTTTGTTTTTCACTTCACACACTATACTGTTAAAGAGAGTCATACTTTTTTGAGACATCACTTTTTTTCAGAGATGGGTCACAAGAATTTTCAAAAGGTTTCATTCTGAAAAAGATTAAGAACCCCTGGTTTAAGTACTACTGTGGGGGAGATTGGCACATTTTCACAATGACCAGCATCAAGTGTCTAATCATAATGAAATAGAGAGAAAGAAAAAGGACTGCTCTCAGGTGTCTAATAAATACAACTCCACTGCTTTGCTGCCAGGAGTCAGCAATCAGGGAACATGATGAGATTTGAGATTCTGTCAATAAAGTAAACTTTAATAAATTTACAGAACTGTTGGCAAAGTATGCTCATATTTTTGACAGCTAACTTTGTCATCTGTGTTTTTTTTGGAATTCTGGCATGGTAAAGCCTACAAAGAATTATTTTATTGTTGCTTCTTTAGGAGATCAATAATGATGTGACAATATCTTTTTTGCAAGTACTGTAGATGAGACAGCATGCATTTCATATTGTGTATAGTTGTTCACTGTAATAAGTTACATGGACATTGTTGGTTTAGTTCAAGAGTGTTTTATTAGTTTCTTTGATGTGTGAGATGCAAAAATTGATAAAAAAAAAATCTTGGAAGCTGATAAGATTATAAAAGTACTTGTCCAGATTAAGCAGTAAAGTATAGATGGGAATGAGGTTTGGTGATATTAGTTATGTTTTCTCTTTCCATTATTGAAAGCCACACACAAAGTAGTACACATATTATATAGTAATATAATGGCATACTTATATAATGTTTGGGTATAATGCTCTTCTGAAATGCTTTAACATACAGGACCAGCTGAAAGAATAATCCAATGACTGTGTTCCATAATATTATATTTACTTTGCCTTTAAGTTACAAATCATGTAGTATACATTTAAGTTATAGTAATGTGCCATGATGTGAACTCTTGCTGTTAAAGTACATTTAACATTTCATGTAATTAGTTGGGAATTCCTTTATTTGCTCTTTTTCTGGTTAAAATGTGTTATATTAGGAAAACAAAGCATAAGTGCAGTACAGAATGATTAATCTATTTGCTAGTAATCTGGTATCTATCTATTTAGCTATGATATGCAATCGCAGACATATATTTTTGCCAAGGTGTGACAAGGTTCGACTCCATGCTCCCAACTTGTGTCTGGGGGCCCTTGAACCCTGCACCGCCGGTAATGATACCGATGAGTTCACAGTGAGGCACAACAATGGAGTAAGGGGATGGTGTACAAAAGTGCCACCAAAATCAATGTTCAAATAAATAGTGCAGTGATTCAAAAGTCATTAAATAAATAATCCATAAAAACAGAAGTGAAAAGTGAAGGTTAAAATCCATTAGAAAAAATCTTTAAAACAACGAGGTTAAAATAACGCAGGAAGCAGTCTTTTAAAACAAAACAAGCTTCTTTTCTCTGGCGGCTTCCCTGCTCCTCACATCTAGGCTTCTCAACAGGGGAGTCGCCCTACCTGCAGCTGACCTTCTTTCTGCCTGCTTCAGCTATTTGGATTGCCTCACCGACCCCTGGCTCCAGTAGGCTCCTCCAGACAGCGACTTGGGTTCCAAAACAACCAGGGCGCCCACGCTGGGGAATACACACCCCAAGTCCCGACCCCCGCTGCCTTCCGTGGCCTTACGCAGAGAGTCATCCGCCTTCCGGTCACTCCTGCTCTTCACTATAAACTCAGCGGAAGCGACCACTACGACTACTCCCGGGTGTCGGCCCAACACCCAGACTACCTGCACTCGCTCACTTGCTCTCCTGCACTGTCTTTCTCTCTCTCTCTCTCTTTCTCTCTCTACTGCTTCCTGCCTTCTCCTGCAACCTCTGTTTCTTTCGGTCTTTCTTCTTCCTTCTTTTTTTCCCTTAGCCGCCTCGCGCTTCTATTTATTAAGATGACGTGGCAGTTGTGACAAATCAGCAGCCCCGAGAACAATCACGGATGCGGATGGTTTCTCACCTGTGCAATTAGGTGAGAAACGCCCACATTGTGAATCGTCCCGGGAACTACTTCAGCCACACACCACCACGACCCCTCGCTAAGCCGCGAGCACGGTGATTATTTATTTTAAAGCTGTGGACCCACTATACCACACAAGGTTGTGATCATTATAATGCCCTTGATATTACATGCACATTTTTAGTGAAATTAAAAACACAGAAATAAAGGTAGGCGTTATTTGCATCTGCGGATGAAAATGTAAGAAATCTTGGCCAATAAAGGACCCCTTCTCCCCTTTGTAAGCTACTGCCCAATAAATAGTCTGTGCATGTCACTGCTAAGCACAATCTACTACTGTATTTACTGGAATCTCTTACCAGACAGACAAATGCAGAGCTGGCAGAGGTGATCAAACAACACTATGAAATTATCAGAAGCAAATTCACCAAGCATCAGTCCAAAGCTCAATGGAAGCTGAAAGAGGCCTTGCCTTTTCTACCATGCTACTAAAAGTCAGATGAGATTGAATGCATTGTGCCTAATTGTCCACAGCTGATCAAGCCCATGAAGAGTGTATGGGTCATTGAGAAATGGTACTAATTTGTAGTTGGTAACAGACCCTATCACTCCTGGATGATACCGGTGCTCTCTAAACCACTACCATATAACAGGATTATTTTACACAATTGGTCTAACATAACTAGAAGGGTAAACTCCACTATGGCAAACTTTTTTGTAGTAAAAAGCGGACTCTACTGTGCTTATGATAGGGCATGTGAAAGATACTAACACTTCTTCTTTGATATGTTGTAAAGCTAAAAGAATGTCCAAGAGCATGGTCACTCAGCGTGACAGCAACTCTGTGGCAACCCCAGCCCCACCCTGGAACCTATAAGTGGAGATCTCACTCCACTGAGCAGTCAGATAAACAGCATTATAAAACAAACACAAGTCCCTGCAGGGATTATTGTTCTAATGCAAACAACTACAAGTACTGTAGTGATTATGAGTTAAAGCATATTAGTAAATGTTGTTATCTCTGTAAATGTTCAACAACCTATTGCTTCCAAAACACAGGGACCTGTGTTCAATTTATGCTGGATGAAGACTTAATACCTCGCCTGTACCTTATGAAATATGCCAGTTCACTCACGCCCATTTGGTAGGAGGGCATTTTAACAGTGGACAGTTTAACATCTGTGGCAGAGCAACGGGTGCTAAACAGTATCCTATCAATTATGGAGAATCCACTGCATCCACTAAACAGTGTCATCTCCAGACAGAGGAGCAGCTTCAGCGATAGACTGCTGTCACTGTCCTGCTCCACTGACAGACTGAGAAGATCGTTCCTCCCCCAAACTATGCGACTCTTCAATTCCACCCCGGGGAGGGGGGGGGAGGGGGGGGGTTGGGGTTCAAACGTTAACATTATACAAAGTTATTGTCTGTTTTTACCTGCATTATTATCAATCTTTAATTTAATATTGTTTTTTGTATCAGTATGCTGCTGCTGGAGAATGTGAATTTCCCCTTGGGATTAATAAAGCATCTATCTATCTATCTATCTATGTATAGGCTGCAAAAAACTTTGATGTGCATTAAATTATAATTTTACTGGACAGGAACTGATGAGAAGGCATGGTGCTTCTGTCTTTACTGTCTGGAGTATAAGCTGCACCAGATTCTAAAGCAAAAGAAAGTGCCACTCATGCTCTTGCCTTTGATAGATGTGCCAGTCAAGCAGAATGGATTTGGCCCAGTAGAGCTGTCAGCTCGCAGGCATAAATAGACGTTATGTATGCATATCAGTTTTGCCAGATAACATTAATTAGCATCCCAAGATCACTGAGATTCGTGTACTACTGACACATTTGATTCCCTGCGGCAATGAAAAAACATTCTTTGGTATCCCTGGCAATACCATGTCCTTACCTTTGGGAATCATGGAGCTTTGGCTACCTTTGAATATATGATGGAAGAATTGCCTAGGCCTAGGCCTCACAAAGCCTTACTGTGTGGCTTAGTAGTGTGCAGTATACATGAGAAATGAGAAATGTTCATATAACATTTTTACTGTGGTTTTGTACGTAAAGGAAGCCATCTTCATTATTTGTTGCAAAGGTGATGCACTTTTTGCAGTGGCATGATTGGGAGTGGGGTATAATATTACTCTTTGACACAATATAGCATATGGCAGTACAACAGTGGAAATGGAAAAAGAAGGCAAATGGTGCCTACAGATCCACATGATGAATAAAATGAAGAGCCAGTTAGGAAAAAAGGTGTGTTCTCAATCCACACAGGCTTCAGTTTGGTATACAGGTGCTGGTCATAAAATTAGAATATCATGACAAACTTGATTTATTTCAGTAATTCCATTCAAAAAGTGAAACTTGTATATTAGATTCATTCATTACACACAGACTGATGTATTTCAAATGTTTATTTCTTTTAATGTTGATGATTATAACTGACAACTAATGAAACTTCCAAATTCAGTATCTCGGAAAATTAGAATATTGTGAAAAGGTTCAATATTGAAGACACCTGGTGACACACTCTAATCAGCTACTTAACGCAAAACACCTGCAAAAGCCTTTAAACGGTCTCTCAGTCTAGTTCTGTAGGCTACACAATCATGGGGAAGACTGCTGACTTGACAGTTGTCCAAAACATGACCATTGACACCTTGCACAAGGAGGGCAAGACACAAAAGGTCATTGCTAAAGAGGCTGGCTGTTCACAGAGCTCTGTGTCCAAACACATTAATAGAGAGGCGAAGGGAAGGACAAGATGTGGTAGAAAAAAGTGTACAAGCAATAGGGATAACCGCACCCTGGAGAGGATTGTGATACAAAACCCATTCAAAACTGAGGGGGAGATTCACAAAGAGTGGACTGCAGCTGGAGTCAGTGCTTCAAGAACCACCGCGCACAGACGTATGCAAGACATGGGTTTCAGCTGTTGCATTCCTTGTGTCAAGCCACTCTTGAACAAGAGACAGCGTCAGAAGCGTCTCGCCTGGGCTAAAGACAAAAAGGACTGGACTGCTGCTTTCTGATGAAAGTAAATTTTGCATTTCCTTTGGAAATCAAGGTCCCAGAGTCTGGAGGAAGAGAGGAGAGGCACAGAATCCACGTTGCGTGAGGTCCAGTGTAAAGTTTCCACAGTCAGTGATGGTTTGGGGTGCCATGTCATCTGCTGGTGTTGGTCCATTGTTTTTTCTGAGGTTCAAGGTCAACGCAGCCGTCTACCAGGAAGTTTTGCCATACCATACCATACCATATTTATTTGTTGAGCGCTTTAAAAACACAGTATTACAACCGACCAAACAAACAGGACTAAAAACAAAATATTAAAAGGAAACATTAAGAGAGAATTTAAACTAAGAAAACTAAAAACAGGTCAGAGGACCCAATAAAATAGAGAAAATAGCGAAAAACAAGTGGAAAATGAAACAAGTTAAGAATTAAAAGCCAATGTGAAGAAGTGCGTTTTTAAGCGTAATTTGAATGTGGCAACTGAAGTGGCTTGCCAAACCACTAAGGGTAGGGAGTTCCAGAGCCTGGGTGCACAGACGGAGAAAGCCCTTTCACCACGGGCTTTAAAACGTGCCTTGGGAACGGTTAGAAGCAGCTGATCTGCGGATCTAAGAACGCGAGGGGGATTGTATCGATGGAGCAAAACACTCAAATAGGCGGGGGTTAGACCATTTAATGCCTTATAAGTTAGGAGGAGTATCTTAAAATCGATTCTGAATCTAACCGGCAGCCAATGTAAGGTTTTTAAAATTGGAGTAATATGTTGGCCTCTGCCACTCCCTGTTAGAAGCCTTGCAGCCGCATTTTGAACCAGTTGTAGTCTAGAAAGAGTGGCTTTGCTGATACCATAAAGGCAGGAATTTGAGTAATCAAGCCGGGACGTAATAAATGCATGGATTACTGATTCCAGGAGATGGTTAGACAGAATAGGCTTGAGTTTGGCGATACGCCTGAGCTGGAAAAAACAGGATTGTACTGTGCTGTTGACTTGAGCATCCATTTTCAGGAACGAATCCATTTTGATTCCGAGATTAAAGACAGACGAAGTTACTGGAGTGGGAAGAGAGTCGAGGCCAAAAGATGGAATCTGTTTGTAGTCGGGACTAAAAACAATGACCTCTGTTTTTGAATCATTCAGGTGAAGGAAATTTACAGCTAGCCAATCCTTGATGTCAGATAGGCAGTCAAGGAGAGGTTTGGTGGAGTCAGTTGGCTTAAGGGAAAAATAAATTTGGCAGTCGTCAGCATATAGATGATATGAAATTGCATGTTTTCTAAAAATTGCACCTAAAGGCAGAATGTAGATTGAAAAAAGTAGTGGCCCTAAAATGGAACCCTGGGGGACCCCACATGGGAGTAGGACTGATTCAGATGAAAAATCGTCCAACATGACTTCATGCTTCCTGCTGCTGACGAACTTTATGGAGATGCAGATTTCATTTTCCAACAGGACCACAGTGCCAAAAATACCAGTACCTGGTTTACGGACCATGGTATTCCTGTTCTTGATTGGCCAGCAAACTCGCCTGACCTTAACCTCATAGAAAATCTATGGGGTATTGTGAAGAGGAAGATGCAATATGCCAGACCCAACAATTCAGAAGAGCTGAAGGCCACTATCAGAGCAACATGGGCTCTCATAACACCTGAGCAGTGCCACAGACTGATCGACTCCATGCCACGCCGCACTGCTGCAGTAATCCAGGCCAAAGGAGCCCCAACTAAATATTGAGTGCTGTACATGCTCATACTTTTCATGTTCATAACTTTCAGTTGGCCAACATTTCTAAAAATCCTTTTTTTGCATTGGTCTTAATTGATATTCTAATTTTCCGAGATACTGAATTTGGGACTTTCATTAGTTGTCAGTTATAATCATCAACATTAAAAGAAATAAACATTTGAAATACATCAGTCTGTGTGTAATGAATGAATCTAATATACAAGTTTCACTTTTTGAATGGAATTACTGAAATAAATCAACTGTCATGATATTCTAATTTTATGACCAGCACCTGTAGCTACAGTTGAATGTACACATTCAGTTAAGTAGCGTATAGCCCACATGTCCTAAAACTGATAGTGTGTTTGCTTCAGTTGTTGAATTTATACAAACATGTATGCGTCACAGAAAATGCATACTACAGTATAATAAAAACTGTGGACAGGGGAATTGGCTGGCAGTTGGGCTCTGGCTACTTTTGTTTTATTCATGTTAAAATTTATATTTTGTGTCCTTATATTGTGTACACTGTATGATGTGATGACATTACATTTTTTTCACTACAAAACATGAACTATCGATTTTTGAAGAGGTATCTTTTAAAAAATGTACATTTGATTCTTGCTTGCAGCAGCCTGAAAAAGAATTGAGAAGTAATGTTAACTTGACACTCTTCTAAGTGTTAATGTCAAAATGAAGAGAATCATCTGTAATTTGGAAATATTATGATTTCGATAGAAACGATGTAGATCAAAAAAGCCTACTACGCAAAACTGTTGTAGCACTGCAAGGAAACATTTATCCCATCCATCCCTTATCCAACCTGCTATATCCTAAGTACAGGGTCACGGGGGTCTGCTGGAGCCAATCCCAGCCAACACAAGGTGCAAGGCAGGAAACAAACCCTGGGCAGGGCGCCAGCCCACCGCAGGGAAACATTTATGCACCAGTTAAAAATTCAACTACATATTTTATTATGGAGAATGCATGAAAGATAAGCTAGCTGCACCAAGTCCCAGGAAACCTTAGATCAGTGACATGGATAACCTTAATTACCTGTTTACGCTATAATGCACATCTGTATCTAGCAGGCTATTGAAAGCAAATTCTGATAAAAGAAGCCATTGCATTTTATCATTTTTAAAAAGTTGTATTGCCTTTTCTTAATTACATATTTAAATGGATCTGAAACAAGTGCTGCTTTACACACCACAGCTGACTTGTGGTTAAGTAGAACTATGGAGGTATGCATGAGTATAATGCTTCATTATATTGATGAGTAATTTACACTGAAAAGCAAATTCTTGCATTACAACTTCTTTAAATGAATGCGCCTTAAGACACATAGACACAACTGCTCTAGGACATTGTGGACCAGAGCCTTGGCAGCAGCATGTAGATTCTACTGTACTGTATGTATACAGAATACAGTATATGCAGTGGTAAGCTGAAGTACATTTTTTCAGTTTAGTGCTGTTAATTGAAATTAATAATCATATTTGTAACATCAAACACAATAATCATCAATTATTAATTTTGTCATAATCGTGCACCATTACTTTAAATATAAATAAAGTTATAAGTAGGCAACAAAAAGATTAAATTTTACACTTTTTAATCCATGTATGTTGAAATGCTATGTCACATATGTGCGAGTAGGAGGAAGCTGAGTGGGTCAAGTTGAGGTAATTACCCATCAGGCCAGGGGGTGACAGGGTCCACTAATCCTACTTCTGTTATCTCTACAGGTCAGATACGGGAAAACCTAGCAGACACACCATCAATGATGTCACTTCTGGCTCCGGCGATACAGACGATGTCACTTCCAGTTTTGGCCTTTAAAGTCACAATCATTTCAACATCCTGACAGTTCAGTATAGGACTCAAACCACTGCACATGAGTGCTTCAAAAAAACCAATTGCAGCCTGGGACAATATATGGGTGGCTGCCCTAAACCGTTTTGTGTGTGTCGAGGCTGTTCATTTCACAGCTGTATATGTTGAAGTTTAGAATGCAGCGAAATCAGGGTTAGTGAATTCAGCGAAATGAAAGATAGCTTCATAAAAATAATATTTCTTCAAACATTTGTCTTCCAACATTGATTTCTGTAGAAACAGGATTTTGAAAATTGAAAAGTATGCTCTTAATATCACATAACTTCAGTAATGTGACAAGTGTTAAAACATTGTTCAGCCTTTTTTGATAGCCTCTGCTGGGGTAGTATTCAGTCAATGGAGACATACATTTTCTTTAGTTTGTCTGTATCTAATTTTCTTTATGTTCACAAAGAATATTTGCCTTCACAAAGAAAGGCAATATTAAAGTCTATTTAGGTTTGCTTGTTTTTTTACAATGGGGAACCAAAGTAATTGGGAATAATGGCTTGTTAAATATTTATTTTTTATTGTCAATGCTGCTTTCATTTTACAGTTTATATAGTGCAAATTTTAACAGATTCTGTGTCTAAAAAGGCATGTGCCATATAAGTGTACTTATTTATTATATTACACTATAAAGATATTTTACAATTACTTCAGTTGATTAAAATGGTCTATATGAAAGGAAACATCTTTTAGAGCTACCCATTGTTAACCATTGAAACAGTACCACCTAAACTGTATTCAGTCTGGAAAGTATATGCGCATAGATACAGTATATATTAAAGTATAATCTAACTGTGATCATTATTAATTATATTATGACAAATTTTTGCCAATACTGCCCACTCCTCGTGTGTCTTACCTAGACAATATTATTGTGTATTCTGGCACCTGAGAAAAACACCTGTGCCATCTGTTGGGCCATCTTGCAGACCCTACATGAAGCTAATCTGCATATTAATTCCAAAAAATGATTCTTTCGTTTAATGGAAGTCAAATATATAGGGCATATTGCTGGCCAGGTTAAGGTTAAACCACAAACGCCCAAGATAGCATCCATTCAAGGGTTACTGGCATTTATCTTAAGTCCTGTACTTTCTAATGCCTTTTGCCATTAGTTGAACCTTTCCTGCTCTTTAGTGGCCGACTTTTCCACTGTAATCAAATAATCAGAATAAAACATATTCCATGGAACTTCTCTTCCGACAAATTGACTGACTGCATCCATGTCAATGATGAAAAGTAATGGACTAACACAAGAACACTGATGTACACCAACTCGGATTTCAAAGAATGTTGTGTTTTCATTTCATTTCATTGTTTTAGCTCTTTCATATATAGATATGACAAACCAAGTTAGTTTTTCCTAAATTCCTTTCTATCTTAAGACTCTAATACTACACCTCTTTTGATAGTCAATAAAAAGATTTCTATAAATCAACAAAGGTCCAATGTTTCTGTCTTGCATTTTCTCTTGAACCTTCCCCAGTATGAAAACGACATCTTTTGCACTTTTCGCCAGAATGAAACCAAACTGATTTGGATATACTGTATATTCACTCTTGTTAGGAGGTACTCAATGTGCTCATTCCCTGTTCTGTTCACTATGATTGCAATGTAATTCTTCCAAAACCTTAATTCCTCTGTGTTATGTATACATCTTCATTTGTAAATGTTATTTCTTATATGGTAAAGGGCATGGTTGTGTGCACATATGTAATAAAAATATTGGGGTGTGGAGTTTAGAGCAGTGTGTATGGAAGGAGTGATAGAGAGACACGTGTGTGAGAAAGATAATAGCGTTTGCGGTTTGTTAAGTTCCATTAAATAAAGGTGTTCCTGTTGTTCATCATCCTGTGGAATTGTGTTTAAATGTATACAGAAGATAAGAATATATAACAAATTGGAGACGAGATGGGTCCAGCAAACTCAACGTAAAAGCAACAATGACTCAAACAGGAAAAATGTCGGAATACAAAGAATCCAAGGAGGACTTCAGTTCTTACCTGGAACGGTTGGAGCTCTGGATGACAGCAAACGACATACCAGAGGATATGAAGGTCTGTGCTTTTCTGTCCATTATAGGTGCAAAGACTTACGGCTTGTTAAAAAATTTAGTTGTGCCAGGTACTCCAAGTACAAAGACATACGTGGAGCTGAAAGAAGCGCTGTTAGCACATTACAAACTGCAACCTTTGATTATAGCGGATCGGTTCCGCTTTTATAAACGAAACCAGCGCAAAGAGGAAAGTATCGCCGAATATGTTGTGGCGTTGAAACAGTTATCAGCGAGTTGTAATTTCAGGACTTTTCTGGAAGAAGCGCTGCAAGATAAGTTAGTATGTGGCATACACTGTGAAGAAATACAGAAAGAACTTTTGTTGCAAGTAGACGTAACTTTTCATAAGGCTTGTAAAACAGCATTAGCTATGGAACTTGCTGCTAAAAACTCGAAGGAACTGGCTTGAAACTTTGCAAACGGAGTTGGTGCGGAAAGTGTATCGCTTGGGAGAACAGCCTTCTCAACAAGAATATCGCCCTTCGTCATTTAAAAAGAAAACAGCATCAACTTTCTACAGAAGGAGAGGAGAGGACTTTAATAAGGACAACAAATGTTATCGCTGTGGGGGAAAGAATGATGCTCAGACGTGTAAGTTCAAAAACGAAAAATGCTTCTCCTGCTCTAAAACAGGTCATTGCACCCATGTGTGCAAAAACAAAACCAAGAATAAAGGTACAGCAAACTGTTTGTTTTCTAATGAGGAAGAAATTGACTTTAGTGACAGTGACTTAGGAGTCTGCACGGTGTTCACAGCTAGTGAAAAAGTTGAAGAAATACAAGTAGAAGTGATGCTGGAAGGAAAAAGCATATTAATGCAAGTGGATACTGGAGCCACTGTTTCTATAATATCAGAGACTTGGTGTAAAATGTTTATGGCACATAAGCAACTGGAAGAAATGTTTATGGATTTAAGAACATATTCAGGAGAGAAATTGAGCTGATAGGTAAGACAGATGTGAAAGTAAAATACAAAGAGCAGTCAGCAGTGCTTCCGGTGGTTGTTGCTAAAGGAAATAAGGCAGTACTGCTGGGGCAAAATTGGTTGTAAATTCTTAAATTAGGCTTGGCCAGTCTTTTCAGATTAAAAGCCTTGAACCACTGTCACTACAGGAGGTTTTGGTAAAACACAAAAAGATATTTGAAGTATGGTTAGGGACAATCAAAAATTTCAAAGCACAAATTAAAATGAAGCCGGATATTAGTCCTAAGTTCCATAAAGCAAGGCCTGTGCCATATTCACTTAAGCAAACTGTTGAACTTGAACTGGATAGATTAGAGAAGGCCGGAATAATTTTTAAAATTAAAAGAAGCACCTGGGCTACCCCAATCGTAGTGGTACCAAAAAGTGATCAGTCACTCAGAATATGCGGTGACTATAAAGTTACAGTTTATCAAGGGATAGAAGAGGAGCAGTACCCACTGCCTACAGCAGAAGATTAGTTTGCTACTCTTGCTGGGGGTAGGTTTCGTGCTGGTCCCAAGCCCGGATAAATAGGGAAGGTTAAGTCAGGAAGGGCATCCGGTGTAAAATATTGCCAAATTAAAATGCGGACAACAATACAAATTTCCATACTGGATCGGTCGGGCCACTGGTTAACAACGACCACCACCAGTACTGTTAGCCAACAGGGTGCTGGCGGAAATTGGGCTACTGTTAGCCGAAGAAGAAGAAGGAGAAGAAGAGGGGGGAGACGTGTCCGGAGGCAGGAGGAGAGGAGTAAAGTAAAGAGAGTGGAACTGAGGGTAGGAACTTTGAATTTTGGCAGTATGACTGGTAAGGGGAGAGAGTTAGCAGATATGATGGAGAGAAGGAAGATTGATATATTGTGCGTGCAAGAGACTAAATGGAAGGGGAGGAAGGCCAGGTGGATCGGAAGTGGATTCAAAGTGTTCTATCATGATGTGTATGGGAGGAGAAATGGGATAGGAGTTATTCTGAAGGAACAGTATGTCAAGAGTGTTTTTTAGATGAAAAAAGTGTCAGGCAGAGTAATGATTATGAAGCTGAAAATTGGAGGTGTGATGATGAATGTTGTAAGTGCATATGCACCGCAAGTTGGGTGTGCAATGGGTGAGGAAGAAGATTTTTGGAAAAGGAAACCTGGAAGGAGGAAAAGGAAACCTGGTGGTGGAATGAGGAAATACAGGAGAGTATACAGAGGAAGAGGATGACAAAGAAGAAGTGGGATAGTCAGAGAGATGCAGAAAGTAGACAAGAGTACAAGGAGATAAGGCGCAAGGTGATGAGAGAGGTGGCGAAGGCTAAAGAAAAGGTGTATGATGAGTTGTATGAGAGGAAGGAGGGAGAAAAGGACCTCTACCGATTGGCTAGACAGAGGGACCGCACTGGGAAAGATGTGCAGCAGGTTAGGGTGATAAAGGATAAAAATGGAAATGTACTCACATGCGAGGAGAGTATGTTGAGCAGATGGAAAGAGTACTTTGAGAGGCTGATGAATGAAGAGAACAAGAGAGAGAAGAGGTTGGATGATCTGGAGATAGCAAATCAGGAAGTGCAACGGATTAGCAAGGAGGAAGTAAGGACAGCTATAAAGAGGATGAAAAATGGAAAAGCCATTGGTCCAGATGACATACCTATGGAAGCATGGAGGTGTTTAGGAGAGATGGCAGTGCAGTTTTTAACCAGATTGTTTAATGGAATCTTGGAAAGTGAGAGGATGCCTGAGGAGTGGAGAAGAAGTGTACTGGTGCTGATATTTAAGAATAAGGTGGACTACAGGGGAATAAATCTGATGAGCCACAGCATGAAGTTATGGGAAAGAGTAGTGGAAGCTAGGTTAAGAAGTGAGGTGATGATTAGTGAGCAGCAGTATGGTTTCATGCCAAGAAAGAGCACCACAGATGCAATGTTTGCTCTGAGGATGTTGATGGAGAAGTATAGAGAAGGCCAGAAGGAGTTGCATTGCGTCTTTGTGGACCTGGAGAAAGAATATGACAGGGTTCCTCGTGAGGAGCTGTGGTATTGTTTGAGGAAGTCGGGAGTGGCAGAGAAGTATGTAAGAGTTGTACAGGATATGTACGAGGGAAGTGTGACAGTGGTGAGGTCTGTGATAGGAGCGACGGGTGCATTCAAGTTGGAGGTGGGATTACATCAGGGATCAGCTCTGAGCCCTTTCTTAATTGCAATAGTGATGGAGAGGTTGACAGACGAGATTAGACAGGAGTCCCCGTGAACTATGATGTTTGCTGATGACATTATGATCTGTAGCGATAGTAGGGAGCAGATTGAGGAGACCCTGGAGAGGTGGAGATATGCTCTAGAGAGGAGAGGAATGAAGGTCAGTAGGAACAAGACAGAATACATGTGTGTAAATGAGAGGGAGGTTAGTGGAATGGCGAGGATGCAGGGAGTAGAGTTAGCGAAGGTGGATGAGTTTAAATACTTGGGATCAACAGTGCAGAGTAATGAAAAAGAGAGTGCAGGCAGGGTGGAATGGTTGGAGAAGAGTGTCAGGAGTGATTTGTGACAGATGGGTATCAGCAAGAGTGAAAGAGAAGGTCTACATGATGGTAGTGAGACCAATTATGTTATATGGGTTGGAGATGGTGGCACTGACCAAAAAGCAGGAGACAGAGCTGGAGGTAGCAGAGTTAAAGATGCTAAGATTTGCACTGGCTGTGACGAGATGTATAGGATTAGAAATGAGTACATTAGAGGGTCAGCTCAAGTTGGACAGTTTGGAGACAAAGTTAGAGAGGCGAGATTGTGTTGGTTTGGACATGTGCAGAGGAGAGATGCTGGGTATATTGGAAGAAGGATGCTAAGGATAGAGCTGCGAGGGAAGAGGAAAAGAGGAAGGCCTAAGCAAAGGCTTATGGATGTGGTGAGAGAGGACATGCAGGTGATGGGTGTAACAAAACAAGATGCAGAGAACAGAAAGATATGGAAGAAGATGATCCGCTGTGGCAACCCCTAACAGGAGCAGCCAAAAGAAGAAGAAGCTGGGGGTAGGCTGTTTACCAAATTAGACTTGTCGCATGCTTACCAATAGTTAGAGCTGGATGAGAAGTCAAAACAATACCTGGTGGTCAACACCCATAAGGGCTTTTACTGCTACAACAGATTGTCATATGGAGTTTCCAGCATACCTGCCATTTTTCAGTTGTTAATGGACCAGATTTTACAAGGATTAGAACATGTCACATGTTTTCTGGATGACATCCTGATTACTGCTAAAACAGCACAGCAGCATTTACAGATTTTGGATGCAGTGTTGTCAAAGTTGGAACAATATGGAATTAGAGTGAAACAGGCAAAGTGTAGTTTTATGCAAGAAAGTGTGGAGTATTTGGGGCACCGAATTGACAAGGATGGCTTGCACCAACCTTGAAGCTCCTGAACCCAAAAATATTGGAGAGCTAAGATCATTTTTAGGCCTACTCAATTATTACGGAAGGTTTCTGGCTAGATTGTCTACAGTATTACAGCCACTTCATGAGTTGTTACAAAATGATAAAGCATGGGACTGGTCTTCAAAGTGCAGAGCAGCCTTCGATCAATGTAAAGAAATGCTGGCCACTACTAAATTACTGGCTCATTATGATACCCAAAAGCCCTTGTTTTTAGCATGTAACGCCTCACCATATGGAGTGGGAGCTGTGATATCACATGTAGAAAATGGCGAAGAGATGCCTATTGTCTTTGCATCAAGAACATTAAGCTCTAATGAGAAAACCTATGCCCAAATTGAAAAAGAGGCATTAGCTTTGATTTTTGAGATAAAACAATTTTAACAAATATTTATATGGCCGAAGGTTCACGCTGCTCACAGACCACAAACCTGTGTTGTCCATTCTGGGTCCTAAAACAGCAGTACCTTAGCTGCTACTAGAATGCAGAGGTGGTCTGTCATTCTTTCAGCATATAACTATGACATTCAGTACAGAAACTCTGCAGAACATAGCAATGCTGATGCTTTGTCAAGACTACCTCAGCAGCAAAAGGAAAGTTTAGATGCAAAAACTGGAGACATTTGGATGTTTTCTAACACAAATGAGCTTCCTGTAAAAGCTATTGATACTGCAAAAGAAACCAGACATGATCCAATATTATCTAGAGTGCTTGATTTAACTTTAAATGGGTGGCCAGATAAGGTGCAAAATTTGCAGTTGCAGCCTTTTTTTATTTGGAGGCATCAACTCTCAACTGAGCAAGGATGTGTACTTTGGGATCGTAGAGTAATTATACCACCTAAGTATCGTGAGCAGTTACTTAAATAATTGCATGAATCACACCTGGGAATGTACAGAATGAAAACTTTGGCACAAAGCTATTTATTGTGGCCAAATAAAGACAGTGAAATTGAAAAAAAAAGTAAATCAGTGTGATGCATGTTGTGCAGTACATAACCAGCTACCACCTGCCCTTTTGCACTATTGGAAATGGCCTACTAGAGTATGGCAGAGAGTTCATGTGGACTTTGCCGAGAAAGACCAGCAGTATTTCCATCCATCCATCCATTTTCCAACCCGCTGAATCCGAACACAGGGTCACGGGGGTCTGCTGGAGCCAATCCCAGCCAACACAGGGCACAAGGCAGGAACCAATCCCGGGCAGGGCGCCAACCCACCGCAGCCAGCAGTATTTTCTAGTCCTTATTGATAGCCATTGTAAATGGCTTGAGGTTTTCCCTCTGACTAGGCTAACAACAACCCTGACAATTGAAACTTTGAGAATGTTATTTGCAGCATATGGAACTCCAGAAGAGCTGTTATCAGAGAATGGACCACAGTTTGTGTCAGAATAATTTAGGAGATTTATACAATCAAATGGGGCGGCATGGTGGCTCAGTAGTAGCGCTGTTGCCTTGCAGTTAGGAGACCTGGGTTCGCTTCCCGGGTCTTCCCTGCGTGGAGTTTGCATGTTCTCCCCGTGTGTGTGTGGGTTTCCTCCAGGTGCTCCGGTTTCATCCCACAGTCCAAAGACATGCAGTTTAGGTTCATTGGCGATTCTAAATTGTCCCTAGTGTGTGCTTGGTGTGTGGGTGTGTGTGTGCCCTGCGGTGGGCTGGCGCCCTGCCCAGGGATTTGTTCCTGCATGTGTTGGCTGGGATTGGCTCCAGCCAACCCCAGTGACCCTGTAGTTAGGATATAGTGGGTTGGATAATGGATGGATGGATAAAATCAAATGGCATTAAACACACTTTGATTCCTCCATACCATGCAGCTACAAATGGTGCAGCTGAACAAAGTGTACAAACTTTGAAAAGGACACTTGAAAAGGATGTGGTGGAAGGTGCCAAGACACACAGATCTTTATCTCAATCACACCATTTGGCAAATTTTCTGATAATGTATAGAAGCACTCCTTATTCAGTCACGGGTCATTCGCCTGCAGAACTGTTTTTAAAAAGAGAAATTAGAACCAGACTCTCCCTACTAAAACCAAACATGGAACAAACAATGACTGATAAACAAAACCATGATAAACACATTCATGACAAATCCGGATGTATGGAATGTCACATCTCAGAGAATGATGCAGTTTGGGTGAAAAACTGGAAGGGGGGGGAAAGAAAAATGGATTAGAGGAAATGTTTGCAGAAAAGAAGGGCCAAGGAGTTTTGTAGTCATCGTAAATGGAGAACTTGGTCCACTAGGATCATCTACAGAAAGCTGAAGCCAGTGTGGCAAATAGTGGAAAGGTAGAACCCACGATTTTAAGTTCACCACTTTCATTCGATGGACCAAAAGCAGTTACCTCAGGAATTCAAGGTAGCCACAGCAACTCAGTTACAATAGATGCTTCCAAGGTACACAACACTGAGAACCCCCATTTGGACAGTGTTCATTTGGAAGAAGAGAATGCACCAATTCCTGAAATGGAAGAAGCAGATCCACCTATATTTTCAAAAGAGAAGCGCTATCCATTTAGGAAGAGAAGGCCTCCACAAAGACTCTGTTATTAAGAAGATGACTTAGTACATTGAGGTTTTAATAGGAATCCAGTTCTCAGGATAAGGGCAAAATAATTCCTTGAATTGTTAAGGATTGGGGGCGACACTCTTCATCCTGTATTCTGTCTGTATACTACCTCTGTGTAAAATTGGAGGTGGAATGTTTATAGAATATAGAATATGTTTAAAAAAATGACTATTAAACTTAAGGGGGAGGAGTATTATGTATACATCTTCATTTGTAAATATTTTTTCTTACATGGTAAACGGCACGGTTGTTTGCGCATGTGTAATATACAGTAAATAAGGGGGTGTGGAGTTTAGAGCAGTGTGTATGGAAGGAGTGATAGAGAGACATGTGTGTGAGAAAGATAATAGCGTTTGCAGTTTGTTAAGTTTCATTAAATAAAGGTGTTCTTGTTGTTCATCACCCTGAGGAATTGGTTGTGTTTAAATGTATACAGAAGATAAGAATATATAACACTCTGTAATTTATACATTCCAGAATGCTTCTTTTTAGTTTATAAATTGTCATATCTCACTCTCTTTTATGGCCTCAAGTAAGATTTTGTTATTCAAGAAGTCATTTAGGATGATGTACAGCTATTCCACACCATCCTGGCCAAGAGCCTTAGGTATCTCCACTGTTACTTCAGATTGACCCGTTGCTTTGTTATTTTTCATGTGTTTTATTGCCAGTTCAGTTTATTTATATGTTATTTTTTGGTCCCTCCAGAAGGTCAACTTATTTTAGTGGTTCTCTGGGCCTTCTGCATTGAGTAGTTCTTCAAAATAGGTTATTCATCTTACTCTAATTGCATTCCTCATCTGACAGTATCTTACAAACTTTCTCTTTGACGGCATTAACTGCCTTATTGTCTTGCCTTCTTTTTTTATCTGGCCTTGGCTAATTGGTATATCTTTGCCTGTGTTATGATTTACTCTTTCATTACTTTTTTCCAGCTTTCTATAGTCCTTTCCTGTAAGTACCCATTGTTTCTGAATTCCTTTTACTCAAAAGAATGAAAAATTTACATTAATAGCATTTTTGAAATTATCATCTGAAATTTTTATTTTTTTCATGCTGTTCTGCGTTGCCCTGTAATGTTCCTATTACTACAAAGATGCTTGCATCGTCCACAGTGCAGTCACGATTGCTGATGTCATCAGTGTGACAATATATTAAGATTGTCACATGAGATTCATCCCTAAACAAGATCTGAATTGAAAGAGCATCACTTGTAGTTATTTTTATTTAAAGACTTAGACTGGTTACTGAATCCCTGCTTGTTATTCCGTACTTTGACTTTCTAGTTAGCATTTAGGATTGGTGAAAGGTTGGTTTGACTTTCTGGTTTTCAACCCTGCCACATATTTTTGATCAAGTCTCATTCTTTCGGTTCTTTTACGTAAATCTTCCATTTCTCATTGAGAACAGGACAACCCACCCTTCTTTCATGCTAAGTTATTCATAAATGTGTCTTATAGATTCACCTTTGAGTCTTGCCACTCTTCTCTTCCCTTCTTTGGATGCACTTGTATATATGTTGCTTTCAAAGCTGCATACTGCCAATTTTCCTACCATTTTATGAAAGCTATTTTCTTGTTCTGCCCTGCTATTTGGACTTCATCTGTCCATCACAAAGTTTCACACTCCTGTAGCATTTGACTGTTTGTTACACCGCAAACTTTCTTTGCTGCTTCTGTAATGCAGAGTTTTAAGCCCTTCCAAGTCATTTCTTTGGCTGCTGTCATTTGCTCTTTCACTTCCATTAAGAATCATACCTTCAAGAGTAGAAAGGTTCAAGCAACTGATAGACTCCACACACCCACTTCACCACCACCAGGAGGTAAATCACTGACTATCTTCTCATCATAGCTTCGTCACAGTGGAACCCCTTAATCCAAAGCAGTCCACAAAACATAGGTTCGAGGTGTGGCAAAAGACTGACCGTATCCCACCCAATGAAGCTCTTCCTACACCTCAAGAGCATCTAACCAATGGAACATCCCTCTCTAGGAAAGACTGGTTCATACTTAACCAAGCTAGGTCAAAGGTGGGCAAAACATGGGACAACCTATTTAGATGGGGCCTCACAACAAGCGCTGAATGTCCCTGTGGTGAGCCCACCCAAACAATGGACCACATTCTCCATGAATGTTCCAGAGGCCCTACATGTACCGATGAAGATCTTAAGGATGCTAATGATGCCACTCTTACCTGGCTACGGCAGTGGCGTGATAAGATATGATGATGAAGAATCATACCAGTAGGTCTCCTTTCAATTTCCATGTTCTGATCCTTGATTTTTGCCAGATTTTTAGTTTGTCATTTCTGTGGTTTATCTACAAGTCAATTATCATAATCCGATGCTGTTTTACAGCTACCTCACCTTGGGTACTTATGCAGTTTTCGATATTCTTCTTGTCACTTTCTTGTACCCATGAAGTACCAGTCAATCTGACTGGTATACATTGTACTTTAAGTTATATGATATTTTTTTTCTTCATGAAGTAATTGTTAGCAAACACCAAGTCCAGCCCTTGTGCCACCTCTAGAATACATGCTCCTGTATACGTCCAGTCTATGAAGTATATGCTGAAACTATATTGACCACTGCTCCTTAAACCACAGCTTGTACTAGCACAAGTCAATCATTATGCCTGATTACATCCACCATAGTGCCCTTCAGGTCTGGATCTAGTATAATGCCAACACTTCTTTTATTTGTGTGACCACTGCAGAAAACTATACCCTAGCCTTCTGGCACTTTGTCCTGTCCATTTCATTTCATGAATACACAAGATGTTATGTATAGGAAGTAAAAATAACATACTATTTTTAAACTCATTTTATCTAATTCAGCATTGTGGGGAGGAATAAAAATTAGATAAGTGCACAATAAGAGGCCTGGAACTTGAAAGTTCCCCTTACAAAAGGGGCATAACAGTTGAAGTGAACTTGTTACTGTCCAAATAAGTGCACAGAGGCAACTAAGGAGGCTAATACAACATTAGGTTATATAGCATGCTTTGTCAGGTAAAAATCAAGAAAGATTTTGTTTCTAAATACCCAATTAAATGCAAAGACTAAAGAAACAGCTGAAATTGATAAATAATGAATAATAAAAGGCAACACTGAAAAGATCACAAGAAAGTAAAAAAATTTAAAAATTTCAACTTAGAGGAATAAAAGAACTTTTGGAAAATCAATAGAGAAATTTAATGACTTGTTAGTGAAACCAAAACAAATAGCAAGCAATCTCGAGTACTACTCTAGTATGGGAAGGGAAAGTAAAACAGAGCTTAAGAAATCTATGAGACGCACTAAAAAAGAGTAACTGAAAATGAGAGGTAAACAGCAAATTAACTAAATAAATATTGTACACAAATAAGTGGAATGTATCAGACAGCAGTTATAAATTTTGCTTGAGTTTCAAAAATTATTTTGACCTTTAATAGGGTTTTAGAAGTCAAAGAATCTTATGGTCCATTTTGGTGCTTCATACAATCTTGAAAATAAGTTGAATTCTCCCAAAGTTTAGAAACACAGGCTCTCTGGAGCTCAGCCAAAGTGACCATCAGGTTCTTGTTCCCTTCTCTTAACAACAACAATGTATTTCTTATATAGCCTAAAATCTCACCTCAATGGACTTGAATGGGCCCTGTTTTTTTAACAGACTCTCAGCCTTGACTCTCTAAGAAGACAAGAAATAACTCTCAAAAAAACTTTTAGGAAAAAAATGGAAAAAATCTTGGGGAGGGCAATTCCGGGAGAGACTCCCTATCAGGTTGGTTAGGTGTGAAAGAAGAAGGTATCTAAATGAAATACTGGGATAACTTGGCCATTATATAACTATTATGAACTACAAAGTATCTAAGCACAATAGTACCAAAAATACTCAAAATGCTTACAAGAGGGGGGATACTATCAACATCTGGCTAGATACACAAAGAATCTTTATAAATAAAAAGATTAATATATGCTTTAAGGAGCATGAAGAGACAGAAGGCAATCTCTTCAAAATAGGAAATCTTAAAAGCAAACAAAGTCCCAACACACAATATAAGAAATAGTCAAAAAACTGAGCAAAAATCCATTAATCCCAAAATCCCAAAAATAATCATAAATCCAACAAAATTCATCAACGCTAGCTCATTCAATGAACTGCAAGGGACTGTGGGTTTTCGGCTGCCTTTATAGGTCTTAAGGCAGTCCCTCAAATTGATGGACAGTTGTCCCCACCTCTTAGGGAATCACCCACAAAACACAGAACATATAACAAAAGATAATGTGACATGTACAAACTACATTTTCATCAATATTATCAAATAAAAAACAAACAATTATCAAATTTGTAATAACAATATTATCAAATAAAAAACAAAATAGACATTAATGAGATTCTTAAGTCCCATTTGGATTTTGGGGGTTTCGGGACCCTAGCTGAAACATGACATTAACCATACAAGCTTGATGGATTAAATGGTCTCTTGTCATTTGTCAAGCTTTTTGTGCTGTCATGCTCTTAAACTTTATGTACTAATTTGTATAGAAAATTGGATACTATCTATATACAGTATATTATTATACTGTATATACATATAGATACTTCACAGCTATTGATATAGATACTTATCATATATATATATATATATATATATATATATATATATATAAATATATGTAATTGTGTTGTCATTGTTATGAGTGTTGCTGTCATATATATATATATATATATATATATATATATATATATTTACCAAAATACCCGCGCTCCGCAGCGGAGAAGTAGTGTGTTAAAGAGGTTATGTAAACATATATATATACATAAACATATATACATATATATATACATATCTACATATACACATATATATACATATACACATCCACATATACATATATATATATATATATATGTAAATTTGTATACTGTATCTATATATATATATAGATATATATAGATATAGATATATATATATCTATATCTATATATATCTCTATATCTATATATATCTATATATATATCTATATCTATATATCTATCTATATCTATCTATATCTATATCTATATATATATATATATATATATATATATATATATATACTGTATATATACATATCTACTTATTGGCTCCTGTATTTAGGATATAGCGGGTTGGATAATGGATGGATGGACATCTGTATGCATAGCCCTATTTGCCCGTTTTCGTTTTTTTTCTTTCTTCAGTAATATTTCAGTAAACCCGGAGCTTGTCAGTTCAAATCCTGGTACTGACACCACTGTGTGACCCTGAGGAAGTCACTTCACCTGCCTGTGCTGCAAAAAACAAAAGTAATGTAACAAATTGTACCTCAGATGTTGCAAGTTGCTGGAATAAAGGCATAAGTAAAATAGATAAATATGTATTATACACATAGGAACTATTCATTTATTTTCAGTTAAGTCATCTGCAGCAAACTTTTATAAATGAGGGTTTCTCATTTTTAGATGTGCAAACTGTTTCTTCTTCATTGACGTTTTCTCTTGGAGAGCTTTTTTCATTTCATTGAAAATTAAAGCAGCAGCTGCCAAAATATGTAGCTTTCTTATTAATTTTTCAACATTGTGTAAAATAAATTTATAAAGTAACATAAAAGGTTTAAATACTGGTTATCCTTTTACACTAAAATATTACTAAAGAGATACAAAAAAAGTAAAATGGATATGTTCTTTTTCTTTAAGGAGATTAAATATTACTGAAGAAAGAAAAAAAAAATTAAACAGCCAAATGGGGCTATGCATACGAACTTAAAAGGTTTAAATAAAACAGAAATATATATTTTATTTTTACTTGCTTAACTTGTGGAGGGTGTATCCTGTAGCAAAGCCCTAACTTTTTTCGTGAAAGCCCGTTTCAGTCAATAAGTCTTAAAAAAGGTGTAAAGATATTGACAATAAGCTAAGCAAACCCAGGAAGATATGGAATCGTTTAAATCAAGTATCATTACATCTTCCTTTCTTAAAGAGAAGTAAGGCAGTACTTATAAGCTTACATATTTATATATAGACATACATACATATATATATATATATATATATATATATATCTATATCCGAAGCCGTGCAAGCACACTCTTGAGAATGCAACGTATAGTTGTACAGAAGAAAAGCAATCTTGCCTCAAATGAATGGCAACCTTTTGTAAGTCTATGAACTTAATTTAAACTTTAGGTTTACACGGTGCTTTCTTTCCGAAGTACCTGCACTCATGAATATGTCTGTATGTGTCAGTCGGTCAAATCCACGCACTTCGCACCGGCGAAGTACCGCTTTTAAATTTTTATTAAGAAGAAAAGAAAACCTTTTTAAATTGAGGGAAAATATACTAATAACAGTTTGTTAAGGATCTGTTTTTTTGTGAAGCTGCCTTCACTCGAGTGATCACTTCGACCTGACTTGGTGGCCAACTATAAGCGTTACCTGGTAGGTAACCACCCATACAATAAGATTGTGAATCAGACTACGAATGCCGTGAATGTAATTACCCCGATCTACATGTTGTCAAATAAACGAACCACACGCCGTGGCGCGGAATGTAATTACCCCGATCTACATGTTGTCAAATAAACGAACCACACGCCGTGGCGCAATTTTAGGGGCTTCGCCTGTAGCGCTGACGTCCGAGGTTCGATTCCCGTAAGGGAGTGAAGTGAGCGGCTGGTTACCTACCAGGTAACGCTTATGGTTGGCCAGCAAGTGAGGTAACATCAGCCACGGTGCCTTCAGTTGTGAGAAGCAGATCATAGAATAGTTTACTGTCAAATAATGCAAAGAGTACGCGACACGTCTTTCCCCCTTATTCTTGGCTCATCAGGCGTACACACTCACTGCACTCGCTTACGGTAATCGAACCTCGGACGTCAGCGCTAGAGGGGCTTCGCAGCGGTGAAGTATTGCTTTTAAATTTTAATTAAGAAGAAAAGAAAACCTCCGAGGTTCGATTCCCGTAAGGGAGTGAAGTGAGTGGCTGGTTACCTACCAGGTAACGCTTATGGTTGGCCAGCAAGTGAGGTAACATCAGCCACGGTGCCTTCAGTTGTGAGAAGCAGATCATAGAATAGTTTACTGTCAAATAATGCAAAGAGTACGCGACACGTCTTTCCCCCTTATTCTTGGCTCATCAGGCGTACACACTCACTGCACTCGCTTACGGTAATCGAACCTCGGACGTCAGTGCTAGAGGGGCTTCGCAGTGGTGAAGTATTGCTTTTAAATTTTAATTAAGAAGAAAAGAAAACCTTTTTAAATTAAGTCTTAAAAAGAGGTGTAAAGATATTGACAATAAGCTACGCAAAACCACCAAGAAAAGCAATCGTTTAAATCAAGGCGCGAGTCGAAAAACACCATCCCATAATATTAGTTAACGATTAACACATTTGTATATGTATTGTAAGCATACAATACAACTGATAATATGTTGCGCTTATTTATCTGGTGTACCGACATTTTTGCGCGTTTAACGTCTGAAATCTAACATGGTTTGTGCCCTTCAGAATGAAAACAGTTTGCATTTACCTTTTTAGTAAAACGCGAGCTTTTAAGCCTGAGAAATCACCCCGTAAATGCACACGTTTAATTGCACATGTGTTAATGTGTATGCTTACACAGTATTAAAAGACACTCAAAAATTAACGTCATTTACCTTCGTTCCCGCGTTTGACTCGTGCTGTAAATCTCTTCCTTGTTTTCAGTTCACGTGATTACGTAGGAGGCGTGATGACGCGATACGTGACTCCGCCTCCTCCATTAGAGTATATGGACAAAAAACATGTTCCAGTTATGACCATTACGCGTAGAATTTCGAAATGAAACCTGCCTAACTTTTGTAAGTAAGCTGTAAGGAATGAGCCTGCCAAATTTAACCTTCCACCTACACGGGAAGTTCGAGAATTAGTGATGAGTCAGTCAGTCAGTCAGTCAGTGAGGGCTTTGCCTTTTATTAATATATATATATATATATATATATATATATATTGTGATACGCTGCCCAGACACAGACAGATGGACACCATTGTACAGTCCACCACACATTTATTAAACATGATTTAAAGTCCAATAAAGTGCACAAACCCAGTGCCTCCAGCACCAATCTCCCCCAAAGTCCAGGCTTTCACTCTCTCTGCCTGCTCTCAGGCCACCTCCTCTTTCCTGCCTCCAAAACCTTGTCCACTCCTCACCCGACTCCAGTCCTCCTTTGCAGGGAGGCGGCCCCTTTTATAAGCCCAGATGGGCTCCAGGTGATCCCCGACACTCCCTAGACACTCCCCTGTGTGGCGGAAGTGCCAGCTGTATTCCCGGAAGCCCTCCGGGTGCTCCCAATCTTCTTCTACCCAGCACTTCCTGGTGTGGCAGAAGTGTTGGGGTCCCGGGTCCTTCAGGCATAGGGGCGCCTCCTGGTGGAGACCACGGGCCCCTACAGGGTTGGGCTTCCAAGCCCTGCACGCGTGGCCCCTAAAGGAACCAGGGCAGTCGCCCTCTCGTGGTCTGGAGGAGGCATGAGCCCTCCTCCTGTCCTCCTGGGCATCCCGGCTGGGCACCACCCCCAGCCGCGTGCCACAGTACCCCACCGCAAGCTGAGACCCCTGGGACCAGCGGCCAATCCCGCGAGGGCAGGTTTTCCTCTGCGGGAAGCCGACACACTTCGTTCCAGGGCCCGGTCCTGTAAAAAAGAAGACAGAACAAGGGGCGGAGACACTGCCCTGACGCCGCCACTCGGCGTCTCTCTGATGTCTATAAGGGCAACGCTCCCCCCTTTGACCGGCACCCCAGTGCTTGCCAGCTCGGCCCCCCTTTCGTGGCACCCTTGACCCTCGTGGTGGGACACCGGACGGGACCGCACGCGCGCCCGTCTCCTCAGCCTTCCGTGCGTTTGCCCTCTGCACCCGCCGAGGGCGGCCCTTCTCCGAACGTGAGCATCCTGCCTCACGTTTGTCCTTATCGGAGGAACCGGCATTCTTCCCTCGGCTCCCCCTTTCACTCTTGGACGCGGTGACGGACTGAGTCTCCTTATAACATAGAAAGAGACCCCGTCGCGTCTGCGTCCCTTTAACTCGCCTCGAGGCTGCGGTCGGCTTAGGGCAGAGGGCGTTAGGACCCAGGGCACTTAGCAGCCCACATCCTGCTAGCACCCCCGCCCTGCACGTAGCACTCACCACCACATCTCCTGTAGGAGATCCCCCTTTCGGACTCCGATCACGGGGTTTACGGATCCTTTCAGTGGGACCTCCAACATGCTGTATGGGATCGATTATACCTACCGTTCCCGCTGTACCTCTCCGGCCAAAGGTTTGCTCGCCGCACTGTTCCGTCCGCGCTTCCAGCGCCTCCTCTGACGTGACTGGCTTCCCCTCCAGCTTCTGCTCCCCAGCACGGAGGGCACATAGTACCTGTGGATGCGACTCCACAGAACACTGATCAACCACCAGCGCCTGTAGAGCCGCAGACATGGACAAAAGTACAGCCAGCAGTGAGCCTTCCTTATTGTCAGCTACAGCTGCTGGCTGCTATTTGGGGCCCTTCTCCTCTGGCCCAATCGGGTGTCTCCTGGCCACGAGATGGACATTCCCTGGTCCCGCATCTCTACTGTCATTGGCGGGTACACAGGACACACCATCCAATCCCATGCCTTCCACGGGGAGGGATTCCTGGTCCAGCGCCATTTTGGCTATTCTCCCCCTGGTGTGTCACCATTCTGGCTCTTGGAGTTGCAGCTCCATGCTCTCCTCGGCTCTCTCAACTGCTGCCTCCGCGCGGTCGATGGCCGGTGGACCGGCACGCCTCTGCCCCTGACGCGGAACCGGGCAGTCCCTGCCAACAACAAAAGATACAAGTCCGACCCCGCAGGGCCGACCGCCGTTAGGCAGGGCACTTACCTCCCGGATCCTGTCCTCCAGCCCTATCTGCTGCGCTTGGGCTTGCGTGTCTGCGCTACCGTCCTGGCCGCCGCTTCCAACAGCGCATCGGTTGGAGCCTACTGTACTCCAGCCACGCCCGTTGGCACTCCTCCGCACCCAGGGATCAGAGCCTTTCTGCAGACCGAAGGCGCTTCCAGGGGAGAACCGCTCCTGCGGAGTTGTGCGTGCGTCGCTCCCGTGGCGCATGTGGGGGTGCTGCTGCTGCACTGGGCCCCTCACAGAACATTTGTTGGATGCAGGTCCCCGCCTTGAACCAGGCGGAGCATCCTGCCGACTACGCCACTGTGATACGCTGCCCGGACACAGACAGACGGACACCATTGTACAGTCACCACACGTTTATTAAACATGATTTAAAGTTCAATAAAGTGCATAAACCCATTGCCTCCAGCACCAATCTCCCCCAAAGTCCAGGCTCTCACTCTCTCTGCCTGCTCTCAGGCCGCATACTCTCTCCTACCTCCAAAACCTTGTCCAATCCTAACCCGACTCCAGTCCTCCTTTTCAGGGAGGCGGCCCCTTTTATAAGTGCCCGGATGGGCTCCAGGTGATCCCCGACACTCCCTAGACACTCCCCTGTGTGGCGGAAGTGCCAGCTGTATTCCCGGAAGCCCTCCGGGTGCTCCCAATCTTCTTCCCCCCAGCACTTCCTTCAGGCATAGGGGCGCCTCCTGGTGGAGACCACAGGTCCCTACAGGGTTGGGCTTCCAAGCCTTGCACCCATGGCCCCTAAAGGAACCAGGGCGGTTGCCCTCTCGTGGTCTGGAGGAGGCATGAGCCCTCCTCCTGGGCGTTCCGGCTGGGCACCACCCCCAGCTGCGTGCCACAATATATATATATATATATATATATATATATATATATATAGTGAAATGAACAGCCTTGACACACACAAACAGGTTTGGGGTAGCCACCCATATATTGTCCCTTGCTGTAAGAGGGTTTAGAATGCAATGAGTCGAGTCCTGAACTGAACTGAATTTCTCTTTAAAACATGGCGGCTTTAAACAGGAAGTGACGTTCTTTGGGGCGCCAGAATTGGAAGTGATGTGATTATGTGTGAATCAGGCAGGTTTCCCTGGTTTTGGTCTGTAGGGACAACAGAAGAGGGTTTAGTGCACCCCGCCACCCCCCTGGCCTGGTGTGGAATTACCTTCACTTGGTCCATACAGCTCCCTCCTACTTGCACGTGTGTGTACCTATCTGTGAGGTCGTGGCACCAGGAAATGGCATCGGCATTAGCCTGCAGTACATCTCGATGATAAACGACTGAAAACTTGTACGGCTGAAGGTCTAAAAACCACCTTGTGACTCGTCTGTTCGATTCCCTGTGTAAGGCCATGCACGGTAAAGGTGCATGGTTTGTTACCAGTGTAAACTCACAACCCAAATGGTACTACTTCTGCGGAGTAATCGCCCAGCAAGGTTCTCTTTAAACCAGGAGTAGGCAAAGTCGGTGTTGGAGAGCCACAATGGCTGCAGGTTTTTGTTCCAACCCAGTTTCTTAATGAGAGGTCAATTATTGCTGATGACATTTTGATGCTTCATTTTAGTGGTCTTGGTTGCTAAGTTTCCCTACACTTAATTGCTTATTTCAGTCTAAAACAACTGCATTCATGGTTTATAATGGCTCCTTATTAACAATAAGATGCAAGTGACAAAGGAGTTAGCATCTAACTTGTTCCCATTTAGACCTGTGTAGATTCATCGTGCAATATTTGGTTTAATAAAACACTTAAGAGAAAAATCAAACAGACTGAAAATGATCTGTTTGGGCTTCAAATCACTTATTTGATATCCTTGGAAAGGAAAAAAATCTATGATATAAAAACCCAACATTGCAGACTAACAAGCCATAAAATTAAATAAGGTCTGAGATTGGCAAGGATTGGTTTCAATTAAGTAGTTGGGTTGGAACGAAAACCTGAAGCCACTGCAGCCCCCAGGACAGACGTTACCTACCCCTACTTTAAACCAAAAAAGGCAGCAGTGAGCATTCAAACTAGTAAGCAAAACAAATACAGTTTCTCCAAGACTGTAAGCCAAAAATACAACAACTTTACTAGAATAATACATATTTACAAATAACTAATAACCCACCGAGAGCTTGGAATAATTTTAATGTGAAAGTTCTTACTTAACAGAGAAACTTCAAAAATGAGAGGAGCCCCTCACAACTTTCATGCTAAAAATACCATCACCTAAATTTAGGCAGTGCTCCTTCTGATACATTAAATAAATGTAAAAAATCCTTACTTCTACCTATTAATGATCTCTGTTGACAAGGCTCCCTTGCTTTTTCGATACAAGTGTCCTGTAGGCTTAGCTATTTAGGAACAGAAATATCCACTTACAGACATGTCCTCTTGTAAGTATTGCCGAGTACTCACTGATGCCGGAGCCTCTGTTACAGGTTGGCCAAAACTCTGTCTCTCTTTTCAGTCTTCCATTGCTATTATTAAAATGAACATTATCCATCAAATTAAGTTAATCATTTCCATGTTACCTCTTCCAGCTCTGCCAGATACTGGTCTGAAGTAAAATCTTTGCTTTCCATCTTTTTGTGGAATGGCAAAATACCACCCTACAAACATTCCAGTTTAATGAGATGCAGGCAGAGTGCTGGAGTGTCCCTTCCTCACATTAAGTTCATTCACCCAGTGCCCTGTCTGGTGCTGATTTTGTGCTCCTTCTCATCCATCTGCATGGCTCCTTATGGAAACTCACCTGGCCTACCCTTGTTTATTGCAAGATATACTGTCAGACTTGTTAAAGCAAAAACTGTTAAGGTCGTCTTTAGGGTTGATGCTGTCTTATACTATTGATTTATGGCATCATGCTGGGAAATTTTTAGCCTCACAATAAAATGGCATACCCGTTGGTGGCAAGGCTTGCAATTTTCCTCTCTGTCAGTACCATGGAGTCAACCTTCTTGGTGATTTTTTTTGATAGTTCAGGCCTTATGAAATTCCAGTCTCTACAGTCTTAATTATATTTTCCTAGTTCTTCCTTTTTCTTTAATTTGAAACTTTGATCAATGTTCAGGGTATGTGGCATCTCTTTATCTGACCCGACTCTTTTGCACCCACTTTTTTACTTTGTTTTGCTCCTTTTTTCCATTAACGAAGCCTGTCTCCACTCTTCAGTTTTTCTCTATAAATCTTCTACAAAACTCCTCCTTTACTCTCACAATGGTCCTGTAATCTTACTCCACTGCCTTCACCTCTCTGCTGCCAAATAAGAGTATGAGATTTTGTTCCAGCAACTCTAACTACCAATTCATGGAACTCAAAATAATTCCTAGACTTGACTCCACTCTCCGTAAATGTTTTCTCATGGATGTCACTCCTGATTCACTTTGTCATTTATGTTTCTTCAGTTTACCTGGCAACTTCTCCATATGTTTTGGGATTGCCATGACATTTTCTCTTTCTGGTTAGAGATAAGCCAGTTTATGTCTTCCTTTCTGTCTGTAAACATCATTCCTATTCCTCAAACTCTACTTCTTTTGGACCTTCCAAAGCTTTCTCTCACCTCTCACCAGTATGAACTGCTCCGTCTTGGCACCACAGCAGCTAAATTACTTCTTGACTCTTGATGGAAACCTCTGAAGCTAATTTCTTTTGACAATTGGCAATCTTCCTTTTTTAATCTAATTCTTTTGGAATTGTCTACGTCTTTGATTAATGGAGCATACTTTGAATCCATTGAGAACTGGAGTTTTAACAACAAAAACCTTATTATTCGATAGCCATTGACATCACGGTAACTGCACACTTAGGGTCATGTGGTGGTGTGCCTGATGTTTTTGTTACTTAATTATTTCCCTCTTCTTCATTTTTGTATTTTGTGAATTTTTGACTCTGCTGCTAATCTCAATCCTGGGGGCTTTGTGGAAGGGTTACTCGGTGACATTTGGGTAATTTAAAAAGTTTTCCACTTTTCAATTGACCTCATTTATGTGTCTGTTAGATCAATAAAAAATTACTACAAAAAAAAAAAAAAAAAAAACCAATGTCAGGACAAATTACATGGGTTTGCACTTTAATGCACAGTGTTTATTTTTTATTAAATATTATTGTGCATTTCATTTTATCATTTATATAAATGTATATAGTGCTCTAAAATGTAAATCTGAAGTTTGTTACATAAAAATAGATTGAGTTGCAGAATAACATTCTGGTAATACATTGCCTCAGTGAAGAATGCTTTATGAAAATCGACAAAGGCAGCAAAGGAACTCTGTCGACATTCTCGTCTGCACTCTGTGGGAACCCTCAGTGCCAGGACATGGTCAATGGTAGAATTCTTAGGCATAAAACCAGACTGCTCCGTTTGCTGGTAAGGACCAAGTGATCTCGGATCCTATTGCAAGGACCTTACCTGGGCCTGAGAGCAGTGTTATCCCCCCGTAGTTGACGCAATCCAGGCGATTACCCTTTTTTTTTTTTAATTTTAGGTGTATGATTAACTGTTGTATGTATGTCGATTATGTAAGTTATAATTGGAGAGTCACCAAAACTGGAGTTAAATTCCTTGTATGCGTGCATACTTGGCCAATAAATCTCATTCTGATTCTGATTCCCTTTCCAGATAGGGACAACAAGTCTCTTTTTCCAGTCAGTTGGGATGACACCCGTCTCCCAAATCTAAGCAAAGATTACTTGCAATGCCAGGAGGACAGCCTTACACCCAGCCCACCACAGATCCTTGCAGCCTTCCCTGTTCACCACCTGTGCAATCTGTGTGAGACTGGGTGGTGTTCAGCTAATCGGAGGATCAGCCTCAAGAACCGTGAACCCAAAGATTTCCAATGTCTTAGACAGAAGATCTGCTTTAAACGGCTGTTCAAAGCAGGTCACAAATGCAGCGTAATAATAGTGAATGCATAAATTTACGTAATTTGAATATGTCTACCTGTGAATTATTTCAGCAATAAAGGACAAAAAAAAACAAAATACAAGTGCATTTGCAGTCACAAAAACTGAAAATAAAAATCTGTATCACATGTACCAAACATTTTGAGCACAGCGTTCAGTAAAGGCTATCAAGGATTTCTGTTAAGAAAATCTTAACATAAACAAAATGAATTAGAGAACTTTTCAAAATCTAGACAGTTAAATATAATAGTGTACACAAAGTACATACTTCTCATTTATTTTATCATGTCTATTATACATAAATACACACATGTAAAAATATTGCATGTACAGTATAAACAGAAACATCAAATTACTTTAGTATGATATATCAAAAAAGGTTCAAATCCAAGGTCAGTTGTCCATTATGAGAAATGAGAGAGGTAAATAACAGAGTAAATCACAGTGCTTCACAAATAAATTCCTCATTGGTAATTAAAGCAAGGCTGGCCGGGTGCTCTGTTATCAGCTCATCAAATTCAATGCTCATCTAGAATAACAGATCCACATCTGCAGTCATTATAGCATGCCAGATAAATCAATCCACTCAACGATGCTTTGAGCCATCTCTGCTTCTATTATCTACCTAGATATTTATTTCCTTCTGACACTTCTGACATTCTATTTACTGTAGGCAAATGGAACTCATATGGCACCTTGTAATGGCTTAACCAAACCCCATTGTAAGACAGTTCTTGATAAGACTGATGTATGCAATAAAACAGGTTTATAGTGACTTTGCAAGCTATTAATTTCTCTCCTCTAAATATATTGTTTTAGATATTTGTTTGGTTTTCTATCTTGCTTTTGACAAATATTTCCTTTATAAAATTATTTAAGTAGCTTTTTCATTGAACAACACAGGCAATTTCTTTAAATTCTTTATATCATGGTGCTCTTATAAAATTAGCCAGAACTCTTTTTACGTCATTCAATAATCATTTTAAACAGGTTTGAATAAATATTCTTTGTGCTTTCTCTTTGATCATTTTATTATCACAAACTTACATATAAATGTATTTATTAAATGTTCTAACATTTAAATAACATGCTTAATCTGGAAATGTTTAAATTATATTGTAATGCCCCTTGTTATTTTATTCTTTTTATCCTATTCTTGTTTAGGTAGGAATGTTGTGAATAATCACCATGAAAGTTTATGGATAAAACATAAAACAAATGCACATAGCAAAAAGTTTTCCTAGTTCATATTATTGAGTAGTAAAGGATTATACAGTATACTTACATTTCATCCATTTAGAAATGGCACAAAGTCTCAAGGATCCAGCATCATGGGTTAAAATACCTGACTGATGTCACATGCCGAGGGGTTTCTTTTGGGTGCTCTCATTTTCCCAAGCTGGAGTGTACATGGATGTGCACATATCTGCTCTTTGATGGACTGCTGCCTTGGGTGCTTTCTGCCTTGCACATTCTTTGCTATCAGGATTTGCTTCAGGTGTATGCTCAATATTTTCACATAACATTTTAAACTAAAGCTAAAAGCAAACTTGATACATTTTTGTATGTCAAGTATCATTAGAACAGTTATATTTAACTTTTTTCTAGCCTCATTCTATTCTTTTACTTTTCTTAGCACCACTTCAACCTATGGCCAGGCACCTTCAACTAGCTATGGCACATTAACAGATCAGCAGATAAACAGCAGCATCATTATAGATTTATGCTACTATTATTGATCTTACTGTTGAAGCTATTATATCATTTCACTGCTCGGAAAAGCTGTCTTAAATATCAGCTTTAACAGCGTCGTCTATCTACTTTTAACATGCTCAATGATGGAGTCATTATTCTAAAGGTAAAAACAGTATAGGACATCGTATACAGTATGTCCCCAAGATTCACATAATTCTGGTGATTTGTTTTCATCTTCAATTTTGGTATCAAGTCTTTCTCTACATTTATGCATTTCTAATTTTGTGTTTTATATACTTTCTATATGGATTACTATTATACCATTTGCTGGTCTGTTCAGTATTCAAACCTTGTTTATTTCTAAAAAATACTACACTGTAGGAATGTTTTTTTCAGAGATTCCCTACAGCTCTAATCAGAGAAGAGGATATATTCCTGAAGGCAATGTACAATGGACTCAAAGTATATTGACCCCTTCACTTCCTGGTCATTTTATTCTGTTGTAGATTTAATTTTAAATAGATAAATGTTCTATCTTTGCCAATCAATCTACACTCAATAATCTATAATGACTAAATGAAAAATTGATTTCAGAAAGGTTTACAAATTATTAAGAAATGAAAAACTGAAATCCTTTTTTCATATCATAAGTACAGTAATACCTCCTCCATCGCGGGGGTTGCGTTCCAGAGCCACCCGCGAAATAAGAAAATCCGCGAAGTAGAAACCATATGTTTATACGGTTATTTTTATATTGTCACGCTTGGGTCACAGATTTGCGCAGAAACACAGGAGGTTGTAGAGAGACAGGAACGTTATTCAAACACTGCAAACAAACATTTGTCTCTTTTTCAAAAGTTTAAACTGTGCTCCATGACAAGACAGAGATGACAGTTCTGTCTCACAATTAAAAGAATGCAAACATATCTTCCTCTTCAAAGGAAACAGAGAGGAAAGCTTTTTAAGTATGCGAAGCACCGCGGTACAAAGCTGTTGAAGGCGGCAGCTCACACCCCCTCCGTCAGGAGCAGAGAGAGAGAGAGACAGAGAAAAACAAAGTCAAAAATCAATACGTGCCCTTTGAGCTTTTAAGTATGCGAAGCACCGTGCAGCATGTCGCTTCACTAAGCAGCTGCACAGAAGGTAGCAACGTGAAGATAATCTTTCAGCATTTTTAGACAAGCGTCCGTATCGCCTAGGTGTGCGAACAGCCCCCCTGCTCACACCCCCTACGTCAGGATCAGAGAAAGGCAGCGCAAGAGAGAGAGAGAGAAAGTAAGTTGGGTTTCTTCTCAGCCATCTGCCAATAGCGTCCCTTGTATGAAATCAACTGGGCAAACCAACTGAGGAAGCATATACCAGAAATTAAAAGACCCATTGTCCTCAGAAATCCGCGAACCAGCAAAAAATCCACGATATATATTTAAATATGCTTACATATAAAATCCGCGATAGAGTGAAGCCGCGAAAGGCGAAGCGCGATATAGCGAGGGATCACTGTATTCAAACCCTTAATTGAGTACTTTGAAGAAACCCTTTTAGTCCTTACAGGTTCAAAATTAAATCGAAGACACAGTAAGGTATGCAGAAAGTGAAGGGGTCTAAATACTTTCTGGATCCACTGTATGCTTTGTGGTAGAGACATTGTTCTAAGTGAATATATTTATGCTCATATGCAAAAACTAGGCATGGACATTTGAGGCAACCTCTTACCTGATAGCATCATGTTAGTTTGTCTCCGATTTCTCCCAAGCATTATGAGGAAGCAGGTGTAGGCATTGACATAGGCTTTGAGGAGCCCGGTGCTACAGTAGCAGAAGAAAACTTTGACTCAAGGTAAGATGCCAGTGAGAAGTCTTCATATTCACCTCAATCATCAAGTAAAGTGCTACCATCTTTCATCTTCATCTACAATAAAATCTGTGGACAATATGCTCCCACAACAAGATTCAAAAGGTAATATAAAAATGTATCAGAATTGAAAGATTTTAATTATTGCTATGAAACAGGAGATCAAATACCTGAAATATGTAGAACATAAAATTGAGTCTAAAAATGTGATTTATGCTCAGCTAGAGGATATTACATACAGTACATGTTAACATCCTGCATTGAAACAGTGGAACAGATGTCATCTGAGACAAATCATAGTCACTACTTTGGAAATTGCTAGAGTACTTGATATTCCTGAGAGACCAAAATGAACACCCCACTAAGATTCTTCACAGATACTTGGGTATTATTTTTTTTTTTGGTTATAAAAAATAGCAAGAAATTGTAACAATTTAAATATGACCAAAATTTATGTCTACTATAAACAGATGCAACTGTTATATATTTTGTTCTCCTGTTTATTAAAAAATGTGTGTCTTTGCGTGTACTCTTTATGTCATTAGTAATTTACTATATAAAATTTAAAATTGAATTTACCTCTGAACTTGTTACAGCATTCTGAACCCACACTAAGTGAAGAGCACGATGCAAAACTATACTGAACTGAACTGAATTAAATATAGTAAAAGTTTATGTTCATGCTCCTAGGTCAGTCATGTCCAAAGACAACTGACATCATGTATGCTCCTCAAGACTTCCTTCATCACTTCCATCTTGGCCTCTATAAAAAAGACTCCTAAGTAGTCATTAGTTAGGTACAGCAACCATAGAAGACAGAATTCTATATACACAAGCATACCTCTTTTTCTATAAAATTGATCACATATACAGTATATACTGTACATACGTATACTACTTATCACTTTCACTCCTCATATCCTGATAGGGATCATGTTGGCAGCATAGTGAGCTGAACAGTCATGGCCACCATATTTAGAAAGGTCTTTCAACCTCTCTTGTGGGATTTCTAGTCACTCCCAAGTTACTTAAGATATATTATCCCTCCAGAATGTCTTGGATGTGCCACAGGACGTCTTCCATTATGCAAGCTTTACACATCTTCTAAAAGAAGCTCTTATTTAGTTACTACATCACTCTATTATAATAAAAAAATCTTTGGTCAAGACATGATCTTCTCGGAGAGACACTTTGACGTCCCGCGAGACTAGACTTTATAACGTTTGGAAGCAGGACCCGTGAGACGGTGACTTTTGCACGTCACGCCCAACTTACAATCAATTTAAAACAAGATCACGGACATCTAACCTCTCAGTTGTTGGAATGCTTTTGGCAGACGTACTTCATGTGCTCCCAGCTCTTAAAAATTTCATACGTTCTAGATGGCACGTCATCGACTAAGCAAAGAAGAAACAGCAGCATGTCGAAAAAGACACAAAAGCATTGGAGAGAAAAGAATGCACAAAAGAACAATAATAATCTATGTGCAAATTCAGAAAATAAGGAAAGTAATAATCAGCCCGGACCAAGTGGAATTGAAAACTTTGTAGGTCCAATCGGAGGTCAGAAATAAAAGACTTCATAAAGACATTCAAAAAAGTTGGCGCGATACACATGCAGAGCAGGTTAGAGAGTAAGAAAGTAGGAAAATTCGAAAGTATCAAAAGAAAGATAATAAAGATTGCATTATCACAAACAAACAGAAATTCTAAAAAAAATTGACCATACAATATGAGTATCTGTGGTCCTGCAACCAGAGATGATCATGGATAAGCAATGCAACATAGAATCGAAAGAGTGTGTAACAATTCCCATGAAAATAACAATCTCTTTAAATTGTATATCCAGTTAACCAAACCTGGGGGTGAGTGAGTGAAGCGAACAGGGGGCAGAGCCCCCTAGTAACCAATAAATTCAACTTACTGTTCTGGTTCTAATTTAATGTCCTCCTATACTGCTCAATTTTTTACCTTATCACTGACCTTGTGCAGGAATCTCATTTTAACCACTATGGTCTCATTCTTTCAGTTATTTTTCAGAGCTTGTGACCATAGGTATGAACGAGGATATACATTGACTAGTATATTGAAAGCTCAATTCTAGGGCAAGACTTGTATTTGATTCCACAGGCTGGTACAACATCCACAAAACTGCTTCCTCAATTTCAAGATGTATCCCCTGTACTACAAGACCTTAAAGTACTTAAACTTATTTATACAGAGCATCTTCTCTCCCATTAGTTAAAAAAGAACAGCCATACATTTTAGGGAGAGAAGCATGACTCTATATTTGGAGATTCAACCATATCACATTCAACTGCCATCCATTCCTGAGAGCACTAGAGATCACAGAAAAATGAAGCCAACAAAGCAACATCATCTTTAATCATCAGAGATGCAGACTTTAGGTTTTCAAACAGACATACTCTTCAAACCTTGGTTGTGCCTTCACATTTTATCACAGTTGAGGACATCTGGAAGCCGCCTTTGTTACTGATTGATTGATTGATTGATTGATTGATTGATTGATTGTTGCAAAAGAGATGACACAGGCTTGGGAGTTGGCATTCCGTTACTTTCTGACACAGCCAGAACTTCTCAAAGCGCACAACAACAATGCCTCACCTCCAAAGCTGTTTTCAATCGCTTCTCCTGACTTTAAAGAGGACCCTATTCCCATCCCTCTGCTCAGTCACCACCTGGCACCACCTTTAGCCATCCAAAATTATTTTTAGAGTTGATGAAGTCTTTGGACTTTGCAAGGTGATCATTCAACCTCACTTAAAGATATTTGTTCTACTTTAAACACTGATGATAACGATAAAGATAACAAGGTATCCTTGAATTAACCTTTAAGGAAAATAAGCACGTTTAGAAAACAATAAGAGTTATTTTATATCTGTTGATCCAGGTATGTTGGAATGCTGCATATCTTCATTTTTCACAGCAATAGAATGGAAGACATTTTGTTTCATACAAACAATGATGTTTCTTCATTAGAATATCTTTTTCAAAATCATCCACCATCATCAGTTTCTGTAGAAAGAGAATTTTGAAAATCAGTTGTATGACAAGTGTGAAAGGTTTCTTTAGAATGCTGTATTGTAGAGCTTTGTTTGATTCAGTAGTCAGTCAACGGAGATCTAAATTTTCTTTGGTTTGCCTTTATAGATCTTTTTCATGTTCATGTGCTTCCTTGTTTTGTTCAATGGAGAACCAAAGGAATTGTGAAGAATAGCTGTTTGAATATTTTTTGTCAATCTTTCTTCATTGTTTTAAAGTATAGTCTATACATCTCACATTTTCTAAGATTCTATGTCTTTTTAATAGCATGTACAATATATGTATATTAATTTCTTGTTCCAATTCTTATTTTTTATTTTGCACAATAAAAACATTTTGAATATAAATTAAATAGTTCAGCTGACTCAATTCATTCTTGTAAAAAAACAAGTTAATTCTCATTTGTTCAGGAAGGCATTTAACTGACCTTGACATTCTCATCCTTTCTTTCAGTTTACCCTCCTGTCCAGGTGCTCAGGATGATTTGCATTTATATCACACATTCTGACATTTGTTCAGGATTTTTGTAGCAGTTGTATTTTTTGTGTTTTATTGTGGCTTGGTGGCTGTTATTCTAATTTAAAGGTTCATGTTTCATGTATTTATCTTTATTTATTGTTTTATGATGATATTATTTTGTATCCAATGTTGGGTATTTGAACTTTTTTTCTGTATTTCTCTGTTGTGTATTCTGAAATTCTGTGAAGTACTTTAAGCATTGGAAAGGAATTATATAAATAAAATGTATTATTATTGATTTAGTTGATTAAAATGGTCCTTATGAAAAGAAACATCAGAGCAGAACTACTTGATGTTAACATAAAATTGGGCTAGCGGAAGCGCCTGAACTGGATTTAGTCTGAAAAAATCTAAGTAATTGTAAGAGCCAATCTTAGAAAGTTAAAGCTTTGAATTAGTGTTTGCTTGATTTGAATAGAATATAAATTTCTTTCATAGTCATAGACAATGGTGTTGTCTTTTCCCCCTGTAACTTAGTATGAGATAGAACTTTCTTGCTATAACTAAGATACAGTGTGATAATTGTTGTTTTGAATAGGTGTATAGGGCCTTAAAGACCCATTTTCAACATAGAAATGGGATAGGCATACAGTTTTCTGACCATTTTGAAATGGTTCAGAAATGTTTAGAAATGGTTTAACTGGATAAACTATCTTAAAGAAATGAAACAAGAATTTTAAGCTTTAAACAGAACTTTTCTTAACAGGAACTTTTCTTTTTTTTTTTTTTTTTGCTATATCAATTTTCTCTTTTTTGTGTGAACTGTTTTACTTTGAATTTTTACTAAAGCTTTTAAAAACGATTTTGTCTGTGGAGTCATTTTGACGTGTCAGGCTTTTGCTGAATCCCATTTTGTATACTAGAACTGCTAAACTTAGGGAATTTTTGGAAAACACAGCTACACTTTCTCATCAGAAAACTTGCCATCTGAAGGAGTTGAAATTCAACTGGAAACTACCATCCGAGGACTGAGGACGCTTGTGCTCCAGGACTCGTCAATGAAAGCAGAAGAACTGAACTACTGCAAGGTACTATGCCCTTATCTTCTATCTCTGCATGAACGCAAATGAAAACAAGGTCGCCATACCTGAATTTGAGAAGTTTTAAGAGACTGTGATATAATATAAGGCATTATGAACGATCGCTTTTGCTTTTGCCTGAGTCATGGAAGCCTTGCTGTAAAACTGTGATGTAGTTTTTGCTAGGAAACACGCTGTCAGAGATTAGAGCTACTATGAACATGGCAATGTCTAAGCATAGCTCAAGTGAAGTTGCTGGGAGTGATCCGAGTACGGACTCAAAGCCAGAGAATGTGATTAGGGATCTTAAAGGTAACATAAAGCAAACTTTCTGAGTTTATAGCTGAAATCAAAAGCCTTAAAGACATTCCGGAAAACCATGTAGCATAGAAGCTTGGAATCTTTCATGAGACACACAGTCAGGTCGAGGAGCTGAATAAAAGTCTATTATCCATGCTAACTAAGTAAAGAAGATGCAATCAAAAAACAGAAAACGACATTAGCAGAAAGCTCTAAGAACTGGAATGAATTTATTGACGCTACAGCGACATGGCTAAAACATACAAAGAGCACATTCATCTGACGAACAGTTAGTTAATCACTTGCAATTGCAAGAACAAATTCTGAGTACCGCGATCTTCCCAGCTGAAGCACGCTATCGATAATAAATGTGGCCTGTCATCCCAGCTAAGCACTACAGCATCTCCTGCAACAGTTGTAATCGAACAATCGACACTCGATAGAATCCTTCAAAGGCTGGATGAACTCGAGTCTCCCACAGGGGCACGTTCACAGACTTACAAACACGATCTTATTGACATGATCATTCAAAATCAAGCCAAATGTCAGAAAAATCAAGCTGAATGTCAGAATGCAGTCACTGAAATGGCTAAAACATTAACCCAACAAAAGATAGTTCCTGCCTCAGCACTGTCATGAAGTATCACACAGTCAGGTCCCTTTATTTTCATTTGACCCATTGGCTTATGCAGACTTTATTAGAGGCTTTGATCACGCTGTTGGGAATGTGCTAGAGAACCCTCAAGATAAATTAGATTATTTGATCCAATTCACAAGAGGTCCTGTCCAGGAATTGGTTAAAGGTTATGTGCGACTGCCATCAAGTCGAGGCTATGGAAAGGCCAGAAAGCAACTTGAAACTTACTATGGTGATGAAGTATTCATAGCCGATGCATACATGCAAAAGGCACTGCAGTGGCCTCAATTAAAGCAGAATGATGGAGCAGCCCTGAGAGAACATGCAGCCTTTCTTGATAGCTGTATGGACACCATGGCAAATGTAAGGAGTTGTGACGTATTCAACAAAAATCCAAATATTCATATAATAATCTCGAAGCTCCCATATTCTTTACAAGATAAGTGGCAAAGCTAGGCCTTTGAATTTAAACAAAAGGAATCCAGAAGGGCAGGTATTGATCACCTAATCACCTTTCTACATCATCAGGTAAGGATGATAATGGATCCCTTTAATGGAGATGTTTCACAAGGTAGCACAGAGAAAAAGGAATATACCGACAAGGGTATGACTCCACTGAAGTACGGCCAGAGGATCAGGAAGTATTTTCACTACAAGTATTTTCGATGCTGCTGAAAAGGGGACTCGAGAAACCTTGGTCATAAAGACTGTTACTGATGTCTGTGCATTTAAAAAGCCTTGTGTTTTCTTCAATCGCCAGCATACTCTTGCTGAATGCAGTAAAATCAAAGAACTGCCAGATAAAGGAAGAATTGACTTTTTAAAATCTAAAGGTTTTTATGCTTTCATTGTCTCAAAAAGGGGCATCTTAGTAAGAGTTGTAAAGAAAGACAAATCAGATGTGTTTTTTGCAGCACCTAGATATCCTGCATATCAAAAAGAGGTTGGAGGAACATTTATAGCTACAGCCAGTGTGGCAGCATTTACTGAAGGGGAAGCCGAGACTGGAACTTGTGCCTTTACCGGGGCCGGTGAAGAGTGTGCACTGTATGTGGTTCCTGTTAAAGTAAAATCTAAGAAGAGTGAAAGGTATGTAGAAACATACACCTTTATAGACCCTGGTAGTATAGTAACAATCTGCACTGACAAGCTCCAGAGACAATTAAACCTTCAAGGGAAAAGAACACAAGTATTCCTCAAAACTATGAGTAAATATGATAATAATTTAAAAATGATAACCAAATTCTCTGTCTTATCAGATTTGCAAGTCTGTGGTCTGAATGATGATGAATATATTGATTTGTTAAAGGACTATACTCAGGTCTCCATTCCAGTGAACAGAGAAAGTATTCCACTACAAGATGATATCAATAAGTGGACATATCTTAAAGAGGTATGTCTATCTCATATTGACCCTGAAGTTGATCTTTTAATAGGAATCAACAACCCAGAAATCTTCAAGCAGTTGCAAATCATACTTAGCCAAGGTGATGGACCTCATGCTGTGAAGACAGCACTTGGATGGGTGGTCAGTGGGCCATACAAAGAGACAGATGACCTTGCAAAACAAAGTGGTAAACTGCCCAAACATTCAGTCAATTGTGTGTCAATATCAGAAATTGAAGATATGTTGCTGCAACAGTATAACACAGATTTTCCAGGGCGTAGCTGTGAAGAGAAAGTGGAAATGTCACAGGAGGACATCAAGTTCATGTGCATAGCCTCAGAATGTGCGAGACTGGTAGGTGGCCACTATTGTTTAAATTTGCCTTAGAAGGATGAAACACTTAAAGTGCCAAACAATCACTGTATAGCTGAACAGCGTGCTATTGAGCTCAAGAGAAAACTGAGTAAAAATTCAGGTTTCCACAAAGACTATAAAGCCTTCATGAAAGACATTATTGAGAAGGGTTACTCTGTCAAGGTACACAAATAAAGCCTAAATTGCAATGAAGGCAGGGTGTGGTACATCCCACATCACAGTGTGTATCATCCAAAGAAAAATAAGATTCGAGTGGTCTTTGATTGTACAGCTACCTACCAGGGGACTTCACTTAATGAACAATTATTAAAAGGCCCTGACCTACAGTAACTAACAACCTCATTGGCATGCTTACAAGATTCAGAAAGGAGCCAGTAGCATTAATGGCAGACATTAAGTCAATGTTCTACCAAGTTAAAGTCCCCTATAAAGACACTGATCTCTTAAGCTTTTTGTAGAGGCCTGAAGGTAATCTAAGTAAAGACCTAGAAGAATTCAAAATGACAGTACATCTTTTTGGTGCTAAGATGTACTGTCATTTTGTCAGCCAAAGATGCAAGAGAAATACTTCCTGAGGAAGCTGTTAACACCATACTCAATAACTTTTATGTACATGACTGCTTAAAGTTGGTGGCAACAGAAGGATAAGTAATAAAGCTGGAAAAGGACCTTCAAGCTCTATGTCTTAGAGGTGGATTTCATTTGACCAAGTGGGTGAGTATAACAGAGCAGTTTTATTGTCAATTACTGAAGAAGACAGAGCTCTTGAACAAAAGGACTTAGACTTGAGCCACAGTCTGCTTCCTATAGAATGTGCCCTGGGCGTCCAGTGGTGAACAGAAATGGACAGTTTCAAATTTCAGATTAAGTTACAAAACAAGCCCGCGTGGTATTCTGTCTGTTAGCTCATTTTACGATCCCCTTGGCTTTCTAGCACCCGCTATACTGACAGCAAAGCTTATCTTAAGAGACTTATACAAAGAGAAATTTGGGTGGTATGAAGAAGTAGAAGTCAAACAAATTCAGAAATGGAAAAAATTGATGGATAACTTAGTTACTTACAGACTATAAAGTGAACAGATGCATCAAACCTGCCTGGTTTAGAACCATAAACTTAACACAAATGCATCATTTTGCAGATGCCAGTGAAGATGGATATAGCACGGTCACTTACCTTGTCTTAACCAACGAAGAAGGCAAAAAGCATTGTTCATTTTTGATGGGCAAGTGAAGAGTTGCACCATTGAAGCAGGTCACGATTCCAAGATTGGAGCTGACAGCAGCCATTGTGGCAGTCAAAATGGACAAAATGCTAAAAGGTGAGCTTCAAATGCCCTTAGAAGAATCTACATTTTGGACTGACAGCACCACAGTGCTAAAATACATTTCAAACGAAGGCACTCAATTCAAGAACTTTGTTGCCAACAGAATCTCCATGATCAGAGATCATTCACAACCTTTGCAGTGGAGGTATGTCACATCTGTCCTTAATCTGGCTGATCAAGCATGCAGAGGGTTAAGCATAGAAATCTTTCTCAAAAGCACTACATGGTCACAAGGTCCAAGTTTCTTATTGAAGCCCGAACGGGAGTGGCCAAAAAGACCAGATCAATTGAACCATTCATTGTTTGAAGATGATCCAGAAGTTAAACTTGCGCAGTCAACATGACAAGAATAGAGGAATCAACCAAGCCCATCAACAAACTAATCACCTACTTTTCAGATTGGCTACGCTTGAAGAAAGCAATGGCTTGGCTCCTCAAGTTTAAAGACACACTGCTGCACTTAAGAAATGAAAGAAACACACTTCAACTAGAAGTCAGTCCATCGGGAAATAATTCAGAAGAACAAAAATCACTCATCACAGAGCACATGAAAAAGTACAAACTGACTTTAAAACCAAGCCCAATTTCTCCAGAAGGCTTGGCTAAAGCTAAAACAGAGCTTATCCGCCTCAGTCAACAGCAAGAATTTCCAGAAGAATTAAAGGCTTTAAAGAAAAAGGCTTGTGTAAAAAAGAACAGTCAAATCGTTAAACTTGACCCAGTCATACAAGATGGAATACTGAAAGTTGGAAGAAGACTCAACAAAGCTGCAATGCCAGAAGAAGCTAAACATCCTGCAGTTCTTCACAAGAATTCACATATTGCTTCTCTCATATTGCAGCACGTTCACAAAGAAATCGGACATTGTGGGTGCAACTATGTCTCTTGCACAGTTATGCCAGAAATATTGGATACCTCAAGCAAACTCAGCTATCAGAAAAATCATATCAAAGTACACAACATGCAGAAGATACAATGTGAAAGCAGGTGAACAAAAAAATTGCAGATTTACCAGAAGATCACCTAGTACCCAACCAACCAGCTTTCACCAATGTTGAAGTTGACTATTTTGGTCCCTTTCAAGTCAAAAGTGGAAGAAGTCTGGTCAAGAGGTACGGAGTAATCTTCACTTGTCTAACAATCAGAGCTGTGCACATAGAGATTACAAATAGCTTAGACACTGATTCTTGTATCCAAGCCATACGCCAATTTATGTGCAGAGGAGGACAAGTTAAAATCATGCGCTCAGATAATGGAACAAACTTTGTTGGAGCAGAAAGAGAGTTACGAGAAGCAATTAACAATTTTGTACAAGAAAAAAAATCAGCAACACTATGATGAAGAAAGAAATCAAATGGATTTTCAATCCACCATCACCCTCTCATCAAGGCGGAGTGTGGGAGAGACAAATCAGAAGCATAAGAAAGATTCTAAACTGAACACTAAACCAACAAACACTCGACGATGAAAGTCTCCAAACAGTAATGTGTGAAGTTGAATCAATCATCAATAATGGACTACTCACAAAGACATCAGACGATCCAAATGATTTGGATACACTCACACTCAATCACTTGCTTCTTCTGAAGACACCACCCGACATGCCTCCTGGACTCTTTTCTATAAATGACCAGTACACTCGAAGAGGCTGGAAGCAAGTTCAATACATGGCTGATTTGTTTTGGAAAAGATGGTCTAAAGAGTTTTTGCCAATACTTCAAGAATATCAAAAATGGCTAGCACCAAGAAGAAATTTTGAACCAGGGGACGTGGTTTTAATTGTAGATGATGCTGCACCCGGCAATTCCTGGGTAATGGGTCGAGTCATCAAGACAATGCCAGATGCCAAAGGTGCAAATGTTTGTGTGCAGACCAAAGCCAGCACACTGGAAAGACCCATGAATAAACTGTGCCTGCTTCAAGAAACAGCCAATGTTTGAAATAAGAAATTTTTAAATGTTTGTTTGCAGTGTTACTGCTAGTGATTTGAAAACAATAGTTAATGTAAAAGTAAAGTTAGTTGGCTCATATTGAAGTAAAGTATAGTAATTGTCTCTGCTCCTGCGTAGCCAATTAGGGGCCAGAAATGTAAGAGCCAATCTTAGAAAGTTAAAGCTTTGAGTTAGTGTTTGCTTAGTATGAATAGAATATAAATTTCTTTCATAGTCATAGACAATGGTATAGCCTTTTACCCCCCTGTAAGTTAGTAAGAGATAGAACTTTCTTGCTATAACTAAGATACAGTGTGTTAATTGACTCAGTTGTTGTTTAGAACAGGTCCCAGCGTACAGGGACTTAAAGACCCATTTTCAGCATAGAAATGGGATAGGCATACAGTCTTCTGAAACATTTAGAAATGGTTTAACTCAATAAACTATCTTAAAGAAATGAAACAAGAATTTTAAGCTTTAAAAAGACCTTTTCTTAACAAGAACTTTTCTATTTTTTGCTATATCAATTTTCTCTTTTTTGTGTGAACTGTTTTACTATGAATTTTTACTAAAGCTTTTAAAAATGAAGATATTTTGTCTGGAATCATTTTGACGTGTCAGGCTTTTGTTGAATCCCATTTTATATGCTAGAGCTGCTGAACTTCGGTAATTTTCAGAAAATGCAGCTACAGTAATTTTTAAATAGAAAAATACTTTCTCTTATGGAGTTTGCATGTTCTTCCCGTGTCTGCGTGGGTTTCCTCTGGGTGCTCCGGTTTCCTCCCACGGTCCAAAGACATGCAGGTTAGGTGCATTGGCGATCCTAAATTGTCCCTAGTGTGTGCTTGGTGTGTAGGTGTGTGTGCCCAACGGTGGGCTGACACCTTGCCCGGGGTTTGTTTCCTGCCTTGTGCCCGGTGTTGGCTGGGATTGGCTCCAGCAGACCCCTGTGACCCTGAAATTAGGATATAGCAGGTTGGACAATGACTGACTGACTGACTGACTTTCTCAAATTTAAAGAATTGTATTCAGGTCAGACTGTAATGACAATTAAGCTGTAACTAGTCAGGATGTTGATAAATCCCTACAAAAACCTAAACATCCATAACATTAAAAAAAAATCTTACTAAACTAGGCTGGTTAAAGCTAGCCACATTTATTGAAGACGGTCACAATTACTGCCTTTTCAAAGAATGTTTAATTCATATAAATGATTCTGATTATTTTGTTTTAAAACTTTGTCAGATTATTCACCCCTGACATCAAGACCCGCATCATACTTTACTGTAAAAGCTGTGATCTAGGGTTTCTAAGGACTTGAACAGAAAAAAGAAACATTTTTTGAAGGTGATATAATCACTGCACACTCATCACTCCCACAATATACTACATGTATTAAAACAGATTGATATGGATTCAAAGTTACTTTAAATAAGAGCAAATTATTTCCTGGAAATAGTCATGCATATGAGCATAAATTTGATCAGTTCTTTGATTCTTAAGTGTGCTGCACAACATTTCACGCACTTATGACTCACACAACTTAAACACTTATATAAAAATAACTTCAGCAAACTGATGAATAGCTCCAAATACCAATTTCTTTGGCATCAAATGAAAGCCAAAACAAACAACACCCTAGGCCAGTGATGCCAGCTGATTGTGTAAAAACATTCAGCACAGCATGGTTTCAGCCCCTGTATGCAATTCAGGACAAAAATATCATTGTATTCAAAAATGTAATATAGTTTGATAATATTAAAATATTATATATTAAATATTGTCTGATATTGCATAAAGCTTATATATACATCTTTATATATAATACGCAACTGTGGCTGTTTGTTTGTCTGTCGAGGATTTTAAATCACCTGTATCTTGCAAACTGTTTGACCGATTGACCTGAAATTTGGTACACATATACTACGTGATGTCTACTATCCGCTTTTGGGGTGATGATTGACCTCCAAGGTTATTCCTCTTTTTATTTTTATTTTATTTTATTTTATTGTAGAATCAACTCTCGGCAGCGGCCAGCAGGGCGCTCGCTGTTCTCATTCCTACCACCTTCGCCGTCACTTCCCCTACCTCTTCATATCTTAAATCATTCTTGAGGTAGATTGAAGACTTAAGTGCCAGCTTAAGTGAAAAATTAAAGAAAATGTACTAAGTAATTGCAACACAAACACTGACTTAATCAGTTTTAATGCAAAAAGACGCCAACGCAAGAAGAGAAGTAGCGGGCCGCTAGGGTGAAGAAAAGAAGAGCTGCTCAGGAAGCAGCAAGTGCATCAAGCTCTGAGCAAACAAATGCTAAACATACAGAGAGAGTATGAAAACTATGAATGCTTAAGTCAAGTGTATTCACTTCACGTTATCGTGCAGTGCACCGTTACTGGCATATATATACTATATATTGTAACTACTGTACGGGATGGACAGGCCTCCCGACTAAGAGAGGGGAAGAATCCTAACCTGGTCGGTGTAAAAACATAAAATGATGCAATTGAACAAAATGTATGTGTGTAAGTACAGAAGATAGGACAGAATGATCAAACTTGTTTGTGTTTTGCGTACGTGACAAAAAGCATATATACTTTCTGGAAGTTTTCTTTCAATGATGTGTGTGACAAGAAAATATACCTTTAGGGTAAAGACTTTACCAATTGGAATAATACAAAATGAGTCAGGACGCTATTTTTATTGCTTACGTGGTCAACGATCAGGAGACTAGAAAGGTATAAAAGAGCAAGGATATCTGCGCTCGAGGCAGATGAAGTGCGGTGTCCTAGGACTGTGTTTCTCTGTCATTTTACCCTTGTCTGGTATGTATCAATAAAAGGTTTTTACTAATTTTAATTTTCTTCTCTGTCTTCAGTCACAAAAAGTGTCCACAGTTTTTGGCGCCCGGACGTGGGGCAAGAGACAGCCGGTCGACTCCTCCAGCGAGACCATTTCAGTGATCCGTCTTACCAGCGGACTGCCGTCAACTTGAGCGCTCCGGCAGCAGAGCATGCAGCTCCGGCAAAAGTTAGGACTGCTCTGTCCTGAAACAGTTCTTGCGTGAGGAGCCCCTGGTCTCCTCTTTGCTACATCCACGGTGACTGAACGGATTTCCAGACAGAGCTTGCACACTTCCAGGCTGGGGTAAGCACCAGGGAATTTCCGAACATTTTTTATTTTCTAAATTACGGGAGGGCGAGTTTCCTGTTGACCGTCTAGTCATACTCATATCTCAACGAGTTGCTTAAGGTGATGGAGACTTGACCCAAGCAGTTTGACGCATACGAAAGGTCTGACGAAAGGATACTGGCCTCACCCATATCCTAGACTCGGCTGGACGTATTGATGTAGTATTTTGCTGAACCGAATCGGACACGAAGTCACCTGAGCTGGAATCCGGGGATGTGAGCGGACAGGCTAACGGGACGAGTAACGGGGTGGTATATATATGTATGGAAACATAAACAGAAAAAGAGCACAGATTGCAGGATTGCTGTTAGGACGGAATAAATAAATCTACATACTAATAGCAACAATACCGTGTTCTCCTGGGAACTGGGACAGGACCGATAGTTAGGTGTCTCCCCTTGGGAAAAAAGAAGGGAACAGTAAGGGAACAGTGAGTGGCACACTTAATACCTCGCTGATTCATACGTACAAGGGATTAGGCGAATCAGTATATAGTTGGAAAATTAAATACAGGACCCGGGAGGGCAAGGGGACATAATGGGAACTTATAACAGTAAGCCTGTTAATCGCCACACAGGGGGATCAAAATCATTAATGCTGGAAGAATTATTTTCGGAGGATCAACAGACGCCCCGTAAAAATGGGTCTCCTAGGAAATTTATAGAAAAGAAGACAGGTTTAGATTTCAAGAAGGCATGTAAGAAATGGAATAGACAGAGTGGTGGGCGTTGGCCGATAGAGGGGACAGGAGATGTAAGTGAAATACAGGAAACTAGGAAGATCCTGTGTAGGAATAAGCAGGGTTGTTATAATAGTGGACCGTATCGAATGGATATGTTCGATAGATGGGAATTAGTAATAAAAGACAGAAATTTAGAAGCAGTACAGAAACAGAATGAATTGTTGCGGGCAAATGAGGGAAAGGCTAAAAAGGAGAAAGAGGAATTACTAATTACATTACAGAAAGTTCAGACAGGCACTGAACCACAGGCAGATGGGAGGAAAAGGAAGAATAATCCAAATAAAGACCCCCTTTATCCTATTATTTTTTCCCCTCCTCAGTACCAACCTCAGGCACCTCCATTATCCCCTCCTCTATCCCCCATTCCGACTGCCCCCCCTGCACTACAACTAGCAGAAGTTTCCCCTGATGATCCCCCAGGCACAGATCACTATGACCCCTCTACCCATCGTGATGACCCACCCTGTACTAGACAAACCCCCGTCTCCAAATGCACTCGAAGTCAAACCTCCACTCACAAACCAGCTCCAACTTTTTTCTCTTCTGATCCTTCACCTTTACTTACTTGCCCTTTAATAGAAGTTCCCAATCCTCATTATAACCCTGCCCATCCAGCCGGACCCCAAAATCCCACAACAGTTATGATAAATCGGAACTGGGACATCCAAGAACTAAAAGATGTCGTGAATGCACTTCCAGATCCAAAGGAAGTAGGAGGACTAAAATTTGTTGAACAACTTGATCAGTTAGATAGCATGTATAAGCCTAACGCTGCTGAATGGACCCAGGTACTTCGTCGAAAGCTTGGGACCACATGGGCCACTGTTAGCAGGGGTGTCCGCAATGACGTTCCATGGGTATGGAACCCAGCTTTAACTCGAGGACAGGGGATAGGTGGAGAAGGCGAATTTAACCCACAATGGGAGGCGTTGAGACAAAATATTGCAGAAAAATATAAAAAAGGAACGGACTGGTCCCTTATTTCTGCTGCAAAACAAAAGAGAGACGAGACGGTTGATGAATGGGCACATAGGATTCAAGACCTTATGGCTAATCACTCGGGCTTGGAAAATGTTGATGACCGCACCCGAGCTGCAGTTCCACCTTTTGTTTCCGGTTTGCGCCTTGATATACAAAACAAGGTCCGCACTTCCTGTATTGAGTGGGAAAGTGCCGCGTTTGATGAAGTCAAACGACATGCTGAACATGCCGAAAAACAAACTAAGCAGAAGGAATCGGACTCTCATGCCAAATTATTGGCAGCACAGATGAACTATTATACCAGGAATACTCCTGACCGAGGCCGACGATATGGCCTTAGAGGAAGGGGACGAGGACGAGGAAGAGGACGAGGTGGTTTTAGAGCTCCTCCTGTTGACCACAATAAGAATCCTTTTATTCCCTCTCCCTTAAATTCCAATGCTAATTCCTACTCTTGCTACGCCTGTGGTGAAACTGGACATTTTCGTCGGGAGTGCCCTCACAGACAGCAACAGCCCCCGCCTCCCCCTATTCCACCTGTTTTTTCTGACACCCCTGACCAACAATACTGGCCATAGGAAAACGCAGGGACCTCCAGCCACTCTTTTCAACTACCTTTGCTCACCCATAATTCAGAGACTGATCCTTTACTGACATTGTTCGTTGATGGCACTGAGACTATTTTCTTAATCGATACTGGTGCCACTCGATCTACCCTCTCGCTGGCAAAGGTCCCTGCCTCGAACGAGACTGTTACTGTGCTTACTGCTTCTGGACAACCTCACCTTCTTCAAGTATCAAAACCTCTTCAAGTCCAGTCACGTCCTGGCGGACATACCTTACTGCATCGTTTTCTTTTGAATCAGCTCTGTCCAGTTAACCTTTTAGGAAGAGATCTCATGACAAAACTTTCTCTTTCTATTTCTATGACTGACAAAGGTTTTTTCTGTTCAACCCCCAAGTTGTTGTGTCAAATTGCCCCTTACCCCAAACCCTCTTTTGCAGCTTGGACTTTAGATATTTCCCCACACACCATTCTCCTCAAAGCCCTACATTCTTTTTCCCCTTGTCTCTTTCCCAATATACAGGCCCCTGACATTTTACACTGTACTGCCCAATACTTCCCTATAGAAGTAGACACCCCCTGGCTAGAATCTTTCCTTACTTCTGGTACTTGCCCCGAAACCCTTCACATCTCCTGTGTTTTTATTTCATCCACAAAGGCAGCTGCTTCTGTTCATCTTACATGCTCACAGCATATATATTATCTTGGCGGCTCAGTGCCTCATATTTCCTTAGCTAAATCACGCACTGTTAAATGGGGGGAAATAGGACCATGGGTAGAAAAATGCCTTGAAAGAACAGACTGGTTACAAGTTACTCCGGGTATTTTTGATACTCCTGACCGTTTAATAACTAAAGTGGTGTTTCAAACTGATTTTTTAGTACATCGCGCTTTGTGCCGTCCTTCCTCTTTTGCTTGTTCATTGCAAACCACTTTCCCTTCTTGGCTCTCTATGCTCCCTGATTCACTATGGTCCCAGGGAAAGAATGATTATGGAAGGATAGCCCATTGTGAGCCTCTGGTGATCCACCCGAAATCCTCCTTCCGCCCGCACCGTGCCCAATATCCTCTGTCTCCCGAAGCAGAGGCTGGCATCTCCGCCGTACATTCCGATCTCGTCAAACGCGGTGCCATTATTCCAATTGAATACTCTCCAGTCAATTCCCCCATTCTACCTGTAAAAAAGGCTGACGGTTCATGGCGTTTCGTACAAGATTTGCGACAAGTAAATTCTGCCATCTTCCCTAGGGCCCCTATCGTCCCTAATCCTTCCACTATCCTCTCTACTATCCCTCCTTCCGCTCGGTACTTCTCCGTTATTGACCTAGCTAATGCTTTCTTTTCTATCCCTGTACACCCTGATTCTCAATTTTGGTTTGCTTTTACATTCCAAAACCGCCGTTGGACATGGACCGTCATGCCTCAGGGATACACTGAAGCCCCTTGTGTTTATGGACAAGCTCTTGCCCAAAATTTAGAAGGCTTTTGGCCGGAAAGAGGTAGTACATTGATACAGTATGTAGATGACATAATGATATGTAGCGCTACGGAAGAAGATTGTACAAAAGATACCCAGAAATTGTTGCTGTTTTTGGGGGACAATGGCCATAAAGTTTCTAAAGTTAAGCTGCAGCTAATCAAAACAACTGTAAAATATCTAGGTCATGACATTACGTATGGAACAAGAGCTCTCTCTAGCGATCGCATTACAGCCATCCAAAATCTTCCTAGACCGGTCACAAAACAACAGGTTATGTCTATTTTAGGTATTCTGGGCTACTGCAGACAGTGGGTTCTAAATTTTACTGAAAGAGCACAGCCGTTGCAACAATTGGCTAATACTCCTGGCATCCCCCTTTCTGGCCAGGTCCAATGGAATGAACAGGCTGAGAAGGCTCTCTGTGACCTCAAAACTGCTCTTCTATCTGCGCCCGCGCTTGGTTTGCCTGATCATTCTCGTCCATTCACTTTGTTCGTGGACGAAAAGCAGGGATTTATGAATGCAGTACTGACGCAACAACATGGAGATAAACAAAGACCGGTGGCTTATTTTTCTAAAAAACTGGATCCAGTGGCCGCAGCACTTCCTCCGTGTCTTCGTGCTGTGGCTGCAACAACAGAAGCTGTATTAGCAAGCACGGATGTAGTTCTCATGAGCCCCCTAACAGTTAAAGTGCCTCACGCTGTACATTCTATCCTAGTACAAGCCAAAACTTCACATCTCACTACTGCTAGGGCAATACACTATCAGAATGTACTCTGTACTTTGTCAAATGTTACAATTGAAAGATGCTCCACTTTAAATCCAGCCACTCTTCTCCCAATTAACAACGAAGGAGAACCACATAATTGCCATGACGAAATAGCAAAGGTTGTAAAACCTAGAGTAGATCTACAGGAAACACCTTTAGAAACTGGAGAAATGATTTTTGTGGATGGATGTTCCTTGCGATTGAAAAATGGAGCACCCTCAACCAGTTACGCAGTGGTCCAAGGGGACTGCCTGCTGGAAGCAAATGGAATTTCATCAAGCTTGAGTGCACAAGCAGCTGAACTCGTAGCACTCACTCGAGCATGTCAGCTGTCCGAAGGGAAGATCGTAACAATTTATACGGATTCCAGGTATGCTTTTGGAGTCTGCCATGATCATGGAGCACTATGGAAACTAAGGGGATTTAAGACCAGTACTGGCAAACCCATCCAACATCAGAAATTGATCGAATCCCTTTTAGAAGCTATAACCAAACCATCGAAGCTAGCGATTGTTAAATGTCAAACTCACACAGGAAAACAGGATCCTGTTAGCAAAGGAAATGAATTAGCTGACCACTTTGCTAAAGAGGCTGCATATAATAACACACCAATTTCTTTATTCCAACAGAGAAATGACCAGGACCCTGATAATCAAATTATTTCTTTACAGAGTGCAGCCACGGATATCGAAAGGAGAAAATGGTCCAAAGAAGGGTCCCTCTCTGATGGAGTCTGGACTCATAAACACACTAACAAACCTTTTCTCCCAAAAGCCTCTTTCCGAGGAATGGCAAAAATCGCCCATGGCCTCGATCACGCAGGTAGAGATGCCATGGTTCGAGATGTTGAAAAACATTGGGAAGCTGTAGGTTTCTCTACATATGCAGAGCAATTTTGCAGACGATGTGCAATATGTCAAAAGTTTAATGTGGGAAAAGGTACCCAGGTAAGTCCCGCCGTTACCCCTAATCCAATGGGTCCGTTTGAACACCTCCAAATGGATTTCATTGAACTAACCCCGTCTAAAGGGTACCGATATTGTCTTGTGATTGTCGATGTGTTCTCCCGATGGGTAGAGGCTTTCCCTTGAAAACACAACGATGCCAAAACAGTAGCTAAAGCACTAATTAAAGAGATTATTCCAAGATGGGGTATCCCTCAAAAGTTACAAACAGATAATGGCACTCATTTTGTGAACTCCGTTATAAATGAATTAACCACCTGGCTCCAAATTAATGTGCACCATTATTGTAAATACCATCCCCAAAGCGGAGGCATCGTAGAACGATGCAATGGCACTTTAAAAGCTAAACTCGCAAAAATTTGTGAACAAACTAATTTATCATGGCCGGATGCACTACCCTTAGCTTTAATGGGACTAAGGGGACAGACACACCGACAACTGGGACTATCGCCGTTTGAGATTCTGACCGGACGTCCCATGCCAATGTAGGAAATGTGAATTTGCATACTGTGGACAATGATCTTCTCTCTAGTCTTGCAGGTTTGCGAACCTCGTTGAAGGAAATCCACCAGCAGGTTAATCAAGCCTGGAGGACCTGGATCCTGGTTCGAGATACTCGGAGGAAACACTGGCATCAGCCTAGGTGGAGAGGACCATTCCAAATTCTTCTATCCACACCACACGCCGTGAAAGTTGAAGGACTGCCTGCCTGGATCCACGCATCGCATTGCAAGAAATGGCTATCTTAAAAATACTTTTTCTGTTGACTGTTACCCTCACCCTCTCGGGCTACCCAAGGATGGGTGGTGATCTCTATCTAAGTACTTTACCGCCTCTATGGAAAGGGCATATATGCTACATGAGGAGCACATGTCTCGTATAGCTTCTTCCATTTTCTCCTCCCCATCCGATTTTCCCCCCCCTTCCCCTTCATCAACCATTTCAATTTAATTATATTGCCCACATCATTTTGTTCAAAAAGGGAGGAGTGTAAAAACATAAAATGATGTAATTGAACAAAATGTATGTGTGCAAGTACAGAAGATAGGACAGAATGATCAAACTTGTTTGTGTTTTGCGTACGTGACAAAAAGCATATATACTTTCTGGAAGTTTTCTTTCAATGATGTGTGTGACAAGAAAATATACCTTTAGGGTAAAGACTTTACCAATTGGAATAATACAAAATGAGTCAGGACGCTATTTTTATTGCTTACGTGGTCAACGATCAGGAGACTAGAAAGGTATAAAAGAGCAAGCATATCTGCGCTCGAGGCAGATGAAGTGCGGTGTCCTAGGACTGTGTTTCTCTGTCATTTTACCCTTGTCTGGTATGTATCAATAAAAGGTTTTTACTAATTTTAATTTTCTTCTCTGTCTTCAGTCACAAAAAGTGTCCACATCGGGAAGTCCCAAGTGGATGGACAGGCATCTCGACCAAGAGAAAGGTTCTTTATCCAAATGGGGGGCACCTGGTGAATGGACGGACAGCCCAACCAGGAGTGACGAAGTTCCCTTATCGGGACTGGAAGAGCCAGGTGTCCTGACCAGTTATACTTATGGTACCTTTCCTGGCTGGGATCAAAGGGAAAGACAGGAAAGGACTGCCTCTGGGGGCCATTTAATCCCCCAGGATGTTAGATGGCAGCAACCCTGGATATCGGTGCTCATTCAGACCCCAGCAGGGAATGCTGGGAATTGTAGTCTGGTAATGCAGCCCTGCTGGGGTCCAGTGGTGCCACAAGAGGGTGCTGCAGGGAGTTACACTCCCTACTATTTGGGACTCCATACGACCCGTAAGTGCTTTCAGCAGGCATAGCACTGACACTGGAAGTACTCCCGGGTCATCAATAAAAAGCTTGCTATGTACATGCTCAATATTCTCTCTCACTAAAGCAGAAGCGTACATTATCGATCCACTGGCAACAAGCTGGATGTTTGTGAAATAACAAAATAAGCTTCCATATCATGAAGGAATATAAGGAATCATAAGTGCAACATATTTCAGTTAATATTTTCTAGTTCTCTACAGAACAGAGACAGCAATTCACCTCTGGGCATCAATATTCAATATTCATAACAGTACTTGGTGATGACTTTCAGGGGTGAATGCACAATCCTGGCCCTGAAGTGTGCCACGGAGGAAGACAAGTGGTAAAGTGGCACTCACAGTTGGTCTACTTTAAAAATGGCTGAATTTCACAAATATTGTTCTGTATTTTGTTTTTTGTTTTTTTTACTTTTTAAAATGACATGGATATGCTCTTTTGGATTGAAAAATGGACACATCTGGTAAGTTTTAAGGGTTTTTCTTCTTCAAAATAGGACCCTGTTACTCATCATCTCCCATTGCTATATAGTTATACAGTTATTTCTCAATAAAACATGCTTCACTTTAGAATACAACTTCTTGTGTCAAATTAATATACAATATTCCATGATTACAAAGAAATACATTTGACTTGAAAAATGCCAAACTTATCCTTTTATATTGAAGGTAAATTCTAACATTATAAATTGAGGTCCAAGAACCTTTGTTAGTTTAAATAATGTGTGTATATGCAAAAAAAAAAAAAAAGTCTTCGACATCAAAATAGGAACTTTTTGTAATACTGCACTATGGTAAGTTCAGCAATGTAGAACACGCCACTCATTGTGAATATTCAGTCCATCTAAAAAGAATCTAAATTCCAAAACATAGCTGGCCCATTTTAAGATTTAAGATAAGTGATTAGGCATCAATAATACTAAACTATAAAAAAGGAAATTAGAACTCTCATAGCTGGAAAATTCAGGATCGAAACATCAATAAATAAATGATTCACATAAATAAAATTGTCTTTATACCCAAAATCAAACCCAGAAATAAAATGTCACCACTGGAATAACCAGCTATGACATAAACTGACTGTTTAGCATTATATTCACTAAGGTTTAAGCTTTTAAACTAGTAGTACAGGAATTTACTTAACAACAAATTAATATTTAATCATGGTATACCAAGATTCTGAAAAAAAAAACTTTGAGAAAACCTGTAATTCCATATAGCTGTGTATTTGTAGTATATCCTACTCCTCTTCTACTAACAGTTATGAACCTTTAACAGAAAACTAAACAAAATATGCTAATTTGCAGAAAAATATCTTGAATGACTTTCATGATGTACTACTTAGGCATTACATAAAATAAATTACAGACATACCGACTGTATAGATATTATTTCCACAAGTACCATACAATAAACAGAGTCAGTTCTTGACATTGTCAACACGTCACGTCATTACTCCTAATCTCATAAGTGCAGGACAATGAAATGTGAATGTGTATATCCAAGTGCAACAAAACAGTAAATTCTACCATTAGGGTTAGGGTACCCTACACGTGATCATTTTATTAGTACAAATACAATGGTAATTTTTTTCTGGGATGGAAAGTATTTGCAAAAATCTTAATATTAAGAATCTCTTTACATAATAGATGCACAATCTATGATGACAAACTGATCAGGCATTACACAGAGTAAAATAAAAAAAGACAAACTGATAAGCTAAATACTTTAAAGTACAGCACAGCTGTAGCTCATTTTATATAAGCTCTTTTTAAATAGAATTGGCAAAATGTGAAGAACAATGTGTATAAATGAGTTATGATTCTTTTGAAGAGCTGCACTATGTAACTTATTCAGCTATTCCTCCGTTTTCTAACCCACTTATTGAGTTCTTTGTCTCAGGTAGCCAATGTATATTTTAGCAGGGCTGGTCACAAAGGATGCAGTCCTGGACTGGGTGCCAAGATATCACATGGTATGATTACATATGTGGCTTTACAGAGAAATAAAGTAGGTCATTGAAAAGCAATACAATTACTATTACTAAAGCTGAACTTCCTTCACTGTTAAAAGTAATCAAAACGATATAATCATATTTAAAGAATAGCAGAGGTCCTTTTACTTCTCTCGATGGAAAGAAAATGAGGCTGAAGTCAAGAGTTTTTTGTTAAAATACAAATACTGCAGCTTGATACTCTAAGTTAAGAAGAGTTTGAAAAACTTCTAATATGTAAAAATTACAACATGCTGTAAAGTCATTGTGGGCATAGATGCCTATCCAGTGGAGTTTTCTGAAATGTTTCAACTAAGTTAGCTCCATTATTGTTAATAGTGTTTATCTAAGAAAGAGAATACAATTCTACTCAAAATATTAATTACTGTCTTTCCAATAAAAATAAGGACTACAATGTGATTCAGTTTCACTCCAGATTGATGATATGCAGGATACTAGCAAAGGTCTTAGCTAGAAGAACTGAGAAATAGATTTCCTTGGCAAAATCACAAAAACAAATCAGATTTATTGAGGGCAGACACTTAAGCTTCAACCACCAACTTTTGTTTATTTTAATACACCCACCTTCATAATTTTACTCTCCAGAAGCCTTACTTTCCTTGAATGTAGAAAAAGCCGCTGACAGAGTACAATGGAGGGAGAATCTATTTACTATAATAAATAAATGTGTGTTTTGTCACAGCATATCTACATACATTAAATTTGTGTATGCTAGCCCAGAAGCCTCATCCATATTAGTAATATAATCTCGGTTTACTTCAAATTACAATGCAGATCTAGAAAAGGGTTTCCTCTGTAACCAATGCTTTCCACGGCTGACATTGACACATTAGCTATTCATCTCTATAAGCAATCAGAGATAGAAGGGGATCATTAGAAAAGGACTAGAACAGAAAATATCTCTTTACGGTGATATCTCACACCTACAATCATCTCTAGCACAGGTTTTCAACTTGCTAGGATAATTTCATAAATTAATTTGAATTAACGTGAGCTTTTTCCAGTGAATTCCTTGGCATGGCAGACCAGGCTGGATGACTATGTGTTGATAGTATTAGAAGAGTTTAGCTATCTGGCCATAACAATCACAAGTAAACATAAAGATCTTTTTAAACAGAATTTTAGAAGCATTATGGAAGAATTAAACTGGTGTTAGTATATGGTCTAACCTCCATCTTACATTATGAGAAAGAATTAATATGGTCAAAATTAATGTCATCCCAAAGCTGCTACATACATCAACAAATTTTTCTTTAAGAAGATAAACTCAATTGTAATTTAATTTTCTGAAATTCAAAATGGCCATGCATCAAAAGCTAGACAAGAGTCTAAAGTAGAGGGTATCATGGCACTAACTTGCAGTTTTATTGCAGAGCTATAATATTTGGACGGTATAATATAATTTTGGTAATTGTCCAAATCTACCTTGTATATTACCTTAACCTAGAAAAAAACTAGTTAAAGATTTCATTATGAAGCACAGAGAAGTTACATTAATGTTACTTTTGGTCCACTTCACTACAAACACACAAAATACCAGCTTGTTCAATACAAACAAATGTTTGTAATTTTAATGTCACTTCCAATTTTCTTTTCTTTGTGTTTGCTACATCCCTAACCAAAAACAACCATTTAAAACTTCACCCCTAATTAGATGATTAGTACTTGGAAGGGCAAGAGATAAGTCATTTGCATAATTCAATCATAAAAGTTAGAGATACATATTTCTGTGTTCGTTTGTACAATTATCTTTGCCATCCTGGGGGCTGTGATATTAATGTGATTAAACAGTTCTTCTGCACACAGACGAGTGTGTCCTCTATTAAAGCAGTGCTACAGGCAAATGGAAAATTAATTTTAGGAGACAATCAATTTTATTCTACATGACTGTAATAAATATATCCCATCTGTAGCTTTGTCATTAGGCTCAGAAACTATACTTTACAAAGTCAAAATGACACTGGTATGAAGAATTTTAAGGGAAAGGTTTATTTTTTTTTTAACTGCTGATGGACTTTATCCACCAAAAGATTTCCTCTTATTCTTTCATAATATTTTAGACTTTGAAACTGTCTTCAGAATTCAGAAATCATCAACATTTATTTGAAAATACTTAATAATTCACAAATACAGGATTAAACAATGTCAGCCAAAATCAACGTTGTTCTTTAAACTTGGAAACAAAAATGTTGTTTCAATATTATTGGCTTTAAATTTTACAGGCTTCTTTAATTAAGTAAGTAGATGATTTATTGCCATAACAATGTCAACTGCATGGAATTAGATTTGGTGAAGATTATATATTGGGCCAGCTGTAGTATTTTGGCTGCCTTGTTGAAATCTGTAATTGTGCCTCACCGTCCATTTTGCTTTGAGTGGAATCATCACTGCCAGACCTGTGTATACAAACCTGGAGACATGAAGGAATTGTCAAATGGGCTGTATTAGCAGACTTTATTTATTTATTTACTTGTTTGTATTTTACATTTGTCTAAAATAATAATAATAATAAGCCCAGATAAATACAGTACTGTCATGTTTCATTTTGGGTTTTTTTCAGTACTCGTGTATTTAAAGGTGTGGGACACAATCACAATAATTTTACTCTAGATTGTTAATCAATGTTCTGCTTTGCCATTTAGATATCCTATTAACTGCAGTTTGACTTTTTAAACTTTCTTCTTTATTCTGGTTATTAGCAAATTGTGCTTGCGAAAATTTCGCAAGAATAAAAGCGTTAATGAAATGATGATGAGGGAGAGGAGAACTCACACGTTACAGTAAAAAAGGAAATTATTTAATAAGTAGTGACTTGTTAGAGGACTCAATATTAGAATAGTGATATGATTAGTATGGGCTGTTATTATAATCACTTACAACAGCATGAATATTTACAATACAAAGTGTAATATGAACAGGTTTAACAGAACATATTAAATAAGAAGGGATATATAGAGCACATGTAAGTCAGTATGTGTAAAGTGTGGCTGTCAGGTAATATACTATACCGACGTCTATAATAATTGTCGGAAAACGCAATTTGTTGCATAAACATTATTTTCAGTGAAAATATTCCACTGTGTGTAACGCGCAAGTACTTGTACGTTTAACCCGTGTTTCAATGTAAGTCTGGAAAATGCATTGTACAACTAGCCATGGGTAAAACCAAGGCCTTGCAAATAAACTCTGACGTTATTAGTTTGTCACTGTGACTTGGTGATAGTCATACAATACACTAAACGAACAGGGAATATCTTGTTTTGAGTTGTCAGTGTTATGGAAATTCTGTAGTTCTTCCTTCGTAATATTTCTTGTTGTCACTGATCTTCAGATAATGTTGCTCTGTGGTTTGTCATACGTTGTCTTTGTTGTTCTAACATCTTGCCTGTGCTGTTTGGTCTGCCGTGATGTAGATGTTTCTGCTTCTGTGTGTTGGTGTGAGTTTGTAGGCCAGCAAAGCTGTTTCTGTTGGTCGCAGCTAGGCTGTATGTGCCTTTTCATTTTATCGGGAGGCTTATGTTGAAGTTAAGAAAAAAAGAAAGTATAAAATGGTAGTGTCATAATGCAGTTTTGGTCAGTAACAAAGTATACACTGAATAAACAGTCAAATACTGCAGTCAATAATTAGTAACATCGAAGAATTAAAGACTTGAAGATAAGCCTAAGACCAAAACTCTGCCAGGAACACGGATATAGTAGTTGCGGCAACTGCTGTTTATATCGAGCACAGACGGACACAAGCTAAATACTATAAGGATATGTAAAGCAGATTTCCTTGCCTTACATCGACAGAATCAAGTGCCTCTTTTCTGCTAATCCAGTGTTTTTCAAACTGTGGGTCAGAAGATAAAAATAATGGATTGCGGCAAGCAGGAAAATAATACTCTAAAATAAGCAAATGAGAGAATGTAAATCTTGCAACTGTAAATCTTAAAAGAGTTGTATTTTAACTAACTTGCCATAATTAAAGTGGTTTTAAGAAGTGCCTTATTCCGAAGAGGCCCATTTAATAGTTTTTTTTAAAGACACTGTTTATACTTCAATTGAAAAAGAAAGTATTTTTAAACTTTGTGAGTGCCTGGAAGACGTCACTGTATATGAAAATACTAGAGTCTGTATCTCAGTATGAAGGTATGTATCCTAATCATCAAACTCCACTGTAGCTGTGTGAAATATCATTTTTATATACAATTTACATAATTATGTTATCTGGCATTCTTCCTAATGTTATTATTAAGTTATTTCATAGTTTTTGAAGTGAGGAATTATATTTTCTTATTGCATTGTATCTTATCTTATTATATTTTCTTATTTCTTATTTTTTCTATCGGGTTAAAAACGTTTCAAGTTAGGGCTCCTATACTTCTGAAGTGACCTATTTTTTACTGTTTCAGTGAAATGCTGTGAACTGAAGTTACTGAAATACATACCCAGAGTTATACATTTCAGTGAATTTTTAAAGCAATATATTTCTTTTGAGCTAGCTATTGCATTATTGCCTGGTTTCTATTATGTTCTACTCTGAGCTGAATTTACATTTTGTAGTAATATGCTAAATTAGTGTGTTTAGTTACATAATATATTATTATTTATTGTTAATTTCTGTTGTGTGGCTAATGTTTTGTGTGTGTTCGTGTATATATATTTATTTATACTCTGTATATACATATGTGTATATATACATATGTGTATATGTATATGTACGAGGGATGTTTAAAATGTTTCCGCATTTTTATATTTTCGGAGGAAATGATGAAGGTGGGAGGAGTAGTAATTGGGCATTAAAAAGTTGGTATGACGCTGGGAAAATTGCATCGCAAACAAAAGTGAATATGTAGAAAAGCAATATAATTTGTTTTTGAAATTCTTAATAAATAAAGTTAAAAAAAGTGCTTAAACTTTTTGAACGTCCCCCGTATATATGTGTGTGCATATATATATATATATATATATATATATATATATATATATATATATATATATATATATATATATATTACAGTATATACATACACACACACAGTGGAACCTCGGTTCATGACCATAATTCATTCCAAAACTCTGGTCGTAAACCGATTTGGTCGTGAACCGAAACAATTTCCCCCATAGGATTGTATGTAAATACAATTAATCCGTCCCAGACCATACGAGTTGTATGTAAATATATATTTTTTTTAAGTTTTTAAGCACAAATATAGTTAATGAAACCATAGAATGCACAGCGTAATAGTAAACTAAATGTAAAAACACTGAATAACACGGAGAAAACCTTGAACAACAGAGAAAACTAACATTGCAAGAGTTTGCGCTATACTGTAGCCTTATGACCCGTTTGCTGTAAACACTTTTTTTTTTTTTTTTGAGTTTTAAGCAAAAAAAGGAACATTTGAACAAATCCAAACTTTATTTAAAAACCAACCATAAACCACCATGAAAGTAACATTGCAGGAGTTCACGCTAATAGCCTTACAACCCGATCCCTGTAAACTCTCTTTTTAAATGAGTTTTAAGCACAGGGGGAAAAAAAGAACATTTGAACAAATCCGAACTTTATGTAAAAGCCAACCAAATTTCAACCAGTGAAGAAAAGCCTTTGGATAAAAAATCCATTTGCTTTTCAAAGTCCTGAATCAGTAATTGAATTAAACTTGATGCCTGAAGAGAAGGTTGAATTGTTGCATCTTAGTAGTTTATTTACACTGAAAAAATATGTTGCAGAATTAAATGTCATCATTTTGGATAAAGGTTAAATGGGAATTTCAACTCCTAAGCAAAAATGTTATCTTGATAGCATTACCTTTCACAACTACTTATTTGTATAAACTAGGGTTTCCCACATTAACTCATTTAAAGACAAAGGACAGAAACAGGCTCAGCATTGCACCTGATATGCATGTAGCATTGTCATCCTGTGTTCCCAGTTGGAATCAGCTACTTATGAACAAACAGGCAAATCCATCTCATTAAATGATAATTTTAAATATTATTTACTGTACTCTTGTGCTTGAATATCATGTAATTTTTTGTAATGGTAATAAATCTATATTCATAAAAATAGATATATATAGTTCAAATAAATATGTACTGGGTATAACAAACATACATATATTTGGGTCAGTAGTAAATAAAGGAACATAGTTAACAGAGTTTCCATCCATCCATTTTCCAACCCGCTGAATCCGAACACAGGGGTCTGCTGGAGCCAATCCCAGGGCACAAGGCAGGAACCAATCCCGGGCAGGGTGCCAACCCACCGCAGGACACACACAAACACACCCACACACCAAGCACACACTAGGGCCAATTTAGAATCGCCAATCCACCTAACCTGCATGTCTTTGGACTGTGGGAGGAAACCGGAGCGCCCGGAGGAAACCCACGCAGACACAAGGAGAACATGCAAACTCCACGCAGGGAGGACCCGGGAAGTGAACCCAGGTCCCCAGGTCTCCCAACTGCGAGGCAGCAGCGCTACTCACTGTGCCACCGTGCCGCCCTTAACAGAGTTTGCCTCTTTGATTTATCACACATAGGAATACTGGGTCACAGTGCCAAATATAGTTCTTGCAATGGGTCCCTGTAAAAAAAGTTTGAAAAACGCTGTGCTAATCTACTTTATTTTCAAAACCGCATTTTTATTTACTGGAGTATTTGCTGTCTCAAATTATACTTTATAATAATAACTACAGATTGCATTGTCAGCTGATATTTAGAGTTTAGTCTGATTACTTAGTTACCATGCATTCATTTTCATGATGATGTCATTTTTTGCATGCTTTAGTATTTGAAATATACAGGTTATTTCAGTGACGTGCACTGTTAGTGAAACTAACTGTGATGAAAGTGAGCAATAGCTAACAATCTTGAACCAGAAGAAAAGGGCTTTTAAAGGCAGTGATCAGCATGAGCTCAAGAGCATGCAGAAGGAACTCAGAGTCCAGCTCAGGGCGGCGAAGGAGCAGTACAGGAGAAAACTGGAGCAGAAGTTGCAGAATAACAGCATGAAGGAAGTGTGGGATGGGATGAAGATCATCATTGGCTGCAGCTCAAAGCGGGGTGCCACCATCGAGAGAGACGTGGAGAGAGCAAACCAGATGAACAACTTCTTTAACAGGTTTGACCACCCTCTGCAGCTGGAGTATGTGAATTTCCCCTTGGGATTAATAAAGTATCTATCTATCTAAACAATATAGCATACTTATTAATGTCAAATTGGAATTAGTATACTGTACATGTAGTAGGAAAAATATGCTGACTCATTTTCATAAATTCAAATCTCATTCCAGGGAGAGGGTATATAAGGCACTTTGCAGTTGATGAAGGACCCCGTTTGGTAGCCAGGAACAACTACAGTTTGAAGCCACTGTAGCTGCTGTGCTGTTCATTTGGATTTTATTTTAAAAATGAAAATGTTTTCATATATTGAAGTCCATTAAAAACCCACAGACGTAAGCCATATATATATATATATATATATATGGAAGAGAAGGTCTGTGATACGGTTTGCATATTTGCAGTTGGAGATCCACGAAGGGAAAAAAAACGAATCACGTATCTTAAAATAGTTTTATTCCTGAGCTTTCAACCCCTATCAGGGGTCTTCATCAGAGGATAATGCTTAGACTTACAAGAATCAAAGGCAATATATAGCAACACATTCTGTGGGGTGGTTGTATAGTTTAATTATTGTGTATATGTCCTTCTTAAGTTGGCATATGCTGGATTTATGTCCAAGTGTCTGTTGATGGCGTTTTCATCTGATAGCCAAGACTCGGCCAACTCTCTGGCACTTTTTGTACTGGCCTTAAATTTTACTTTTACGTTGTCCCAGTTGAATGTGTGTCCTGTCGATTTAGTATGTGCATATATCAAAGATAGTGCGTCCTTTCTTCTGACAGCGTTGCGATGTTCCTGTACACGTGTTGAGATTCTTTTTGATGTTTGTCCTATGTATACAGCTGAGCAAGAATTGCATGGAATACTATAAACTGCGTTTTGTGTTTCGGCTGTCGATTTCTTGTTTTTAGCATTAAACAGGACCATGCGCAGATTGTTGGTGGGTTTATGTGCTATTCTGATGCCCCACTTGGTCAGGGTGCGTGCCGTGCCTTCTGACACATTATGGTGATACGGGAGTGAATGCCAGGTGGGGTGGGGTTCTGATTTACGTCGATTGTATGCTGAGTCCTTTGGCGTCTGTTGTGTAGACTCCGATTAATGAATGTTTTTGAGTATCCGTTCGAGGTGAAAAGTTGGAACAGATAGCATCTCTCATTAATTTTTGTTTCCTTGGTATTACAATGCGTGTGGACTCGTTTAAATAGGGTTTTCACGCAGCTCCGTTTATGAGATACCGGGTGGTTGCTGGCGTAGTGTAGAATCTTGTCTGCGTAGCATTGTTTGCGGTAAACACTTGTGGTCAGGGTGGCGTCACTATTTCTTTTGATGTAAATGTCCAGGAAGTTGATGTGTCGATTGTTTTCTTTTTCCATTGTGAACTGGATTGCAGGGAATATTGTGTTAATATGATTGTAGAACTCATTCAGCTGGTTATTTCTTAATATGACGAATGTGTCGTCTACATAGCGTATCCAAATTTTGGGTGTAATCTGGGATAAAGCTATGTTTTCAAATCGTTGCATTACCAGTTCAGCTAGGAGTCCAGATAACGGTGATCCCATTGGCATGCCTTCTTTCTGTGTGTAATACTTGCCGTTGAAATGAAAGTGCGTTTTTTGGCAAAGTGATATTAGGTGCATTGTGTCTTTGATGGACAGTTTGGTTCTTGTCTCTATGCTGGGGTCACTATCCAGTTTCATTAATAGTGTTTCTGTGGCCAGTTGGATCGGGATCATGGTGTATAGCGATATAACATCAAACGAGACCATGATCTCGTCCTCGGCGATGGATACGTCCTTCAAGCGCTGTAATGCCAACTCCGCACTGTTGACGGAATAATCTGAGTCGTCCGTTAAATGTTTAAGTAGTTGGAAAAGTCTTTTTGACAAGTTGTATGATGGTCTGCCTATTAGGCTGACCACTGGTCTGTATTTTAGTGGTGTTTTGTGTATTTTTGGGAGTCCATAAAATTCCGGGCAGTTAGCATCATTGGATTTCATTTTGTGAAAGTTCTGTACATCCAGGCGGTTACCATTTCGGAGTTTGGTCAGAGTATAGTTTATTTTATTCTGTGTAGTTTTTGTTGGGTCGTTATTTAGCTGTTGATAAGTATTAGTGTCCGAAAGCATTTCTTCCATAGCTGTGGAGTATTGTTCTCTGTCTAGGATAAGAGTTGCGCCTCCTTTGTCAGCTGGTGTAATAATAATGCTGTTGTCATTCCGTAAAGATCTTAGAGCTTTCTGTTCACTTGCCAGAATATGTGTGGTTGGTTGTCTTGTGTGTAGCTGGCTGGCGACGTTGCATCTTATTTCTTGTGCCTGTTCTGTTGGTATTTTTTCAGTTGCTAAGATATGTTCTAACGAACCGAGGAAGTTCATGTCAGATGCGTCCTTATAACTGAATTTTAATCCTCTGGAGAGAATATTGTGTTCTGTGGTGGAGAGCCGTCTTTTGGATAGGTTGTGTACTCCGGATTGGGGGTTGTTCATATGTTGATTTCCAGTGAGTTTACCCCATTTTCTGTTGAGTGTATTTCGTTTAGAAATACGGTTTTTGGAAGCGGTGTCCTGGATCCTTTTAGTCCATTCCTCCGTAACCGTTTGCCCACATGTTGTGATTAGTTTAGCGTGTTGCTCCATAATTACAGATCGGTAAAAGTTTCGTTGGCGGTGTGTTTCCGTGATAAGTTCATACAAAATTCGTTTAGTAAACTGTTGTATGATGGTTGACATTGACAATGGAAAAAGAAATCAATCGACACATCAACTTCCTGGACATTTACATCAAAAGAAATAGTGACGCCACCCTGACCACAAGTGTTTACCGCAAACAATGCTACGCAGACAAGATTCTACACTACGCCAGCAACCACCCGGTATCTCATAAACGGAGCTATGTGAAAACCCTATTTAAACGAGTCCACACGCATTGTAATACCAAGGAAACAAAAATTAATGAGAGACGCTATCTGTTCCAACTTTTCACCTCGAACGGATACTCAAAAACATTCATTAATCGGAGTCTACACAGCAGACGCCAAAGGAATCAGCATACAATCGACGTAAATCAGAACCCCCACCCCACCTGGCATTCACTCCCGTATCACCATAATGTGTCAGAAGGCACGGCACGCACCCTGACCAAGTGGGGCATCAGAATAGCACATAAACCCACGAACAATCTGCGCACGGTCCTGTTTAATGCTAAAAACAAGAAATCGACAGCCGAAACACGAAACGCAGTTTATAGTATTCCATGCAATTCTTGCTCAGCTGTATACATAGGACAAACGTCAAAAAGAATCTTAACACGTGTACAGGAACACCGCAACTCCGTCAGAAGAAAGGACGCACTATCTTTGATATATGCACATACTAAATCGACAGGACACACATTCAACTGGGACAACGTAAAAGTAAAATTTAAGGCCAGTACAAAAAGTGCCAGAGAGTTGGCCGAGTCTTGGCTATCAGATGAAAACGCCATCAACAGACACTTGGACATAAATCCAGCATATGCCAACTTAAGAAGGACATATACACAATAATTAAACTATACAACACCCCCCCTGATCATACTGACTTAGTCACCTCCACCCCCCCCCACCCCCACAGAATGTGTTGCTATATATTGCCTTTGATTCTTGTAAGTCTAAGCATTATCCTCTGATGAAGACCCCTGATAGGGGTTGAAAGCTCAGGAATAAAACTATTTTAAGATACGTGATTCGTTTTTTCTCCCTTCGTGGATCTCCAACTACAAATATATATATATATATATATATATATATATATATATATATATATTATATATATATATATATACACACATATACACAATATATATATTATATATATATTGTCACACAGGCGGCACGGTGGCGCAGTGGGTAGCGCTGCTGCCTCGCAGTTGGGAGACTTGCGGACCCGGGTTCGCTTCTGCGTGGGTTTCCTCCCACAGTCCAAAGACATACTGGTTAGGTGGATTGGCGATTCTAAATTGGCCCTAGTGTATGCATGGTGTTTGTGTGTGTCCTGCGGTGGGTTGGCACCCTGCCCAGGATTGGTTCCTGCCTTGTGCCCTGTGTTGGCTGGGATTGGCTCCAGCAGACCCCCGTGACCCTGTGTTCAGATTCAGCGGGTTGGAAAATGGATGGATGGATATTGTCACACACGTGCAAGTAGGAGGCAGCTAAACAGCTTGAGTAATTATAATAGCACATCAGACCAGGGGGAAGCGGGGGTGCACTGACTGTCTTTCTCAATTCGTTGCAGACCCTTTCCGGGAAATCCCGCCAGATTCCGGCACCTTGGATGATGTCACTTCCGGCTCCAATGACATCTTTTATGGTTCCGGGCCCTTTGATGGCATCACTTCCAGTCCTGACAACATCACTTCCTGTTCCTGCCCCTTTGATGGTGTCACTTCCTCTATGGGCCTTTAAAGCCACCATCTTGCCTCTAGTTAATCAGTTCTGTTTTGGACTCAGTTTTGTGAACAAACTCTGTTCTTATCTAAACCTTTTCCACCCAGGGATATTATACGGGTGGTTCCCCCAAACCTTTATGATGTCTGGTGTTAATAATTAAGGACACACGTTTATTGTTCAATAAACACAGTCCCGCACAGCACACAGTACTCCCAGCACCAATTGCCCATAATATGGGCCTTTCTCTCTCCACGGGAGCTTCGTCCTGCTCCAACTCCCGACTCTAGCTCCCCGATTGTAGGGAGGTGGCCACTTTTATTTCCACCCAGATGTGCTCCAGGTGCCTGATGACGTCCTACCGGCAGCACCTCCTGGTGTGGTGGAAGTGCTACTCTTCCATCTTCCCTGGTGTGGTGGAAGTGCTACTCTTCCATCTTCCCGGGTGTGGTGGAAGTGAATATTTTCCGGGCTCTCCGAGCTTGAGCCTCCTTGCTCCTCTCCCGTGGTCCCCTCAAGATCCAGGGCGGTTGCCCCCTCATGGCCCAGGCGTCCCGGTTGGGTCTGTCCCCCAGCCTCCTGTGGAAATATTATATATATATATATATATATATATATATATATATATATATATATATATATATATATATACACACACACACATACACCCATCAGCCACAACATCAAAAACAATAAGAGGTGAAGTGAATAATATTGATTACTTCATTACAGCAAGTGATCAGTTAGTTCTTGAAGGTGATATGTTGAAAGCAGAAGAAATGGGCAAGCATTAAGGATCTCAGCAACTTTGTCAAGGTCCAAAATGTGATGACTAGACAACTGGGTCAGACATTTTTCCCAGTATGTAGTGGTTAATCCAAGGAAGAGCAACTGGCCACAATGTCATGGGTGCCCAAGACTCATTGATGAATGTGAGTAGCAAAGGCTAGCCCGTATGGTCCACTCCATAGAAGAGCTTCTGCAGCACAAATTGCTGAACAACGTCATGCTGGCCATGAGAGAAGAATGTCAGAACACACAGTACATCAGAGTTTGCTGCTTAGCCACATACCTATCAGAATGCCCAAACTGACCCCTGTCCACTGCCAAGAGTACCTACAATGAGCACGTGAGCATCAGAACCAGAACCAGAACATGGAGCACTGGAAGAAGGTGGCCTGGTTTGACAAATCACATTTTCTTTTAGATCATGTGGACAGACGTGTGTCTGTGGGCATCTTTTACTTTTACTTAGTAAATTTTTGTCTACATAGTAATACTTCTATTTGAGTAGATTATATTCATACTTTTTTTGCCTTTAAAAGTAATGCACATGGTTTCACGTCTGACAGAATCTTAGCAGCATTATGGTTCAAATGGACCAGTCTTAGAAAGTTAATGTTTGATGTTAAAGTCATATAAGTGTTTGCTTAACTTTTATAGAATATAAGTTTCTTATAGCTACTTAGAATATGTTATAGCCTCTTACCACCTGTCAGTTAACATGAGATAGAACCCTCTTAGCTTTATCTGTAAATGGAGTGTTTATTAAGCCACTTAGAAAATACTGTTACTGCTAGCATGGACTATTCTATTTGACTGCAAATAGGAGATGGCATTCATTTTGCTGACTGTGTTTATGTGCTTAGCATGCTTAACTTGCTTCTAGTATGATTGAATTACCAAACGTAAAGAATGAAGCAAGATATACTGCATAAGCCTTAAACAGAACTCTTGTTAAACAAGAACTTTTCTTTTCTTTGATATTAATTTTTTCTGTATATTTTGTGTGAACTGTTTGCCTTGAATTTTACTAAAACATTTAAAACAAAGATATTTGTTCTGCGAAATTACTTGAACACGTCTCACATTATTGCTTGAATCTTCCTATGAAACTAAAAGCTGCAGAACTTTGGATAAACACATCTACAGTTCAAGTCCTGTCTGTATCCTTTTTTATCTTCATTTTATTTATGTTCAGTACACAAAATACAGTATATGCAGAAGAATCAAAAATCAAAAATTAACCTGGCACTGGGAAGGATGTTTAAAATCCTTTAGGTCAATGCTCCTTTCAGTCTAGGTTTAGGTGGAATTGAGCCAACAGCTCAGTAGTGTCAACGAAGTGTTATGAGGGTTATATTGTCTTTGGCACCATTTCAGAATATTATGTTTTAGTGGGTGTTGTGATTTTGCATTTCTGGTTTTCATCTTCTTCCTATGATTGTTTGAGAGTACATAAGGAGGATAGTTCTTGAGATGAAAGTGGTGCTCCTCCACAGGTCTGTACAGCTTCTTCAGAAGTGGAGCACATCTTGAACAAATCACATTTCTTAGGGACTGAAGGTTACTACAGTAATTCTTTGCAGTCTGCTCTGCTTTTATAAAGGGGTCATACATAGGGAACGATGCAGCCACAGTTTGTTATGCCTGTTCCCAAAATGGGAAATGACAATCTATCCAGGTATGGGAAGCTGATAGTAACTGTCCTATAGCAGTGGTTTCATGGTTTTCATCTCAGTAAGACAGACTGTGGTTTGTTCCCAGGATTTTTCTATACAAACTTCGACAATTCTGTTTGCCTCGTTATTACTTTTAATATGACATTGGGAGATCCACTGGTAGAGCTATCTTAAAGCACTTGATGACTTGTAGTGCTTTTTCTAGCTATGAAAATCTGATGACTGAAACTGTCTTAAGCACTGATAGACTATCGTTGAGGAAGAGGACCTGGCTGTTTGGGCTTGCTCTGTTGCTAATAGTATTTGTTGCATAAACAGTGTCTCTCTCACAAAACTAGACCGTTAAAGTCTTCCTCAGAAGGGTTCTTTCACAGTAGTAAACAATGGATGATCTTGAATGCACTGATATTTGGCTGACTTAACTATTACCTACATTCCCATCTTTTGTTTATTGGAGATTGTCTATTGCCTGTTCCATACCTTTTCTGCTAGTGCTAAACTCACAGCTCTTGTAAAAATTCTAAGCATTTGGTCCAAGGACTGTTGGTGAGTCTTGGATGCTGACATCCAGAAGCTTGATCTATATTCAAGGTGTGGCCTTACCGTTACTTGATGTACAGTTTTAAGGATTCTCTCATTAGTGCCCCAATGTGTATCTGCAGTTTCCTCACAATGCTCCATTTTAATCTGACCATTTATTTGTGCCATTTCCAAGATACCTTTGTCAAAAGCGATCTCCTGGTTTGTCACCTTGTGTTCAATGTCAGTGGTTTGTTACACATTGGAACATGAGAAAATAGTAGCTGTTGCCCATGCTGTGATTTTGTCCAGTGCAAGATGCATCCTGTAGGCTAAAGGATCTCTACAGATTTATGAAAATTACAAAGATCACTTTGTGGACCTGTAAAGCATCCTCAGTAACCAAGATTGATTGTTCTTCTGAATCTCCTGAAACCTGCTTGCTCTGGGACAAAAATGTTTTCCTTCTCCAGGTACAGCTGCAGTGCTCATTAAAATGCATTCCAATATCTTGCACATGTAGCTTTTCAGGCTGATGAGGCAGTGGACCAGTACTGTAGACTTGCTTTTCATTTTTTTTTTTTCAGAACAGGGATTATCCTGAATTGCTTCCCGCTCTGAGGTACCCGTTCCTCACTCCAGAAGTTTGCAAAGAGCTGTACTGACCTGGAGATTTCTTCATCATCATCTTCTTCTTCTTCTCCTCCTACTTCTTTTGATGACACATGACCGTCTGCAGTTCAACCAAGATGATATCCTGCTTAATACCTTGATGTATGTTCTCTTCTCTTCTTCATTGTAGACATTTGCTCCGTCAGTGTTCTACCTTCCTCTTCAAGCATGATTTTCTTTTCCCTTGTTTCTCTCATTATTTAATGATCTGGTCCATTTCCAAAGCTTAAATTTGTCTTTCCCCATGCTGAGTCTTGCTGTTTTCACTCGACAGGTTCTTCTATTTCACTATTCTTCTTATGTATCTAACTTTGCTTTCCTATAACTTGCATAGTACTAGGGTGTTGTTCCATGTTAGCCATTATGAATGCAGTGAGAAGTCAAGTAAAATGACACTTTTTATTGGCTAACTAAAACAGATTACAATATGCAAGCTTTCGAGGCAACTCAGGCCCCTTCTTCAGGCAAGATGTAATAGCATGGTATCTGCCTATGTGATCTTTGGAAACAAAATTGACAGAAAAAAATATTTCGCAGTGAAGGCCCTCCAGGTATTTGCAGGGCCAGGCTGCATGGCTCAAAAAATTCACCCAAATAACTCAAAGTCCCCTCAGTTCATCTACACTGCCGGAAATGAAATCTAATCAAGTCACGTTTTTATTTCATGCCATTAAATCTTGTTTCCTTTATTGTAAGATTTATTGATTTATCAAAAAAAAATTTTATAAAAGATTTTTTAGCTTATTTTATGAAATCTTGTCATGTAAATTTTGCATATCTCATTGGCAGGTTTTTCATTAAAAAACTACCAATGGGCAGAAAATAAGGGTGGAATTCTAACACTAGTTCAAATAACATGAATGCTAGTGAAATTAAAAGAAACCTTAAGAAAGCAGGGTACAGTGGAACCTCGGTTCATGGCCATAATTCATTCCAAAACTCTGGTCGTAACCCGATTTGGTCGTGAACCGAAGTAATTTCCCCCATAGGATTGTATATAAATACAATTAATCTGTTCCAGACCATACGAACTGTATATAAATATATATTTGTTTTAAGTTTTTAAGCACAAATATAGTTAATTAAGCCATAGAATGCACAGCATAATAGTAAACTAAATGTAAAAACATTGAATAACACTGAGAAAACCTTGAACAACAGAGAAAACTGAGTAAGATGCTGCAGATGTTCTATCAGATGGTTGTGGCGAGTGCCCTCTTCTACGCAGTGGTGTGCTGGGGAGGCAGCATTAAGAAGAAGGATGCCTCACGCCTGGACAAACTGGTGAGGAAGGCAGGCTCTATTGTTGGCATAGAGCTGGACGGTTTGACATCCATAGCAGAGCAACGGGCACTCAGCAGGCTCCTATCAATTATGGAGAATCCACTACATCCATTAAACAGTGTCATCTCCAGACAGAGGAGCAGTTTCAGCGACAGACTGCTGTCACTGTCCTGCTCCACTGACAGACTGAGAAGATCATTCCTCCCCCAAACTATGCGACTCTTCAATTCCACCAGAGGGGGTAAACGTTGAACATTATTCAAGTTATTGTCTGTTTTTTTACCTGCATTTTTTTTTATTACTCTTTAATTTAATATTTTTTGCTGCTGGAGTATGTGAATTTCCCCCTGGGATTAATAAAGTATCTATCTATCTATCTATCTATCTAAAACTAACACTGCAATAGTTTGCGCTATAGCGCTACCAACCGCTGGCTAAAAACACTTTTTTTTTAAATGAGTTTTAAGCACAGGGAAAAAAAATGAACATTTGAAAAAATCCGTAATTTAATAAACTACCAAGAAAAGTAACATTGCAACAATGCATGCTACGAACCAATCGCTGTAAACAGAAGTGAAAACAAAAACAAGCCCAGTGTATTCTTTAACTGCCTTCCTACCTTATGCGTCCAGCTCTCTCTCTTGTGCTGCCTGTGTGTGTGTGTCTCTCTCTCTCGCGCTGCCTGCGTGTATGTGTGTCTCTCTCTCGTGCCTGTGTGTGTGTGTCTCTCGTGTGTGTGTCACGCTCTCACACTCTCTCTCTCTTGCTCGCTGCACAGGAAATGCACAGGGAGAGACTGAACATGTACAAACCGAAAGGGAAACTGGCTTGTTCATATACCGAGTGTGTGGTCGTGAACAGATGCAAAAGTTTGGCGAACGTTTTGGTTGTAAACCGATTTGTACGTGTTCCGAGATGTTTGTGAACCGAGGTTCCACTGTATTTTGAAGTCAAACTTTTAATCTAACATCATCTGTTACTGTTCCAATAATAGGATACCGTACCCTAAACACAATCCTGGAGGACCATCAACCGTGTTGTAAGGACTTCCACACCAATATCATCGAAGCAGCCAAGTAATCTATCCCATGGAGAATAAGAAGAGACTATGCTAGTCAGCTGAAATGCAAAGACTCTGCAATATGCTCACCAAAGCAAGAGATGAAGCTGAGAACAACCTTATCCTGGAGAACAACATCTGGTGCTCAAGGACAGTGCCATTTTCTGTGTCTGGCTGTCTATGGCGTTATGCGTTTGCTAGGTACATAATGCATGTGCCAGGTGATGTGCCACAGGTGTTGTTTGGAAATGGTTTTACTTTTTTTAAGGTTCATACTTTATTTAGCATCTATAGACATGTCCATGTAACAAAGATACTTGTAAAACTGAAAGAAGACTTATTTTCCTCTCTAAGGAACATTAGTTTGGTTATGACCCTAAACATTATACTAATTTAATTTAACTAAACTGTCTAAAACATCTGCGGTGGGTTGGCACCCTGCCCAGGATTGGTTCCTGCCTTGTGCCCTGTGTTGGCTGGGATTGGCTCCAGCAGACCTCCGTGACCCTGTGTTCAGATTCAGCGGGATGTCTAAAACATCTTTGCAATAATATAGCAGCACAGATCACTTACTGAAATGCAGGTTTAGGTTATCATTTTGAGTTTTCTCAGTATGATTCATTCCACTTCATTTACCAAAAAAGATGTGTGTCTCTCCCTGTTATCCTGCCAAGATGCACAACACAGAATATCACCCATAATACATTTTGAAAATATTATAGTTCATCTTATAATTAATGTTACACATTTTAAAGATATTATTTTAAATAAACTTGTAAAGATTAAGCACAGACGCTATAAAAATGGGGTTTTTTTATAAATCAATGTGGATTTTTTATTTTTTACTATACAAAATCTCTATTTGCAAATGCTAGGTATTCAATTAGGTTTACCGTTTATGTTTTTCTAACAGTCTGAAAAGCTCCAGTTAAAAGAATAAAAATTAAAGTAGAAGCATAGGAACAACTCTATATGGTCCACAGACCCCATTTCAGTCATCTCTTTCCATCCAACACAGAGAAATGGTAAGTTGTGATGCATCTTTCAGCACATTATAACCTTCCATTATTTTTGACAATTGATAAGCCAAAACAATCATGCACAAAGCACACTTTGCTAGTTAATTAAATCACATTAAGAGATAATTTTTAAAAATAATGTATGCTGCGGCTGCAATCCGAAGGTTGCTGGTTCAAATCCCATAAACACCAGAAGTGACTCTACTCCGTTGGGCCTTTAAGCAAGACCCTTAACCTGCAATTGGTTCGTCGTGGGTATGACATTCCTCCAACTTGCAGGGAAGACAGTGGGGCTGGTGGCAGAATTGGCATTCCAGCCACTATAAAAAAACTCACACTGTTCCAGTGTGGTGCTGAGGTGTCACCCGTTGCACGGTTACACTCGGGTACCAATCCGGGTGGTCTGTTGTGTGGTGGGTGTGGCAATGCGCTGTAATCAGCACATGCTCCCCAACCTCTCTACAAGATAAAAGACAGGAGTGCATTGATTTAATTTAAAAATCACAAAAATGCTCAAGCAATAATATTTAAGGTACTTTGAAGAAAACATCTAATATTGAAACATTTCTTGTTTTGATTTTGTTTTGTTTTTAACAATTTACCTTGTTTAAATTAAGGCAGCAGAACAGTTAAAATGTTTAAATAAGCACTCTCTTGGAAAAACTCAGAAGAATGCGGCACTGCACTTGTAACACAACAGTTAAAAGTGCTAATCCAATACATCTTTTCAGAAAAAAGGCCATAAACACAGGAGTGGAAAACTAGCACAGATGTTCATCTCTAATGTAATTTCCATTCAATTTCCTAAGTGCAGTCCCCAAGTGCAGACTAGTTTAACATTATGTTTAGCTTGCAAATTCTTTTAATAAATAATGAATGCAATAAAACCAGGAGATCAATTGCAAGCTAAGATATCATAAAAGAAGCTCTTTGTGTTCAGAGCTGTTTGCTGATTTGGAAAGTTTGTTTTATTTAAATTGGCCTTGTCAGTTTTACTTTTCTTCGGCAAAGTAATGTTTTGTTTGTATATTCATTTCAAAGTAATATCTTGATATTATTATCCTAAATTCAAATAAATTAAAGGGGGCAATCATACTGTATACTGCCCTGCGCTTTTTTTAACAGAAAATCCTGACAATTCCAAGATGAGGTTAAATGTTAAGCTTCTTCTAAAAATTCCTTTGTACCATCTTGAGTGAAGGTGACTTAATATCACTTATGGTATAGAAAGAAAGCAGATATAAGCAAAAATACTACACCAAGATAAAAAATGAGTAGAGAAAAATGTTCACACATCAATTTATATCATAAATGTCATGTGTAAACTCAATGAGCTGTATCTCTAAAGAAATTGCTAAACATAACTGGTTTGTATTATTATATATAAAAATTAATTTACTTTCTGCTTCACACGTAGGCCATATTTACAGAATTTGGGAGTGTCACATCTGTGAGTAAACCTACATCTTGTTAGCCAGCAATGGATGGTGTTTATTCCACGATCTCCTTTCATTTCTAAAATTCAATTTTAGCAATGTTAAAAGTATTTTTGAAAAACATTCCACAACAAAAACAGAACTACCAATATAAATTTGTTTGCTTTCTTATGGCAGTACGCGAACAGTTTCAGCTAACTAGTCTTTTTTTTTTTTTACTTTTATTGATTTTATTGTAATCATTCCATACAAATAGATCAATTTTTACAAAAAAAAAATAGGATTGAAAACAAATCTAACCCCACCCCTGAGAAAGAGAGCATTGCCAATGGACTAAAACTTAAAAATAAATAAATTGAAGAGTTTAATAGGCGGATACAGATAAATGGAGAAGAAAAAGAAATGGGGAGAGAATCTACTTCCTCAATGCTTTAAGAGCTTATTCTAAAATATTATTAATTAGATCCTGCCAGGTTTTGAAAAAGTTCTGCACAGATCCTCTAAGTGAGAATTTGATTTTTTTCCAATTTCAAATAATATAAAATATCAGTTACCCACTGACTTAAAAGAGGAGAGTTAGGATTCTTCCAGTTTAGCAAAATAAGTCTGTGTACCAATGGTGTAGTAAAGGCAATCACAGTTTGTTTGTCCTTCTCCACTTTAAGCACATCTGAAAGAACACCAAACACAGCTGTTAATGGGTTAGGAGGGATTGTAACACCAAGGCTCTCTGAAAGGCACTTAAAAATTTTTGTCCAGAATGATGTTAATTTGGTGCAGGCCCAAAACATGTGACCCAGTGAGGCTGGAACTTGATTGCAGCGTTTGCAGGTTGGATCTTGCCTTGGAAATGTTTTGGATAATTTCAAGTGAGACAGATGTGGTTGATATATAATTATGAGCTGAATAATTGTATGCTTTGTGCATATGGAGCTCAAATGAATTCTCTGCATTGCTCCCTTCCACTCCTTTTCTGATATGTTGAGTGAGAGATCCTTTTCCCATTGTTCTCTTGGATCTTTGAAAGGGAGGGACTGTAAAATATTTTTATATATTGCAGAAATGCTGGCTGAGTCCTTGAGACTGAGCAATATTTTTTCCAGAATAGAGGAAGGTGGGAGATGAGGAATATCGGGCAGGTTCTGTTTGACAAAGTTTCTAATTTGAAGACAGTGAAAGAAATGTGTTGCTGGAAAGTTAAATTTAGAATGTAATTGTTCATAGGATGCAAAGATTTTGTCTATATAAAGATCTCTAAGCAATTTAATCCCAAATGTTTTCCAGATATTAAAAACTGCATTGCGAGGGTTGAAAAAGGTGGTTCTCATGCAGTGGTGCTACAGATAAAAATACAGATAAAATACTTTCTACATTGGTTCCATATTCTGAGTGAGTGAAGCACAATTGGATTGTTAGTATATTGGCGATAACTTGCATTTATTGGGGCACAAAGCAGGGAATATAGAGAAGTACTGCAGGATTTTATTTCTATTGCTGACCAAGCCTGTGTATGATCATCTATTTGTGTCCAGATTTTTATAGCTTGTATGTTTGCTGCCCAGTAACAAAACTGAAAGTTAGGCAAAGCCATACCACCTTCTGCCTTAGGTCTTTGTAGGGTCGCTCTTTGGATACATGGATGTTTTAGGTTCCAAATAAATGAGGTTATGGTTGAATCCAATTGCTTAAAGAATGATTTATTGATGTATTTTGGAATGTTTTGAAATAAAAAGAGAAGCTTAGGAAGGATATTCATCTTAACAATGTTAATTCTTCCAGCTAAAGTGACGTGGAGGGTTGACCATCTATGCAAGTCTTGTTTAATTTTTTTCCATACAGACGGCAAAATTTTGTTGATAAAGAGATTTATGTTTACTTGTGATATTTACCCCTAGGTATTTAAACTGATCTGCAATAATAAAAGGGAAGGTGTCTTTTGAAATTCTGTAAGTGCTGTTAAGACTGCAGGCACAGTATTTTGTGGGTCTCATATATACAGTACCATATCATCTGCATATAGAGAAATTTTCTGTTCAAGTCCTTCTCTGATAATCCCCTTTATCTGATAAGCATTTCAACAGTGAACTGCCAGTGGTTCAATGGCGATTGCAAATAGCAGCGGTGACAAGGGGTATCCTTGTCTGATACCACTTTCTAGTTTAAAGTAGTCTGAGCAAATGTTGCTAATACAAACTGAAGCTTCTGGATTGGTATACAGTAGTTTGATCCATGCACAAATATTCGGGCCAAACCCAAATTTCTCTAATGTAGTAAAAAGGTAGTTCCATTCAATCATATCAAATGCTTTTTCTGCATCCAACGATAATAATATCTCCAGGGTGTTTGTCTTTGCAGGTGAATATATTACATTGAACAGGCGTCTTTTTATATTTAATAGGAGCTCACTTAGTTTTGACACATCATGTTGTAATATAAAATAAACAAGGTACATTAGCTGTAATCTTAGAGCTGTAATATAAATATATATTACATATAAATTGACCATATTTTATCTATATTTTCCTAGTGATTATTTACTTTTGTACTGTTAAATACTGTTTTTCTTGTTTATTGTATACAGGTATGTAATTTATTGTCAAACTAGACATTAAGCCCGTTACAATAACGGGCGCTAGAACAGTAGTCCATAAACATTAGTAGGAACAGTCTATATTAAATGGCAAGGGACCTTTTACCTCAGTAAATTTTTTCCGTAAAATGCCTGTAATTTTCTCTGACAGTAATACTGGCTTTGTTGTCCGTAATATGCGTTTAATTTTCTGTCACAACAGTGGGCAATCAGCAGATTCTCCCCTGAAACTGATGTAATGTGCGTGAAAATAAATCTACTTTTAAAAGTCATCGTATTGTAATATCATGAAAATTCGTATATTTAGGAAAACCCCTTCAACGACTGACACTTTACCGGGCCAAGCTTCTTAATCGCAAATCTGACATCCTCAGAGTGAACACTTGCACAACAATGGGGAAGCTGGTGTCCGCGTCTCAGTACCCGATTGGATTTTTCATGTTTTCTGTTTTAGGTCTTACCTCATTTACCGAAATCCGATTGGATCTGCCGCGCGATATTTTATAGGTCCCGCCCTCTCTATCTTGTGTGACGCGTCAGGCGGCCTTTGAAGCATCTGCTTTTAAGCGTTGCACCGTGCCCCGCGGATGCGCACTTCACCAGAAGACACACGCACACGGATACTGGATGCACACAGGGGTTTTATTAAAGAGGATGTAGTTAATGGTGAGGAGATTGTGAGAACCAAATGCTACAAGATCAATGAGAAAGAATGAGGAGCCACAAAAATTCAAGTTATTCTAAAACTGCATTTACTGAGTACTTGTGAAAGGAGAATATTTAAGCTATTAAATTGTTATTGTTGGAAAAACTCAGGCTGCATGAAGACTTAGCCACTATATACTCATGTCATGAAAAGCTTAAACAATAGAGATATATGTGGTTTTAGCCTTAAGCTTCATATAGTTAGCCAGATATCGTCACATAGTCAATACCAGACGACTGGGAAGGGCTGTAACTGTTTTCCATCAGTGCAGCTTCTCACACATTATCTCTGAGATAAGCATTTGGTTTTTTTCAAAAACTGATTTCTAAGTGAGGTGTAGTCATCAAATTTGAAATGCCAGCTACAAGCATATGTATATGAAGTAGAACAAAACGTGGCCCTTTGTCTCTTTTGATAGCTTGCATCCATTTCTTCCTCAGTGTTTCAGTAGTGAAAAAACTACAAACTCAGGTTCAGATGTTTTTGGTTAAAATTTAAACACAGAACAACACTACATAAGCTCTTCTTTCACTATTCCACCATTGTTTGGATAACCAGAATAGTTTTCACTCCTTGAGCAGGCCTTTCAGAAAAGAAAAAACTGCCCGTTTGCAAACTGCCTGTTAAAGAAAATAAGTGCTGAATGTTGCCATATACTACACTAGAAGGAATCCAGCATACATAGACTTCAATGTTTATCCAAGCTCTAGAGAATTTTAGTGAATTTTCTCCATTCACACCTGTTAGGGTTCTTCCCAGTTCTCCACTGCTTACTAAACTTAAAAAACCTGAAAATGTATGTATATTATAAAATACAAATGTGTAAACCTACATGAATATGCTGCAGTCAGTATGTGTGATTTATATTTTGCCAGCAGAACTAGCAAGGAAATGTTTCTTTTTTGAGTAGAACCAGGAGAGAAGGCATAGTCAAAACTGAAAAGATGAAGAAATCAAACATCAGAGCAAAAATCAAAGTTGAAAGAAAGCAAGTCAAGGGTCAGCACCAAAAAGACTATATAGAGAGAGAGAGAATTCAGTGTTAAGAATAACTATGTGCAACAGAAATGTTTTTCTATCTGAAAACTATAAAGAGGAAGCGCACAAAAAGGTGACCGTTTGACCCACCACATCGTAATCACGGCTTTCGAGGAAACACCCTTAACAACAAGGGTACTGACCTAATGACAAAAGAAATGAATAGCACTGTCCATAAACATCCAAATGGCAACGACAACTGGGTGAAATTTTACACTGCAAAAAAAATAAGTAATGTTTCAATAAACTAACTGTAGAATTTGATTCCTCGCCTTGAAAAACAACAAAAATGGGTCTATGAAAATACCTTTGCATACCCAAACACCCATAAAATATTTTAAACAACAAAATTCATAACAACTTGCTATAGTACTAAGGTGTTGTTCTGTGTTAGCCATTACGTCAGTGTTCTACCTTCCTCTTCAAGAATGATTTTCTTTCCCTTGTTTCTCTCATTATTTAATGATCTGGTCCATTTCCGAAGCTTAAATCTGTCTTTCCCCATGCAGAGTCTTGCCATTTTCACTCGACAGGTTCTTCTTTTTCACTATTCTTCTTATGAATCTAACTTTGCTTTCCTATAACTTGCATAGTACTAGGGTGTTGTTCCGTGTTAGCCATTATGAATGTAGTGAGAAGTCAAGCAAAATGACACCTTTTATTGGCTAACTAAAAAGATTACAATATGCAAGCTTTCGAGGCAACTCTGGCCCCTTCTTCAGGCACAATGTAATACAGAAACTGTATTTCCCTGTGTTGATATAGACAATAGGACAGATATTCTTATAATGTTTCCATGATGCTCCTGCCAGCATACAGAACATTGCTAAAACTTTCCGAACCAACTCTCAAAAAGATTTGGGAGTGACCAGAGGGAGCTGTTTCAGCCCTACATGACTTTCTGATCACATGAAGTGCACCATGTTTAAAGCAGCTGCCACTTATTGCCAACAGATCATCTAAGAAGAGTATGCATCATCAGTCACTGGATACATTAACAAGTGTATAAATGATACGATGGTCTCAAAAAACATCAGAATATGTACAAATCAGAAACTGTGGGTAACATTGGTAATGCTGCCTTTAGATCAGATGACAAGGTAGCCCTTACGACAACACCACTACCATCATACCTCTGCCGAAGAAGTCCTCTATCTCTTGCTTCAATGACTATTGCTCTATAGCACTCAAGCCTGTTATCATGAAGTGCTTCCACAGGCTAGTCCTGGGCCACTTGAAAGCCAGACTTCCCACAGCACATGACCCTCTCCAGTTTGCCTTTCTTCCAAACCATTTCATTAAAGATGCCATATCGACTACTCTTCTTCTGAACTTGTCCCATTTGGACAAAAGAGATACTTATGCTAGGATGCTTTTCATTGACCTCAGTTCAGCTTTCAACACTAACATCCCTCAGGTACTTATAGGGAATTTGAATCTGCTAGGATACTGTATTTCCCAATGCAACTGGATCCTGGACTTCCTGACAGAAAGACCCCAAACAGTCCATGTCGAAAGCATCATCCCCAGTATAATCACACTGAGCACTGGTGTCCTCCAGGGCTGTGTACTCAGCCCACTTCTATGCACTTTGCTTTGACCTATGATTGTACGGCTGCATACAGGTTTCCCACCATCATTAAGTTTGTGGATGACAAAATGGTAGTGGGTCTCAGCAGCAATGGAGATGGGTCAGGTTACAGAATGAAGATATGATGATTGATGGACTGGTGCAAGTGCAACAATCTATCTGTTAATATGGACAAGATGAAAGAGATGATTGTCGACTTTCAGGAAGGCCCATGCTGTTTACACCCCACTGCACAAAAAGGGCTCTGCGGTGGAACTGGTCAAGAACACCAAATTCCTTGGTGTACACCTGGCAGCTGATCTTACTTGGTTAATTAACACCTCCATCATAGCCAAGAAGGCCTAGCAGAATCTCCACTGTTTTAGGTGTCCAAAGATGGCAAAACTACTTACCCGCAATCTCACCACATTCTACTGGAGCACCATAAAGAGCATTCTAACCAGCTGTATCACAATCTAGTACGGGAACTGCAGTATCTCTGACCATAAGGTCCTACTGCAGAAAAGAACTTTGGGTCCTCTGTATCCTCCTTTGAAGACATCTCTGTACAACATTGTATCCGCAAATTTTACAGCATTGTAAAGGACCACTCCCAACCCTCCCATGGTCTGTTTGTCCCACTTCAATCTGAACCAGTTCTGCCAGGTACCTACAACAGCTTCTATCCCTTGGCTGTCTGGACTCTGAACTCTGTGCTGCCATCCTGCCCTCAGATCCACCCCTAGTAGCAAATTTATATGTCATAAATTGTTACACTTGGGGGCGGCACGGTGGCGCAGTGGTAGCGCTGCTGCCTCGCAGTTAGGAGACCTGGGTTCACTTCCCGGGTCCACCCTGCATGGAGTTTGCATGTTCTCCCCGTGTCTGCGTGGGTTTCCTCCGGGCGCTCCGGTTTCCTCCCACAGTCCAGAGACATGCAGGTTAGGTGGATTGGCAATCCTAAATTGGCCCTAGTGCGTGCTTGGTGTGTGGGTGTGTTTGTGTGTGTCCTGCGATGGGTTGGCACCCTGCCCGGGATTGGTTCCCTGCCTTGTGCCCTGTGTTGGCTGGGATTGGCTACAGCAGACCCCCGTGACCCTGTGTTCGGATTCAGCGGGTTGGAAAATGGATGGATGGATGGATGTTACACTTGTCACTACTGTTGTTTTTTTATTATTAGTTTTACTGTTATTATTATTTATTACTATCTATTTCAAATTATTACCTTCTTATTATTTATTTTAATTATTTATTAACAGTATCTATTATAGTATAGTATTTACGGTGGGTTGGCGCCCTGCCCAGGGTTTGTTTCCTGCCTTGCGCCCTGTGTTGGCTGGGATTGGCTCCAGCAGACCCCCGTGACCCTGTAGTTGGGATATAGCGGGTTGGATAATGGATGGATAGTATAGTATAGTTCTTTACCTGTCTTGCACTTGTTCTATGTTTTATGTATATGTTGCACCAATAAAGCCACTTGACCTGACTTGATAATTGATCTCATTTAATTAGCTGGTCTTTTTTCTCTACTATTACTCTGCATTCACAAAAGGATAACAGCATGATTATTACATTTTAAGACATTTAGAAATATTTCTGTTTTTGCTGTAGCTTAAATGTTTAACTATCTTTGTTGTTTTCCTATTATTTAGCCCAGTTCTGTATATTTTGCCGTCTTCAGTGTATGCTAAAAATGACAATTAAAACAGGACAGAGCAGACGCCCTGGCAAACAACACTGAATGATAAAAGGCAGCAACTACTTCATCATCAGATCCAATAATTAGCAACTAATAGATTAAATAACCAGAACACCTGGAAAAGCAGAATGTCAATCAGGATGAAAATATTGTTAAAAAAAAAAAAACACATTATTTCAATATAACTGCTTAGTACATGTTAATAAAAACTTACCACACTGAATTTTTGTAATTTCTGCATTGACCCCAAAACACAGAAATAACAGCTCACTTAATTAGGCTAGGAGTCCAAATACTGTAAGGACAAGTTTGTTGCAAGAAAACCTGCAGCCACAGTGGGTCCTGAGGACTTATTCTGGGGACCACCTTACTATTGTATATGCTCTTTGAATCTCAAATCTGTGTAGCACTCGACGTAAAACAGCTGTCTGTTTTCACACACGTGCACAAATGATTCTCGGTTGAGCCAAGTGGTGCCGCTGTCCAACAATTATCTCTCTCCTCTTTTCCTTCTGCAGACCCTCAACAGAACCCACCTCCCAATGATATCGCTTCCACCACACAAGATCTCTCCTCCTGATGACACAATTTCTGCTTCCAGTTCCACCAGCCCCCACCTCTTACTGTCTGCAACATACATATCCACCATCTTACCTGCCTATCTCAGTTCCGTCTTAAACTTGTTGTCTGTAAAGACATTACTTTATTATTGTTGCATTTTTTCCAAGTATACATTGTACAAATCCCTGCCTGTTATGACACTATTTATATAAAGGTTTACCAATCTGTCACACAGAAACTCTCCCACCCTGGTCCTTAAAACTTGACGTTGGTCTCAAACAAAAGCTTGTGGCATGGCATGTGCAACACGACTCATGAATACTTTGTGCAGGTCATGATAGCCCTGAATTCAGGCTTTGACTTACTTTCACACTAAGCAGAGATGTGGCCAGAGATGTGGCTGAGCAATCGCACTGCATGTCTGACACAAAAACAGTCAGGGAGACAGAAGTATACTACAGTAACCTCGATGGGGTGACCGGGGTGCTCGGTTTCTGACACCGCTGTGTGACTGACAGGAAAAGAAACGCTAAGGTAGCTGCTAGCTACACTCCTGCATTACACAGGCCGGCTCATCCTGTTCATCAAACAAGTAAGTCAGACACTTAAAGTCCTGGGTGCCATTAGCTCACAAGAAAGCTGCCAACACCCTCAACAGAATAAAAACCATATTTCTAGCCGCTCGCTGTGAAGTACATTGCACATGCCAATAAGCATAGCGGTGCACACTAGCTGACAGGAAAAGAAATGGGCCAGACACTCCAAAACAAAGGCAAAGTCATAGACACTGCTAGGCTACTGTTGAGGCCTCAAGCCAAATGCAAGGATCACTTCAGTGATGAACATGCCAAAGCAAGAGGTAGGCCTGAATAGACTACCATTTTCGCAGTATTCTGCATGCCTGACTCACCCCACAATACAAATCCAGCAACTACAGACAAATGCCTGCCAACAAACTTAACAGACTTTTCAAAAGCTCAGAACTCCCGTCCATATGCATGCATTGCTTTTACATCCTTTCAACAATGTTTATTTGACAAATACTACTTATAAAAGATGGATTTGCTATGGGCTCTCTGGGAAGCAGTAATTTCGTAGAAGAAAAACAAAACAATGCGTTGCCAAAATGGAAAAGCCCTGCTTGCACTCTATATACCACCACTATTACTATATTATTATTATTAATTATTATTATTATTATTATTAAAGATATTAGAACTTCCAGAGGAAGTGCAAGAAGAAACTACTTACAGCACATATGCAGCATCAACAGCTCCTTATTCCTTGCATCCATGGGAGCCTCTACTGATAATCCATCAGGACATGTTGCCTATGTGTTCAGAATTCATAGTCATGTTTTTATTATATTGGTGGACAACAACCCTTTCAATTTACTTTAATTTGTGGGCCGAACATCTGATAGTTCCATTAGTAAGGAATAAACTGAATATTCTGACCAAAACTTTATGGCAAAGACACTACTCTTTACACAGTGTCACTTCCCTGATATTTAATTTAAAGATATGTCGAGATGCATGTCTTACTTAAATGTGTCCTTTCAAACCTACTTTTCATATCTTGATCATTGTGGCTTTATGCCGGTAACATGTATTCTAGTGACTTCTTACATAACCTACCTTCCTGGAGGGCCATGGAATATTACCTTATTGACATATCTTTAATAGATAAGTTAGAGCAAAATACAGGACCATTTAACAACATGACTTTCAACTAGTAAACAAGACACGTAATTTAAAAATTAAACAAAAGCATAGAGGCCAAAATAAAAACTATTATAAAATTATGCAAACAAATCATCTTGTGTCATATTTCACATACAGCTTAACTAAATATATTATTTAAATTTAATTTAAATGTAAACATTTTGGAATAAACTTTGTGAATTTCCCATTGGGATTAATAAAGTATCTATCTATCTATCTGTCTATCTAAATCGTGTAAAATGGAACTAGTTAAAATATTTGTTTTTATGTACAAAAGTACACTATGGGAATTAGCTATGAAAATCTATGGAAATCAGTGGATATTGTGAAATTACATCATCCGAGCTTTTATTTTAGAAAAAACATTCTCATTTAGCATAAACAGCAGAAGAGCCATTTGCAATCAGCAGCATATTGGAAGCCAGTTCATTGTACATCATACATCACACAATCCCACACTCATCTGTGCAGGTTAGTGAAGAGTCACCAAATAATACTGCATGAACTTCTCTGGGAGGTGGAAACAAGCCAGAGTTCTGAAGGCAGACCCTGAAGAAAAAAGGCAGCATATGTTCTTAACTGAAAGAAGGACCAAGTTAGATTTTGAACCCAGGTCTCAAAAACTAGCAACTATGTTGGTAAGGAAGTCCTAAGTGACCATTTGTCAAGTAGAACTACAGTATAACTGCTGTCAGCCAATAATGACATGTCAGTTTATTCCAAGTATTTTTGTTTTAAACATTTTTGCTACCTTTTATTAATAGCATAATGTTGTTAATAAATTTATTTAAAAATAATTATAAACTCTAGCCTTTTTCAAAGAAAGATATCTATTATTAATACTTTACAATGACATAGTTGTGAAATTCCATGTGGTTAACAACACATTAGTTACACTGACTTTGTCTTATGGAATGTCTAATCAAGACTAATTACACATCATAAATGCCACCTCAAAGGCCAGTTGAAAGCAAAAATTGGATCAAATCTGTAAATACAGTGTTATCTAATTTCAATTAACACTTTTAACAATGCAGAAAATAAAACAAAATCTAATGTCCCAGGTTATGTTTCCTCTCCATCATTTATTTTAAATGTACCAAAGTTGACCATCTTCCTGTAGGTATGTTCCTCACTTGATTCAACAGCCCAAGCAAAACTTTTACTATTAGTTTGGTCTTTGGTGAAAAAGTATTTTTGATAAAATAAACAGAAGTTAATGAGTTGTCCAGCATGTTGTTTGTGCTCAAGTACACTTTTACATTCACAGACATAAATTGGTAGTTAAATAAAACTCCTGAGATTAAGATTACTATGGGCAAGGCTAGAAAAATTAGTACCGTTCCTCTTTATTGTTCTCTTCTCATTGACATTGCTGGCAGTGCACGGGAACATTAATGCATCTGTCATGATAACAAGCTAAGAATAACATCTAGACATCAAACCGAGCAGAGAATCCATCTGAAGTGATTCATTCAGATCTGTCTCATTGATTTATTAAACACACGGTAACATCTGCAGCCTCACAGAGCCGCTTGGCGAAAATTAATTCAAGATCAATTCAAATGGAAAAAAGTGCAGGAGATAAATCAAAACACAATTTGCATGCGGTTGGTTGCACAGTCAGGCTTATATCATAGTATTTTTCCATTCAGATACGTATATTTAGGATGTCATTATTATTATGAATAATAATAATAATAATTAATAATAATAATTGGCAAGAAAAAGTCGAGCCATAAACACGCGGAAACGAGGCCGCAAAAAACTATGAATTATATAGCACTTATTAAAACTTTATCGTTTGAAAATATTAAGGCAACTGTCCAGCAGTTTGAAATACAATAACGTTTGTTTTAAACGTCTGTGTTTTTCCTACTTAAGAGTGTTTGATTAGAGGAATGTCTGCGTGATTCAGTGAAAGAGTACCTGGAGACTCAATGTCTTTGAAGGACTTGCTGGTCATTTATTTACTTTGGTATACATCGGCACTGCGAAAGTGTTTTGAGAAACGCAACAATCTAAACATGCAAGCCGCTCCTTCTCAATACTTTCTACGAAACGCTTCAACAATTTTTGCATGTGCACGTGGCTATTTAAGCATGACAACTTTGTCTTTTATGCTTTTTGGATGTTAATGAAAATAAATGTATCTATAAAAATTATGTAAACGTTAAAGTCACGGATTTGTTTCTTTATTTTTTTCAATATTTTTCATTTATCGGTATATTGCTCAAGAATAAAAATACGGAATGTATTGATTTAAAACGTTCTTAGCTGCAAGTGCAGTTGAAAACGTTAGTGTATAGCTTATATACACAAAAAAATAAAATAACTAAATAAAAAATAAAAATACAATTATGTTAGCAAATTTTAACCGAGTACAGGAAGTTGTCTAAAATAAATAGGTGTTTTTTCCTGAGGTATGAAACGTTGCTTGGAAGAAGAAACAGAATCTTGGTGAGGTCCTTCAATGGGAAATATTAACTGTCGTGGCTATACGCGTGTTGATTGACACTAAGGAAAGGTCAATCACACTTATCGAACTAACTGACGTATTTACATTTTTAAATGTTACTGCACTAAAATATTTCTTCATAAGACGTGTAACAAATAGAATAGTAAATCTCGAGGACTATTTAAGCTAATGACTGACTATGACAAGATCACCGAGAAACTTTTTGAGCATCTTCTTGCCTCTGTATGATAATATGTTTTATTCTGGTTCTTTGCATCATTTAGATCCTCTGTTTTTTTTCAGTAATCATACTTGCGCATTAAACGCTAAAAGCTATTAACACCGTGAGATATTCATTCTACGAAAAAAAAATAAAAACCTATTTACGTACTATATATTTTTTTCTTCCATACGTAACGAGTTACCCATCCTGAACTACTTTTTACAGAGTTTCGATTCGCCGGCTAATCGAAAGAAAATGGGAAACTTCTCAAACTTTACTGGTTTGGTTCAAATGAAGGATTTCGCGACCTTGTTGTGTTATACTATACCAGATAAATGTAAAACTAAAGAAACACAGACCTTGCATTGGTGCAGTCACCGTATAGGGCTTCGAAGTCCTTTCGTGTGATGAGTTTGCAGCGATTGACCCCTGGCTGAATTGCTCCGAGACCCCGCAGGATCCGAACCTGTTCCACCGTGCACACCACTGGAGCTATATCAAGCCTTTTCAGTTTGGTGTAAACCGTGTGCAAACCTCCGACCAGGTGCTTCAGAAACAGATCAAAAACCTGAGGAAGGCATATGAGTTCCTGTCCGTCCACTGTGAATGAGGCTATCTTGACCCCATGCACCTCCACCAATTTACAGTCGTTATTACCGCTAGTGCTGCTACTGTTGCAGCTGATAAATGTGTTGATGCTGGTCGTCAGCCTGGGGGAGTCCGCGGGGCTTTTGTACAGAGAATCGGACCGGAATAAACCTGCGGATCCGGGGTTGGAGGTTGAGGAAATCACGGGAGGAGTGGCGGATACAGCCATATCCGTTTCTTTGCTCCTTTTCGTTGTCTCACACTATCTGTACCGTTCTCAGCTTGAATTGATGGGGACACTGTAAGCAATACCCGTAAACCGTAAGAGAAGGAGCTAAAGAAAAATGAAATTCGCTTTCAGATGTTCCAGTCAGTAAGCCCCGCCCCCAATAAAGACTGACATTTCTTTTCACTTATCACCTCTGTCAGTGTACACTTCGACTCTTCTTATTGGAGGAATAGTTAGTTGGGTGGACCTTATAAGTCAAAAAGGCTGTTCTCTTTGTGACAGTTGCCTGCCGCTCAGCGATAGAAGTTTAGACTCGCTTTCGCCTGTTTACTACATTATTGTACTGTGTATTTGTTGAGGTTTACCGTGTGTCTTTGAAAAACAGAAACACAGTTGCCAGTTTCTTTTGAATTTTATTTTTTTCATAAATGCTGTACTTTGTTCATAAAGTAATGCACTTAACTCACTGCTTGAGTTTCACGATTGCTATTTTGATTTTAATATGAAAATGAAAAAGAAATCTCTGATGCTGCTCTATTGTCAGGGCTTTCCAAATGTTTCAGACAAATGCAATCAATGAATTGTATCTTAACTGCATAAAATATTTATGAACACCGCCCATTTGTTAATTTTGTATTATGTTAATTGCTTATGTATCTGGATATTTTATAATATTTGCTTGTCTCTTACCGAACAAGAAAAGTTGTATTTAACAGTTGTTTGAGGTTTCAAGAACGCATACTGTACTTTTAATCATCCGCCAAATGCTTCCATTCTCCTTTCCCCGAAGCTAAATTGGTTGAAATAAGAAAGGTGTTCATTTGTCCACTGTGCAAGCAGAAACATACGCATAATTGATTTAGATGTAAATTTTTAGATTTAACATTTAACGAAAGTCATGAACGGCGCATTGTTTGTGTGATGCGAAATTACATTTTTGTATAGGCATTGAAAAATATTTTTGTGCACTTAAATGTTCCTATAAACTAAACTATAAATTATAAATCATGTTAACAACATTTTAAAAAATCTGCGGTAAAATTATTGGTTCACAGCAGACCTCTGTCATTGAAATGTATTGCAAACAGGTTAGAAAGAAAGCCAATTCAATTCTGTCAGACAGTAGCCAACCTCTTTGCTCTGAATTCCAGCTGTTGCTGTCAGGCTGTAGAGTTAGGCTTCCAAAGGCAAAGAGCAACAGGATTAAGAACTCTTTTATTCCTAGAGCTATAAGCACTTCTGTTACTTGCAGGGATGCTGCTAAATGTTAAATTCTGCATTATTATTTTGTTTGCTGTTGAACGTACTTATTCATTGTATTGATCTTGAGTGTCAGTTAGTCAGTCAGTCATTTTCCAACCCGCTATATCCTAACACAGGGTCACGGGGGTCTGCTGGAGCCAATCCCAGCCAGCACAGGGCACAAGGCAGGAACAAATCCCGAGCAGGGCGCCAGTCCACCGAGGGCACACACACACACACACACCCACACAACAAGGGACAATTTAGGATCGCCAATGCATCTAACCTGCATGTCTTTGGACTGTGGGAGGAAACCGGAGCACCCGGAGGAAACCCACGCAGACACAGTGAGAACATGCAAACTCGGGTCTTCTTACTGCGAGGCAGCAGCGCTACCACAGCGCCACCGTGCTGCCCAATCTTGAGTGTATATTTATTTAATAACATTGGTTGTCAAATGTTGTGTTTTTGTTTATTTATTAGATCTTTGTAATAATGTTTTCTGTTTTTGTACTTTCCTGCTGTAAACAAATTCCCTTCTGGGTTAAAAAGTCTGCGTAAACCTAAACCTAAGCCTAAACCTTAGTTTAAGTGACTTTTGGTGTACATTTTTTTTAATCCATAAAAATCAACTCTCTGTGTTTTAAAGTCGTAAATATTTTAAGTATTTCCACTCTTAATTATTTTGAAAGGAAACAGCTTAGTGAGCACAGTTTTTGAAATAATTGTGCTTTTTAAAATATTCAAGAGTGTATGATATTCCTCCATTGACTACTTTTTGAAACCTGCTTTGACCTCTTTGAGTGCTGCAACCTAGACTCCAAGCACAGGTTCAGGAAATAAACTCGCTTTGGACACAGCCATAGGCTTTCTCTGAGTAAAAATATATGGAGTGTCAGTGGCATCTTTTTATTAAAATTTAGTCACTAAAATAAAGATGCCAGAGTGGTTCTTCAGAGCAATGCCATAGGGGAACTTAAAGACCCATCCACATGAAGTTTCCAGAGAGAACCTTTATTTATTTAGGTCTGCAACAGGTTCAATACAGCAAAAAAAAAAAAAAACATAAATACATGGTAACAGATTTGTGAAATAAAAATGAGTCATGATTTTAGAAGGACTCTGTTGCACGCATGCAGGCTACATCAAAGTTTTCTTAATTTGTTAGTGTCCTACTATAGCCTACAATACATTAAAGATTGTTTTTTCTACTATTAGGAAGTTTTTCAAAGCACAAAGAACCCTTCTCAGAATGAAATTGGTGTATTTGTTTAGCAATGGCTCTATGAGGAACCACAAAACTCAGTAAAGAACCTTATTGTGCAGTTAAAGAACCATTATTTTCAAGAGTGTGCGGTGCTGCTCTACAAGATGACTCTTTTTTTAAATATCTGTTGCAAAATTGCCTTAATTATCTTTAAGGCAATCCCGTCTTTTTTGAAGTACGTGAAAGTTTCTTTATGCCGCCACTTGAGTGCTTCTTAGTTGGCCAGGGACGCTCTTGGACCCTGCAGTGTTGTAGGCATACTGTTTTATTGTATTTACATGTGAAAGTATGCATCCTGAACTTTTCAGTTCTGCCCTGGGGCTGGAAGACCTGCAGCCCTTTGAAAGTGGCTCAGTGATTTTGTGTTAAGGTGTTCATAAACTTGCACATCTTGCTATTTTGGAATCAAAATCATCATTAACGTTAATAATATCAGTTACTTATGTACAATATATTTGAACACTTTGCTGTTGAATATTTTAATGCTGATATTGAGATAACTTTTAATTCTGTCCTTTCAGTGGTTGTACTGTATGACAATATGTTCATAGGTCTTAATTTTGTGTATTTTTATGGTATTATTCGTCTTACATTTTACCATCACTGGTGCTGTTAGCCTTGTTTATTGCCAACCACTGCCACTGCCACAAACTTCCACAGCTCCTTCCAAATGACTCCAATGATCTCTTTTCTTCTGTGTCCCCTGCCTACACATTCATGCCATTCTCTCCTCATCACACTGTTCACTTGGGGTCAGAGGCAACACCATCTGTACTTATTTTCCTCAACTCCAAATAGCAATCCAAGCCAGAATCCTCCCTAAGACTCGCTGGCATCCATGTACCCAGGCCAGTATATTTAATCAGAGAACCAAGTCTCGTGAGTTCTGTTCTTCGAAGGTTTGATTCTCCACCTCTTTCTCCCACCTTTTTCTCTCTCTTTCTCTGCTACTCCATCTCTCTCACACACATGCACACAAATTGAAAAGATTTTTTTAGTAAGGTTTTCAGATTTATTAAAAATCCAAAACTGACATCTTTCATTATATAAGTGTTCATACCCTCTGCTTTGGTACTCCAAATTGTGTTCAGATGCATCATATTTGCTTTAATTATCATTGAGATGTGTCTGGAACTTGCTTAGAGTTCACCTGAGGCAAACTGAATTGACTAGGCATAGTTTAGAAAGGCACACACCTGCGTATATAAGGGTCCACAAATCACAATGCATGTCAGTTCTAAAAGAAAGCCATAAAACCCAAGAACTTGCTCCAGACCCTCGCAAAAAAACTGGGGTGAGACACAGATCAGGGCAAGGGTATAAAACGATTTCTAAAGGTTTGAGTATTCCCAGGAACACAGTGGCATCTGTAATTGTGAAATGGAAGAAGTTTGGGACAATCAGGTGCCATTGCTATGAAACTTCTTGGCGTGGATATTGATTTAAAGTTATGGAAAGTTTAGACCATCTGTAAGTCCTACACGGACTTTTTTCCAAGCAGTAGGACATTGAAATGAACAGAAAATCTCCTCTCACTGAGAATTTCAGCCAGTCACATTCTGATCTCCATCCATTCTTCTGTCCACCCATTCATCCATCCATCTTCTAATTCCAGTTGTTCTAAACCTGTAACAGAACAGGAATTGTGTATTTTCTGTGTGGGATTCATAAAAGCAATGTTAATGTTTGTGATGTAATGTAATGTTTGTGGAAAGACAAATGCAATGCATCTATTTCTACATGAATTACAAAATACATTCCAATAGATGGTGCACTGCAAGCATTAACTCTGAGTGTGTATATTGATTGCTTAGATTTTAACCTGTCTTAGACAGGTAGCACAGCTAGTTATTCAATATATAGATAAATACAGATAAAAGAGTGCATTTTAAAAAAAACATGAATAATAAATATGTGGTTAGAAATTGATTAATAAAAATACACAACAAACCACAATTTAAAAAAGACAAATCTTGAAGATTGCACAAATCAAGTTGATCTTCCTCAATGTGCCAATCAAATATAATTAAATTCAGCCCCAACAAACATGCACTGAGTTCTACAGCAGTTTCGCCTTCCTTCTCCCAAAGCTCTGAGGGACCATAATCTTCCCCTTAAAAAGTAATTCCAGCTCATCATTGGCCAGTCCAATATGACAGCTTCACGTTAATCTTTGCTACCCACAAAATATCTTCACAGCCATAACATCCTAACTGACCACCTGAACTGAATCAGCTTCTCTGACCTTTGACTGACCATGCAGGGCTTGCTGGGCTTTTATAATGTTGTCCAGCTATTGGCTGACAAGGGATCCAGTCACTAATTCCCCTGTCACATGTGCACAAAATTCTTTATCTTGGAATGATGACCCAGTGCATGTACACTCACAAGATTTCACGAACGTCTCCTTGTTCTAGCGCTCCCTTTCACACATTCACTGAAGTGCCCTCTTCAACATCCAGCTGGCATGCCTTTAACAAAGACACCAAAGTGCACTTTTCAAAACTTTGCTAACTCTTTCCTTTCCTTCCACTGTCCATCTAGTGTCAGCTGGCAAGTGTCTCCAAAGGAAGTGGGCAGGTGGCAGATGATACATCTTCTCCCAAAAGGCTGTTTGAGGAGAGAAGACCACAGTCAATATGGTCTGGACAGAAAGTCAGCGACTTCATTCTCTTTTCCCTACATGCAACTAACCTGGAACCTGTAAGGCTACAGTCCTGTGCACCAATGTGCCAGCTGGCCATTGGTACCGTTAATTCTTTTAAACCATTGCAGAGCTCTTTGGTCTGTCTCTACAATAAAATCATTTCTCAACAAATAATCTCTCTATTATAAAAAAAAAATCTTGGAACTTGGAAGGAAACAAGAATTCAAAAGCGCTGTCGCAGTACACATGCAGAACAGGTTAGAGATAATGGAAGTATGAAAATTCGAAAGTCTTGATAAAAGGATAGTAAAAATTGCATTAGCACAAACAACTCGAAATTATTACTCTGTGAAAAGAGATTGAATATATTGTTCAGATTTAAACTTTAAGTGGGAGACTTGCAGATCGTCTAATTTGTGTTGCCATCAGGGAAAAAAAAAGTAGTGTTTCTAGCCAATGAAGAGACATATCTGCGAGAATTAAAAGATTCCAAAAATGTTGGCGGAGTACACATGCAGAGCAGGTTAGAGATAATGGAAGTAGTACGAAAATTCTAATGTCTCAAAAAAAGGATAGTAAAGATCACATTAGCGCAAACAAATGGAAATTATTACTCTGTGAAATAACGGAACAGCGAAAAGAGATCGAATATATTGTTCGGATTTAAGCTTTAAGTCTGAGGCTTTTAGATCGACTAATTCATGTTGCCATCAGGGAAAAAAAAAGTAGTGTTTCTACCCAATGAAGAGGCGTATCTGCAAGAGTTAAAAGATTCCTAAAAAGCAAAATTACTAGAATAGATGAAGAACAAGCCAGGCGTCCAAGTGAAGCTCTTCACAGGAAAAGGCAGGCCCTGCATACAGAACTTAACATCTTAACAACTAAAGAAACTGAACAACTTATTTATAAGTCAAGACATCATTACTATGAACACGGAGAAAAAGCTAATAAGCTTTTAGCTCAACAAATTCACAAACAAGAAGTTCGCAATGCAATCCCAGTAATCACCAATACGAACGGAGAAGAAATCATTGACAATAAAAATATAATGCACACATTTAGAGATTATTATAAATCCTTATATTCTACTGAGTTCAAAGAAGACAACACACAATCTAATGCATTTCTGGATACATTACAGACACCACAAATAGATGCTTTAAGTGCTGAGGAACTGGATAAATCTTTGACGCTAACAGAATTACTAGATGCTATAAAGTCACTTCAAAGCGGGAAATCAGCAGGCCCTGAGGGTTACCCCATAGAATTTTATAAGAAATTCTCCACTCAGCTAGCTCCCCTCTTATTGGCAACATTTACAGAAGCTAGAGACAACCAAATACTACCTCAAACATTTCGTCAAGCATTAATCACTGTCTTTCCTAAACAAAATAAGGACTTGTTACAATGTGCATCATACAGACCAATTTCACTCCTGAATAATGATGTTAAGATACTCTTAAAAATTCTAGCTAGAAGGATGGAGAAAGTGCTGCCCTCGGTAATATCACAGGATCAAACAGGATTTATTAAAGGCCGACACCTATCTTCCAATCTCCGACGCTTGTTTAATGTTATATATTCACCTGCAAAATCAAACACCCCAGAGATATTATTATCATTACACGCAGAAAAAGCATTTGATATGATTGAATGGAACTACCTTTTCACTGCATTAGAGAAATTTGAGTTTGGCCCGAATATTTGTGCATGGATCAAACTACTGTATACCAATCCAGAAGCTTCAGTTTGTATTAACAACATTTGTTCAGACTACTTTAAGCTAGAACATGGTACCAGACAAGGATGTCCCTTGTCACCACTGCTGTTTGCAATCGCCATTGAAGCACAGGCGGTTCACTGTCGAAATTCTTATCAGATAAAGGAGATTATCAGAGAAGGACTGGAAAAGAAAATTGCAGAATATATGGTTTTATATATATCAAACCCAGAAAACACTGTGCCTGCAGTTCTAACAGCACTAACAGAATTTCAAAAGATATCCGGTCTCAGAATTAATCTGAATAAAACTACTCTTTCCAGTGAATTCACAAGCATATAATATTAGATTGGACACCCTACCTTTTACCATAGCAGATCAGTTTAAATACCTAGGGGTAAATATCACAAGTAAACATAAAGCTCTTTATCAACAAAATTGTGCCGTCTGTATGGAAAAAATTAAGCAAGACTTGCATAGATGGTCAACCCTTCATCTCACTCTAGCCGGAAGAATTAACGTTGTTAAGATGAATATCCTTCCTAAACTTCTTTTTTTATTTCAAAACATTCCAATATACATCAATAAATCATTTTTTAAGCAATTAAATTCAACAATAACGTCATTCATTTGGAACTCAAAACACCCACGTATCTGAAGAGCGACCCTACAAAGACCTCAGGCAGAAGGTGGCATGGCTTTACCTAATTTTCAGTTTTATTACTGGGCAGCAAACATACAAGCCATAAAAACCTGGACACAAAAAAAACGAACATACACAGGCTTGGCTCGCAATAGAAGTAAAATCCTGTAGTACTTCTTTAAACTCCCTGCTTTGCTCTGCAATAAATGCAAGTTATCGCAAATATACTAATAACCCAATTGTGCTTTACTCACTTAGAATATGGAACCAACTTAGAAAGCATTTTAAGATGGAAAATCTTTTATCCGTGGCACCTCTGCAAGAGAACCACCTCTTTCAACCCTCGCAAACATATCCAGTTTTTAATACCTGGAAAAGTTTTGGGATTAAAATGCTCAGAGATCTTTATATAGACAACATATTTGCATCTTTGAACAATTACGTTCAAAATTCAACCTCCCAGCTACATATTTCTTTCACTATTTTCCAATTAGAAATTTTGTTAAACAGAAACTGCCCGATTTTCCTCACCTCGCACCCTCCACCATGCTGGAAAAAATACTGCTCAATTTCGAGGAATTAAACACCATTTCCACATTATATAAAATCTTATTAGAGTCCCTACCTTTCAAAGACCCAAGAGGACATTGGGAAGAAGATCTCTTAATTAATATATCAGAAAAGGAGTGGAAGGTAGCAAAGCAGAGATGCACAAAGCATAGAATTATTCAACTAAAAATTATATATCGAGCTCATCTGTCTCGCTTAAAACTGTCCAAAATGTTTCCAGGGCAAGATCCAACCTAAGAATGCTGCAACCAAGATCCTGCCTCACTGGGTCACATGTTTTGGGCCTGCACCAAGCTAACATCATTTTGGACCAAAATCTTTAAGTGCCTTTCAGACAGCCTTGGTATCACAATTCCTCCTAACCCACTAACAGCTGTGTTTGGTGTTCTTCCAGACGGACTTGAAGTGGAGAAGGACAAGCAAACGGTAATTGCATTCACTACACTTTTGGCACGCAGACTTATTTTGTTAAATTGGAAGAATCCTAACTCTCCTCTGATAAGTCAGTGGGAAACCGATGTCTTATATTATTTGAAATTGGAAAAAATCAAATTCTCAGTTAGAGGATCTGTACAGAATTTTTTCAAAACCTGGCAGTATCTGATCAATATTATTTTAGAATAAGAGAAATAACTATTACCGCATTTATTTTCCTTCTCCATTTTTTATTAACCTATATATATTTCTTCCTTTCTTTTGTTTATTGTTGCCTTATTAAAAAGCCCTAAGCAATTCTCCTTTGGCTAAGCTCTCCTTCTCAGGGGTGGGGTTTGATTTGTTTTCAATTTTTTTTCTTTTTGTTATAAATTGATCTATTTGTATGGAATGATTACAATAAAATTAATAAATAAAATTAAAAAAAAAAAAAAAAAGAGTTAAAAGATTTGTTGTTTGATGAAAGTGAAATCCAGCAAGAGAAAATTTCAAGCCCCGCGAGACAAGAGCTTATGCAAAAAGATTTGAAAAAGTCCTGCCCACATAACTACGCACACGGTTCAATCATTTCTCAAACAATATTCACTAAGAGGCAGTTATATTTTGTATTGTCACAATGTAATTCCAAACACGGAATCAAAATTCAATGCGATATTGATGAAAAGGTAAAAGCAAAAAGAGATTGAATATATGGACATACAGTAGATGATATGACAGAAGTATATAGATATTGTTTGGCTTTAAACTTTAAGTCGGAGAGTTGTAGATCGTCTAATTCGTGTTGCCATTAGGGATAAGTAGTGTTTCCTCCCAATGAAGAGGCCTATCCATGAGAATTAAAAGTTTTGTTGTTTGGTGAAAGTGAAATCCATATGTGCGAGCAAAAGAGACGCAAAGTTGCTTGCGCAAAGTAGAGGCGGGTTGGCGAGCAAAGCGAGCAGGGGGCAAAGCCCCCTAGTATTTCAAAAAATCAACTACCCAATTTATTGCAAAGTACTTCTACAATGGCATATCTAGTCTAATTGCGGAACAATTATCTACTCAGTGGAGCACTGGATACTTCTCCTCATGCTCACCCTGAAGAAGTATCACTCCTAAACCTTTCCTACTAGTGTTAGGCTGCAAAACATAAGGAAGAACAAAATCAGAACAGTATAAAAGGCTTTCATTACATAAGGCAAATTGTAAGTCATTAAAAGCCAGAATTCTTTCCTATGTCCAAACAAGATGATCAGAAAAATTCTTCCTGAGCAAATCAATATGGGGTATAGCACACTATACAAATTTGGGAATAAAACATTTCTACCAATCCATTAAACCAAGGAATGACCTTAGCTGCTTCTTAGTGAAGGGCCTAATGACTCTGCCTGCAACTGTATGTCCCAGGTAGCAGACTTCCCCTTCAATGTGTGGATCTCCGGACTATTTACCTTCATCTTTACATTAAATCTGTTGCCGTTTTTTCATGGACTTTACTGTGTGTGGTTTTTCTTTGTGGTTAGTTGTATTCAATGTATAATCACCATATACGGAACTGGGGTGGGATCGTTGTTTTCATCTATTATTGTTAATACATTCTTTATTTGCTGTTTTATTTCCGGTGGCATTTTGTCTCTGTTTGTGAGTGCATAAAGGTCAGGCCGAGGTTGGGTGCGTCCCTGGAATCACCACTAAAAAAATAAATAAATTACTGTCTCTTTGATGGTGTGAATCTTAGCGCCACTGGACCGCTATAATTTTGTTTGACTTCTCACTACATCCATAATGGCAAACATGGTAAAATACCCTAGTACTCCTTTGGGGAGTAAATCTTTCTCCATACAGCATTCAGAAAATGGAGTCTGTATATCTTGGAACTGACTTTATCTTTCTCCAAGACCTCCCACTTTAAAAGGTCAAATTCTTAAGGATTTATCAATGTCTATAGGCACAAAGACAGGCCATGCACGTTCTCTTAAAAGAGGCAGTAGGAGTATTTTGCATTTGTCTTTTTGACACAAGCAGGTTACAGCCATCCTTTCACATGTGGCCAGATACTATTCCACCTTTGTACCTTCTTAATAGGAAAACTTTTGTGTAAAATCCAAGGATTGCATGAACAGTTTCTTGATGCTGGCTATAACTGGCATTGCAAACCCAAGTGGAGAGGAATCACTTACCTGTTTGCTGTTTGCTCCACTGAATCTCCTCTTGCATTTGCAAAAAAATAATGGTGAAGGCACTGCCAACACAGTGTCAACCACTGTTCCCTTAACCCCTGTGCTGCCAAAAATTGTCATAGCTTTTTCCCAAGGCCAGTACATCTTGACTGCTATTCCTCCTTTCACACCAGCAGACTAGTCCTCTGTTGTACCTGCTGTTGCCTCTGCCTGTATGAGAATAAGAAGGCAGCCACTAAAAAGAATATTAGGGAAGTTAAAGACAGTCAGAGAGGATAAGACAAACAATGGCCAAAAGAGATGTTTTCATTATTTTAATAGTAAAAGAACAGTCAAGGAGGAGGTGAAGTGTATCAGGAATAGAAAATGGGAATTAAAATATACACACAGAGAAATAGCAGATGCTCTAAACGTACATTTTTCTTATGTATTCACATGTGAGGAAGTGGATAATCTACCAGTGGTAACACAGACTACTAAGGAGGTAATGAGTGATTTGGAAATTGTAGTAGAAGTACTGCTCAGATTAAATAAGATAAAATCCAAAAAATCTTTAGGAACACATAATTCTTATCCTTCAGTGCTTAAGGAGTTTAGTTAGTATGCATATAAATCTTTGACGCATATTTTTAGAAAGTCACTGTGCACTGGAGAAATACAGAAGGCCTGAGAAATGGCAAATATTATCCTGTTGTATAAAAAAGGTGATTGGGCAGATCCAAGCAACTATATGCCAGTAAGCTTGCATCACAGGTAAATTAATTGAAGAAATTATTAAGGATAAGTTGAACAACTCATAGCAAAAAGAAGAATTTTACTAAACAGTCAGCAAAGGTTCAGATGAGGGACTTCATGTTTATACTGGAATTCTAGGAGGAAGCTATCACCTGAAAAGGGACCTAGTCACCTAGCCATCTGCCCTCCTGCAAGACTGCACCAGCCCTCTGCCACTGACACTGGTCTGTACCCGTTCATGTGCACCTGAAAGAATGTAAGTATGTGCCTTTTTTGTTGATCTTTATTTTAAAAGATCTGTCTTTTTGAAGCAGAAAACCAGCAGGGTGTTTTTATATTCTACAAGATGATAAGGTGGAAACCTTTACTCCTTCTGTTTGGAAAGCTGAGGAGTACACTTAGAAAGCTAAGTTACAGTTATCAATTGAGTTTCATTTCACAAAAGGACACTGAGAGCATAAGAAAAAAGATTCTGTGTCTTGATGAGACAAAATGTAAATCTTTGAACAGAACTCCAAAACATTGTGTTTTGTGAAGGCCAGGCACTGCTCACCACTGCTAGATAACATCACAACAATGAGGCATGGTGGTCATAACATTATGTTATGAGGTTTCCTTCTAAACAGCAAGGATATGGAGATTGGGCAGAATTTAAGGAAGGATGAATGCAGCCAAAAACAGAAAGGTCCTTGAAGTAAACTAAGCCTGCTCCAGAGTGCATGGAATCTCAGACTGCAAGGATGGTTCACCTTTCAGCATGATAATGGCCTGAAGCTTAGTGCCAAGACAACACTGGAGTGGCTTCAGGACAAACGTCTGACTGTTTTTGAGTAGCCCAGTCAATGCCCATAATTTAACTCCATAGAACATCGGTGGAGAGACCAAAAGATGGCATTTTGCGGACACTTCCCATCCAATCTAATGCAGTTTGACAGGATATGCCAGGAGGAATGGGGTAAACTGCCCAAATCAAGTTTTGCATAGCTTGTAGAGACTTTCTCAAGAAGAGTCAAAGCAACAATTGCTAGAAAAGTGGCTTTTGAAAAGTACTGAATTAAGGATATGAATGAGAACTTTCAGTTTTTGATTTTAATACATTTGTAAACCATTCTGAAAGCATATTTCAGCTTTTTCATTATGGGTTATTGAATGTAGATCGATTGGCAAAAATGGAAAATTTTCAACCCCAACCCCACCATTCAATTCTGGGTGGTACACAGCAGTTCTAATGTGTTTAATGGCCTTCTCTTCCAAATAGTTATGAAATTCACCAGAAGTGAAGTGGGGCCCATTATCAGTACTCATCATGTCTGGCAAGCCCCACCAAGCAAAAAGGTAGTTCAGGCCTCTAATAATGGATTGGATAGTCACAGTTGCAAGAGGCAGGGCTTCTGGCCATTTGTAATGGAGATCATATATCATGGGGAGACAGCGTGCATTGTGTGGAGCACTAAGCAATCCACCACAAATGTCAACTGCTTCCTAGCAGTGGCCATTGTACAGGAGTGAGAGGAGCTAGTGGAGTAGGTGGGGATTTGCTACTGAGGAGACATGCAGTACATTCTTTTACCAGTTTCTCAACATCACGATCTATATTAGGCCACCACACAATATCCCTATAATGCTGTTTCAGCTTTACAATGCCCAAATGGCCCTCATGTGCCACTCACAAAACACTGCTAGTATGGGGGTACGATACCCTTGTGCAATACAGACATCTTCCCAACATAATAAATCATCCTTAACTCTGTAGTATGGAATCAGTTCCTGTTCTATTGTGGTGGGCCATCCTTCCCTAATAAAACAACGAAGTTTGGAAAAAATTGGGTCATCTCTATTGGCGCAGCTGGTCCAAAGAGATAACAGAAGAGAGAGGAGCATGCAACATAAACACCTGGGGCCACATGCATAACGCCGTGCGTAGAGTTCACACTAAAACACGGCATAAGGACAAAAGCGGAAATGTGCATACGCACAAAAAAATCCAGATGCACAAATCTGTGCGTTCACCAACTTTCACGTTCTTCCGTTCTATAAATCCCGGTCAGCATGAAAAGTAATGCATGTGCATGTGCCTGCTGCCCCTCCCAAACTAATCCCAGAATTACGTCTCTTTGAATATGCAAATCAATATAAATAGCCCTTAAGTTCAGCGTTCTGTGAAAAGGCAATGGCAAAAGCATGGGGGGAATAGAAGAATTTCCATGTGGAGGCAAAGAAAAATGTACTACTTGTTGGTTTAAACAGTGGTATAAACAACAAAAGGAAGTTGATCGAGTGACATAGAGTGTCGGAGAAACTCGAAAGCTCAAGATCACAAAGTTGCACAGGGCCCAAAACAAAAAAGAAATTGTCAGATATCAAAGTCGCCGTGAAAAGGCGAGTTGTAGCCCACTGTCTGAGTGTCATATGAAAGCTTATTAGGGTACAGAGAAAAGAAAAAAAATAGGGACACAGTGGGGAAAAAGTTCAAAATGTTATGATATGATACTGTATATATGATACTGTATATATCAGACCCACAAAATTCTGTGCCTGCAGCCCTAACTGCACTCGCAGAATTTCAAAAGATATGTGTGCTTTTCCCAATGAAATCTCTAGCAAAAAACATTAGATTGGACACCTTCCCTTTTATCATTGCAGATCATTCTAAATACCTAGGGCAGTGGCTCCCAAAGTGTGGGCCACGGCGCCCTGGGAAGCTGCAGCTTCCACACAGGGGTGCTGTGAAAATATTACAAAATTTTCATAATTTTATTTCCATTTTCAATTCAATGTAATAGGATGCGACATCTGGTGGACCTGGTGCAAACCAGTAACTCACTTAGTAATAACTGTTTGCGGAAGCCTCTACAAATGGTTACTAGATGGCACACTAAAATAATTAAGTTTTTTGATTGTTTTAGTAGTTTGTCGAACTTTCTCGGTACTTTGTGTTCGTATATAAATAGCTGTCGGTTTTGCGTGGTCTTAGTTTTGAATTAGTTTTCGGAGATTTATCGTATGTATTTTTAAAAATGGATCGGTTTTTAAGCATTAATAAGCATTGTGAGAGTGAAAATAAAGAGGGCACACCGTCAACCAGATTGTGAAGAGCAAATATCGAAAATATGATGACAGTTATTTGGACTTTGGTTTTACGTTGACAAAAGTCAGTGGTGAAGAGAGGCCGCAGTGTGTACTGTGTATGAAAGTTTTGGCACCAGAGTGCCTGCTACCAAGTAAGTTGAAATGCCATTTAGAAACCAATCATCCCAGCATGGTTAGTAAATGTTGTGACTACTTTACCAGTAAGTTAAAAGAGTTAAATCAACAAAAAGGTCGTTTTTATAAGCACACATCAATACCAAGCAATGCATTGCTAGCATCTTACAAGGTGGAACATAGAATCTCAGAATGTAAGCCTCATACCATTGCAGAAGAACTCATTCAACCGGCTGCTGTAGATATGGTGAACATTTTGATCGGTAAGTCTGCTGGGAAGCTCCTTTCAAAAGTGCCTTTGTCCAATAACACCATCAGTCGCAGAATACAGCACATAGCAGAGGACCTCAATGATCAATTAATTCAAAAAATAAAAGGGAAGGAATTTGGGTTGCAGCTGGATGAGGCCACAGATAATAATAATGATGCTTACTTGGTTTGCTATGTACGGTTTATAGATGGTAGTAACATTGTAGAAGACCTTCTCTTTTGTAAAAGTATCACGGCTGGTGCTAAGGCTCAAGACTTGTTCGAGATCCTTGATACTTTTATATCCGAAAATAATTTGGAGTGGACTAAGTGCATTGGTGTCTGTACTGATGGTGCTCGTTCAAACCAAAGCCCCTGATGCACTTTGGACCCATTGTGTTATTCACAGGGAAGCATTTGCGATAAAATATCTGAGTCTTACATTGAACCAGGTCTTAGAATATGTAGTGAATGTAGTAAACTTTATAAAAACTCTGCTGTTTAAGGCAAGGTTTTTCAAAAAACTTTGTGAGGATATGGGATCCGAGTACACATCTTTGTTGTACTACAACACTTCGCGATGGCTCTCTTGTGGTAATGTTTTATCTCGTACGTTTCAACTGCAACAGGAAATTTAAATTTTTCTTAAAGAGGAAGACTACAAATATACTGAAAACTTTGTGAATGAAGATTTTTTGGTAAAACTTGATAAGCTGAATGCTCCGAATCTCTCCCTGCAGGAAAGCAACATGCACATTTTAAGGTTGAGAAAATTTCAGCTTTTATACAAAAAACTAAAACTTTGGAAAAGAAATGAATGAAGACAGAGGAAAAGAATGTTTCCCTTGTTGCAACAGTTTTTGATCTTGAACGGAGTTGATTTCTCTCGAGGTATAAAATCCATTTTTGAAGAACACTTATCACAGATATCACCTGGTTTGAGAAATATTTTCAAAATGATAATATTGATAAAGTTGCATGGATTCAAGATCCATTTAATGCCAGTGCTCCATCTGAATTTACTGCTGCAGAAGAAGTAAATCTTATTGAGTTGTCTTGCGATAATACTTTGAAAACAAAATTTAGCAGCATGGAATTAACTGAATTTTGGATATCCGTAAAAGATGAATAACCCCTTCAGCTAAACTCAGAGAATTTTAATTCCATTTGCGAGTTCTTATTTGTGCAAAGCTGGGTTTTCGGCGATCGCTGTGATAGAAACTAAGTACCACGCGAAAATTAATGTGGAGAAGAAAATGAGGGTGGTTGTGTCCACTTTGATTCCAAGATTTAAGAAATTTTGCGATGATCAACAGGCTCATCCATCCCACTAATTATAATTAGTTGAATTTGTTCAATTACACTTTTTTGTGATGTTAAATATGTGTTTTATTTATTTTTGCTTAACCCTGTAATTAAAAAAAAAATGATTGGCTATTTCACAAATTAGAATTTGATGGGGGGGTATGGGGGGGTGCCTTGGGAAAACCTGGATTCGGCAAGGGCGCCGAGAATCAAAAAAGTTTGGGAACCACTTAACCTAGGGGTAAACATCGCAAGTAAATATAAAGCTCTTTTCCAACAAAATTTTGCTGTCTGCTTGGAAAAACTTAAAACAATATTTGCATAGATGGTCTACCCTCCATCTTACTTTGCAAGGAGAATTTACACTATCAAGATGAATATCCTCCCTAAGCTTCTGTTTCTATTTCAAAACATCCCATATACATTAACAAATCATTTTTATGAAATTAGATTCAATCATAAATTAATTTATTTAGAATTTGAAATATCCATGCATCCAAAGGGCGACCCTACAACAACCTAAAGCAGAAGGTGGCATGGCTCTACCTAATTTTCAATGTTATTACTGGGCGGCAAATATACAAGCTATAAAAACTTGGACATTGACACAAGTAGATGAACACACACTAGTTTGGTCTGCAATAGAAATGAAATTCTGCACTACTTCCTTATATTCCGTGCTTTGTACACCAGTAAATACAAGGTATCGTCAGTATATAGTAACAACCCAATTGTCCTTCATTCACTCAGAATATGGGACCAATGTAGGAAGCACTTCAAGTTAGGGAATATTTTATCTGTGGCACCTCTACATGATAACCATCTTTTTCCACCCTCTCAAACTTACACTGTTTTTAATGTCTGGAAAACGTACCGGATTAAATCACTTAGAGATTTGTATATAAATAATGTCTTTTCATTCTACAAACAATTAGACTTCAAATTTAGCTTCCCATTAACACAATTTTTCCACTATCTCCAAATCAGAAACATTGTTAAACGAAATCGGCCCAATTTTCTTCACCTTCCACTTATATCTAATCCAGAAGAAATATTGATCAGTCTTGAAGATTCAGACAGCATTTCTATAACATATAATAAAACCATTTTAAAGTCCCTTCCTTTTAAAGATCCCAGAGTACAGTGGGAAAAGGATCTCTCACTCAACATTTCAGAAGAAGAATGGAAGGTAGCCATACACAGAATTCACTCTAGGTTCATATGCACAAATCATTCAATTATTCAACTTAAAATCTTTTGTCAAGCACTTCTATCTTATTTAAAATCATCCAAAATGTTTCCAGGGCAAGATCCAACCTGTGAACATTGCAATCGAGCTCCAGCCTCACTAGGCCACACATTTTGGGTCTGTACCAAATTAACATCATTCTGGACAAAAAATTTTAAATGCCTATCAGACAGCCTTGGTGTCACAATCACTCCTAAACCATTAACAGTTCTGTTTGGTGTACTTCCAGATAGACTTAAAGTGGGGAAGGACAAACAAACTGTTATTGCCTTTACTTCATTATTAGCAAATAGACTTATCTTGCTCAACTGGAAGAATCCTATCCCACCTCATTTAAGTCGGTGGGTAACTGATGTTATATATTACTTGAAACTGGAAAAAAATCAAATTCTCACTAAGAGGATCTGTTCAAAACCTTTTGAAAACCTGTCAGGATCTAATCAGTATCATTTTAGAATAAACATTTATATCGGGGAGAAGGACTTCTTTCCCTCTTTACTACTTGCATGAACAATTTTTTAACCTCATATTGAGAGTTCACAGTGACAGCTTAAACATTCAAATTCCACACTTTGAATCAATTCCAGACCTATTACCTGCTTAATAGTTAAAGAAATAATGAGGGAACTACTCACATCTTGCTATGGAACAGTTTGTCAATAAAATGTCCAAATATATTTGAGGCCCTGGATATGAGGGGCTATGCAAACAAATGGCTGTCATTCCTAAACAGCTCATACAATACTTTTGATTAAACCACTTAAATTAAAGCTGAAAGGCTATACTTCAATCGCATAATGTTTGCTTTAGATCTAATCCATTGTGGTGGAATACAGAGCCAAAATTATGTCACTGTCCAAATATGTATGGACCAGATTGTATAAAAAACATTCTGTGACATTCACAAAATTGGACTGACATATTAATAATGTGTGAATCCCACCACAGTTCTTATTATTTTTGAAAAAAAGAGGATTGGCTTTCTTTCATCTAAACTAAGAAGGAAGTTTGTTTCTTCCACAATTTAGCATTAGATATCATAGGGATTCCCCTGGATGTGAGCCAACCTCCAGCGCAGGCAAAGGAAAAGGTAAAGCTACATAAAAAATAGGTTGCAACTGATAAGGAAATATTGGCCATCCATAAAGGGTATACACTACAGGAGATCGGCAAGACATGAATAATAGGTATAAAAAAAAAGTGTACAGAACCACCAACTTAACCGTGCTAGCTAGGGTGCCACTAACTAGGTAATTCTGCATTAGACACACTCTTGATCCCAGATTGCCCGTCCAATGACTTCAGAGGGCTCAGGAAACGGGCTACCCAATAGGTTAAGAAAAGGATGGAAAGCAGTCCTGGTGGTGGTGGTGACCCTGGTTTTAAAAGACAGGCAATCCCTGTCACATAATTGCAGGTGGCTTAAACTAGGCTACAGCAGACCAGTCTGTTCTTACAAAAAGGTCCTTGAAAGTTTCCAGAGTAATGAAACCAAAGTCATCAGCTTGATGAAAATCAGATATATAAGGTACATAAAGTTAGTAACATTTGAACATTTTTTAAAAGCTACCTTTTAAAGGGTGCTCCTCTAGACGAATCTTGGAATTGGGAACCTCTGGATTTATTTGTCGGAACTTGTCTTTTTGCAGCACCACCCCAATGGGGTAAAACCCAAACCTTGAGAAGGCCAATGAAGAGAATACTACAACAAAGACAATAAAACCTATCAAGCTAGCATAGCATATGAGACAGATGTGGCAAAATAAACAATCAATAAAGCAACATGGCTGCAACTTTAGGCTTTAAACACAATGCTGGAGGTTGATTGTAAGTATAAACATCTCTTAAATGTGCTTATAGTAACACATTAAAACTCCACAAAATATCATCCTCCTTGTTCATCACCACACATGACTGATTACACTCTTTGATCCTGGCATGTAAAAAAGTTATCCATAGTCTGTCTCAAGAAAAATAACTCTGGCATTGTGTACTGAATGAATGATAATAATGCAATTATTTGGTTATGTTGACAAAGATCAGTAAACAGGATTCGTGGGTAAATGTTGTAGTGCAGGGGTGTCGAACTCCAGGCCTGGAGGGCCGCAGTGGCTACAGGTTATCATTCTAACCCTTTTCCTAATCAGTGAGTAGTTTTCACTGCTAATTAACTCCTTTTTCCTTCCTTTTAATAGCCCTGTTTTTAAGGATTCAGTCATCTGAATTGATTTGTTTCTTCATTAAATGGCAGCCAAACAGAAATGAGACATGAAACGAGCCAACAGATGACCAGCTAAACTGGGATTTCAAACTCCAACCAGTCTCTTAATGAGAAGCTGATTCTTGCTGTTATTTAATTCAATGGCTTGTTGCTGCTCTCATTCTGCCACAGCAGACATTTCCAAATCTGTTGTTTTTCTGTCATATGGTGGCTTGTTTGATGTCTCATTATTGTTTGGCTACTAATTAAGGAAAAAGAGACAATTATGGGGCCTGAGTCAAGTTAATTAAAACTAAAGCAAAAGAAGTTAATCAGCAGTAAAAAACGGCTCACTAATGAAGAAGATGGTTAGAATGAAAACATGCAGCCACTGCGGCCCTCGAGGACCGGAGTTCGACACCTGTGCTGTAGTGGAATACATTTTTCTCCATTTTCCAAGAAGGCAGTCACAGAGCCCAGATTAGAATGCAGAACTTTGCTGTGTAATAAAGATTGTGGTATATGATTTAAACTTTTTCCTCCCTGTCTTTTTGCTTAATGGTCATTTCTACCACAAATGTCATAACTCTCCTACTGATAACATGTCCAGGATGGGAAACAAAAACAAGCTAAAAAAAAAAATCCATTTATATTTAAAATGCCTTCAGGGTATAGTGCATCACACTTCTGCATACTGAGAATGAAGGTTCTGCTCATTTGTCAGTTAAATGTTAGTACTTTATTCTAATAAGAATATATTATGCTAATCTAATATGCTTAACAACATTGATTTTTTTTTTTACCCATGACTTCCAGTTAAGGGTAATTCATACACACTTTTATGTTGATACATTCTGAGATTTTCACTGCATTTTCTTCCGAATGCTGGTTATAAAGAAAAAGCAACAGTCTACCTTTTCTTTCAGTAAAATTTTTTCTCTTGCATTATTTACACACTACCCTAATTGGTACAACACATCTTAGTATGGAACAATACGTGGACTAGAGGACAGTACTTTTCACCATCTTCTTTGCTGTCTTAGAGAATATGACTTCTTTTACTTTAAAATTACTAAAATACCTCCTTCCACTTAAAGCATGGCCAGTACTCTCCAAAAGGAAGGTGGTGCACATAGCATGCCAAATCTGGAGATATTTCATTGCACCTACGCAATTTTAATTCAAACAAACATATCTTTGTTCCCAATTTTACACATACTTTTATCAATCACTTCATCCTTTCAATCAGCACCACATATTTTCACCCACTGGGTCTCATTCATGAAATGTTTGTAAATTAACAAACACACTTCTGCATAAAAGGCGATTTTACTAAAATGTTACGATGCATTCATAAACCATGAGTAAATCCTCAATTTTTTCTTAATACCCTGCATAGTTTCATAAGTACCAATCAATTGTAAATTGCCAGGCGCTTGCATGTTGTACGTTTTTTTACCATAATCCACACCCATCAATGCCCCACATCAATGCTGCCACACATGCCTAGGATCTGCCAAAATGTCAAAAGCGATAAAAGAAAGGCAAAAAAAACTTCAATGAAGAGAAGATCAAAGTACTTTTAACAGAAGTTAACAAAAGAAAACATTAGACATTAGAACAATCTAGACGAGAACAGGCCATTCAGCCCAACAAAGCTCATCAGTCCTATCCACTTAATTCTTCTAAAAAAACATCAAGTCTAGTTTTGAAAGTCTCTAAAGTCTTACTGTCTACCACACTACTTGGTACCTTATTCCAAGTGTCTATAGTTCTCTGTGTAAAGAAAGACTTCCTAATGTTTGTGCAAAATTTACCCTTAACAAGTTTCCAACTGTGTCCCATTGTTCTTGATGAACTCCCTTTAAAATAAGTCTCGATCCACTGTATTAATTCCCATCATTATTTTAAAAACTTCAGTCATGTCCCCTCTTAGTCTTCTTTTGCTTAAACTTATAAGGCTCAGCTCTTTTAACTTTCCTCATAATTCTTCCCCTGTAGCCCTAGAATCAGCCTAGTTGCTCTTCTCTGGACCTTTTCTGTTATGTGCTTTTGTAACCTGGAGACCAAAACAGCACACAGTACTCCAGATGAGGCGTCACAAGTGCATTACAAAGCCTGACCATAACCTTCTTGGACTTACACTGCATTCACCATGCTATAACACCTAACATTCTGTTTGCCTTCTGAACACTGTCTGGAAGTTGATAACATAGAGTCCACTATGACTCCTAAATCCTTCTCATAAGGTGTACTCTCGATTTTCAGACATCCCATTCTGTATTCAAACCTAACATTTTTACTTCCTATCCGTAATACTTTACATTTACTGACATTAAACCTCATCCACCACAAATCTGCCCAAGCCTGTATGCTGTTCAAGTCCCTCTATAGATTTAACAGATTCCAGATTATCTGCCAATCCACCTGTCTTGGTATCATCTTCAAACTTAACCAGCTTGTTACTTAAATTCCTACCAAATCATTTATATATATATTTGCAGCAGCTCTAGCACTGAACCTTGTGAAACACCACTCTTAACATCGGCCAGTTCTGATGAAGTTCCTCACACCATCACCTTCTGCTTCCTGTGTCTGAGCCAATTCTGCACCCATCTAAAAACATCACCCTGAACTCCCACTTCCTTTAGTTTGATGCCCAACCTCTCATGTGGTACCTTATCAAATGCTTTCTGAAAGTCAAGATAAATAATATCACATGCTCCACTTCGATCATTGTGACGATGCAGGTTCGCTCCAGGCACCCATCTGACTTCGGGGAGCTCTTGAACCTGACACCATCAGTAATGTCACTAGATAAGCTGACAAATGAGGACAATTCTCTAATGAAGCCAGGGGGTAGTGCAAATGTGCCAAAGTGCTTTTATTCCACAATAAAAATCAAAACAGTGTTCAAAGTGCAGTGCATCAAGGTTTCAATAAACAATCCATAAAAACAAGTGTTAAGTGGGGATAAAAACAATAAATAAATCCTTTAAAATCAGAGGTTAAAAATGCAGTCTAACTTGTTCCGATATCTGTCCACCTCCTTCTCAAGCTCCCCAGCTCACCCATTGCTCGAGTAGCCGGCGGAGACTCGGCATCCATAAGCTCCTTTCGGCAAACCTCCATCTTGGCTGCCTCCAGGCATCACGGCCAGACCGTCCGAGGTTGGCTCTCCTCCCTACATCCTTTGCACTCACGTAGTCGCACCTCAGAAGCCTAGGGAGTGCACCTGCCTTGCTCACCACACTCCACTTGGATGTTCAATGCGGCGAACTAGCCCCTAGAGTGCCATAGCTAACGCTCCTTCACAGGGCTCCAGCTTGTGCTGTCTCCTCCTTCCTTCCTTTCATGTCTTTTAACCTCTTTCCTTCTTTTCTTTGATCTTCTTCGATCCATCTATACCCGTTTCTCAACAACCACGCCAGCCACCATGGGCGCAGTGCCTTAATCACATGCCGCAGGAAGCCAATGAAGTAATTGAGAATGATCGCACCCACACGTGCAGGTGCGACTCACTCCAACTGCCTCATTAACTCCCCGCAGTTGTGCAATTGCGCCCATGGAGAACGACATGGCTATACGGATTTAAAACCTGGCCCTTTTTTTTTTGAAGTCGCAGACCTGCTATACCACAATCATACCATTTTGTTGCTTCCTCATAGAATTCCAGCATGTTAGTAAAACATGACCTTCTTCTTATCAACCCATGCTGACTATTCAGTAAGCCTCTGGTGCTTACCATGTGTAGCTCAATATTATCCTTAATAAATCTTTCTATTAATTTTCCTGTGATACACATTACGCTTACTGGCCTATAGTTGCTTGGATCTACCTGATCACCCTTTTTATATAACCAGATATTTGCCATTTTCTAGTCCTTCAGAATTTTCCCAGTGTTCAGTGACTTCCTAAAAATATGTGTCAAGGGCTTATATATGTACTCGCCAACCTCCTTAAGAACTCAAGGGTAAATATTATCTGGTCCTGGAGATCTGTTTGATTTCAGCCTATTTAATCTAAGCAGCATTTCTCCCTCTACAGTTTCTAAATCAATCAGTACCTCCTTAGTAGTCCCATTTACCACTGGGAGGTTATCTACTTTCTCACTTGTGAAGACCTCAAAAATGCTTATTTAGAGCATGCTCTATTTAACTGTATTTTTTAATTCCCCTTTAATATTCCTAATGTGCATTCACCTTCTTCTTGACTGTTCTTTTACAACTAAAATACTGAAAAAATCTCTTTGGGTCATCTTTTGACTTATGTGCTATATTCCTCTTCAACTACAGTATCTTTTAGCATCCCTAATATCCTTCTTAATGGTTGTCCTCATGTTCTCATATGCCCTATGATTCCCATTGGAGTTATTAGTCTTATAAGACCTATGCAGCTGTGTTTTCATTTGCAGCTTCTTTTAAGTTTTTATTAACCCACTACAGTTTTTTTAATTCCTATTAATTTAGGTATGTATCTGTCCCGCATTACATGTAAAACATTTTTAAACCTGTTCCACTGCTCCTCAACTGTCTTCACACTTAAAAGCTTATTCCAATCTATCTTTCTTAGACATTACCACATTTGCTAAAAATATTATGCTGTAGTATTAATAGTGTGGTCACTGAGTCAGGCAAGGAATAGCTTGGGAAGAGGTGATGAATACGGTTAATTCAGTGTCTTGTGTTAATTCAGTGTACAGCAAACTGTTCAAGAAATAAAATGGAATAGGTGTGATGTGAAAATAGATGAAAAGAAACACATAGCTGCTCACCAAAATAGTACTTCCACAATGGAAAGGGTTCCTGGCTCTTTGCAAATCTGTTTTAAATGAGAGCATTGCATCCACTATTGGAACAGCAACTTTAGTTGGTATTATTCTTGAAGGAGACAGAGACATGCATCTAACTACAGTGTGGTCATCAAATGTGAACTGTATGTGATTTGTTTCATTCTGTAATAATGATGAGCTGAAACATTTATTCATTATTGTATTTATTATTTAGATGAACAGGGAGATTCTGCTTGCCATGCAGAGACTTCATGTGAGATGCCCAACACTCCACAAGCTCAGGAACCTGCATTCCAAAGAGGCTGGTGGAGAAATGCTCCAGTTCTCACAATAGAATTTCTTGCAAATGAAAAGCAACTTAAAAAAGCAGTTGAAGGGATGTACTCCACTCTGAAAGTCATACAAACCAGTTTGAAAGAAATAAGCAAATAATCTGATGAATTATGCAAAGTGTTGCAAAATGGTGCCAAATGCCAACTAATTTACCAAATACTGTACTTGGTAAATTTGCAATTTCATCATTTTTAATACAATGAGACATCTTTACTTCAGGGTTGTTATATTATTCAGTGACATGTCAAAATTGCTGCTGTATTGGGGATATTATCAGCTGGCTCTTCAAGCACTACTTTGGGTCAAGTTTATTATCAGGTACATTAGGCAACAGACATGCCTCCTTCATTGCTATACTGTACTGTGTATAAAATACAGCAGGCTAATATTTTGCACACCTTTTCAGGTAAATATAAAAGAGTGACACCCTTTGTATCCAATCACACATGCTGCTGTGTGTGCATTATTATAAACCCATTCCTTTGGAAGCTGTGGGTTGTTTAGAGGTGTCAGAAGCCATGTCTTCAAAAGGGTAACTGCTGTCCTGTTTCGATATAGTCTATTTATACTTCTCAAAGAAATGCAATTTTTTCAACTACAAGAGAAACTTTTACTCTTACAGAGAAGCCAGCCATCTTGCACAGCTCCTTGTTCCAGAAACATGCCAATGGAACTGTGCTGCAGAATAAAACTGTTGTGCATACCGCCAAGCCATCTGGCAATAATGTTGAGCAGCACACACTTTGTGTCACAAATAAACTGTAAATTAGTAGAAAAGAAGTGTTTTCTATTCATATATGCAAACGCATCATTGGATGGAGCATTGATGTGTACATGTATGCAGTCTATTGCACCAGTGACTCTGGGTAGGTTGGCCATCTCGTAAAACCCTTGTCTAACTTCCACTTGCCTTTCCCCACGAAATAAGAACTGGATATCGTCCCACATTAGTTTTAATATGCTGTTAAGTACTCCAAGAAGTAGGTGGCTCACAGATGGCTGAGAAATCCCAGACCTGTCTACAATCTCCCACTGAAATGTCCCTGTAGCCAAAAAGCCAAATGTTGACAGGACTTGCAGATGTACAGGTATGGTACTGCATCTTGGTGCTGCTCTTTTAAAAATAGGATCCATAATAGTGCATAAATGCACCAGAATGGACAGTTTAAAATGACTAACCAACCTTTCATCACTTTTTGCCAACACATCAGTGTGATCCCGGAATCTGTACTCTCTCCTCAGTGCACCCTGGGCCAATCATGCGGCAGTGCAAGAATCAGCCATTGTTACACTTAATCAAATCTGGTTCAAATTGATGCCCTTCATGTGATGATGCAGGTTCATTCCACATTCCCATCTTGTTTCTGGAAGCCCTGTTGAACCCGACACCGTCAGTAATGTCACCGAGACGAGCTGACAAATGAGGACAATTCTCCAATGAAGTCAGGGGATATTTCCAAAAGTGCCAATGTGCTTTTATTAAAACAAACCATTGTGTCAAAACGGAAATGCAGTGTTCCACAATTTCAATAAATATTCCATAAAAACAGTGCAAAGTGGGTATAAAAACATCAATAAATAAATCCATTAAAATCCGAGGTTAAAATCAGAAGTTAAAATGAAGTCTCTCTCTTATTACAATCTCAGCCCACCTCCGTCTCTCATTCTTCCCGGCTCACCCATTGCTCCTGCAGCCGGCGGAGACCCAATAGCCACGCGCTCCTTTCTGCCGACCTCCATCTTGGCTGATTGCATGCATCACTGCCAGACCGTCCGAGGTCAGCTCTCCTCCCTTCTTCTTTCACCTCATGTAGTCGCTCCTCAGATCCCTCGGGAGGACACCTGCCTTGCTCACCCCACTCACCCCAACATTCAGTGAGGTGGACTAGCCCCTAGAGCGCCACAACCAAACGGCTCCTTCGCGGGGCCCTAGCTTGTGCTGTCTCCTCCTTAACAGGTTGCCAGATCCTCCTGCTAAGACCACTCTTTCATTTTCTTTAACCTATTTTTCCTTTTTCTATACATCTCCTCGATCGATCTATCTCTCCCCCTTCCTGGTGGCGACCCGTATATATACTGTATATATACATCCCCCCGCGCGCCACCATGGGTGTAGCGCCTTAATCACACGCTGCAGGAAGTCAATGAAGCAATTGAAAACAATCGCACCCACACGGGCAGGTGCAACTCGCTCCAACTACTCCCCGCGGTCGTGCAATCGCGCACACGGAGAATGACAAAACCTGGCCCCTTTTTTTTGAAGCCGCGGACTCGCTATACGACACTTCATAGTAAAATACACTGAATTAGGTACAGACCTGTGTAATACGTTTAGTGAGAAACACAACAAGATAATTTGTCAGAGATTTCATTGAAGGATGTGATATCTTGTAATATATAATTCACATATTTATAAAGTATTTATTTTATTTTGTTCATTTAAAATGTGTTTTGTGCAAATGGCATTCAAATATCATGTGTAAGATCTGTTAGTTTTTATGAACAGATGGCCCCTAATAAAATATTAATAAATAACGGATTTTCCCTCTATGATTTGTTTACAAACAAATTCGTTCTGCTCATGTTTCATGAATGAGACCCATTATCTTCAACAAAACATATTCTTAGAATCACTTAACGTTCTTCTAAAATTAACTTCAGACACAATTTCACATAATGCATAGCTAACTCAAAGTCACTTAAACTGTCTCTAACACATTTAAACTCATTCAAATTTTATTTATTTTTTAGCATTCACTATTTAAAGCATTTATACACTCTTTGTCACTCATGCTTACATTTACTTTCTCTCACTCTGGCGCATGTTAAAACTTCTATTTACTAATACACCTTTTGGAAACTAATCAATGCACAAAAAGAAACAGAAAGAAATTAACTCTAAAGAAGAACAAATTAATTGCTATACTTTTACACTCCACTCCTACTTTACTAATCAGGACAAGCAAACAAACACCTGACTGCCTCTGATGACACAATCACCGATCACTGCTGTGAACTTCATATAGGAAGCACAGCAGAAAAATCTACTGAAATATGATAAAAAATACTACTCAGCCTCAAACGGCACTAGTCCCTGGGTCAAGGAGATTTTAGTCAGCGAAAGCAAGGAAGAAATCCAACTAGGAAACCATGCAGCAAGAAAGCATTCCCTCGAAATGCAACACAGACAAAAGGAGAACATACAAACTCTATACAGAAAATATTCAAGCTTGAATCTTAATTTCTTATTGATAATCACTGTGCCACCATACTACCCTTCTTTAATAGATCTTAAGTTACCTAACGACTCATGTTCAACAATATCAATGGCCTATATATGTACGTGAAGCATTTTTCACTTTTGGATCCAATTTAATTAACAAGCTGACATACACACAACTATTATAATCTATGCACAATACACATTCTGCACTTCCCAAAAGCATCACAGTGTACTCAGACTCACTCTCTCTCTCACACACACACTAGTAGCATTATTTGATTCTAAGAGGAGGCAAGGTCTGCTCCAAAATGTGGTCAGAGGCAGAGTGATTCGAATGGAGGCTGACATGTGAGTGAGGAGAGCCCCTCCCAGCTCCCCACTCCTGATGTCACATTTCCCCCTCCCTTCGGCCCACAGCATCTGTCTATTAGTGTGAATAAATTGTTCCTGCAAGCGAACTATGATATTTAGCGTGATGAGAGAAGTCACCAAATCAACTGGAATGTTCAAGCAAATTATAGAAAAAAACCCGACCTAAATCCATTAAGTAGTTCTCTTGTCAAAAGCATTCAAACATACAGACAGATATATATATATAAGTCCGGAGTAATTACATTCATTGCATTCGTAGTCTGAGTCTCGACGACCTGAATTGTGTGGGTGGTTACCTACCAGGTAACGCTTGTGGTTGGTCTGCCATTCGGCAAACATCCGCCATGGTGCCCTTTTCAGTTGCAAGAAGCAGATCATCAAATGTTGCATAGTTTACTGTCAAACAATGCAAAGAGTACGTGACACGTGTTTCGCCCTCATTTGGGCTCATCAGGCATACACACTCTACTGCTCCCCTCTCGGGGATCGAACCTCGGACGTCAGCGTCATGGGAAGAAGCCCCTTTATTGTGTGGAGGTCATTGAGGCTCTGACTATGAATGCAATATATATATATACAGTGTATATATACATACATATATATATATATATATATATATGTATATATATATATATATATATATATATATATATATATATATATATACTAGCAAAATACCCGCGCTTCGCAGCGGAGAAGTAGTGTGTTAAAGAGGTTATGAAAAAGTAAAGGAAACATTTTAAAAATAACGTAACATGATTGTCAATGTAATTGTGTTGTCATTGTTATGAGTGTCGCTGTCATATATATATACATATACACACATACACACACATATACACACATATACAGATATATTATATATACATATACACATATATTTTTTATATATATATTTTTTATATATATATATATATATATATATATATATATATATATATATATATATATATATACACATACATACATACATACATACATATACACACATAGATGCACTTACAATAACATAGAAATCAATATAAACAACATTAACATCATTATCATATGAGAATATGAAGTAATATATAAGAAGCACATTTCATATAAATATAAATTATTAAACAGTAAAATCTTCTTCTATAATTTGCTACCGTGGCTTTTCGTTGGTCTGTCCAGGATTTTAAATCACCTGTAGCTTGCAAACCGTTTCACCTATTGACTTGAAATCTGGTACACATATAATACGTCACGTCTGCTATCCGCTTTATGGGTGATGATTGTATTACTCTTTTAATGTTTATTTTATTTTAGAATCAACTCCTATCTGCGCACACCAGGGCGGTCGTGGGCAGATGCATATGGTGTATTCACTCCATGTTATCGTGCATTGCGCTGTCACTGGTATTTTGATTAAAGAATGTGAACAATATATAAGAAGCGTATAAATTATTAAACAGTAAAACATTAACATTTAAGAAGTAAAGTTACATTGAGTACTACTGCAGTGCCTTCGGGTATACCTCATTTTTTGTTTGCCCATTACATGCTTAAATGTATACATTTTTTGGTGTACCTACCCGAGAACACGCGACATATAACCGAGCGTGGGAGAAGCATGGATTTTAAACACGCGTCGAGTTCATCTGCTGGTCTCCCTCGTGGAATAACTGGTAATGTTTGACTAAAATGTACAGCGAGTAAAACGACATTACCTCCTTTTTTTTTTTTACGATCTCTGAGATCTTGCTTTTTTCGGTTCAAGGCTTCATAAGCTCTTTTATGTGCCATGGTGTACTTAATAAGTACTAATTATCCCAAACCATCATCTTTGAATGTTGCAAGACTTTCGCCTTGTATGTAGATCGGGGTAATTACATTCATTGCATTCCTAGTCTGAATCACAATCTGATTGTATGGGTGGTTACCTGGCACTGTAGGGTTGCCACCCGTCCTTTAAAATACGGAATCGTGCCGCGTTTGAGAATGAAATTGTGCGTCCCGTTTTGAATCAATACTGGACGGGATTTATCCCGTATTTTTTTTATAATTTTTTTTTTAAAGCAGCGTCTCATGCAAATCATCCCACACGCATTTTATGAAGATGCCTCCTTTCCTACTTTTGATTGGGTAATACTTGATGTCATCGTTAGTTTGATTGGTGTTTTTAACTGTCCAGTGAGGAGGGCGTGTCTTTTAAGTACAGTCTGCAAAGTGTTGGCAGTGAGATGTGGCGTCAGTGCCATAGTTGAAGCCCCTAACGTTGCGGTCAGCAAGTCGGCTAACATCTGCCATGTGCCGTCTTTCAGTTGCGAGAAGCAGATCATAGAATGGTTGAAACTGTTGCCCCTAACGTTGCACCACGGCGTGTGGTTCGTTTATACCTCGTGTCTTCTCATTAAACTTTTATCTCGCGAATATGTTATTGCAATCCGCAGCGGGAGCGTTTGTATAAACTTAATTTAAACTTACGTTTTACACCGTGCTTTGTTTCCCTTATGAACATGCTTGTAAGCTTAACTCGCTCCGTTCTCAATTGTTTAATTAATTTTTTGCTCTTCGCTGTTTGCGGCTGTTCCTCCATTTCCCCCTACTTCGTTCTTTTATGTCGCGAATATGTTATTGCAATCCTTAACGGGAGCGTTTCAATAAACTGATTGAAAATAGTTTTGCATTTACCTTTTTAGTAAAAGGCGAGCTTTTAAGCCTGAGAAATCACCCCGTAAATGCACACGTTTAATTGCACATGTGTTAATATGTATGGTTACACAGTATTAAAAGACAGTGAACAACGTCAGTTACCTTTCTTCCCGCGTTTGATAAAAGGTGAGCTTTTAAGCCTGAGAAATCACCCCGTAAATGCACACGTTTAATTGCACATGTGTTAATATGTATGCTTACACAGTATTAAAAGACAGTCAAAAATTAACGTCATTTACCTTCGTTCCCGCGTGTGACTCGTGCTGTAAATGTCTTCCTTGTTTTTAGTTCACGTGATTACGTAGGAGGCGTGATGACGCGATACGTGACTCCGCCTCCTCCATTACAGTGTATGGACAAAAAATATGTTCCAGTTATGACCATTACGCTTTGAATTTCGAAATGAAACCTGCCTAACTTTTGTAAGTAAGCTGTAAGGAATGAGCCTGCCAAATTTCAGCCTTCCACCTACACGGGAAGTTGGAGAATTAGTGATGAGTGAGTCAGTCAGTCAGTGAGTGAGTCAGTCAGTCAGTCAGTCAGTCAGTCAGTGAGGGCTTTGCCTTTTATTATTATAGATATATATATATAAAAATAACATTATCCTTAAAATTTGATCAAGGTCGGAAGGAGAGATGTTTTGCACATTTATAAACATTTTTATAAGCAAAAGTGTATACGTTTTCATTATATCAAATATTACATATACAGTACTCAAAACTAATATTTTAACACAAATTAATTCAGAACTCTGGAAATTTACATCAGATATTTCAGATTTTGCGTGCACAATATATTGTCAGCAAAAGCTTGAACAATCAGTTTAATCTATACTAATAAAGGCAAAGCCCTCACTCACTCACTCACTCACTCACTCACTCACTCACTCACTCACTCACTCACTCACTCACTCACTCACTCACTCACTCACTCATCACTAATTCTCCAACTTCCCATGTAGGTGGAAGGCTGAAATTTGTCAGGCTCATTTCTTACAGCTTACTTACAAAAGTTAGGCAGGTTTCATTTCAAAATTGTACACGTAATGGTCATAACTGGAACCTCTTTTTTGTCCATATACTGTAATGGAGTGCAGCTCGATGGCCGTGGGAGGCGGAGTCGCGTATCGCGTCATCACGCCTCCTACGTAATCACATGAAATGAAAACAAGGAACAGCCACAAAGAGCACTGAAGAAAACATTCATTACACAATTGAGAAGGCAGCGAAACAATAAGAAGCGAGCGAGTGACTGACTGAACACAGCACGAGTGATCACTTCGATGAATCAAACCTGTTCAAAAAACACATTACACAATTGATAAGGTACGAAAAGAATATGAAGCGACTGACGCATACAGGCATAAATTAAGTTCATAGACCTACAAAAGATTGCCATTTTTCTCCTGTACAACTATACGTTGCATTCTCAACAGTAAGCTTCCACGGCTTGATCATATTCCAACCGGAGTGCTCAACTGACAACGTGGTATACAAAGACAACTATAACAATCGTAATAAACAAACAATGAAACAACGGAGAACCCGTGCATTAAATAAAAAGGCTGCTTCCTTGGCAAAGCAAGGAAAAAGGATGGCCTTATATGGCGTTCGTTTATAAAAACAATCGTAATAGACGAACAATAAACCACTACAGAACTGCGAAGCAAGCAGAAAGGACGGACTTATATGGCGTTTGTTTATAAAACAGCGGAGAAGCTGTGTAAAGACAGCTTCACAAAAAAACAGATCCTTAACAAATTGTTATTGGTATAGTTTCCCTCAGTTTAAAAAGGTTTTCTTTTCTTCTTAATAAAAATTTAAAAGCAGAACTTCGCCGCTGCAAAGCGCGCCTGACTTTATTGAAAAGAAACTAAACTTGCAGTGCCGCTATTCAATGACACTTGCCTAACGCCTGACTTTATTGAAAAGAAACTAAACTTGCAGTGCCGCTATTCAATGACGCGCCGCTATTCAATTACACTTGCCTAACGCCTGACTTTATTGAAAAGAAATTAAACTTGCAGTGCCGCTATTCAATGACGCGCCGCTATTCAATTACACTTGCCTAACGCCTGACTTTATTGAAAAGAAACTAAACTTGCAGTGCCGCTATTCAATGACACTTGCCTAACGCCTGACTTTATTGAAAAGAAACTAAACTTGCAGTGCCGCTATTCAATGACGTGCCGCTATTCAATGACACTTGCCTAACGCCTGACTTTATTGAAAAGAAACTAAACTTGCAGTGCCGCTATTCAATGACACTTGCCTAACGCGTGACTTTATTGAAAAGAAACTAAACTTGCAGTGCCGCTATTCAATGACGTGCCGCTATTCAATGACACTTGCCTAACGCCTGACTTTATTGAAAAGAAACTAAACTTGCAGCACCGCTATTCAATGACACTTGCCTAACACCTGACTTTATTGAAAAGAAACTAAACTTGCAGTGCCGCTATTCAATGACGCGCCGCTATTCAATTACACTTGCCTAACGCCTGACTTTATTGAAAAGAAATTAAACTTGCAGTGCCGCTATTCAATGACGCGCCGCTATTCAATTACACTTGCCTAACACCTGACTTTATTGAAAAGAAACTAAACTTGCAGTGCCGCTATTCAATGACACTTGCCTAACGCCTGACTTTATTGAAAAGAAACTAAACTTGCAGCACCGCTATTCAATGACACTTGCCTAACGCCTGACTTTATTGAAAAGAAACTAAACTTGCAGTGCCGCTATTCAATGACGCGCCGCTATTCAATTACACTTGCCTAACGCCTGACTTTATTGAAAAGAAATTAAACTTGCAGTGCCGCTATTCAATGACGCGCCGCTATTCAATTACACTTGCCTAACGCCTGACTTTATTGAAAAGAAACTAAACTTGCAGTGCCGCTATTCAATGACGCGCCGCTATTCAATTACACTTGCCTAACGCCTGACTTTATTGAAAAGAAACTAAACTTGCAGTGCCGCTATTCAATGACACTTGCCTAACGCCTGACTTTATTGAAAAGAAACTAAACTTGCAGTGCCGCTATTCAATGACGTGCCGCTATTCAATGACACTTGCCTAACGCCTGACTTTATTGAAAAGAAACTAAACTTGCAGTGCCGCTATTCAATGACACTTGCCTAACGCGTGACTTTATTGAAAAGAGACTAAACTTGCAGCACCGCTATTCAATTACACTTGCCTAACGCCTCTCCTAAGGGGAGATACTGTGGGATCTAGGCATCAGTCAAAGCACCAATCACAGGCCCAATTAGAAAGCGGGAAGCTGTGATTTGTCGTCTCCCTCCCATGTAACAATCACAGCCCATGTTACAACGCACTATGTATGTATGTGTATATGTATATATGTATATGTGTGTGTGTATGTATGTGTGTATATGTATGTGTATATATATGTTGATATGTGTATATATATATATGTATATATATGTGGATGTGTATATGTATATATATATATGTATATATGTATATATATGTATATGTAGATATGTGTATATGTAGATATGTATATATATGTATATATGTATATGTATATACAGTATATGTTTACATAACCTCTTTAACACACTACTTCTCCGCTGCGAAGCGCGGGTATTTTGCTAGTACTACTATATTTCATACAAAGAAGTCCCATTCACATTATTTCTTAGGCATAATATGACATTTTTAGACACACTGATCATTCTTTTAATAAGTTTAATCACTTGTAACATTTTAGCTCAAACATGTCACAATGTAAAACTAAAGCAGCATTTTTACACCTTTCATTATTTTCAAATGTACTTTCAGTCTCTCTCACTCACTCACATGTGTGACATTGCAGCACATTCATTTCTGTTTAAGTGGCTAGATATAGTGGCTTGTGGCTATATGTTTCCATACTTCCTGTTTCCCATCAGATAGATAGATAGATAGATAGATAGATAGATAGATAGATAGATAGATAGATAGATAGATAGATAGATAGATAGATAGATAGATAGATAGATAGATAGATAGATAGATAGATAGATAGATAGATACTGTGGCACGCGGCTGGGGGTAGCACCAGGAAGACAGGAGGAGGGCTCACGCCTCCTCCAGACCACGAGGGGGTGACCGCCCTGGTTCTTTTGGGGGCCATGGGTACAGAGCTGTAGGGGCCCGTGGTCACCGCCAGGGGGCGCCCCCATGCCTGGAGAACCCTGGACCCCAGCACTTCTGCCACACCAGGAAGTGCTGGAGGGAAGACGAGTGGGGACACCCGGAGTGCTTCCGGGTAAGCAGCCGGCACTTCCGCCACACTGGGGTGTGTCGGTGGGAGATTGCCAGAACATACCTGGAGCACATCCGGGTGCTCATAAAAGGGGCCGCCTCTCTTCACTGGGAGGCTGGAGTCGGAAGAGAAGCAGGACAAGGTCTCTGGAGGAGACAAGGAAGCGGCCTGAAGAGTGAAAAGGCAGTGTGGTTTGGCCTGGACTTTGGGGGACTTTGAGGTTGTGGTGCACTTAACTTTGTAAATATTAGTAACTTTGTAAATATTACACATATATACACATATATATTGTCGCAGGTGGCTGGGGGGGCAACCTGGCCGGAACACCCCGGAGGACCGGAAGAGTATGCGACACATGTTTCACCATTATTTGGGCTCATCAGGCGTACACACTCACTACACCCCTCCCGGTGATTGAACCTCGGACGTCAGCGTCAGAAACGACACCTGTTTACGTTGTGCCACGGCATGTAGTTCGTTTATTTGACAGCCTGGAGATCATGGTAATTACATTCATAGTAACGCTTGTGGTTGGTCTGCAAGTCAGCAAACATCGAATACACATATATATAAATACACACATATATATACATACATAAACATCTATACATACATATACATATATACATATACACACACATATACACATATATACATATATATACACACACACGCAGGTACTTGTAATAAATTGTAAAAGATTATATATATACGTATATATATATATATATATATATATATATATATATATATATATATATATATATATATATCTATATAAATATATATATATATATATAAACTAAAAATTCCGTAATGTTTAAAGAAAATAAACTATAATTCAATTTCATTGAATTTTGTCATTATAATAGTACAGTTTAATATAATTTATATCTGAGTTAAAGAGTTGCACAATCATTATTACAAGTTATGATTATACTGACACTGTTAGCTTAAATAAAGAGCCACTCAGCTCTAAACTCATACTAATGGCTGTTATTAGCCACATTTTCTTTTTGTGTATGTGACATAGATTCAATTTTTTTTAGAAAAATGTGAAATGCAAAAAAACCAAAAAACACACACACTGGTCTTACAGTCAGATGTTGCTGTAATCAAAGTCCCCTTCAACATTCTGAAATTGTCAAACTGCCATTTTGCATTAAACCCCTCAAAATCTTGTCTCTACCAATAATGAATCCAACAACTGGCTGAGATACTCACTTTAATTATGGAGATCAGATACATTGAAAAATCAATGTCAGTAGCCTTATCTGTGATTTTTGCTCTGCTAACCTTCTGTTTTTTTCTGTATCAGACCCCTGTGGCACTGCATGAGTTTCAGGGAAACTCTCTCCACACTAAAAGCATCAGAATTCCCTAAGGCCCAACCATTAAATTATTAAATTATTCAGATATATTACAGGTAGAAGGCCTATGTCCTGAAAACTTTGACCATTCCTGTTGAGGTAGGCCTGCCACTGGACAACCATTCTTTTCGATTTTCAGCATGAACTAAAAAAAATTCATAGGATTGAACCTCCTAAGTAAATGGAGGTGTCAGCTGCATTGTACCCCAAATGGACTGATCCTCCAAGCAACTGGGAATCGAATCTTTAAGACTCACTATCTTTCAAAAAAATGATCTCAATGGTTGTTTCATTCTGAGGAGCTTTTTTTTTTAACTTTGTGATGCACTATGTGCCATCTTGTCCCAGCTACAAGTAAGCAAGTATCTGTTATATGACCACATGGTGCTATGGTCATTACCAATCTTACATGTCACCTCCAATGTAAGCTATTTTGATCCTGTAGCCCTCATTCTGCACTCTCTTTCACTCTACATTTAACTGCTTCTCACTGTCCAAATATTAAATGACTATTTTCTGGAATCACTCTCTGATGTGGTGTGAAATTTTGTATATAAGTTGATAAATATTTTGTATTTCATTATTTGTAACTTAGACTTTAGTGCTATATAATTGATAACAACAATAATGGTTTTAATGGTTAAGAACCCCCCCCCCCCCCCCCTTTTTAGGACTGAGTCTTTGTAAGGGACAAAAGTAAGCCAACCCATAATGAATTTGGCAGATTGTATTAGAGTAGCATTGTGGACTCAGAAATGCCTAAATTCATATGAAAGCCAGTCATCCTCCAATGAAGGGGCACAGACAAGCAGGCTAGAAAATATAAACCTAACCTGTAGTACAGGTAGAGACAGCAGAAGCTGTAGTCCGCCTACCAGGCATTACCACTTTAATGGAAAAGTCCTATGAACAGGGTAAAGGTGACTTTTTAAAATTCATTAAAAGCACTTACCTGTGTAAAATAGTGTAGAGTGCGCTTTTGCGGTCATTTTAACTGGCATCCCACAAAAACTTATCCATCGCTTACAACTTCTTCAAAATTCTGCTGCCAGGATAGTAACCTGCTGTTCTAAATCCAATTATCATATTACACCTATTCTCTCTCAACTTCACTGGCTCCCTGTTAACTACAGAATATAATACAAAATACCACTCTTAACATTTAAGGCTCTCCACAACCTCACTGATCTCCTACAGACTTACACTCCCTCTCGCTCACTCAGATCCTCATCTGCAGCTCTACTTTCTGTACCGCACATCAAACTCTGTTCTATGGGAGCTCGAGCGTCTCTCATAGTGCTCCTCAACTCTGGAATTCTCTTCCCTCTCGTATACGTCAGCTCAATTCAATAACACATTTTAAAACTACCCTCAAAACTTATCTTTTCAAACTGGCATAGAAATTGTGAATTTTGCACTGTTACTGCCAGTTATCTTTATTTGTCTTTCTTTTAACAGTGAAATGATACACTCAATGACAAAAATAAACAATTTTATTGTATACAAATTGGCTTAATAATTTCTGAAAACATTTCACTCATTCCTCTCTCAATCTCTCTCTCTCTCTCACATACACACGCGCACACATACACACAATGTGGTTGCTTAAATATATACAGGATAGGGTCTAAAATCCATGAAACAGAACTGTGCTTACATAGCTTTATTTTCTGTGTGTTGCCACTCTGTAATTTGAGAGTATTCATTCTGGCAATATGGTGCAGCCTTACTTTGTGGAAGACAGACACAACTAAAGACATGAGCATAAAATGATGGCTGTCAATTTCAAACTGTGTTTCCTCAATGTGCTCCTTGAGAAAAAACACATCATCTGAATCAATCTCAGCCCGAACAAACTGATTGATCAAAGATACACTGACAGCTTGCCCTAATGTCGACTGTCGGATAACACGCTCTACTTTGACCACCTTGACTGTACCCTCAGAAGGAATCATCAAACATCCTTTGTTTTTTAATGTGAGCAAGTGGTAGCTTTGATCATGTGATGCCGGTACAGCATCTGTTACCAAACTAGCACGGCACACATCACAGGACAGCTTTCTCAAAATCCCGTCTAAGGGCTACCTCCCACTACTTCCTGAGGTGGATTTCTTTGGGAAACTTTCAAAGTTTGAGAAATGTTAACAGCTAACAACAATCTACATAGTTAGTGACTAAATACATTTAGCCAAAACGTTGTTTTATAGGTTCACTTAAGCACATAAATGCATAGCTTTGCTAGCTTAGCCTGGCGTAGCTAAAGTTAAGATTATAAAACAGGATTTTCTAATGGCCAAATATAACCAAAACAATTGTTCAGCTTTACCTATGAAATGTAATCCCTGTTATCTGGTTTGGAGCGTACATCGGTTTGTACAATCCCAAGCAGCACATGCGTGAGGCATCTTTATACATTACATACACCACTCGCAATATGGTGGCAACTTTGACGTACGATGCTGCTGGTCATGAGGCGTCTAGTAATTCTATGTCTATGGTTGAGAGGAGCACCTGTGCAGAAAGCACCTGCGTCTGCAAGAAGGGTCTAGCTGCAGCCCGCAATACTTATGACATTTGACACGGAACGCCTTTCATATCACAGAATGCCCTTAACGCCAGTCATGGAACACCCTTTGAAGTCAGTTTCGATAGGCCAATCATTGTTTTTGTCGGCATTCAAAGGAATGGTGGACTTTGAATAAATCTTTATGAAAGCTTTTTGAGGAAAGAAGAATAAGACAGAGTTTGAAATCAAGATGGCATTGAGTTTGTTGCAAGTTTTATTAATATTAGATAATATCATACTTTACTGGTAGGGTACGAATTATACCAGAGTGTATTAAAAATGTAAGTTGAATCGACTTTCAGGTGCTGTACAATACTAAGCGCTCTTAGAAAGTATTAAACAACAAGCAGGTCTATTTGTGTAACGTATTGCAACAGGGCTGTTCAGAATACTCAATTCGGAGTAGTAAATCGACAGATTCAGCTGTCGATTATTTTTTATAATAGCTATTATTATATGTAATTGTCCGTTATTGAGTATAATTGACCATAGCTAAGTGTAACGGAGCGGAATCAAATATCTGTAACCGTGATAAAGTACTTATAATTGCATTGCCCTATAATTGTCCTGTATATTGTGGAATGGAAATTTTCAGTTTACAGATAACTGTCCTTTTTATATTATAAGAAAATGTGTACTTGACAGTTTTCAGAAACTGTATATGTGACCTTTAACATATATTACTGATGCTGACCTGTGTGAGCAGTTCAAAAGAATCTGACTTTACCAGAAAGCTGCCTTTACCAGAAATGTATTTTTATAAACTGTTCTTCCTGTTTTACGAATAAGCTAAGCTATGAACTCATCTGTACCCGCCGTCTATTTTAAGCCCTAAAAGGCTCATGCATTAATCTGCCTTTATACGAACTTGTAAAGTTTGCACACAATCAGCTGATATAAAAGAGCTGAACTCTTTCCTGTCAGCGCGCATGCTACTGACACTCCAGTCTAGGTATGCAAGAATAAAAGAAAGCTTATGAACATTTCTTCTGGTGTGAGACTCTTGACTCCTTCCATTTTACGGGTCAACAATTCTTTCTTCCACAATATCACGTACTGTATGCTAGTTAATCAAAAGCAAAACCTTTCTGTAACCTGATATTTTAGATACCAAAATATATTTCAGAAAGTCAGTGAAGAGAGATTGAACCAATATAAAGTGATTTTCCACTGAAAAGTGGAAAAAGAGCACAAGTTTCTAAGACAAACACAGTTAATATTGGATATACTATTTTTTTGGTATAGTAATGTTACTAGTCAAAAGTTTGAATACACTTAGGTCACTTTAGATCTTTTTTCATAGTTCTGTATATATTTACAGTACATAACAGAAACATTTAACAAGTAGCTACAAACAAAGGTCAAGTGTTAAAGCAATATTCAATTACCTCCTGTTCAAGAAAGTTCAAATTAGAATCTAGACAATGGGGAAAAGAACAGCCAGTTATTTATTATTATTATTATTATTATTATTATTTTGTAAAATTCTTTCAATGATAGTATCCATCCATCCATCCATCCATTCTATTCTGCTTATCCGAGGTCGGGTCGCGGGGGCAGCAGCTTGAGCAGAGATGCCCAGACTTCCCTCTCCCCGGCCACTTCTTCTAGCTCTTCCGGGGGAATCCCAAGGCGTTCCCAGGCCAGCCAAGAGACAAAGTCCCTCCAGCGTGTCCTGGGTCTTCCCCGGGGCCTCCTCCCGGTTAGACGTGCCCGGAACACCTCACCAGGGAGGCGTCCAGGAGGCATCCTGATCAGATGCCCGAGCCACCTCATCTAACTCCTTTCAATGCGGAGGAGCAGCGGCTCTACTCTGAGCCCCTCCCAAATGACTGAGCTTCTCACCCTATCTTTAAAGGAAAGCCTAGACACCCTACGGAGGAAACTCATTTCAGCCGCTTGTATTCGCGATCTCGTTCTTTCGGTCACTACCCATAGCTCATGATCATAGCTGAGGGTAGGGACATAGATCGACTGGTAAATTGAGAGCTTCGCCTTGTGGCTCAGCTCCTTTTTCACCACGACAGACCGATGCAGAGCCCGCATTACTGCGGATGCCACACCAATCCGCCTGTCAATCTCACGCTCCATTCTTCCCTCACTCGTGAACAAGATCCCAAGATGCTTGAACTCCTCCACTTGGGGCAGGATCTCGCTACCAACCCTGAGAGGGCACTCCACCCTTTTCCGGCTGAGGACCATGGTCTCGGATTTGGAGGTCCTGATTCCCATCCCAGCTGCTTCACACTCAGCTGCGAACCGATCCAGAGAGAGCTGAAGATCACGGCCTGATGAAGCAAACATCAACAACATCATCTGCAAAAAGCAGTGATCCAATCCTGAGTCCACCAAACCGGACCCCATCAACGCCCTGGCTGCGCCTAGACATTCTGTCCATAAAAGATATGAACAGAATCGGTGACAAAGGGCAGCCCTGGCAGAGTCAAACTCTCACTGGAAACGGGTTTGACTTACTGCCGGCAATGCAGACCAAGCTCTGGCACCGATCGTACAGGGACCGAACAGCCCTTATCAGGGGGTCCGGAACCCCATACTCTCGGAGTACCCTCCACAGGATTCCCCGAGGGACACGGTCGATTGCCTTTTCCAAGTCCACAAAACACATGTAGACTGGTTGGGCGAACTCCCATGCACCCTCCAGGACTCTGCTTAGGGTGTAGAGCTGGTCCACTGTTCCACGACCAGGACGAAAACCACACTGTTCCTCCTGAATCCGAGGCTCGACTATCCGACGGACCCTCCTCTCCAGAACCCCCAAATAGACTTTTCCAGGGAGGCTGAGGAGTGTGATCCCTCTGTAGTTGGAACACACCCTCTGGTCCCCTTTCTTAAAGAGAGGGACCACCACCCCAGTCTGCCAATTCAGAGGCACTGTCCCTGATGTCCATGCGATGTTGCAGAGACGTGTCAACCAAGACAGCCCTACAATATCCAGAACCTTGAGGAACTCTGGGCGTATCTCATCCACCCCCAGGCTCTGCTTCCTCATTGGAAGGCATGTTAGTGGGATTGAGGAGGTCTTCGAAGTACTCCCCCCACCGACCCACAATGTCCCGAGTCAAGGTCAGCAGTGCACCATCCCCACCATATACAGTGTTGACACTGTACTGCTTCCCCTTCCTGAGACGCCGGACGGTGGACCAGAATCTCCACAAAGCTGTCCGAAAGTCGTTCTCCATGGCCTCCCCAAACTCTTCCCACGCCTGAGTTTTTGCCTCAGCAACCACCAAAGCCGCATTCCGCTTGGCCTGCCGGTACCTATCAGCTGCCTCCAGAGTCCCACAGGACAAAAGGGTCCTGTAGGACTCCTTCTTCAGCTTGACGGCATCCCTCACTGCCGGTGTCCACCAACAGGTTTGGGGATTGCCGCCATGACAGGCACCGACCACCTTAAGGCCACAGCTCCGGTCAGCCGCCTCAACAATAGAGGCACGGAACATGGCCCATTCGGACTCAATGTCCCCCACCTCTTTCGGGACGTGGTCAAAGTTCTGCCGGAGGTGGGAGTTGAAGCTACTTCTGACGGGGGGCTCTGCCAGACGTTCTCAGCAGACCCTCACAACACGTTTGGGTCTACCAGGCCTGACCGGCATCCTCCCCCACCATTGAAGCCAACTCACCACCAGGTAGTGATCAGTTGACAGTTCCACCCCTCTCTTCACCCGAGTGTCCAAGACATGTGACCACAAGTCTGACGACACGACCACAAAGTCGATCATTGAACTGAAACCTAGGGTGTCCTGGTGCCAAGTGCACAAATGAACACCCCTGTGCTTGAACATGGTGTTCGTTATGGACAATCTGTGACGAGCACAGAAGTCCAATAACAAAACACCACTCAGGTTCAGATCGGGGGGGCCATTCCTCCCAATCACGCCCTTCCAGGTCTCACTGTCATTGCCCACGTGAGCATTGAAGTCTCCCAGCAGTACGAGGGAGTCCCCAGAAGGTATGCCCTCTAGCACCCCCTCCAGGGACTCCAAAAAGGGTGAGTACTCCGAACTGCTGTTCGGTGCAAACGCACAAACAACAGTTAGGACCAGTCCCACCACCCGAAGGCGGAGGGAGGCAATCCTCTCGTCCACCGGGGTAAACCCCAATGAACAGGCTCCAAGTTGGGGGGGCAATAAGTATATCCACACCTGCTCGGCGCCTCTCACCGGGGGCAACTCCAGAGTGGTAGAGAGTCCAGCCCCTCTCAAGGAGATTGGTTCCAGAGTCCAAGCTGTGTGTCGAGGTGAGTCCGTCTATATCTAGCCAGAACCTCTCGACCTCGCGCACTAGCTCAGGCTCCTTCGCCTTCAGAGAGGTAACATTCCACTTCCCAAGAGGTAGCTTCTGTAGCCGAGGATCGAACCGCAAAGGTCCCCACCTTCGGCCACCACCCAACTCAACTGCACCCGACCTCCTTGGCCCCTCCCATAGGTGGTGAGCCCATGGGAAGTCAATGATAGTATAGTTTGCTTAAACTCTTAAAACAATATTCATTGTCTCATGCTTATCTCTCCTGCATTCTTCAAATATACTGCTTTAGAAGTTTTTTTTAATTTAAATAAAGTGAAACGTTTGTTCTTGTGCATATTTGCAGTTTTAAGAACTTTATATCTATTTCATATTCACCAGAGATACATAAGTATATTTAAGTCCACAGAGGAACCTACAGTTGTGTTTGGTGCTCAGGAGTTTGCTTGTCTATTTTGCTATAAAAGATCAGATTCTGCAGGCCTCATCAGCCACTTACAAAGTCACAGAAGGACAGTGGTGGTCCATGGAGGGATGTGAAGCTCTCAGAACTTGTAAACTTTGATCAATTGACACTTTTAACACAATTGAAAGCTGCTAGATCTCCACCTTAAAAACAAGATTTTATTTGACAAAATAGTATACTGTGTACCTTTCCACCTTTTGAAAAGCTTGCTTTGATTAATTTTAGATTAATTAATTCATGACTGTTTATTAACACAATTTTCTCTTTTAAAATATTTAGTAGGATATGACATTGATCATAGTACAAATACTTTCATTTTAAGGAACGTAAACGTGAAGTTACATTATGTACAATTGACTGGCAACACATGATATCCATCCATTTTCCAACCCACTGAATCTGAACACAGCGTCACGGGGGTCTGCTGGAGCCAATCCCAGCCAACATAGGGCACAAGGCAGGAACCAATCCCGGGCAGGGTGCCAACCCACCGCAGGACACACACAAACACACCCACACACCAAGCACACACTAGGGCCAATTTAGAATCGCCAATCCACCTAACCTATATTTTCATAAATGTTTAAAAGCATCATTGGATGTATCTTTTATTATAATGTGTGTTCTGATTAAAAGAAATAGCATGCTATTTTTTATTCATAGAATTTATTGCAGTTTCTGATTTACATTTCTTAGGTGTCTTCACTTACTTTGGAAAACCAGCATTAAAGGTGTGTAACCTTTCATGGTTTTTTTTAAGGGAAGAACAGTTATCAGAATTTGTCAGCTTACAGTATATCTGAATTTTTTTTCTTCCAGCCAAGATGGCCATCTTCAGTTTCCACGCGGGAAGAAGGACATTCTGTGTACCACAGATAGTGCTTCCCAATTCTCAGTTTAAAAGTTCTCTGACACTCATTTTATGTATTAGAACTTAACAAGAAGTCTTTGACCAACAGGTCACAAAGCAGGCCTCCAGTGAGGCCTTCACTGACTTGTGTCTTTCTTCAGCCCTGTGTTGTGTCAATGGCATTATGGGGGCAGAGAATAGTGGTCTTAAACATGGGGGTTTTGTGTTGTCTAACTGATTTATTAAATGGCAATTATTTCTGCTTCCAGTAATTCCAGGATAAGGAACAGCAAGGACATTTCCCTCTCTGCTCCTTCTTTTCCATTATTGAAGCATATGCTGCCTTTCTCTCCTTTTCTCAGTCACTCACACATTTCTCAAGGACTTGATATGGTGTATGCTTACTCCATATGTGATAATGTAAAATATATTATGCAAAAGTATAATGTGGTATGAGACTATTGAACTGGAATACAGTAGAAAGTCAAGTGTCTTCATCTATAAATACCCAAACTTTTATATAAAATGCATGTATTTTTGAAAATGTTGACTCAATTATTTATGCCAGTACAATAAATAGTATCAAATTTAGTTTACTGTGCTTGAAATTTAGGCAATGAATGGCTTCGTAGGCTTGTTTTTGTGGAGTGCAACTTGTTGACTGTTTTCCTTGTTCTTCGAAGATCAGTTTCATCTGTGGCATTAGGTAGCATTAACTGAATTTGCAGGTCAGCATATTTATGGTTATGTGTAGTTGTTAGCAAATTGTAATGTATTAAAATTATTGAAATGATACATAATTGATTTGCAGAAATGCATAATATTTATTAATCTGTATTGCTGTGCCTTGTAGCATGGAAAATGTGGTTTGCACAAAGGCACAGCCCTGTCAGGTACTGTGTGTAGTGAAATGATTCTTAACGGCTTAAACACAGGAAATCTTTTAAAGGTAAGGATTCTCTTTTTCCTTTCAATATCATTCAGTCATCAATCAATCTAGAAAGGAGTGATTGTTTGATTCAGGTAAACACTTTAAATTATGTAAAACTTTTTACATGTAGCATTTCTATTTCAATATGTTTAGGTGAATGTTTTAGTAGTTTTTAAAGAATACTTAGTACATTGGTAACAATTAAATGACCTGTGTGAAGGACGGCCAGCGGTTCAGTCCGGCCGGGACATCCTAGAACGGGAAGAAGGGAGAAGAGCAGCCTTTTCAGGACACTGCCTCCCCCAGGACGCTAGCTGACAGCTCCCCTGGACGGCAACGGTTCCCCGGATTCAGGACATCCTGGGACATGGAGTCCGTTTCCTCAGCCCTGTTGGGTGCTGAGGGTGCCGCCAGGGGGTGCTCACAAATAACCTGGGGACTCCTACTCTTACTATAACCCGGAAGTACTTCGGAGTCACAAGGACGGAGGCCTGCAGTACTTCCGGGCTACTTGAGTACTGAGGATGTGCAAGTGACCCGGGAAAAGAAAAGGGCTTGGACTATTTAAAGGACTGGTGAAGACCCACCAGGGAGCTGGATTTGGGTGGTAGAGTGACGGAGCTGCTGGAAGGATAGGAGGATTATTGTTATTGATTATTTGTATTGATTATTGTTGGAGAATTGTGGGGAGTGTGGTGCTTTGTGCACTTTATTGAAGAAAAATATTAAAATTGTTCTTGGTGCTTTTTACAAGTGTGTCTTGAACGTCTGTCTGGTGGGTTTCACGGGGCAGCTGCGACCCCTAGCGTCAACACCTGTTATTTGAAATGATGAATTTGGCCTTCACAAGTGACTACAGTGTGGTAATTGGACTATTTTTGTCTTTCAGGTACTCACTTAAAGTACAATTCCTGTAGATGTACAGATTGAATTGAAATGGGTCTTACAGCAATGTATTAGTTAATAAAAATCTACACTTTTTTCACTTCAGAGCACTTAGTCATTTTGAATTATTTGTGCACTTTCCGAATGGTTTCCAACTAGACACAGCGTTCCCTTGAAGATGAACTGCTATGGTTATACGCTGGAGTTTCTTTTTTCTTTTTTACTCTACCTCATGAATACAGGGAGTACAGTAGAGGCAAAAAGCCAGAGAAATCAACAGAGCTAAGCATTCCTATGGCAAGCTTTGATCATATTGGTGAGTTTATTTCATAGCCAATTTGACTGTACTTTGAGTAAGAGTGTAGTTAATGTGTTGATATTCCTAATAAAATGCTTCACGCTCTATATTGTTTCTTTTTCAGAAAACAGTCTTCATTGATCAAAAACATCCTGACTGCTCGTTACCGACTTGATGGGAAAGAACTCAGGTCAAGAATTCTGGATATGGACGAGGATGAAGGAACACACACAATTGGAAAATTAGACCAAAGTGGAGATGATGAAGATATTGAAGAAGTCATGTCCTCCTTGTTATATACTTTTGACTGCATGAAGGATATGCTCTCATATCTTGATGAAATACGGGGTAAAAAAAAAAAAGTTCCCATCAGTTGCTGCTGTTCTACCAATTAGGTTGTTATGTTTTGTTTTAATTTTGTCAACCTTCAAAATTTCCACTGTAAAGAAAGTACGGGATGGACTGGCTCTCTTACCTGGTTCAGTAGTTCCTTGTCTACTCAAAAGACCCTTATAGTGGAAGAAGGACACGGATGGGTGTCCTGACTGGGATTGTGTGCTTTATTAATTTAAAATATATTCATATTTAACTTGAAACTTTTATGTGTGGTTGTGTCCAGGGTTTGGGTGCTAAAATGCTCCCCACAGGTTACACTCCCCTATGTGGTAGTTATAACAATGAGCTTTGTGTTTTGATACATCACTTTAACTTTCAAGACCTAGACTGTTGGCTTGCATGTTTAAGATGGGAGTCTAATTAAAAGCAAAAATTGGTTGGGACAAGAATCTGCAGCCCCTGGGACTGAATATGAGAACCACTGTATGAAACAATGCCATGTTACAAATCGTGATTATTAATATATACCATATTTGTTTAGGTGTATATATATATATATATATATATATATATATATATATATATATATATATATATATATATTGTGGAGAATAGCCCGGACACAGAGAGGTAGACATGTTGATTCACCACACACGTTTATTTACACTAATATTTACAACAGTAGTGGGTACAATACCCAGTACCGCAGCACCAATCACCCCTTCAGTCCTGGCCACAACACAATGCCTTCTCTCAGTCTCTGGTCTTCCTCCACTCCTCTCCACCAAGCTTCGTCCACTTCCACCCGACTCTTGCCCCTAACTGGAGGGAGGCGGCCCCTTTTATACCCCCCGGAAGGACTCCAGGTGCTTCCTGAGGGTTTCTGTAGCCACACCCCTGTGTGGCGGACGTTCTGCAGGTATATCCGGAAGTCCTCCGGGTGTCCCCAATCCTCTTCCCCCCAGTACTTCCGGGTGTGGCGGAAGTACTGAGGTCCAGGGCTCCCAAGGCATCGGGGCACCCCCTGGCGGTGACCACGGGCCCCTACAGGGTTGAGCTTCCATGCTCTGTACCCGTGGCCCCCAAAGCAACCAGGGCGGACGCCCCTTAAAATGTACTTATCTGTTTATTCATCCATTTCAAGTCCATAACAGTCTGTGTGTTGTATGTGATAACTCATTTTAGAACTAACTACACTCACTCAGACTAAATTTTAACTTAGTACATAACTTTGCTCCCCTTCACCATTTCCATGATGCATACTGGTACAGTAGTTAAGCCTTATACTCCATATCATCTTGGCACATCTGGATAATTTTAAAACTGCTCTTACAGAGGTATGTTTATAGACAATAGCTTAGCATTCAACACTGTTGTGCAAACAGAACTGAATTTTGGACCTCACAGCGAGCAGACCTCGGATTGTCAGCATCATATCCTCTATGCTCACTCTCAACCCAGGTACACTATGAGGCAGTGTGCTAATCCCCCAGTGTGCCTGTGTGTCAGGACACCACGCCAGCTCCATCATTAAAAATGCTGCTGACATCACCGTCATAGGCCTGATCACCACCAATGATTAAATGGCTTGCAGACAAGAGGTCTATCTGCTGACTCAGTGGTCACAGGACAATCTGACCTTTCATGCCCAAAAATTAAGGAGCAGGACATAGACTTCAGAGAATGGATTAAGCTGTGGTTTGTTTTTGTGGGGTGCTGTGAAAATGGTGAGCTTGTTTAAATTTCGTACAGTAACAATCACTGATGAACTGAGGAGGGAACAACACGTTTTGTTTATTGCCAAGTTCACCAATGCCTTCCTGAGATGTCTCACAGGTGCTGTCTGGAGTCCTTCTTCACTGGCGGCATCACATCCTGGTAGGGCACACACGCTTGAGTCACTGCAGAGGGTGGTGAAAGCCACAAAATATTACTGGCACCCAGCTGCCTTCTATCCAGGGTATCTAAAAGACATTCTGCTAAGATTATTACACACTAGGCCATCCTGCACAAGTGTTGTTCTTAATCCTCCCTTCTGGCAAATAGTGAAGAACCAAAGGCATTAAGTATGGCTTCAATTTGGGGTGGAGTGGTGGCTCTGAGGTTAAGGATCTGTGCTGGTATCCAGAAGGTTGCCGGTTCGAATCCCCATTACTGCCAAAAGAGATCCTACTCTGCTGGACTCTTGAGCAAGACCTGTAATTGCTCCAGGGGTGCTATACAATGGCTGACCCTGCACTCTGACCCCAAGGGGTATGCGAAAACTAACAAATTCCTAATACAAGAAATTGTATAAGGCGAAATAAAGAACAAAAAAAAAAGAAAGTGTTTTAGTTAAAGAGTTACTGAACAGCCAATCATAATAAGAAACATTGTAAGAAAAAGACTAGGTAAAAATATTTGAAATATACCTGAATATCTCCTCAGCCTCCCTGGAAAAGTCTATTCGGGGGTTCTGGAGAGGAGGGTCCGTCAGATAGTCGAACCTCGGATTCAGGAGGAACAGTGTGGTTTTCGTCCTGGTCGTGGAACAGTGGACCAGCTCTACACCCTTAGCAGGGTCCTGGAGGGTGCATGGGAGTTCGCCCAACCAGTCTACATTTGTGGACTTGGAAAAGGCGTTCGACCGTGTCCCTCGGGGAATCCTGTGGGGGGTGCTCCAAGAGTATGGGGTACCAGACCCCCTGATAAGAGCTGTTCGGTCCCTGTACGATCGGTGTCAGAGCTTGGTCCGCATTGGTAAGTCGAACCCGTTTCCAGTGAGAGTTGGACTCCGCCAGGGCTGCCCTTTGTCACCGATTCTGTTCATAACTTTTATGGACAAAATTTCTAGGCGCAGCCAGGGGGTCCGGCTTGGTGGACTCAGGATTGGGTCACTGCTTTTTGCAGATGATGTTGTCCTGTTTGCTTCATCAGGCCGTGATCTTCAGCTCTCTCTGGATCGGTTCGCAGCTGAGTGTGAAGTGGCTGGGATGGGAATCAGCACCTCCAAATCCGAGACCATGGTCCTCAGCCGGAAAAGGGTGGAGTGCCCTCTCAGGGTTGGGAGCGAGATCCTGCCCCAAGTGGAGGAGTTCAAGTATCTCGGGGTCTTGTTCACGAGTGAGGGAAGAATGGAGCGTGAGATCGACAGGCGGATCGGTGCGGCGTCCGCAGTGATGCGGGCTCTGCATCGGTCTGTCGTGGTGAAAAAGGAGCTGAGCCATAAGGCGAAGCTCTCAATTTACCAGTCGATCTATGTTCCTACCCTCACCTATGGTCATGAGCTATGGGTAGTGACCGAAAGAACGAGATCACAAATACAAGCAGCTGAAATGAGTTTTCTCCGCAGGGTGTCTGGGCTCTCCCTTAAAGATAGGGTGAGAAGCTCAGTCATCCGGGAGGGGCTCAGAGTAGAGCCGCTGCTCCTCCGCATCGAGAGGAGTCAGATGAGGTGGCTCGGGCATCTGATCAGGATGCCTCCTGGACGCCTCCCTGGTGAAGTGTTCCGGGCACGTCCAACCGGGAGGAGGCCCCGGGGAAGACCCAGGACACGCTGGAGGGACTGTGTCTCCCGGCTGGCCTGGGAACGCCTTGGGATTCTCCCGGAAGAGCTAAAAGAAGTGGCTGGGGAGAGGGAAGTCTGGGCATCTCTGCTCAAGCTGCTGCCCCCATGACCTGACCTTGGATAAGCGGAAGATGATGGATGGATGGATGGATACCTGAATATATATCTATACTGTAAATTGTATTCTATATATTTGTTGTGTCTTATTATATTATCACTGTTCTGGAGAGGCATGTACGGTAAGTAACAATATCATTGTACAGTATGCACAAGACAATAAATACTGTATGTTTAATGATGAGATCACCTCGGGATAATTCCCTGCTGAAAGCACACTGTAACTGACCCATTATTTATTATTATTATTATTAGTAGCAGTTCTAACAGTTTTTGATATTTATCAAAATTTTAAAAAGACGACGACTCAAAGACAGTTTGAGTCTATGTTGGTATAAGTTGGGTCTTTGCAATCAACTTAAATGTTGCATGAAAAAGGTTTAAGAACAATCACGATTGTCTCAACCATAAAAGTTGTTAAAAATGTAAAATTATGTAAAATCTACTGGCTGTCACATGCCTTTCAATTGATATATAGTATTTAACACATGCAGCTTTTAGTAATGAAAACATTGATGGATCAAATCAAGAAATAAATTACTGTTTCTTAAAATGTTTCCTTGTCAGTTTTAAAACCAATTTTATATGTAGCGCTGTTTTTGCAAATTTTCAAAAAATAATTAAGCTTATTATTGTTTCACATGTGTATAATTTGCTAGTGGGAATATGAAATACATTTATAGATTGAAAATCTATAGGTATGAGTTTCATGAGGTACATTCCGTTTGAAACACTGGATAGTAATAAGATTTGTTACTTTACTATACTGTAACACTTCAGTAGAAAACGTAATGAACAACCATTCAAAATAGTAAAAAAACGTACTTTATATCGGCAAAGTGTTAGAATCGTGAAAGAGCTTAGAATAATTGGATAGCATAAGTATGAGACTGAAAGTCACTTATGTTTGACCAGATAGAAAACTGTTGTCATTTGTACAACTACAGCATACTGTGCAACAAGCGCGTCAACACTGTCTCACAGAGGGCATGATGCGAGTGATGCTGGGAAAGAGCATTACGATAATCGTGTCATTACATGGGTATGTGGTGTGTTGTGCTCTGACAGGGCGTTCTGTGACTGAAGCTATGGGCGTTCCATGATATGGAGGGCGTTCCGTGTCTAACGTCAGAGGTATTGCAGTCTGCAGTTTCACTCTGTTGGCGTCTGCCGCTATTGGTTAAAGGGAGCAATGTGTTGCGGGATTAGGTGAAGACTTGTGCCCCGACTATATGAGGCACTTCCTGCCTTGTAAGGGTTATCTTTAGACATGACGGTGTGGTTGGTATAGCTTGTTTCAGTTAGTTTACCAAAAAAAAGTGGTTTGTGCCTTATTTTCATAAATATATTATAGATATTTAAAAGTTTAGCTTTATTTTGGTGCACTTTGTTTTTGTTCTTGTATATACACTTTTTTTCCCTTGTGAATATTTTGCCTTCTTTTGGACTTTGTTATTTGCGCAGCTTCTTCCAGGACTCCTTTTCTTCATTTAGGAAGACTACCAGTTTTTTTTGTGTATATTCATTTTTGTCTGTATTTTTTATTTTTGGGACTGGAAACTTCACTGTATGTATATAAAATATATATAATATTTTGTTTGGGACATTATTTTTTGTTGTTTTGTTACACCTGTAAATAATCCCACTCTTGTTTTGGAAATACCACCTTTTTGTGTCTGTGTGTCCATGTCTCACTTCTCACAAATCTGATCCCAGGTGGTCCTGCACTATAAGACACCCACTGTGTGGTCTGGTGCCAACTTGCCACTACATGGGGTGTCACAGCTACAAAATGGAAGGGGGCTGGAAGGATTTAAAGCAGGAAAACAGAGATCAGGTATAAAGAAAACAGCTGCTGTTATAAGAGTTTTATTATCTTGTATTGTTGGTAATAAAGAAGATCAGTATGAGAGGGGGGGGGGGAGTGGGTGAAAATGGAATGTGGTGTGAATGTCTAAGTTCTGGGAGATGTAACAGTTGGCATGAAAAATGTGAGGTGCTAGCATGTAGAACACCCACTGTTAAGGTGGAAAGCAGGGGGAAAAAGGAGTGTAAACCGCCCATGGTAAAAGTTAAGGCAGCAGTAATGGGATCTGACTGGACTCCTAAAACATGGGTGGGTGACTTACCTGAGAAAAATGACTGCTCAGATAAAGAGTGGAAATGTGAGTGTGAGCAAAAGGAGAGGGATGAAAGGAAGAAAAAACGGCAAGGGTGTTTCCTTTCATTATTCTCCACTGCACCAAAATCTCCAGGTAATTCTGAGGTCTGTCTAGTATTTAAAGAACATACTATACCTATAGATATTTCACCACTGTTAGGAAAGCTAATCAGTGCGGCATTGAAATTAGATTTAGAAAAAAGAAATCAGATAGAAGGCAGAGAAGTTGGTGAGTTTAAATGATCATTGTTGACTGCAGGGCATTAACTGGATAATGGAATATGGGTACTGAGTTAAGTAAATGTGGAATTAAAACAAGGAACAGTTGAAAATAAAAGAAATCCAAGTGCTTGTGTATGTAAGGTCTGAAAATGCTAGTGCAAGAATGACTGAGTTGGAAAGAAAGTGCACCAGTTTAGGAGTTGGTTTGAATGAAACAGGACAAGCGAAGGAACAAAGGATGGGGGATGGTGCAGCAGGAAGGTTTACAAGCTCAGGCAACAAATCAGGACTGTATAGGGATGTGAATGTCCTAACAGCACTTCTAGATTGATCAGTAATTAAAAAGCACATACTCTTAGGTTCAGCAATTTGAAACTTAACTGACCAGTTCATTAAAAAGACAGCCTATGAAACTTCCTGCAATAAAATGGAGAAAAGTGAGCTGTCTGTGAGTAAAGAAACAAGGTCAGTTTTAGGAGAGATGTTGGATTTGGCACTTGGATTTTGGAGAGGTTTTAGACCACATTTTCAGGTAGCAGTTACCATACAAATCCAAAAAAAGGATATGCAGGCATTGACAAAACACATGTTCATCATTTATTGCCTCACATTTCCTTTCATCCTACACTTACACAGATCATTGTAGACACGGAACACACATGAAATGCATGTGTTCCAAATAATGATATATTATTTACCTTATACAACTCCAGGAAACTCACACCCAGATAAAAAGCCTTGAGCTGAGAGAACTTTTTGCCCGAGTTGAGCTGCAGCAGTGTGGGATGAGATAGCAGGCTGCTTGCTGCTTGTGCTGATAGACACATTTGCAAAACAAATGATGCTGATGAGGAGAGGTGCAAAGGAATTTAAGGTGGCCCGGGATTATGAGTTTTTTTGTAGGCTTCAGGGATTCAAGTGTTAACACTAGAAAAGCAATCACTGCAATTCAAAACAAAAGACTCTTTAATTATATTATAAAGACATTGTACAAAAGATTTATCAGGGATGGAGTGTTGTGGTGTAAAATTTTGTATATAAGCTGATAAATATTTTGTATGTATTTAATTATAATTTAGACATTAGTGTTATATCATTGATCAGAACAGCAATGGTTTGATGGTTAAGAACCACCCCCCCCCCCCCCCCCGCCCTTTTTAGGAGTGAGTCTTTGTAATTTTACGAAAGGGTTAGGGGAAGTGCTAAAAACCTGATTTGCAATTTATTCTCTGTAGGACTCTCTCAATCAATCCCCACATGGAGGCCAACTATCTAGCTGGTAAGCTTCACGTTAACAAATGGTATTGGGGTCAGGTGTGAAACCATTGTGTCACACCAGAATTCTATTGGTCTAAAGTTGCCTGTTTGGTTTTAAATCAGAAGCCATTTAGCACCATGGCGCCCTATTGGCTGTAGGGTTTGGACAGAGAGTCTATAAATTTGCTTGCTTCACCCCTCCCTCTCTTCTTTTACACCATCGCCATTAAGAAGCAGCCCTTTGTCACATCATTGCCATAAGGAGCACAACTCGGCAGCTATATTGACACAAACATGCCTGTTCTGAAGAATGCTGACCAAAAATGATGCCTTAATTAGAGACATATTAAGTAACAAACAAGTCTGTTTGCTGCCTGAAACTACACATCACCATTTATCAGGTTGTATGGTTGCCAATATTCACTTGTACTTTGCTTATTGTTATTATTTATGAATATTATCAATAATACATTATTTAAAGTGTAACTCAACTCCTGCTTGTCTTTTACTACACCTAATTGCCTGAGGTTCTAAATGTAGAAGGGAAAGTGGGGAGAAGTTATATACTACAATACCTTATAAACAGTGCTATGTCTGTGAGAGTTGAGACATTCTGACAAAGGATACACATTATTAATACACAAGGGTAAAGTACAGTAATATACAGTAAAACTCTACCAAGGCAAAAAACTCTCCGTTCAATATTAACAAGCAGTGAGCCCCACCACTGTGAACATATTATCTCCACTGACCTAACCTCATTGCCTAGATTTACATGATGAATCTCTCCTTGATGCAAATTTTGTGCTTTCTTGTGTTGCTTTCCCATTAGGGCATTGCACCCTGGCTATGCCACCTGTATTTCATTCTCCTGTCTTGAGTCAGATTTTCTTTTTTCTTCCTGTTCTTCACAAATTGATGATTTTTTTCTCTCACTCAAGTCTGCATAATTGCTTGTGACTGTAGGGCCACTATATACTACTTTTAGGTAAACTTTTGGTGTTGTGTATGAATTTGGCACCCTCTTGAAATCAAGGGATTCTTTATATAATCCGTGACTTCCAATAAACATGACCACTTAGTGGTTAAACTTTAAATGCACAATCATTTTACAATACTCTTTAGCTGTTGCAATATTTAGCTCAAACTGGTGGAACTGATGACTTCTCTAAATGAAATTATTTGACCAATTACTATGCCAAGCAGGCAGTAACTGCTCAATAAATATGAACAGACTGTCACCAGCAGAAAAGTCAGTACAAAAACTACAGCTAAATTAAGTAATTCTGTGCATTTCAATCACTTGTACATTAAGTAAGTGACAGAGGAATATGTTTTGTTACAAAATCATTCAGGGTGTGTGCATTGGACTATAAATCTGCCACCTTTATTTTACTTATCATTCATAAATCCTCACGATGGAAAAATCTGCAATGAAACATGACTGATGACACCTGCCTGAAAGACTGGGTTGTCACTTCATATGGTTCTTATGAGGTGACCCAATTTAGCAACCAGCCACAACCCCACTTACAGCTGGTCAGGTTGAACTTATATTCACTAATTGAAGAAATGCACACCTATTGCATTGCTCTAATTAGACTTATGAGCTCTCTTCACCTACACGTTAAAGATACACTTTCAGGGCCAACTACTGGGGAGTGCCATTCCAACCTACATAAGAGGGCACCAAAGAAAATCATTCCTTAACCCCTCTTTGGAGGGGACCATTCCAAGTAGGACTCAACACTCACAATGCTGTGAAATAAAACAATATCAAGTTGTTTCTCCTAGTTATTCACAAGGATCCTTTATTTTGCTCATCTGCTTTGTCAAAGTAATCTGCCTATAGTCTCCGTTGTTGCCACCCCATAATGATTAACTTCCACTTACCTTTTCTGGATTGTCTCAGATTGAGTCAGATTAAAATAAATTGGTCCACTAGGACCAAAAGGAAGGGGCTGGTGTGAAAGTATATGTCAGAGTTTATTGAACTTTGGACAGATAGTTTGTACAAGTTAAGTCAAGTCAAGTTGGGGAGCATGCACTGGTACAGTGCATTGCCACACTCACTACACGACGAAACAACTCAGGATTGAAGTTGTCAACCCCCCAGGCATACACGCGGTCTAGTCCCAACCTCCAGAAATAACCCTTGTGGCAAATAGCCCGGACACAGACAGACAGACATCATTTTGAAGTCCCAACACACGTTTATTTACCCTATATACAATGTCCAATTATGCACACAGTTCAAATATGCACAACCCAGTGCTACAGCACCAATCACCCCAATAGTCCAGGCCAGTCCAGTCCAGTCCACAATACCTTCAGGCCGCCTCCTTCTCTCCTCTCTCACTCTGAGACCTCGTCCTCTTCCACCCGACTCCAGCTTTGAATGAAGGGAGGCGGCCCCTTTTATAGTCACCTGGATGAGCTTCAGGTGGTTCCCGGCAATCTTCCCCTGACACGCCCCTGTGTGGCGGAAGTGCCGGCTGCCTTTCCGGAAGCACTCCGTGTGCCTTTTTTCTTCTTCCCCCCAGCACTTCCTGGTGTGGCGGAAGTGCTGAGGTCCCGAGTCCTCCAGGCATGGTCCGGAGGCGGCATGAGCCCTCCTCCTGTCCTTCTGGGCGTCCTGGCTGGGTACCACCCCCAGCCGCCTGCCACACCCTCTATCTGCCGCAGCCAGGTGTTACATGGGCGACCCCTTGACTTGGTCCAGCCAGTCTGGTCCCCAACAATGAGGATCTTACGAGATGGATCACCTTCAGGGAAACGCGCCACATGGCCATAGTGCTATAACTGGCACTCCCTCACAATGCAGGGAATGTGCCTCATTCGGGAATTCATGAGCAACCACTCATTCGACACAAAGTCAAACCAACAGTACCCAAGGATTTTCCGGAGAGACACAGTACCAAAGGAGTCCAGTCTTCGTCTCAGGTGACTGGATAGTGTCCATGACTCGCAACCATATAGCAAGACAGGAAGCTCTAGGATTCTAAAGACTTGGACCTTCATCATTTTGCATAGATATCGGGAGCACCAGAGACATGAATGTCACTGCCAAGGTAAGTAAATTTCTCAACAAGGTTGACACTCTCTCCACAAACAGGCACACTGCTGATGGCTGTGCCCAAGAGGTCATTGAAGGCCTGGATCTTGGTTTTTATCCAGGACACTCGCAAGCCCAGACACTCAGACTCCTCACTCAGTCACTCGAGGTGTTGGTGAAAAAAGATAGTTTGTACACAGGATAAAAAATATTTCTTGTTCTACCTGCTCGGTCAAGTTTTGATGGTATCAACTTTTATTGAACAAGTTATATAACTGTCCTTCTCAAAGACAAACTCTTAAGTTTGTAAACAAACTCTGCCTTTATAAATGCAGGTTATATTTTGTTATTAAAGAGTTCAAAGTGTAATATTGACAATACTGCCTGAGGGGTCTAAGTACAGGACACATTGTGGACCGACTTGGACAGAGTTATAAAATATATTCTCTGATATTCACAATCTTGAATTCACATGTTTATATTGTGTAAATTCTCCTGTGTGAATCCCCCTTCAGTTCTTTATATTATTTTATTAGAGAGTCTGGCATTCACTAACCTAAACTAAAAGAGAAGCTCATTTCTTTCACACTAGGTATGTTGACCTTTTCTTGGTTTAGATCATGACGGAACATAATTATATGATTCTGTAGACTTAATTTGCATTAGAAGACTATCAGGGACTTCTAAATGTGTAACTACCGGGATATTTTTCCATTAAGAACTATGATCAAAGATAATTTAATTAGACTTGAATAATCTCGTTAAAAATAAGCTTTTCCGTTTTTATCCCCTGTGCAACAGAATATAACAAAATGAAATCAGGTAAAGAATAAATCCCAACCTGGCTAAATAAATAAATATTTAATTTTTGGAGACAGAATTGACTCTACTTTAATACTAAAAGCACCTACTTTCTCTTCAAAATGAAGAGTGGTGTCAGGGATGTTCTTAGGCATACGCGAACTATGCATCCATGTAGGGCCCCGACCGTGAGGGGGACCCCCGGCCCGGCCCTGACTTACAATTTTTTTTTGTTTTTGTCAGGCTGTGGGCCTGGGGCCCCTGTCATGCCCCTGACACTGCAGCCGTCTGTGCCAGTCCCAGGAAATTCAGGTTAGTGCATCTCTTAGTCTTATTAACAATGGTAATTTATTATCCAAATTGCAATCTTCACCTAAATCCCTAATAATATTGTCACGCCGTCGTAACTTTGCCAAATGCACTATAGCAAACGTTAATTTTAGAGATTCGTTTCGAGTTCATTCAGAGAGATGCCCATTAAATCATGAAATATCCTTATATTACCGGCCTTTACCAGATCCAGAACAAAATCAATATTTTACCACTCTGCATACACACAAGCGTACATGTAGGCCCACTGGTCATCTAAGGATTTTTCCAGATGTTTTATTAGAACACCTTCCTGAGTTCTGGGGGGGCTCTGTCCCCCAGGCCCCTGCCTCCCCCCATCTGGGGCCCGCACATTTCTGAACCGTGTATGGCCCCCAAACTGCTAAGAACAGCCCTGGTGGTGTCTTGGTGGCAAAGAACAGAAGCAGTAGTGAAAAGTTGATATTGTGTTTTTAAATCTTTAATTGTTTAATCAATGACCATGTCATTGACTTTTCTTAAAATGCTAAACTACAAATGACAATGTTGTTGTATCTCTGAAACTCTATTCAGAAAATGTGATTGATATTTTTCATAGTTTTTTTTACAAAAAAGACCCTTTAGCCAGAAGCAATGCCATTAAAAGATTGTACCCAGGTGTGAATCACTGTCTGTCTCCTCCATCTTGCACTTGAAAACATTTGCATAATCTTTTACCACAACAAAAGTCCCTCCTGCTGCTGTTTCCAAGATGTGAACAGCTGTCTCCTTTCAGCAAACAACTAAAAAATATTTAATTAAACAGTCATACTTATAACCACTCACATTGTTTCACTACACATGATGAAAAAATAATAAATCTGAAAACTGGCTTCTCTCTGGTTGTTTCAGTTAGGTAAAAAAACAAACTATAAACTCACTTGAAATAGCATAACCGTGTTTTTTCACACAACATGGAATATGAAGTACATAGATAACATCGATACCACATAGGAAAAAGGAGAACATGTGAGATGGCACATTATAGACAAAGCCAGCAGCTAATGAAGAGCACAGCACTGTAAGGCGGCATGCTCAGTTTTTTCAAAGAAATGTCAGATCCAATAAGGTATGCAAATACGAGAATAAACAGTGGGCTATCTTTGTGAAAATAGGAGGACCAATGCAATGTGGTACTTGGTAATGAATGAGGTACATTTTAGGAGAAAAAAAAATATGACCGGAGTACAGTGTCATATATGCAAAACTAGAGAGATAGATTATACTTTATTTGTCGTCAAGAGGAAATTACAACTTTACAGATCTCAAAACACAAAAAATAAAAATAAATAAATAAATAATAAATAAATATTATAACAAATAAACAATCCCCCAAACAAAAACTGACCTGGATAGTGTAAAGATGCTGCTATCAATAATAGGCTTGTAGGTGTCAGTAAGATGGTCAGACTTGTCCAGATGTACATTTGAAGACATTAAAATATGAATACAACAGGTCCAGCTTGTTGTGTTTACAAAAGGAACATAGCATTAGAAGTCACCAGCTTTCAAAATGACTTACCTTTATAGTATTTATAATAGAGTGAAACATTTTTGTTGCGAAGTTTAAAAATAAACATCAACAGGATGTTATAACTCCGACCTAGTAACATGGATGAATTTAGCCAGCTTTTCAAAATCTAGATTACATTTATCGGCTTTAATTGTATTTTGTTCACTTCTTATATTTCTTATTTACATAAATCTCTGGACCCTCTACTGCTTTTTCCTCTCTGTCTGATTATATCAGATGAAACCTGTCCAGCATTAAATAACATCTGAAATAGGAGATTTAAGCCAGTTCAGTGCAATAACAAAAATTTCACAGTACCTGCACTCGTCATTAGATGTGACATCTCACTTTATGTTCCTCAGAGTCTCTTTCATTCTCAGATCTTGTAGATGTAAGGTACCTTTGATCCTCTTTGCTCAACCTGTAACATATCTCAAGTTGCAGCTCGTCCAAAAAGGCTGTTGAGATAGGCAGGAGTCCATGTCTGTGATGACAGCAGCGTAACTTCAATTTAAAAATCCAATTTAAAATATAGAGTAACTTACAGTAACAAGTCAGAGGCCAAATCTTCAAATCATTAATTAATAACATTAGTAATTTAAAATATATATATATACATATTGTGGGGAACAGCCCGGACACAGACAGGTAGACTTCTTTGATTCACCACACACATTTATTTACAACTATTATTTACAATTGACATAGCACACCCCAGTGCCTCAGCACCAAACACCGTCAGTCCAGGCCTCTCTCAATGCCTAATCTCTCTCTTCCTGACCGCTTCCACTCCTCTCCAACAAGCTCCGTCCTCTTCCACCCGACTCCAGCCATCGAATGGAGGGAGGCGGCCCCTTTTATAATCACCCGGACGTGCTCCAGGTGCATCCCAATGAGCGCAGGGCCAGTACTCCCTGGTGTGAAGTGCCGGCTGTGCACCCGGAAGCACTCTGGGTGTCCCTGGTCTTCTTCCCCCCAGCATTTCCGGGTGTGGCGGAAGTGCTGAGGGCCAGGGCTCCTCAGGCATCGGGGCACCCCCGGCTGTGACCACGGGCCCCTATAGGGTTGAGCTTCTAAACTCTGTTCCCGTGGTCCCCAAAGCCACCAGGGTGGTTGCCCCCTCGTGGTCTGGAGGAGGAGTGATCCCTCCTCCGGTTCTTCTGGGCGTCCCGGCTGGGTTCCACCCCCAGCCGCTTGCCACAGTGCCCCATCACCAGCTGAAACCCATAGGGGCCAGTGGCTGTCCCGTGAGGGCAGGTATTCCATGAAGCACGTTCTACTGGCTCTTCTGTGGACCGGTGGTGGTCCCTTGGGTGAGTCGCTCCTGTGGGGTTGTGCGTGTGTCGCTCCCGCGGTGCATGTGGGGGCTTACCTGCTGTGCCAGACTGCCCACAAAATTATTTTTATTGATGGTATATATATTGTGGGGGACACCCCTTTGACACTGGATCTGTGGGGAGCAGCCATGGGATGCACACTACGTCCCCCGGAACGTGTGGTGGCAGCCCTCCTGGGTTACTTTGGGGCCACAGGCCTGGGACTTCAGGGATCAGCCCTGTTGGACTCCGTGGCCACCACCGGGAGGAGCTGCATGGTTAAATATTTCTGTACTCAGCTGATAACACTGTGATCACAGCTGCCTGTTGTACCTTATCGCAGAAGCAGATTGTACAAAGATGGAAATAATACAGAGCAAGGGTAATAGAAAATGTAAAGTACTCAGACCCGGCCTGTCTCCATAAATGTGTAATACAGTAATCCCTCGCTATCTCGCACTTCACTCTATCGCGGATTTTATATGTAAGCACATCTAAATATATAACGCAGATTTTTCGCTTCTTCGCGGGTTTCTGCGGACAATGGGTCTTTTTACTTCTGGTACATGCTTCCTCAGTTGGTTTACCCAGTTGATTTCATACAAGGGACGCTATTGGCGGATGACTGAGAAGCTACCTAATCAGAGCACACAGTTAAGTTCCTGTGTGCTGATTGGCTCAGCGACGGAGTGCTGCATTAACCAGGAAGTCTAATCTCACTCATTCAGCATTAACGTGCTCCTGCTACTGCTTCAGGGGCCGTGTCCAAGCGCCAACAGAAGATGCAAATGATTGCAGAAAAGGTAAAAGTTTTGGATATGTTGAAGGAAGGGAACAGCTACACCGCTGCAGGACACCATTACGGCATCAATGAGTCCACGATTCTTTTTATTTAAAAAGGAGGAAAAGCATATAAGATCTACGGCCGCAGTGTCCTTTAACCAGGGCACAAAACGAGTTGCAAGTGGACGTGATAAGGCAGTAGTCTGGATGGAATCTGCTTTAGGGATTTGGAGTTGAGGAGTGCTGGAAGAAGAACAACGGCGGTGCTACACAGTCGCCTGAAGAGGCTCCTTTAGAAGAGCTGTAACGCTATCCTTTGTTGTGCAGTAAAATTAAACTCATCGTTATCGGACAAGTCGTCGTGTCATTGTTGGTGAGTAACCATAATTAATTATCTACGTACAGTACTTATTACATGTACATAGTTTTAGTGTCACTGTACACACATTTTACTGTATACAATTTTCTTGCATTGTACGTATTTATTGCTGGTGGCCTGTCTGTTGTAATGGCTGTAACATATGTGATATCGGAGACGCTCGATATCTTTAAAATAATATTTAAGTTTTACTGTATATAAACTGTTTACATATATAATTTCAACGAATCTTACCTAATATCTAAGAGAATACAAAGGGTTTATGCTGTATAATTGTGCGGGAAATGTTTATAATAGTGTGGGAGAGTTTATAAGGGCTTAAAATATATAAAAATAACCATATGAACATATGGTTTCCACTTCGCGGGATTTTCACCTTTCGCGGGGGGTTCTGGAACGCAACCCCCGCGATGGAGAAAGGATTACTGTATTTTTGTCTTCTTCTTCTTCCATTTCATCTTTTTCCCATTTCTATGGTGTTGATGTGCTTGATGTGCTTATCTAAACAGCTCAGCCCTGCACCTCCATGCCAGTTAATCCTTCAGATTTTCTTTTAGTTTATCCATCCACTTAAACTTTGGCCTGAATTGCTTTCTGTTTCCCTGTACTTCCATTCCCAGAACTCTTTTGCTCACATATTAATCATCTCTTTTCATCACATGTTCATACCACTTCAACCTACTGTTCTGTACTTTCTTAGATATCTCTCCCACTTTTGCCGTACTTCTGATCGGGGCCGGCTCTACACTGGGGCAAGAGGGGGAAATGCCCCCTTAAACAAACGTCCTGCCCCCTTAAATCAAACTTTTAGAAGTTGAGAAAGAAAATAATAGGTTACCCACAAACTGAATATCGACACGATTTACTACAGAAGCTGAAAAATCCACCGGAAAAGGCACAAATGAGATGATAGGTTTCACCTCTTGTTTGCTCTTTCCCTCCGTGCTCTGTTTGTGCGCAGGCTCACAGCACTCGGCAGAGATCCCCCACTCACCCTCCCCCCAGCTAAACATCCAATCACTGTTAGTATGCAAATGACCCGGTGTCAGGTTTCTCAGTAGGCAGGACAGAGCAAAATGAGCTGCGCAACAGCGGGAGGCTTTGAGAAAGCAGCAAATCTCTGTCGTCAAAATCATAGTGACTCCTAAGATAATTAACAACAACTAAAAAATACATCTATATTTGTACAGTCAATGGGGGACTAGTCCATTGTTCTTCTCACAGTTTCAGTCTGGTAGAGAAGTGTTTCTTTCTCGATCCCACAAGCACCACTGTGAGCCTGTCTGCTGCATAGAGCCGACTGGAGGACCTGTGTCTGTCTGTCAGACCCCGACACAAAGCCCCGCCCCAGCTTTCAACTCTGCACTCAACAGTTTTCTCGTTTCATATACTGATGTAATCACAGCGATTTTAGTAAAGCTTATTCACTTTCCACCCAGTTTCCTGCAGCTCACAAGGGAACGTTAATGCTGTGAGATGCATCCTTTTTTCCAAGCTTTTAAAAAGTGTGGTGCTGCTCCTGCCTGTACGAATAGCAGTAGCAATGATGCTGCTGCTGATACATCAGAGACAGCAGCTAGCATGTCTACTGCTGTGGCATCAACAGGCACTGCTTCTCCTGTACCCCTGCCAACAATTGCTGCCCGAAAGCAAACCGTTCAGCTACCCAGTGACTTAAATGGCAATACACCATCCCAGTCAATACTGGGTAGTTACCCCAAATGTGTATTTGGTGGTACAACATTAAGATCATTCAATCCTGCCTGGTACCACACACCACCCTGTCGGAAATATGGCAGCACTGTTAATGAGAGGGATGTAGTTTTTACCTTGACTGGTTTTAACAACTGGAAAACAGCACTTGATCGAGACAAGGGGTTACAGAGGCATGTGTCCAGCCACAACCATGTGCATGCTTCAACCATCTGGACTGAGCATAACAGCAGAGAGGCCACAGGGGGGACTGTGGATTCAGTGTTGGTTGGTAAAACACAACTTGAAAAAAACCATTACTATGTCAAGAGTATTAGTAGTGCTATAAGGTTTCTCTGTGTAAATGAGTTGGGGCTCCGTGGGACTGCAGAAACCTTGAGACATGATGCAGCAGGTAATGATGATGACATTGCTTCAGGTATTTTTCTAAAACTGATGGAATATACCTTAGAGAAGGATGGGAAGCTAGCAAGCATTGCTAAGGGTATCCCAAAAAATTCAAAATACACATCTAAGGATATCCAAAATGAAATTATCCAAACACTGGCTGACATGGTGCTTGGAGAGGTCAGGAAAAAATATGAAAGTGCTGATTCTGCAGGGTTTTGCCTCAAAAGTGATGGGACCAGGGATAGGTGCAATGTGGAATATTTGTCTGTGATAATACGGTTTGTCAGAAATTCCATGCCAGAGGAGCATCTTATTGGGTTGCTTGACTTGCAACAACTTGATGCAGAGTACATCACCTGTGAGATACTGTTACACCTTTCTGATGCTAGCTACAGTGCTGACAGTATACTTAGCCAGTATTATGATGGAGCTTCTGTGATGAGTGGGGTTAGAGGTGATGCTCTGCTCTAAAAGAGGATGTTTGTTAAGGCAAGTGACTGAAGTAGAAAATCATGATTAAGCATGGGATTTGTTAAATTAAAAGTGATTGACAGTAACAAAATCAAATACATGATTGGCATAAGAGAAGTTCCTCCTCCCCTGTTTGCCTCGTCCAAATGCAAATTAATTAGAATTGGTGTCCCTATCCGATTTGGACTATGCATTTGTGAAAATACGTTATTTCTACCATGCGCATGTATACAATGCCTCCTGATGCTCACTAAAGATGACTTTTTACGATGCTGCCCGATTGGTTCTGGGCATGTGTAAAGTTTTACGATATGTATCACACGCCAAATTTGAGTTGGACTTTATTGCTACAGTATTTATCTCTGGCTATAAGTGGAATTGTCGCTTATTACTGGAAAAGAGGCGAAATTCTACATTTTATAATGCCTTGAAAGAATATTTGTCTTCTGAAAAATGTATTTTTTTTTACTTTGTGACATACGTGCAACTTTTTGTATGCACATTGTATTGATAAAAAGAAGATAAGGATTTTCATTTTCAGTTGCAATACGACCTTCATAATCCCGTGATTTAAAAGGTAAAAGTCATACTGTTTCTCCATATTAGGTTAACAGATTAATGGATAAATGTAATTTTTTTTCATAACACCGTACTAGCATTTGCTGGTATGTTTTTTTCAACATTTGTCCAGATCTTTTGTCCTTAAATTAAGCAAAACAATGTAATCAAGGGGTCGAATTAGGAACAGAATTAGGGGTGCACGTCTGATACTAGACTGGTGTAAAGTGTGCCCTTCAAAGCCATCAGTAAAGTGTGGTGTGTGTCAGATGTGGAACAATGGACCTGGCTGGGCACCTGCTGTTGTGACATGTCATGAACATATCATTTAAGCTGTTGGTTTACGAGGGGTACATACAGTACACACATTTAACTGAAATATAATGGAGAGGGGTTGCTCATTAGTAATAACACACTTCTTATTGCTACAGTTAGAAAAACAGTGCCCCTTTATTATATTTTTTTTCTTGATCCTACAGGATACGTGGTTGCAATAAACCCTCCAAAGTGGCTGAACAGATGCCTGTGTTCCCAAACTCTGAGACACAACTGAATATCTCTTTCTTCTGCTTTTAAGATTCTCAATTTGAGGTGATGTGGAATTTCATCTTAGATGTGCAATTTCTAGAGGTAAGACAACTAAGACTTTCAGTTTTATACAATAAGTAATTTGTGCATAATTCCTGCTAAGACTCCACATATTTATTACTTGATCTGTAATATTTTGCTGGCTTGGATACTGTAATCTGTGTATGCATATTCTGTCCAGTAACTATTGCTGGCTTTTCAGTTTTAGACAGGAAAGCCTCAGTGTGTGAATTCTCACAAACATAGTGACTGAGGCACATCAATACCAACAATCACAAAATGGGATGTTGTTCCAGGTTGCAAAATAACATTTGTTATCTTAAGTTATTGTGCTTTCTTGATGGATTTTGAAAGAGCCAAGACTTGAGTTTAGCCTAAACAAAACTAGAGGGGGAGAAACAGGAGAAATAAGAGAGAAAACTAAGATGTCTGCATGTAAGTAACGACACTGGAGCACATCTCATTAGAAGTTGAGATATACAGAGATTGAAATACAATGTCTATTGTTATATGCATTATCTATACCTATATCTATGTTCTACATTCTATGTATACTGTATGTGAACGTCTATTGACTTTTAAAATTTGTCCTGTTTCACTACGTGGGCACAGCCACGGGGGACACCTAGTATGTAATATGAAGAACAAAAGTGATGCGATATATAATGACAATTAAGTCTGGGCTCTTTTAAAATCCAAGTAACATATAAAAATGATATTATTAGCTTGACTTTACTCTGTTTTGATGGTTTACTTTGGTAATGCTGTACGGATGTACCAAGAAAGGAGGCAGAACAGGAAGTAAGGCTATGCTTTACTATTGTTTGAAATAAGTGTGTGAGCATCATTTATTAACTGTCTTTATCTTTTTAATGGTTCTAGTGAGGTGGAAGAGTCCAGTCATATTAAGGAGCAGCAGTGAAAGTAGAAGGAAGGACAGATGTGTGCTATGTTGAAATAGTGGGTGGCTCTGTTGCCCAGCCCCTCCAGAATCCTCCATCAAAATCTCTGGTCTGAATCTATTGTACATTTGGCAAGTGATCAAAAGGTATATGCCTGATTTTTTTTTTTCTTCATTATTGCTTTTTTCCCAAATTTCTGAAAACTGTCTCAGTCTAATTGCATTGGCTACCTGTCTCATGTATGACTGATTTCAAAGTCCTTTTTAATTATTCATAAGGCTTTTGAGCATTGTATACCATGGCTGTATTTTGAAGTGTCTGTCCCCATACATTTCTCAGTTTACTCATAGCTCCTTAAATATTGATTTTTTATTCCAAGATCAAGCATTAAAAAGTGTCAAAGCAGCTTTCTGTACTCATGCAACACAAATCTGGAATGCTTTTGCCAATGGAAAAGTGCCAGGCTACACATGTCAAGCATTTCAAAAAACTTCCAACAAGCCAACTTTTCTAATTTGCCTTTTTTTTAAATTACTTACATCAGTTGTAATAGATTATAAAAGGCACTGTGTACAGTTTGTAAGATTTGCACTGGGCAGTAACCTCTGATGTTTTTTCTGTTTTCTTTTTCTAGTTTATTGCAGTCAGGCCCTGTGTCACTGCTATCTGACTGTCTGTGATTCTGGAGAGAAGAAAAGTTCACAAGATATCCTGAAATGGAATTGTGATTGGACTGAGACAGCCACATTAATGTGTATGCTGGGATGTGCAGAGGTGGCGGAGCAGGCTGTGGCCTGTGACCCACAGAGGTTTATTATCTACAGCATCCTTGATGGCTGCAAGTTTATCTTTCTCCCTGCCATTTGACTATGCTGTATATTTATTAAAAAGGACAAGGACATCTCCATTTGCTTATTTACTTTTAAAACACCATTAATTTTCTTTGTAACTGTATTTTTTGTAAAGCAATTTGAGCTATACTTGTAAGGAAAGGTAGTATAGAAATATTACTTCTGAACAAATGTTAAGGTACTGATTAGGAAAAATATCAGTTTAAATATAACAAGATGTTTATGGCATTTTGCTGGATAGTAACTCTTTGACTCTGAATAGCATCTTTTTGAAAACATGATTTATTGTTTATAAAGCTAAAGAAGCATCTCCCCATTTTTTTCACAAATGTAATAATTTACTTTATTGTGTTAAAAAACCTTGTATTAGTGTGTTAGTTAAATGCATTTACCATTTTTTTTTATAGACATTGTTCCCACATCTTTCACTTTTTGTTATTTTGCACATAATATTTATTCAATAAAAAATTATGAAAAAGTGTATTTCCTTTTTTAAAGTTATAAAAATTAACTGGTACTGTATCAATATAGGGGAATAAAATATTCACATGAGGAATCTGTATAAAATTAACATTAAAAACACATGGCAAAGAACATAAAACTTATTGCAAATAAATATAATGTAGCAGCAAGAACTTACTGTAAAAAATTAGATCAACAATATTACACATAAAATTAAATCAACATTAGATTTGACTAATGATTGATTCAAAAGATAACAGTTCAACCCCAGAATTCTAGTCTGTGGGTATCTTTTTTAGAAGATTAATAAAAGTTGGAATGAAGGAGGGTTTGAACCAGTGGCTTTTTATTCTTGAATCCTTCAGCCTGTGACCTGATTGAACAACTGGAACTGAGAATGGATTACAGAACTTTAACAAGTGGGCACTCACAGCTAACACTGGCACAGGAGACAATCATTGCATTGCCATGCAAACCAACGTTACGTTGTTTTCCTTTCTTGAAAAAGGACCATTTATTTCTATAAAAACTGGTGGGCTACATTAGGTTTTGTAAATCCAATGCTTTAAAGTAAATGGCAATTTTATTAATAACTAGGGGTCTTTGCCCCTGCTCGCTTCACTCTCCAATGCCCCGGCCTGCGCTATGCGCCGTTGGTAAGCAAAACCCCCCGGCCTGCATTATGTGCCAGCCATTTTGCGTCTCTGCCGCTCACGTACGTGGATTTCAGTTTCACCAAACAACAAACCTTTTAATTCTTGTGGATACACCTCTTCACTGGGAAGAAAAATTACTTTCCCCTAATGACAACACAGATTAGACGATTTATAAGTCTCAGACTTAAAGTTTAAATCCGAAACAATATATTCAATCTCTTTTCGCTGTTCTGTTATTTCACCGAGTAATAGTTTCCGTTGGTTTGCACTAATGCGATCTTTACTAACATTTTTTGAGACTTTCGAATTTTAGTACTTTCATTATCTCTAACCTGCTCTGCATGTGTATCGCGCCAACGTTTTTGAATTCTTTTTACGACATTCTACTTTGTCATCTACTCTTTGTCTTTTATTTCCGGCCCCAGGCGTGGTTAAATCTCTTGGCACAAAGTCTTGTCTCGCGGGAGTTTAAAGTATTTCTCTGAAAATCTCTAAAAAAGTCAAGTCTCATCCCAGGCTAAAAAGTCTTGTCACATCCCAGGATTTTTTTTTATATAATAGATATTATCTAAATTTTTAACATTTTTTTTTTGTTGTGTATTTGTAAATTCCTTTTGGTCAGATGTTTTCTTACACTTGAAGAAAAGAATTGGTAGAGAGATACCCCTTGAAAGTTGCTACATACTGCTCTGTTTTGATAATGTCTCTTTTAGCTCAGACAAACACTAGATTATTACTAGCTAAATTTTATATATACAGTATACAAGCTGAGAGTTTCCTGAAGGATACAGTCATTTATAACTTTTGTACTCACTGATTTATTTAATTATTCTACCACATTAATAAGTTTATGATCTCAACGAAAAAAAGTTTATTGCTTTGTGTAAGGCTTTTCAGCTTCATTTATTATAAATATTTTAGTATTGTTGATTTCTTTGTTTTTTTATTTATTCTTTGTATAAAAATGTAGGAATAAGCTATATTTTTAATGTGCAAAGCACATGTAAAGTTATTTTTAAACAAACACAATTTGTCCATAGAGGGAAATTGCAACAATAGATCAGAATGGAAAAGGGACATTGTATTATTCATTACATGACTGGAAAAATAAAAACACTACAGACATATAGTATATAAAATTTTTTTTTTTTTTCATCCTTTCTTATGTGTAAACTTTCTTCGTTTTATAATACTAGGGTGTTGTATCATGTTAGGCATTATGAATGTAATGAAAAGACAGGAAAATGTCACCTTTTATTGGCTTACAGATTACAATATGCAAGCTTTCGAGGCAACTAAAGTCCCTTCTTTCAGGCAAGATGTAATCGTTTTGTAATGAAAATTACAAAAATAACATGCTTAATCTAGCCCTGAAGGCACAACCTAAATCAATCTCGACAGAACTATGAAGTATTTCCATAATCTTCTCATTGAAAATACAGCACTGTGAGTTGTAAATCTGCATGCTTAGTTCATACTGGTCGTACGGTAAAGTGGATTTTTTTTTCTTCATTAAGCGCATGCCGAGTGTGTCACATCGGTTTGGTTGCTGTGCTACCATAAAACAGAGTGACGGAAATGACATATTTTCACGCATGCATAGTCCAAAATGGGTTTTTGGGTTGTACCTGTCACCATAGACATAGAATTACTAGACGCCGCTTGACCAGCAGCATCATACATCAACATCGCCGCCATATTGTGAGTGGCACTGCTGTGGAGTGAAGTACAGTAGCCCTCCCGCTTAAGTACGCACCCGTTTAAGTACGCATCCCGGTTAAGTACGCATATTTTTCCCTAAAATTCTGGGTTTCAAGATTTATTAGTTAAACATGTCATGAATCGTCATTTGGCGAAGGTTTTGAAGTTTCTTGCGTTTGGCTTTGAGGGAGACAGCCCAGATCTTGCTCTGAAATGATTCAAACGATTTCTTAAGATCATCGAATGTATCATCAGCTTCAATTTGAACTTCAGAGCAGAGCAGCTGATCCTCGATGTCGAGAACCTGCTTGTAAAGGGATTCGAACACCTGAAATACAACTCCAATTTCTAAACCGGCAAACAGGTCTTGAGGATCAACGTCGTCATCATCATCATCCTTCACTGTTTTCAACAATTTTCATCAACTCCAAAAGCTCTTCAACATCTTCCAATACCACAGCAGCATATTCTTCGTTGTTCTCGTCATCAACGTGAACGAAGTCCTCCAGTTCTGATGGAGCAATAGATAAATTCAATTGTTTCCAAAGCCTTCGCAACTTCAGTGCCCACATCTTCAACATTGCTATCAGCCTCCAGTTCTGGTTCTAAAGTCATTAGTGTCGGCCTTGACAAAAGGCATTTTTGATCGAGCTTGGGCAAAACAGAATCCCAGGCTTCTTTCACATAACTTGCAGCATCAAGCAGGTGCGCTGGGGTTCCTGTAAAAAGACCCTTGCAGCACCTCGTCGCAATCATCGCCCGCTGATCTTTCTTTCGACTTTTCGCCTCCTCGTCAAGTTCGTAAAAGTCAAGAACATCCTTGACATACAAGATATTTGTATCGCTTTTTCAGAGCTGCGATTATTCCCCATGTCACAAGGCTGTTTCCAGCTTGTACAATTCGGGGAAAGAAAACTATCCGAATATTGTCACGTTCGAAGGTTTCAAAATGTCCCGGAGCGTTGTCCATCAGCAATAGAACACGATGTCCTGTTCGCTTTTTCACTTCTGGAAAAAACACCTCATTGAACCACTTCCAACAGGTTTCTACATCCATCCAAGCTTTCGCTTGATTGAAATAAGGAACTGGCCAATGTTGGTCCTTAATACAAGCTGGTTCGTTTGGGTTTTCCGATCAAAGCCGCAAGGGAATTTTGTGAGTTCCGGGTTGTGTTGGCGCAAACGAGTCAGAGAAACTCGATCTTTTGTTTTCATTTTGCCTCTGGTGGTTGAGATATCCTCGTCTGGCATAATAAGACTATATCTCGGAAGCAATCGTAAAAACAAGCTGGTCTCATTCCATGTTGTAGACATTTTCAGGGTCATATTGCGGACACTAGAGGACATTGGGCCCTCAGGCCACCCTCAATGAAGTCTGTATCTGATTATTTGGTCAGAGACATTCACACCAGTGGCCTACCTGCTGGAGGTCATTTTGTAGGCTCTGGCAGTGATCATCCTGGTCCTCCCTCTGCCCAAAGGAGCAGATTACAGGTGGGTCCTGCTGATGGTTAAGGACCTTCTATGAGGGGCCCTTGTCCAGCTTTCCTAGAAGAACTGCCTGTCTCCCGGAATCTCCTCTCCATGGCCCCTTGAGACTGTGCTGGGGAGACACAGCAAAGCCTTCTGACAATAGGCACGAAGGTTGTGCCATCCTGGAGAAGTTGGACTACCTGTGCCAGCTCTGTAGGGGTCCAGGTATGGCCGCATGCCACCAGTACTGACACTGGACCGCAGCCAAATGCAAAACAAGTGACAAAACAGATGAGGATTGAAAAATGTCAGGTGGCCTTCCCTCCACCTGTTAAACCATTCATTCCTGTTTTGAGGGGGTCATCTCAGTGCTGCCCCTCTAGTGCACCAAAGCAGCTGAAACTGATTAACAAGCCCCTCTGCTGATTAACTGACCAGATCACAGCCCAGAAGTTTCATTGACTTGATACTATACTCTCATTAAAAAAGGGTTCCTTTACTTTTTTGAGCAGTATATATATATATTTTTTTTTTTCAGTTTAAACCTATGACAAACAAGAAAAAAATGCCTTAACAGAAATATCATTGCCAAAATTTAATGAATTATTATTATTACTATTAAAATAAATTTCCAACTTTCACATTGAATTATTTAATAGTTAAGATTAGACAGACTCAGTGTAGTGTGTGCTAAAATGACCAGTGAAATGGAGTCATTTACAGCTGTACAGGTTGTTATGTCAGGCCATACTGGAGTATACAGACTCTGTGTGCTCTTAATATGCTGCTTGCTTGGGTAGTCATATAGGATGATGTCCAGCTGAATTATCTGCCATCTCTATCTTGTTACAGTTCGTGATGCTGATGCCCATCAGTGCCTGCTGTACAGTTGGACTCCTGACCTCCTCCAATCTCAGAGACCCTAAAGACAGGCTGAGGTGTTTAGCAGACCACTAGGACCTGATGGAGTCAAAATGGAGGCTCAATGAGATATGAACTAACAAACATCTGTCAAGTTTTTAATCTCTAAATGTCACTTTTTGCATAAGTAATATGTATTATAATAAACATATATTTGATGACTGCGGTGGGTTGGCACCCTGCCCGGGATTGTTACCCGCCTTGTGCCCTGTGTTGGCTGGGATTGGCTCCAGCAGACCCCCATGACCCTGTGTTCGGATTCAGCGGGTTGGAAAATGGATGGATGGATATATTTGATGATCTTAAAGAACTATTTAAAATCCAAATAGTAATAAAGATCCAATTAAGTCAAATAATTGAATACCCTGGTTAACAGGTGCGCAGTCACAAAAACTGCAAAATTATTACTCTTTTAAAGGCATAATATTTGCTCTTCACAGATCGTTTTAACTTAGTAAACTTCATTATAAAAAATAATAATTGAAAGTTTACTATTAGCCCTATGATAACTGTGTTTCTTACATTTAACATTGATAACATGTAGAGACAGCCAATAGACTCTTTAAAGTCACAATTTTTATTGCCCAGCTTTCTTAATGTTGTCTGTTCCCTGAACGTGAGAGTGTCAAGTATGGTGATTTGTAATATTCTGTAATCATAATACAGCTAAAAAAACAAACTTGACTACGAGATCCTCAGGCAAGAAACTCACTTAGAGCTGCTGGTGTGTTGAGAACAGACATGAAGACCGGCAGAATATCTGACAGACATCAGCAAACAGAGAACAGAGGCTGATCTGCAGCAGACGGGGGAACAATGGAATATTAGGAATACTTAAATAAATAAACGTGGATAAATAGTAATGAAAGTAATAAAACACATTTTAGGTTGTATATTAATTGAAGTAAAGATTTAACTCTGACAGTTTATTCAACGTTAAAATTGTAATACATTTATAGCCCGTCTTTAAGGTGACTTGTTAAATGTAGGCGACTACTTCATTTGGACATTCGAGTAAACAACAATAGTCAAACATTTGTTTTAATCTGAACTGACTCAATCAAGTAGAACCCACACTTAAGTCCACGTCAATCCATTAAAAATTAGGCGGACACAAATTTGTATTGTTATGTTCATTTAAATTTTGTTCAGACCTTGTTTAGTAACGATAAATATCTCATATCCCAAACTTTTATTATCATTATTTTTTCAGATCATAAATGACTGTGGTAAAAAATACACTGCAGTCTTAATAATGCACTCGACAGAGTGTTATAGTGTAAAATAGTGGCACTTGTAGATTATCGTCGCTGATGTATTTTACGAATATACACTCCCGTCTCTTACAGTCATTTTATCTTAACCGTCCACCTTTAGAAATTATCATACACGTCCACCTTTAGAAATTACTCCCACCTTTCTTTTTACGTATCCATAAGGCAATTGGGCTAAAGTGGAGCATGAACGACAAATAACACCGATTGGCGATTTGTTAAATAAAAAAGTGATTGATTGAGACGTTTTAAATGTTCGATTGGCTGATCAGTGACTGACGTTCACAAAGTTAATATATGATTGAGCTGAAGTCGAAAATGATATTTACGCCCATTTTACTCCGATCTGCCAGCAATATATACTTGCTGTCTATGGTAGTGACAGTGCCCAACCCACACTAAAATCGTAAACATACAACGTCATTTCCGTAGCTTGTATGAGGAAGAGTAGTAACATGGATGAGAAATGGGTTTTTCATGTACACATTATAAGCAAGCAAAATGGCTGTTTGCCGACAGTCTTCCTGGCGAATTTGATGTTATATGTTCTTGGCACAGGTGAGACAACTTACGTTTTCATACACTTTTTATGGGCAGGAAGGAGTTATAGCAAGGTGTGTTCCAATCGTCCGATTAAATATGTTGTAATTGCATGTTGCTGTGTAAAATCTCGTGTCACATCTAAAAACGCCGCAGAACCCTGGACAATATCTTTTAAAGTGGTACTCTGTGGTGTCCGCACTTGCAGCAGACAAAACTAGTGAAAAGTGATGAATTTGATGCTTAAAAGTTTGTGCTATTAGTAGGGAATGTTGCTTATTTAAAAGACGTCTTGAACGAATTAACTCAACTGTCGCACATACACTTCTTCAGATAAGATAAGATGTTTCGTTTATACACATACTTTAGTTATTTCTTCTGTGACATTGTTGTAAAATAATTAGTTTATAAAGTACTTGTTTGGTTGGCTTCTCCCCAGCATTCATGACAGAAAAGCAAAGACTGTCAGTAACAGGAACATCGATCCCACGTATTTCAGTGGTCAAATAAATGTTATAATTGTCGCACTAGATTGTGTAATTTTTTTAAGTAATAAGTCAAACGTAAAGAACGAATGTCTTAAAATTTTGACTAATAGGTGAAAATTAATTTAAGATGTTAGTCGAAAATCTATACAGGTACCGTACTTAAAACATGATATAGCTTCCTTTGCTGCAAAAAAACTAGTATATATATAATGGAAAATATGTGATAGGGAAGGGAGAAGCAACACTTCACAGAGAAATTAAAACCATTTTATGGCGGAGGTGGCCAAAAATTAAGCTGTGCGTTTTTTTTTCCCAAGCTTGTGAGGCTAAAGAGGTCTTGTACACGTGTAGAGTGGCGCTCAGCAGCAGCAGTGTGTGTGCGCTTTAGGGTGTGATGATGATGTTCCTCTCTTCGGCCATGGTTTGGAGATTCTTTTTTTTTTTAATAATTGGCACATTAAAACGGTATGCTACTTGGTTAAAAGAATTAACAGTAACTTAACGGATACAGTCATTTACTTTGAAATGACTACAAAAAAAGAAAAACAAATAAAAAATTTCAAGCCCCACCTAATATGTTGAGCCTTATTACTATTATTAATATTAGCTTTCTCTCCATGGTTATAATGGTTGATATGGCATTTAAAAAATATGTCGTTGAGTTTCTCTTGTTGTCAAGAAATTATATTATAATTGTGAGGCCAGTATTTTCTTATACAGAGCCTCATTATGTGCTCTAGCACTATCTATTTCTATTCTAGAAATCTCTGTAATTATTTTTGACACGTTCCAAGTCTCTAGTTTGTTTTTATATGCGAGATGTGAAATAATTTAGTCTCTTAAAACAGCCTTCATTGTTTCCCTGAATGTCCCTGTGGAAACCTCTGAAGATGCATTGAATCTTCAAAACATAATCAATTTGATTGTTAATTATGGGGGCTTAAGGCTCCAGTTGCAAGTTGAATATGTAGGGTATAGTAATATAAGCTCCAGAATAAGGTGAGTGTGGTCTGAGATGACAATAGCATTATACTTACAAGACTTGATAGTAGCAATAAACTTACCAATGAAGAAGTAATCAGTTCTTAAGTAATTGTGATATATAGATGAGAAAAGGAATTTTCTGTTGCATTTGAATGTAAAAATCTATATGGATCTGATGTATTGTGATCCTCAATGAATCGTGAAATTATCTTTGCAGTTTTTAGATGTTATAGTTGCTGTAGTTGAGGGCTTAATCTAAGTCTGAATTTAAGACATATTTAAAATATCCAGCCATTTAATTTTATGACTGCTTGGATTAGGAGCCAGCGCAGTTATATTTTATTATTATGTTGGAATATGCTATATTTTTAATGTGCAAAGCATTTACTAAAGTTTATTTGAAAAAAAATATCTAAAGCTATTTTTTTAAACAAACACAATTTGTCCATAGGGTGAAACTGCAGCAATAGATCAGAATGAAAAGAAGTGACATTATGTTATGCGATTCTGTTGTTCACCATTGGGTACATATACTGTATGTTTACCAGATTTACTTTTGGAGTTGAATAATTGTCCGTACCTCCATGGCATAGTGCCGTTCAGGATTAGATATTACATTCTGCTGCTACAAATAGGGTTGTTTTTATGCATTAAAATAAAAGATTTGCCCAGTCTCTCTTCAGTCAAAACTGGTCTTTATTTGTTAGGTGATTCTCAATTAAAATAAAAAAAGACAGTAAAAATATTGTCTAGGCTTTTAAGCCTGTGATATGGGGAATACTTTTTTTCCCTTTTTAGATTGTGACTGAGATCTTCAGTGTTCAAGCTAGTAAAATTCAATAATTGGTCATAAATACACTGATTCTGAGCATTAGGGGATATTTTGTGATAAATTGTTCAGATTTCAGCTTTAACACTAATTTCAAATGTTTATTTCTGGGTGTTGCAATTATAATGGTAGCGCACCAATTGACATATGCAACCGTAGGGTTGAAAAAAAAAATACAGAGGAGATAACTTGCAAAATGTACATGTGTTACTAATATATGCTTAATGAAATGTACTGTGTACAATGTGAACTATAAACACTAAATGTATTTTCATTTTTCTTTATACTATCAATGCTTTTTACTTTTTCATATACATAGTGTTGAGAAAGTATAGTAATCATGAAAAATTCGACCTCGATGTTTTGATGACTCTGCACGTTTCCTGCACTCCTGAACATGTTTTGACCATTTTTGCAATTATGTCTGTGTGTGTGTGTGTGTGTGTGCGTGTGTCTGTCTGTGTGTAGGTACGGAAACACGATAACTTGAGAATGCTTTGAGCTAGATAAATTAATTTTGGGATATTGGTGTTATATCAAAATGTTAGTTTTCAATCAACTTTTGGGCAACATACATCAACCGGAAGTGATACTTTACCTGAACATATTTCAAACTTTTTTAAATAAACAATTAAAATTGTGTATAGTAGTTTTTCATGTGAAATTGCATTATAAGAAGGGAAAAATAATTTAAATTTTATATCGTTGTTAGGGTAAGAAACACAGATACAGAATTTCACCTTAATCAGATAACTGGAAATGATGTCTTAACCAATTAGGTTTATCTGTATCAGCACTGTTACATATGCATTGCTACCATTACATAAATAGAGATAAATAATTTGACCTTGATCAGGTCTCTGGAAGTTGTATATTACTGACAAAAAAAAAAAATCAGATTTGAAATTTCAGTTTCTGCGGTGGGTTGGCACCCTGCCCGGATTGTTTCCTGCCTTGTTGCCCTGTGTTGGCTGGGATTGGCTCCAGCAGACCCCCGTGACCCTGTGTTCGGATTCAGCGGTTGGAAAAATGGATGGATGGATGGATGGATGGAAATTTCAGTTTTATTGGATTACTGGAAGTAGTTCTTTTCTGTATAAACTTGCATTATAAACAAAGATAAGTGATTGAAAATTTATAAGAAACACACAGATATGAAGTTTCATTCTAATTGGACAACTGGAAGTGGTATCTGGAAAGCTGATTGGAGAGCAATCCAGATTTTTTTATGCTTTACGTGTGTGCTTTACAAAAGACTGGCAATTGGTGCTCATCAATGCCCTTAACAAAATAACTAACTATAGTTAGTATATGGAAGTATACTTCCAATGTTTGATATAGATCATTGTGGACATGTTTGGTATAATAAATGTTTATTGCCTCATATGATTGACATTTCCTGTAGGCATCAATTTTGTGTCTACTTTTTTTTTTTTTTTACCCAGAACTAGGGATTTTCTAGAATTTACCCCACCACTTTGACTGACAACATTTCAATATGCTTTCTTGACAGTTGATTCTGTTATATTGTTGAAGCAGGTTTAATCTGTTTAACAAATTATCATATTTCAACATTTAGGTACTTGTTACTGTTTTTCATAAGGCAAAATTGTGTTCCACAATTGTTCTGAGTTGTGGTTTTTTGAAATTTAATTTTTGCATTTTTGATTTTGTGCTTAAAGCACAGCACTTCTTAATGATTGTGTTTGTGAAATTCTCTTCATTGTGTTGGTTCTGAATATCCATGAAGGTATTAATTAATTGGTGAAATTATGTAACTAAGTGTTGGTATTTGTGTTCAGTACTTATCACATATGATTGACTACATATGAACACTAACAACTGGTAATTTTTTTTTTCATTGTTGCATGTAGTTTTGTCAACAACAGAAATTTGTTTTATTGGTAATTACGGTGGTTGTTTGAACTAATTTACAAAATTATATTACGATGAATGAAATCATTGTTTATAATTTTTCTGGGGTAAGAGATTAGTTTTAATTAAAGTATAGATATTCTTTAAATTTAAAAGTTAGAAATTTACATACGGTACACTTCTAATTTGTGCTATGCATTTACTTCTTTGTTCTTGCATTTAATTCCACAAATTCTATTTTATATATGTTTTGACCTTTTATCAATTTTGTACTATTTGTGAATTGACATTTCTTCTCATTTTCTATATTTTTTGATTTCCTGAACTTTTTGTAACCTACATTTATTTATTTAAAAAATGAGCGTTAAAAAGCAAACAGCATCGCAAAGGCAGCATTTTAATTCAATCTGTAGCATTGAAAGATATCACACCTACCGTGCAGAAGAATTAAAAAAAAATAAAAGACAAGAAATACTGAGATTAATAAAATATCACGCTGACCTCCTAAACAATACAGTGGAACCTCGGTTCACAAACGTCTCGGTACACGTACAAATCGGTTTCCGACCAAAAAGTTCGCCAAACTTTTGCCTCGGTTCACGACCACACACTCGGTATACGAACAAGCCAGTTTCCCTTTCGGTTTGTACATGTTCAGTCTCTCCCTGTGCATTTCCTGTGCAGTGAGCAAGTGAGAGAGAGCGAGAGAGCGCGCGACACACACACACACACACACACATACAGACACACACAGAGGCAGTGAGAGGGAGACGCAGACACACAGGCAGCGCGAGAGAGAGAGACGCACACACACACAGGCAGCGCGAGAGAGACGCACACACACAGGCAGCGAGAGAGAGCTGGACGCATAAGGTAGGAAGGCAGTTAAAGAATGCACTGGGCTTGATTTTGTTTTCACTTCTGTTTACAGCGATCGGTTTGTAGCGTGCATTGTTGCAATGTTACTTTTCTTGGTGGTTTATTAAATTATGGATTTTTTCAAATGTTCATTTTTTTTTTCCCTTTGCTTAAAACTCATTAAAAAAAAAAAAAGTGTTTTTAGCCAGCGGATGGTAGCGCTATAGCGCGAACTATTGCAGTGTTAGTTTTCTGTGTTGTTCAAGGTTTTCTCAGTGTTATTCAGTGTTTTTACATTTAGTTTACTATTACGCTGTGCATTCTATGGTTTAATTAACTATATTTGTGCTTAAAAACTTAAAAAAAAAAATATATATATTTACATACAGTTCATATGGTCTGGAACGAATTATTTGTATTCGCATACAATCCTGTGGGGGAAATTGCTTTGGTTTATGACCAGAGTTTTGGAACGAATTATGGTTGTGAACCCTGCGGTGGGTTGGCACCCTGCCCGGGATTTGTTCCTGCCTTGTGCCCTGTGTTGGCTGGGATTGGCTCCAGCAGACCCCCGTGACCCATGTGTTCGGATTCAGCGGGTTGGAGAAATGGATGGATGGATGGTTGTGAACCGAGGTTCCACTGTATTTGTAAACTCAATCAGATGTAAGTAACCACAATTTCCATTTTAGACCATGGTGTGATTAATTATAATCAGTGTGATTAGTGAAGCATAAAAACAGCTGTTCCTGAAGCATTCCTTTGCTTGGTAGTGCAACTGACAGCAAACAGCTAACTGGGTGACAAGCCACTTTCAAAAGATCTCTGGGATAGAGTTGTGGACAGACATAAGGCAGGAGATGGATACAAAAAAAATCTCAAAGGCTTTATCAGTCCCAAGGAGTGCAGTAAAGTCCATAATAAAGAAGTGGCAAGTGTTTGGTACTACTAGGACCCTCCCTGTTTCCGGCCATCCCTCCAAACTGGATGGGAAGAGCAAGGAAGAAACTGGTAAGAGAGGGCAATGGACACTTTGAAGGAGTTACAGGATTTTATGGCAAAGAGTGGTTATTGTGGGGATGTGACAGGAATTTCACAAGCACTCCACAATTGTGGCTTCTCCCGGAGGGTCGCAAGGAAAAAGCCACTTCTCAAGAAAGGCCACATTAAGGCTCGTTTGAGCTTTGCCAGAATGCACCTTGGAGATTATGATGCCAAGTGGTAAAAGGTCTTATGGTCAGTTAAGACCAAAATCAAACTATACCAAACAGTACACCTGGTGGAAATCCAATGCTGCTCACCATCCACAACACACCATACCTACAGCATGGAGGTGACAGCATCCTGTTCTGGGGATGTTTTTCTGCCGTAGGGCCTGGGGCTCTTGTTAGGTTAGAAGGAAAAATGGATGGGGCAAAATACCGTCAAATTCTTGAGGAAAACCTGCTACCTTCTGCCAGAAAATTGAAGATGGGCAGAATGTTCACCTTTCAACACAACAACAACCTGAAGCACACAGCAAAATTGACCACACAGTGGCTGAAGGAGACAAAAGTGAATGTCCTCGTGTGGCCCAGTCAGAGCCCAGACCTAAATCCCATTGAAAATCTGTAGAAAGATTTGAAGATAGCAGTCCACCAACGCTCAACATCCAATTTGACCGAACTTGAACAGTTCTGTAAAGAAGAGTGGGCAAATATTGCTCAATCTAGATGTAAAAAGCTGATAGAGAAGTATCCCAACAGACTCAAGGCTGTCATTAAAGCAAAAGGTGGTTCAACAAAATATTGACATTGCGGAGTGATCCTTTTTTAATCTCCGTATGTCTTGTTTTTGATTTTTTTTATAATTTTTATGAACTGTTATCACTGTTGCCGTGATGTCTTTCACTTGGATGTTATAGGTTGCATTGAGTAAGTAAAGCTGGGAAGAAATATTTTTGTGTATGTTTTCATTTAAGGCTGTAAAGCAAAAAAAATGGGAATATTTCGAAGGGGGTGATTCTTTTCTATACCCACTGAGAGGTAGTGAGGTTGCTCCTGGTGTGACATCCAGTACGTTTTTCTGCATCACATCTGCCACAGGTGCCCAGTAGTTTTTAATGTGTGATTATCACGCAGGAATCTGCTGCCCTGGATGTTCAGCTGTCCGCAAATCTAATTTTAAGTATCGGAGATGTTGCTTTCAGTTAAAGAGGACACACCATTTTATGCAAGATAGTTAAGGCTTTCTATGGAAAAAGCACTTAACAGGTGCATTAGCGACATCTACTGAATTGGATGCAAAATATGAAGATAAGCAAAAATCTACATAAAGTAATTGAGCAGGATAGAGATTTACAAAATTGGCCTTGAGACTTTAAGAATCAATATTGAACCGTTTACTGAAAAATGACGATTAATCAGAAAATCCAATATTTTTACCCAGGCCTACCAACAATGGCATGAAAATTAAGTTTAGTGTTATGAAATTCATTGTAGTATTACTTTTTGGCTGATGCTTTTGTGCAAGATGATTTACAACTTTTTGAGGTGCAGTTGGTTACATTTTGTTTTTCTAGTTGGAGCAAAGGCAGATGAAATGACTTGCTCATTGTCACATAGTATCGCTAGTGAGATTTGAATTCACAACCTCAGAGTTTGTTGTGTGCATGCTGCAATAGTAATCTGGACATTACATGCACAGATTTAAACACCACAGACTTGTTGAGGCTATGTGCATTACCAGTGGTCTGCAGGAATTCACCAGTGGCATAGAAACAGAGCTGTCAGAGGCTGCACAGAGGGACTGACGGCAAAATTCCAGTGTCATCTTCTTTCCAAATTGTACTGTACCAGATCAAAGAGGGTCATTATTTTTACCCCTGTTCATCCTGTATTTCTCTATTGTTGATTATTAAGATGATCCAAGGGTTTAATGTCTGGCTGCAAAAAGAGCATTTAGACCTGCGACTTGGCTTCTTGAATGGCGATCTCTCAAATTTCATCCCTGGTTGAGTTTCACAATTTTCTGAATAGCTGCAATTGTCATTTCTGGTACTATGGGGCAATTCAGGTTTGACTAGTTAACCCATTATGTGGTCATTGTCTACAAAGTCTACATTATAATTTTATATTTATATTGCAGTATTGACCTATGTTGTTGCTGCTGTTATTATGTTGTCCAGATAAGAGTGTCAGTGTGTGTTTTGTAATCTATAAAGGCCGACCTTTGTCTCCCTGTGACACAATAGCAGGCAAATGTCCGAAAAAAAAGGATGTTTAAAAATAACAAGTGCGCAGGTTCACTCTTTAATTTTCTAACATGATTATGTACTGTTTTGGTTACAAAGGGTTTCAGGAAACACTTGTTAATAAAGAACATTCTTAAGTATGAGATAATGAAGCACTTGGCATACAAAGCTTTCATTAACACTAGAATTACCAGGGCCAACAAAAAAACTCGTAAATCCGGCCCACCTTAAATCCCTTCGAACCTCTCTGTCAGCGTCTTTTGTCTTCTAAATGTGTCGATAAGCCCAAGCAGCAAGCAGAAAGCAGCCTGCTATACCATCCAGCCCACCGCCTCAGAACAGGCAAGAAGTTCTCCCAGTTCCTGCCATGATTGATTATCTAGGAGTGAGCTACCCAGGATTGTAAGGGGAAATAATTTGATGTGTGTTTTGTGTCTACAACAGTCTATGTAAACGTATTGTTAAAACAGAAACGTTTTTCATGTTTTAATAATAAATGACAAAATGTAGACATGAACTGTATAACGTGTGAAGGCTGATGGCCAAATATCAAATAAACACTTTCACAAAAGGTGCAAGTACAAACGACAGCTTCTGTTGTGCAGTGGTTAGAACTGCCGAATTATAATGCGGAGGTCGCTCCTCGGCAAGTTTGCCGTTCTGAGTAGTGAGCTGCTGTTATTGTTAATATTACACAATAAAAACATAAATTTGATTTGTGTTTGTAACAGCCGCTGTAAATTTATAGCACGTGTAAAAGTTAGCGTTTTTTTTTTTTTTTTCTTCCCACTTTTATTTTTTCATTCGCAAACAGTGTCAGATCAGCTTTTAATGTATGGTATTTCTAAAAGTTAGCTTTTTTTTTTTTTTTTTTTTTTAGTTTATTCTCTGTCTCATTCACACTCTTATCCCTCCCCGCCACCCCCTTATCTGACTCTAACATTGCGCCAGTATAAATTCATGCCTGATCTGACGCTGTTCGTTTTCAAATAAAATTGCATTATTGCGACAATCTTTTCTGATTGGTACTATTCAGGTCATAAAACGATTTCTTCAAATGTCACATATATTTGTCTTTCATTTTTGCCTGGTGCTGCACTGACATTGTGCACCAGAAGGAGTGAGCTTATTCAGTGCGAGCAGAAGCACGCAGGTGGCCAGTTGCTTGTGCTATAACACGATTGACTTGGTGGCAATCAACGCACATGTACTGTACAAGACATGCGAGAAGGTGGAGGGGGGGCACTGAGAAAAGAAGAGTGTTCATGGCTTACCTTGCAGAGGAGCTTTGTCGTCGCTTCTTACAAGAAAAGGCAATGGATAAAGCAAAAGAGGATGCAACATCAACAAGCTTCTGTTCCAAGACCGCCGCTCCTCCAGCCCCTTCAGTGTAATAGTAACCACAGCACAGAGAGAAGTGTGTACATTGCAACAGGTACACATGTCGTAAACGTAGAAAGGACGGTCCTTGGGTGTGTGGGAACTGTTAACATTTGAATCTGATGATTGCATATAGTGTGGAACAGATCTCTGTGTACTATTCTTTCCTCTGCATATCCTGGGGTACAAAAGAAATAGTACCTGGCACCAAAATGAGGAGACTACATAGGCAAGATCAAAAAAAAAAAATGCGGTCTGTCAGAAAGTCCTTTGTCAGGTTGAATTTGAACCTCTAATGGCAGAATATTAAAAATCACTTGTGGCGCCTTTCCTACATATTTCCGGGTGAAAGTTCATGCTTCGCACGTCTTTCGTCCCTTTGTTTGCTTGCTGCACGTTGTGGGAATAGTTTGTCCTTTTCTCTTATCTCTTGAGCCATGCTGTGCGTCCTTGCGGAAAAATCACAGCCACAGGAATTAAAGTACTTTCAGACTTCAGATTGTGCTTGCAATTAATCTTTACCTCGATATTGGAAAGGGGAGTTTACAAACAAAGTTGTACCACCGTGGAGTTAATAGCGACACCTCCCGTGACCAGACATCTGATCGTGTCTAAGGTCGTTTGGACTTTATCTCACCCGCATCTATTACACCAGCCTGTTGTACCAAGATCAGTTCTCATTTTTATGGTCCTTCCAGCCGGATTTTTCTTTACAAGGATAAAGTTCAAAGGCAAATGGATAAGGAGCAAAACGCTGATGAGCTGAGCCCAGCTCTTCAAAGTAACACTTCAGATAAAGCGGACCTGATCAATACGGCAGGAAATGTTAACCCTTCAGTAGCTGGTCAGGTCAGTCCTTCTGTTTTATGTACTGAGACGAGTTACCCTCCTGAATGCACAGTGAGCACAACTTGCCAAACAAGTTCTGCCGCAGATGCACGCAGTCAGCAGTCAGTTCACCTCCGCATCCACCGGGAGACTCGCGCTCCACCCCAGCTAGAAGCCTATGAGGTGGGATATTACCCATCAAGACAAAAGGCACGCTCTGTTACAAGCTGCTCAATATCCCAACCGACTATTCCTCAGACGGCTTTGGGTTCCCATGTAGGTCACAGCGAGCGGTCACATCGCACTGTAAGTTCACAGCATAGTAATGTTACGCATTTGTCATTAAGCGATTCACAGTCTGCCTTTCTTAGAGAAAAAAGGAAACTTGTGGAACTGCAAGAACTCAGAAAACAAATAGAGGAAGACCTTAAAATAGATGAGCAATGTAGACTACTAGACACTCAGGCTAGAGAAGCATTGAAGGAAAGAGAGGCTATAGCCCAGCAGTTGTCCCAGCAGCGACGTCTCCGAAGGGCTGAGCAGGACTTAGAAGAAGCACAGATGATTTCTTCATTTGCTATGGAAAATGAACGCAAAGGGATTGTGACCCCTACTGTTTCCCAGATCCCAAAGCACTTCTCAAATCTGTCAGCACCAACTAAAGATTTGCTTAATGTGAATGCAGAGCCCTTCACCATGTCCTATCCATTAGACCTGAGTGGCAGAAATAAGGATGACAGTGCCAGGGTCCCTACTGCAACAATAATGTCCCAAGACCACCAGGATTTTAGTTTTCCTATAATCAATACACCAATCCAACATGTAACAAATAATATGCAGAGTGGAAACGCCAGGCACCAACTGCCTGGGGGTCCACGACTTGTACATCAGCCTTTCCAGCTGGTGAATGTCCCTCCTACGATTTCTAACATGCCTACAGAATCACCCTTCCTGTCAAAGCCATCTGCCTATGCCCCTTCAGTACAAGTCGCACCCGATATGATGGACTTGCTTATTGCTTCATCATGTGGGATTCCTAAGCCGAAACTGCCATGCTTTGAGAGTGGCAAAGAGAGTGAATTTGCTCTCTTCAAAATGGGACTAGACAGTCTTTTAAATGGCCATCCCCATCTCACTGAACAGTACAAATACCAAGTGCTGCTTGGATGTTTGAAATTTCCTGGTGCACACAAATTGGCCAAAGCATATATGCATTGCCCAAATCCATATTCGATTTCCCTGCAAGCGCTGAAAGAGAAATATGGTCAACCAAGGCAGCTAGTACAGAGTGAAATAGGAACAATACTTAATGCTTCACCTATAAAATTTGGGGATGCTGAAACATTTGAGGACTTTGCCCTTTCAGTACATGCATTGGTTGGTATGCTTCAGGCTTTGGAAGGAGAAGGTGGTTACGAATTGAGGTGTGGATCACATGTGGATCGGCTTTTGAACAAGTTGCCCCTAGTTATCGTGATGGATTTGTGGAATATTGCTTTGCTCAAGGAATATTACAGTCCAATGCAGACTGTACCTACACACTGCAGGACCTTTCAGTCTGGCTACAAACCAAGTCCCGTGCTAAACGCATTTCGGAGCAAGCTGCTGCCCTGTATCAGGGGGAGACATTGAAGCATGGCAGAAAGGAGAATACAATTTCAGTCCGGAGAACAGAGCCAACCAACACAATTTACTATAATGCTGAGCCAGTTGCATTTCAACCGAATCCTCACTCCTCTCCTTCACTTAAAACGTCCAATGAAAAGCTCAAACCTTATTGCCCATTCTGCAATAACAAGGAGCACTATCTGAATGCCTGCACAGACTTTAAGAAATTAAGTGCTGAACAGGTTGCCAACTGGATAAGAGATAACGAGCGTTGTTGGAAATGTGGCCATACACACACCCCTGACTCGTGTACGTTGAAGAAGCCATGCAACACATGCAAGGAGCTCCACCTTACAATTCTGCATGATACTGTTATGCAGAGAAGAGGGCAGAGTGTACTCATGACCGTAGTCAAGTCTGATGCCATATACATTGACCGGAACAGACGTCCACATCAAGTGTTACTTAAAGTCGTGAAGATTCTAGTACACTATGCTGGGCGTTCAGTTGAGACCTTTGCTGTCCTAGATGATGGATCGGAAAGGACCATTATCATGACTGCGGCAGTCAGCACACTAAAGTGACCCCAAACCCCAGAGGTAATGACTCTTAGAACAGTCCGACAGGATATTGTCCGGATTCCTGGTAATGCGGTGAACTTTGAAGTCTCTTCGGTGAATGAACCCAACAAGAAATATACCATTCAACGGGCCTTCTCTGCAAACAGTCTGTGCTTGTCAGAATACTCATACCCTATTAATGAGTTAAAGAAGCGTTACCTGCATCTACGCAATGTACCATTACCTCAGATAGACCGGGCCTGTCCTTTGCTTCTGATAGGCTCAGATTTTCCCCAACTGGTGATGCCGATTCAACCAGTAAATTTTGGTCCACCGAATGCACCTGTTGCAGTCCACACTGCTTTGGGATGGACACTACAAGGGCCTGCAGGTCTAATCCAAGGACAGGGACAAGATGAAAGATGTATACTGATGAATGTCTCATCCCCCTCAACTGAACTAATAAGAAATGTAGAGCGGCTTTGGCAGACCGACACTTTACCCTATCTGAACCTGCAGCAGGTGACCCAGTCCAAGCAAGACCAACAAGCCCTGGACTTGCTTGAAACAAGGACTGTGAGAGTTGAGGTCCATGGGGTCAAAAGATATGCCACCCCATTATTGAGACGTTCCAGAAGTCCATGCTTCCTTGCTTCTCCAGAAGCTATGCTTCCCCACCTTAGACGTGTAGAAAGGTGTCTTATGAAAGATCGATATTTGGCTGACTTACATACACTGCACATCCAGAAGCTTGTGGATGCAGGCCATGTCAGAATTCTGACTGAAAAGGAAATAAAATCACATGAAGAGGCTTGGTATATACCACATCATATGGTGCAGCATAATGGTAAATACAGGCTTGTATTCAACTGCTCCTATCAGAGGGACGGACTTGCCTTAAATGATCATCTGTTTGCAGGTCCAACTTTGGGACCCTCATTACTGGGTGTTCTTCTTCGATTTCGCCAGCATATAGTTGCCATATCTGGTGACATCAAGGCTATGTTTCATCAAATACGTTTGCTACCTTCTGACAGGTCATTACTGAGGTTTATATGGAGGAATATGGACCGTGATAAGTTACCAAGTGTTTATGAATGGCAAGTCTTACCTTTCGGCACAACCTGTAGCCCTTGTTGTGCAACATATGCATTGAGAAAACATGCTCAGGACAATCAGGAAGGCTTTGAAGAGGTGTGGAATTGTGTTAATAAAGCTTTTTATGTGGATAACTGTCTGTACAGCTTATCGTGTATAGAAAATGCCAAGCAGCTAGTAGATAAATTGTGTCAACATCTTTCTGAAGGTGGCTTTGAAATTAGGCAGTGGGCCAGCAATTTCACATCAGTCATTCAACATCTCCCAGATGAGGCCAGATCAGAGAATTCTGTATTGTGGCTTTCACAGCATGGCGAAGAGCCACTAGAGCCAACACTAGGTCTCCGCTGGAACTGTACCATGGACAGTCTTGGTTACAGATGTTGCCCAATTGAATGCATTGAGCCAACTAAGCGGAACATTTATAAGGTACTTGCCAGCCAGTATGACCCACTGGGGTTTCTCACTCCCTTTACAGCACGAGCCAAGGTTCTGGTACAAGACCTTTGGAAGACTGAAAGTGGTTGGGATGATCACATTACCCCTGACACCCTTGTGCAACGATGGCTTACCTGGGTAGAGGAGCTAGGCAGTATAAAGCATGTAATCTTGCCTCGCTGCTACATCCCACCATGTGCTGATACTCCCGGGGCTAAGAGAGACTTGCATGTATTCTGTGATGCCTCCGAGCGATTATATGGGTCTGTTGCTTATCTACGTACTGAAGATGAAAAGGGGGGAATACATGTTAGCTTTGTGATGGCTAGGTCCAGGGTAGCCCCCAAACGGCAAATCTCAATGCCTCGTCTAGAGCTTTGTGCTGCTTTAACTGGTGCTCAGTTAACGCATCTACTTACCACAGAGCTGAGCTTGCCTATAGGGCAGGTACTCTTGTGGAGTGATTCCACTACAGTCTTGACCTCGCTGAAATCCGAATCCTGTCGGTATAAAGTGTTTGTAGGCACCAGAGTAGCGGAAATACAGAACTTAACCAATTTAGACAACTGGAATTACATAGTAACCAAAGATAATCCAGCTGATGACATTACCCGGGGAAAGACCCTAAAGGAGCTTATTGAGTTAAACAGATGGAGGAATGGACCTTCCTTTCTCAAACAGCCTATTAACGAATGGCCATGTTCCTTGATTACTGGCCCACCTGAGGACTCCACTGAAATGAAGAATGCTACCTTTTGTGGAAGTCTTGTAATGGAGCAGCACACTAGATATCCAGATCCCAGTCTTTTCCAGTCTTGGAATGATTTAGTTAAGGCTACCATTCAGGATCTTCATGGGGCGGCTGATGGGAATTCAAGTGCTTATTCCTCAGCAGAAACCTGGAGGGAGACAGAAGTTGAACTCCTAAGAAGAGCTCAACAGAGCAGTTTCCCTGTAGAAGTCAAGAATCTTCAATCAGGAGTGGAAATACCTCTAAGTAGTCGCTTGAGGACATTATCACCAGAATTTGACCATACTGTGGGTCTCATTCGAGTCGGTGGCCGACTAAGAAGAATAGAGGGTTTTAATGAGGAAGGCATCCATCCTATTGTACTGGACCCATGTCACCCAATAACTAAACTGCTCATTCAGAACTATGATGAAAAACTTCTGCACCCAGGCCCAGAGCGTGTGTTTGCAGAGGTAAGAAGAAAATATTGGATATTAAGGGGTCGTGAGGCTATCAGACGACATCAGCACCAATGTAGGGAATGCCAGCGTTGGCGTGCCACCACTCGGGCTCCAAAGATGGCGGATCTACCTCCAGCACGACTACGGCTATTTAAGCCACCCTTTTGGTCCACAGGGGTTGATTGCTTTGGTCCCTTTACGGTAAAAATTGGCCGGAGGACGGAAAAACGTTGGGGAATTATATTCAAATGTATGACTACTCGTTGTGTTCATTTAGATTTAATTGAAAATTTAGATACTGATGCATTTCTCATGGCTTTCCGTCGGTTTGTGTCAAGAAGAGGCCAGCCTTCTGAACTTCTGTCTGACAGAGGTACAAATTTCCGAGGAGGAGAAGCTGAGTTAAAGGAAGCTATTACTGCCATGACACCTTCCTTGCAGGAGCAACTCTCTAAGCAGCAAGTACCAAGTAGTCCACATTTTGGAGGGACCTGGGAACAGGAAATCAGGTCAGTGAAGAGTGCCTTACGAGTAGTTCTTGGAACCAATGTTGTGACTGAGGCTGTATTAGCTACCGTACTTATAGAAGTTGAAGGTATTTTGAACTCCAAACCCCTGGGATATGTATCCTCAGATGTGGCAGATCCTGACCCGATAACTCCGAATCTGTTGCTCATGGGGCGGCGAGATGCTTCACTACCACAGGTAGTTTACCCTCCAGATGATTTGCTGGGACGACGGCGATGGCGTCACAGTCAGATTTTAGCTGATCATTTTTGGAGTAATTTTGTCAAGAATTACTTACCTGGTCTCCAGCTCCTTTCAGAAATGGCAGACTGACTGTGATGAGTTGAAGGTTGGAGAGGTAGTCATGATTATTGATGCTCAATTCCCAAGAGCATCATGGCCAAGCGGTAAAATCATTGAAACCTACCCAGGACCTGATGGTCGCATACGTACAGTGAAGATTCAGGTAAAGGATCGCGTGTATATCCGACCCACAGTCAAATTAGTCAGGCTTCCAGCTGTTGAAGACTGTGATGGATATAGACCAGATGGGTGATGAGGACTTTCTTCTTGAAGTACAAATTTGTGCTAACAAATTTGGGGGCGGCTATGTCAGAAAGTCCTTTGTCAGGTTGAATTTGAACCTCTAATGGCAGAATATTAAAAATCACTTGTGGCGCCTTTCCTACATATTTCCGGGTGAAAGTTCATGCTTCGCACGTCTTTCGTCCCTTTGTTTGCTTGCTGCACGTTGTGGGAATAGTTTGTCCTTTTCTCTTATCTCTTGAGCCATGCTGTGCGTCCTTGCGGAAAAATCACAGCCACAGGAATTAAAGTACTTTCAGACTTCAGATTGTGCTTGCAATTAATCTTTACCTCGATATTGGAAAGGGGAGTTTACAAACAAAGTTGTACCACCGTGGAGTTAATAGCGACACCTCCCGTGACCAGAAATCTGATCGTGTCTAAGGTCGTTTGGACTTTATCTCACCCGCATCTATTACACCAGCCTGTTGTACCGAGATCAGTTCTCATTTTTACGGTCATTGATTACAAGCGCAACAAGGCGTGCGAATGAATATGAATAATATTGTATCAGTGCCACAGTGTTTTCCGAAATGTACTATACTGGTCATAAAATGAGTCATTCCAAATATAATATATACCTACAGTATGTCACTGTTTTTTGTCAGTGCGGCTTTGACATCATGTACCATAAGGTGCATACTAATTCAGCTTGAACAGGAACACTCAATAAAACTGAATAAAAAAGAATTCAAGTGATGGTGAGATACAAAGAAGGCAGATTCACCAGCGCTTGTGTGTCAGCTTTTATCCTTCCAGATCAGAGAATTTCCAGTTCCATTGTCTCAAAACACCACTCACATCTATAATTATTCCCAGTTTCAGATAAAAAGTAACCACCTTAGATCTGTTGCAGAGCATTGCGGTGGGTTGTTTTTATTGTGTAATGTTCACAATAAGAGCAGCTCACTACTCAAAACGGTAAATTTGCTGGGGAGCTGGTTTTGAACTCACGACCTCCAGATTATAAGTCGGCAGTTTTAACCACAGCACTTCAGCACATTGTTGTATTACAATTCTGGGTAGCTCACTCCCAGATAATCAATCATGGCAGGAACTGGGAGAATGTCTTGCCCGTTCTGAGGTGGGGGGGGGGGGGGGGGGGGGGGGGGTTTGGGGGGTTGGATGGTATAGCAGGCTGCTTGGGCTTATCGAGACATTTAGAAGACAAAAGACACTGACGAAGAGATGCGAAGGGATTTAAGGTGGGCCGGATTTACAAGTTTTTTCGCTGGCTCTGGTAATTCTAGTGTTCAGTGTACCCCAGATCTTTTAGTAAAGACATATGATAGGAATCTGGAATACAATTGCAGCATTGGGAGCAAACAGCAGCAAATGTGCCACCTTGTGAAGCCAATAACATAACCAAACCCATTCTGTTTTGAAGAGCTACAGTGTGAACAGCACCTAATTTTAATGACATCAAGCCAAGACTAGTGGTGAAGAAATTAGCAATAGCTTCCATTGCAGAAACCATTTTTATTATTGTTGTTTGATTTCTTCTCATTTTCAAAAGAGGCCTTTAACCAGACTGTCTACATTTAAACTGATTATGTGACAAGCGATGGCTTCCTTTCCATCCAGGTTTGATCCATGTTGCTGTCTTCCACATTGAATTTTATTGCTGAACTAGTTGATTACCCAGTGGCTTCGCTCACTGAGTGCAAAGGAAAAAAATAAAATGTAGTCTATAAGTTATTAAACAGTAAAACATTAACATTTAAGAAGTAAAGATACATTGAGCACTACTGGAGTGGTTTCGGGTAAACTACATTTTAAAGGTGCTATAACACAACAGGTAAGTAGTAGATCCCTTGTGAAAGGCGCTACACGGCCACTGTGGTATAGATATTACATTTTCTATGTGATCATCCAAATTTTTGCCTGACAGCCTTGCACTACATGCCTGTGATTTACTTGTTAAAATAATTAATCACAAAAGCAACCTTGAATGTTGTGGGATTTTAGTGACCCGAACTTACCTTAAGGGATAGTAAGTAGTTGTGCAGGGCAATTTACAGAGTCCTGCTTCGATGACGCCGATTACACTCATTCGCAAAGATTTCCACTCTCCCAGGACCCGACGGGGGACTTGAAGTGTCACAAACAGTGCGAGAAGATAGGACGCTGCCCGAAACTGCAAAGCTCTCGACTCAGCGGAGCAGCCCGACATTCTGCGCCTCCCAGCGTCCACTTTGTTCTCACGACCCCTCGCAGCTGAAGGCGGTCTCGTCTTCACATTGTTTACAGCTTAGCGGAGTTAAAAAGTAGAAAGACGCAAAGCTGTTTTCCTCGTCTCTTCTACTATCAAGTACTGCCAACTAAAAAAAAAAATTACAATGTGGCAGTTTCAATGACAGTCACATGGACAAATAAATAAAACTTCTCTGTCAGAACAAGCCTGGCGGCGGATGGCTCAGTGCTGTAGTCCAGACAGGATGGGTGGGAGAGGGCGATGCGTGACGCAAATAAACAATAACAATTTGTAAAGACGATATCAAAATGGCGTCCACAAACGAAGTGATTCGTTCCTGTATTATAATATGTTATGTGGTCATACGTAATTTCCATATCACGTGGTCATACGTAATTTCCGTTTCAAACGTGAAAAGACTTTTTTATATAATTAGATTTTATTGCACGAGTTAATACATGTGTCCCAACTACAAGACCTTCCATTAAAGCAGACAGAGACACTATCACGTTGCATGACGTTTGCATCAGCAAACCGAGTGTATAACAACTATGAACCATTGCTAGGGTTGTGGAGTGTACCAATACTAAAAAAAGTACAGAACAACCCAATTTTTAAAACGGTACCTTACCAGAAGTTCAGTAATTTTGGTACCAGATGTAAATGGTTGTTTTGAAAGACCTTGTGGTTAGCTCTTTGTTTTTCTCCTTTCTGACACTCCGTAATTTCGGTGGGGGACAAACTACCACACCTCTCTACATGCTACAACCTCCACATGGGGTCCACTGCCCCAAAACCTTTGACATGCTGGAGACTTTGCGGGAACCACCTTCATACCACACCCCAGGTTCGACGTGATGGAGAATTGAAAGGGAACCACTGACTGTATCTATGCAGAGTGTGTCAAGACAGGGAGGAGCATGACTATGTGGTGCCATAGTAAAGCGGCAATTGTGTGATGCAGCAGGGAGGCTAGTGTAAGATGGGAGAGGGTGGCAGGGGAGTTGTGTTATTTGCTTTGGGATCATTTTGGTACTGGTACAGAGTTCCAAAAGCTGGTATTGACTCTAAAGTCTATTTTAGTAACTTATACAACACTAGCTGCTATACATATAAACACATCCCAAATGGGTAAATTAAGATAGCGTAAACAATGAAATGTAGCACCCTTACAAAGCTGTACAAATCACATAACTAACCCTTAACTACATTTTGGTAATTTTTATTGTAGTTGTATCTTGTACAGTATGTGTAACCTGTTACACATACATACATATAAGGTAGAGTTTTGTATGTACAAGATGTATGTATGAGATGTGTCTTGTATATGAAATTGGAACCCCCACTTTCTCTTATCCTATTATTTAACCTTTTCATTATAACCCTGCTTGTGAAAAAACTGGCAAAGCTTGGACGTGCTTCGCTTCTTTTTGTAGCTCTCTATTCCATCTTGTGTTTCGAGAAGAAATTGGAATGCAAGCTGAATATAAAGCAGACTTCAACTCAACCTGATACTGCAACCTGTGACTTGCACTGCATTTTGTCAGTTCTGCTTTTCAGCTTAGGTTGCAGCTCTTTAAAATTCAATTGCAGAATTTACATCCTTCACTTATGCGTGTCATTTATTCCAATATGGATAGTGACTACTGAACACACCCCAACTCAGGCCAAGAACCTATCCATCCTTCCAGGGAGGTCTCCCACCCGTGCACCCAGAAGGCAATACAGTCTGCATTACTGTTTCTAGAGCAAACCTGCATCTCACTCCTCCTAATAATTGAGTCTTTCAATATCACAACCTCTCTCTTTCTGATGGCTGGTTTTGAGGTGACCAGTTGTAATCCAGTTACAGTTAGCATGCCATCAAATTCTGTAAGGGATCATCTGTACCTGATACATTTGTCTTGTGCTCTGGAGTTCATGTGAACAGCAACTTTAAAAGATTAAAAAGCCAGCTATTTTGGGATATCAAAATCATAACCTTGATATGCTTCACCGTCACCAGAACAAGAATCTGTCATGCTGTGACTGTAAAACTCTGAATGGTTTCACTTATACAGTAAGCTACTTTGTTATTTACTTTACTTTCTGGCCGCACATTTTTAGCGTGCCCTTTAGTCAAAAACACTGTGTCAACAACTTCCCACTGAATGAGTCATCTCAGAGACAACAGCTGAGAGGCTGAATGTGTCGTCTTTAACATGTCTAGCTGCTGGAATATTTCATTGAAAAACAAAGAAAAAATATTTAGTCAACTATTTTGAATAATTTTGGATCCGCTGCAGCCTTGTTTAGCCTGGTAAGTCCGGTTGTGACGAAAACTGATATATATATATATATATATATATATATATATATATATATATACAGTACTGTGCAAAAGTTTTAGGCAGGTGTGAAAAAATGCTGTAAACAAAGAATGCATTCAAAAATGGAAGTGTTAATCATTTATTTTCATCAATCAACAAAACACAGTGAATGAACAAAAGAGAAATCTAAGTCAAATCAATATTTGGTGTGACCACCTTTGCCTTCAAAACAGCATCAATTCTTCTAGGTACACTTGCACACAGTTTTTGAAGGAACTCGGCTGGTAGGTTGTTCCAAACATCTTGGAGAACTAACCACAGATCTTCTGTGGATGTAGGCTTCCTCACATCCTTCTGTCTCTTCATGTAATCCCAGACACACTCAATGATGTTGAGATCAGGGCTCTGTGGGGGCCATACCATCACTTCCAGGACTTCTTGTTCTTCTTTACGCTGAAGATAGTTCTTAATGACTTTGGCTGTATGTTTGGGGTCGTTGTCCTGCTGCATAATAAGTTTGGGGCCAACCGTACGCCTCCCTGATTGTATTGCATGATGGATAAGTATCTGCCTGTATTTCTCAGCATTGAGAACACCATTAATCCTGACCAAATCTCCAACTCCATTTGCAGAAATGCAGCCCCAAACGTTCAAGGAACCTCCACCATGCTTCACTGTTGCCTGCAGACACTCATTATTGTACCGCTCTCCAGCCCTTCGACGAACAAACTGCCTTCTGCTACAGCCAAATATTTCAAATTTTGACTCATCAGTCCAGAGCACCTGCTGCCATTTTTCTGCACCCCAGTTCCTTTGTTTTCGTGCATACTTGAGTCGCTTGGCCTTGTTTCCACGTCGGAGGTATGGCTTTTTGGCTGCAACTCTTCCATGAAGACCACTTCTGGCCAGACTTCTCCGGACAGTAGATGGGTGTACCTGGGTCCCACTGGTTTCTGCCAGTTCTGAGCTGATGGCACTGCCGGACATCTTCCGATTTCAAAGGGTATTAAGCTTGATGTGTCTTTCATCTACTGCACTAAGTTTCCTTGGCCTACCACTGCTTCTATGATCCTTAACGTTGCCCGTTTCTTTGTGCTTCTTCAAAAGAGCTTGAACAGCACATGTTGAAACCCCAGTCTGCTTTGAAATCTTTGTCTGGGAGAGACCTTGCTGATGCAGTATAACTACCTTGTTGCTGTGCTCAATCTTGCCATGACATGAAACTGTCTTCCACAACCTCACCTTGGTAGCAAAGTTTGGCTGTTCCTCACCCAGTTTTAAGCCTCCTACACAGCTGTTTCGGTTTCAGTTAATGACTGTGTTTCAACCTACGTGTGACATTGATGATCATTAGCACCTGTTTGGTATAATTGGTTGATTATACACCTGACTATAATCCTACAAAATCCCTGACTTTGTGCAAGTGTATCTATAAGAATTGATGCTGGTTTGAAGGCAAAAGGTAGTAACACCAAATATTGATTTGATTTAGATTTTGATTTGATTTAAACTTTTGCACAGTACTATATATAATATAATATATTTTTTTTAAATTTTATTTCAAATAGTCTTTTCAGCTACTTTAATAGTATCAGATAGTTTTAGCTTTTCATCTCGGTTTTGTTAATTATTTTGTTTCAGTTTACTAAATTATTTTTATTCATAATTGGACTGTTCGATTGGAGACTAAGACGTGCTGACATCATCTTTGTAAATGAAGGAGAAACAGCTAAGAGTTTTATGTAAAAACATTGTGTTTTGGTTGCTGTTAAGGAGTTGTGTAGGTAAATTTTAAAGCTTTTTCCCTTTAGAAGGGCTTTTTTGCCTTTTCTCGCCCACACAGGAGCAAAACAGTGTTTGGGAAGGGGTGTTTGAAAAGTTACTTGTTACTTTTGCTTGTACTTGTTATTTGCATTCTGAGTAGAGTTGGCAAGGCAGGGCAATAAACAGCAGTAGCTGACACTGGCATCTCTAAGTTAATAACAGGTGTCATAGTAAATAACAGAAACAAAGCAGCATCTGACTTCAAAGCTGTAAAGAGAAGTTCTTCGTGGCACATAGGCAGGTGGCTAGTGTTAAGGTGCTGATTAGGCATAAGCAGCTGTAGGAGCAGACAGGATAGTAACAAATTAACTAGCACAGGATATTCAGTAAGCAAGTTTTTCCACATTAAATAGTTCTTAGCTTTCAGGAAAGTAGAGCAGTTAAGAGGGCAACAACATCAAGGTTCATTAATATGAAAGAGTACAAACTGTGAGTGGAGTGCTGCTAAGTAAGGAAGCAGAAGAACACAAAGTTAGAACAGAAAGTAAATGTTGGGATGCTCTGATCAGGTTTTTTAAGGCCAATACTGAACAGATTTCTTGTTACTTGATGGTCAGATTCTGATGAAGATTAACATTTTTTCCCCTTCTTTATACCTTTAAAACTTTACACTAATCTCCTGCATAACCAGACAAACAGAAGTCTTACATCCTAAAGTGTATTAAAGTGTATTTTTATAATTAAACTATGGACCACAGATATTAACTGTCATTTTTTATTAACAAAATGAAATTCTGTAGACGTATTGCTCAGTGAACATAAAATACTAAAAAATAAAATTTCCTTAAAATGCATACTTTAATAAAAAAAAAATTACAAAAATATTTATCCATAATACATATAGCACAAAAGTAAATAAAGTGCTTCTCATAATTACATCCTATTATGTTTAGTTTTTTCTGTAATGTACTTTTCTGAAATAAGGCTTAATTAAAAAAATTACTTTTCACCATTTCTCTAATAGCAAAAATATATAACATACAGTAATCCCTCGCTATACAGTAATCCCTCGCTATATCACGCTTCGTCTTTCGCGGCTTCACTCTATCGCGGATTTTATATGTAAGCATATTTAAATATATATTGCGGATTTTTTGCTGGTTCACGGATTTCTGCGGACAATGGGTCTTTTAATTTCTGGTACATGCTTCCTCAGTTGGTTTGCCCAGTTGATTTCATACAAGGGATGCTATTGGCAGATGGCTGAGAAGCTACCCAACTTACTTTTCTCTCTCTTGCGCTGACATTCTCTGATCCTGACGTAGGGGGATTGAGCAGGGGGGCTGTTCGCACACCTAGATGATACGGACGCTCATCTAAAAATGCTGAAAGATTATCTTCACTTTGCTCCCTTCTGTGCAGCTGCTTCGTGAAGCGACATGCTGCACGGTGCTTCGCATACTTAAAAGCACGAAAGGCACGTATTGATTTTTTGATTGTTTGCTTTTATCTGTCTCTCTCTTTCTCTCTCTGTCTCTCTCTCTCTCTCTCTGTCTCTGCTCCTGATGGAGGGGGTGTGAGCTGCCGCCTTCAATAGCTTTGTGCCATGGTGCTTCGCATACTTAAAAGCCAAACAGCCCTATTGATTTGTTTGCTTTTCTCTCTCTCTCTCTGACATTATCTGCTCCTGACGAGCACTCCTTTGAAGAGGAAGATATGTTTGCATTCTTTTAATTGTGAGACGGAACTGTCATCTCTGTCTTGTCATGGAGCACAGTTTAAACTTTTGAAAAAGAGACAAATGTTTGTTTGCAGTGTTTGAATAAAGTTCCTGTCTCTCTACAACTTCCTGTGTTTCTTTGCAAATCTGTGACCCAAGCATGACAATATAAAAATAACCATATAAACATATGGTTTCTACTTCGCGGATTTTCACCTTTCGCGGGGGGTTCTGGAACGCAACTCCCGAAACGGAGGAGGGATTACTGTATATATACGAAGGGTACCCAAAAATAACCAAAATCTGTACCTGGTGTGCAATCTAGACTTGGTTTTGAATTTCACTGCTAGGTGTAGAATACTTACAGTATTCTGTGGCAGTGTGCCAAGTGGTGTTGCTCTCTACTGTTCATATGGTTTTTCTTGGTTCTTATTAAGCATGTTCTGAGATTTTTGTTATGGGTGATCATAAAGATCAGCGAGTCTGCATTAAATTTTGTTTTCTCTTAGGGAAAACAGCTTCTGAAACTGTAGTGCTGTTTGGAACTGCTTTTAAAGAGGAAGCTTTAAGTAAAACACAGGTCTACGAGTGGTTTTCGAATTTCAAACGAGGGGAATATCTCTTGAAGACCAACCAAAACCTGTCCGACCCTCCACAATTAGGAATGATGAAAATCTTGAAAAAGCTTGCAATGTAATTTACGGAGATTGTCGTCAGACAATTGAAGAGATTTCTGAATTGACTTGTGTGTCTTGGAGTTTTTGCCAACTTCCCTATATGCCTGATCTTGGTCCGTGCATCTTTTTCTTGTTTCCATTTATGAAAAAAGAACTCAAAGGAAAGTGTTTTTGTACTGTGGTGGAAGTCAAAGAAAAATGGCTGCAGGCATTGGACAATGTTCCTCATCAGCAATTCCAAAATTGTTTCCACCAGTGGGAAAGCCATTGGCACATTAATTCACATGGAGAGTGTTGTTAATCAGTTTCAGCTGCTTTAGTGTTAATGAAATTAACAACAGGTGCACTAGAGGGGCAACAATGAGACGACCCCCAAAACAGGAACGCATCGTTTCTGACTGTTTCTTAACTAGTTTTGCATTTGACTACAGTCAGTATCACTACTGGTAGCATGAAGCAATACCTGGACCCTACAGAGGTTGCACAGGTATTCCAACTTCTGCAGGATGGCACATCAATATGTGCCATTGCCAGAAGGTTGCTGTGTATCACAGCACAGTCTCAAGGCATGGAGGAAATTCCAGGAGACCGGCAGTTACTCAAGGAGTGCTGGACAGGGCCATAGAAGATCCTTAACCCATCAGCAGGACCGGCATCTGCTCCTTTGGGCAAGGAGGAACAGGATGAGCACTGCCAGCGCCCTACAAAATGACCTCCAGCAGGCTACTGGTGTGAATGTCTCTGACCAAACAATCAGAAACGGACTTCATGAGGGTGTCCCGAGGGCCCGACGTCCTCTAGTGGGCCCTGTGCTCACTGCCTGGCACCATGGAGCTTGATTGGCGTTTGCCATAGAATACCAGAATTGGCAGATCCACCACTGCCGCCCTGTTTTTTTCACAGATGAGAGCAGGTTCACCCTCAGCACATGTGACAGACATGAAAGGGTCTGGAGAAGCTATGGAGAACGTTATACTGCCTGTAACATCATTCAGCATGTCCGGTTTGGTGGTGGGTCAGTGATGGTCTGGGGAGGGACATATCCAAGGAGGGACACACAGACCTCTGCAGGCTAGACACCGGCACCTTGATTGCCATTAGGCATCAGGATGAAATCCTTGAACCCATTGTCAGACCCTATGCTGGTGCAGTGAGTCCAGGGTCCCTACTGGTTCACGACAATGCCCGGCCTCATGTGGTGAGAGTATGCAGGCAGTTCCTGAAGAATGAAGGAATTGATGCCATTGACTGGTCCCCACGCTCGCCTGACCTAAATCCAATAGAACATCTCTGGGACATTGTTTTGGTCCATCCGACACCGCCAAGTTGCACCATAGACTGTCCAGGAGCTCAGTGATGCCCTGTTCCAGATCTGGGAGGAGCATACCTCAACATTGTCATGCATGCATACAAGCACATGGGGGCCATACAAGCTACTGAATACGATTTTTGAGTTGCTGCAGTTAAATTTCAGCAAAATAGACTTGCCTGCCACATTTTTTCACTTTGATTTTTGGGGTGTCTTTGAATTCAGCCCTCTGTAGGTTGATAATTTTAATTTCCATCAAAAGATTTGTATTCTTTCATTCCTAACACATACCCAGTCCATATTAGTATAGCTATCCAGCACAATTTTTTTTTTCCCTTTGAGATTTGATGTGTTTTCAAAGTGTTCCTTTAATTTTTTTGAGCAGTTTATATATTCTAACGGAGTTAATTGATATTGACAGTTAAACGCTGCTTAAATGTTAAATCATTTTAAACCATTAATTGCACTATAGCTTTTTGTAGTTAAAATATATACTTACTATATTTGTACAGGTTTATTTTTTAAGTGTATCAAGTAGACATTTGTAATTCTTGAGGTGTAATTATAAAGTATGGATTACAATTTTAATTTGTAGTACTTGTTTCTTACCAAAACTTATGCTATATGACACTGCAACAAATAATACATACAGTGCAAATCTTTTTTTAAACCCATTGTTTACTAATCAGTTATATCAAATTCATCTTTGTCTTTTCGTTTTCCAATTAAAATGTAAACTGCTGCATTTTGAACAAGCTGGCTGTCCAAACTCAAGTGGTGCCTGTTTTAATTCAAAGAACAAAATAAAGGTCATAATTCCTTAAAGGAGTTTTGCTTGCCATTTTGTCTACTGTAGTTGCACAAGACAACTTCTCTGATTACTTTTTTTAGTTTATTACTCCACTTTAACCTAAAGGCTAATATACCATTTGCTTCTCATTCACTGCTGAAAAAGACTACTCTCTGCTCTTTGTTCACACTGCCGGGAGTTTGTTGCAAAAATCTTGGCATGCTGTTAGCACATTTTTTGTAAACAGCTCTCTTTATACTGCTCTTTATGACAATGTGTCAAATGGTGAAACAGGCTCGTTGTATTTCCTTATCATGAAGCCACCTCTACTCAACATGATTTACAAAATACCTGAGTTTGTAAGTGGTCTTCTGTTTAAAGTCAAAGTACTGCCGTATGACAGATTTGCTAGCTCGTTTGGGGACCAAATCTTTTGCTTTTAATATTTTTATTTTATTAATTTTCATTGTAATCATTCCATACAAACAGATCAATTTATAACCCAACAAATTTGAAGACAAATCAAACCCCACCCCTGAGAAGGAGAGCTTAGCTAAAGGAAAATTGCTTTAAGCTTTTTAATAAGGCAACATTAGACAAAAGAAGGGGAGAAGTAAATATCTATATAAATAAGAGATGGAGAAGGGAGTTAAATGCAATAATAGTTAATTCTCTTATTCTAAAATAATATTGATTAAATCCTGCCATGTTTTGAAAAAAATCTGTACAGATCCTCTAACTGAAAATTTGATTTTTTCCAATTTCAAATAATATAAAACATCGGTTTCCCACTGACTTATAAGAGGAGAATTAGGATTCTTCCAATTTAACAAAATAAGTCTGCGTGCCAAGAGTGTAGTGAATGCAATCACCGTTTGCTTGTCCTTCTCCAATTCCAGTCCATCTGGAAGGACACCAAACACAGCTGTTAGTGGGTTAGGAGGGATTGTGATACTAAGGCTGTCTGAGAGGCACTTAAAAATTTTTGTCCAAAATGATGTTAGTTTGGTGCAGGCCCAGAACATGTGACCCAGTGAGGCAGGAGCTTGGTTGCAGCGCTCGCAGGTTGGATCCTGGCCTGGAAACATTTTGGACAGTTTTAAGAGAGACAGATGAGCTCGATATATAATTTTTAGTTGAATAATTCTATGCTTTGTGCATATAGAACTCGAGTGAATTCTCTGCTTTGCTACCTTCCACTCCTTTTCTGATATATTGATTAAGAGATCTTCTTCCCAATGTCCTCTTGGATCTTTGAAAGGTAGGGACTCTAATAAGATTTTATATATTGCGGAAATAGTGTTTGTTTCCTCGGAATTGAGCAGTATTTTTTCCAGCATTGTGGAGGGTGCAAGGTGGGGGAAATCGGGCAATTTCTGTTTAACAAAATTTCTAATTTGAAGATAGTAAAAGAAATGTGTAGCTGGGAGGTTGAATTTTGAACGTAATTGTTCAAAAGATGTAAATATGTTGTCTATATAAAGATCTCTGAGCATTTTAATCCCAAAACTTTTCCAGGTATTAAAAACTGGATATACTTGCGAAGGTTGAAAGAGGTGGTTCTCTTGCAGAGGTGCCACTGATAAAAGATTTTCCATCTTAAAATGCTTCCTAATTTGGTTCCATATTCTGAGTGAGTAAAGCACAATTGGGTATTAGTATATTTGCGATAACTTTCATTTATTGGAGAGCAGAGCAGGGAATATAAAGAAGTACTACAGGATTTTACTTCTATTGCGGACCAAGCCTGTGTATGTTCATTTATTTGTGTCCAGGTTTTTATGGCTTGTATGTTTGCTGCCCAGTAATAAAACTGAAAATTAGGTAAAGCCATGCCACCTTCTGCCTGAGGTCTTTGTAGGGTCGCTCTTCAGATACGTGGGTGTTTTGAGTTCCAAATGAATGAGGTTATTATTGAATCTAACTGTTTAAAAAACGATTTATTGATATATATTGATATGTTTTGAAATAAAAAGAGAAGTTTAGGAAGGATATTCATCTTAACAATGTTAATTCTTCCGGCTAGAGTGAGATGGGTTGACCATCTATGCAAGTCTTGCTTAATTTTTTCCATACAGACGCCAAAATTTTGTTGATAAAGAGCTTTATGTTTACTTGTGATATTTACCCCTAGGTATTTAAACTGATCTGCTATGGTAAAAGGTAGGGTGTCTAATCTAATATTATATGCTTGTGAATTCACTGGAAAGAGTATACTTTTATTCAGATTAATTCTAAGACCAGATATCTTTTGAAATTCTGTTAGTGCTGTTAAAACAACAGGGACAGTGTTTTCTGGGTCTGATATATATAAGACCATATCATCTGCATATAGAGAAATTTTCTGTTCCAGTCCTTCTCTGACAATCCCCTTTATCTGATAAGAATTTCGGCAGTGAACCGCCAGTGGTTCAATAGCGATTGCAAACAACAGTGGCGACAAGGGACATCCTTGTCTGGTACCACGTTCTAGTTTAAAGTAGTCTGAGCAAATGTTATTAATACAAACTGAAGCTTCTGGACTGGTATACAGTAGTTTGATCCAAGCACAAATATTCGGGCCAAACCCAAATTTCTCCAATGCAGTGAAAAGGTAATTCCATTCGATCATGTCAAATGCCTTTTCTGCGTCTAATGATAGTAATATCTCTGGGGTGTTTGATTTTGCTGGTGAATATATAACATTAAACAAGCGTCGGAGATTGGAAGATAGATGTCGGCCTTTAATAAATCCAGTTTGATCTTGTGATATTACCGAGGGCAGCACTTTCTCCATCCTTCTAGCTAGGATTTTTGAGAGTATCTTAACATCATTATTCAGGAGTGAAATTGGTCTATATGATGCACATTGTAACAAGTCCTTATTTTGTTTAGGAAAGACGATGATTAATGCTTGTCGAAATGTTTGAGGTAGTGTTTGGTGGTGTTTAGCTTCTGTAAATGTTGCCAATAAGAGGGGAGCTAGCTGAGTGGAGAATTTCTTATAAAACTCTACGGGGTAACCATCAGGGCCTGATGATTTCCCGCTTTGTAGTGACTTTATAGCGTCTAGTAATTCTGTTAGCGTTAGAGGTTTATCCAGTTCCTCAGCACTTAAAGCATCTATTTGTGGTATTTGTGAATTATCCAGAAATGCATTAGATTGCGTGTTGTCTTCTTTGGGCTCAGTGGAATATAAAGACTTATAGTAATCTCTAAATGTATGCATTATTTTATTATGGTCGATGATTTCTTCTCCATTCTTGTTGGTGATTACTGGTATTGCATTGTGAACTTCTTGTTTATGAATTTGTTGAGCTAAAAGCTTATTAGCTTTTTCTCCGTGTTCATAGTAATGCTGTCTAGACTTATAAATAAGTTGTTCAGTTTCTTTAGTTGTTAAGATGTTAAGTTCTGTATGCAGGGCCTGCCTTTTCCTGTGAAGAGCTTCACTTGGACGCCTGGCTTGTTCTTCATCTATTCTAGTAATTTCATTTCTTAGCTCTGACACTTTCTTGGTTTCTAATTTATTTCTATGGGAAAGATATGAAATAATCTAGCCTCTTAAGAAGGCCTTTAGAGTTTCCCAGAGTGTTCCTGCAGAAACCTCTGTGGAGGTGTTTGTCTCTAGGAAGAAGCTGATTTGTTTGGATATAAATTCTGTGCAGTTCTCGTCTGCCAATAAAAGAGGGTTAAGACGCCATCTGCGAGGTGAGTGTGAGGGGCTTAATGATTTTAGCTCCAAGACTAGAGGGGCATGGTCAGAGATAACAATTGTGTCATATTTGCATGATTTAATTGTAGGCAGGAAATTATTATTTATAAAAAAATAATCAATTCTTGAGTAGCTATAATGCACTGGTGAGTAGAACGAATATGTTCTTGAGTTTGGGTTAAGAAACCTCCAGGGGTCTGATAAGTTGTGATCATTTAAAAACTGTGTAATTATCTTTGCAGTATTAGATGTCGTCCCCCCTGTCACAGGAGTCCTATCTAAGAGTGGATTTAAAACACAATTAAAGTCCCCAGCCATTATAATTTTATGAGTGTTCACATTGGGAATGGATGCAAATAGATTTTGCATGAATTCCTTATCATCAACATTGGGTGCATAAACATTTATCAAAATCATTTTACTGTTATATAAGTTGCCCATGACCATCACATATCTCCCTTCAGGGTCCGACACTACCTGTGATGCTACAAATGGAACTGTTCTATGTATGAGAATTCCCACCCCTCTAGTTTTCTTTATAAAGCTAGAATGGAACATTTGGCCATTCCAGTCTTTTTGTAATCTGAACTGATCCTTGGTTAGTAAGTGGGTCTCCTGTAGAAATACTATTTTAGCGTTTAAGCCTGTTAGGTGAGAGCATACTTTCTTTCTCTTTAATTCGTGATTCAGGCCTTTAACATTCCAGCTCACAAAGTTAACTGTCCCATCATGGAGACATTGATTCTGAGTTTTTAATGTCATTTATAGTTTTAATTGGTAATATGGCAGTTTTAATCTTAGTTTCAAGATTCCCCATGAGTTATTGCATTTTAGCCTATTGTTGCATTGATATTTATAATTATAAGAATTACAAGAATAGATTAGATATAACCTGCTCTCCTTCTCTCCCCCCTTTATCCCCCCACCCCCCCCATTTTGCCTCCCCACATGAGGCTAGATCCCACTTCGCGATGTTCCAGTCCTCTGACATACGAAGAGACAGAGCACGTCCAAAACAAAACAAACCCCACCCTGCAGCGGCGTTACAGAATTAAAACAGAGATATCGTTTGCAGTTAAATTCTTAATACTATCTGCCGAAAATGTTCTCATTAACAATATTTAAGCTTGAAATAATCTTCAGCGCTTTTAAGTTAAGATATTAAGATTAAAAAAAAAAAAAAAAAAAAAAGGAAAAAAAAAAACAACCCTGGGAATGATTTTAAAAACTAGTCTAGGATAAACCTGGTAATTCCTACTGTAATAGTATAATGGTAATTGTGTAAATAGTAGAACAAGCAATAAACCAAGGGTATGAAGTTAAACAGTCTACTTTAAGGTATAGTAAAATAAAAAAAATAAAAAATAAAACGAATCCTACTTTAATCACTTCCACATTTTCACACTCACGTCTATAACTGTATAACTCTGATTAAAACATAAACATATAACATATAAAGTCCAGATAAAAAAAAAAAAAAAAAAAAGAAAAGAAAATAAGGGATGTATAATTATAATACCAGTCTCTTTAAACATGGATCCAGAGATCAGATCATAGGTCCTTCCCGTGCCTTGATAGAATACGGCTCTTTATTAACTTTCAAAAAAGTGTCGGAAACAGCTTCTTTAGTTCTTTTTCAGCTTCTTCTTTGCTGAAGAAAATATAATGTCTTTTGCTTTTAAGCCAGACTTTTCAGTCTCTGCTGTTTCCATGCTGTTGATGCCTTTGCCAATAAACAACTTGTCGGAAACTTTGTTGCGCCTCTTACGCATATGATGTAATTGTTTGCAATGACTGTCTGCAACATGAAAGAGTCTCCGCTCTTAGCCATTTAGCTTGTAGCTTAGTTATTTTCCTAATTTAATTGCAACTTAAGTTTATTGTGGCTGTATATTTGAGGCAGCCACAAATTTACCTAAGAAATTACTTATTGTGATGACGACAAAAATGCAATTAATCTTTCAGCCTTAGTAGTCTGTCAGTTCTGTAATCCAAATTTAAAGAGCTGTTTGCCAGGCTAAGGTGTGGTCTTCTCTGAAGTTCTGCTTGTACCACAAGCCAGTCCAGGTAAGATTGAGGAGATTAGAAGACTTAACGTGTGACACAAATCTTGGTGTAGGATAGAAGGTATTGGTTTATGGACATTAGGACTCCTTTCCGAATAGATGGGACCTGAAGCGTATGAGTAGGTTAGTTGAGGATTGTTTAAACTAGGGTATGGGGGTGGGGCAGGGAATTTAGGACAGGCAAGGTTTATAAATGTACATGAAGGAACAAACAATATTGTAAAAATAAAAATGCATAGTAATGTAAATAAATTCAAAAGTAAGTGAGTTGGAGTTATATTTAGCTGAGCATAATTATATTATAGTAATAAAAGAGTCCTCGCTGCGTAACAAATTAGCATAATTATAGCAATAACAGAATCCTGGCTAAATAACAAAGATGGAGATGACACACATTTTTTGGAAGAATAGACAGAACTGAAAAGGAGGTGGGGTTGATGTTTATGTAAATCAGAATTTAAATGCAAGTCCTCTTCAGATGGACGATGAACCCCATCTTAGTGAGGACATGTGGCTTTGTCAGGAGAGCTTTGGGGAAAGAGGCCTTATTTTAAAAAGTGTGTTATAGAGCTCCTAATGCAGACGATAATTTAAATGCACATCTTTTTTGTAATCTTAATAAGGCAGGTTTACAGGGCAATATTATAGTCTTTGGGACTTTTAATTATCCAAATATTAACTGGGATAACCTTGCAAACAGTGGAGCACAAGAGCAGGGTTTCCTTTATTCCTGTTGCAGCTGCGTTGTTATGTGTGAGTGGACGTTTCTTATGGGGAGTGCTTCTGTTAGAACCCTCCTCCTCATCTGAGTTCACCTTTGTTATAGCATGTCTTTTATTTGAAAACTAATAGTGTCAGATCGGGGGGGACCATGAACGTGACTGAGAGAACAAAAGTGAATAAAACGAAATGCTAACTTTTACAAGTATCATACATTTACACCGGCTGTTACAAACTCGAATAAATCAAATGTATGTTTTTATTCTATAATAGTAGTGATAAATCACTACTCAGAACAGTTAATGCATGAAAACCCTGGGATCGAACCCGCCACCTCTTGACTTGGAGACAGCAATTTTTACCTCTACACCAGCCAAGCAGACATATACGTGGGTGGGTTGGGGTGTGTGTGTGTGTTGTACCCTATCCCAATTTCTTTTACCTTGGTTAAATTCTTGAAAAAAAGCACACTTGTTTTGTTATATCTGTGTCTTTGGTGAAAGTGTTTATTTGATATTCGGACTTCAGTCTGCACACATTATACACTTCATGTCAGCATTTGGCCAGTTATTAGTATGAAAAGTTTCTGTTCCAGTTGCTTCGCATTTCCTCTCATCCTACATTTACACAGATCATTGTAGACACGGAACACACATGAAACGTATGTGTTCCAGATAACGATATATTATTTACCTTATACAATTCAAGGCATCTCACACCTAGATATACAGACCTGAGCTGGGAGAACTTTGTGTTCGACTAAAGCTGTGTTGTTGTTTTTTGGGGGGGGGGGTGGGGGGGGGGGGGGGGATGGGATGGCAGTCTGCCTGCTGCTGGTGCTGATCGACACATTTGCAAAACAGATGCTGATGAGGTGGGATTGAATTTTAAGATGCCCCGTGATTACGAGTCCGTAGGCTTCAAGAATTACAGTGTTAAAGTTATGAAGGGAATTAGTATGGTGGATTGAGAAGAAGAAAACAGGGTCACAGCTGGAAACGTAAGGGTAAATTTTGCATTAACTTCAGGAAATTTTTCTTTACACAGAGAACCATACACACATGGAATAAGTTACCAAGTGGCCTGGTAGACAGTAGGACTTTAGGGACTTTCAAAACTAAACTTTATTTTAGAAGAATTAAGTAGATAGAAATAACAAGATTTTTTGGGCTGAATGGCCTCTTATAATCTCGATTGTTCTAATGTTCTTGTCTTAGTTTTAGTTTTCATTTATGGTGCTATCCATGCTTACGGTGAGAAACATTTTTTTATATCTTCTAATAGTACAAAATAAATATATAAGGAGTAGTTCAGGTAGTAATATGCTGTATGTTGTCTGCCAGGTATTTTATATTCAAGTTTGAGTATTTTTCTTTAAATAAGACTGTAAAGATTTGATTCTGTCTGTTGTGTTAAAAGTAATTTTAAATGATGTTGTATACATTAAGCATTATTTTATTTGTATTTTGAAAATATTTTAATTTCAGGCAATGTCAGTCTGTAGCATTTTTTTTATTTTTTAAACCTTTTGTTATAGTTTATCTTCATAGCAGTATGTGATTTTTTTTTTTTTGTGATTTGGGATCTTTTTTCACATATAAGAAGGAGAAGAACTTAGATGCTTTTAGTGTATACGTTGCACCTTGTTATGTAAACATACTAAAATGCACATCAGGAAGTCATGTAATGTAACAAATTTTTAAAACTAATGACCACATTAAAGTATTTAGATGTTGAATTGTTATTCCACGTTAGGACATTTTCCCTAGTTGGGGCATGATATTGGAAGTGGGTTAGTCAGCGAGACAAGGTAGTTAGAGATTGACTGTGCAGCCCCACATCAACCCTCTCCTGGTAGAGAGAGAGAGAGAGAGAGAGATTTAATTAGCCAGTGGGGGAGAGGAAGAATAATAGTGGCCATGCAAAGAAACATCAAAATAATTGAAGTCTTTTTTTCTTTATTTTATCCTAAGCCCATATTTGATCTTAGCTCTACACAATGTCCTTTGTGTGGGCTTATTACATTTTATTCATATTTGATATGCTTATGTATTAAATCTTCAATAGCTATTTTATAAACTTGTCTTATGTTAATGGTTTCTCTTATATAACTGTTAAAAGGATATAATCTTTACTTTGAACTCAAATATAGCTATACTAACCATATGTTCCGTTTTCAGGATTGACAGAATCAATTATAGCAGCTGCTTGTTCAAGAGTTGGCAAGAGTGTGTTGCATGTTGACAGGTAAACTAATTAATTTAATGTTATAACTTTGTTTTAATAAATGGTTTATTTTAAAGATATTTTTCTAAGGATAAAAACGTCCAAATGAAATGTCAATAATTCATGTACATCTTTCTGTCCAGAGTTATTTCCTCAGTACTCCATCATGAGTAAATAATTTTTGTAGTATATTTTACTTTTTTAGCTTTCTTTGTCAGTGTACTGTAGGTGACATACTGTTTACATATTAACCACTTATGCATGGGGTGTCTCACCAGTGGGACACCACCATATTTCAAAGTTTTTTGTGTATGTTCCAATAAACCCACAACTCATTCAAAAGCAATAATATTTTTACAACCCATGAGTGTTGTCTTTTTAAACAATCATAAATTTCCATGTTGTCCACTCATTTTAATTAGTAAAATTTGTGATTTACATAATTATATGACAAAATGGGCAATGCAAGTGCATCGGAGTAAATCTGCTTTTATCAGATTTCATAACTACATTGCGTCACATACAGTGAAAAACTCATTACCATTGGATAGCTGAATTTCTGACCATTTCAGTGATGTATAGTTGTCTACAATTAGGCACTTGTATTACTTCTCACACCCACGTGCAAAAGTCAAGAAGTACTCTACTTGTGTTTAAGCTCACCTTTACATATTTTTGCACATTGTTACGCACAAGATTCTGCGAGACTGCATGCAGATTGTTTGATTGACGTGCAGTATGCCTTGAGGTTTCTACTAGGGAAATGTTTTCAAAATAAGAAAGTGTTCAGCTGAAAATAAATTACAGAATGCTAGTGATATGGAATACAAAGATCTTGAATTACAGTTTTGCCTCTTATGAGAATGATGCATTTGCTGAAGGACTCAATGCTGTGCTTTATGTTGTAAGTACTGTCTAATACAACTTTGAAGCACTGCGGCTGCACTTTTACAATTCAAGCATCATTGGTTCAATTACCATATCCAGATGCTGTCTGCTGCACGTTCTCAATTTGTCAGTGTTCTGAGAAGCTTAGAACAGGTAAACAATGAAAAATTAAGAAAAAAATTCAAGAAATCATTAAATGTACAAATTTTTATTCAATTTTTTGATTCATTCAAAGTAGTCTCCTTTTCCAGATATTATATATTATATACAAAGTCTTGTCTCACAGGACGTGAGTTCTTGATATTTTTTAGTTTATAATTTAAAAATGGAATAAGAATCTGAAAATCTAACAAGATCACATTAAAGTTCGATAAATTCTGAAAAGAATGATACCAAACATATATATGTAGGTTTTAAAATAAGCCCGATTTAAAGCGTGACAAAAAAGTCACATAAAAATGTCACATAAAATCGTTGCACTTATAGTCTTAGGATTTTATATATATATCGAATAGATTAAGCTTGCATAGAAAAACATATTTAGAAGGTAGAACAGAAGATGCTGTATGGCTAGCCTATTCAAATGGCTGCAAGCATGCCATATGCGGCCCAGTAGCAACCTCTGAGTGACCTAGCTCTTTTGTTCTGCTAGAAACGCACAGAAAAAACAAGAATAACGCATTGCTGTTTGTTGCCCTATGTTTAGAAAAGGTAGTCTATAATACTTTGTGTTTTTGGTGTGTGTTACGGTACATGCTAGTACATTGTACTGTCATCTCAGCCGCAACAGCTGGCCATGACATAGACTACAAATTAAATGATTTTATAATCAATTGTGTCTGCCAAGTCTTAGTTGTATTCCAGTTTCATCAAGTGTGCGTGAATGTGGGTATTTGCAAATGAATCTAATTGTTACTCCAATGAGAACCTCCTTACTGACTAGCGCTGTTTCCACGCTTCTTTTTCTACGATTGGTTGGCCCTCAACTCACACTCTTCGATCCTGTGGATCCATGGCTGTTACGAGGATGACAATCAGACACTGATACTCAAAGCAAAGAACTATATGCCTAGAAAAACTGTTTTTGATAAAAACATGCAAAAAGGTTGGAATTTTATTTAAAACTCAATCAAATTAAGCACTAATTGCTTTGCAGAACTACTTAACAACTGTTTTGTAAAAAGAACTCGTTATTAACCTGGGGTTAATAGTCTTGGATTTAGAAAATTCTGTGTAATTTTAAACTATGAAGCGCAATATTATGCAGAATAATGTAGGTGGCGTAATAGTAGTGTGGCTGTCTCATAATAAGGAGATCATGAGTTTGTGTCCCGGATCCTCCCTTCATGGAGTTTTTAAAATTGCTTTGAGTAGTGAGTAAAGTGCAATATAAATGCCATCCATCCATCCATTTTCCAACCCGCTGGTTTACAAAAAATGGCACTACTAATCACACGTGATGATTTAAAATGCACCTCAAAGTTCAGTAGACGTATTCATGTGTGTTAGTTATTGTTATATTTTGTTATGGGTTTATGCACTGATAGCATTGATAGTTCTTTTTTCTTCTGTTAAATGCACTTTGTGATGTTACATATGACCAAAATATTTTATTTCAAAAGAGAAACAAATATCATTACCAATTATTTGCTCTTCTTTGATTTTATGTATTTTGAGATGTGCCTATGCCAGTTATGACCAAAATATATATGTATTTTTATTTTAAAATTGGAAAAAAGTATTGCTACTTCCTCATATAGTTTTTTTTATTTTAAAAAGCCCTTTTTGATGTGCCTGTGTCAGATGTGACCAAATCTAAAAGGGAAACAATGAATAAACATTGTTTTTCAATACATTCATTTGTGTTGGTTTAAAATTTATCTGCTGCTTACTGGTTTCTGAAAATGTCTAGCTCAGCTAAATTTCTTGGTTTGAAAATTTGGCCCAACTGAATTTGTAATTAAATAGCCCTGCTGTAGGGTATCTTTCTGTAGGTGATGCTTCAGTTGCAGCTTTAAAAGGTTTTGCCACATGCCTAACCTGAAGAAAAAACATTCTTAGTTAAAATAGTCCCAGCATTATTTAAAATAGGTGTGTTGCCTTACTGCTGTATTAAATTAAGTCCATATTGACATAGCAAGACATATGGTTTTGGCCTTACAGTGATTATCAGCACTGCCTCATATCATCAGGAGACTGACTTTGTTTGGTCAGTGTATATGGAATTTGCATATAGTCCCTCAGTGTTTGTATGTGTTTTTTTCCTTTCTCTAGTCTGGTTTTCTCATCACATCATAAATACTGATACTAGTTCGGGTGTGTGCATGAGTTCACCCTAAAATAGAGTGCCAGCAAGGGTGCATTAACCACCAACGACCCTGAATTTTATTTACCAGGTTGGAAAATGTAAATTGAAAATGTTTTCTGTTAAAGTTTCTTCCTGTGTTATACATTTTTTTTGTCTTATGGAGCCCAAAGGAGGGGACACTGAAAACTGACAAACATTTATATTGTGCCTTTGACAAAATTTTGTTTTGTTCAAACTAATTACAAGAATGCTTATAATGAAACTAATATAAGAAATTCTCGTTCTAGAGCACATTTCCTGTGCACTTTCAACAGGCCACTAATGGAATACTAAACCGTGTAATGAAAATATTTTAGCTACCTTTTCCATTTGTATGCAAAGAGTTGTGGGAATCTGGAAAAACTGACCAACTTAACTCTTTCAGGGCTGATGTTGACTTTTGTCAAAAGGAGGAGTTGACGATGGTAATCGACTGTAAATGGTGACAAAAACTGTTATGTTTTAGTTGGTCTCTTGTTGCTAAAAGGAAAGTTAGATTCATTGGTCTGACCGAGATTCCTGCGCTCGCATGAATAGCATGGCGCAAACAACAGCCAAAATGGGACTGACATCTGGCGAGAAATCAAAGCAAATGTGTAAAGCAAAATACTCTGTGGACGACGTTTTGCCTATTATTATCGCTGAACTGGACTATGACTTGTCGGATTCTGATTTTGATACAAGTGATTGAAAACGAAGGTTTCAGCTTCAGCTGATTGGTCCCCAGCTAATTGTGGTACTGACAATGTTCGCCAGGTAGGACTGCCACTTAACAATGATGAGAGGTAGAAACCAGATTGCAATGCACTGCGACCATGACCGCTGCTGCTTCTGACCCAGTCACGCGAAAACAGCATGGCAGTAAGCCTGCTGCACATTCTTGGCAAACAGGCAGCCACAGCATGCAGCAACAGACGTTTTATGTTGATTTCTGTGTGAAACCATTGCTTTTCAGAAACTGTCTTTGGGGGAAAAAATATTCAGTCCTCAAAGAGTTAATATAATTACAAAAATTATATGAAATCAAGGTACATTGATTTGTATTGAACATTTACCTGTGATTTTTCTTTTGCCATATCCTCACAAAAGTATGAAAATAAGGTAATCTATCTATCTATCTATCTATCTATCTATCTATCTATCTATCTATCTATCTATCTATCTATCTATCTATCTATCTATCTATCTATCTATCTATCTATCTATCTATCTATCTATCTATCTATCTAATCTCACTATCCCATCAATGCACTGTGTTATAGTATACTTTGAATTAAATCGGCCTTTAACAATGCAGTCACAGCCTATTACTCCAACCTTATTGATCACATTTAATTTTATACCTAGGCCTCTAATGTTACAGCTGTCTGAAGTTTATTTTTACTGCTGCTGATGTTGCTATTGCTTTATTGTTTATGTTGTAACCAGGACTGAGCAATATTATATATGGTGATATTTCAGAAAATTTTGGATGACAACGATATATATTACCACGGGAGACTTACCCACTTCTTGATAAATGAACTGACTGTCATCTTCAGCTTTTCAGTTGTGGAAATGGGAATGTCGTAGACTTTTAGAGGCTACAGATGGGGGTACAACCCGAACTGCAGACACCACAGTTTCATCTTGCCAGGAAGTGAGGTCTTGTCTATAATAGCAAGGCCTTTGATGGTTTCTTCCCATAGTTCATCATCACTCTGGTCTGAGTCTTTGAGGCTTGCATTGTACCATTGTCCTAAGCTGACAAGTTGACTAGCATCTCTAACACCTTAGGAATTGATGTTTCTTCAATGTGAAATCTCTGGTCCATGAGTTTTCCTTTGACAATGGATATGCTCCTGGATTTGCTAGGTTTCAACTTCATCCCTGCCAATGTTATATTGGCATGCAATTTTTCTATCCAAAGCTTGGTACATGCGACGGTTGACATCAGGGTGGTGATGTCATCCATGTAGGCACGAATGGGAGGTAATCACTATATAGACTGCAGGTGTTGTCCTCCTACAACCCATTTTGAAGCTTAGATGATTACTTCCATTGTCATAGTGAAAGCTAATGGGGAGATGGTGTACCCTGCCATTATTTCCTCTTCCAGTCATTGCCATGATGTTGTGTACACTGTGGTTTTAATACAGAATTGCAAATCTCATTACAGAAGCTAGAGACAATAAAATTGTACCTCAAACGTTTTGCCAAGCATTAATTACCATCTTTCCTAAGCAAAATAAGGACTTATTACAATGTGCATCATATGATGTTAAGATGCTCTCCAAAGTCCTAGGTAGAAGGATTAAGAAAGTGCTTCCTTCGGTAATATCACAAGACCATACTGGATTTATTGAAGGCAGACACTTAGATTCCAATCTTTGAGGCCTGTTTAATGTAATATATTCACCCACAAAGTCTAACAACCTGGAGATGATATTATCGTTGGATGCAGATAAAACTTTTGATATGGTTGAATGGAACTACCTTTTCACTACATTGGAGAAATCTGGGTTTGGCTAGAACATTTGTGCATGGATCAAACTACTGTATACCAGTCCAGAAGCTTCAGTTTGTACTAACAACATTAATTCAGACTTTAAACTAGAACGTGGTACCAGACAAGGACGCCCCTTGTCACCACTGCTTTCTACAATCACCATTGAGCCACTGGCAGTTCACTGTAGAAATGCTTATGAGATAAAAGGGATTATCAGAGAAGAACTTGAACAGAAAAATTGTCTATATGCAGATGATATGGTACTGTATATATCAGATCCACAAAATACTGTGGCTCCAGTCCTAACAGCACTAACAGAATTTCAAAAGATTTCTGGTCTCAGAATTAATTTGAATAAAAGTGTGCCCTTTCCAGTGAATTGTCAAGCACACAATATTAGCTTGGACACCTTCCCTTTTATCATAGCAGATCAGTTTAAATACCTAGGGGTAAACATAAAGCTCTTTATCAACAAAACTTCTGCTGTCTGTATGGAAAAAATTAAGCAAGACTTGCATGGATGGTCTACCCTTCATCTCACTTTAGGTGGAAGAATTAGCATTGTTAAGATGAATATTCTTCCTAAGCTTCTTTTTTTAATTTCTGAACATTCCAATATACATCAATAAATAATTTTTAAGAAATTAGATTCAACCATAACCTCACTTATTTGGAATTGAAAACATCCACTTATCCAAAGGGTGACCCTACAAAGACCTGAGGCGAAAGGTGGCATGGCTGTACCTAACTTTACATTTTATTACTGGGCAGCAAATATACAAGCTGTAAAAAACTGGACATGCACACAAATAGATGAACATCCACAGGCTTGGTCCACAATAGAAATAAAATCCTGAAGTACTTCTTTATATTCCTTGCTTTGTACCCCAATAAGTGCAAGTCATCTCCAATATACTAACAACCCAATTGTGCTTCACTCACTCAGAATATGGAACCAATGTAGGAAGTATTTTATGATAGAGAAGTTTTTATCCGTGGCACCTCTGTACCAGAACAACCTTTTTCCACCCTTTCAAATGTATGCAGTTTTTAATGTATGGAAAACATTCAGGATTAAATTACTTAGAGATCTGTACATAGACAACGTCATTGCATCCTATGAACAATTGCACTCCAAATGTAGCTTTCCAGCAACACATTTCTTTCACTAACTTCAAATTAGAAACTTTGTTAAACAAAACCTGTCCAATTTTCCTCACCTCCCACCTACCTCTATGCCAGAAAAAAATGATCAGTCTTGAGGACTCGGACAGCATCTCTGTAATATATAAAACCATTTTACTGTCCCTACCTTTCAAAGATCCAAGAGTACAGTGGGAAAAGGATCTCTCACTCAACATCTCAGAAAAGGAGTGGAAGGTAGCAATTCACAGAATTCACTTAAGCTCCATATGTGCAAAGCATACAGTTATTCAACTTAAAATTATATATCAAGTGCATCTATCTCATTTAAAATTGTCCAAAATGTTTCCACGGCAAGATCCAACCTGTGAATGTTCAATGAAGTTTCAGCCTCACTGGGTCACATGGTTTGGGTCTGCACTGAAGTAACAATTCTGGACCACAATCTTTTAAGTGCCTTTCAGACATCCTTGGTGCCACAATCCCTCCTAATCCACTCACAACTGTGTTTGGTGTACTTCCATATGGGCTTAAAGTGGAGAAGGACAAACAAACTGTAATTGCCTTTACTACACTACTTGCACTTAGACTTATCTTGCTCAACTGGAAGAATCTTAACTCTCCTATTTTAAGTCAGTGGGTAACTGATGTTATATATTATCTGAAATTGGAAAAAACCTAATTCTCACTTAGAGGATATGTACAAAACGTTTTCAAAGCCTGGCAGGATCTAATCAATAAAATTTTAGAATAAGCATTTAAATTGAGGAATCTCTCCCTGTTTTTTTATTCTATTTATTTTTATTCATTTATTACTGTATCTATTTACTTATTTTTACTAGTTTAAAGTTTTACTCTGTTGGCCTAACTCTCTGTCTCATGGGTGGAGGTTGATTTGTTTCAAACCTAGTTTTGTTGAACTTGACTTGCTTGCATGGAATGTGAATTGATTTTAATAAAATCAATAAAATGCTTTAAAAAGAAAAGAATGTTATCATGATGTGGAGAGTACAAGGTCCAAGGAGGTTATGCTCAAGCTTTATAATGCACTGTTGAGGCCTCATCTAGAATACTGTGTGCAGTTTTGGTCTCCTGGCTACAAAAGGGACATGGCAGCACTAGAAAAAGTCCAGAGAAGAGTGACTAGGCTGATTCCAGGGCTGTAGGGGATGAATTATGATGAAAAATTAAAAGAGCAGAGACTTTTCAGTTTAAGCAAAAGAAGATTAAGAGGTGATATGATTGAAGTATTTAAAATTATGATGGAAATTATTACAGTGAATTGAGACATTTTAAAATGAGTTCATCAAGAACATGGGGACACAGTTAAGGGTTAATTTCGCACAAACATCAGGAAATTTTTCTTTACACAGAGAATCATAGACACTTGGAATAAGCTACCAAGTAGTGTGGTAGACAGTAAGACTTTAGGGACTTTCAAAATTAGACTTGGTGTTTTTTTTTAATGTTTTTTAAGAACAATTAAGTGAATAAGACTGGGTGAATGGCCTGTTCTCATCTAAATTGTTCTAATGTTTCTAATATTGTAAAATGTGAAGTGTTTATCAACTGTTGGGAATTTCGCCACGGTTAGTTGTAAAAACTGGTAACCATCTCAACCCTGATTAATGTTTTTGCAATAACAGCAAGTGTTGTTTAGTATTTTAAAGAAAATATTTTAATAATGATAAATCATTTCATGGTAACATTTTATGAAATATATCATATAAATGTATCATCACATCAAGAGCATTAAAGCAATTGCCCACTGTACTATGTATAAAATGTTTATGAAGTGGATGGAAGAGGATAGAGTATTATAGCTGTAGTTTTTTTGCAGTCTACAAGTATGTTATTTTTTTATGATTTTATCTTGTAATGCACCCTTGAATGTTTTTAAAGGCATAGTTAAATGAAAAGTATTAATACTGTTTAGTTTTCTACTAACAAAGTTTTCTTAGAAGTTTTTCTGATATAATATATAAAGCAGAGTCTGTGTATGTATGTATGTTTGTCCTCCATACAAATCTGCACTGGGCGTCCGATCGCCACCAAACAGTAAGATTTCAGTCTTGGTCTTTCTGACTGACTGGTGCTATTTGTTCACTTTCCGGTGTATCCATATTACTAACCGAGAATGCTAAACCGGATGATGGACGCAGGCACATCCGGCCATGGGCCGTAGCTGCAAAAAGACGTACTGCGCCGGCGCAACAAACAGTCCGCGAGAGTCGGCTGAGGACCCGAGAAAGGCGGACAAAAGAGGGCGAGAGAGGCGGATGAGGGTCCGCGAGAGACGCAGGCGCAAAAAGAGTCCGACAAGAGCACAGAAAACAGGAGTGAGCACATACAGAAAGGAGTCACAAAAATGAGGCTCAACAAGCACCAAAATAAGGAAAAAAAACATTAAAGAGTACTCAAACGAGGGGAAAGCACGAAACACATTGCACACGAAACTAAACACACCAAAAAAAAAAGAACAGACGAGCGCACAATAGCAAGGCACGACCATACCCCCCCACCCTACAGGCATGGGACGGGACGGGACACACACCAAGAGGGGGATTCAACAAGCCCATGGAAGACCAAAAAAAAGAACACAAAACCACCCCACAGACCCTACAAGCAAGGGACGGGACACACACAAAGAGGGGGATTCAAACAAGACACAGGAACACAAAAAGAAACAAAACGCTCGCGCAACAACGATCCCCCCCACACATCCATAAGAAGTGACACCCAAAGCCACATATTCGAAAGTGAACGTCAGCACCTTCACACTAGGCAGCATAGGTGTCGGCATAGGTGTCAGCATAGGTGTATGTCCTTTCAATAAAGCACTATTAACTGTTCAACTGCAGAAAAGGATACATATTAACAGTGAGTGCGATCATCCTTATTACTTATCCATATTTCGCATGCTGAGAAAGAAACAAGTCATGAATACACGCTCACGGGTACAAAACGATTCGGAAAGGATAACGGGAACAAACACACGTACACGAAAGAAACAAGAAAATAGACGACGGCGCATAAAACGCGCTTCTGAAACACCGGGAGAGAAAATGTCAAGGATCGAAAAAAGGAAAGCACAAGTGACACCGTTACAGAGACGTGCCCAAATGGACAGACACAATGAACGTAGACGCATTCAGCGCGCGGGTCAAAATGCTGCATCGAAAGAAGCACGATTACAAACCGAAAGACATACAAAAAAGTGAGCGAAGAGACAGAATAAATGAACGGAGACGTGAACAACGCGCAAATGAACTGACAGAAAAAAAAAAAAGCAAGACGCGAAAAGCGCAAAGCTCAAATGACTGACATACAAAAACGGACAAGGCTCGATACAAACAATGCACGGCGTAGACTGAAACGGACTTTGCGCAAAGCCGAGGCGAATAAAAAAAAAGAAAAAAATAGCGCGTCACAAATAATGGACATGCAACAAAAAGGCAAGCAACCGCAAAAAGCAAAACATGCCCGTCGCGGTCATCAACGCCACGCACCTGTTAAACGCTTACGACAATTGGCTGAAAACGCCTTCAATAAGGAATCCACTATTGAGGAAAATTCATTGGGATTAATGAATGTCATTTGCAATCATTGTCATTCACTTAACTTCACAGAAGAAACAACTGGCAATACAAATAATGAATTTACACGTTGTTGTCAAAAAGGTCAGATTACACTGCCTCCTTTACATTCATATCCTGAATATCTAAAGAAGCTTCTAACTAACGATGTGCCTGAAAGTAAAAACTTTATGAACTGCATTAGATCCTACAATAGTTCATTTGCTTTTGCATCTATCGGAGTAAATATCAGGCCACCAAAAGGCAATGGCCCATACTGCTTTCGCATATGTGGACAAATATTGCATCGCATTGGAACAGTGCACCCTGAAACAAATCAACAACGCAAATATGCACAAATCTACATCCTAGATCCAGATGAGGCAATCTATCAACGCATGAACCTTCCTGAAAACAAACAATGCACAGAGCTTATAATGAGAAACGTCACTCATGTCATAAACAATCACCCATTAGCTAAGTCTATAAAAATGCTACATGAAGTTGAAAAGGAGGCAAATACAAAAGCAAATGCAGAAGGTATAGCAGCAACTACAATTGCTTTGGTCTTGATAAAGGACAAAGAACAAGATCCAAGACGATACAATCTGCCCGTCGTTAATGAAGTGGCAATTGTCTTTCAAAGTAAAGATGGTGAGCCTCCATTTCACAGAGATATTGTTCTACATTTACGTCCTGATAAAAACAACACACCTACATTCAAACGCATAGACATTTGCTTTCCGCTTCTTGATACTTTAACATACCCCATATTATTTCCAACTGGACAGGAAGGATGGAGTGCTACAATTTCAAGAATTAAAAAACAGCAGGCACAGAGACGATCACGTGTATCCATGAAAGAATATTTCTCCTACAGACTCTCAGTAAGGGACGACTTTAATCCATTACTCAATGCAGGAAAGCTGACTCAACAATACATCGTTGACGTTTATGTTAGAGCGGAATCAAATGATCTGCAGTGGATAAAAAACAACCAGCCTTCACTTAGAGCCGATAAATACAAATCGCTGCTGGACTACATTAATCGGGATGCTGACGTCATGGAGCACCCTGCTGGAAAACCTGTTATTCTACCATCATCCTTTCAAGGCAGCCCACGCAATATGCAACAACTTTGCCAAGATGCCATGGCTATCGTAAGAAAATTTGGAAAACCAGATCTGTTTATCACTATGACCTGCAATCCTAAATGGACAGAAATTACAAATAATCTTAAGCCGTGGCAGAGAGTCGAACATCGTCCTGATTTAGTTGCAAGAGTCTTTAAACTTAAACTGAATAACCTCCTACAAGATATCAAACAAAAATCTCTATTTGGAACTGTCACAGCCATTATCCACATTATCGAGTTTCAGAAGAGAGGTTTACCACATGCCCATATATTACTAATACTTGATGAGGATTCCAAAATACGCACTGAATCTGACATCGATAAAATAGTCAAAGCTGAGATTCCAGACCGTGACACCTCTCCACGCCTTTTTCAAATTGTTATAAAGAATATGATTCATTCACCATGTGGCCCTACAAATCCAAACAGTCCATGTATGCTTAATGGCAAATGTTCAAAAGGCTTCCCCAAAGACTTCCAAGACGTTACACTTGGTAATATAAATGGATACCCTAAATATAGAAGACGAAAGACAACTCAATTACAAATTCGTCCAGGTCATTCAATTGACAATAGCTGGGTCGTACCATACAATCCTTATTTATGTTTACGCTACAACTGCCATATAAATGTGGAGATCTGCGCTACAGTAAAAAGCGTTAAATATCTATTCAAATACGTATACAAAGGACACGATTGTGCTAATGTCTCCATATCTGAAACAAATGATCACGATGAAACTCGAATGTATGTTGATTCACGGTACGTCAGTGCTCCGGAGGCCATTTGGAGAATATTTTGCTTTCCTATGCACCATCAGAGCCACACAATATGTCGCTTACCAGTTCATTTGGAGAACGAACAAACTGTCTGTTTTCATGCAGGTGATGAGGCACAAGCAGCAAAGAGAGCAGCCACAAAGGATACTAAACTAACCGCGTGGTTTAAACTCAATCAAAACGATCCCAACGCTCACCGTTGGAAATATTGGGAAATACCTGTTCACTATGTTTGGATTGACAATGGCAATTTCTGGAGAAAACGACATCACCACGGTGATAATGTCATAGGACGAATGTACACAGTCAGTATTAAAGAACCTGAAAGGTTTTACCTTCGATTACTTCTTCAACATGAAACCGGAGCTACATCATTTCACGACATTAGAACTGTACAAGATGGCTACACCATCAAACTCTGTCAGACATTCCAACAGGCGGTAAATGACAAAGGATATTTATTAGATGATACAATTTGGCAAAAAACTCTACACGATGCGATATCCTATTCAATGCCATGTCAAGTTCGACAACTATTTGCTTATATCTGTGCCTTCTCATCACCATCAGATCCTTTGACCCTCTGGAATACAAACAAAATGGGAATGATTGAAGATATTTGCCACAAACTTCATGATACTAATGATTCCTGCATCGACTGTGAAGCCTATGCACTACACGACATTTGATTGGCTCTTATGCTCCTTGGGTATACATTGGAAAACTTCCATTTACCAAATGTTCCAGATTCCTTACCGGATATAAATTACACACCTATTGATCTACAACAAGAAGAACGAATTGCACAAACTATGCTTTCCTCTTTAAATGAATTACAATCTGATGCTTTTCAACAAATTATTCATGTCACGGAGGACAACAGCCCTATACCCAAATGCTTCTTTCTTGACGGCCCTGGAGGAAGCGGAAAAACATACCTTTATGAAACACTTATACATTTCTTTGCTGCAAGACAACAGATGATTATCGCATCTGCTACAACCGGAGTGGCAGCAAATCTGTTAATAATTGGTCGTACATGTCACTCAATATTCAAAATACCGGTCCCAATCACAGAGACATCAGTATCCACTATGAACATTCACAGTAGCAATACCCGAGACATCCGTCTTGCAAAACTGATAATTATTGATGAATGTACAATGGCATCCAGTCACTTACTCAACACCATTGATAAACTTCTACAAACGTTGATGAATAATAATATTCCCTTTGGAGGAAAAGTTCTTTTATTAGGAGGAGATTTTAGACAATGCTTAGCTATTGTTCCACATGCCATGCGCTCAGCTATTGTTCAGTCCACCTTAAAATACGCAGACAATTGGCATTGCTTTAAAACAATACAGTTGGTACAAAACATGCGATGTCCAGATCCAGAATATAACAGTTGGCTAATACAACTGGGAAATGGTACACTCACAAATACAGATGGACTTCACCCAGATATTATTTCCATTCCACAATCCTTTATCTCAGACGATTTAGTAAAAGAGATATTTGGAACAGCAATCACATTAGACCAAATACCCCTGTTAACACAACGCACTATATTATGTCCAAAAAATATTAATGTTAATCACATTAATAACCAAGTCATTTCATTACTTCCTGGAGAGACACAGATCTTTCTAAGCTCAGACAAAGTTGACTCTGATGACGACAATGAACATATAAATTTCCCCTTAGAATATTTGAACACTATTAACCCTGCCGGATTACCACAACACGACCTTGCCCTTAAAAACGGAACAATAATCATGCTATTAAGAAACCTTAACACAAAACAGGGTTTATGCAATGGCACACGGTTAGTCGTCAACACCATGACATGCAATGTTATTCAAGCAACAGTTCTTACAGGATCACATGCTAACAATACTGTTCTCATTCCTAGAATTGACCTTACAAGTTCTGAGCTAGAATTACCTTTTACATTGAAACGCCGACAGTTCCCCATTAAACCTGCATTTGCCATGACCATCAACAAATCACAAGGACAAACCATGGACAAGGTTGGCATCTACCTCTCTGAACCCGTTTTTGGACATGGACAACTTTATGTTGCCTTCTCACGTGTTCGCCGTTCATCTGACGTTAAAGTTAAAATTATAAATAATCCATGCCAAGGAAGACTCATTCAAGGACAAGACACCATCTTTACTACTAATGTTGTATACAAAGAAATATTCCAATAAAACATTAATATATGACAAACACTCTATTTGTTATTTCTATGGGCATCATCCAAAGCTGCACACTATTCTATATCTAATTCATACATCTGACTCTTTCTCATGTCCCAACGCCAGGGGTTGGCGAGCGAAGCGAGCAGGGGGCGGAGCCCCCTAGTTGTAAATAACGTACATTCTTCTTATTCTGTACGTAATACCATGTGACACATTGTAATTGTCCTGCTTTTCGCTAATATACCCATGCCACCAAAAAAAAGACATAGCATTAGAAAGTCCACTTCCGATGCCACAAAAAGTCTATTTCAAGGCTGTCTCAAACATTGCGCAAGACGTCAAGATGTTTTCATACCAAGAATTCCGCTAATTCCGAATGATTTACACTTTGATTTCAAAGGTCTACAATAAGGCTGAAGGATAATCGCTCAAAGTTAAAGGCATCAATTTGGAAAATCCATACTTTTCACATGGACAACGCTACGTAGCATGTTCTATAGTGGGCAATCCTCACAATTTGTTCATTTTCGGAACCCCAAGACAAAACAAAAACTATAGTGTATCCAAAGCCTCTAAAATGACCACTTATGTTAACTATTACAATAAAATGTCAATCAGAAAAATGTTTGTTCGATTTCTATGTTCTCTTTCTTTCATTTTGGAAATTCACCAGTTAGTAGATTCCCAGGCAATGTCGGGTACTCCTGCTAGTTGGATATAAGCCTTAAAAAAGCAAGTTATGTTCACACACTGCAGAATAATAGTTTAAAGTCAACAAAAGTCTAAATAGCATGCAAACTAAATTTCTGTTCGCTCAATTGCTTCGCATGACATTTTAAGCTTTCACTGTTCGACCAGGTGGGGTGTTTTTTTTGGAAGCTAATATAGTCACATTACTGAAAATTTATGAAATAATATGACCTTGTTCCCTGTGTGTTAATGCAGCATTCCTAGCTCATTATGCCTAGCTTTATCAGTATTTAATCTAGTTACCATCAGGTAGAAACTAGGCATAAATTTATGTAAAAGTTTAAATTAAGGCATTTTATTTTACAAACTAGTGTCAGTGTGGCTGAATAAAACATGAACAAAGAATATACAATGTTCATTTGGCTAAAAGGAAATATTTTCACTTAGTTGTGTGGTTTCTGCTCCCTAACCTAATAGAGAGAGAATATTCATGGCAGGTTAATGAGGCAATAGGTGGTTACTTGTTTCTTATTTAAACTGTCATTTCATAAACACGCTATCGGCAATTTGACAGTGTAACTGATACATGCATGAATAACAGAAACTGAAAAAAAAATTCAAAATAGGTAATATTTTCTTGTAGAAGTGTGATTTCAAGTATGGTGCTAATATCAATAAAAGCAACTTCTTCTGTTGTGATTTTTCCTTGATAGTGCTAAAGTTACAGCAGTGGAAGCTGAATTGAGAGAAGTTAAAAGACAAACTAATACTATATAAATATGAATAGAATTCTTCATAAAGCATACTCTATATTGAATAATTAACCATTACAGTAGGTTTCTTGCCTGAATTTATTAGTGGAGCCTCTCAAATTTTATCTGGTTGAATGCATCTTTGATCAGCTTGTTATTCACTGTATTAATTCTCCTTCTGTTTGTTTAATGCTGTACATAAGTTTTTGCACAAAAAGTACTTAATTTTTAGAAACAGTATACAGTAATCCCTCCTCCATCGCGGGGGTTGCGTTCCAGAGCCACCCGCGAAATAAGAAAATCCGCGAAGTAGAAACCATATGTTTATATGGTTATTTTTATATTGTCATGCTTGGGTCACAGATTTGCGCAGAAACACAGGAGGTTGTAGAGAGACAGGAACGTTATTCAAACACTGCAAACAAACATTTGTCTCTTTTTCAAAAGTTTAAACTGTGCTCCATGACAAGACAGAGATGACAGTTCTGTCTCACAATTAAAAGAATGCAAACATATCTTCCTCTTCAAAGGAGTGCGTATCAGGAGCACAGAATGTCACATAGATAGAGAAAACAATCTCTAGCAAACAAATCAATAGGGCTGTTTGGCTTTTAAGTATGCGAAGCACCACGGCACAAAGCTGTTGACGGCGGCAGCTCACACCCCCTCCGTCAGGAGCAGGGAGAGAGATAGAGAGAGACAGAGTTTGTTTTTCAGTCAAAAATCAATACGTGCCCTTCGAGCTTTTAAGTATGCGAAGCACCGTGCAGCATGTCGTTTCAGGAAGCAGCTGCACAAAAGATAGCAACGTGAAGATAATCTTTCAGCATTTTTAGACGAGCGTCCGTATCGTCTAGGTGTGCGAACAGCCCCCCTGCTCAATCACCATACGTCAGGATCAGAGAAAGTCAGCGCGAGAGAGAAGAGTAAGCAATCTAGCTTCTCAGCCATCTGCCAATAGCGTCCCTTGTATGAAATCAACTGGGCAAACTAACTGAGGAAGCATGTACCAGAAATTAAAAGACCCACTGTCCGCAGAAATCCGCGAACCAGCAAAAAATCTGCGATATATATTTAAATATGCTTACATATAAAATCCGCGATGGAGTGAAGCCGCGAAAGGCGAAGCGCGATATAGCGAGGGATCACTGTATTGCATTTCTTTTAGAAAATATTTATTAAATAAGGATTTCCCTGTGAAACCGTTTCTACTGATATTTTCATTATTCAAAGCTTTCAGGTAGGACCTGTGGATCTGTATTTTTTTTTTATTTTATTTTGCACTAAAATACTTATATTGCTTGTCATTTACCATATTTATTTGGAGGGGAATCATACTTCTTTTTTTTCTCTTGGAAAGCTTATACATTTTTCAGAAGATGTTATATTGGATTAACAGTAATATTTTACCAAAGAAAATTAAGTGTATATTCTTTAAAAAATCATTTATTTATAACTTTTCTCATTTCAGACAAGCATATTATGGTGGAAATTGGGCAAGCTTTACTTTTTCCGGGTTGCTTGCATGGATTGAGGAGAATAAGGTAATTTTTTTAAGTGATTGTTTGGCATATTGAAATTAATATGGTTTTATTTAGTGTTTTGTTAGGAATGCTTTTTTTTAGGACTGATAGCAATCATCAATTTCATGTCATCAGAATTTACTATTTCCGAGCCCCCCCAAAACAGAACATACTCCTGCATAGCCATTTATTTGTGCATAAGCTTAATGTCCAAATGGAAAAGGTGTTACCCTTGATATTTTCCAATAAATATAAACTGCATTGGCTTGTTTTTTGTTGTAGTTTTTGTTTTAAAGTAATGAATTATTGTAGGCTTCTTCAGTAACAATCAAAGAAAATATTTTAATAAAATTAACAAAACCACTTAATAATTTTGTTACTATTAAAACCTGTATTCAAAACATGTATATATTATATGTTTGCATCTGGTATATACTTTACATATTCCAGAAACAGTAAAGGTAAAATAAAAGGCTTGTCTTAATTATAACTGACAAATACACTGGCTGGCCAAAAAAAAAGTCACCACCTGGATTTAACTAAGCAAATAGGTACGAGCCTCCTATTGGATAATTACTGCATGGGCGATTATCTTTCAGCTGGCAACAAGTTATTTAACCCCAACTGGTGCAATGAGTTGCTTCTCATTTCTTAAACAACTATGTCGAAAGACACATCTTGTGGTCGTGGAAAAGATGTTAGTCTGTTTGAGAAGGGTCAAATCATTGGCATGCATCAAGCAGAGAAAACATCTAAGGAGATTGCAGAAACTACTAAAATTGGGTTAAGAACTGTCCAACACATTATTAAAAACTGGAAGGATAGTGGGGACCCATTGTCTTCGAGGAAGAAATGTGGCCGGAAAAAAATCCTGACTGATCGTGATCGGAACTCAGGTCTGTGTTTAATAGTGAAAGTAAGAGCATTTCCACACGCACAATGCAAAGGGAACTCAAGGGATTGGGACTGAACAGCTGTGTAGTCGTAAGAAAACCACTAATCAGTGAGGCAAACCGGAAAAAAAGGCTTCAGTTTGCTAGGGAGCATAAAGGTTGGATTCTGGAGCAATGGAAGAAGGTCATGTGGTCTGATGAGTCCAGATTTACCCTGTTCCAGAGTGATGGGCCCATTAGAGTAAGAAGAGAGGCAGATGAAATGATGCACCCATCATACCTAGTGCACCATCATCAATGCAAGATCTTGGTGAAATATTAATGCAACACTGGATGGAACTAAATCTTGTGACATTGCAGAAGCTTATCGAAACAATGCCACAGCGAATGCTTGCCGTAATCAAAGCTAAAGGTGATCCAACAAAATATTAGAGTGTGTGACCTTTTTTTTTGGTGGCGACTTTTTTTTTGGCCAGGCAGTGTATAATAAAATATAATGTTTTTATATTTTTAACAAGAAAATACAAAGCTAACAAGCTTAAAATTTTACAAGTAAACAGCCTATTTTGGGTCCTAATTTTTCTAACTTATTTTTTATTGAGCAGTAAGAACAGATTCTTCTTTATCAGTGTTAGCATCCTTGTAGTTTTTTTTTTTTATGTCAAGTTTCTCTTGCAATTCAAAATGAGAGCTGCCATTGAAACTTACAAGAGAAGTGTCATTTTTAATTAAAGAACATAAATGTCAGTTCTCGTTAAAGCAGATTCTCTTTCAGTGGATAACACATGCCTGTAATCGTATGAACCTTGCTTCTTCCACTTTAGGTTTGCCTGACTGTCCTCTCTGTGCTCAAGACAACTCCTTAAATCACCATCTTATTGCTCCACTTTTTTAATGTGAAAATCAGTATTTCTGTCTTCTCCCTCCGAAGCTCTGTGCAGCATTTCTCTTTTTACAAGCCACCTTTTAGAAACAGAACTATGTATGTACTTTCTCATATACCCTAATATTTTGCTTAGAAGAGCTCTTCATTACCGTAATACTAAAAAAAGGGTGGATTTGGAGAGTGAAGCTATTTGGAGTGAAAACTGATCCATTTTAATTGGTGGCCAGTTGATTGGAACAGTACTACTTTTGTTTATTTTTCAGTACAGTAAAAATGGGGAACAGTGCTATTTAGTATACTGCATAAAAATAAACTGTTTATCAGTGGGAAAAATACTTAATATTGATAAAATTATGCTTGAATCCTTTACATATTATATACTCATGTGCCTTAGCACAAGTTTTCAGTTGTAGCCCTCACTCCAAGTTTAACTTCACTGCATGCTAAAATAAATATAAAAAATATATGAATACATATTATTTCAATACAAAATGACCATTACCCTATGTTTCTAGGCTTTCATTTTAACACAAGGTCTTTTCTTCTAAAAGAAGTGATGCAGACAGCTGGCTGCATTCCAGAAGGACAGTAGTTAACTGACTGAGTTCTCCTGCTTTATTGTTAACCTACATTTGATCAGCTTGCTTTCTAAAATTCATCTGATTGCCAGAGGAGTTACTCAGAGATTAATGGCATCTTTTCAGAATTTTACCTGAGGTTCCTGGAGGGACATTAACCTTAAGCATGTAACTGTAAATCAGGGGTCTCCAACTCCGTTCGTGGTGTGCTGCAATGACTGCAGGTTTCCATTCTAACCATCTTCTTAATTAGTGAGCCGTTTTTGGTGCTGATTAACTTGTTTTGTCTTAGTTTTAATTGTTGTGACTCAGACACCTTGGTTGTTTCTTTTTCCTTAATGAGCAGCCAAAAAATAATGAGACACCAAACAAGCCTCCACATGACCAGCTAACCTGAAAATAAAGAAAGGTGAAGGTCTTGGTCATGTTGGTCCGCTCAGAATACCAAAGCATCTTGACAGTGGTCTTAGAAAAAACAGAAAATTGGAAAAAATCAAATTCTCAGTTAGAGGATTTGTACAAAATTTTTTCAAAACATGGCAGGATTTAATCAATATTATTTTAGAATAAGAGAAATAACTATTACCGCATTTAACTCCCTTCTCCATCTCTTATTTACATAGATATTTACTTCTCCATTTCTTTTGTTTAATGTTGCCTTATTAAAAAGCCTTAAGCAATTTTCCTTTAGCTAAGCTCTCCTTCGCAGGGGTGTGGTTTGATTAGTCTTCAAATTTGTTGGGTTATAAATTGATCTGTTTGTATGGAATGATTACAATGAAAATTAATAAAATAAAAATATAAAAAAAAAAAAGAAAAAACAGAAAATGAACAGTCTTCTGTGGCAGTATGAGAGCAGCAACAACTCATGATATTCAATAACGGCTTTAATTAACAACAGGAACTGGCTTCTCATTAAGAATCTGGTTGGAGTGAAATTGGCTGGAGTTTGACGTTCCAATTTAGTTGGTCGTCTGTTGCCTTTTTTCACATCTCATTTCTGTTTGTCTGCCATTTAATGAAGAAACGAATCATTTCAGAATACTGAGTCCTTAAAAACAGGGCTATTAAAATGAAGGGAAAATGAGTTAATTAGCAGTGAAAACTGCTTGCTTATGAGGAATAGGGTTAGAATGAAAACCTGTAGCCACTCTGGCCCACCAGAACTGGAGTTGGACATCCCTGCTGTAAACTGAACTGTTGCTTTCATGCTTATTCAGATAGACACACTTTTGTCTCAATAATCAGGCATGGAACTGTACTTGGAATACTAGTGCAACCTGGTGACACTAAGATTTATTTTTTTCTTTCTTTATAAAGTAGATGCATGCTACTCTTTATTATCTTTATTGTGTTTGGGGGCCTGGAATCTCACTCTGGCTGGGGACTGGGAAGTTTCCTCTCCTTAGAAGTCTTGGAGCTGGATATTGTGGAATCCACCGAAAACCCTTGGTGGCAGGTCACTAGCTGTTCTAACTTTGTTACTCTGTTCTATCAGAAATGAAATTGCTTATCTCAAGAGAAGCCTTACTTCAATAAGGGAATTTTGGTGAAAAATGAGCTAAGAAAGATTACATCAGGCCATGACCACTAAGGGCGACATGGCAAAAGTGATTTGTGCATTCCACCTACATTCTTCACTTGAACTTTGAGCATTGATAAAGCAAACCCACAACAGCATCAGAAAACATATTTAAAGCCTTGATATAACAAAAATTGCTTGAACTGTGCCAAGACAAATTATAACACTAAGTCTCTTGTAAATATCTACCTTAGTACCTGTTTTACCCAGTTTAATTGTTTCTCTGTAATTAAGATCACAAGTAACTCTCAGGTAAACTTAGTTTTTACAAGCATTTGTCTATATTTGATACAGAACTCTAAATCACTGCATAATTTAAGCCCTCTCTTACCCATGATTATGCCTAAGAGGAAATGAGAGCCAACTATGATATTACACTGAATTTCAAGACAGCAAGCACAATATGCAAAAAGTTGTAAAATCAACAAAGTCCAGAGAACTTTGAAACAAACTATAAACAGCCTTTTCTGACAAAAGCAAAAACAAGAATTTAAAAAGTTTTGCATATTTATCAAGAATAAACTGAAATATTATATTGACACAAGTATTCAGAACCTTTACTTAGCACTTTTACAGTTTGGAGACGTCTTGGATGTGCTGTGATTTGGGGATTTTCAGTAAATGTTCTCTTCAAAACTTCTCCCATCGTTGGACAGCTATTTTCAGGTCTCTTCAGAGGTATTCAAACAGGTTCAAGTCTGGGCTCTGGCTGAGCCACTCAAGAAGATTCACAGTGTTGACCATAAGCCACTCTTGAGTTGTCTTTTCTTTCTACTTAGGGTCATTGGCCTGTTAGAAAATAAACCTTTGGCCCAGTCTGTAAATCATAGTGCTCTGGAGCACGTTTTCATTAAGGATATCTTGGTTTGTTTCTGTGCTTAGCTTTTTTTAAACCAGTCACTGTCTTCCGAAGAACAACCGCACAGCATGGAACTACCACCACCATGTTTCATCAATGGAATAATATTGTGCAGGTGATGAAAAGTGCTGTGATATTTAGAATTGAGGCCAACCAGTTTAGTCTTGGTTTAATAAGACAAGAAAACATTTTCTCAAAGTATAAAAGTCCTTAAGGTGTCCCTTTTGCAAACTCCAAGCAGGCTTTCATATACTCTCTGACCTCTCTGAAAGAATGCCCATATTGGTAAAGTGTTACACTGGTGTTTGTCCTTCTTGAAGTTTCTTCCATCTCCACACAGGTTTTCTAGAACTCAGCCAGAAGGTCCATTGGGTTCTTTGTCACGTCTCTTACCAAGGTCCTTCTTTCCTGATTGTTCGAATTGGCCAGGAGCCCACCTCCCAAACCCATTCAATTGAAGAGTTATGGAGGCCACTGTGCTATTGGGAACCTTCAGTGCTGTAGTTTTTTTTAAGCCTTCCTGTTATCTGTGTCTCAACACTATCCTGTCTCTTAACTGTGAAGGAAATTCCTTCCAGCCCGTGGCTTGGTTTTTGCTTTGATACCCATTGTTGGTTGTGGGATCTTTTATAGACCTGTGCCTTTCCTAATCATATGGCAATCGATGGAATTTAACACAGGTGGTTTACAGACAAAGTGTAGAAACGTGTTAACAATGATCAACAGAATGGGATGCACTTTTGCCAGATTTCAAATGTCATAGCAAAGAGTCTTGAGTACTTGTGCCAATGTGATATTTCAGTTTTTTTATTTTTAAGAAGTTTGCAAAAAATTGTAAAATCATATACAATACAATATATGGGTATTGAGTGTGTTTGAAGTAAAAAATAAATTTAAATGATTTTAGCATTAAACTGTAATGCAACACAATATGAAAAAGTGAAGGAAGCTGAATACTTTCTAAAGAATCTAACTGTATATCAGCATTTTCTGCCTTGCGTCCCTTTAAACAATTATAGTTCTGTAATTGTATTATTCAGTATATTAAAACAAGTGTGGTTTGATTATCTTGACACAAGACTAATGGGTGGGAAGCTCAACCTACAGAGAGAGGTTGTAACGACCGACCCCTTACCCAGCCGGCAGCTACACCTCCAAGACTTGTAGCCTGGATAATTTACTGAGTTTGAATCTAACTATCAAGCCGTACCTCTAACAAATTAAACTTTTCCCCACAATCGACGGTGTAAATATAAACACACAAAAGCAGGTATGTAAAATTAAGCTGATTAAAATGTATTAAATGAAACAACAAGACAAATGCAAAAATAGAAAGATAAAACATATATAAATATCCCTCCACCACAGCAACAACGAGACACCACCATATATAAATACAACAAAACCCTCCCTTGCCCCTGTAACATATAACAAGCAACGAACAACAACAATGAATGATCGTGAACTTGAGTCCGGTTATAAAAACTGTCCTGAATACGGTTGACTGAACTAGCGATAAATGAGTTGTTTGATTTTCCCGGCAATTGGAGCAATCTCACTGTGATTCCTCGGCATGTGGTGGATGACGATCCTACCCCGGGGTCTCTGCAGATGAGGGATGGAAGACAGCCCGGCAAAATGAAAAACAAACTGGTGCAAAGGCGCAATGTGAAAAAACAGCAAGTAAGTTGATCCGTGGTTGAAAAAAAATTGTCTCCTTTCTTCTCTCCTTCCTTTCTCTTCTCGGATTGCTTATATAGTCCTGTGACGGCTGTAATTGATTAATAGTGAACAGGTGCTTTCCAGGTTTGAGGTTGCGGTCTCCTTCCATCATACGTCCCCCTTTACGGGGACGGCATTCACTGATACACATAAACAGCAAACGGGACAATGGAAACGACGCACTCAGTACTAACATTTGACAACACTATAAACTATGTAGCCCTGCTACAAGGTAAGAAAATTAACCCAATATGTGGTTTTTGGCATTATTTCACGTAAATTACATACCAACAGTAAACGGCTATTACTTTGCTTATGTAATAAATGAGGTGCAAAGGGCTGAACAGTACCGAGTACAACACTTCATATTTTAAAAATAAATAATTTATATGATTAAAAACCTTTTACACAAATGTGAACTAAATAAAACATAAAAATATGGTGCTTTAGGGATTTTACTTAACAAAACTGGAATTTTCAGTACATAAGGATGTGAATGTGGGGCAAAGCTAGAAGTACCTAGGGATTCACATAAATGTCAAAATGGACTAGTCTGACTATACAGACTTCCTAAGGAGACTCCGGTCTTTTGCTGTATGTAGCATGCTGCAGGAAATGTTCCAACAGTCTATATCAGCCAATGTGTTGTTGTACACTTCAGTCTCTTGGGGAAGCAACTTGAGATCAAAAGATGCACAATGCCTAAACAAATGTTTTGGGAAAGCCTTTTCTATCCCAGGGATAAACCCGGACACACTGCACAAGCTGTTGGGGAAAATGAAGATGGTGGCAAAATTGGATGCTAGGCTTATTCCACCACGGTGTGCTAAGAAGGGCCTCTGCCTACTGTTACCAGGCAGTTCAATGCTTCTTCACGACATACTCGAAATTCATTTTGAAATTTCTGCAAAATATACATTGCCCTCCATAATATTTGGAACAAAGACACATTTTTTCTTAATTTACCCCTCTGCTCCACAGTTTATTCACATTTGAATTGTTTCCTTTGAAATTTTAAAGTGCACATTGCAGACTTTTAAGGATATTTGCATACATTTTGGTCACACCATGTAGAAATTACAACACTTTTTATACATCTCCCCCTCCCCATTTCAGGGCACCATATTGTTTGGAGTAACTAACATCACGGGAGATTGTAATTACTAAGGTGTGTTTCATTATAATACCCTTTGTAGTCTGTTGTTGCCATTGTTTATTTAACATGAGAACAACAGTTGTGCCAATTAAAGTGAATGAAGCCATTCTGAGTCTGAAAAGCATGAGTAAAACAATTTTTTTGTAATTTTAAACTGGAACAGAGGGGTAAATCAAGAAAAATGTGTCTTTATCCTAAACACCATTTGGGTGGGCACCGTATATTTATTTATGTATTTATTTATTTATGGATTGATTAATTGGCTGTATTTGTCCTGTGAGTCTGTTTTTTTTTGTTTCTGCTGCTATATGCATCTAAGTTTCCCCTTGAGATTTCAAACTTTATCTGATCTGATAACCAAGACATTTTGTAATGTGAATCCCTGGAATCAGTTTTATTTTGTAACCCAATCTGCCAGCTAGAATTGTGACAAGTCTAGATGTCATATCTTATAGCATTGCATAATTATAATGTTTGGCACAAGGTGTCACCCTTTTTGGAAACAATGTGCCTTTTTAGAGACATTTGGTCTCTTGCACCTAAATGATTTCTTAAAACAGGTATTGCAGCAGTGGTTACATATTTGTATTATTTTTTTGAAAAAAAAACAAAACATATTCAAACACACATAGAAACTGTTTACTTGTTGCTTTAGTGTGACTGTGTGTATAATTATGTACTCATTCAAACCTTTCAAAATTATTTTTCATGCTGCTAGACATGAAAAGCATTATATTTTGTACAACAGATTGAGGTTCTTGTGCCGCCGTTCACACATCTTCTCCTGCCTCCTGTTGCAGTTGCCCCACAGACGTTCATTGTGTTTAGATTTATTTATCTAATATTTTTCTTGTTTTTTTCCCCCCTCCCCTGGCATCCCAGTGCAGAGAGCAAGAGCACTTAAACCAGTATTTCTCTGCCACTTGTGCGCCATAAGTGATATTCACTTGGTAGTCATTATGCGCCACAAGTGATATTCACTTGGTAGTCAGTATATGGTAGCACATGGATGATATAATCCACGCTAGCCACTGCTACTGCCACTAAAGGGATCAACAAAGCTGTGTGAGATTTTTTTTTTTTTAATCCCATTTCTAATTGTGCTTGCTTCATAACCCTACCTAAACTCCAACCCCAAACACAAAAAAGGCACAACTTTAGTTTTATTTTCAGTGTGTAATCAAACTTGTTTCTAATTTTGGGGCTGGGTACTCGGGGGGGCTTGTGTGATTTAAAAATGGAATACATATTGCGCAGTGTAGTCAGTTCCTTTGGTGAGGAATTAAACTGCGACCAACCAACTAGCTAACACACACTTTCTTTTCCCTCCCCTTTCATGTGCTCTTGATACAGCAGCATGAGTGGTTTGATACAGTGACATTTGATCGGGTGGTCCTCACGTGAAACTTTGAGTGGCAACGTAACACTACTCACAAGTATGCAAAGAAACATTGCCTGTACTCTAATCTGAAACCAAAAGACAATTGCTCAATGGCCTAACATAGGGAGAACATGCAGCAGACAGAGCTCAGGTATGGTAATTAAACCTGTGATGAGCCTTCCACTGTATGTCTTGTAGGCGAGATCTTTAATAAAAGCGGTTTCACACAGTTTTCTGCTTGCCTCTGGGTATACAGGGCAGGTCAGATTGGGAAGCATGCACTGGTGCAGCACATTGCTGCACCCACCACACAATGAACAGCTCGGGGTCCTGGTTGGCAACCAACCGGGCAGACACGCAATCCAGTCCCACCCTCCAGAAATTACCATCTATCTGCTGCACCCATGTATTACGTGGGTGTCCCCTTAACCTGGTCCAGCTGCTCGGGTCCTCAACAATGAGGATCCTGTGAGCCGGATCACCCTCAGAGAATCACTCCACATGGCTGTAGTGCTGCAACTAATGCTCCCTTACAATGCAGGTAACGTTCTTCATTTAGGAGAAAGTCAAACCAGCAGTGCTCAAGGATTCTCTGAAGAGACACAGTAAACAAAGAGTCCAGCCTTCGTCTCAGGTCCCTGGATAATGTCCACGTCTCACAGGGCTGTAAAGTCTTGGACCTTTGTATTTTTGCAAAGATATCGGGAGCGCCACAAACCTCTTTCCAGTGACCTTATGACTTCCCATGCTCTTGCAATCTATCTACTTCACAGGGAGAGTCACCAGAGGCATGAATGTCATTGCGAGGTAAGTAAACCTCTCTGTGCAGTTGACACTCTCTCCATAAGCAGACACACTGCTGATGGCTGTGCCTAAGAGTTCATTATCTAGGACACGTGCAAGCATTGAACAGGGCAGGAGCAAGAACATAACCCTGTCATACCTCAGAATCAACTGAGAAAAATGCATATGTTCTGCCTCCACTCTACACAGCATTCACAGTACCAGTGTACAGGCTGGCCATGATGTCCAGCAACTTCAGGGGGAACATGCAAAGTCTCGGGATGTCCCACAGGGCAGCTTGATCAGCTGAGTCAAATGCTTTACAAATATCAACAAAAGTTGATTTCTAGCATCCATGTTTGCACTCAATGAGAACCCTCAGTGCCAGGATGCGGTCGATGGTAAACTATAGGTGTGAAACAAAACTGCTCCAGTTGCTGGTAGGTGAGCAATTGATCACAAATATTATTGAGGATGACCCTAGCAAGGACCTTAACCCATTCATCCTACTCAGTTCCCTGTCCATACTTGATTTTCTATCAAGCCTTCTACTGCGACTCCTCTCGATAATATCCAGAGTGCCCTGCGAGATGAAATTCCTTCTCCTTGGAATGCCGGCATTTCATTCTGTAGATGGTTTTGTATTACTTTACTCAAGATATTTTTTCCATGGCAATTTTGGATTTACGCTAAATATGAATGTGTAATTGCATATATCTAAAATTACCAAAGTTCTGCAGCTTTTAGTTCACATCATAGAATGATTCAAGAAACAGTGTGACACATGTTTAGATAATTCCACAGACCAAATATCTTCGTTTTAAAAGTTTTACTAAGATTTCAAAGCAAAACAGTTCTCACAAAAATTGAGAAGAAAATGATATTAAAGAAAACAAAAGTTCTGTTTAAGGCTTATACTGTATATCTTGTTTCATTTCTCTAAGTTTGGTCATAGTCGAACTTGAGGCACGTTAAACACAGTCAGAAAACTGCATGCAATCTCCTATTTGCAACATATCCCCATAGTCCATGCTAGAAGTAAGACTATTTCCTCATTGGCTTAATTAACACAATGTTCTTCAGGTATAGCTAAGAAAGTTCTGTCTCGTGTGGGGGGTGCACGGCTATACCATATTCTAGATAGCTACAAGTCACTGATATTGTAAAGAAATTAAGCAAATATATGAATATAACATTAAACATTAACTTTCTATTATTGTCTGTTATGGAACAGAAGTCTCTACATTCAAATTGAAACAATTATTTATTTTTTATAATATAAATATCAAAGTTCTTGAAATTCCCCCAAAAGTCTGAAATCCTTACCCCTCCAGTTCAGAAATTAATTTCAAGCCCTGAATAAGTTATGAATGATTTGTATTTTACATTTTCAATCTGTAGTTAGATTGTCAGTGTCTTGCTGAGCACTTTTCCTGGAATACACCCTCTGGTTTCTAAAAAACTTGTGTTTAAATACACAAGTACCCTTACAGAGTCCTCCTTTGGCATACGCTCAAGCATCATCAAAATGCACAAAAGAGAGTTAAACATGATCATTGGCCACCGTGAATCCGAAACAAAAAAAATAAAAAAAATGGAGCCCGTGTCTCCCAAGCAGTGTGGGGAAAATTACTTTTAAAAGTAACTTAGTTGCATTACTCATTACTTACTAAAAAGTAACTAAATATTTTGTATTGTTAATTTGTTATATATAAAATGTAATGCGCTAATAACAGTATGTTACTTTTATTTTAATTTTTCTCATTTTGTATGAAAAGCAGCACATTTCACTGACCAGCATTTATTATTAAACTTTAAGCACATACAGGAATGTTCATGAAACTGACCAGAAAAAGCCACATTTGTTAATATTCTTTTGTTTCAAAAATACGATTAGTTCATTTATTGTGAAGGTTGTGAGATTGAGTCCTGCAAAGAAATGATGTAGCTATACGCTTTCTTTTTTACTTTTAAAAAATTAATATTTTGTTAGGAAACTCTTCTTTTAAAAAATAATCAAAAAAAACATGTTACTTTTAATGCATTACTGCTTTTGGGAGTGTTTGCTGCTAAGCTTATCACTGTACATTTAGCTCATCAACATAAATTTAACAATTTCTGAAATACTGACATATATTATTTCATCCAAGAGAAGGGATAATAAGATCACCCAAGCAGTTGCCTCCAGAAATATATCGTGTGGACACTTCTACCTGTGGCTGCTGATGTGTGGGTGTGTAAAGCGAACACAGTTTCAGTGTAACAGAGGTGCAATGGACATGCACAGACAGTTAATTCTTTAACTGGTTAAGGGTTTACATGGATGAATACCTGGGTTACTTGTGGAGAAATCTAGGTGTGTTATCCTGATTTTTCTAATTGGAGTAAACATGGCATTTTAGAAGCCAGGTTTCTGTGAATAGTTGGGTTTCTAAAGAACATGTAAACACACTGATTGATTAATTTAGTGTCAAATAGGTTAAATGCAGACATTTTAATTATTTTCTAATAGTCTATATGAATGTTTTATTATTTACATTTTTTCTCTAATACATGTATGTTCCTTGGATTATTATTTTAATTTATGTGGGAAAAAGGCAATTCATTCTGTTTAAATCATGAAAAAAAACTTAAAATTGTGTTGTTTTAATATTGATTTCATGATAATGTTAAAGATATGGTACTGACATTAAAGATAAAATATTAACTCATTTGCATCTATGATATCCTAAAAAGAAAAACTTTTTTAAGGGTGCATCGATTCGCTACCAATGATAGTAATTACAGTCTGAAAATACTTGTATGTATCTTCTGTTAGAAAACAATAGTTACATTACTACAACAGGTAAATATCTTACATTGTGCCTAAGTATGGGACTTTTTAAATGTATGCTGGTGAAAATGAAGAGTTGAAATTGTCTATTTCCTGAAGTCTTTCTTGCCAGCATTATTGTCAGAATACAGTATGTATTTTTTTCCCCCTGAGTCCCACTACTGCTGCGAAAAAACAAAGAGCACCGTGCATTGTGATAAAGTTGTTCAAAATTGTGTCTATAAAATTGGAGTTTTATGTTTTTTTTGTTATTGTGTTTTGACTATTTTGACTGTCCTAAGTTTAGGATCTATTCACATTACACTAAGACATCCAGCTTTCTTACATATGTTGTTGGGAGTGCAATGTACAGTTGATCAAAATGTAAGGCTGAACAAGGCCTTAAATACCTTTTATTCTAAAGTATTGAACACGGTTTTGGATTTAAATATAGCCAGTTTATTACAATAATAGTGGATTAGGTGATCATTAAAGCTATATCTACAATTATGTAGTTATTGACCATGGAAGTCGAGTAATTATCTGCTAAACTACATTTTTTCTTCATTAGGAAGCATTCAGTAAAGAGGAAATAACAGAATGGATGAATGACATTAAAGAAGGTGAAGAAATTCTACTGTTGAACTCGTCTGATAAATCCATAATGAATGTGGAAGTATTCAATTTTGCAAGGTAAATAAACTAAATTGAACACAGCATTATTTTGTTCTATGAATACATAAAGAAAGGTAAATATTAGTTCAGCAACCTAATAATAAGCTTTTGACAAATATTGCAGGCTGAGTAACCTGAAATTCCAAAATCCAAAACTATTTGAGTGCCGACATGATGTCACCCATGTTCACTCTTAATCTTTTTTTTATTTTTATTTTATTTTTATTTTTTACTTTTTTTTTTTCTGCTGAGTGGATGTGAACAACATATGTGAAGATTCGGACTGATTTAGTAACCCCCTGCGAAGCATCAAGTGCCATGTAGGCACCATCACTCGAATGAGTATCTGGTTGGTGGCACAGAGGTTTGCCATGGTGGATTTTTTTTTTTTTTTTTTTGGAGGTGGATTTCTGGAGGGAGAATGTTGCTGGTCAGCCAGTGAACCTCCTTATATGAAGGTGTAATGGTATTTTGGCTGTCATCCTTCCTGAATTGACAACTTAAATGACATTACAGATCCGAAAATTTAATCAGCTGCTCTATAACACCTCTATACATTTACTTATTTGACTGATTACGTTATGCAAGATTACTTTCAATGTTTGAGATACATTTGGTTCTTTGCATTTTTTTTTGTTTTCCAATTGGAGCACACACAGGTGAAGTGACTTGCTTATAGGCATATACTGTAGTGTCAGTAGCATGATTTGAATCCTTAACCTCTGAGTTTGAAATCTAATGCCTTAACCATTATGTCACACTGCCTACCAATTTATCTTGTCATTTTCAATTTTCAAAATGTTACATACATTTTTATATGGTAGTAACAATGTAGCTATATATTACCTACATTTAAATCTGTAATTAAAATAAAATTGCATTCATTTAACACTAGAATCCCTAAAGGCTACAAAAAAACTTGTAATCCCGGGCCACCTTAAATTCTTTCGCACTTCTCCATCAGCGTCTTTTGTTTTGTAAATGTGTCGATCAGCACAAACAGCCTGCTATCCCATTAACCCGTCCGCCCCCTTTCCACCATTTACCCAAAGACAACAATTCCCCCATTCTCCCAGCTCAAACCAAGGCTCCTTATCTGCATGTGAGGTGCCTGGAGTTGTGTAGGGTAAATAATACAGTATATTGTTATTTGGTATACATGCATTTCATGTGTTTTCTGTGTCTACAAAGATCTGGGTAAGTGTAGGATGAAAGGAAATGTGAGGCAAGAAATAATGAACACATACCTAAAGCAGGAACCTTTTCCATGTTATACTAATAATGACATGAAGTGTATAATGTGTGAAGACTATAGTCCAAATGTCAAATAAACGTATGCTTTTATTCAAGAATATAACCAAAGTAAGAAAAAAAAATCATTCAATTTACATGTTGTTGTCGGTGAGTTACAAAGCCAAGCGAGGTAAGAACTGCTGCCTTTTAACCAAAAGGTTGCTGGTTCAAGACCCGGCATTTCGCGTTTTGAGTAGTGAGCTGCTATTATTATTATTATTAGTATAATATAATAAAAACATACATTTAATTTGAGTTTGTAACACCCGGTGTAAATTTTAGCTACTTGCAAAAGTTAATGCTTTTTTTTTATTATTCAGTTTTATTCTCTCTGTGACATTCACATGGTACAACAAACTTGCCTCTCCCTCTCGGAGTTGATGCTGTTTATCTCCATTCTTTTCACAAGAGCAGTGATGATGACCACAGTTAGTACTGTGGTTGATACCTGCTCAGAATTATTTGTTGTACCGACAATCAAAGATACGGTGTCCTGAGACCGCTATCAGACTGGACAAAGGCAGGACCATAACAGCAGACAGCCGCTTCACATATCTTCTTACAATATCATCATCTTTGTTAGCCTAACAGTAACCGAGTAGTCATTTTTAAATGCATGCTGTATGCATGCAGTATGCTCTTCCATGGAGATTTAATGAAAAAGGGTCATTAATTTTTTTTTTTTTTTGTTACTAGGGGGCTTCGCTCGCCAACCCCCGTATTTGGTTTTCCAGATACACACTTTTAAGATTTTTTTTTCTTTGAATTTTTGCTATTTCATTAGTTTCACTTTTATTTCAGAACTTCTGTAAAAACAATATTTGTAATCTTGCGAGTCCCAATATGCTGAATCTTTTTAACGAGGTCAGGATAGGTTTCTCTGTTTGGAATTTCAGCACAGACAAAACTATATCTACATCATCAGAAGTTAATAATTTTTTTTTTACAAAGTAAAAAAGTAAGTAGAGTTCTGCATTCGACTCCTGTCTGTAAAGTCGTGCTATTTTCCTCTCACAGTTCCAAAAGTACATGGGGTTACCAAGGTGATACCCCAGCTTTTGTCTAGGTTTTTGTACAAGGGCTAGACAGAAAGTTTTTGACTCCTGGGGAAAAATTAATTTATAATAAGCAGACTTTCTACTGTGCAAAAGTTTTGGGCAGGTGTGAAAAAATGCTGTAAACAAAGAGTACTTTCAAAAATGGAAGTGTTAATCATTTATTTTCATCAATCAACAGAATGCAGTGAATGAACAAAAGAGAAATCTAAATCAAATCAATATTTGATGTGACCACCCTTTGCCTTCAAAACAGCATCAATTCTTCTAGGTACACTTGCACACAGTTTTTGAAGGAATTCGGCTGGTAGGTTGTTCCAAACATCTTGGAGAACTAACCACAGATCTTCTGTGCATGTAGGTTTCTTCACATCCTTCTGTCTCTTCATGTAATCCCAGACACACTCGATGTTGAGATCAGGGATCTGTGGGGGCCATACCATCACTTCCAGGACTTCTTGTTCTTCTTTACGCTGAAGATAGTCTACAGCCTGGATTTAAAAGCTGAGACTGAAGTGGCACCTCTTATATTACCATTTCACAACTTCTGGACCCCTTAGCTAAAAGCTCAACCTCACACTGTTATTTTGATAGTCCTTGGAATCATAAGCAGGCTGGCATCTTGAGATCTTAATGTGTGCTCTGGTTTAGAAGTAATGATAAATTCAGATAACTAAGCTGGGCCTTGGCCATTTAAGGTGCTTTGTATGTTAAAAGAATGATTTTGAAATCTGCCCTAAACTTAATTGGAGCCAGTGTAAGCACTTAAGAACTCAAGATACGGTATGTGTACTTTCTTGTTCTTGTAACAATTTTTGCAGCAGTATTTTGAATTAACTGAAAGCTATATAAAGAACAATTGAAACTAAAGGCATGAATTTCTCATATTCTGCATATTTAGAAAACACCTTGAAAAAAAATGTTGGATAGATTTGTAATGTGTGCTTGAAAAAACATGGTATTGTCAAAGATATGCCAAGATTACAGGCTGATTCAGTGTAACTAATGGTGATTCCAGCTGCATTAAATAATAACATATTGTTGCAATCAGCATAATTCCCTCCAAATAATTAACATTTACTTCTCATCCATCTAATTAAGGACAATATCAGAGAAGCATCATTTGGCCTACAAGAAAGGTATAACTGGGGTGTCATCTGCATACAAGTGAATATTAACACTCTAATTTGTAATGACAGTTTCTAGTGGAAGCATGTAAAGTTCACAGTACTGAGCCATTTAGTATACCATATCTCACTTCTGTGTATAAAGAAGGAGTACTGTCAGCACATTTCTCTACATACTGGAATCAATTTGATAAATAAGAACTAAACCAGGCAATGACAGTGCCTATGAGCCTAATGTCATTTTTCAGCCTGTGTAGTAAATTAAAATCGTCATTGGTATCAAACACTGGGCTTAAATTTAATAACATAAATTACAGTGGAATTTCCTTTATCAGACAATATCAGAATCTTGTTTAAGCAGGCAGGAGAAAAGCTGTTCATGGTATCTTTTAAGTACTCCTCCGTAGAACACCTTAGAGCAGGAGTGTGCCTGGAGGGCCGCAGGTTTTCATTCTGACCCTTTTCCTAAACAGTGACCAGTTTTTACTGCTAATTAACTCCTTTTCCCTTCATTTTAATAGCCCTGTTTTTAAGAATTCCGTTCTTTGAATTGATTTGCTTCTTCATGAAATGGCAGCCAAACAAAAATGAGATGTGAAACAAGCCAACAGATGAGCAGCTAAACTGGGATTTCAAACTCCAAACAATCTATTAATGAGAAGCTGATTCTTGCTGTTAATTAGATAGATATACAGATAGATAGATAAATAGATAGATACTTTATTAATCCACAAGGGGAAATTCACAAAGCCGTTATTTAATTTTGTGGCCTGTTGCTGCTCTCATTCTGGCACAGCAGACATTTCCAAAACTGTTGATTTTCTGTTCGTCAAAATGTTTTGGTGACCTGAGAGATCAACCTTACCAAGACCATCACCTTTCTTTATTTTCAGATATTGTGTGATGGGCACAGGTGAGCTGGTCATGTGGCGGCTTCTTTTGTGTCTCATTATTGTTTGGCTGCTAATTAAAAAAAGAGACAACTAAGGGGTCTGAGTCAAGTTAATTAAAACTAAAGCAAAAGACGTTAATTAGCAGCAAAAACTGGTCACTAATGAAAAAGATGGTTAGAATGAAAACCTGCAGCCACTGCGGCCCTCCAGGCCTGGAGTTCGACACACGTGCCTTAGAGGCAGCCTTGTTCAGAAGCAGTCTGTTTACAGCATGGTCAGAATGATCAGAGAAACAAAGAATAGAGGTTCACTTTATAAACTATTGAATTTACATACAGTGTCAATCAACGCATTCGTTTTACTTTGGTTGGTTCGTTGGTTTATCTAAGGGAATAGTGTCAAACTTACTAAGCCAGGCTTCAGTGAGAAGACACAAATCAGATTTTATATACTGTACATATTTTATATACATACGCAGGTGCTTCTGTGGAAGTGGTGTGTGTCAGACCAGTCTGGTGTCCCGACTTCTCTATTTAAAATAATTAAATCACTGTTTTTTAATAGTGTAAATCTTGGTGCCATAGGGCCACTACAACAGGACTCAACATCTGAAAAAGATTTGGGAGTTTGTTAATTGTCTAAGCAATGTGAAGAAGTTATATTATAAAATGTTAGGTTCAGACTACTGTGTGTCACTGCATCTGGAGTATTGTGTGAAGTTCTGCTCTCTACACTACCAAAAGTCACAACAGCACTTGAAACTCTATTACAGGAAAGAGCTCAGATGCATTCCATAACAAAAAAGCATTTCCAGCTCTGACAGGCTCTAAAAGTTAAATCTCTTTAGTTTTGAATAGAGAAGGCAATGTGGGGATCTAATTCACACTATTGGTGTGAATTAACATGCTCCTGCAGAATTCTTTTAACTAAATAACAAATCACATCCATTAAAGCACAGGTGGAAACTAAATAGAAGTGCTTTAAGTCTGAAGCTAGCAAAGTGTTGCAGAATCCTGGAAAATCTTTAAAAAGTATGTGAATTCGATATTGAGATGATTTAGTGATTAGCTAACCAGATGAGTTTAAACTCGATATTAAAGTTAGCATCTTATATTGTTGAGAGTTAGAAGTAGCACTTTGGGGAATTCCTAAACATACTGCATAAATCTTCTGTTTTTCCAGAATCATTAGTTGGCATTAGAATTTTTTCTGTGGCTGTTACAGTAATAACTTTAAAAACTCAATTGTACTAAGGCAAAAAGAACACATGAAATTAAGCTAAAAAGTATATGATTAGGGGTTTGTATTGTGAGGTTGTTATGGATTTTTTTATTATTATATGGAAAGGCAGAAATGTACCTAAAGATTGGTGGACTGTGGTGTTAGTCCCCTTTTTTCTTTTTTTAATTGATGTGATGGATGATGTGATGTGTTGCATCCCTATTATTAGAGCAAAACAATTATGTCCTAGCCATACGACAGTGGGCAGCCTTTCATTTTTGCAGGAGTATTGGAGGAAGAATAGGTTTCTTGGGAGCTCATAGAGAATTCCCTAGAAGGAGTTAGAAATTATTGCTGGTGATTGCTGTTTCCTGGTCTGTTCAGCTAGATATGTTGCTATTGCGACTCTTACTAGCAGAATAGTGACTGAAACCAGTAATTTCTATACAGGTGCTCTTCATGACAACTGATATTTTTGTTATACTGTTTCTTTTTAAGCATGATACTGTTCAAGAAAGAGAGATTACATAATCCTGGATCTAAGAACGAATTACGCCTTGCCATAACTCAGTTTCAGATCCACGGATTAGTGAGTGCAACATGCCAGATTGCAGCAGGCACCACAATGCTGATACAAAATTACATGCATTCATGGTAAAATTTACCAGCCCTTATGAGCTGAGCACTTAATAGCCAATCAACCATGGTCTTCAGGTCTGAGAAAAAGAGAGCATCCACCTTCCTTCATGCACAGTGAGCAAGAGGTGTTGGTGGCAGTGCATGAAAACTTTCAAGTTATCCTCCAAAAGAGGAGTAAGAACAGAAGCAGCTGCTGTCAAGGAAAGGGTGATGTTGTGGATGCATAAAAAAGGTTGCTCAGTGGTCAGTCTTCACAATAATGCACTATGGAGTCTGGGAAGTTGTTTACAGTGCACATCAGGTCCCCGGCACAGCTGGGCTGCCAGTGAAAAGTTCACCGACAGAAATTGTTCAGGAATACATTGTCCTACTCATGTCTTTGGAAAAAAGAGTGTCTCTATGCCAAATTTGCAATATACTAAAATAAACTTAAGTTATGGTTCTGTGCACAGTAAACCCTCATTAACTAATATTGTATTGTTTAACGCAAGATATCTTCATGGTAAAACATTTGTGCTTTAAGAATTCATTATAGACCCCAATATTGATATGCTATGCTTAACAGAAACTTGTCAAAAACCAAACAAATTTACATCTCTTATGGAGGTGACACCATCCGGATACTTTTATTTCACAGAGGTTTGTAGCGCAAGACAAGGTGGAGGGGTTGTAGTAATTGTTCAGTCTGAGTTAAACATCAAAAGAATCCCAATTGAATGTCTGAACTTTTTCTGTCTTCCCATATTCCAACCACACTAGGTAGTCTTGTTGACTACTATAACTCTGCCCTTCATTCAGCATTTGATAAAACAGCTCTTTTAAAACATAAGGAGTTTTTCCTTTAAGCGTTCACTTCCTTGGTACAACTTAGATTTGTGGTCTGTGAAAGCTCCTGGCTGACGCCTTGAGAGAATGTCACGTAAGATTGACCTCACTATGCATGTCCGGGCTTTCTCGGACCATCAAAGGGCATACAGAAATGCACTAACTGTATCCAAGAACATACAGTATGGCAGAATAATAGACAGTGGCAAAGATAACCTGAGGTTTTTGTTTTCTGTATTTAACAATCTACTTCAGCCTGCATCTGGCCCAATTATCTCCTCCACTGAAGTCTGTGAAAAATTCCTCCACTTTTTCCATAATAAAATTAAAAATCTAAACAGTTGAACTAATATCAATTCATTACCCATTTATATCTTTTCCTGTGTTCCCATTCCATCCAGCCTCTTTTCTATGTTTACTACCAGTGTGATTGTTCGGTCTGCTCCACACTTCCCAGTTGCTTTTGTGAGCCATTCCAACCCCAAGATGAGCCGGGCAACTGAGGACACAAACATTCATCCAAAGGATAGGTGCAAAAGTGACAGTGATTTTATTAAAACAATCAATAATCAAGTAGTTTTTAAAAAGTGCAATGCATTAATTTAATCTTCCATAAATACATAATCCTTAAAATATCTTTTAAATAAATATTCCTTTATAACAAGGTTTTTATAATCTGGCAGGAACCATGTCCTTTAAAATTCATGCGCTCTGGTGCATCCCCCTAAAATCAGACGTTTTCTCTTCTTACCCTATTCGGATCTTGGAGGGAGGGGAGATGTTGACCAGTAGGTGCAGACACCCCTTTGGTCCTGGCTTGTACCCACTCCAGTGCCATGATGTTCCACGGGATGTCTCTGAGCCCACCTCCCTCCAACTCCCACTGCTTTTGCTTGGCCTTGAGGGGGGATACCTTTGGGACTATTTTTGGTTGCTCCTGCTCCCTAGCTGCTCAACAGCAGCAACCGTCAGACCCCTCTTGAGCACCGGCCACACTTTCCATTCCTGGGGCTCACATTCCTGTCTGCCTGCTTCCTCCCTGTCTTGCACTGGCTCTTTCAAGCTCCTGCCCTTCTGTCTATCCTTTAATCTCTCTCTCTCTCACTTTTGTTTTCTCTGTTGTTTTCCTGTCCCCCTCTCTGCCATGCAGGCTCCTTATATGAGATGTCGCTACTTGCGAGGCATGAATGAGGCACCTGACTGCTCGCTTTTATACATGTGTGTGATATGAGCCAGCACCCCAGTCATCTCTGGAACAAAGCGTGCTTGTACACACCTCTGCCCAATTCAAGCCACTTTTAAAATTGCTTCTGTAACCCCAATGTTAAAGTCTGGTCTTGTTGTTGACAGTCTTAACAATTTTCCACCCATTTCTCACTTACCTTTTCTGTCAGAAGTTCTTAAATGTGTTGTAGCCTCCCAACTTACCAATTCCTTTCCTTCTAATAAATTGATGGAACCCTTTCAGTTGGTTTCAGAAAACAGCACAGCAGTGAAACTACTCTGCTTCGGGTAACTAATGATTTTCTTATGGTAGCAGACTCCGGGAAAACCATCATATTCTGTTAGACCTCGGTGCAACATTTGACACTGACAAACATGACATTCTGTTGTACAGAATGGAGAACATTCAGGGTATCTCTGGCATTGCCCTCCAGTGGTTTAAGTCCTATATGACTGATAGACAAGAGTTTGTTAGTCTTGGCAACATGGGGTCTAGCTCAGCACCAGTCACACAAGGAGTTCCTCAAGGCTCTGTCCTCAGCTGTCTGCTTTTCCGTATCTATGTGTTTCCCATTAGCCATATTATTCATAGATTTGGACTGGGTTAAAATTTTTATGCAGGTGATACTCCACTCTGTTTCAGTGTTAAAAGTGAAACTTCATCAGAGCTTTCAACTTACAACTTACAGCTTACAACTTGCCTTAGTGAAATTAAAACCTGATGCAGCATAATTCTTTAAAATTAAATTGCAATAAAACTGAACTCCTGCAAATTGGCACTAAATCGAAACTTAAGAAAAAGAGCTCCTTGACGATCATCTGGATGATGATCACATCAGACCTTCTTCTAATACAAAGAATTTTGGTGTAATTTTTGATTCCTCCCTTTCTTTTTCCACCCATGTAAACCACATTAAGAAGCTTTCTTACTTTCAGCATCCATAACATATCCCAAGTTTGCTCATTCCTTTCCTTTTCTAATGCCGAGAAAGTTGTTCATGCTTTTATCACATCCCGCATCGATTATTGTAACTCCGTACTGAGATTTGCTGCTTCTTATCTTACATCACAGATCCAGTTGATTCAAAACTCTGCTGCAAGTGTTTTTACATGGACCAGCAACAGTGAGCACATAACATCCATCCTGCTTCGCCTTCACTGTCTCCTTTAGTCTTCTAGGATTGAATATAAATTATATATTAATAATAATATATATTAATAACCTAAAATGCTTTACATGGGTTTGCTTCTTACTACATCAGTAACCTTCTCCATGATTATGCCCCTTTTGGCCCATTAAGTTCCTCTGATTCTGGCAATTTTATTGTGCCCTACACTAATCTGCACTCTATGGGTGACAAGGTTTTCAGCTCAGTAGCACTCAGACTTTGGAGTGTTCTCCCTAACTTAATTAGAGCAACTCTCTCAATTGAAAATGGATCTTTTAAAAACAACTTAAAACTCCTCTGTTCAAGAAGGCATTTAACTTAACCTAACATTCTGCTGCTTTTTTCATTTTACCTCTCTATCCAGATGCTCAGGATAATTTGTGTGTGTTATATCACATGTTATGTTAATTGTTCAGGATTTCCTTCTAGTATTAAATTTACTATTTTACTCTGGTCTGTTGCCTTTTATTCCATTTATTTCATTGTTTATCCTGTATTTATCTGTATTTGCAATTCTATGTGGCTATTATTTAGATCCAGTGTTATGTATACCCTGCTGTTCTTTGTCTGTTCTTTCTATTAAACAGTTGACTTCACACATTAGCATAGTAAATGTAACAAGACAATGAAGTTTAAATGAAGTAATAATTAGGAATACAGTGATCCCTCGCTATATCGCGCTTCGCCTTTCGCGGCTTCACTCCATCGCGGATTTTATGTGTAAGCATATTTAAATATATATCGCGGATTTTTCGCTGCTTCGCAGGTTTCTGCGGACAATGGGTCTTTTAATTTCTGGTACATGCTTCCTCAGTTGGTTTGCCCAGTTGATTTCATACAAGGGACGCTATTGGCAGATGGCTGAGAAGCTACCCAACTTACTTTCTCTCTCTCTCTTGCGCTGACGTAGGGGGGTGTGAGCAGGGGGGCTGTTCACACACCTAGACGATAGGGACGTTGCTACTTTCTATGTGCAGCTGCTTCCTGAAGGACATGCTGCACGGTGCTTCGCATACTTAAAAACTCAAAGGGCACGTATTGATTTTTGACTTTATTTTTCTCTGGCTCTCTCTCTTTGTCTGCTCTTGACGGAGGGGGTGTGAGCTGCCGCCTTCAACAGCTTTGTGCTGGCAGTGCTTCGCATACTTAAAAGCTAAACAGCCCTATTGATTTTTTTTTTGACTGCTTGCTTTGTTCTCTCTCTCCTGATGTGCACTCCTTTGAAAAGGAAGATATGTTTGCATTCTTTTAATTGTGAGACGGAACTGTCATCTCTGTCTTGTCATGGAGCACAGTTTAAACTTTTGAAAAAGAGACAAATGTTTGTTTGCAGTGTTTGAATAACGTTCCTGTCTCTCTACAACCTCCTGTGTTTCTGCGCAAATCTGTGACCCAAGCATGACAATATAAAAATAACCATATAAACACATGGTTTCTACTTCGCGGATTTTCTTATTTCGCGGGTGGCTCTGGAACGCAACCCCCGCGATGGAGGAGGGATTACTGTATCACAATTCCTGAATTTTTGTATTCAATAAGTGAAATTTTATAATATTTGATACCTTTTGATACCTCGGCAAAAGCCATTCACTTATTGAAGTACCTCCATTTATTGAAGTGAACATTATTGTAACTATTTCTATCATACAATATAAAATACATAAATATTACTAACAATAACAACAGCTTTAAAATACTGGTAAATCCATCAAGTAGTTACTCAGCTATCACTTAAACTAGCATTGACATTCATAAATATCAAAATACATTGCAAGGATTGAATTTTAATATGTGGCATAGATGATGATTCCCACAGTGTAACAGGAAATGGGGCTTATAATCTTGTGGGGATTTCAGGAAAATGATTTATATCTTGACATGTGCACATCATAAAATTTTATTTTGGCATTTTCTGTCCAATAAATGAAAACTACAGCTTAAAATCCATACTAAGTATAAAAATTCAAACATTCCTGTATATGTACTAATTGAATTGGTGAATTACAAGGTAATGTCAGATGTTTCCATTTAAACTAACTCTTTAATGCTGTTTTTGAAACAACCTGCTTTTAAAGTCTGGTTTGTCGGTGAACCATTCAGTTAGGTTTGTAGACATTTGCTTTTGTAAGATTTATATATGCATAATTGGCTACTTTAAAAAAATTGACTAAAGAGTACTGTTTAATGGATTTGTCAAATTATTCAAATTACAGATGTCAGACTCATGATGCTTTAAATTTTCTTAATCTGCCCCTCTCTTTTATACATTTGTCCCAACTTTAAAGCTTCCGGTGTGATATCAAACATGTTTGTTTCACATTAAGCCTTTTTTTCAGAACTCCTGTTAAATTGCCTTTGTTTTGCTATTTTCAAGGTTTCTTGACTGAGTAATCAGACTTTATTTCTTATGCCTGTGTACAGATCAGGAATCTGAACATTACTTCAGCTATCGTTATCTATACTCTATATATAGATATATATATATATATATATATATATAGATATATAGATATAGATATATATATATATAGATATATATATATATAGATATATATATATATATATATATATATTTTAATAAATATGATTCCTACACTGATGTGCTAATTTTTTTTATGTAAACACAAAGTATTTCCAGATGTTATATCTGCTGTTTTGCTTTTGGAAATGTTGATGCAGTGCTGTATCATCAACAATGTGAGCCATTTTTATGTGGTTTTTAATCAATTTTTCACATCTATTATTGCCTTCCAAAATTATTTGTTGTCTCCCAGTCAGGCATGAGTAAGGTACAGTCTTTTTTGGTACTATTGTTACTGTAAAAAAGCTGCTACTGTTAAATTTTCAGATCTTTAGTACCGAAATATCGGTTCTTGTGACATCCCTAGTAATAACATTAACAAAGGTAATGTATTTATTGTGCATGTAAATAACATTCACTTGCTCTTTAATGTAGCAGATACCAGCAAGTCGCCTTCTTAACATCAAGACACCAGTAGTGGTTCAAACGTAATGGGTCTTCTCTACAATAAAATTTACCATAATCACTATACTGATACTATCCCTGAATATAGAATAACTCCCAATAACTTACTTTATATTTCCACATATTTCAAAAGAAACAGACTCGAAATACATCAGTGTCCTGGGGCCTCATTTATAAAACCATACTTGGATTTGAGTGTGAAAATGTGTGCAAACCAAAAAAAAAAAAAAAAAAGATTTATAAAACCTGGCATACAAACATTTCTATGCAATTTACAGTTGCAAATTACTATCACCTTGGAAATATGTGTACATGAGCGTGTCTTGAACGCTGCCCTAAAACCTCCATATATAAAGCTTGCAAACAACCTCATACATATGCAATCACGATACTGCAGAACTTCATTGGCTAGTAGAACAGCTTCTCCTTCCTGACACGTCAAGACCTCAGCACCTGCACTCAAGTGTATCTGCCTCTATTTTGCAACTTAGAGCACAGGATCATCTATGGCATTATACTGTCTCTCCTCTGTGGTGTAGGGGTCTGGGAAAGGTGTGAGCGGACTGCGGAGCTTCATTCATTCATTCATTGCAATATGAGAGCAGTAAAATGCTCCAGTTGTGTAACGAGAAACTGGTCACTGTTGTAAATTGCATTTTTATGTTGGCAAAAATGTTTAATTTTTTTTATGTATACAGTAATCCCTCACTTATCGCGGGAGATAGGTTCCAAGGCTGACCGCGATAACTGAATTTCGCGAAGTAGGGACACCATATTTATTTAATTATTTAATGTGTATTTGGACGTTTTTAAACCTCCCTGTATTGTTTACAACCCACCCTTTACTCTATTAATAACAGGGACAACTGCTAAGCAATATGAAATCAGTAGATAAGTTTACACTTACTGTATAGCGAAGTACACGTAGCAGCTTGTAGGAGGTCATGACGTTGTCAACCTTGTTGCAAAGATTCCTAAAGCAGATTCCATCCAGACTACTGCCTTATCACGTCCACTTGCAACTCGTTTTGCGCCATGGTTAAAGGACACTGCGGCCGTAGATCTTATATGCTTTTCCTCCTTTTTAAATACAAAGAATCGTGGACTCATTGATGCTGTGATGGTGTCCTGCAGTGGTGTAGCTGTTCCCTTCCTTCAACATATCCAAAACTTTTACCTTTTCTGCAATCATTTGCATCTTCTGTTGGCGCTTGGACACGGCCCCTGAAGCAGTAGCACGTTAATGCTGAATGAGTGAGATGAGACTTCCTGGTTAATGCAGCACTCCATCGCTGAGCCAATCAGCAGCACACAGGAACTTAACTGCGTGCTCTGATTGGGTAGCTTCTCCGCCATCCGCCAATAGCATCTCTTGTATGAAATCAACTGGGCAAACCAACTTAGGAAGCAAGTACCAGAAGTAAAAAGACCCATTGGCCGCAGAAACCCGCGAAGCAGCGAAAAATCTGTGTTATATATTTAGATATGCTTACATATAAAATGTGCGAAAAGTGAACCGCGAAGTAGCGAGAGATTACTGTATAGACCCACACCATACAAAAACTGGATATGGTTCCACACTGGTCGGTTAATGACTTCCAGCATGGCAGGCATTATGGAGCGTAAGCTTGTAAGAGATATTACAGACCCATCGGCCGGTATGCTGAGAAATGATAACAGGTTGTCTATATAATGGGCTGGTAACTCCAGTCCTGGAGAGCCATAATGGCTACAGGTTTGCATTCTATTTTCTTAACTCTTTTAGCGCTTTTTTTTTTTTTTGGTTCTTTTGTCCCAGGGCTGATTTTTCCAAAAACTCACTTTTTTAAAATTCACACAAACCAATGTTTTAACACATCAATCACTAAAAAAATTATTTATGACAATTGTCACAGTCTTGCATGTTGTATGAGCCTGCAGAGTATGATAACGCTCAAAGCAGCTAATTGCATGCATTTCCACATTGCACTGCTTACAGCATGTGTTGCACTGGTGCATGTTTTTCAGTTGTCTGTTGCTGCACACAGTGCAGTCCAGTTTTTTACCTTTTGTTCTCATATATTGTAGGAAAGTGGCGCTCAGTCACCCTGTCTGGCAAAACTCTTTGTGATGGCTGGCCTCGTGTTGCAAAAGGCACTGCAGCATACTCTGCCAGCAAGCCACTGACCGCCTTCTTACGGAAATCTGCCACGGTCATGGTATTATTTACCTGCTTGAACAATATATATCTATTTGTCAAAGCAACCTCACGCATACGATGGTACACAGTGTGGTACCACTTGGTAGACTTATGGCCATAAGCATATAACCCCAGCATCTGATCCAGTCGATCAGCTCTTGCCATTTTACATTTGTACTCCTCCACTGCAACTGGCTTGTTCTGCTTTCTACCTTCTGGTTTCCCTTTTGACAAATGATTTGACATCATGCTATGCCCCTGCCACCAAATTTTCTGCCCACATAAAAACAAGATTGTCACCTGCTTTCATTTTCAGTCTGTCTGGCTTCAATTGTGAAGGCATGTATCTCCTGTTCACCCTTACTGTGCCACACGCTGCAATTCTCCTGCTCTGTAACTCCATGAATAATTTGGTGATGTGTAGAAATTGTCTATTTACACTACATGACCCAGATTTTCATACCCTTGTAGTAGCTCCAGCACAACCTGACTTGTCAAGAGACAGTCCTGTCTATGAAAGGAGTATTTTCCTGTATATGTTATTACTTTCAGGCAGAAACCAGTGTTTGCTCCTGCCAACACGAAATCCTATATTCCATACTTTGTGGGTTTGTTTGGCATACACTGGTGGAAAAAAGCCACCCCTTGTATTTGATCATTTATTCTTCCACAGACAAATTTTGGGCAGGCTGATAAAATTGTTTCTATGTTGGTTCAACAATGTCAAGCAAGAGCTGAATTTTTTACATGGGTTTATTCCATGTCTTACCCCTTCTGGTTATCACAAAAATGAATTAAACCTTGCAGGAGCACATACCTCTCACGTGACATAACTTTTCCAAAGCCACCAGGGAACCAAACACATTTGGACCAGTGCTCCCTGAAGTTATATCACCAGTCCTGTCCTGTCTCTATTTGTAATGCCACAAAGCCTCTCATTTCGTCTACCTATTTATCTTGTCTGAAAGTAGCTGAAAGGCAGCCTCGGGAAAGAACAGCCTGAAGTAGTCCAGCGGCTAGTAATCCATATTGTCCAAAAGCAAGCCATGCCGTCTTGGGAAGTCTGGTTGGCTTCCATGGATCGATGTCTGGGTGTTCCTCCCAGGTGAACCCTGCCTTAGGTGTGTCAGCTGTGCGAACGCACTTAGTTTGCGGTAGTGTCGGCTGGGGTCCGATCAGCTGATGCCAGTTCTTCATTCTCCTGAACATTCTCGAAAAACCAGAGTCCGAAAAGTCAGTCTGACTCAGCGATAATGCTCAAAACATTCCGCTGAGTATTTTGCCTTCAGCATTCGCTTTGCTCCATTGAGAGATGTCAATGTCATTTTACCTTTGCATATGTTTCATAACTCATGCACATGCAGGGATTAGATGCAGACTCAACGTGTCAAACATTCCTCCAAGCACAGAGGGCCTATCTTTACCGTAACTGTGAGTTTTGTCGCCATTTACAAAAGTTGACATCTGCCCTCAACCCGTCCTGTCGACAAAAGTCAACATTCACCCTAAAAGAATTAATTTGTGACTAGTTTTTGCTACTAATTAAATTCATTTATTTGCATTTTTAGGACTCGGACCATTTAAATAAGGGCTGAGCATGTTGTTTCTGTTCCAACCCAATTGTTTCATGTGAAATCATTTATTGCTGATGGAGCACTTATTGCTCAAGTGACATTTTTCTGCTTCATTTTAGCTGTCTCGCTTGTTAAGATTTTGAACCCTTAACCTTCTTAGCATAAGAGCTGAGGTTTACTTGGGCTGTAAAAGTGCCAACAGCGTTAGTGCTGAGCATTACTCTGGCAACAGTATAGGCATGTCCAGCATCAGGTCCGAACATTACCCAGGCAATGGTGTAGACGCTTGTTCTCCTAGCCTCATAATGGCGTCTCATAAGAAACTCCTCTCATCAGCAGTGATGACTAAGTGAATCTGTCATCAGGCAATAAAACAAATGGTGAAACCGAAAGTGTTTTTGGAAATCACTATATGCAATGTGCTGTTCATATTATTATTACTATTATTTGCATCGTTGTACTTTTTACACTTCTGACTTTGTACTTTTAGTGTTTTGCAAGTTATACAGTATAAAGATGAGATTTAATAAAAATGTCATTTTTCAAGCCAAAAAATGAAATGCTTTTTACGTGTTTTTGAGAAAAAATATAATGCTAAAGAGGCTACTTATTCATTTTAATCTTAAACAGCTGTATTTATTATTTTAACTGCTCCTTATTAGTAATAAGATGCAAATGACTAAGGAACCAGCACTTTTACATCTAGCTTGTCTCTATTTACACTTGTGTGTATTCATCATTCACAATTTGGTTTAATTAAGTACTTGGAAGGAAACTGAAGAGAAAGTTAAGAAATGAAAATTACTCGTCTGTTTTAGGCTTCAAATCATTTGGATGATACATGTATGATTAGAAAGGAAAAAAAATCTATGATTTAAGAATGAACTGACATGGTAGAGTTAAAACACTAATAAACGATGAAATTAAATAAGATCTGTTATACTTTGCTAAAATTTGCACTGGGTGTGACGAAGATGGATAGGATTAGAAACAAGTACATTAGAGGGTCAGCTCAAGTTGGACGCTTGGGAGACAAGTCAGAGAGGTGAGATTGCGTTGGTTTGGACATGTGCAGAGGAGAGATGCTGAGTATATAATAGGAGAAGGATGTTAAGAATAGAGCTGCCAGGTAAGAGGAAAAAAGGAAGAGGAGGTTTATGGATTTGGTGAGAGGGGACATGCAGGTAATGGGTGTAACAGAACAAAATGCAGAGGACAGAAAGATATGAAAAAAGATGATCAGCTGTGGCAACCCCTAATGGGAGCAGCTGAAAGAAGAAGAGGAAGAATTTGGAAGGATGATTTGATATAATATATATATATATATATTTATCTATATCTATATATATATATATATATATATATATATATATATATATATATATATCTCTGTGGTGGGTTGGCACCCTGCCCAGGATTGGTTCCTGCCTTGTGCCCTGTGTTGGCTGGGATTGGCTCCAGCAGACCCCCGTGACCCTGTGTTCGGATTCAGCGGGTTGGAAAATGGATGGATATATATATACACACACACACACACACTAGGAGGCTTTGCCCCCTGCTCACTTCACAAGCCCACCCCGGGGGTACGCTTCATGCTCGCCACTTCGCGTCTCTGCCGCTCGCATTGTGGAGGGGGGTGGCTGAACGCACGCTTTGGACGGATCACCTGCTTGCTTACTGCTCCTCCTGCTGTGCTGCATGTTTTGGTTCTCGCGCTGCGCATTGATCTTTTCAAAGCCTGTACAGCAGCTGTTCTCGCTTCGCTCGCTTTCCCATCTCCCCCAACCCTTGGCACGCTAAGCGCCTGCCACTTCGCGTCTCTGCCGCTCACGTTGTGAAGGGGGATGGGGGAGGGGGGCTGAACGCATGCTAAGGAGATGCAGACAGATCAGCTGCTGGCTTTCTGCTGCTGCTGAGCTGCGTGTTATGCTTGTCACGCTGCGCATTGATCATTTAAAAGCCTGTACAGCAGCTGTCCTTTTGTCTCACTGCTTTGTCTTGCAGGAAGTTAATGTCTCTCGCGGGACGTCCGAGCTGATTATTACTTTACGTATTTTCTGAATTTGCACATAGATTATTATTATTCTCTTGTGCATCCTTTTTTGACTTCTTTTCTCTCCAACTCTTTTGTGTCCCTTTTTGACGCGCTGCTCTTTCTTCTTCGCTTAGTCATTCATGTGCCATCAAAAGTCACCGTTTCACAGGTCTTGCTCTCTAAGGTTATAATGTCTAGTCTTGCGTGATGTCAAAGTGTCTCCTTGAGATGATCATGTCTCGATCCAAAATATATGTGTATATATATATATATATATATATATATATATATATATATATATAAAATAATGTGGCAGACGGCTGGGAGTGGCACCCAGCCGGTACGCCCAGGAGGAGGGCTCATGCCTCCTCCAGACCACGAGAGGGCGACCGCCCTGGTTCCTTTAGGGGCCATGGGTGCAGGGCCTGGAAGCCCAACCCTGTAGGGGCCCGTGGTCTCCGCCAGGGGGCGCCCCTATGCCTGAAGGACCCGGAACCCCAACACTTCCGCTACACCAGGAAGTGCTGGGGGGAAGAAGATTGGGAGCACCCGGAGGGCTTCCGGGAATACAGCCGGCACTTCCGCCACACAGGGGAGTGTGTAGGGAGTGTTGGGGATCACCTGGAGCCCATCCGGGCACTTATAAAAGGGGCCACCTCCCTGCAAAGAAGGACTGGAGTCGGGTGAGGAGTGGACAAGGTTTGTGTGCTGGAGAGTGGAGGCAGCTGAAGAGCAGGCAGAGACTGAGAGAGGCCTGGACTTTGGAGGAGTTTGGTGCTTGAGGCACTGGGTTGTGCACTTTATTGGACTGTGATGATGTACAATAAATGTGTGGTGGACTTTAACATGGTGTCCGTCTGTCTGTGTCTGGGCAACCTATCACTATATATATATATATATATATATATATATATATATATATATATATAATATGTAATGGTTTAATCTGTTCCAGAAACAAAGATCTACCTAAATCCAGGTTTTTTTTGGAATGGAATTAGCTTGATTTCTGTGAATCCCAACTTACTTTTGCCAGATTTTACACTAATCCTCCTTTCTGGAAATGACCCTAGTTCTGTTGATTATTAACTTTTCTAAATTTGATGTTTATAGCCTATTGTTGAATTTTCAGTCCACTTTAGCAGAATGTGTGCATGTTATTGTTGTGTATTAGTGTTCCTTTTAGTCTGAGTATAGCTAATGCAAAATTGTAATTATGGATTTGTAAACATAAATAACCGATTGCAGTATCAATTAATTTTACTCATTTTTTTTAATGCAAACAGTCAAGATCCTGTTGAAGATGTAAAAGAAGATGATTCTTTACAGAAAAAAGAGGATCTGTTTTTGACGGTTGATCCAGATGAAGACTTAAAAGAAGAAGGCTCTTCACAGAAAGAAAATGATTTGTTTCTGACAGTTGATCTAGTTGAAGACTTAAAAGAACAGGGCTCTTCGCAGAGAAAAGATGATTTATTTCTGACAGTTGCTGCTGCAGAATCTTTTGAATCTGGTATTGACAAAAGTCCTGATATGTATGTTAATGAACATCCATCAGAGGCTTTAGAACACAATGATGTGTGTACCTCCTCACAGAAGAAAAATCCAGAATTATTCCTAGATGGAAAAAAGTATGTTAATGTGTGTAAAACTTCAGTGGCTGAAACAAGAAAGACTATTACTTATTCTCAGATCATCAGGGAAAGCCGAAGATTTAATATTGATTTGGTTTCCAAGGTAGGAAAGTGCTTATTTCTTATTAGTAATGACTTGCACTGCTTCATTTGTGTGTGTGTGTGTGTGTGTGTGTGTGTGTGTGTGTGTGTAATGTATATAAATTTTTCTGTCCTTCTCGAGTAAAAATTGAAAAGTATACTTTTTGAAACACCTATACATTTTTTTTGTGTAAACTTTAAGCAAATCATAAATGCTGTTGTGTAAGTAAGGAATGGTGTATAAGAAGCAAGGTTATTATAGTTTTGCCTTTTTATAGGCCTATTAGTTTTTATTTCTATATTTTTTCTGACCTTACTTGGAAATTCAGTTTAGTTTTAGTTTTCCTTCATCGTGTATTTTTAGTTTTAGTTTAGTTTTTATTTCACAAAGACATTTCTACGTTATTTTTATATATGTTAGTTTCAGTTTTAGTTTTAGTAATTATAGCATGGAGCGCCTATAAGGAGTTATTTTGTGTCACAATCAGACAGAACTATACACTTGACAGATTTGGATATGAGTTTAATGTTAGTGGAAGCTTACTACACTGCCTGGTTTACTATCTGGTTTTGTTTTTTGTCTGATAAAAACAAGCATAATCAAAACTAGATACTGAATATGAATAATTTTACACAATTGTATAATTTTTAAAATATTTTCTCATGAAAATCACAGGGGCTTAGGAAAAACAGGGCTCTTAGACTTGAATGAGTGTGCAGACCCCACCTAGCTGTATTGAGGGAAAGTAAGAATAACAAGCATGTAGTGTCATGGTTAGAGGTGGTGAGTCTTGAATAGCCCACCATAAGAACAGTGAACCCATAATGAGCAGGGCAAGAGCAGGTAATAGTAATACGGACTGGCACAAAACAACAGAGACAGCATCTGAGATTAAGAACAATATATACATTATCTAAACCTGTTTATCCAGAGCAGGATCACAGGAAACCTGGAGCCTACCCTAGCAGGTTTGGATGTAAGGCAGGAAAACACCCTGGTATGCAATATGTATGATATGGCTGACGTTAAGAACAAAAATAATATGGTATTTCAACTATCTATTTTGAGAGAGAGAGAGAGAGAAAAACATTGAAAAAAGGGAGACAAATATTTTAAAATATAATTCTGCAAATGGATTACTTTTACAATACCAGGTATTTTGAGTTGTGAATATGAACTAAAAAAGATAAATTAATAAATCTAGAATAAATACAAAAAACCATTAGAATGGTTAGTTTCACTTGTCAGACTCTCTACCTTTGTTTGTATTGCTTCGTTGTTAAACGATGTTTTTAAAGCAAAAGTGATTGGTCAGCAACAATATGCTGATCTTGTATGATGATCTTGTCAGTCTCTCGAGCAGTGCCTTTTTTTTTTTTTTTTTTTTTTTTTTTTTTCAAAAATTGGGAGTGGTCTCCCCTCGACTTTCTTGTATACTCAGATATGGGGATGGATATTTGAGGAGTAAACCGAAAGACAATGATTATATTGTTATATACATTAAGGAACCATCAACAACAAATCAAATTAATAATATATTGAACAATTATTATAAAAGTAATGTTGAATAAATCGGACTCTGCAGCTGCATAAATAAAAAAAAAAATCATATGTGTTTAGGTGAAGTACCACTTCCGGGTGATGGATTTGGCCCAAAAGTTAATACAGACCTATAATTATGGTTTAACAACCACATGCCAAATTTCATCCGTCTATCTAGTTGCGTTTTTGAGTTATCATGTTTACACACACACACAGACACATGCACCTGCGCACACACACACATTTCCAAAAAGAAGTATTTTTGGACTCTGTGAGGTCTATAACGTCAAGATTCATCAAAGTATTGCAGTCGAATTTTTTCATGATTACTATACTTTCTCTATACTTCGTATATGAGAAAGTAAAAACGATTTCTCCTGTGCGAAGTGGCAGGTGAATTGCTGTCAACAAAAAGCAGTAATCTGAGAAATAAACTGAAATGTTATTCACTCGTGATTTTTCTGTCCATACGATAAAGTTTTTGTTGAACAGCACATTCTGATTTCAGCCGTTGTACAGTGTCCATTTTAGGACATCCTCCTCCCTCTGACAAAAACAAACGCAAAGAAAGGCAGCACAAAAATCTCTTTTTGTTTCTCACGCTTTCCGCATTCGCACTCAGCTTGCTCTGTCTCTGCAAATGCTGTGTGAACAGCCGCCCTCCATCACCAGCCACCGTTCACTGGATGAAAATGTGTGGGGACGGCTCGTGGTGGTTGACTTTCTGTTTTAGAGTTAAAACTTACAAGGGTTAAAGACTAACAGCAAGAATATTCATTCAAAAACGAAAACTAAAAATATTTTAGTAAATTATTATTTTATTTCAGTTAGTCTTTCCAGCTACTTGAACAGTTTCGTTTAGTTTTAGTTTTTCATTTTGGTTTTGTTAATTATTTTATTTCAGTTTACGAAAATGTTTTTTTAATAATAGTTTCAGTTTTGATTTTAGTTTTCGTTAACTATAATAACCTTGATAAGAAGACATTTAAGACGGTGGCATTCTTGGCTGTGTAGCTGTAGGTACATGTACATTTTTTCTTTAAATTGAAAACTTAATTTCAGCCCAGTATATTTGTTTTATGTTTCAGTTTTAGACTGTTCGCAGAAATAATAATAAGTACAAGTTAGTGATGCATCAGTTCATATTATTTATGGTCAGTTCCATTTATTGCACTTTATGATAAAAATCAACAAAAAACTTATATAACTGACTGTGCTATTTAAATACGTTTTAAAAAGACTCGATTATTAAGGCCATAGCAAATCTAAATATGTTATTCAATGAATCTGGCGTACTGTGAAGCAGTGGTAGTGCTGCTGCCTCATAGTAAGAAGTCTGGCGGGTTGGAGTATGCACGTGGGTCTGTGTGGGTTTGCTCTGGTGTCCTCCCACAGTCCAAAGACTTGCAGGTTAGCCAAATTGGAAATACGTAATGGTTTTCTGATATTCCATTTTAGAGGTTGGATAAACAAATGCTGTATTCTGCCCTGCTCAAAGCAAGTCACCCATCCTTAAAAGAGAAGTACTCTATAAATTTCTATTACAGGTTAGTTCACGGTTTCAAATTAGCTTGAGAGGGGTTATTTCAAATTGTTTCCATGCCCAAAAGACACAACAAGTCAGTGGTGTTAGTACTATAGTAACTGAGGCGGTACTATGTATGGATGTGGCTCATGCCTGGTTGTACAAACAGCGGCATGTCATTCTGAACAAATATCCATCACACGTCACTCACAACCCTGTTACAAAATATTTTAAAAGCAAAAATGTGATATCTACCTATTTGCTTAAACAAATGAATAACAGAAAACACTCAACTTTCAAATCAGCAAATTTGTTCTCTAATGTTTTGCTATTCATACATTTTTTAAATTGTTAAAATAAGAAAGTGCTTATTTTGGCAGACTTGAAAAATGTAGAGAAACAAATTTGAAAACACGTTTTCTGTCATTTAAATAATGTGTTTTTTGTTCCTTGGTAGTGACTGACTTGTAAGCTGGTTCAGACATGTTAGAGCTGACCTCTTTGAATTTTGTGCTGAATTGGAGCCTTCATTACAGGGACCATCATGCAGAAATCATGTGATTCCCCATTCCATTACAGATTTTAGACAACTGGGGTTAGAAAATAGATGGATGGATGGATGGACATCAGAATGTGACTGACGTGCCACAGAAATTCGCAGTTAAACAAGATTTTCTGTTCACTTCCTACTGGCTGGAGTTGCTAAAATTCCAGCACCAAAAATGTCTTACAGATGTTCAAAACTGTCTAACAAGCCAATTACTATGCCAATGTCTCGTTTTATAAATAATTACTTTTGTGTAAGAAATGACTGACACACATTTTTGAGCATAAGCCGATTTTGTACATGCGGACTTTGCCAGTTCATGGGCAAACTTTGGTTTTGTTTTGACATTTTTTCTGGAGAACAAATGTTTGCCCCTGGCACACCTGCAATGTAGATCAAATTTGTGAAGCCTCTTTCTATTGTGAGACTTATGCACACAAGAGTTACATGTAGGTCTTATGATGAAATTCTGGGGGTCTAAGAGATTTCTTTTAGCATCTTGTGTTCTGCTGTCAAGTTAAACTTGCTGGGGTGGTCTGGCCTTTGCAAGTTGGCAGTTGTTTGAAATCTTATCCACTTGTAAATTATCTTCTGAAAAGTAGAATGGTTGTTTTCCAGTTGACTTTTTCAGACATTTTGAACAGACAAACAGTACCTACAGATACATTTTGATATGCTTGAATAAAACACAGGTAAAATTGTCCTTTTCAATCTTTTATTCGAGGAAAGGATCAATAGATGTAATGTACATCTTGGGGGAATAAGCAGGTACAACCTTGGCTTCAGAAGCTGATATCTCCCTCTTTAGCAGGAAATGACTTCTTGTAGACATTTTGCATAGCTGCCTACAAGTCTCTGACGTTGCCTCAGTGAAACATTTGAGCATTTCCTCATGCAAAATTCCTTCAGCTGACAAGATGTTAGTGGGTTTCTTGCATGTCCTGCCACTTTAAATCAACCCCCCAACATTTCAGTTACATTCAGATCAGGGCTTTAGTCAGGTCAGACCATAACCCTCCATTCCTTGGTTGATTTGCTAGTGTACTTCCAGTCATTATGTTGAAAGGTCCATTTCTTGCTCAGCTTCTACTTTCAGACAGCTGGCCTCAATTCTCTTTTCTTACAATTTGATATGATGCAAAATTAATAGTTGACTTAGTGATTGCAAAGCAGCGCCAAACTATAACATTTCCACCACCATACTTCTCAGCTGATATGAGGTTATTTTCTTGAAATGCTGTCACCGGTTTGTGCCTAAATGTCCACTGTTATTGTAGCCAAACAACTTAGTGATTCATCTGTTCAGAGCACGTTGTTCCAGAAATTAGCCTGTATGTTCTATGACAAACTGCAGTCTTGTTCTAATGTTCTTTTTGGACAGCAAAGGTTTTATTTCTTTTTTTTTTCTTCTTGGCATACCAATTTGACCAGCAGTTCAAATATTGAACCTCTCTGTGATTCCAGATGCCTGCACTTTGGTACCAACTTCTGCAAGAGTTACCTGCACTGTTCCAATTTTGAAGTTCTTGCGTCTTCTTTTAGTATCAAGCAGTCAGACTTTGATCTGAATTTGCTGGGTTGGCCAGTCTTGGGCAAATTAACAGTAATTTCAAATCCATACCACTTATAGATGATTTTCCCTGTAGTGGAATGATTGATTTCAGATATTGAAATATTGATTTTTTGAAACACTTGCCAGACTCCTAGATACCTGCAACCTTCATTTTGATGACCTTGAAGAAAGAAAGCACTTTTGATCTTGGCATGATGACAACACACACATCAATAACAGAAAGCACCAGATCCAAGCTATCTATGGATTAAATAAGGCAGGTTCCACTTGCATACCTCTCTTAAAAGGTTCTATTTCTTAGCACCTAATCTGGAACACTTGATTTTATGTGTTTGAAGTGATGATAAAAGTAGGGTTTTTTTCCACTTGACAAATCTGCATTTTTGTTCATTTAAATTTTATGTGTCATTTATTCAAGTCTATCACCTTTTTCTGTAGGAGATGTTTGCATGAAGATGTAATGTTTGCCTGTTCAGATGTGTTGAAAAAGTCAGCAGTTTCCATGGGGTGTATTTACTTTTCCATATAATTGCATAACCTCCTTTTTGAAGGCCTTTGTGGTCTCTTGTGATCTAGACATAGTGAAAAAACACACAACACAGAGCAAACCAAGCTAAATATCTGAGGTTTGAATAAGGCAGGATCCTACAAAGTCCTCTCTTGTAGTGTTTGGCATAGTGTGGTCAATGGCGGCGTGCACACACGCAATGGCTTTGTGCTCCCCGAATAGGTGCTCTTGAACACTTGTTGTAATCATTTGCACCTGATCTAGTGCATGTGATTCTGTTTTTAGCTATTTGGGGTAGTGATAAATGTATTTAACCTAGTGCATGTGATTCTGTTTTTAGCTATTTGGGGTAGTGATAAATGTATTTAACTTTTGTCACATGCAGAATTTGCATTTATGTTTCATATTAGACAGTGGACTAAAAATGTAAATGTGACATGGCATTTATTATATTACCTTTTTTCTATGTATATTTTTAAATGAAGATCAAATCTGATGGTTGAAGATCAAATCTAGATAGTTTCAGAAATAAAGATCATAACTCTTCTATGTCTCAATCTGTAGCGCACAGGCACAAACACACTTTAGCATTTACTCTTAACATTTACTTTGTCTGTATTGTTAAAGCTGTAATGCAGTCTTGTGCACATTGTAGCCACCCTAGTTAGACATAATTAATTACTCTGTTAAAAGTCACTCTTTCATATTCATTTCCTTTACACAAACACTAGCACTTCTGTTTAAACGAACTCTTACAGTGTAGCAATTTGCTACAGTACCCTTCTCTGACTTTTATTCCACCCTGTATTTAAAGATTTCCCCCCTAATCTCTGGATCCTTTTTGTTTTTGAGTGACTGTTTTATGTTTGACACTTTTGTCAAAGTTACATATTTCAAACACATGGTTTGTTTGAATTGAAGTGTATATCAAGTTACAGTGGCAAAAAATACTGCTGTTTCTACTAAATACTGACTCTAAGGGGGTAACTACCAGTTCTATCAAATTATTTTATATTGTAACTTAGCTGATCTACTCAGCTTTGCTCAGAAAAGTGATAAAATGTGACTTACATGCAGAAAGTGCATAATAAACAGATGACACTTATGATCTCCTTTATGTAGCAGATTGACGTATTTTTAGCAGTATATAGCATCTGGTGCTTCTGAGCTTATTAACTTATTAAGTTCTTTTTTTTTTTTTCTTTTTAAAGAGCTCAAGATTGCAAAATTTTACTATGAATTAAGTTTTAGTTCAGTTTGGTTTGTAATACTTCAGTAATAATATTGAAATGTTATACAAAGTGTATAATATACCATAGTCATAATGTACAACTCAACAGCTGAGAAACAATTGAGGGTCTAGTGGCACACATCCTCCTCCTCCTCCCTGAGAAGTGCTTCTGGTGGATTCCCATGAAGTGTCACCTCCCTTTCATTACAGCCATCTCAAAACACTTTTGTTATTCCAGGTCAAGCATGGATCTCATTACAAATGGATCATTTGTTTGATTATTTTTTGCAGTAGAGAAAAACTGAATAGGACCATTTTTGTTTGTTGTAAACATTCATAAAATGGGAAACATTTGTGATGCAATCAACAGTGAGAGATATTGACTGGCAAAAGTAAAAATCGTGTTCTTTTTCAGCATGCATAAATATTTAAAAATCCTCAATAAATTACAGATTAATTAGTGAATACATAAAAAAAACTGAAAACTTAAACAATTAATTGAACCATTTAAAAGAAAACATGCTTCATTTAAATTTGTGGTACTTAGTGTTTTAAATTGAGAACAAATTTGCTGAAGTCAAAGATACAGCAGATCATCAACGTTGAACAGGTACTTGTTAGGTTAATTCTGGGTTATAATTACCACATCTATTTTACTGAAGATATTGTGTGAAAATGCTAAAACTGAAATCCATTGTTGCAAGATTTGTGTTGCAAAGCGCTAGATTTTAATCATGATCCATTAAAACCCCTCCACCATAACAATAATGTAGGCAAAGTGAAGTAGAGATGCAGCAGAAGTGGCACATGTCAAAGGCCACTTGGAATTAACAAATTACAGTGGCCAGAGTTGGTGCCCTGAAGTCAAAGTAAATGTAAAATCTGATCCTGCTTAGTCATGCCTTCAGTATTGTGTCTCTGCGGAGAATCCTTGGGTACTGCTGGTTTGAGTCCTGAATGAGGCACATTAACTGCAATGTGAGGGACCGTCAGTTACGGCACTACGGCCATGTGGCGCAATTCCCTGAGTGTGATCCTGCTCACAGGATCCTTGTTGTTGAGGACCCAAGTGGCTGGACCAGGTGTAATACTTAGCTGCAGTAGATAGAGAGTCATTTCCGGAGGGTGGGACTGGACCACGTGTCTGCCTTGGGGGTTTGCCAACCAGGATCCAGAGCTGTTTTGTTGTGTGGTGGGTTCAGCAACATGTTGTTCTAGTGCACGTTTCTTGATCTGATCTGCACAGTGAGCAGCAAAGGCTGATCTTGAGAGGGAGCAAATTTAATGAAGTTCTAAGCAGGCAGTGCGCTGTAGTGGTTAAGGCTTTGGACTTCAAACCCAAAGGTTGTGGGTTCAAGTCCTGCTACTGACACTGAGTGACCATGAGCAAGTCACTTGACCTACCTGTGTTCAAATTGGAAAACCAAAAGAAATGTAACCAATTTTACCATAAATGTTGTAAGTTGCTTTGGATAAAGGCGTCAGCCAAATAAGTAAACGTAATAGCTGCAGGTTCCAGCCCTTTTAATGAATTTGAAGCTATTTCTTGCTAATAGTAGAACTTATTCAATTTTATGTCATGTTAATGCCTTCATTCTGCTATGTCAAAACATTCCTGTGTATTGTAGATATCATTTTTCCAAGGATATCAGTCAAGTGATTTGTGAACTGGAACAGAGTAGTATCAGCCCTTCAGCTAATTAGGACAGCCACGGTTGTTTGGTCGCAGCTTTTATGTGTTGATTGTTTTTGTCTGTTGACTTTACTTTTTCTGACAAAATGAGGATTAGTTACACATGAGATCATATTCTGTCTATTGATATCAGAGTTCATTCAGCTTCAGCCAATCAAGAACACTTACGTACGGATTCATTACTCATGGTTCCTGTGACTGCAAAATTAGAAGCCCGGTCAGAAACCCACACCTGCTTCAGGAACCACAGATTTTGAGCACCTCTTCTCGGTATGGTTTTACCTAATGTCACATCACTGAGGAACAGAACTGACTAACTTCATCTCCTTCTCATAATAAATAAGGATTATTTCTTCAGATTAGTGTATTGCATTTTGGAAACATGAGTTAACAGACTCTTCAGTAGAACTGTTGGAGTTCCTGCATTACAAAGCTCTTTGTAACAACTCAGAAAACAGTGGGGTCTGTTTTTGTATTAATAAAGATTGATGCAATGGCATTTCCATATTATCGAGGCACTGCTCTGCCAATCTGTAAGTATTCACTATTAATTGCAAGTCATTCTATTCACCTAGAAAATTTTCTTCAATAATTCTTGTCGAAGTTTACATCATGCCTTAAGTGAACTTGAATGAAGTGCAGCAGATATTGCCAGATTGCATCACTAGTTTGGAGAACAGTCACACATAACCCACGATTATAGTGATTGGTGACTTTAATCATGCAAACCTAACCGTTGAATTTCCCAGTTGCCAAAACCGCACATTAAATGCCCACAAGGTTTGGGAAGACTTTGGATTAACTACTACTACACTATAGAGGACACATACTGAGCTTTACCTTGCACTCTGCTGGGTAATTATTACCATATTATGCTACAGTTGCTACTCGTTTATAAACAAAACCTAAAATCAGCTAAACCAGTAAGAAAATCTATATGATCATGGACTGTTGAGTCCCAAGATTGCTTGGATTGAACTGATTGTGATTTGCAGTTTTGCTTGTAAAAATATTTATGAACTGACTGACCCTGTTACATCTTATATTAGCTTCTGTGAAGTTGTTTGAATGCTTAGCAAAACTATTGTAATTTACAACAATGGAAAGCTGTGGTTTCCCAATGAATTAAGGGTTCTTATAAACTGCCCATAAAACTGCTGATAAGGATGTTTACAAACAGGCCAGAAATCAGCTAAACAGTGCAGTCAGATGTGCTAAATATAACAACAGAAGTAAACAAGAACTTCAATTTTCAGCAAACAGCTCCTCTTTGTAGAGAAGCCTTCAGTCTGTTACTAACTATAAAGAGACATCTCTCAGTGCTTACTCAAATTCATTCCTCCCTGAAAAACGTAATAGGTTTTACTGCAGTTTTGAACAACAAGGTGCTGAGTATCAACAATTTCTCTGCTCCTCCAGTTCCGAAATGGTTTTGGCACCAGTCACTTCCTTGGAAAAGCCTCACTAGTCTTCTTTCTTTTCTATCAAATAATACAATATCTGGAAGTTATTTGTAAGACAGAACTGCAAAAAGTCTGCCCGTCCAGATTCAGTCTCACCTACATCAATCAAACACTTTCAAAGTCAGTTCACTTCTCTTTACACAGACTTCTTTAACCAGTTTCTTGCAATGTGTACTGTTCCAAATTGATGTAAATCTTCTGTTATTGTTCCAGTTCCCAGTACTAGGATGTTGTACTGTGTTAGCCATTATGGATGTAATGAGAAGTCAAGCAAAATGAAACATTTTATTGGCTAAATTAAAAGATTAAATTATGCAAGCTTTCAGGGAAACTCGGGCCCCTTCTTCAGGCAAAATGTAATACAGAGGAAATTCCTTGCATTTATATAGACACTGGGACAGGTACAGCATTGGAAGACCTTAGATGTAAAAAATTAATAGCTCTCTCCAGGCTAAGATTGTTTTAGGAGATGGACGTCTGAAGCAGAGCTCCGCTTGCAGCGGCTTTAATTTCCCACGTATTTCACATTGTTTAGAGGTATCCTGTATTTAACCCGACCAAGGAACTTTCACTACAATATACAAGCATGAGTAACAAGAAGAAAAGTCAGAAAGAACCGGAAAAGAAACTTAAAGCTGCTTCAAAGTCTGGACAGACATCCAGCCCGAGTGTAAAGTATGGCCTCTCGGAAACTGACTTAGAACAGGCAGACGAAGGCGCAGATCTCCTGAGACCCCGCTCCATTGTTTCGTCTCCAGTCGAGAGTGAAAACGGGAGCGAAGGTTCAAGTGATACAGGTGATACATGTCGCGCTGGATCGCCGATTTCTGAAGTTCATTCGAGAATAGAAAAGGCCCTGCGGGATGTGCTTTCATCTACTCATCGTGAGCCTGCAGCACCTGCCGTAACAGGAGCTGCACTTCCACTCGCAGAGCATGAAATCCGAAGCGAACTGTCCGAACTGAAAGAGATAATTGCTACACTGGCTACGGCCATAAATGAGCTTAAGAAGGAAAACAAAAATGATCGTATGAAGTCTAACATTGAGCTTAAGAAGGATAACAAAGACCGGGAAATGCGTCTATTTAAACGTTTTGACGTGAACTTTAAAGGCATGTTTGAGAAATTAGAGAAATTAGAAGAACACATTGAAGAAAATAGATTCAAACTGAAAATGCTTACCGACCAGATTAAAGACGTTACAAATCAGCTGGATGACGTTAAGCAGGCATTCACGGCTCGAGTTGAAACAGCAGAACAACTGGCGTCTAACGCCGATGAAAAAACCACAGCTGCGAATTCCGAATGCAAAAAACTCGGAGACAGACTTGCAGCCCTGGAAGATGGGCACAGAAGAAATAATATAAGAATTGAGGGTATACCTGAGAAACGAGAAAGCTGAAGCCCAATAAAATTTGCCGTAGAATTACTGTCTAAAATAATTGGAGATGATTTTAAACTCGACAGTGAGATAGCAGCTGCTTATCGCACATACAGTTCTAGTACCTCTAAACCCAGGTCTTTTATTGTCCGCTTCGAGCGACTATGATGTAAGCTTGATGTGATGGCACTTCTCAGACACAAGCAAGAAATTATATTTGAAAATAATGTTATTCGTATTTTCCCTGACTTCTCACCATCAACAGCTGCAAAACGTGCAGCCTACTCTGACATTAAAAAGTTGCTACGGGAAGCCGATATCAAATACAGCCTCTTGTATCCCGCCAAACTGAAAGTGGAAGTTCAAGATCAATATAATATTTTTTCAAGCAAAGAAGAAGCCAAAAAGGAATTAAAAAAGCTGTTTCCGACACTCTTGAAAGTTAATAAGGAGCCGTATTCTATCAAGGCATGGGAAGGACCTGTCATCTGCTCTCTGGATCCATATTTAAAGAGACTGGTATTCTAATTATACCTCCTTTTCTTTATCTGGACATTATATGTTTATGTCTTAATCAGAGTTATAGACGTGAGTGTGGAAGTAATTAAAGTAGGATTTGTTTTTTTTATTACCTTAAAGTAGACTATTTAACATCATACACTTGGTTTATTGCTATTTATACTGTTACATTATACTATTACAATAGGAATTACCATGTTTATCGTAGACTACTTTTTAAAATCATTCCCAGGGTTCATTATTTTTTTATCTTAATATTTTAATTTTAAAAATTGCTGAAGATTATTTTAAGCTTAGATTGTTAATGATTATATTTTCGGCAGATAGTATTAAGAATTCAGCTGCAATAGATATCTCTTTGTTTTAATTCTCTAAGGCCGCTGCGGGGTGGTGTTTGTTTTGTTTTGGACGTGCTCTGTCTCTTCGTATGTCAGAGGACCGGGACATCGTGAAGTGGGATCAAGCCTCATGTGGGGAGGCAAAATGGGGGGGGGGGGTGTGGGGATAAAGGGGGTAGAGAAGGAGAGCAGGCTATATCTAATCTATTCTTCTAATCCCTATAACTATAAATATCAATGCAACAATAGGCTAAAATGCAATAACTCATGGGGAAATTTTAAACTAAGATTGAAACTGCCTCATTACCAGTTAAGACTATAAAAATGACATTAAAAACTCAGAATCAATGTCTTCATGATGGGACAGTTAACTTTGTGAGCTGGAATGTTAAAGGCCTGAATCACGAATTAAAGAGAAAGTATGCTCTCACCTAACAGGCTTAAACGCTAAAATAGTATTTTTACAGGAGACCCACTTACTAAGTAAGGATCAGTTCAGACTACAAAAAGACTGGACTGGCCAAATGTTCCATTCTAGCTTTATAAAGAAAACTAGAGGGGTGGGAATTCTCATACACAGAACAGTTCCATTTGTAGCATCAGATGTAGTATTGGACCCCGAAGGGAGATATGTGATGGTCATGGGCAATTTATTTAACTGTAAAGTGATTTTGATAAATGTTTATGCACCCAATGCTGATGATAAGGAATTCATGCAAAACCTATTTGCATCCATTCCCAATGTGAACACTCATAAAATTATAATGTCTGGGGACTTTAATTGTGTTTTAAATCCACTCTTAGATAGGACTCCTGTGTCAGGGGGGACGATATCTAATACTGCAAAGACAATTACACAGTTTTTAAATGATCAAAACTTATCAGACCCCTGGAGGTTTCTTAACCCATATTCGTTCTACTCACCAGTGCATTATAGCTACTCAAGAATTGATTATTTTTTGTATAGATAATAATTTCTTGTCTACAATTAAATCATGCAAATACGACACAATTGTTATCTCCGACCATGCACCTCTAGTCTTGGAGCTAAAATCAATAAGCCCCTCACACTCACCTCGCAGATGGCGCCTTAACCCTCTTCTACTGGCAGACAAGAACTGCACAGAATTTATATCCAAACAAATCAGCTTCTTCCTAGAGACAAACACGCCCACAGAGGTCTCCGCAGGAACACTCTGGGAAACTCTAAAGGCCTTCTTAAGAGGACAGATTATTTAATTTGTTTCCCACAGAAATAAATTAGAAACCAAGAAAATATCAGAGCTAAGAAGCGAAATTACTAGAATAGATGAAGAACAAGCCAGGCGTCCAAGGGAAGCTCTCCACAGGAAAAGGCAGGCCCTGCATACAGAACTTAACATCTTAACAACTAAAGAAACTGAACAACTTATTTATAAGTCTAGACATCATTACTATGAACACGGAGAAAAAGCTAATAAGCTTTTAGCTCAACAAATTCACAAACAAGAAGTTCGCAATGCAATACCAGTAATTACCAACACGAATGGAGAAGAAATTATAGACCATAAAAATATAATGCACACATTTAGAGATTATTATAAATCCTTATATTCTACTGAGCTCAAAGAAGACAACACACAATCTAATGCATTTCTGGATATATTACAGACACCACAAATAGATGCTTTAAGTGCTGAGGAACTGGATAAACCTCTAACGCTAACAGAATTACTAGATGCTATAAAGTCACTACAAAGCGGGAAATCAGCAGGCCCTGATGGTTACCCCGTAGAATTTTATAAGAAATTCTCCACTCAGCTAGCTCCCCTCTTATTGGCAACATTTACAGAAGCTAGGGACAACCAAATACTACCTCAAACATTTCGACAAGCATTAATCACCGTCTTTCCTAAACAAAATAAGGACTTGTTACAATGTGCATCATACAGACCAATTTCACTCCTGAATAATGATGTTAAGATACTCTCAAAAATTCTAGCTAGAAGGATGGAGAAAGTGCTGCCCTCAGTAAAATCACAGGATCAAACGGGATTTATTAAAGGCCAACATCTATCTTCCAATCTCCGACGCTTGTTTAATGTTATATATTCACCAGCAAAATCGAACACCCCAGAGATATTACTATCATTAGACGCAGAAAAAGCATTTGATATGATTGAATGGAACTACCTTTTCACTGCATTGGAGAAATTTGGGTTTGGCCCGAATATTTGTGCATGGATCAAACTACTGTATACCAATCCAGAAGCTTCAGTTTGTATTAATAACATTTGCTCAGACTACTTTAAGCTAGAACGTGGCACCAGACAAGGATGTCCCTTGTCACCACTGCTGTTTGCAATCGCCATTGAACCACTGGCGGTTCACTGCCGAAATTCTTATCAGATAAAGGGGATTGTCAGAGAAGGACTGGAACAGAAAATTTCTCTATATGCAGATGATATGGTTTGATATATATCAGACCCAGAAAACACTGTTCCTGCAGTTCTAACAGCACTAACAGAATTTCAAAAGATATCTGGTCTTAAAATTAATCTGAATAAAAGTATACTCTTTCCAGTGAATTCACAAGCATATAATATCAGATTGGACACCCTACCTTTTACCATAGCAGATCAGTTTAAATACCTAGAGGTAAATATCACAAGTAAACATAAAGCTTTTTATCAACAAAATGTTGCCGTCTGTATGGAAAAAATTAAGCAAGACCTGGATAGGTGGTCAACCCTTCATCTCACTCTAGCCGGAAGAATTAACGTTGTTAAGATGAATATCCTTCCTAAACTTTTTTTTTTATTTCAAAACATTCCAATATATATCAATAAATCATTTTTTAAGCAATTAGATTCAACAATAACCTTATTCATTTGGAACTCAAAACACCCACGTATCCGAAGAGCAACCCTACAAAGACCTCAGGCAGAAGGTTGCATGGCTCTACCTAATTTTCAGTTTTATTACTGGGCAGCAAACATACAGTACAAGCCATAAAAACCTGGACACAAATAAATGAACATACACAGGCCTGGTCCGCAATAGAAATAAAATCCTGTAGTACTTCTTTATACTCCCTGCTCTGCTCTCCAATAAATGCAAGTTATCACAAATATACTAATAACCCAATTGTGCTTTACTCACTTTGAATATGGAACCAAATTAGAAAGCATTTTAAGATGGAAAATCTTTTATCGGTGGCACCTCTGCAAGAAAATCACCTCTTTCAACCCTCGCAAACATATCCAGTTTTTAATACCTGGAAAAGTTTTGGGATTAAAATGCTCAGAGATCTTTATATAGACAACATTTTTGCATCTTTTGAACAATTACGTTCAAAATTCAACCTCCCAGCTACACATTTCTTTCACTATATTCAAATTAGAAATTTTGTTAAACAGAAATTGCCCGATTTTCCCCACCTCGCGCCCTCCACAATGCTGGAAAAAATACTGCTCATTGCCGAGGAATTAAACACCATTTCCACATTATATAAAATCCTATTAGAGTCCCTACCTTTCAAAGATCCAAGAGGACATTGGGAAGAAGATCTCTTAATCAATATATCAGAAAAGGAATGGAAGATAGCAAAGCAGAGAATTCACTCGAGCTCCATATGCGCAAAGCCTAGAATTATTCAACTAAAAATGATGTATCGAGCTCATCTGTCTCGCTTAAAACTGTCCAAAATGTTTCCAGGGCAAGATCCAACCTGCGAACGCTGCAACCATGCTCCTGCCTCACTGGTATAAATGTTCTGGGTCTGCACCAAATTAAGATCATTTTGGACAAAAATTTTTAAGTGCCTTTCAGACAGCCTTGGGGCCACAATTCCTCCTAACCCACTAACAGCTGTATTCGGTGTTCTTCCAGACGGACTTGAAGTGGAAAAGGACAAGCAAATGGTGATTGCATTCACTACACTTTTGGCACGCAGACTTATTCTGTTAAATTGGAAGAATCCTAACTCTCCTCTGATAAGTCAGTGGGAAACCGATGTTTTATATTATTTGAAATTGGAAAAAATCAAATTCTCATTTAGAGGATCTGTACAAAATTTTTTCAAAACCTGGCAGGATCTGATCAATATTATTTTAGAATAAGAGAAATAACTATTACCGCATTTAATTCCCTTCTCCATCTCTTATTTTCATATATATTTATTTCTCCCTTTCCTTTGCTTATTGTTGTCTTATTAAAAAGCCCTAAGCAATTCTCCTTTAGCTAAGCTCTCCTTCTCAGGGGTGGGGTTTGATTTGTCTTTAATTTGTTTGGTTATAAATTGATCTATTTGTATGGAGTGATTACAATAAAAATTAATAAATAAAATAAAAAAAAAAAAAGATTGTTTTAGCAAGAGTGGAGAACAATTTATAATCAAGATCTTGTTATAACTGTCCAACAAAGTCTTTTGAAGTTTTCCATACAATGTGGATCTGCAGTCAGGTTGTCTAGGTCAGTCCGAGAGTTGTAAACAGTGCACATATCTTATTATAAAACTCTTGTCTTTATTTAAACCTTGTTGTAATGTGTTAAATTTTAGCATGTTTAACTTCATTCTTTTACATAAAAGTGCCCACAAACACTGTGACTTTAACACTAGAATTCCTGAAGCCTACGAAAAAACTCATAATCCTGGGCCACCTTAAATTCCTTCGCACCTCTCCATTAGCATCTTTTGTTTTGCAAATGTGTCTATGAGCACAAGCAGCCTGTCATCCCATCACCCCACCACTGCTGCTAGAGTCTGTCAAAAATTCTCCCAACTCAAATCTATTTATGTGCACTTGTTTTGTTATACCTTTTGTGAAAGTGTTTATTTCATATTTGGACTTAAGTCTTCACACATTATACACTTCACTTCAGCATTTTGTCATTATTACTACAACATGAAAAACGTTTCTGTTTTAGTTATGTGTTCAACATTTCTTGTCTCACATTTCCTGTCATCCATTTCTAGTGTTAACAAGATAGTGTTTTTTTCAAGTAATAATTGAGCTGCTTAATAACTGTCTTTTCTAGAATTTTACTTATAAAAAAAAAAAAAAAAAAAAGCAGGATGGAAACTGGTCTAAAATTTTCAAAGACAGAGGAGTCGAGATTATTTTTCTTGAGTAGGGGTTTAACAACTGCAGTCTTTAGAAAGTGAGGGGAAGACCCCTGTATCTAATGATGAGTTCATATGTCAAGTACACTATCAGTTAGGACATCGGAGACTTTAAAGCCTGTTGGTACTGGATCAAGGACACAGGTAGAGGGCTTCAGCTGAGAAATTATTTTACATAAGTTTACATAACCCATTTAGAACTGTCATCAGAGTAATTACTCATCATTAATCATATGTAGACATGTGATGCTTGCACAATTAGGGCCAGAACGCCACAATTTTTTGTTTTTGCTGTCATTGCCCATGTATTTCTGTTTCGAGTCAACATAACAAATGTTTCAGTGCTTGGTGGATTAGCATCTATAGCAATTATGAGCATTGCGGTGGTGCTACTGTTCATATTTGCAGTAGATTTTGCAATAGCCAGTTGTACGATGAAGCAGTCCTTGTTCCAAATTACCGCATTGCAGAGGCTGGAGAATGAGAAATAGTTAGAAAAAAGAGTAGCTTAACAAGACATGACATCGGAATGTCAAGTGAACTTTGACTACGATATTAGTAACAGTAATACCTTAAATTATTACTAATATTGCATGTAGTGTTGGATGAATTTTTGCTCATTTGGCTAATTGCTATGTTGGTTTTACCATTCTGAATCTTCAAAACTGTCTTTTGATAGTGTTAATTATAAAAAGAGGTTTATAACATAAGGTTTCTAAGTTATTGTTCTTATATTTGATTTGTGTTGAGAAGCTGTATGTTATTTAATGTAAAGATAACACAAGAAGTACTCTTAAGTATACCAACAAATATTTCTTTTTTTTCTCTTCTCCCCACAGCTGTTGTATTCTCGGGGCTCTCTGGTTGATCTTCTTATTAAGTCTAATGTAAGCAGGTATGCAGAATTCAAAAATGTGAACAGGATCCTTACTTACCAAAATGGAAGTGTGGAACAGGTATTTTTTTGTTTGCTTTATTCATAATGTATCTCATAGAGAGCACAAACTGCTTTTCAGAGGAATTGTGAAAAATGTTTTTGTAACATATACAGTACCACTAGTCAAAGGTAAATATGATGCAAATCCTGTTTGATGTTGGACTCTTTGGAGGCTAGCTTGGATGTTTTGTAAATCCTAGAAGGCTATATCGGTAGAAGATGGCAATATATCTAGCATTTTGAGCTTAGGGTTAGTGAAGCTGAAGAGGAACCTGCATTGTAGTAGAGAATTAATAGATCTTACTCATGTGTCCCTTAGGGAGATAATGTGCATCCCCAAGTGTGGTGTGGGGAAGAGACTCTAGATAATGGATTGGTAGAAGTTAGAACATTAGAACTACTGTGACAAGAATAGGCCATTCAACCCAAAAAGCTCACTCATTGTATTCAGCTAGATTATCTGGACATTTTCAAACCTTTCTATGTTGTTTCATACATTGTTTTCTACATAGTACTTCAGGCAAGGTTTCACCAGTATGTTATGTAATTTAAGCATAACCTCCCTTGATTTATAGTCCACATATCATGATATATAACTTAACATCCTACTGTATTTCTTGGTTGCATCTTTACACTGTCTTGATGTGGATGGTAAAGAGTCCACTATAACTCCTAGATCCTTCTCATAAGGGATACTCTCAAGTTTCAGGCCTCCCGCTGTGTTTTCAAACCAACATTTTTATTTCCTATGTGTAATACCTTACATTTATTTAAATTTAAATCCCTCGGTAACAGTTTACCTGGTTGTACAATATATGTTTTTCCACCAACTTGGTGTAATTTGCAAACTTAACCAGCTTGTTGTTTATGTTCATATGTAGTTTGATTATGCTTACTAAAAAGAGCAGCGACCCAAGCACTGGTGCATGAGTTACACTACTTTAAACATCACCTAATTTTTTCTTAATTCAGAAAAAGTTAACACTCACTACAACCCTTTGCTTTCTTTTTCATCCAGTTTTGTTCCCACCTAAACATTTTGAATTCTTGCTTGTTTTATGTGGTAAATTCTCACTAATCTTGCATAAAATGCTGAAAAGAAATGAGTCATCTTTAACTTTTTGTGTTTTCGTGATCTGTTCTTCTTCTGCTCACTTAACTATTCACAGTGACAGACATTTTAAGCAAGGGTGTCCAAACTTTTGCATGCCACTGTATATTCACACAGTAGTGCTGATGTACTTACAGTGACATCTCAGCTTGCTCAGTCACTTTTGTTGTCCAAATTGTAGTTGTAATTTTTGTTTAGTGGCGAATGTTCCAAGTAAAAGACGTTTAAGTTTCAGCGTATAGATAGCTCTATGGCTGAATATTGTTGTGTACCTTTATGTCGAGGTTGCACAAAGTACAACAAGGTACTTTGTTTTCATATATTTCCCTCTGATGCAGAAAACCAATCTAAATGGATTGTCGCTACCTGGAGAGAGAGCTTTATGGTTAGTCCTGATATCAGTTTGTAGCTGGCATTTTAAAAAAGAGGATTTTCGTGAGCTAGGGTCTGAGACAGGGCGGCAACTACTGAAGAAGGGAGTATTTCCAGTGTTGTTTGAGTGGAACAATTTCTCAGTTCCACTGTTAAGACCGGTGGTTGGGAGAGGAGAAAGGCACAGACAGAGGATAATACACAGAGCAAGGAAGAGGATGATAAAATCCTCGAGGACCATGACTATACTTTGGCTCTGGATCTAGCAGTTGTCGACCTAGCACTTGATGAAAACATGTCTCTCAGAGAGGATATCCTCCAGCTGAGGAAACAAATTGAGACTTTTACAATGAAGCAGCAGCAGTTTGCCATTCACTGTTTTGTTGGTTCAGACAGAGATGTTTGGTTTTTCACAAGAAATTTTGTTATTCTGTATTAAGCTTGCATACATATTCACCTGTCCCTGAATAAAGTTTAATGACTAGTTATTGAAATTGTTTTTTTTTTTTGTTTTTTTTTTTTTTAATGTTATCACATATTTGTCCAATGTAACTTCATAGTAGACGTTTTTAATACGTCTGGATTTTAACTTTTTAATTGAGGATTTAGTTTGAAACATAAAGTTTGAAGCCCTTTTCCCTTTTAGCTCTTGGCATTTGGCACAATGTTAGAATAATGTGACTTATGACGTTTACTATAATTCTGGGCTTGTCTTAAAGTTATCAGGTGAAAAATGCCATAGCTAGTCTGTTTTGATATCCGTGTCGGAAGTAAAGCAGCTGGCTAACACAGAATCTAGAGGAGAATGTACATATAGCTTGTTCCAGAATATTAGTGAAACAAGGCCATCCATATCCAAACCCCTGTTAGAGTTGTGATCAGATCTGCCTTTGTTGAGTCCTAGACAAGTCCAAGACCACAGCTAATCAAGACTGAGTCAGAACCGAATCTAAAGAGGGATCAATACCAAGTCCAAATAAAAGTGACAGAATCCAAGACTGAGTTCAAAACCAAGCATTAACAAGACTTTTAACTAGTTCCAGGCATAATTTGCTAATTCTCTGATGGTGCAAATGAGACTCTCTACTGTACCTCTGCAGATTCACTTTAGACAATGGATTAAAGCATGGAAAAGGACCTCACCAGTCACTGAGTACAAGTGTACACAACAGGACAGTGACATGTGGTAGTGTACATGTATCTCTAATCTCAAGCAAAAATTTCATAGTTCAATAAATTATAGAAATTAACAAATACAAATGTTCTTAATATTTTGTTCTTAATGTATTTGTGCATATGCCCTCAAGTGTGAATACCTGTTGGTGTCTTTCACGGTACTATAGAAGTACGTGGTTGCATTTGAGGAACAGAAGAACAGGTCTTCTTTCATTTCAATTTTCAATACTTTATTGAAAACCTGTAAAACATGTACCCTAAGTTCTTGTCTATAAGCCGCGGCTTATCTAAGGAAAAAAGTTGTGAAAATGAAAAAATACAATATCGGCTTATACAGTAATCCCTCCTCCATCGCGGGGGTTGCGTTCCAGAGCCACCCGCGAAATAAGAAAATCCGCGAAGTAGAAACCATATGTTTATATGGTTATTTTTATATTGTCATGCTTGGGTCACAGATTTGCGCAGAAACACAGGAGGTTGTAGAGAGACAGGAACGTTATTCAAACACTGCAAACAAACATTTGTCTCTTTTTCAAAAGTTTAAACTGTGCTCCATGACAAGACAGAGATGACAGTTCCGTCTCACAATTAAAAGAATGCAAAAAAAAAACATATCTTCCTCTTCAAAGGAGTGCCTGTCAGGAGCACAGAATGTCACATAGATAGAGAAAACAATCTCTAGCAAACAAATCAATGGTGCTGTTTGGCTTTTAAGTATGCGAAGCACCGAGGCACAAAGCTGTTGAAGGCGGCAGCTCGCACCCCCTCCGTCAGGAGCAGGGAGAGAGAGAGAGAGACAGAGTTTGTTTTTCAGTCAAAAATCAATACGTGCCCTTCGAGCTTTTAAGTATGCGAAGCACTGTGCAGCATGTCGTTTTCAGGAAGCAGCGTCCGTATCGTCTAGGTGTGCGAACAGCCCCCCTGCTCAATCCCCATACGTCAGGATCACAGATAGTCAGCGCAAGAGAGAGAGAAAAGTAAGCAATCTAGCTTCTCGGCCATCTGCCAATAGCGTCCCTTGTATGAAATCAACTGGGCAAACCAACTGAGGAAGCATGTACCAGAAATTAAAAGACCCATTGTCCTCAGAAATCCGCGAACCAGCAAAAAATCCGCAATATATATTTAAATATGCTTACATATAAAATCACAATTTAAATGACCACTACGCGCAGGTGTTGACTCGGCGACGCCCAGAGCAGAAAGAACGCGCTCCGGCCGCTCCAACCGCGCCATGCGGGGAGTGAGAGAGACGCCAATATCTCACACTCTCTTCCCCCTTAAAGAAATTAAATGGGTGTGAGTGAGACCACTGACCTCCCTCCCTTCTATTAGTTATAGGTTATAGTACGTTCGGCTTATCCATGAGTCCGGCTTATCTATGATAAGATTTTATTTTAAAAATTCGTATGATTTTTGGTCTCCGGCTTATACACGAGTCCGGCTTATAGACAAGAACCTAGGGTAATTTATCTTTTTTATTCTGGGCAGATAAATGGACAAACAGCTTGACAGTTTGCTTTTAATCTACAGAATTGAATCAAGTTAGCATTAATAAACACATTGTTTTCAGCAGATGTATACATTTTCAACTGTAGTCTTTGCAATTGTCTGCTATCTCAGGTTTCCCTAGGCGATAGAAGTTATACAATAGATCATTACTTTGCAACACATTTCATGACCAAATAATCTAAACAGCAGTGGACACTAGTGTATTTTATGTAAAGTTAGCCAAGATATTTTTGAATACAATTAATCTTGTTTGTATGTATTTGTAATATGCAAATCCAAAGAAGAATAAGAGTTTTCAGTCAAAACTGCAGCTGCAATGGCTATGATTGTTGAAACTAAAAAAAAAACGCACTTGTTGTGATAGAAGGACAGATTAAGCTTTTGTGCTTATAGGGACAGATCAAGAGAGTAGCCTTCTAACAGGTAGTGCTTGGTTGAGGTAAATTTTCAATGGTTTAATAAATCAGACCAAGACTAATCAAAAATCAAATTCATAAACATTTGCCACATCTGACCACATGTGATGTGGTGTTTCATGTACAGTTCTCCTGTCCAGTATTATATACCCAACAGCCATACTTATATATGTACAGTGTCCAATATATGTTTACTTAAACATCAGAAGTGAAAATAGAATCTTTCGTTATTTTATATATAGTCAGAAATTCTTACACACTAAAAATAATCCAGACTGCCTTCTTTGTTTGAAAACCACTTAAAAAGAAAACACTAACAGCAGTATATGAGGGATGTTCAATAATTTTTCTACCTCAGTAGGAAAGAAAAGAGTTTTCAAAATATTTTTGTTTTATTTTTCAATATAATCCCCTGATAGCTCCATGCACTTCATCCACTTTTCCTGCAATGTCTTTGATCCCTTTGGGGAAAAAAAAAAAAACAAAAAAACTTTGTTTGACCTTCAAACCAGGAAGTCACAGCTGCCTTTATGTCACTTGAAAACCACTGTCCAAAGAGAGGTTTCTTCAAAACTCGGAACAGGAAATAATCTGAAGGAGCCAGGTCACGACTGTAGGGTGAGTGGTTCAGCTGCTGGAATCCACATTCTCGAATGGCAGCCTGTGACTGATATGACGTGAATCGGTGTATTGTTGTGAAGAAGCAGCACGCCTGCTGAGAGTTTTCCCTCATCTTTTCTCCTTGATTGACTCCTGCAAAGCAATCATTCTGTTGGCATAACCCTTCCCGGTTATGGTTGTCTTGTGTGGCATGGACTCCAGAAGAAAAAGTCCTTAAATATCCCAGAAGACAGTTGCCATGACTTTGCCTGCAGATGTTTCTTTCTTGAACTTTTCTGGGGTGGTGGGTGACTTGTGCTTTCCACTACATTGACTCCATTTTGGACTCAGGATGTCTATGATAGACCCAAGTCTCATCTCAAGACACCAAACGATGAAAAAAAATTCACTTGGTCTCCATGGAGCATCTCCAAGTTCTCCTGACAGCACTGGAATCTCATGACCTTCTGACCTTCTGACATGGCGTCAGCATTCTTGGAACCCATCTTGCACTGACTTTTGACATGCCCAACTTTTCATGAATTTTTTTCCAAACTGTACCTGCAGAGATGCCCATTTCTTCAACTTATTTTGGATTATTTCTTCTGTCTGACAAAATTAAATCCTCTACTTTCTTGCACATTTCGAGTCCATAGGCTGTCCAGTGTGAGGATCATCTTCAATGGACTTACCCCTCTACCCCACTTAAACTGCTTGCTCCAGGCTTTTACTTTGTGGGATGATGGGGCACACTCACCATAAACTGCACTTTTGTGAGAAATTTCATCACTGAACATTGCTCCAAATCTAGCATTTTCTTACTTGATTCACACAAGGACTCTCCTGACATCCCGTCTCTTGGAATGTTAGACTCGCACTGAGCCACAATTGTGCATGAGTAACCTTAAGACATGTCACAGCATACCCAGACTTGTTTCAACTTGCTTGTTACTTTCTTTCATACTCAGGTAGACAAGTTATTGAACACTCCTCTAAGCAGTTTGTTGTTTCCTCTCAACCTTCAGCCCTCTAAGGCCCACACAGAATGATGTGTATATTCTATTTTAAGTAAAGCCAATGTGCAGTAGAGAATGGCTTAGTGAAGGATGGGCTTAATTATTGTATTTGTACAAGTTTGGTTTAGGTACAGCCTTAAAAATACAGTATCTTTGAGGAAAAGGTGTTACTTGAAATTAATTTTTGTAACATAGTGCATCCGTTAGCTGGCTGGATACAAGATTGCATCCCACCACACTAAATAGAATCTCAAATTTGCCTGCGCCACACATGCTATTCTCTTATTCTGTTTAGTGTGGTGAGAAGCGATTTCAAATATTCTCTCAAGCTTTGCTTAGGTAAGCAGCAGTTGCCCTTAGGCCGGGTTTATACTTCATGCGATGCAAGCTTCAGCGGATGCTACTTCTAACCAAGTGGTGTATTGTTTATACTTGCGCATGTACGTTATGTAAATCTGGGAGATTCCACCAGATGGCAGTGCGAGATATCATTACAGTGAGAAAATGAGTGTAATTATTACCAGTATTTATTATTTAAATGAAGTTAATAATCTATCTGTAAAATGTAATATACATACTTTAAAGTGTTTCATCATGAAAGTGGTATTAAGTATAAATCTAAGGATTCGAAATGTGCAGATCTGGAATATCATAGATTTAATGTGTTCTGTGTGAAGATTGCTGCTGTCAGTTCAGAAGCCCCAGAAGCATGTAGCGATTAAAAAGTGGGTCGGTTTTAAGATGACTTTTAAGATGGTCTGCTTTAATGATAAAGTAAACTTTGAGATTAAAACCGAAGTTTCCACTTTAATCATAAAATAGACCTTTTCACTGTGTCCTTATTTTTTTTTTCTATTTGGTTCAAATACACTGCTGTACATTCTGATACTGTTGTGAACGTGCAAAAAAAATATGGTATGTGAGACTTTTAAAATGTATCATGTCATTACATTGGGGAATATGCAACGCTTGAATATAAAGGTACCACGAATGCATTTGTATGTCGGCATTCTACTTCACCACATTGAATCATTCATCAAACATCAAAGCATGCACATTGATCCTGTAGGATCAGCAAAGTGGCTTTCTACTACATGTAGATAGTAAACAGACTCTGACGTAACATTCCGACTTGATCACACTGTGCCCCCCAACTTTTTGCTGGTACTGCAATTTGCGCACGCATCACATTAATTTCTAAGGACATGCTCAGAGGAAGCATCAAATGAACACTGTGAATGGGTGTCAGCCATGATGCGTACACATTCTGAGTGTGAAGTGTAAACTGGCCCTTGCTTCTATGTGTTTTTGATGAAGAGTTCATGAAAACCAATATTTCACTTGACAAAAGCAGATTTCTTTCAAAGCCAAACAGGTCTTTTAAATATGGCAAATGATTTTTCCCCAAGAAATTTTAGTTGTCTGCAACGGAGTTTGAAGAAGGCAGGGTTGTGGAAGAATTACTTGTGGATCCTTCCATCTTAATTGTGATATTGCACACAGAAAAATAAAACTTTTTGTGTCATACTATAATCACTACGGTAACTGCAGCTTAAGTACTCGCATGCAGCATGAGACTCATTCAGTGGGGAGCACACTAACGGGGCAGGCGGATTTTAGGTGACTGAGTAATAGCTTTGCATGTATTTGCGTAGCACTTTTGTTGTTTGGTTTCCTATTGCTGTAATGAATTTGTCTAGCAGCTTCAGATAAGATAGAAATAAAAATAGCCATTTGTGGTTGAAATTGTAGCAAAACACAAATGAAAGTAGACAGAGAATTTTATAATTGAATAAAGCCAGAAATTTTCTCAAAACATACACAAGTTTATATAAAACGCTGCTGTTGGCTAAAGGCTCCAATGAAAGATATCAATAAGAAATTATAACAAAGAAAATGAGAATGCCAATCATTACTAACAATAGACTGATTTGGGATATTCCCAAAACAAGATTCTAACCAATAACAAAAATAACTGCAGCAGTGATGTGCATAGACCTTTTGGTAGGTAGTGGCTGAATAGAGGAGAAAGGGCACTTTACAGAACAAGGTCTGTTACCTTTTAATCCTGAACACAAATTAGTTCCCACTTTTATTTCTATGGATTTAATTTCATTGGAGTGTAACTTTAAGACCATTATAGCGTTCCTAGTACAAAAGGTGTGTCTGTGATTGCTGATTATCGAAAATGAAACATCTTAACAACAAAGGGCAAATATAAGAATTCCCATCTAGTTATGTGGGCCTTATTAACAAAAGTTCACATTAAATCAAAACAAATCAAAGAATTCTTCTTTTTTAAAAAAATGTCTATTTAGTGTCAGTCACTGAGGAAACCACTGGAACCAATCATTTGGTACCATATATGACCATTATTTTTTGTGCATTAGACTTTCAGAAAGAAATTATTACAGTATGATCTGGAATCCTGAAGTGCAATGTAAAATTATTTTATATTTGCTGAATGTATTAAGATTGTTCAGTAACAATAGCAAAAGAAAAATAATAACTTTTTCTCTTTAGGTTTTGTCAGCTTTTCAGTTTGATAGTAAACATTATTATATAGGTTTTGGCTCCTGCTTCCTTCATACTGTGGTATGAAGACATAGGTAATGTCTTAATGGATGTTAATGGATTAACTGTTAATTCAATATGACTGTTATATATGTCTTTTAAAGATGCTTTCCTGCTTCTCAAGAGTTTTTATATTGAAATTATTCAAGAAAAGAAAACATTGGCAGATTTGGCTTTTCATACCAGTATAACTTATAACATCCTTCTGATCTGAAAGCAGATGAAGCTCAGCAATAATTCTGCAATGTGTTTGTCAGTTCAGGTGTCCATAATTTTAGTAGTTACACAAAGTTTCTGGTCAGCTCTTTCTGTAGCCAGATCATTGGCTGGTCCTCCTATCTTACAACTTTCTTAGTGTCTCTGTCCCAGTTCAATGTGTGGGCTTGTATAATTACTATGTCACTCATTCCCCCAATGCTATCTTCCTGGACAGAAGAGGAGCGTTTGTGCTTCTTAAACCTACCCCGTTCCAATGACTTATACACTCAGCCGTGGTGTGAATTATAGATAGATAGATAGATAGATAGATAGATAGATAGATAGATAGATAGATAGATAGATAGATAGATAGATAGATAGATAGATAGATAGATAGATAGATAGATATAGCAAATCATTCATGTGTAGTTGGTTATCTCCAGTCATATATTCAATTATCTTCCCAAGAATCCACATTTGCTACATTGGCACTTAAGGGCCACGTCGCATTAGATGACTCTTCTGGCAATTTGCAGTCGTGGCCATGATTTACATAATCTTAATGTGTCAGAGGCAGCCAGCAACATGGTTCCGTAAAGGTGATCCTATAACGTGACACAGCCAGCGATTTTGTCCTTAGTCGTTGGGGCAGACTTCTATGTGCATAAGAGTGGAAGAGCGCATAGAAGGCAGTGACAAGAGACTTTGAACCTCACAAATAGAAGAGAACTGCGCATGTATGATATTTTTAGTTTTACGTACCATGACAAAATGAAAAAGAAAGTAAAAAGGCCTGCTGTTGCTACTAAACTCAACACAGTTGTTAAACTTTCCCACAGTGCTGTCTTCATCAGGCAGCATGATGTCAAAAAAAAAAACAGAGAGCACAGCTTTGCTACATAGTCAGCACGTGAACGCTAAATGCCAAATAGCTAGTAATTAATCTGACATATCCATGACTAGAAGTCACTTAATGTGACATCGGCTTAACAGAGTTTTCAAATGACTAAGGGTTTGGGATAGGGATGCACCGATACCGAAACGGGTATCTGGTATCGGCCTCGATACCACATTTTCTAAAGTACTCGTACTCGTTAAAAGTCCCCTGATACCGGGGACCGATACCACGGTCTGAGAAATGTCTATGTTTGAGCGGCGTGTAAGGGGTTAATCACAGGCGCCGAGTGCCCACCCCCAGGCCCCGGCTGCAGCTCAGAGCGGGGAGAAGGCAAGGCGAGGCGAGACATGTCAGCCGTGTGGAACTATTTCAAAGTGAATGAAGACGACAAAACAAAGGCGGACTGCAAATTGTGCTCAGCGAAATTGTCCAGAGGAAGCTCAAAAGGTAGCGCATTTAACACAAGTAATTTAATCAAGCACCTAAAATCCCAACACGACAACGAGTACAAAGAGTTTACCCACACTTCTAAACCAACACAACCCACGCTGCAGCAAACTCTTGCAAGACGAGAGAAAATGTCCAGAGACCATCCACGTGCTGTGAAAATAACACAGGCAATTATCGAGTACATTGCATTGAGTGACCAGCCACTCTCGGAGGTAGAAAATGTGGGATTCCTGCGTCTCCTCCATGTTGTGGAGCCAAGATATGATGTCCCAAGCCGCCACTACATGACTGACACGGAGCTGCCTAAACTACACGACTCCGTGAAAAAACATATCCACAGCCTACTGCAAGCTTTCTCTGCGTTTAGTTTCACCACGGATATTTGGACAAGCAGTGTTAGCCCGTGTCGCTAATTAGCCTAACCTCCCAGTGGATAGACGAGAGTTTCTTGTTTTTTTTTGTTAAATTATATGACTAAAGCTGTTACCTGTAAATTTAAATCATGTTTTTATTAAGTACTCGGTATCGGCAAGTACTCTGTATCGGCGAGTACTGAAATGCAAGTACTCGTACTCGTACTCGTTTTCCAAAAAAGTGGTATCGGTGCATCCCTAGTTTGGGAGATTTCATCTCTTTGGTTTTAACCCCAAAGCTGTATCAGGCTCAGAATTCTATGCAAAAATGGTTCATTTCGATTGTGACCTGAGGAAAGCTATTATGTTATGATATACAAATAATAATAAAAATAATGTTTGGAATAGTATTTCTGCTGCCGTCTTGTGTATTAAATAACATCATGCTGCAAACAAAAAAAAAAAAAAAAAAAAAAAGATTATTTCAATGTGCTTCTCTGTGGATCAAATGGAAGAACAAGGAAGACTTCAGTCTCCCAAGTACATTTCACAATGTAGCAACTGTCAATGTTCGTATTAAGAGAAATGTGGAAGTCACTAAACCTTGCAGTGTTTCAGAAAACAAATATATGTTGTTTAGTCCTTCACTCGGTTAATTCTTTTCATTCCTGGTATAATTTTTTTAATCTTCATTACACCCTCACACTAACACTCTCATGTTTTATTGAAAGTATGATATTCTTACTGTCAAGTGCTATGTCAAGAATCATCTTTCCATAGAACATTATTACAGAGGGTTGGGAATTATCCAGGTGTTTGTTTGCAAATGCAAGATGAGCACTGTTACTGTTGGATAGCAGAGGTTTCCACCTTGCAGCTCTCCTACAAATCCCATCTCTTTGTTACTGTGGATTTAAGAATGCTGACCCTGGCTGAGGATAGAGAGGCCAGCTGTATTTTAATGTGTTATTCTGGCATACTCTGTAACCTTCTGAATGAGTCATTGCTGTGCCCTTTGAATAATTTTTTCAGGCCAGCCATTCCTGGAAAAATTCATCACTGTTCAAATTGTTCCTCATTTTGGAGATAGTAATTCTCACTGGTGTGTGTTAGAGTCCCAGAGCCTTAGAAATTCCTTTGTAACCCTTTGCCGATTTTCACAAATTCCATTATCACCTCTTTTGGCTGCAGTCAGATCTAGATGTGTTCAGTGGAATGGTAAGTAACTAATAATGCAGTTACTTTTTAAACCAGGCAGACCAGATACTGGATAAATAAGTCCTTTGAAACCAAATACTGTACTGAGTCTCTTGAGGGCTTCCAGTTTCATTTAAAACTCCTAATTTGGCGTAAGGGTCTCATGATGTTTGGTAGTACTATTTCAACTTAGCAAAGCTGTGGTGCAGTAAGAGTACAGATAAATGTGTATTACAGCAGATAGCAAAGCCATAGAAGGGCATGCTCACTCACAGTTGTAAATTTTCAGCTGCGTGATATAACCTTGTGTGCAGTTCTCTTTGGTGTGGGGAAAGTGTGCTGTTTGTTCCCTTCTTGTCTGCATTGTAAATCTTTCTTGATAAAAATTTGTGGACTTAGTGATTATGGAAACCAAATCAGCTAAGTCACAATAATACACAATCAACTAAGTCACGAAAATAAACAAAAATAAACTTAATAACACAAACAAGTTTAATACTACTTTTTAATAATTTTCTCAGCAAGTGGTGTAGTTTCCTCTTACAACCAGACTCTTCTGCAAATTCCTTTATTTTGTATAATTTTTATTATTTTTTTTAGCTTTTTTTTAATATTGTACTCATAAAGCTTTTTTTCCCATTTTCCCCCAAATATTTAATGAATTATTTAGATACCTATTGCAAGTAAATGTGAAACATACTAAAAAATATTTTAAGCTTCGGCTATTATAATTTTTATCCAAGTTATGCCTAATTACTAATGATGTTCTAGGTGCCATGCTCTCGAGCAGATGTCTTTGGAAGCAAACAGCTTACTGTGGTTGAGAAAAGAATGCTTATGAAATTTCTCAGTTTTTGTATTGAGTATGAGCAACATCCTGAAGAATATGCAGGTAGTTCATTATGATTTTACTTTTTACTATTTTTATATATCACATCCAATGTTGTTGTTTTATTTAGAAAGATAATATTTAATATGAATCTTTATACCCTGTAAAAATTGTTACATTCTGTTAAGATAAGTAAACAAATTTAAATATAAGAGACTAAACATATTCTCATTGCATTTGAATATTGCTTCAAATAATGTTAATTTGTTTTAACATATTAAAAATTGATATTTTTTCACAGTTCACAAAATCTTGTGGTAATTGTTACAGTTATTGATTTTAATGTGGTGTTTGAGAATTATAAGATTATGTATATGTGCACATGTTGAGGAAGTGTTTGTTTCAGTATGTAATCTTTTAAATGCTGATTTATCTTCTAAATGAAATGAACTTTTGCTAACAAATAAAAATGTTTTTCTGTTTCATTGCAAATTAACTTTGAGATCCCAGGACTCTTCTAAATTTTCCCCCATGTCAAACCATTTGGTGTCTGCAATAAATGGTGTGTGATTGTGCTACTGATTTATAATAGTGACAAATAGTGTAAATTAACTCTTTATGGTCCAAAGATTGTTGCAGGGCGAGTCCAGGATTGGTTGGGGTACCAACTGGGCAAAATCCTGTTTAATATAAAAAAAACCCAAGCTCAATAACACTGCAGTCATAGGCTAGTTACCTTCTAAATCGCTCTTGTGACATTCTCAAAGACTCTGTCCTGCATGGTCAGGTCCAAATGAGACGCCACCTTCTGGGAGAGTCTCCCATTTATATCGGGCAGACCAGAAGGGGCATGTCTTCTTTGGCTCCGTTGCCTTCAAGGGCCGGTTTCTCAAAGCTGTGGTGGGAACAAGGAGCCAAGACTGTTAACAACAGTGCCCCATCTCGTTTTGGGACGGCACCACATACCGTAGGTGAGCCTCTGGTGCATATGTGTGATAAGATCTAATCTGTATCTCGTTTTTTGTTATCCACTTTGAATTATATAACTATGCGTCTGATTTTCTCCAGAATATAATTTAACATGAAAAGATTGCACATAATAAATTACATTGTAAGGTTTTACCCGTTCTTTATGTATATTTAGTCCTTAGCACTGCTATATGTATGCTTTTTTATCTATTGGCAAACACATTTGAGCAAAATAGTTGTTTTTAAGTTAGTTTAACAATAAACTGCAAACTGCAGGAGGAAAATATGTACCATTGTGAGAAAAGTTTAAAATGTATTTATATGATTTATATTACATTTATTTTTAAAACTATTTGGTTATATACTTAACATTATATTTGTTTGGTTGTTAAAGATTTCAAGGAACGCACCTTTTCAGACTTTTTAAAGACCAAGAACCTGACAACAAACCTTGCAAATTTCATTCTCCACTCAATCGCTATGGTTTTAGACACTGATCTCACCACAGAAGGCCTTCGAGCAACTCAGCATTTCCTACAGAGTCTTGGTCGATATGGAAATACACCTTTTCTTTTTCCCCTTTATGGTCTTGGAGAAATCCCACAGTGTTTCTGTAGGTATGTACACTTGCTCACTGTACTTCATAATAATTATAGCTGTTATTCATCATAATTGACAAGGATTTTTACACTTCCGATCTAGTAGAGTTTTATGACTAAACCTCACACTTTGCTGTTTGGAAGAAAACATATCAGTTTTCCTTTGATTACTTTTTAGTATATTTGACTAACCTTGGATAGTGACAAAAATGTCCTAATATTCTAGTTAATATGCTAAAATAGCAGAAGTTTAGATTAAAGGTTTAAAATCTGGAGATCAGATCTGTAAATCTGTTTTTTCTTGTGATCCTGTGCAAATTACTTACTGGAACTGTGACTCTATTTTTGCATTGTTTAAGGTAATACTAATAGATTAAATGTAATTTGGTTTATTATACTGTGCTATATGTTTTGCATTAGATAAAGTGCCTACAACAATGTTTGGGACAAAGATGCACATTTTCCGTGATTTAACTTTCTGTTCCATGGTTTAAAAGTACAAATTAATTAATTCAAACATGATTAAAGAGCATCGTAAACATTAATTTTAGAGGTATTTGCATACATTTTGGCAAGTGAGCCCAACTTGGTGCTTGTCCAAAGCCCATATAAATAGAGTGGGTTTGTGTCAGGCAAGACATCTGGCTGTAAAATGTTAATGATGGAGTCAGCCTTGCCTGACCTCCGTAAGAACTGAGCGAGGGCTACTGGGCCAGGGGCAAGCCCAGCTAAAGCAGCTAGTACAGAAGAAAAAGACTGGGCAGAGGAAAGAAAAGGGTGAGTTAAAGGTAAGAGTGAGGAAAATGAATGTTGGGACAAATGTTTTTCTAATAACCAATTAACATTTAAAATAACTAGTTAAGAATGTGCTTAAGGAATTGACCATTAGGACACTGAATCAATGGCTGCTGAAAATGGGGCTTTGTAGTGTTATGTAAATAATATATAAAAAAATTGTTAATTTCAAGTGGCAATATCCATTAGCAAAACTAGTAATGTCTTGGCAATGATTAAAATAATTTTTCTTAGACTCCTGAACATTTCTGGATGAATCCAGACTTTTCGCTGGTAGTGTAGTTCTCCGAAAATTACCAAGGAGTTAAAATTTTTATGTTTTCCACTTTTATGGCTAGTCCATTTCTAACCTAACCAGTCCCTAGCCCAAGGTTTTTCAAGGGACTGAACAGTGTTGTGTGGTGGTGGTGTTTTGTTTTTTTTGATGATTATATATTTCTTTCAATAGTGTAATTAATGTGTTTCATAATTTTATAACTAAAGGTAAGTAGAAAACATTTTAAGAGACATGATATTATAAATGTTTAAATACTGTTTAAAGATATCACAATAATTTTTGCCAAGTTTTTCTTAACGAGTTATTCTTTTCACGAGTCTTTTAGTTTGCAGTATCTTTTCCATTTGTCTGATAGAGTAGAAAGTGAGGAAAGCAATAGGAAGAGATCTGTCAGACCCAAAGTCACAACAGCATCAGAAGACAAGTTTCTGAGGGTTACCAGCTTGCTTGATAGGCGCTTCGCAGTACAAAGGCTTATACACAGTTTAGCAGTGGTCAAATTAAAGCAAGTCTCGGTTTTTGCTGTGAAGAGACTGTCCAGTTTGCAGTAGTCCATCAGTAGTTTCTTACTGCCACTGACCCTGTCAAACCTGTAGCTTAAAGTCTCCTCTTCACTGTAAAAATAGAGACTTGCTTTTTTCAACCACTGTTCAGCTGTGCTTGAAGCTGTTGTGCTGTGAGGTACCTATCTGACCTTCAAATTGAGTTGTGACTTTGGGTCTTCCAGATCTCCTCCTATCAGGTTCCAATTGCCTTTGGATTATGTAGGACACCGCTGTACTCACTGATACTGTTTTTTTTTTTTTTCCCCCAATTTCTCTTAATGAAAGGCCTACATGTCTAAGGGTAATAATGCTGTGTCTCATTTCATTTGTTAATTGACATTTTCTTGCCATTATAACTGGAATATTGTTCAAGTATTACTTCAGAGGGTGCAGTAACACAGTCTGTTCCAACTCTGCTTTAAGATAGATAAAGGGTTTTTAAATAATCAACAGAAATTGGGACACCTATTCAAATTGCTTGCTTCAACTTGCAAGGCTTAGTTTACTTTAATTGCAGCCAAGCATCTGTAGGTTGTAACCCATTAGATAGATAGATAGATAGATAGATAGATAGATAGATAGATAGATAGATAGATAGATAGATAGATAGATAGATAGATAGATAGGTAGGTAGGTAGGTAGGTAGGTAGGTAGGTAGGTAGGTAGGTAGGTAGGTACGTAGGTAGGTACGTACGTACGTACTTTATTAATCCCAAGGGGAAATTCACATACTCTAGCAGCAGCATACTGATAAAGAGCAATATTAAAGAGTGATAACAATGCAGGTATACAGACAGACAATAACTTTGTATAATTTTAGCATTTACCCCCCTGGGTGGAATTGAAGAGTCGCATAGTGTGGGGGAGGAACGATCTCCTCAGTCTGTCAGTGGAGCAGGACATTGACAGCAGTCTGTCGCTGAAGCTGCTCCTCTGTCTGGAGATGATACTGTTTAGTGGATGCAGTGGATTCTCCATTATTGACAGGAGCCTGCTCAGTGCCCGTCGCTCTGCCATGGATGTCAAACTGTCCAGCTCCGTGCCTACAATAGAGCCTGCCTTGTTCACCAGTTTATCCAGGCGTGAGGCGTCCCTCTTCTTTATGCTGCCTCCCCAGCACACCACTACGTAGAAGAGGGCGCTCGCCACAACCGTTTGATAGAACATCTGCAGCATCTTATTGCAGATGTTGAAGGATGCCAGCCTTCTAAGGAAGTATAGTCAGCTCGTCCTTTCTTACACAGAGCATCAGTATTGGCAGTCCAGTCCAATTTATCATCCAGCTGCACTCCCAGGTATTTATAGGTTTGCACCTTCTGCACACAGTCACCTCTGATGATCACAGGGTCCATGAGGGGACTGGTCCTCCTAAAATCCATCACCAGCTCCTTGGTTTTGCTGGTGTTCAGTTGTAGGTGGTTTGAGTCGCACCATTTAACAAAGTCCTTGATTAAGTTCCTATACTCCTCTTCCTGCCCATTCCTGATGCAGCCCACGATAGCAGTGTCGTCAGTGAACTTTTGCACGTGGCAGGACTCCGAGTTGTATTGGAAGTCCGATGTATATAGGCTGAACAGGACCAGAGAAAGTACAGTCCCCTGCGGCGCTCCTGTGTTGCTGACCACAATGTCAGACGTGCAGTTCCCAAGACGCACATACTGAGGTCTGTCTGTAAGATAGTCCACAATCCATGCTACCAGGTATGAATCTACTCCCATCTCTGTCAGCTTGTCCCTAAGGAGCATAGGTTGGATGGTGTTGAAAGAGCTAGAGAAGTCTAGAAACATAATTCTTACACTGCCTCTGTCGAAATGGGAGAGGGATCGGTGTAGCATGTAGATAATGGCATCCTCCACTCCCACCTTCTCCTGGTATGCGAACTGCAGAGGGTTGAGGGTGTGGTGAAGCAGCAGCCACTCCATGGTCTTCATCACATGTGACGTCAGAGCAACAGGCCGGAAGTCGTTCAGCTCACTAGGACGAGATATCTTTGGGACGGGGGTGATGCAAGATGTTTTCCAAAGCCTCGGGACTCTCCCCTGTTCCAGGCTCAGTTTGAAGATGCGCTGTAGAGGGCTCCCCAGCTCCAAAGCACAGGCCTTCAGCAGTCGTGGCGATACTCCATCTGGACCCACTGCTTTGCTGGCACAAAGTCTCCTCAGCTCTCTGCTCACCTGCGCTGCTGTAATTGTGGGTTGGGGGAAACTCTCTCCTATGCTGCTATCAGCAGAAGGATGGTTGGAGGGTGCAGTACTCTGAGGTGAGAGTGGGTTAGGGTGGTCAAACCTGTTAAAGAAGTTGTTCATCTGGTTTGCTCTCTTCACATCTCTCTCGATGGTGGCAGCCAGTGATGATCTTCATCCCATCCCACACTTCCTTCATGCTGTTATTCTGCAACTTCTGCTCCAGCTTTCTCCTGTACTGCTCCTTCGCTGCCCTGAGCTGGACTCGGAGTTCCTTCTGCACGCGCTTGAGCTCATGCTGGTCACCGCCTTTAAAAGCCCTTTTCTTCTGGTTCAAAAGGCCCTTGATGTCACTTGTAATCCATGGCTTGTTGTTAGCATAGCAGCGTACTGTTCTTACTGGAACTACAATGTCCATACAGAAGTTGATGTAGTCAGTAGTGCAGTCAACAACCTCCTCAATGTTCTCACTATGTGACCCCTGCAGGATATCCCAGTCCGTAGTTCCAAAGCATTCTCTCAGAGCCTGCTCTGCCTCAGGGGACCACTTCCTGAATGAGCATGTGGTTGTAGGTAGCTCCCTCACTCTTGATTTGTAGTGAGGCTGAAGCAGAACCAGGTTATGATCTGCTTTCCCAAGCGCAGGCAGCGGGGTGGCGCTGTATGCATCTTTAACGTTTGCATACAGTAGGTCAATAGTCCTATTTCCCCGGGTGTTAGTATTATTTCCCTGAAAAAGGCTCATATAAATATCTAACCTAAACTTTAAATTTAAACCTCTGGCAGTTTAATAATAATAATTCATTACATTTATACTGCTTACCTTTTCACCATTTTAGGTCATTCATTGCATTTCAACTGATTAAATTTGAAGGAAAAGCTGAGGTGATCTAAAAGGTGCTCTTTCAAATTTATCTTAGATTACAGGCAATATTACATATCCGGTTTTTAATCATGCTCAAACCTGAAAGGGCTTCCAGGAAAGGTATTGTCCTCACCCCCGTAACCCAATACTGGAAGAAGCTGATATGAAAATATATGTATGTTCTTAGTTTTTTTTCCTTGCATTTCACTTGGAATAAACTAACCGCAGCAAGAAAAAAAACAAAAATTATATATAAGGTTCTAGGGTGTTACACCATTGTTAGCCATTAAGAATGTAGTGAAAAGTCAAGCAAAATGACACCTTTTATTGGCTAAGTAAAAGATTACAATATGCAAGCTTTCGAGGCAATTCAGGCCCCTTCTTCAGGCAAGATGTAAGATTACATCTCTCTTTTTATTTTTATTTTATTGTAGAATCAACTCTCGGCAGCGGCCAGCAGAGCAGCTGTGCATGCACTGTTCTCATCTTTACCACATTTGCCGTCGCTTCCCCTTCCTCTTCATATCTTAAATCATTCTTGAGGCAGATTGAAGAGTGAAAAATTAAAACGTATTAAGTATTTGCAACACAAACACTGACTTAATCAGTTGTAACGTGAAAAGTTGCCAATGAAAGAAGAGATGAAGCAGGCCACTAAGGTGGGGAAAAAAGAGCTGCTCAGGAAGCAGCAAGCGTATCAATCTCTGAGCAAACAAATGCTAAACGTACCTAGTAAGAGTATTAAAACTATGAATACTCAAGTCAAGTGTATTCACTGCATATTATTGTGCAGTGTGCTGTTACTGGTGTGTGTGTGTGTGTGTATATATATATATATATATATATATATATATATATATATAAAATATGTTATAACATATTTGTTCTTCTTTTAAAAAAACAATATATAACTACTACAGCAATACTTATTTTGAGAGACACTATGTCTCCAAACAGTTTTAACTTTGCGGTGCTATGGGATATGACATCTAAATTTGGTACAATGATAGCTGGCAGATTTAGGCCCAAAAGTAAATTATTCAGTGGTTGTGCATCATAAAATGTCTTGGTTATGTAGAGTAAAATGTAGTTTGTTCTGGAGAAATCCCTAAAGCACCAGTTTTTTTTTTAGTGTTTTATTTACTTGATATTGGTACAAAAACAAAAGTTTTTAATCATAAAAATACTTTTAAAAATTTAAAGTGTACTCTTCAGCTATTTGCAACTCCTTTATAAGCAAAGCAATAGCTAGGTATGTAATTTAGGCGCAACAATACCAAAAGCCCTTAGTGCATAAAAAGTTTAGAAGATGCAGGTTTTTAGGAGTAAGTGTTTGAGAAAGATGTTAAAACTGAGATGGCCTGATATCATAGTAAATAAAGAATTATGGAAGAGGACAAAACAAGATATATTATAGATACATCACCAATATTGACATTTCGTGCAAAATAAATTTAAATTTTGATAAAAATAATGCTGTTTTAGTAATGTTCACAATGCATCTGAATCTAATTGTTTATAACTGTCATTATAAATATATATACTATATATACACTGTAAAATGATTTTGATGTTTCAACCTTAAAGTGAGTGTCTGTACATAAATGATTTAAATGAAATTTAAATATTTAATACAATTTCTTCATTAAGTTAACTTACTATTTTAATTTCAGTGTACTCAAAATATTAATGTACTACTGACACTGAATATTAAGATAAAACAACAAATCATTTATTCAGTGTAGTATGGTGAAACTCACCTTCTTTGTATGTCATTATATATCAGTAAATTAGTCCAGGTGTACTAGGTGATGGAAGATCACAGCTTAGTAACCGTCATCTTTAGCCAGATCTCTAACTTTTGCAAGTAGAAGAAACACATATTAATCTGCTGTATTGATATGTATTATCTACTTTGTGCCTTTAATACGTGTTGACATATACAGTTAGGTCCATAAATATTTGGACAGAGACAACTTTTTTCTAATTTTGGTTCTGTACATGACCACAATGAATTTTAAATGAAACAACTCAGATGCAGTTGAAGTGCAGACTTTCATCTTTAATTCAGTGGGGCGAACAAAACGATTGCATAAAAATGTGAGGCAACTAAAGCATTTTTTAACGCAATCCCTTCATTTCAGGGGCTCAAAAGTAATTGGACAATTGACTCAAAGGCTATTTCATAGGCAGGTGTGGGCAAGTCTGTCGTTATGTCATTATCAATTAAGCAGATAGAAGGCCTGGAGTTGATTTGAGGTGTGGTGCTTGCATGTGGAAGATTTTGCTGTGAACAGACAACATGCGGTCAAAGGAGCTCTCTATGCAGGTGAAAGAAGCCATCCTTAAGCTGCGAAAACAGAAAAAACCCATCGAGAAATTGCTACAATATTATGAGTGGCAAAATGTACAGTTTGGTACATCCTGAGAAAGAAAGCAAGCACTGGTGAATTCAGCAACGCAAAAAGACCTGGACGTCCACGGAAGACAACAGTGGTGGATGATCGCAGAATCATTTCCATGGTGAAGAGAAACCCCTTCACAACAGCCAACCAAGTGAACAACACTGTCCAGAGGGTTGGTGTAATCGATATCCAAGTCTACCATAAAGGGAAGACTGCCTGAAAGTAAATACAGAGGGGCACTGCAAGGTGCAAGCCACTCATAAGCCTCAAGAATAGAAAGGCTAGATTGGACTTAGCTAAAGAACATCTAAAAAAGCCAGCACAGTTCTCGAAAAACATTCTTTGGACAGATGAAACCAAGATCAGCCTCTACCAGAATGATGGCAAGAAAAAAGTATGGAGAAGGCGTGGAACAGTTCATTATCCAAAGCATACCACATCATCTGTAAAACATGGTGGAGACAGTGGGATGGCTTGGGCGTGCATGGCTGCCAGTGGCACTGGGACACTAGTGTTTATTGATGATGTGACACAGGACAGAAGCAGCCGAATGAATTCTGAGTTTGTTCAGAGACATACTGTCTGCTCAAATCCAGCTAAATGCAGTCAAATTGATTGGGCGGCATTTCATGATACAGATGGACAAAGACCCAAAACATACAGCCAAAGCAACCCAGGAGTTTATTAAAGCAAAGAATTAGAAAATTCTTGAATGGCCAAGTCAGTCACCTGATCTTAACCCAATTGAGCATGCATTTCACTTGTTGAAGACTAAACTTCGAACAGAAAGGCCCACAAACAAATAGCAACTGAAAGCCGCTGCAGTAAAGGCCTGGCAGAGCATTAAAAAGGAGGAAACCCAGCATCTGGTGATGTCCATGAGTTCAAGACTTCAGGCTGTCATTGCCAGCAAAGGGTTTTCAACCAAGTATTAGAAATGAACATTTTATTTCCAGTTATTTAATTTGTCCAATTACTTTTGAGCCCCTGAAATGAAGGGATTGTGTTAAAAAAATGCTTTAGTTGCCTCACATTTTTATGCAATCATTTTGTTCACCCCACTGAATTAAAGCTGAAAGTCTGCACTTCATCTGCATCTTAGTTGTTTCATTTAAAATTCATTGTGGTAATGTACAGAACCAAACTTAGAAAAAAGTTGTCTCTGTCCAAATATTTATGGACCCAACTGTAAGTAACAAGGTGGTTAGGTTTGCAGATTATGCCAAAATAGGTGGATTAGCAGGTAATTTGGAATCAGTTATATCATTACAGAAGAACTTGGATAGCATACAGGCTTGGGCAGATTTGTGGCAGATGAAATTCAATGTCAGTAAATATAAAGTTTTACACATAGAAAGTAAAAATGTTAGGTTTGAATATACAACGGGCGGTCGGAAAATCATGAGTACACCTTATGAGAAGGGTTTAGGAGTCATAGTGGACTGTAAGCTATTGACTTCCAGACAGTGTTCAGAAGCCATTAAGAAGGCAAACAGAATGTTAGGTTATATAGCCCGATGTGTGGAATACAAGTCCAAGGAGGTTATGCTCAACCTTTATAATGCACTGGTGAGGCCTCTTCTGGAGTGCTATGTGCAGTTTTGGTCTCCAGGCTACAGAAAGGATATAGCAGTACTAGAAAAGGTCCAGAGAAGAGCGACTAGGCTGATTCCAGGGCTACAGGGGTTGAATTAAGAGGAAAGATTAAAAGAACTGAGCCTATACAGTTTCAGCAAAAGAAGATTAGAAGGTGACATGATTGAAGTGTTTAAAATTATGAAGGGAATTAGTACAGTGGATCGAGACTGTTATTTTATAAGGAGTTCATCAAGAACACGTGGACACAATTTGAAAATTTGTAATGGTAAATTTTACACAAACATTAGGAAGTTTTTCTTTACGATAGACACTTGAAATAAGCTACTAAGTAGTGTGGTAGAGAGTAAGACTTTAGGGACTTTCAAAACTCGACTTGATTGTTTTTTGGAAGAAATGAGTGGATGGGACTGGTGAACTTTGTTGGGCTGAATGGCCTGTTTTCGTCTTGTTGTAATGCTTTTGTAGTGAGCAACAGTAGTTATACTTCTTTTATAAGAGCTTTAAGTATTTCGTTACATTTAAGTGAAAAATATTAATGTACAAACTTTGTTTATTTGTTTTTTACTTAAGTATGTTATAATGTCACCCAGCATGCAGCTCTCACTTTTACAACATAAGACTGCCACTGAGATTGACTGTGATGGAAATAGTATCCAGTTATTAGTTGGGACAAAAACTACCAATTATCTATAATTTCTGAAATCCTTCTAGTAAAGAAACCTAATCTTTTATGGCAGAGGCAAATATTTTAAACAAAATTCTTCACCTCCTAAGACGTTGTTGTTGTTTTTTTTTTTGTTTTTTTTTGGGATACAAAATTATTCATGTTCACTATATGTGTAGAGCAAGCAATGGATGTCGAAGAGATTCCTTAGAGGTTATATCTTAACAATATTGTATTCATTAAGGTTTTCTTAATCTCGACAATGCCTTGAGTAAATGCGTTCTTGGTTTCTAAGATCTTGATACTGAGCTTGCAGCCATTTAAGTCACTGAAGTAAAATATCATTTTTTGTTTTTCTAAACTTAGAGTTCTACAGAAATTTGAGAAATAAGTTAAAATTTCAAGTATTAAATGCCTGACGCCCTTCCAAACTAATAATTGATCTCACTGCAAAATAGTAATTATGTCTAACCATTTCATAGCTATTTTCACATCTAAAACTGTAAAGGGGAAGTACATTCCCACACAGTATTAACGTTCATATGCAAATGTAATTTAAAGTTATAGAGGTAGACAGATCTATAAAATCCAGCTAAACGGCAAAAGAAATTATGCAGACAGAAGACTTGAGATTTTCAGTATATGTGAACTTAATGACAATGGATGGGAAAAAGCCAACTCAACTTAACAATTTTGCAGCGCAAAATAAGCTTTAATATTACACATTCATTTGAATTAAAGTTACGGATGGCCACCTGGATGCGTTAAATTTTGGCATACCCATTGTTTTACTGCACATGTTTATGTAATTACCTGTAATGTAACATGATAGTGTGGTACTGTGACTGTCAGAGTGGATATCTTGATCCCATTCACTTAAATATCTCCATTTAAAATGACTAGGGGAAGCAGCATAGTTCATAGTTCCTTAATAGAATATTTCAAAGAAAAATGGTCAGTAGCTACCGGTATTGAGAACTGCAATAATTTAAATAACAAACAAATATTTTTTCAGAACAAGTACCTTAATGTAAAACCTGGATTTTAATGCTAAGTGTGATGTAAATATTTAAGAGTGATCAATTACACTTAAATATTTTAGTTTTTTAAGTAACTTACTTTATAACCTTTTTATAATGTCTCTGTTTCCATACAGGATGTGTGCTGTTTTTGGTGGGATTTACTGTCTTCGTCATGGTATCCGGTGTCTAGTAGTTGACAAGGAAACAAGAAGGTAAATGACCACTTCCTAATGACATTTGCCATATTAATTGAAAGATTACATGACTGAATAACAATGAAGAAAGGTATGCCAAGACTTAATAATCTCTAATAATCAAGTCACAATTAAGAGTTCACAGGTCATTGAATCTTTACCCAATCTAATATTTTGTAATGTGGAACATAATTTTAGCAGTGTACGTCGGACTAAGGTTGATTATAGAGGAGGAAGTTAAACTTCTAAAAAGGAGCAGGAGCGGTTTTCAAAATCAGTCTCGTGCTATATTATAGAATAGATGTTCACATAAATAGTCAGGTACTCCGTTTGGTTTCCATTTTTTAGAATGAAATGAGACTTTCAAGTTGGGGCTAAAAAATGTAAACCATGTGGTCCTCCTTTCATAGTGAATGGTCAGTTAATGTTTTTGTAAGGTTAATATCAATATCTAAGTTGCAAATTAAGCAGGTTCAGTTAATTTTTAAGTGGCATGTAAAGTTGAAGAAAGTAGTAATATGCATTAAAAAACACATATAGTGTAAAGTTGTCCAATATGTCATATGTAAATTTAGCTCTCTGTTACTAGTTTTGCAAAATTATTGCAGCAATTTCTTTAAGGAGGGAATTGTGGGATGTGGTGGGGCTTTGTGGACAACTAAGTTTTGTGTGTTTCCTCATTAGTTAACTTATATAAGTCCATGGGGAGGGCTACTGGGGACACCTTTTTTGTTCAAATTTTTCATTTGTTCATTTACCAATAATAAGAAATTCCCAGCCAGCAAACAAACTATGAAACCAAAGACCAGTTCTGCAGTATCAGTTTTAGCACACTCAGAATAGTAGCACAGAGCTGTAATTCTTGCTTCAAAGCGTCAGGTTCTACACATTTTCCCCATGTATTTTTGGATTAATTGATATCAGTGAGTGTCAGTGAGTTTGCTCACTCTCAAAGGTTGTCCTGAGAACTTTTATTACCATACCTTCAGCAATACCTACAGTAAAAAAATGTGATAATGCCTTTTTCATTTAGAGATTTTTTTAATTGTGTGTGGACATGGCACGCCACAGTAAGGGCCAGGTTTCAGGTGTTTTTGACTTTTCCAAAAATCCAAGGCTTTTATTAAAAACACAGTAAAGTTTAATCAGTTCAGTTTATATATATTTTTACCTGTACAAAGTATATATAGTAAAAGATACATGCTATGCTTTCCACTCAGTAACTTCAGGTCCTTGTTAAGGTCCCTGAAATTTTGGACTGTAACCTTTTAGTGACTCATTTCTCTGACTTTGTCATAAAGTCCCCAACATTTTGCTGCTCATATATTCTAAAACTACTTTTGTGTAATTTAGGTGCCACACAATTGCTTTTGAGATGCATCATGAGCTTGTAAATGGCTCTAGTGTAAGTTTCTTCGAAAACTAAAAATATTCTTTCTCTTGGGTAGTGCCTTCAATTCTCAACCAAATATCATGAACAGCCCTTTCTAATATGAGTCGGTTAAGAGAAAAGCCAGTGGTAGAATGAGCAGTAATACAATAGACTTGAAGTGAGCATACGAAGATATTCATCCCAATTCTTTTAATCTAAGTCTATAAGAGGGTATGGTTCAATTGGTCATTTAGTGAGGAATGGTAAGAAGGTTTGGTAATTTGCAATTAACAATATGCCTCAGCAAAAACAGCACTCTCAAAATGTCATCCTTGATCAATTTGCATCTCAAGAGGATTTCCAAAATGTGCCTTTTTGCAGTTATTTAGCTACCTGCCTTTCTATTGGAAATGCCTCTTCCTAGATTATGAACTGGGTGGAGGCATTTCCATTATGATGAGAATGTACTGTATATGTTGCCCGACCGTGATAAGGAAAGGAGCCCAAGAATATCTAGGTGAACTCTGTCCTTAGGTGCCCCAGCCTATGCCTAATAAATAGGTCTAGATTATACTGCTGCAATATAAGAGAAGCAATGTGTGAATGTTTGTGGAGAATTGCAGGATACCTAACTTCTTCTGGCATTGCAGCTTTGTTGAGTCTTCCTCCAACACTGAATATTCCATCTTGTGTGACTGGGTCAAGTATAAAGACTTGACTGTTCTTTTTTTACTGGAGATTTTTTCTTTAAAGCTTTTAATTCTTAAAGCAATTCTTGTAGTTGACTGACACAGGTAAGCTCTGTTTCAGCTTTAGCCATGTCTTCTTCTGGTTTACTTTCTGATTGCATTACTTCAAATTGTAATGTTTTTCTTTCAAGTTCAGCAGTACGTCTTTAATCACTAGAAACCATACCACAGTTTTCTTTTAAGTGCAACCATTCTGAGGGGATGAGTTTATTTACAGGTTCTGTGAACTTTTTTTTTTACACTTGTCATGTTAACTGCACAGAGTTTAATTTCTGGATAATCTTCAGAAAGTAAATCATTCATTTGTTCTGGTCGTTTTGGCCACTTATTTTCTGGCATTAACAAGAAAATTGGTCCTTGTGTCCATGTTGTGCTTTTAAGGAAGCTGTCTATGCTTAGCCCTCTTTATGGTAGATCATCTGGATTTAGGGCAGATGTGACATACTTCAGCTATGAAGGTCATAAATAATCTCTGATCACTGAGATTCCTTTGGCAACAAAGGTCTTGAATCAAGTGTTTTCTTTTGAGATGTACTTTAACACCGTGGTGCTGTCAGTCCAAAATGTAGATTCTTGTAGGGTATTTGAAGTTTACCTTTTAGCATCTTGTCAATTTTGACTGCTATAACAGCCACTGTTAGCTCCAGTCTTGGAATTGTGACATGCTTCAGTGGTGCTACTCTTGACTTCCCCATTAAATGTGAACAATATTTTTTGTCTTCATTATTCAAGAGAACATATGTGACAGTGCCATATCCATCTTCACTGGCATCTGCAAAATGGTGCACTAGTGTTGACTTTATGGTTCCAAATCATGTTGGTTTGAGGCATCTGTCTATATAGTAATTTTCTAATAACTAAGCCATCCATCCAGTTTTCCATTTCTGAACGTGCTTGTCTTGCACTTCTTCTTCCCATCCATATTTCTCTTTACACAAGTCTCTCAAGATAAGCTTTGCATCAGTATTAGCGGGTGCTAGATATATAAGGGGATCATCAACTGAGCTAACAACAGATAGAATAATGCGCCTTGTAGCTGGCTTGTCTTGTAACTTTATCTGTAATTTGAAATTGTCCATTTCATTACACCACTGGATGCTTAGGGCACATTCTGTTTTGAGCAAGCTATGGCTCAAGTCTAAATTCTTTTGTTCAAGAGCCCTGTGTTCTTGAGGAATAGACAATAAAACAGCTCTGTTGTTAATCAGCCACTTGGTTAGGTGGAGTCCCCCTCTGAAGCACAGGGTTCGCAGAACTTTTGCCAACTTTATTGCTTGTTCCTCTATTGCTACTGACTTTAAGCAGTCTTCTACGCAGTAATTATAGAGCACAGGATTGTGAATAGCTTCCTCAAGAAATGTATCTATTGCAGCTTCACATAAGGAGCACAACTGGTTGAAGACGTAGCACCAGAAAGATGTACTGTTTACTTAAATTATCTTCAGGTCACCTCAAAAAGTGTCTTTATCTGGAACTTTAACTTGGTAGAACATTCATTTAATTGTCTGCCATTCTTCTCTAAATCTTGTTAAGACACCAGTGAGTATGTTCGTTAAGTCGGCACCTTTCAGTAGTTGTTCTTTAAGTGAAAGCCCCTGGTAGGTGGATGTACAATCAAAGACTACTCAAATCTTATTTTTTGTTGAATTATGCACACCATGATGTGGAATGTGTAACACCCTGCCTTCATTATAATTCAGGCTTTCTTTGAGTACCTTTACAGCGTAACCCTTCTCAATAATGTCTCTCATGAAAGTTTTATAGTCTTTGTGGAAACCTGAATTTTTGCATAGTTTTCTTTTGAGCCCAATAGCATGCTGTTTTACAACAGCAATTGCTTGGCATTTTAAGTGTTTAATCTTTTAAAGGCAGATTTAAACAGTTGTTGCCACCTTGCCAGTCTTGTAGATTCTGAGGGGTATGTGCATGAACTTGATGTCCTTCTGCAACATTTCTCCTTTCTCTTCACAGTTGCACTCTGGAAAGTCTGAATTGTACTGTTGGTGCAACATTTCTTCTGTTTCTGTTATTGACACACGATTGATTGAATGTTTAGGTAGCTTACCACTGTGCTTTGCAAAGTCATCTGTTTCCTTGTATGGCCCACCGACCATCGATCCAAGTGTAGCCTTCACAGTATGAGGTCCACCTCCTCTGCTAGGAGTGATTTGCAACAGCTCGAAGACCTAGGGGTTGGTGATACCTACAAATGATCAACTTTAGAATCTATGAATGGTAGACATACCTTCTCAAGATATGCCCGTTTCCCAGTGTCTTCTTTTTGTGGAATGTTTCCTCAGGCCACTGGAATAGAGACCTGCATACAGACTTTTGGCAAATCAATATATGCTCTTTGAAACCACAGACTTGCAAATCGGATAGAATTGAACATTTGGTTAGCATTTTTGAATCATCGTCATAATTACTCATACGTTTTATTAATACTTCAGTTGTCCTTCTTCCATGAAGGTTTAACTGTCTCTGAAGATTGTAAGTACAAATTGTTATTGTACTATCAGGGTCTATAAAGGCATATGTTTCTACATACCTTTCACTCTTCTTAGACTTTACTTTAACCTTTACCTTAACACATACACTACATATTCTTCTCCAGTCCTAGTAAGAGCACAGATGCCCTTCTCAGTTTCCTCCTTAGTGGGTTTTGCCTTACTGGATGTTGCTCCATCTTCTTTTTTGATATGCAGGGTGTCTGGGTTCTGTAAAGGGCACACCTGACATTTCATTTGTTCTTTACAGTTCTTTCAAAGGTGCACCTGTTTGAGACAACTAAAGTATAAACCTTTAGATTTTAGAAAGTCATTCTATCTTTATGTGGCAATTCTTGGATTTTACTCCATTCTGCACGAATGTGATTCACTGGCATGATGACTCCCAACCTCTTGCTGCGTCCAAATGGTGACATCTTTCGCCTTTACGCCTGGTACAGCTGTGTTGTTCTTATGTGTGAGTAGACATTTCTCGCAGGGAGGGCATCTGTTCTCTTTCTTCGATGTAGAACTCTCATCCGAGTTCACCTCTGTTATAGTACGTCTTTATTTGAAAACTAACAGTGTCAGATCAGGTGGAGTGTAAACGTGACTGAGAGAATAAAAGTGGATAATAAAACAAAACGCTAACTTTTACAAGTACCATAAATTTACACCATCTGTTAAGACTCAAATGAATCAAATGTTTGTTTTTATTCTATAATAGTGATAATAATAGCCACTCTCTACTCAAAACAGTTAATGCATGAAGGACTCGGAATTGAACCTGAAACCTCTTGACTTGGAGACAAGCAGTTCTTGCCTCTGCACCAACCAAGCAGGTGTGTGTGTGTGTGTGTGTGTGTGTGTGTGTGTGCGCGCGTGTGTGTGTGTGTGCGCGCGTGTGTCGTACCCTGTCCCAATTTCTTATACTTTGGTTAAATTCTAGAAAAAAAGGAAACTTGTTTTGTGTCATCTGTGTCTTTTTTAAAAGTGTTTATTTGATATTTGGACTTCAGTCTTCACACATTATAAATTTCATGTCGGCATTTTGCCAATTATTAGTTGAACACACAACTAGAACAGATGATCTACATTTACACAGATCGTTATAGACATGGAACACACATGAAATGTATGTGTTCCAAATAACGATATGTTATTTACCCTATACAATTCAAGGCACCTCACACCTAGATAAACAGACTTGAGCTTGCAGAACTTGGTGTATAACTAAAGCTGTGTCGGTGGGGGATGGGATAGCAGGCTGCCAGTGCTGATCGATACATTTGCAAAACAAAAGACGCTGACGAGGAGGTGCGAGGGAATTTAAGTTAGCCCGGCATTACATGTTTTTTTGTAGGCTTCAGGGATTCTGTTGTTAAAGAGGATATATTTGGTATATTTTAAGGCTCTGTTTATCATCTATGGACCATGTACTCTAAAGCTCCATTGTAAACTGCAATAAACGAGAGTTATTTTTAAATTAAAAAAACTTCACTTTACAATGCAATTTCAAATGTCAAGATATTGTAGACTAAGACGTACTGAAGTGCTGACATTATTCTTGTAAGTGGAAGAGAAGCTGCTAAGTTTTGTGTTCTGAGGTATGGAAGTTAATTAAATTATATATTTTGCTCCCAAAATGTTTCCTTTTTGGTTGCAGTTAAGGAGCTGTGCTGGAATTTTTTTTCCCCCTTTAAAATGTTTTTTTTTTCGCCTGCACAGGAGGAAAAAACAGCTATGTGTTTAAAAGAGCAATTGGAAAAGTTACTTGTACATATTCTTGTTAGTTGTTTTCAGACTACCGTCGGCGAGGCAGAGCAGTAAGCAGCAATAGCTGACACTGGCATCTCTGTGTGGGAAATATCTGCTGCTGTAGCAACGAATAGTTAAATGAAACAATAACAGCGATTCTATAATGGGAAAAAAGGCATATAAAGAATAATTGGATGGAGTACCATATAGCACTTAAGTGTTAACGCTAGTAGAAAAGCGAGGGGACACATATCCTAAGTAAGAAAGCATTAATTTTAAATACAGCTAGGTGGCTGACATTAAAGCAGTAAAGAGAAGGGCTCTGCATTACATAGACAGGCTTGTTAGCATTACGGCGCCGATCAGGCACAAACAGTTGTAGGAGCAGACAAAATAATGAGAAATGAAGTACCAGCAGATACACAGTGAGTCTTTCATAGTACTTCACGCTCAGAACGTGTACATGCCCGCATCATGGCTGCCACACGTTCCCAGTGTTCATTTGACGCATTCTCTGAGCAGGTCCTCAGAAATTAATACAACACGTACGTGAGTTGTAGTACCAGCAAAACGTCAGGGGGCGCAGTGTGATAAAAGTTGGAATGTGACGTCAGAGTCTCTGTTTACTATCTATATGTGACAGAAAGTCGCTATGCGGATCCTATGGGATCAATGTGCACGCTTCGATGTTTGATGAATGGTTCAATGTAGTGAAGCAAAATGCCGACATACAGATGTATTTGTGGTGCTTTTATATTCAAAAGTCACATATTCCCAATCGTAATGACACAATACATTTTAAAAGTCTCACATACCATCTTTTGTGCCATCTTTTTTTTTCCCTGGAGCTTCCTCCTGACCTGACAGCAGCGGCAAAGAGCAATAAATCACCACACAGAACATATTAAATGTATGATATTCCAAATCTCTGCACATTTAGAATCCTTAGATTTATACTTGATATCACCTTCATGATGGAATGCATTAAAGTATGTATGTTACATTTTTCAGATAAATCGTTAATTTCGTTAAAATAATGAACACTGTTAATAATTTCACACATGGGGGTGACACGGTGGCGGAGTGGAAGCTCTGCTGTCTCGCATGGAGTCACATTGCTGATATTCTCTGCCTGGAGTTTACATGTTTTCCTGCTGGGTTTTCACAGTGTGCTCTTGTTTCCTTCCAAAGATATGCAGATTTGGTGACACTAAAATGACGCTAGTGTATGTGAGTGCTTGTATTCACCTTGCAATAAGCTGATGTCCTGTCTAGTGATTGTTTCTGCCTCGTGCCCAATGCTTGCTGGAATGTACACATCCCTGGATTGATGGATTTAATAATTAAACATCCTTTTCAGAGATATTGCGGTAAAGTGTCATCGGAATTTAATGGGTGTTCCAGGCAATTCACAACACAGAGAAGCTGAACCTGTTCTCACCGTGATAATATCTCGCACTGCCACCTGGTGGAATCTTTCATATTTACGTAAAGTACGCGCGCAAGTATAAACAGTAAAACGCTTGCATAGCAGGAGCGTCCGCTGGAGTATGCGTCGCGTGAAGTATAAACCTGGCCTTATAGGGTGACAACATAAGGGTTAATTAATACAAAGGAATACAAACTGTGTGATTAGAGAGCTTGTAAGTAAGGAATAAGATTGGCACAAAGTTTGTAGAACAGACAGAAAAAAGTAAAGTTAACCTCATAGAAAGGCAACAGCAGGTAGTCGAGGTGGAGAGTATTACAGAAGCTTAAGAGGCCAGAAAGAGTAAAATATCTGCAGCAGTTCTTTAGTCTATTTTTTATTTTTTTTTGGCTTAATTTGTTTTTTTTTTCATTTAACTTAAATAATTTATTTTTAATAAAAAAGTTGAACACTTTTAGTAATCCTAAGTCAAATTTTAGTAATGAGGCCAGTGCATTGCAATTTCTTTTGAATGTTGGACTTTTTAGAGGATTGCTTGGAGGAGTCATTCTTATATGTGGCCTCCATCTGCAGGCAATGCCAGCAGATCCATAACCTTGAACTCTGGTTAACTGAACTGGAGGAGGAGTTGGCTGGCCTGTATTATTGTAGAGAGGGTGGATCTGGCCCAGATGTACTTTAGACAGATGGTGTTTACCCCTAAGTTGATGTGAGAGGAGACTCCAGACCAGGAAGTTAGAGATAGGTAGGTTGTGGTCATCGCCAGAATTAGAAATGTCAAATTATTTTCAGGTCTTTGTGGAGCTGGATGGTGTCTCTGCTGACTCTGAGGTGGAAGCAGGCATGAGGAGCCCAAATGAGCCACCTTAAAACCAGTTCGCAGAAACAGAGGGGTAGTGATATTTGGGAGAGTAAAGTGCAGGTTAGCTCCAGAGACTGGGTCTCACATGGTGTGTTGCCTTCTGGGTGCACAGGTGGGAGACCTCTTTAGACTCCTTGGAAGAGTTGATAGGCTCTTGGTAAGAGCGGGGTTGGAATGCAGTTGTCATTGTCCATGATGGAACTAATGACATATATATGGGTAGTCTGTCAGTACTGTATTCCAAATTTAAAGAGTTGGGTGCCAGGCTGAGGAACATAACTGACTACTGTAGGTAGACATCTCCAAAGTTCTGCCTGTGCCACATGTCAGATCAGGTAAAACTGAGGAGATTAGAAGGCTTAACACGTGGCTCAAATCTTGTTGTAGGGTAGAAGGGTATAGGTTTATGTGAGGTCCTTTTGGAACAGATGGGACCTGGTTATATCTGAACCAGAGGGGCACCAGTATGCTGGGGGAGGTTAAGCAGGTTAGTGAATAGTGGATAGTGAAGGATTGTTTCAACTTGGGAATGGGGGGTGGGTTGGACAGGGGAGTGTTCATGAAGGAACAAACAGTAGTGTAAAAATGCATAGTAGCGTAAATTCTAGCCCAAAGTTTAAATGCAATGTAAAATGAGTAACACGTTAAAAATAGCTTGCCTTAATGCTAGAAGTATCAAAAATAAAGTGAGTGAGCTGTATGTAACTGAGCATAAATGTGATATTATAGCAATAACAGAAACTTAACTAAATAGGAAGAATGGAGATGAGTATAACATAGAGGGTTAAGTATTTTTCAGGAAGGATAGGCAGAACTGAAGAGAAGGTATGGTTGCTGTTTATATCAAATTTAATTTAAATGCAAGTCCCCTTAACCTGCAATTGCTCTGTCCTGGGTATGACATTAATCTGCATCCAGCCCTGCATGCACGCCCTTCAACCTGCAGGGGAAAAAAAACTTGGAGGTTGGTGGCAGAATTGGCACTCCAGCCACCATAAAAAACCTCACACTTTTCCACTCCATCTGAACTTGTGTGGTGAGTTGGTTTGTCATGTGGTGGATGCAGCAATGCGCTGTATCAGTGCGTGCTCCTAACCTCTCTCTCTCTCTTCAATTTGGTGATGAGTACCAGCGTCCCTGGTGCATTAAACAATAGTGCACTGCACTACGTACCACTTCCTTCTTGATAGACATTAAATTCCCAATTGCATTGAAGCAATGTGGGATTGTGTGTTTCCCTCGTAAATCCTCTTTTGCATTGCAGATTGTGATTTTGTTTTGTTAAGTCCGCAAAGGGAATGTTTTTCATCATCTACAATAACATGTATCGAGAAACGAACAGAGGAGGGAATTGAAAGGAAAGGTGACATTTAATTCAAGTATCAAAAATCCTAAAATGCTGTTACTGTACCTTTTTAAAATTAAGGTTTTTTCAGTACTTGTCCTTTATCAGTATAGAACACAGCCCTACTCACTACTCTCCCTTCTAAACTGGTGTAATTTTACTTTTAAATTAGACTTTTTTGCTTGTATGGAATGTTATTTGATTTTAATGAAATGAACAAAATGTTCCAAAAAAAAAAAAAAACTAAACTGTTTCCCTTTATTAAGTATAATAAGCCATAACACATATACTATAATAAAGAGAAAAACTACTATACATAATTGTTTTTAATAGTTCTCTTCTCAGTAACATTTTTCATACGATATATTATCTTAAAAACATTTTGTATGTTTTAGTGATCAGTTATTATTTCTGAAAGGTAGAATTTGGGACTAATAAGAGGAGGGTGCACTGCTTCATGGGATAAGGAGGTAAGCTGTAAAAAAAGACAATGAGCCGAATAGTGATCAGAGAGTGGAATTCGCTGATAATTATTTTGTTATTTCTGAGATTTAAAGTAACAATGATATAAATACCACCTTGAATGTGTTGCTGATGTTCACCTGCTTACAAAACATCTGAACGATCCAGGCTCTATGATGTGGAGTGCCACATTCTTTTACATTTATGACACTAGCTGTTTGATTATATGACAAGAACTGAGTAGATGTCATAGTTATGTACAGTACATTTATCACTACATATGCCAAGAAGCAGATTTAGTCTGCCTAGTTTAGGATTATAGGATGCTTGTGCAGAGATACTGACAACAGGCAGGCACTGGCTTTGCAAAAGAAGGCAATTTTTATTTTTTACTACAAACAGGAGTTTAAACTTAATTGAAGCCTAAACAGCATAGAAATTAAATTCTGTGGGTGGTAAAGGATTCTTACTGATCCTTGTTCGAGATTTGAACCCATTGGGGTTTTTTTTCTGGTGGAAGCTGAAATGCTTCATACTCCATTTCAAGTTTCCACTGCTCCTGCTGTTTTTATGAAGCAGTGCAGTCACAATACTGAAAATTTCTGAAGCCCTACTATAGTATATGCACCACAGTATTTCATACACATTTTGAATGGCATCCTTTCTAAATGCATGCTTGCTGTTCAAAAAGCATAATAAAAGAATCCCATTCTTTTTTCCCCAAAGAAGTATTCCGTTTGGATCTAGGACTCTGTAGTGCTCTAACATGTAGAACCTACTGCTGTTTGCAGCATTATATCTATAAATGCTATCTATAAATGCTATAGGAACCTAATCAAGGACTTTGTTAAATGGTGCGACTCAAACAACCTACACCTGAACACCAACAAAACCAAAGAGCTGGTGGTGGATTTTAGGAGGCCCAGGCCCCTCCCGGAGCCCGTGATTTTCAGAGGTGACTGTGTGCAGAGGGTGCAGACCTATAAATACCTGGGAGTGCAACTGGATGATAAATCAGACTGGACTGCCAATACTGGTGCTCTGTGCAAGGGAGGACAGAGCCGACTATACTTCCTTAGATGGCTGGCGTCCTTCAACATCTGCAATAAGATGCTGCAGATGTTCTATCAGACAGTTGTGGCGAGCGCCCTCTTCTACGCGGTGGTGTGTTGGGGAGGCAGCATTAAGAAGAGGGATGCCTCATTCCTGGACAAACTGGTGAGAAAGGCAGGCTCTACTGTAGGCACAGAGCTGGACAGTTTGACATCTGTGGCGGAGCAACAGGCGCTGAGCATGGAGAACCCACTGCATCCACTGAACAGTATCATCTCCAGACAGAGGAGCAGCTTCAGTGACAGATTGTACTGTGCTTCTATTGCTCTTTAATTAATATTTTTTTTTTATCAGTATGCTGCTGCTGGAGGAGTTTGTGAATTTCCCCTTGGGGATTAATAGAGTGAGTGAGTGAGTGGGTTTGGGTCGGTCGGTCGTCTGTCCGTCTACATGATGGCTAAGCTCAGCTCAGTAATGAGTATTTCTTGTTTGATACCTGCAATGGGGTTGTGTATTGGGTGATCTGGTGCAGCTAGTATCATCTGACCATGTTAGTACTTATCTGTCAAACTCTTGTCAGCTCGGCTGCAAACAACTTAGTGTTATTAATTTGATGTAGTTTGGGCCAGTGTGACATTACGTCACTCTTATCTGATCTAGCAAGTTTATCTGAGTTGTTTTAAGAATATTGCTGATATTCCTCAGTGGGCTGGCAGCTGTTCCAGTTACAGTGGCTTCGAGCCATGTTGTTTTAGGCAACTGCAAAAAATGAAAATCCATATTTTGTTTCTGCACTGTAATCTGTAGAGATTCTTTGGATCAGAGACCTCTGGTGCTGTTTCTTGCTCCAAATCTAGCTGCTTTACAGTGTTTTTTGCTGTACCTCGTCACATGATGATGCCTGCAGCAGATCCAGCCAAAAGAAAGTCCTCAGTACCAAGCTTATGCTTTTCAGACCCAAAAATATCGCCTTTTTTGAATTAAAATTCAGTAGGTTAATGACTTTGTTTCTTAACGTTATCTTCTTATATAATACACTACCATGACTATTCAGTTGTCTGCCCAAGATTTTAAATCACCTGTGGCTCGCAAACTGTTTGAACTATTGACCTGAAATTTGGTACACATATACTACGTGACATCTACTATCCGCTTTCAGGGTGATGATTGACCTCCCAAGGTTATTCCTCTTTTTATTTTTATTTTATCTTATTGTCAAGTCAACTCTCAGCAGCGGCCAGCAGGGTGGCCGTGCGGCACATGCATACGGCGCTGTTTTCATTCCCTACCACCTTCGCCATCGCTTCCCCTACCTCTTCATATCCTAAATCATTCTTGAGGCAGATTGAAGACTTAAGTGCCAGCTTAAGTGAAAAATTAAGGAAAACTTACTAAGTAATTGCCACACAAACACTGACTTAATCAGTGTTAATGCAAAAAGATGCTGACGAAATAAGAGAAGAAGCAGGTCGCTAGGGTGGAGAGAAGAAGAGCTGCTCAGGAAGCAGCAAGTGCATCAACCTCTGAGCAAACAAATGCTAAACGTACAGAGAAAGAGTATGAAAACTATGAATGCTCAAGGCAAGTGTATTCACTGCATGCTATCGTGCAATGTGCAGTTACTGGTTATTAAAATAATATTCCACATAGTCACACCACGTGTCATGTACTTCATCTCTATCAGGTTAGGCAAAATGCAGCAACAGATTTCAGTACAGCAGCTCCAATGCTTTCAGTCCGCAATAAACAGTAACAGTGTAAGTGAAGCTCTCGTTATCACTGTCTTTGTTCTGGTTCTTTAACTAAGTGGTGTCCAAAGCCTGCAGGCCACACACTACCATACTGTGCAGTGCCACTCAACAAAAGGCATGCCTCAAAATTTGCTGCCGCCAACTATTACAACATATTGTTCATTACAGTATTTGTTTATTGTGCGATTTTTGTCCATGTCCAGTTTAGCCTCTTTGGCAGTAAGTTTTTGGTAAAAGTGCCTTCTAAATACAGAATGATGAGTTTGGTTTTAACTAGGGTATTTCACAGAAGATTTTTAAAGTATAATTGCTGCTTATGTTTTCATTTCTAGATGTAAAGCCATCATTGACTCTTGTGGTAAGCGAATCAGTTGTGGGCATTTTATTGTGGAGAGCAGTTACCTGTCAGATGATCATCACCAAAAAGTAAAATACAGGTATTATTTTTTTCTTTTTAGAAAAATTAATATTCTTTCTAAAGTTTAACTGTGATAAACAAGCTATAGGTTATAAATATAATGTACTTTTTAATACATATAACCATTTTCTTGAAAAATAATTTGTTTAGAATTGCCTATAATCTGAGAATGTTTACAGAACACGCTATCAGGACTACTAAAGCTAAACACAAGTTACAGTTTTAAATACTAAATTAAAGCAATACTGATAATCCTCATGGCAATTTAATTACTCGAAAATTAAGGCCTGTACAAATTATGACTAGTGAACACATTATACAATGTACAGGTGCTGGTCATAAAATTAGAATATCATGTCAAAGTTGATTTATTTCAGTAATTCCATTCAAAAAGTGAAACTTGTATATTAGATTCATTCATTACACACAGACTGATGTATTTCAAATGTTTATTTCTTTTAATGTTGATGATTATAACTGACAACTAATGAAAGTCCCAAATTCAGTATCTCGGAAAATTAGAATATTGCGAAAAGGTTCAATATTGAAGACACCTGGTGCCACACTCTAATCAGCTAATTAACTCAAAACACCTGCAAAAGCCTTTAAATGGTCTCTCAGTCTAGTTCTGTAGGCTACACAATCATGGGGAAGACTGCTGACTTGACAGTTGTCCAAAAGACGACCAGTGACACCTTGCACAAGGAGGGCAAGACACAAAAGGTCATTGCTAAAGAGGCTGGCTGTTCACAGAGCTCTGTGTCCAAGCACATTAATAGAGAGGCGAAGGGAAGGACAAGATGTGGTAGAAAAAAGTGTACAAGCAATAGGGATAACCGCACCCTGGAGAGGATTGTGAAACAAAACCCATTCAAAAATGTGGGGGAGATTCACAAAGAGTGGACTACAGCTGGAGTCACTGCTTCAAGAACCACAACGCACAGGCGTATACAAGACATCGGTTTCAGCTGTCGCATTCCTTGTGTCAAGCCACTCTTGAACAAGAGACAGCGTCAGAAGCGTCTCGCCTGGGCTAAAGACGAAAAGGACTGGACTGCTGCTGAGTGGTCCAAAGTTATGTTCTCTGATGAAAGTAAATTTTGCATTTCCTTTGGAAATCAAGGTCCCAGAGTCTGGAGGAAGAGAGGAGAGGCACAGAATCCACGTTGCATGAGGTCCAGTGTAAAGTTTCCACAGTCAGTGATGGTTTGGGGTGCCATGTCATCTGCTGGTGTTGGTCCATTGTGTTTTCTGAGGTCCAAGGTCAACGCAGCTGTCTACCAGGAAGTTTTAGAGCACTTCATGCTTCCTGCTGCTGACGGACTTTATGGAGATGCAGATTTAATTTTCCAACAGGACCTGGCACCTGCACACAGTGCCAAAGCTACCAGTACCTGGTTTAAGGACCATGGTATCCCTGTTCTTGATTGGCCAGCAAACTCGCCTGACCTTAACCCCATAGAAAATCTATGGCGTATTGTGAAGAGGAAGATGCAATACGCCAGACCCAACAATTCAGAAGAGCTGAAGGCCACTATCAGAGCAACATGGGCTCTCATAACACCTGAGCAGTGCCACAGACTGATCGACTCCATGCCACGCCGCATTGCTGCAGTAATCCAGGCCAAAGGAGCCCCAACTAAATATTGAGTGCTGTACATGCTCATACTTTTCATGTTCATACCTTTCAGTTGGCCAACATTTCTAAAATTCCTTTTTTTGCATTGGTCTTAATTGATATTCTAATTTTCTGAGATACTGAATTTGGGACTTTCATTAGTTGTCAGTTATAATCATCAACATTAAAAGAAATAAACATTTGAAATACATCAGTCTGTGTGTAATGAATGAATCTAATATACAAGTTTCACTTTTTGAATGGAATTACTGAAATAAATCAACTTTGTCATGATATTCTAATTTTATGACCAGCACCTGTATATACTACTTACACCTTTTCCTGTTTTGCTATTTTTCGTGTATGGTCATAAGCACTATTTATAGGAATTTGTCTTAAAAACCTTACATTTTTTGAGTTAATTTTGCTTTAGCTTTAAAATACTTAATTCTCAATACTGAGATAATGTAGATGATAGTACAACTAATGGTGATAGACAGCTATACTGTATCTGTACTTTAGATAGATAGATAGATAGATAGATAGATAGATAGATAGATAGATAGATAGATAGATAGATACTTTATAGTGTACTTTTGTCAGTTTTTAATAGTTTTCTGAATTTTTGTTAATTACATAACTATTCATTAGTCATCTTTTTGATTACACATTCCAGTTGAGTCTGTAGTTATAACGTCTAAGCAAGAACTAAGTACATATATTATTAATTTAGCCTAGAAGTTGCTGTTTATTTTTTAAAATCATGACTTTTTTTTTTTTGATTTTATTGTAACCATTCCATACAAATAGATAATTTTTTTAAATAAAAATAGGATTGAAAACAAATCAACCCCACCCCTGATAAAAGAGAGCATGGCCTACGGAATAAAATTTAAAAATAGTAAAAATAAATAAATTGATGAGTTTAATAGGCGGATAAAGATAAATGGAGAAGAAAAAGAAATGGGGAGAGAATCTACTTCCTCAGTGCTTTAAGAGCTTATTCTAAAATATTATTGATTAGATTCTGCCAGATTTTGAAAAGTTCTGCACAGATCCTCTAAGTGAGAATTTGATTTTTTCCAATTTCAAATAATATAAAACATCAGTTACCCACTGACTTAAAAGAGGAGAGTTAGGATTCTTACAGTTAAGCAAAATAAGTCTGCGTGCCAATATTGTAGTTAAGACAATCATGATTTTTCTTCATATGCTTATTATTTTGTTGAGGCCATCTTCCCAGGCATATCTGTGCTTGTTCTAATATAACATTTATTGTTATTTCCTAGAGACATTTCATAGCTGCTCCTCATATTTGCTTTCTTCCATTCCATTGGCCTCATTATGTACCACTGATCTCCTCATATTATTTGCTGCTAAACACCCTCTTGCTTCTGTCTTATTTGAACATTTAAGTTCTATGCAATTTATACCTCACTCGACAACCCATTTCCCATTATGATCTGTAATAATTGTGACTTGTGTGATTTTATTTGTACAGAGAAGTGAATTAAGAGTGTTGAAGAACATTTTGTTTTGGCTTCAGCTGAGCAGACTTTAAAATTCTTTCAAAACTTTCTCTATATGTCCAATTTAGTATTGTAAATTGACTCTGCAGAAAGTAAAATAGTGTTAGTTGTATGTCATGTAATCTCTTGCAGAACTCTCCAATGTGAGATCACTTTCAGCACATCACAATATCCTGGAATAATATTCTGTAAGATGACATCACTGAGTGCAGTTGCCATTCTGCCAGCTCTGATGAGACTGTGTTAACAACCTCTACTGTAGGTTGCATTTATTATGATTTCCATGACACTCATAAACATAGTATCAATGGTTACTCACCAGATGTCTGACCCTACATTCTTTGAATTGGTTTGGCCAAGTGAGATCTTTAGTGAAATTAGGGACAAAATCTGCAGACACACCTTAGAGAAACATTGAGGCTAATGTGCTGGAGTACCTAACAGGATGAGGACCAGAGCACACTGACCATCTCTGCCCAGTGTCCTACTAGCCAATGTTCACTCACTGGAGAATAAGCTGTATGACATCAGAGCAAGGGTAAAGTTCCAGCGAGACATTGGGGACTGTAACATCTTTTGCACCTCAAAAACATGGCAGACTCCGACAGTACCAGACCACATGATTCGAAATGCCGAATCCCTCTCCGTTTATCGTATAGACAGAACAGAGGAGTCTGGCAAATTGAAAGGTGGAGGTGTGTGCCTGAAGGTCAATAGCAACTGCTGCAACAGCCGGAACTTAACAAGCTATTGCTTGCTTAATCTGGAGCGCCTGATGATTAAATGCACACGATTTTATCTTCCTCTGGAGTTTACTTCAGTCATTGTCTTTGACACTGCCCTCATTGTAGCTGGCAATTTGATCAATGCTAGTATTAAAATAGTAATACTAAATTTTTATCAACACATTACATGCTCTACAACAGGGGATGGAACAATTGACTATTGCTGTTCTCCTTTTAAAGATGGCTATCAGGCAAAGATGTTGCCTCCATTTGGCAAATCTGAACCATGCTGTCATTTTTTTATGCTCCGATACAAGCAGGAAGCTCCAGTTACATGTGAAGTCGTGTGTTGGAAAAACCAATGAGAGGCCATTCTCCAGAATTTGTCAGAGTATTGCTGACTTGGAAATGTTCAGATGCAGCTCTAATGATGACATCAACATACAGTATTTACAGAAGCTGTAATAAGTTATATTGGATTTCTCACAAATAAAATCATACCAAAATTCATCATCAGTACAACTTTGGATGGGCAAAACCATTTGTCATGCACTTAACACTCGCACCACTGCATACAACTCCAGGCTTGTGTCTGGGAATATGGATGGCTAACAGTGCCTCCTCGTATAATCTAAGAAGGGTGGTTAACACTGCCAAGCCACAATATAAGGAGAAAGTGAAAAGACAGTTTATACAGTTTGAACAGTCTAATCCTAGGTGTATGTGGCAAGGTCTGTGGACAATAACTGACTATAAAGAAACTCCAGGCTTAATATTTAACATGCACGCTTTGATGTTAGTGCTGCTTATTTCAGCCTGTGGTCTGATATATCTGTGGCAGTAGAATTGCACAGTGTGGAAACAGCGCTCACTTTGTTGGAACATGCCATAAGCAGAGCTTTTAAAAAAAGTGAACATCAGGAAAGCAGCAGGTCCAGATGGTATTCCGGGACCCATTTTCAAGATATGTGCTGATTATCTTGCACCAGTGTTTACGGTAATATTTAATCTCTCCTTAACACTAGAATTACCAGAGCCTACGAAAAAACTCGTAGATCCATCCCACCTTAAATTGCTTCGCACCTCTCCATCAGCGTCTATCACCGCCGCACAGTTTTCTCAGCTCAAGTCTGTTTTCCTGCATGTCAGTTGCTTGGAGTTGTATAGAGTGAGAAGTCAAGCAAAATGACACCTTTTATAAATACTATATCGTTATTTGGAATACATGCATTTCATGTGTGTTCCATGTCTACAACAATCTATGTACAGTAAACACATCGTTAAAACAGACCATGACCAAGACCATGGAGAGGCTGCTGCTTCACCACCTGAGGCCACAGGTCCAACCCGCCCTCGACCCTCTGCAGTTCGCATACCAGGAGAAGGTGGGAGTGGAGGATGCCATCATCTATATGCTACACCGATCCCTCTCTCACTTGGACAGAGGCAGTGGTGCTGTAAGAATTATGTTTCTGGACTTCTCTAGCGCCTTCAACACCATTCAACCTCTGCTCCTTAGGGACAAGCTGACAGAGATGGGAGTAGATTCATACCTGGTGGCATGGATCGTGGACTATCTTACAAACAGACCTCAGTATGTGTGTCTCGGGAATTGCAGGTCTGACATTGTGGTCAGCAACACAGGAGCACCGCAGGGGACTGTACTTTCTCTGGTCCTGTTCAGCCTATATACATCGGACTTCCAATACAACTGGGAGTCCTGCCACGTGCAAAAGTTCGCTGACGACACTGCTATTGTGGGCTGCATCAGGAGTGGGCAGGAAGAGGAGTATAGAAACCTCATCAAGGACTTTGTTAAATGGTGCGACTCAAACCACTTACACCTGAACACCAGCAAAACCAAGGAGCTGGTGGTGGATTTTAGGAGGCCCTGGACCCTGTGATTATCAGAGGAGACTGTGTGCAGAGGGTACAGACCTATAAATACCTGGGAGTACAGCTGGATGATAAATTGGACTGGACTGCCAATATTGATTCTTTGTGCAAGAGAGGACAGAGCCGGCTGTACTTCCTTAGAACACTGGCATCCTTCAACATCTGCAATAAGATGCTGCAGATGTTCTATCAGATGGTTGTGGCGAGCGCCCTCTTCTACGCGGTGGTGTGGTGGGGAGGCAGCATTAAGAAGAAGGACGCCTCACGCCTGGACAAACTGGTGAGGAAGGCAGGCTCTATTGTAGGCATGGAGCTGGACAGTTTGACATCCGTGGCAGAGCAATGGGCGCTCAGCAGGCTCCTATCAATTATGGAGAATCCACTAAACAGTGTCATCTCCAGACAGAGGAGCAGCTTCAGAGACAGACTGCTGTCAATGTCCTGCTCCACTGACAGACTGATGAGATCGTTCCTCCCCCAAACTATGCGACTCTTCAATTCCACCCGGGGGGGGGGGGGGGGTAAACATTAACATTATTCAAAGTTATTGTCTGTTTTTACCTGCATTTTTATTACTCTTTAATTTAATACTGTTTTTGTATCAGTATGCTGCTGCTCGAGTATGTGAATTTCCCCTTGGGATTAATAAAGTATCTGTCTATCTATATCTATCTATCTAGGTAGACCTCATCCCTCTGTCTCAACACAGGTGCTCAACATAGCTATGTCTTAAACCCACTACTGTATTTCTATACACATATGACTGCACAGCTGTACACAACTTTAATATTATTGTCAAGCCTGATAACTAGCAATAATAACCTGGCTTACCTGAATGAAGTTGCGAGTCTGTCACGCTGGTGTCAGGCCAGCAGTCTTTTACTGAATGTCAGCATGACAAAGGAGCTAACTGTAGACTTTGGGAGGAAACAAAGGGGGCACTATCACCCCCTCAGTATTAATAATACTCTGGTAGAAAGGGTGGACAGTTTCAGATACCTTGGTGCCCATATCATGGAGAGTCTAACCTTTTCAAAGCATACTGTCACCTTAGTGAAAAAGGCACAGCAATATCTGTATCACCTCGGACAGCTCAGGTATTTAAGACTGCTCTGCTATATAGTAAAGAACTTCTATACCACCATTGGAAGTATACTGGCAGAAAGTATCACTGTCTTGTTTGGGAACTGCACACAGCAGAACCACAAGGCTGTGTAGGGAGTGGTGCAGTTAGCGAATCACATCACAGGGCGTGCACTCCATAACCTCCAGGACCATCTACACCAAGCAAACCAGGGCAAGTAAAATTATCCATGATACTAGCCATCCCAACAATGGCCTCTTTTCTTTGCTGCAATCAGGTAAGTGCTACTGCTACCTAAAGTCAGTTCATCCACATGTTAAGTTAGGAAAGTGTTAAAAATACATGATGCCCTATTGTTATCTCTCTCACTTAAAGTTATTTAAGTCATCTATTTAGTTATTCATATATCTATTGATTATTACTTATTAGTTATTATTTATTACATATTTATAATTTTAATGATATTTAAATTTATAAAGTAATGGATTGTTATTGTTGATTTATATTAGTCTCAAGTCATCATCATATGGAGTTGTCCAGCTAAGCATTTCACAGCATATTGTACTATGTGTATAATTTATATGTGACAAATTAATTTGATTTGATTTTAATCCTAATCAAGATCAGCAAATATGGCAAATACTTAAATCTGTCAGTGGTTGATCTTTGTAAATTTTTTGACACTGTTGGCTGCAGCTCCTTTGCAAAGAGGTGCACTACTTTCTTAAAGCTAATTTGTTTTATTTGGCAGTTGCTTTCTTGTCCTTTGAAAGAGGGTGAACTACCGTATATCTTCTAGTAGTGGCCGGCTCTTATTGATGCCCGTTTCCAATAAACGCCGGGTTTGAAAAGATGTCGCAACAAATAGACGCCGGTCTCCAATAGTAGCCAGTCTATAGTAGACGCTGATCTCCAATGACCCACCTCCTTTTCCGTACGCTAATCCTCTTTTCGTACCACCTGGGCTACCGCCATCCTGCAGTGAATCATACGGTAAGTACCTTTTCCTGTCAAAAATGTTTTGTCGTCGGATGCTATTGAGGAAGGGAGAAAGTCAAAACGAAATTTCTTTGTGTACATTTTGCATTTTCATCTCCACGTCAATCATAACCCCACAGGGAGGGCAGAGGTGGGTGGAAGGGGTGGGAAGAACATGAAAATGCCATCTTCGACACGTTAATCCTCTCCTTTGACCAGGGAAGAAGAGGCTGTATTGGCCGGACAGACGGTACATGATCACATGAAAAACTCTGCGCCCTCTTCCTCGGTGACCTGTTAACCTTTACCTCCACTGACACTTTTGCCTTCGGAAGGGTCGTGCGGGTGTCTGTTCGTGTCACTGTGTTCTTGTGGGCCCGTGTTTGTAGTGTGAGCGATGGGAAGGAAACGGTCATTTGATTTACCATTCAAACTCCGTGTGGTAACATATGCAAAAGAACATTCAGGCGAAGAAGCTGCACGACATTTTTGGGTGGATCCAAAATGTATCCGAGAATGGCGCAAGCAGATGACTGATATTGAGAAAATGGTGGCAGAAAAAGGTGCCAGAAGTAAACGATTGCCTGGTGGAGGAGCTAAGAAAGTGAGCGAAGAATTAGATGAACTGGTGTTAACATGGATTATTGAACAAAGACTGGAAGGTGCGAATGTCTCCAGGAAAATGGTCCACATGGAAGAAAAGAAACGTTCGTAGTCAGTGCTGGCTGGCTTGACAAATTTATGAAACGCCATCATTTATCGCTCTGTCGGACGACATCTCTGGCGCAGAAGGATCCAGAACAAGTTATTGACAAGCTTGTTTCTTTTGTGATGTGGGTTGCCAATCAGCGAACTGCAGATGGAGTTAAGGACGGGGAAATCATTGGAATGGACGAGACATCTGCTTGGTTCGACATGCCTGGTTCTACAACAGTCGAACCAACTGGCAATAGGAGTGTTACAATAAAAACTTCTGGTCACGAGAAATCTCATTTCACTGTCACATTGGCAGCGAAAGCAGATGGCACAAAATTGAAGCTGTTTATTGTATTTTGGGGCGCAAAGCGAGAAGTCGCAAGACTACAGGATGTCTAAGAAGCTGTGGTAGCGACCTCAACAAACGGATGGATGAATCAGGAATTAACAGTAATGTGGTTGCAAAAAGTTTGCGGTGTTTTCTGTTTCCGGAAGAGACTTCTTGTCTGGGGAGCTTACTGCTGTCACATCAGTGAGGAAATGAAACAAGAACTGAAGAAATATAAAATGTCAACGGCAGTTATCCCTGGTGGTTGCACCAAGTACGTCCAACCTTCTGATGTTGTTTGGAACAAGCCCCTCAAAGACAAGCTTTGAGAGTTGTATGATAATTGGATGGCAGGGAAAGAAGATAAGGGGTTTACAGCTGGCGGAAATTTGAAAGCGCTGGCACTACGTTTGTTAGTAACATGAATAATATCAGCTTGGAAAGAAATCACCCCAGAAATTATAAGAAAATCCTTCAAGGATTGTGGAATCATCAATGCATGCGATGGATCTGAGGACGATCTTATCCACTGCTTTAAGGAGGGCCAGCCATGCCATGCTGGGAGTGCGAAACTGATTACTGCGCGACAACAAGCAATAGGAGTACCTGTATTGCCATCACAAGAAGAGGAAGATGAAGAAGAACTCGCAAGTAACGAAGCAATCATTACCAATTCAGACGACGAGTAGATGGTAAGTACTGTACTTTATTGTATCTTATCCAATCTCATGTCGTAATGTATACGTATATGCATGAGTTTGGAGCTTATTGCATTTCCTTACGTTCCGCAGGGGACTTGTCAGGCTGATGAGCGCTTTCGTGCGAAATTCAGACTGGTGCAGGCCAGTGCTGGTGGAATCATTGGCAAGAAAGTTCAGTAGACATCTACCGTACCTGTTTTTCATGCTTACGGTAATACCGTATACTGCTTTAATAATACCGTACTGCTGTACTGATAAATTTCATTAAATCCTGAAATGTTCATCCGGTGTTGTTGCCTACATTTTGTGGCCGTAAATATGGTACCGTACCGTATTTTACTGCCAAATGAACCCCGTTTACCCATCACCATTCCGTCTGCAAGGCAAATAATAGCCGGTCTCCAACAACCGCCGGTCTCTTTTAAACACCGGGCCGTCCGAATAATTTTTTGAATAAACGCCGGGGCTACTATTGGAAGATATACGGTAATTTGTTTTCACCTTTGGAAAAAATCCATTTCCACCAGGCATGCTGTCATAGCAGACATTACACATGGTACATACAATAATGTTTAACTGATATTTGGTACAAATATATATGCCATTAGGAGATTGAGCATAGGACACTGCCATCATTTAGGATAAGATGAAAACTGACTATGTCAGTTTCTTTATAATAGTCAGATATTTTAGATTTGGGCCCTCCTTTGACCAGCTGTAGAAAAGAAGGGCCAAAATCTGCACCCACACCATTTCAGTCATATAATGAGTTGGTTATACTTTAATGCAACTCAAACCAGCCAAAAGTTACACCTCCTTAATCCATATCACCAGTTTCAACCCAGAATAGCCATTTTGCCGCAACAACTCATAATAATAGAATAAATTCTTAAAAAGTGAAGCCTTTCAGATACTTGGATTTTGGATAAATTTAATGAGCTTTTGGATGGTCTGGTTGCAACCATTATACTGAATGTTGTCACTAATATTATCTGTTTTGAATAATCATAAGTGTTAAAGACATACTTCATATTTATGTCTATACAAGCTAAAAGAAATGACCTAATTTATATTAGTGCTGGGAGATTTTTTTTTCATTAAATCATTTAATTTGAATTAATGTTTTGAAGAAACATTTTTTAACCAAATGGTACAGTTAAACAGTTGAGCGAACATTTTAGTTTAGTCTTCATTTCAGCTGATCTCGTGTACAGACAAAAAATTCATACAAAGAGTGTGTGTGATAAGAGGCGCTTTTCTCACAAATTAGTTATTTCCAGAGTTGGTTGTCTAGAATTGGTTTGGATATAAACAAATCAAATGTCAAAAAAACTACTGTAAAATGCAAAGTTTACTAAAAGAATATAGAAGTTGAAAGTGGCAGCATATCCAATTTTCCATTGCTTAAAATATAAATAGCAGATTTGAAGCAGAGCAAAAAAGCACGCAACGAAGATAAAACCTGTCCCCAACTGACTGCTTTGGTGTATTTTTTTCATGCTCCTTTGACATAGACCCAAGATGCGCTCCCTGTAATATATCTCGTTAGACAGCATGATTATGTTAAGATGTGTCTGACTGAAGAATATGCCTTCTTACCCTGCAAAGCTCGTCAGGGTATGGTGGCGGAGAAAAATGAGAAAGGGCTACCAGAGAGCAACAGGATAAAGTGACTCCTGTACAGGCAGGTTAATCCAAAGACCTGTAGTCATAGCCAACCCATTGCTTAGGCAACCTACGCAATTGCATAGGGCCACAAGCAAACTCCAAACCTTATTGGAGTGGATTATGCTGCTTTTTGTACACCACTTACCTTTTGGCAGTAAGGTGCCACAGATGGGCGTGATGATAAAAGTGGTTATATTTGGTTCAGAGGTATTTGATTGTTCTATTTTAGAGTGACATTTTGCAGGTAGCTTATCTGTCCATTATAGGTCGGTTGGTTGACGGCAACTTTTAACTGTGATACCTGATTGAGAACTAGAAAGTGACACCAGAACCACATGATCCACCTTAGTGAAAAAAATTAAAAACGAACTCAATACCATAAGTGAGAGGGTAATTGAGCATATACTGAGTGACATCAAGTAGTCCAAATATCAGTCTGTAATTTTGGATTGCCCACTTGATGTTAGCCATGAGGAGCAAATGACACTAATAAGAATTGTCACACTGGAGAAAGTACTCAGGATTAAAGAGCACATTATGGAATTCCTTCCAGCAGGAAAGAAACTGGCTGGTGCGCATTTTTTTTTTTTTTAAAGAAAAAAAAGACAAGAGAAAGTAAGGTGCAAATGATATATAGTAAAGAGCAGTGAGTGCTGATTAAAAAATAAAAAAAGTTGTTTAACACTAGAATCCCTGACACCTACAAAGATATTCATAATACCTGGCCACCTTAAATTCCCTCGATCCTCCTCATTAGCGTCAAAAGTATCAATCAGTGCAAGCAGCCTGCTATCCCGTACTCCACCAATGCAGCTAAAGTCAAATGAGATGCAAAATTCTCAGAGCTGAAGTCTGTTTATCTTTATTAATAGAAATACCAGTATGAATACAGAATGAAAACGAGATGTTAGATGTTATTTTTTTAAAAAAGAAATACAAATACAAACACAAACACAATGAAAACAAGACATTAGATTTAACTTTTTTTATTAAATAGAAATACAGGTATGAAAATACAGAATGAAAGGAGTCATTAGATGAAGATGAAGGCACGATTCCAAAATGCTTTCACCATATAATTTTTCTTCATTCCGTAATCAACTTTTACTAGGATTGTTAATTTTTGTTTCAGAGTAAACTGACACTGTTTCTCACTTTGTTTGTTCATCTCAAAGAAAACTTTGAGAAGAGGTGTAGTTGTTTCAGTATCCGCACACAATATAAATACCCTTGCGGATGTTCGGTGGAGCACTGACTCACAATTTGACAATGTGCATGATGTCACGCCTATACTCTCACAGAGATTGCGTGAGACTGGAAATTTCACAACAGACTGTCTCTCTCTTTGAGACAACCTGTTGCATGGTTCCCTAGACTGTGCACGGAAAGTGTGGGAGCGGCATTAAGTATTTTGTGTATCAGATTATAATCTTCGGTGGCCATTTTTATTCGAAAAACATTTGTTATACTGAGATTTACATTTCATCAAAATGAGATTCATTTAATATGATGTTCCATGAACATTTGTCCGGGCCCACAAAAAGTATTCGTTATTCAGAAAATTTTGTTATTTCAGTATTCGGTATAACAGGATTTAATCTGTATAAGACCTTAAAGAGTGTGGTAAAAACAAAGCCTGCTCGTATTAGGGTAAAACCGTTTTGAGAACATTTGCAAAACAGATCACATTTTCAGAGCAGTCACCTCTTTTACAGTATTTTGTTCTCTGCCTTCTGTCATGTGGTACTATAGCATAAAATCCAGCACCACTTTTAAAAATATTGGGTTTTTTTTCTAGTAGTAAGACTTCTAATGACACTAATGATATTGAACTGTGATTTGTGTGGGTGGTTATATTTTTAATTATATTTACATTAGCTATGTGTGATCTTCAAAAACAACACAAACACTCCCTAGCAGTTTTATTATATTCATGAACTTGGAGATGTGTCAACTAACTCTTTAAGAATTACCCAGTGCAGAGGAGGTTGAACCACCTGTGTTTGCTGTCCAACTGGTTTTCATAAGAAGACACTGGTGATTCCATATCTTAACCATATCATGGCATATGAGTCCTATTAATATTTCTCTCAAGAGAATACCTCCAGATAAACAATGTTTTTAGTGAAAACTTCAAGCCTTACCCTTCATTGCTGAAGTGCTTCACTTGTATGTTGTTGAGCTGCAGCATTTGCTTCGTTTCGATGTTGTCTCTTTATCTGTACTTATTTCAGATAAGGAAGATAGACATTTCGAGGTAAAGAAGACAAAAGTTTCAAGGGAAGGTTGTCATACTAACTAATCATAGTGACGAAGAGTTACGAAGTGTTGCATGTTATTAGCACATGCAAGTAAGAAGTTGTACCCTGCTTGGGGTTTGCATGTTATATCTCTGTGTTTGCATGGTTTTCCTCCAGATGCTCTAGTTTTCCACTAGTAACATGCAGATTACGCTTATTGGCATTGCTAAACTGGCACTATTGAATGCGTTTACAAACGAGCTGGCACCCTGTTGCTTGCTAGCATTAGCACTAGCTATCGCAAAAATAGATGGATGTACTGTATATAAGTTGTAACTTCCTGGGCCCACAAGAGTGGAGTCAGCCACTTTATGTCAGCTGCTGATGAGTGGCCCTAAAAAGCACCTTTGTATTCTTCACTAGCCACTTCTGCCATGCCGTTCAATTGTTCTGCAGCAGCAAGTATTCCCAGTTGCTTCGATCCTTGGCCTGCTCACACACGCCACCTGAATCTGCCTCACTCTGCTCATCCAACAATCTGTATGCCACTCTTTTTCCCAGCTCCATAAGCTGACCTAAAGCCAGGGTCCACATCTGAGGCTCACAAGTGGCAATGAACCAGGACAGCATCTGGGAACACTGCTAAGGTTCTTTCTAAGTGCTGTGTCTGCACTATATATCCATGCCCCCTCCACCCTCTGTTAGATGCCAGAGGCAATGCTACCTAAACAACAGATATGCCACACAATGTGGTGGATCACCAGCATTTCTCTGTTGTGCACCTGATGATTTGTGTCAGGCTCTTTGCAATTCCTATTCCATCTTAAGATTTATCAGACCTCCTCACCATCATCTCCTGCCTCCAGAAATGCAGGAGAGGCTCTCCTGCAACTCTCCTGTTTAAGTAATTTGGGCCATTAAAGCTGAGAAACAAAAAGAATGCTTCTAGAAACGTTTGCTGTCAACCCTGACTCTCCTCATGCTTTAAACACTGCATATACTTTGCCCACATAAGTGGCTGCAGGCTGTTAGTTGCTACAGTAATAATAATTATACACTATTGTAGAAATGTAAAGCATGCATGACATACATAGTATTAAATACAATTCAAGAAATTCCCAGGTTATAAACTTCCTGTAGACCAGTTCAGCAATGGGGCAGTATTCTAACATTGGGATATTTTTGTTCCTTAGCTGGTGCGATTAAATATTGTGACGATTCATACAGGCACTGAGATTATTTTTCTAAAACCACTGGTAAAACTCTGTGGTTGCTAAATAAAAGACTAATGGAAAGAAAAATATATATATGTATCCAAAATCTGCGTCAACCAAACTTAAGAACAAACTGGCTGAAAGGGAAACAATACTAAAGGAACTGCAGATTTGACACCAGAGCCTCTGTAACACTCTGTGGAGCACCCTGCATTCTGGGATTTGGAAGACCACCCATAAAGGGCTTCTGGATCCAGTTGGCATTGTCCAAGACAGAGCAAATGATGCACTCTAGGTCAGACTGTTAGTTCTGCAATCCAAATAAAGAGTTGGGTGGCAAGCTTTGAAGCAGAGCTGACATTTGTTTGGTTTTGAAGTCAATCTAATGTCCATTCATATAATCCCCAAAATGTGACAAACACAGTGAAAGCACATGTAATATATTTAAAAACTATGTTGCTTAATGTAATGCAATCTACCAAACTGTAGGTCCAGATAATATTCTAATTCTCAACTAGTACACAGACTAAACAATAATAAAGTCTGATCAGTCATATAAGATATTTTGAAAACTGCTCAACAGAGGGTGTTTTCCAGAAGTTTCGAAGTGATGGCTTAATGTAAAGCTGACAAAATTTGATTTTATGTGGGAACTTAAACTTTAGACACATATAGATTAAAAAAAAGTAAAATGAGGGACAGATTTGAAAAATTATAGTTCCAGGATTTTGTTACATTTGAAAATTGAATCAATTTGACTCATCCCAAAAACAGCTTTAACAAGTTTGTTTAAATTAAAATATTCTGAATTATGTTGGTATTCACTAATTCATCAGTATAGATATAATAATGTTTGAATTTTCATGTATAGTAAGCAATATTTTTCAGTTATTTAAGTGAAAATGTGTAGAGAGTGTAACAAGAATATAAATAATAATGATGAATAAGAATAATATGAACTGCATATAGCACATGTGTGAGTGATGGGAGTATCACTTTTAGATTCCCAGAATCACTTGCAATTTCACTGACCGTTTTAATTACACTACTTGAAGACCGATTCACTTCATCATCACTGATGATGAGAGGCATTTCTTATGAGACACAATAATGTGGCTAGGACAGACACTACACTGTTGCCCAGGAAACACTCGGGACTAACGCTGTTAAAACTTTTTACAGCCCGAGTGACGCTTGGGTCTAACGCTAAGGAGGTTAAAGAATAGTTGGGTAACTCCTTGATGGGTATACCAGTAGTTTAAAACTGCTGTTACTACTGTAGCAGAGTTTAAGCAAGCATTGTGGCATAGTGGTCAAGGCTTTGGACATCATTTCCTTAGGTTGTGGGTTTAAGTCTTGCTACTGACACTGTGTGAATACAAACAGCTCACCTTATCTATCTCTGTTCCAATTGGAGAAAAAAAATGGTGGAACCAGTTGTAACTCAAATGTTGGAAGTCATTTTGGATAAAGGCATCAGCCAAATAAGTAAATGTATTAGTATTTATACATTTTTTATTCTATTACAATAAAATGCACAGTATTGTTCACTTTAACAATGGAGGTACTTTTAATAAAACGCAGTTGAATGGGATTTATGTTTTTGCCTCAGAACCAAAAGGTACCGAGTATTGTGAAATTTTATTGGTATTGGTATCGAATACTAAAATTCTGGTATCATGACATCCCTTGAAGAGACTAACAGTAGTTTAATGTCAAATACACATATAACTTAATTTCTAGCGAAAAAGGCAAGTGCCATAGTAGAATAAGTGATACTTTAAAAATTGTTTGCCTTTATGCTAAAATAAAATGAGTTGGAATTGTATGTAGCTGCACATTGCTTTGATATCATAAGAATAACAGAAACATGGCTAAATTATGGAAATAAGCAGGAGTATTATACAGTATATACGGGTACACGCTATTTTGAAAAGGCAGACAACACCAAAAATGTGTGTGAGTTGTCATTTATGTAAAACAATTTAAATGCAAAGCTTCTTCAGTTATGCTGTGAGCCACAGTTTACTGCAGATATTTGGATATGACTAGACAGCATTAGAGATTCAGGCTTTCTATAGAGGTGTTTGTTATGCACCCCCAGTGCATATAATAATTTTCAGTTTGCATCTTTTTAATACTATTAAGATGACAAGTTTAGAAGGGTATGTTATAGTCATCAGGGAGGTCAAATACGCAAATATTAACTGGTATAGCCTTGTAGTCTTAACTACTGTTTAATTCAGTATGTTAAAGAGCTAACAAGGAGGTAGGCCTGTCTTGATTTACTATCCTTTAATAATCAGGGTAGAATTGAAGGAATAAAGGTAATTAAACCATTAGGAACTAGTGCCCGTAATACAATCGATTTCACCCGGTTTTTACAGAGCCCACATTCTAAAACAAGCTCATCCCAAAGTTTACAACCAGTAGGAAATTAAGAAATACTCTAGGGTAGAGAGAGCTAAAAAGGAAGTTACAAAGGAAAAACCGCTGTATAAGGCATATTAGTCTAGTGATTCTAGTGCAAACTGCCAGTTATATGAGGGTGAGCCAAAATTAAATACCACATTTCTCAAGATTATTGCACGAGGTAGAGACAGCCAAGTAGGTTGGGGTGGGGGTCCTTTGATAGGCAATCCCTTGTAGTTTTCAGTGTGCAACATGCCTTGGTCTGGTGCACACCGTGCTTTCACTGTTGAAGCGTTCTTCAAAAACAATGAATCCATCCTCTCTATGCAACACACCTTCTGAACACACTTCAGCATTCCTCCTAAAGGTGATGTCCCAAATCAGAAATCAATTCTTCAGTGGGTGGCTAAATTTAGACAGATGGGTACAACATTGAACAGAACATCTACAGGCCGTCCTCGGACTGTATGAACATCTGAAAACATCCAAGCTGTAAAGGCATTAATTTTGCAGTCTCCTAGATGTTCGGCGTACAAACATGCTTCTGCCTTTGGCATTTCAACACATCTTTGAGGAGGATTTTGTATGAGGACCTTGATTTCCATCCATACAAAACGATGGTAGTGCAGGAACTCACTGGGAGAGCCGTAGAGAGTTGTGTGTGAAGATTCTGCAAACCATTCATCGTAATGCCATTGTCATGTGCAAGCAACGAGGCACATTTCCATTGAAATGGATGTGTCAATAAGCAAAACTAACGATATTGGGCTAAAACCAACCCTCATGAACTACATCAGAGACCCCTGCACATTGATCATGTTACATTTTGGTGCATTTTGGATGAATTTGGCATTGTTGGCCCTTACTTTTTTGAGAAGGGGGGGAGCAACAGTCACTGTCACTTCAGAGCATTACATTGAAGGCTAGAGAACTTTTTGTGGGCCTAATTGGAAGAAATAGATGTGGTGGATGTTTAGTCTCAACAGGATGGAGTAACAGTTCATACGGCGCAGAGATCCATGCAAGTTTTGCGGGAGATGTTTCCGGGGAAACTGATCTCCCTGCTCGGCAATGTTGGGTGGCCTTCACTTTCGCCTGCTCTCATTCTGTGCAATTTCGTCTTGTGGGGCTATCTCAAGTGAAAGGTATACACACCAACCTCAAAACCTTGAAGCCCTCAAGGACGATATTTGCCACGAAATTGCCGCTGCTCCCCTTAAAATGGCTGAACAGGTTATGCGAGTGTTCAGAAATAGTCTTGAAGAGTGTATCTCTAATGATGGTCACCTCCTTGAAGACATCATTTTTAAAACACAGTGAAAAAAATCTGTTTTGTGTACTCTTTTTTGTGTTGTAATGAAATGTATTTCATCTTGTAATGTTTCTGTTGAATAAACATTTGAAATGTGTTACTTCTTTTTTGCTCACCCTGTAAATGACATAGTGTTAAAGACAGTTGGAGGGGAAACATTGCAGAAAAGGTGAAAGATTTCCCAAAGATAATCTTTTCTACTTTACTAATAAAAGAATGGTCAAGTAGGAACGGTGAGTGGTCACCTAGAACATACAGACACATTTAGAACAGGACTGTTAGTAAATATTTAACTTAGTTTCAAATGTGGAAAGTCACATTTCACTAATACTGCTAGAATGCTGTGAGGAAGCAACAAAAATACTATCGGAGAGGTGTATGTGATATTTATCTCTGTTTTCAGAAAGCTTTTGATAAGGTGCCATATGAAAGGTTAGTGATGAAACTAAAAGAATTGGAAATTCACAGTGCAGTCTATAGATGGGTGCAACATTGGTTCAGACAAAGGAAGCAAAAGGTTGTAGTGCAAGGAACCTTTCCTGAATTAAACAATCTGGACAAGACCATTACCAGTAAGCTGGTTAGGTTTGCAGTTGATGATACCACACTAGGTAGACATTAGGTACACTAGGTACACATTTGGGCTCAGAAACTGGTGTTGCCCACTTTAGCATAAGTGACTTCTTGAACATTTTTTGCAAAACTACCCCCCAGCCTCTGACTTAAACGTGGCGAAATTTTTGATCACTCCTCCATGCAAAATTCTTTCATATGCATAATGTTTGTGGAATTTCTTGTGTACGCTGTCTGTTTGATACCCTGACCGCCTTTCAAAGGGATTCAGATTAGTGCTTTGAATACCCCCACAATCTTTCAAAGGGATTCACATTAGTGCTTTGACTAGACCATTTCATAACCCTGCATTTCATCTTTTTAAGCCAGTCCTTGATGGATTTGCTAGTGTGCTCCAGATCATTATCATGTTGAAAGTTTCATTTCTGGTTCAGCTTCAGCAGATGACCTCACATCCTTCTCAAGCATACTTTGATATAATGCAGAATTCATAGTGAACTCAATGACTGAAAGTTGCACGGGCACTAAGGCAGCAAGCAACCCCAAACCATAACATTTTCACCACCATGTTTTACAGCTGGTATGAGGATCTTTTCCTGAAATGCTGTTTTTGGTTTGCCCCAAACATCTCTGCTGATACTATGACTAAAAAACTATCTTTGATTCATCTATTAAGAGCACATTGTTCCAGAAGACCTGGGGCCTCATGTATAAACAGTGTGTACTCACAAAAATGTTGCTCACGCTCACATCGCAATGTATAAAAACTAAACTTGCTGTAAAGCCACACACATTCTCACGCCAGATCAAACCATTGTGTATGCAAGTTTTCGGCTTGGTTTTGCAAACTGGCGGCACTCCGCATCAAAGCAGTTCTGTGGTCCCTGTGTAATTTACCTTTATTTTGTAGATTAATATGCAATCAACCTGTAACAACATAATGGTCCACGGAAAAGGCCAAACTATTCCAAATACCATAGCTGCTTTAGCGTTGTTACTCTTAAGTGCACCACTCAGAGTATTTTAACCCAATGTATCTCAATGTGGAATCACAGCTCTGCAGCAGCTGATCGGAAGGAGAATTATCAGGATAACAACATCTAGAACATGCTGCCTTAGCCATGTGCACAGTCTGTTTGAACTGCTCCCATATGGCAAACGCTTCAGAGCCTTTCCTGTAGGGACCTTGCAGTTCAGAAACAGTTTTCATCCCAAGAGCTGTAAACACACTCAATCAGTCCATCAAGTGCTCCTGGTAGAACTGTTTGTATTTATAAGTACAATTACCTCACTGTAAACTTGCACTGCAGTTGTAATATTGCACAACCTGACCCACTTATGCTTTCATATTGTTTATTTTTCATTGTTTTTATTGTATTGTTATTATTATTGCTGTTATTTTATATGAAAATATGTTTATGGAGGATTTGCATATTGAATCTCATTTTACCATACAATAAAAATAATTGAATTCAATTCAATAATAGAAAGAGCGTATTTACATATGATGACGACTGGCTTCTAAGTCAATTTAAATTTCCAAATGCTACCTTCTTGGACCTCTTGATATCATTTTTAAGATGAAATGCAGTAAAGTATGTATACCTGTATTACATTATACAGATAAATTTTTAACTTCATTTAAATAATGTATACTGTTAATAATTAAACGTGTGGACAGCAGTAGTGATGAACTGGTGCCCCTTCAGGTATTGGTCCTGCCTCACGCTGTATGCTTGCTGGGACTGGCACAAACCTGGATGGATGGATAGATGGATGGAATAATTAAATATGCACTAAGAAAATATTTCAATGTTCAAGTTCTGAAGAATCAGCGTTCTAAGCTTAGAGATGGTTTTACATTTATTAAAGTGCTTATTGTGCGGAAATTGGTTACTTGGACAAAGAAAAAGAAGGGGTATTGGGGGTTAGTATGTTTTGAAAGAGACAATACGGCTGCAATAAGTTATTTCATTGAGGGTCGTACACAGTGCAGCAAGCATCTTATAGGAGGCAGGAACAATCTCTGGACGCCAGCTCGTCACTGTCACTGCACCACTGTGCCCCATGTTTAATACATGCTTTAACACTAGAATTACCAGAGCCTATGAAAAAACTCGTAGATCCAGCCCCACCTTAAATCCGTTCGCACCTCTCCCTCAGCTTCTTCTGTCCTGTAAATGTGCCGATTAAGACAAGCAGCAAGCAGCCTGCTATTCCATCCCCCACTGCCGCAGAACATGCACAAAATTCTCCCAGATCATGCCTTGATTGATTATCTGGGAGTGAAGTGCTGGAGTTTTAGAGTGGAAATAATAGATCGTTATTTGGAACACATGCACTTCTTGTGTGTTCTGTTTCTACAATAATCTGAGTAAACACATTGTTAAAACAAACGTTTTTCATATTTTAGTAGTAAATGACAAAATGTTGGCATAAACTATATAATGTGTGAAATCTGAAGTCCAAAGATCAAATAAACAGTTTTACAAAAGGTTCAAGGATAAAACAACAGCTTCCGTGGCGTAGCGGTAAGATTTGCTGACTTGTAATCAAGAGTCCCCTGTTCGATCCCCACTGCCTCCTATATTTGCCGTTTTCAGTAGTGTGCTGCTCTTATTGTTAATATTATACAGTACACACATACATTTGGTTTGCATCTGTAACAGATGGTGTACATTTATAGGACTTGTAAAAGTTAATGTTTTTTGTTTTTTTTCACTTTTATTCTCTCAGTCATGATCACGATACATACTACCGCCCCCAGGGATCTGACGCTGTTAATTTTTATTTGAAACTGGGAGTAACTGTAAATGTGAGTGGTGTTTTGAGGCAATAGAACTGGACATTTTCTGATCTGGAGGGTAAAAGCTGACACACAAACGCTGGTGAATCTGCCTCTTCGTATCTCACCATCACTTGATTTTTTTTTAATTCAGTTTTATTGAGTGTTCCTGCTCACGCTGAATTAGTATGGTCTATATCAAAAACAAAAAAACACCAAAAAACCAAGACATAGTTATATATGATATTTGGAATTATTCATTTTATGACCTGTACAGTACATTTCGGAAAACATTGTGGCACGGATGCAACATTATTCATAGTTATCCATATTCATTCGCATAACACCGCATGTTTTTTTTCCCCGATCTTGCCAGTCCCCACATGTTACTGTTTCTTCTGTACTCCAGGACATGCAGAGGCAACAATAGTACAGAGAGGTCAGTTCAGTGCTATATGCAATCATCACATTCAAATGTTAACAGTTCACACACACACATGCAAGGACCGTCCTTCCCACATTTATGACATGTGTAACTGTTGCAATACGCAAACTTTTACAAGTACTATAAATTTACACCAGCTGTTAGACAGAACTCACATGTATGTTTTTACTGTATAATATTAACAATAAGAGCAGCTCACTACTCAAAACGGTAAATTTGCGAGGCACCCAGTATTGAACCAGCGGCCTCTTGGTTACAAGTCAGCCGTTCTTACCTCTGCACCACGGAAGCTCTTGTATTATACTTGCACCTTTTGTGAAAGTGTTTATTTGATCTTTGGAGTTCAGGCTTCACACATTATATAGTTTATGCCAACATTTTGTCATTTACTGCTAAAATATGAAAAACATTTGTTTTAATAATATGTTTATACAGATTATTATAGAAACGGAACACACATGAAATGCTTGTTTTCCAAATAATGATCTATTATTTCCACTCTAAAACTCCAGCACTTCACTCCCAGATAATCAATCAAGGCATGATCTGGGAGAATTTTGTGCATGGTCTGCGGCGGTGGGGGATGGAATAGCAGGTTGCTTGCTGCTTGTCTTAATCGGCACATTTACAGGACAAAAGACGTTGAGTGAGAGGTGCGAAAGGATTTAAGGTGGGGCCGGATCTACAAGTTTTTACATAGGCTCTGGTAATTCTAGTGTTAACTCAGTGGGAAGGTTGTGGTATTTATTTTTTCAAATTGGTAAAAATGTAATTATGTTTACAAGGATCTGTTAACAGTTCTTCTCAAGTTCATAAAAAAACTGTTATGCCTGTGGTCAGTTTTACTTTGTTTTATCATTTACAAAAACCTGTTTCAGATAAGGGACATCATACAGCTCCCTTTATTGGCTGGAGTTTGAATGCTGAATTTTATAGATTGATTTTGAAGCACATTGTTATACTTGCTGTGTTATTCTCAATTGTCTGACTGATTTGTGTTCTGTAATTGTGTTTTGTTCCCAAATAAAAGGATTTAAATAAATAAAAAATAGATTATTAAACAATGTATATCCTGCTATCAACTATGTACAGTGTCCTTTGTTAACACTAGTAAATGAAGGCAGAATAGGCTGTGAAAAAAAAACTTTTATTGGTTATCCTCTTCATGTTTCATTCAAATTTTACAAAAATTTTGCCTTTAATTGGATCTCATCATTAAACTATGTTTTCTCAAATGTGTGCAACAAATTTGGGCACTCCTAGAAAGCCAAATGACTAAAATCTAAGTGAAGCATATCACCATTATTTTTTTAAATTAAGTTCATCTGAATGAGTAGGAACACTTATGGTGATGGTTTGAGTGTCCAAAGAACCTCTAAGGATCACAGCTGAAGAAATTCATATTTTAGTTGGGTCTTGGGGTCAGCAAGTTTCCAATTTATGATGCCACCAACCTCATGCTGTTTTGCCTGAAAAAAAGGCATTTTGCTGCTTCCAACCACAGTTGGAATTCTGTGTCAGACAGAGTGGGGGAATAATAAACATGCTGGACAGTACCTCATCCTTACTGTGAAGTATGGTGGTGGATCTTTGATGTTGTGGGTGCTATTTGTCTTCCAAAAGCCCTGGATGGCTTTTTAGGATACATGGTATCATGAACTCAAAGTATCTGCAGATATTAAGTCAAAACCTCACTGCCTTTGCTAGGATGCTTAAATTGAACTGTGGTTAGATTTTCCAGCAGGACTATGATCTAAAACACACCTCAAAAGTGTAACAAAGGCAATTTTCCTTTCAATCATTTTTCTTCAATTAAATGTTTGATTTTTGTTAATATTCTGAATGAAGGATCAATTGTGCCAATAATAGTGAGGCTACAGTAATGTGTGTGTGTGTGTTTATTTTGATAAAATATTGGCATCCTTCAAACATCTGCAATGCATAACATTTGAAATGTTGTTCTTTTTTGTTTATTTATGTGTTTGTTTGTTTTCTGTTTGTTTAAACACACAGGTGTCAAACTGATGATCTGTATAATGTGAGATTTAACATTTAGTAATGTCTAAAACCAACAAGTAGGCATGACATTACTTTTATATAAATATTTTTTTATGCGTATTAAAAGCTGTTTTTTTTTTTTTTTTTATAGGCTCATCTCTAGGGCTGTACTTATTACCGACCGCTCTTTACTCAAAGCAGATTCTGAGCAGCTGGTATGTATATTAATTCACAATTGTAATTACAATTCAAAATCTGTAATACTTATTTGCATAATATTAAAGTAAACATAATGAGTTAACTCTAAAGCTTCTAAACAAGCACGTCATATTATTCCTATTACATTTTGATTTGTTGTCCTTTATATTTTTTTTTACAAAAATATCTCTTAACAGAATTCTACACACTTCATAGACTAATTGAATGGTCAGTGGTGAATCTTTAATGAGAGTTAATCATGGAAGAAATTGAGATTATAAATACCAAAACATTTTATAAGAAAAACACATGGAAGTTACACAAAAGGGAAACAAAAACAGCATAACATGAACGATAGAAACATATGGGACCTGTCATTGCATTGAGTAAAAGTTTGAAAAACCTTCACCAGTTTGGAATTTGGCACTTCCCTTGGCATTCTGATAATTTAATGAAAAAATGTAATGTTTTAGAAACTTGAAATATTTTTGAGGAAAAAAATGAACATGAATAGCCAAACTTTCCAATAGAATAAAAAATGCTGCTTATCTTACAACGATACTTATTTGTTCCCTTCTGTGATGGCTGCATTATATAATACAAAAAGCACAAATTAGACAGGTTTGTTTTAGTTGAGTGCACAATCAAGGAAATATGTGCATCACACAATATACTTAAACAGCATCTACAGTATGCATTCTTTAAAAAATTAATTTGATTATACCAACCAATAGCAAGTATGAATTTTTTCTTTGAGCATCTTAATCCACTACCTAAAATTTCAACAATGTTAGCGTACCAATGTAGTTTATTGGTTAGTTTAGATGAGCATTTTTAAGTAAGTGAAATCTTTCTTAACATTGAATTGTTTGGTTTTCCTTGGGTTAGTTTTTTGTGGACTTGTGTGTAAAGGTTGAATAAGGGTCAAATATAACATGCTTTTTTATTATTAAGGTTTTGCACAAGTATGAACTGACAAACACCTGGATTTTACCCATATTTAACACTAAAATTACCAAAGCCTACGAAAAAACTCGTAATTCCAGACCACCTTAAATCCCTTCACACCTCTCCGTCAGCATCTTTTGTGGTGTAAATTTGTCAATCAACATAAGCAGCAAGCAGCCTACTATCTCATCCCCCCACCACTGCGGAAAGGGCAAAAAGTTCTCCCAGCTCAAGCCTTGATTTTCTGGGAGTGAGGTACCTAGAGTTGTGTAGGGTAAATAATATATCGTTATTTGGAACACATACATTTCATGTGTGTTCTGTGTCTACAAAGATCTTTGTAAACTCATTGTTAAAACAGAAACGTTTTTCATGTTTTAGTAATAAATAACAACATGTAGACATGAAGTGTATAATGTGTGAAGCCTGAAGTCCAAATATCAAATAAACACTTTCACAAAAGGTGCAAGTATAATACAAGAGCTTCCGTGGTGCAGAGGTAAGAACGGCTGACTTGTAACCAAGAGGCCGCTGGTTCAATACTGGGTGCCTCGCAAATTTACCGTTTTGAGTAGTGAGCTGCTCTTATTGTTAATATTATACAGTAAAAACATACATGTGAGTTCTGTCTAACAGCTGGTGTAAATTTATAGTACTTGTAAAAGTTTGCGTGTTTATTTCACTTTTATTCTCTCAGTCACGATCACAATGCAACCTCCCACCAACCCGCAAACTACAGATCTGATGGTGTTAGTTTTTATTTGAAACTGGGAATAACTGTAGATGTGAGTGGTGTTTTGATTTGAGACAATGGAACAGGAAATTCTCCGATTTTGAGGGATAAAAGCTGACACACAAATGCTGGTGTAGCATGCCTTCTTGTTATCTCATTATCACATTTTTTTTTTATTCAGTTTTATTGAGTGTTCCTGCTAACGCTGAAATAGTATGCACCTTATGGTCCATAATGCCAAAGCCACGCTGACAAAAAGACAGAGACATAGGTATATATGAAATTCAGAATAATTCATTTTATGACCTGTATAGTAAATTTCGGAAAACATTGTGGCACTGAATCAACATTATTCATATTATTCATATTCATTCGCATACCTTCTTGCGGTTGTAATCAGTGACAGAGGGTTTTTTTTTTTCCCCCCCCCTCGGTCTTGCCTATTCTCCACATTTTGGTGCATGGTGGTGTTTCTTTTGTACTCCAGGACATGCAGAGGAAAGAATAGTACAGAGAGGTCAGTTCCACACTTTATGCAATCATCAAATTCAAATGTTAACAGTTCCCACACACCCAAGGACCGTCCTTCCTACATTTACAACATGTGTACCTGTTGCAATGTACACACTTCTCTCTATGCTGTGGCTCCTATTACATTGAAGGGGCACCTGACACTGATTGAGTTTGCTTTCCTGGGGGAAACAACGGTCTTGGAACAGAAGCTTGTCGATGTTGCACCCTCTTTTTCTTTTTACATCGCCTTTTCTTGTAAGAAGCAACAACGAAGTTCCTCTACAAGGTGAGCAAAGAACACTCTTCTTTTCTCAGTGGACCCGTGCATGCCTTGCACAGTACATGTGCGTTCATCGTCACCAGGTCAAGCATGTTGTAGCACACAGCAACCAGCCATCAGCATGTTCCTGTTCGCAGGGGAAAAAAAAGAAAGACAAATATATGTGAAATTTTGAAGAAATCATTTTATGACCTCAATAGTACCAATCAGAAAACATCATCGCACTAATGCAATATTATTTGAAAACGAATAGTGTCAGATTGGGTGTAAATATATGGTACTTGTAAAACTTAGCCTTTTTTTTCAGTTTTATTCTGTCAATCATGTTCACGCTCTCCTATACTAGCCCCCAACGACCCCCCTACCCCACTGTAACTGAACCTAACTAACAATGTCAGCATAAATTTACCAGCAATCAAAGATATGATGTCCCATGATCAGACTGGACAAAGGCAGGACCATAGCAACAGACAGGTTCTTCACAACGCTTTCGCTGGCTAATAGACTGCTGCAATGCAACACAACTCTGCTTGACACCATAAGTAAAATGGGACTTCCACCTGTAGCTAAAGTCACTTCAGTACATGAGCAATTCGCCGCACTAGTGTTTAGATCTGGCAGTTTAGATCTGGCAGTGCGGTGGTGACAGTGTATGTGCCCAAAAACAAGAAGCCTTTGATTTCAGTCTGTAACAGCCGGTGTAAAGTCTGATAGCGTCATGGGACATTGTTTCTTTGATTGCCGGTACAAATAGTTCTGAGCAGGTATCAGCCACAGCACTGCTCTTGTGAAAAGAATGGAGATAAATGGCATCAACTCAGAGAGGGAGAGGCAAATTTGTTGTACCACGTGAACATCACTGAGAGAATAAAACTGAATAATAAAAGAACAAGCACTAGCTTTTACAAGTTGCCAAAATTTACACCGGGTGTTACAGATTCAAATCAAATGTGTGTTTTTATTATATTGTAGAAATAATAATAATAATAATGGCAGCTCACTACTCAAAATGCGGAGCGCCCAGTCTCGAACCCAGGACCTTCGGGTTATTTGGCAGCAGTTCTTACCTCTGCATCATTCAAGAATACGTGTAAACTCCTTGTTGATTAACATTTGAGCTTGAGTTTATAACTCATTGACAGCCACATGTAAATCGAATGCTTTTTTTTTCTTTGGTTATATTCTTGAATAAAAGCTCACGTGTTTATTTGATATTTGGACTAAAGTCTTTACACATTAACATGGAAAAAGTTTCTGCTTTAGGCATGTGTTCAGCATTTCTCGCATTTCCTTTCATCCTACACTTACCTAGATCTTTGTAGACACAGAACACACATGAAATGCATGTATTCCAAATAACGATATAGTGTATTATTTACCCTATACAACTCCAAGAACATCACACGTAGATAAGTTGCCTTGGCTTGAGCTGGGAGAACTTTTTGCCTGAGCTGAGCTCCATCAAGGCGGGATTTAAGGTGGGCCAGGATTACGAGTTTTTTCATAGGCTTCAAGAATTCTAGTGTTAATAGTATATATTAAAACACTAAAGTGTCTAGACTCTCAGCATGATTTTTTTTTTAAATGATTTAGTAATTGGAAGGTTTTTGGTTTTCTCTTTTCCTTTCTCTTCAAGGTCTTTGTGAGAGTACTTTTATTTATTAATTAAGGTCTAAGAATTGCAATTTTGTAATGATTTGTTCAAATATAAATAACACAAGTGACGTTTTTGTTTTAGAAATTACTCTCATAATTGTATAAAGAAGGAACAACCTATATTCAGTAATGCTATATTGGAGAGCTGTCTACTATATCTGTAATTTCATGACATCCGTTGTATTGTTAAATAAACGTGTTCACTTCTACCAATGTTTATGGTGTGAGAATGAAAGTTGTAAAGTAGACTGACTTTGGGGGCTGGTTACTGGTTGTCTTTCAGGTTTTGCTGTTTATGATGGAAGATAAAATGGGAGTGGGTATGCCACATTGTAATCCCAAATTATTCACCAGTGTACCCTTGAAAGACCTCCGCATAAGAGACAGTCATAACTTGCACAAGTGATCTTCCCAGGTACTGGAATACACTATAATATTATGTAGGTGTGCCACACTATAGGCATTATTAAGCTTAAGCAATCAAAACCAGTAGATGTCTCAGTGTTATGGAAGTACTATGAAACATAAATGGATGCACCCTAAATTGCCAGTGTCCACTTTTATGCTGAGTAGATTTTTGCTTCATTGTGGCATGCAGCTAAGGTATTTATTAATACCCCTTGGTCATATTTAATATGTTTAGGAAGCCTGTTGTTCCTAGTCTCTGGATTAGATCATTAACTTTCAGCATGGTGTAGGCATCAAACTAGAAGACTTAGCTGAGTTTTCTAATGTTGTTTCAGAGGCCCTGTCTGTAGTTCTAGTTCAACTTCGTTACTTTTAACTTCAGGAAATTTATACACCCACACACATGCCACTACCCAAGGATCAGTGTGAATATTACAGTATATGAAATCAAATGGGTTAGCCCAAGATTTGTGTCAGCTATATCCTGCACTTGTTTTGACCAGCAGCAGAATTGTTTCGCTCCTTGTATTGTAGTGAGAAGTCCAGCAAAATAACACCTTTTATTGACTAACTAAAAAGATTGCAATGTGCAATCTTTCGAGGCATCTCAGGCCCCTTCTTCAGGCAAGATGTAATACAGAAACTGGAATTTCCCGTGTTTATATAGACACTAGGACAGATACAGCATTGGAAAATCTTCAAGTGAGACATCTTGAATGTAAAAAATTAATAGACCTCTCCAGGCTAAGATTCATATAGCAAGAGAGGAGAACAATGTATAGTCAATATCTATTGATAAGATAACTGTCCAACAAAGTCTTTTGAAATTTCTGATGGGTTTTTCAATGCAATGTGGATCTGTAGTCAGGTTGTCTGTGTCATTCTGAGAGATGCAAACAATCCTCATATCTGGCCATAAAACTCATGTCTCTATTTAAATCATGTTGTAACATGTTAAATTTTACCATGAGTTTAACTTCTTGCTGTGTTCTGAATTTGCCTATAAGCACTGTGACCTTAAAATCCTTCTCACATCGTCCACGGCTATTGAAGTGAGCTGCTATAGGAACATCTCTGTTGCCATTTTTAATGTGGAACCTGTGTAAGTTCATTCTTTGGCGGAGTGTTTGTCCAGTTTCTCCCACATAGAGTACAGTGTCGGGACATTTTATACAGAGAATTAGGTAGACCATATTAGATGATCTGCAGGAAAATTATCCCTTTATGTGATGTTCTAGTCAGCAGTGTAGTATAACTTCACAATCTGTATCATACATGTTAGGACACGTTTTACATCTGCAGGCAGGGAGATGTGCCATTTTCTGTTGGTTCACATAGGGAGCTTCGAAAAATTAGTTGCTGCAAGTTTGGTGGTTGTCTGTATGCCAGGAGGAGTAGTTCTGGAAATGTATTTTTCAGCATTTCGTCATTATTTAGCATTGGCACAAGTTCTTTTATAATTTTTCGAAGTGCTTCATGATGTGGGTTATAGGTGACGACAAGGGGAATGTGGTTCTTATCTTTGTTTTTATATTCCAGAAGGTTGTCTCTGGGTATGACAGTAGTTTGAATGTCTGTTGTTTTGGGGGCATAACCTTGACTGATGAAATCTTGTCTAAGCTCCTGCAGTTTATTATCCTGGTCTGTCTGGTCTGAGCAAGTGCAATTGTAACGTATTGCTTGGCTGAAAATAATAGAGCGCCTTAAATACTTTGGGTAGAAGCTAGAACTTCTCAGGTAGGTCCATCTGTCCATTGGTTTGTGAAAAACAGAAGTTACAAGGGTGTTATCTTTCAGTTGAATAACAGTGTCAAGGAAGCTGACTTCTGTTTTTGAGTAATTAAGCTTCAGCTTTATGTTGGGGTTGAAAGAATAATACTCATTATGAAAATGGAGGAGGTCCTTCTCACTGGAAGTCCAGGTTATGAAGATGTCATCTATGTAATGGAGATACAGTACTGGTTTTAAGATGCATGTTGACATAAAATCTTCTTCCAATTTTGCCATAAATAGGTTTGCATAGTGAGGTGCAAACCGACAGCCCATTGCAGTCCCCATTTGTTGCAAGTAGAAGTCTTGTCCAAATGAGAATAAATTGGTGTGTCAGAGTGAATTTTATCATTTGCATAACTGACGCTGTGGGGAAATCATGTTGTTTAAGGTACGTTTCACATGCCAGTATGCCATTATCATGGGGGATGTTTTTGTAAAGTGCTTCAACATCCGTTGTGGCCAGTAAGGTTCCCTCAGGTAAGGGGCCTATAGCAGACAGTTTTTTTTTTTAAGAAATCAGTGGTGTCCTGGAAGTAGCTGGTTGCATGTGCTGCAACACTTTTGTCCTGCCAAAAGTGTAGTGAATGCAATCACCGTTTGCTTGTCCTTCTCCACTTCAAGTCCATCTGGAAGAACACCGAACACAGCTATTAATGGGTTAGGAGGGATTGTGACCCCAAGGCTGTCTGAAAGGCACTTAAAAATTTTGGTCCAAAATGATGTTAGTTTGGTGCAGGCCCAAAACATGTGACCCAGTGAGACAGGAGCTTGGTTGCAGCGTTCGCACGTTGGATCTTGCCCTGGAAACATTTTGGACAGTTTTAAGTGAGATAGATGAGCTCGATATATAATTTTTAGTTGAATAATTTTATGCTTTGCGCAAATGGAGCTCGAGTGATTTCTCTGCTTTGCTACCTTCCACTCCTTTTCTGATATATTAAGAGATCTTCTTCCCAATGTCCTCTTGGGTCTTTGAAAGGTAGGGACTCTAATAAGATTTTATATAATGCGGAAATGGTGTTTAATTCCTCGAAATAGAGCAGTATTTTTTCCAGCATGGTGGAGGGTACGAGGTGAGGAAAATTGGGCAGTTTTTGTTTAACAAAATTTCTAATTTGAAGATAGTGAAAGAAATGTGTAGATGGGAGGTTGAATTTGGAACGTAATTGTTCAAAAGATGCAAATATGTTGTCTATATAAAGATCTCTGAGCATTTTAATCCCAAAACTTTTCCAGGTATTAAAAACTGGATATGTTTGCGAGGGTTGAAAGAGGTGGTTCTCTTGCAGAGGTGCCACGGATAAAAGATTTTCCATCTTAAAATTCTTTCTAAGTTGGTTCCATATTCTGAGTGAGTAAAGCACAATTGGGTTATTAGTATATTTGCGATAACTTGCATTTATTGGAGCGCAGAGCAGGGAGTATAAAGAAGAATTTTGCTGGTGAATATATAACATTAAACAAGCGTTGGAAATTGGAAGATAGCTGTCGGCCTTTAATAAATCCAGTTTGATCCTGTGATATTACCGAGGGCAGCACTTTCTCCATCCTTCTAGCTAGAATTTTTGAGAGTATCTTAACATCATTATTCAGGAGTGAAATGGGTCTGTATGGTGCACATTGTAATAAGTCCTTATTTTGTTTAGGAAAGACGGTGATTAAGGCTTGACGAAATGTTTGAGGTAGTATTTGGTTGTCTCTAGCTTCTGTAAATGCTGCCAATAAGAGGGGAGCTAGCTGAGTGGAGAATTTCTTATAAAATTCTACGGGGTAACCATCAGGGCCTGCTGATTTCCTGCTTTTAAGTGACTTTATAGCATATAGTAACTCTGTTAGCGTCAGAGGTTTATCCAGTTCCTCAGCACTTAGAGCATCTATTTGTGGTGTTTGTAATGTATCCAGAAATGCATTAGATTGTGTGTTGTCTTCTTTGAACTTAGTAGAATATAAGGATTTATAATAATCTCTAAATGCGTGCATTATATTTTTATGGTCAATGATTTCTTCTCCATTCGTGTTGGTGATTACTGGTATTGCATTGCGAACTTCTTGTTTGTGAATTTGTTGAGCTAAAAGCTTATTAGCTTTCTCTCCGTGTTCATAGTAATGATGTCTTGACTTATAAATAAGTTGTTCAGTTTTTTTAGTTGTTAAGATGTTGAGTTCTGTATGCAGGGCCTGCCTTTTCCTGTGAAGAGCTTCACTTGGACGCCTGGCTTGTTCTTCATCTATTCTAGTAATTTCACTTCTTAGCTCTGACAGTTTCTTGGTTTCTAATTTATTTCTGTGGGAAATATATGAAATAATCTGTCCTCTTAAGAAGGCCTTTAGAGTTTCCCAGAGTGTTCCTGCAGAAACCTCTGTGGGCGTGTTTGTCTCTAGGAAGAAGCTGATTTGTTTGGATATAAATTCTGTGCAGTTCTCGTCTGCTAATAGAAGAGGGTTAAGACGCCATCTACGAGGTGAGTGTGAGGGGCTTAATGATTTTAGCTCCAATACTAGAGGGGCATGGTCGGAGATAACAATTGTGTCGTATTTGCACGATTTAATCGTAGGCAGGAAATTATCTATAAAAAAATAATCAATTCTTGAGTAGCTATGATGCACTGGTGAGTAGAACGAATATGATTTTGAGTTTGGGTTAAGAAACCTCCAGGGGTGTGATAAGTTGTGGTCAGTTAAAAACTGTGTAATTGTCTTTGCAGTGTTAGATGTCGTCGCAGTGTTAATTAATGGATATTTCACAACGCCCTCACGGACCCCCGCCGTATCCTTTTGCGGACCTCCTTCGGTCCGTGGACCACAGTTTGAAAACCGCTGCTCTAGAGCATATCTCCACCTCTCCAGTGTCTCCTCGACCTGCTCCCTACTCTTGCTACAGATCACAATGTCATCAGCAAACTTCACAGTCCTCAGGGACTTCTGTATAATCTCGTCTGTCAACCTGTTCATTACCATTGCAAATAATAAAGGGCTCAGAGCCGATCCCTGATGTAATCCCACCTCCATGTTGAATACATCCTTCACTCCTACCGCAGACATCACCATTGTCACACTTCCCTCGTACATATCCTGTACAACTCTTATGTACTTCTCTGCTACTGCAGACTTCCTCATACAGTACCACAACTCCTCTCGAGGCACCCTGTCATATGCTTACTGCAGATCCACAAAAACGCAGTGCAACTCCTTTTGACCTTCTCTATTCATGTCCATCAACACCCTCAGAGCAAACTGGTGTACTTTCTTGGCATGAAACCATACTGGTGCTCACTAATCATCACCTTCCTTCTTAACCTAGCTTCCACTACTCTTTCCCATAACTTCATCCTGTAGCTCATCAATTTTATCCCCCTGCAGTTACTACAGCTCTGTACTAATGTTCTAATTATGTCATGTTGATGCATGGTCTTTTTTCAATGTACACAAAAATGTATTATCAAAAATGAACTAAAGTACTACATTAATATTGTATTCTCGAATTTGGTTTTAGACCCCACCAATTAGTTTATCTATTAGACCATCATCAGTTTGATCTTCAGGGTTATTCTTCAATATATTCTTCAGTGTCATACACATTTAGACAACAACAGCCAATGATCCATGTATAGAACTGCATTAACCTTTGTCATGCTTGGACCAATAAGCAAGTGTTCTTGTTAGTATAGATGTGGTTTAGTCCTAAACTATGTTCACACACTTCATTCTTTAGGCTAATAATAAGGAGCATTTTCACAAACTCAGGTATTCCAGGAAGTAAGGTGTTATTTTTTGTAAGGAGCCATATAGATTAATAGTGAGCATCATACTGTGATATTCCTCTTCTGCTCTTTCTGTGACTTCATAAGGCAAGAAGGTTACATAGGTTCCTTTCAGCAATGTTCTGTTTTGTAGGTATTGGAAAAATTGTGTGAATGGGAAGTTAAATTTGAAGCGTAATTTTTCAATTGTTGAAAAGACATTACCTATTTACAGTAGTGTTTTAATCCTAGCCATTTTCCAAACTTTAAATACTGTGTAGCTTTGAGAGAGTACACAAAGGTGATTGTCATGTAGAAGTGCAACACATATTCATCAATTTGTGTCAATGTCCATGTCTTTATAGCTTGTGGATTTGCCGTCCAGTAATAGAATTGAAAGTTAGGTAGTACCATGGCACCTTCTGCTTTAGGTCTTTGTAGTTTTCTTTTGAATGTGTGGATATCCTGAATTCCAAATAAACAAGGTGATAATTGAGTCTTAATTTCATAAAGAATGATGGTTAATATATGGGGATGCTCTGAAATAGAAAAAGAAGTTTGGGAATGTTGTTCACCTTGACAGTGATAATTCTTCCTGCTGATTTGAGACGGAGGGTTTGACCATCTGTTCACATCTTGTTTAATTTTTTCCAAGCTGATGGCAAATATGTGTTGAAGAAGATATTTATATTTCCTTGAGATGTTTACCCTTAGGTACTTAAACTGATTTGATAAAATAAATGGGTAGATGTCGAGTCTAGTATTGTGTGTTAGAGAGTTCACTGGAAAAAGCACACTTTAAATCAAATTAATTTTGAGTCCAGGTATCTTTTGAAATTCTGCTATTGCATTAAGGACTACTGGTAAAGAAGTTTGTGGGTTTGATATAAAGGTCAAATCCCGTTACAGCAAATACCAAAGTAACCAAATTTTCAGTGTAACGAACACTTTCCGTAAGCCCAGACAAACATTTATACAACATCATGTTAAACAAATTTTGTCTTAACAAAATGTAAATTTTCAGTGTAACATTTTTGGGCCAAAACTTCCAACCAAAGATAATAATGAGATGCAAAAAAATTCTTACTTCTTTGCCTACACTTTTTATGCCAAGTCTCAGCAACCCTGCAATAGGCTGTATCATAAAAACAGTTGTCTGTTGAAAAAGTCATGGGCAGTCTCAGTGAGAGTATAGGCGTGACATCATACATATAGTGTTTATCTTACCAAATGCTTACCAAACAACTGCGTGGGTAGTTGTGTAGTGTGTGGATACTGTACTGAACTTCTGGGGCTTCTTAGTGGTTCTCAAAGTTTTTTTGAGATGAACCAAAAAAAAAAAGTAAGAAACACTGTCAGTTGGCACTGAAAGAAAAATTAACAATCCTGGAAAAAGCTGATTCCGAGCAAAAAAAAAATTAGAATTGCGTTTGTGTTACGATTTAAAAAAAAAAAAAGTTACATGCAATGTCTCATTTTCATTCTGTATTTTCATACCTCTTATTTATATTTTTAAAAAGTTATATCCAACATCTTGTTTTCATTCTGTGTTCATTCCTGTATTTTCTAGCGTCTCGTTTTCAACGTTACATCCAACATGGTGTTGTCATTCTGTGTTCATGCCTGTATTTCTATTAAAAAAGTTACCTCTAACATCTCATTTTTATTCTGTATTTTCGTACATGTATTTCTTAAAAAAAAAAAAAAAAAAGTAATTTTCAAATAAAATATATTTTTTTTGCCATTCAAGAAATGTTGTTTTTTTATATACAGGTATTGTCAATCTTGGGTCACAAAGAGTTGCACGAAAGACAGGAAGGTGAGTCCAGGTTTGCAAGGAAAAAATACGGGTACTTTATTACTGTATAGAGAAGGCAGGTACCATCTTAAGACTTCATTCAAAATAGAAGCTGTTACAAGCCACAGGAAAGGGGCAGTCGTCCTGCTTTAGCTCCTATCTTCAGATCAGAAAAACACAAGGTGCTTTGAATCACCAATGTGGCAGACGCTGTTCCTGCAGAGGACAACAAAGTACTTTGCCTTTGGTTTGCTGCTTACCAGACGCAGCAAAGTAGCTATGAAGCTGTCCTTCCGCCACTGCCATTAGACGTGGCAAATCGCAGCCAACCTCAGTCACAATAGTACATGTGTTTTCTCCATATTATTTATAATGAAATTTACGTTACAATAAAATATTTTTATGGTCCTTTGAGTTCTATAGCTGCCACCGCACTTTGCGTGAGATTACATGCCCGTGTCGATCAAACACTGGAAGCTGTGCAGTTTACTTGTGACTTTAGTCTGTAAGAAGATAATTAAATAAATCAAGGTAAACAGGTAAATAACATTTGATGTGGCATTTATATAAGTAACATATAAATGTTATATATACAAAGACCATCACAAAAGATAATCACAAACAGAACTTGCACGATACCTTGGTGACCTCGGCATGCCTTGCTCATCCTCATCTCAGTTCACCTCTGTTATAGCATGTCTTTATTTGAAAACAGCAGTGTCAGATCAGGGGTAGCATGAACGCAACTGAGAGAATAAAACTGAATAAAAAAAACGCTAACCTTTACAGGTACTATACATTTACACTTACTGTTACAGACTCAAATCAAATATATGACTTTTTTGTTAACAGTAACAATAAGAGCAGCTCACTACTCAAAACGTTAATTCTGGGATGCGGCCAGGATCAAACCACGACCTCTTGATTATGAGTCAGCAGTTCTTACCGCTCTACCACCAAAGCAGTCATGTCAGCGTCGTACCCTAACCCAATTTCTTTTTCTTTGGTTATATTCTTGAATAAAAGAGCACTTGTTGTGTTATACATGTACCTTTTGTGAAAGTGTTTTATTTGATATTTGGACTTCAGTCTTCACACATTATACACTTCATGTCAAAATTTTGTTGTTAGTACTAAAATATGAAAGAAGTTTGTGTTTTAGGTATGTATTCAACATTTCTTGCATTTCTCGCATTTCCTGTCATCCTATACTTACATAGATCGTTGTAGACACGGAACACACATGAAATGCATGTGTTCCAAATAACGATATATTATTTACCCTATACAACTCCAGGCACCTCACATAGAGGTAAACAAGGCTTGACCTGGGAGAAATTTTTGCCCGAGTTGAGCTCCGTCGGCACAGGGTATGGGACAGCAGTCTGTTTGCTGCTTGTGCTGATCGACACATTTATAAAACAAAAGATGCTGATGCAGAGGTGCGAAGAAATTTGAGATGGACCGGGATTACAAGTTTTTTCGTAGGCTTCAGGGATTCTAGTATTAAGTAGTTCACTAGCTAAACAGAGGTAAGGAATGCCCCGAGCCTGGCGTGTGAGTGAGGAGGGCCTCGGCCCGCTACGTGTGTATTGGATTCACACAAATAAATCAGTACCGCAATTGAACTATGATACAGAGCGCAATGAGAGAAGTTGCAAAATCAACCGGAATGTTCAAGCAAATTATAGAAAAAAAAACAGATCTAAATCCGCTAAGTAGTTCTCTCGTGTAAAGTGGACAGACATACACAGACAGACAGTCAGACTCTGGATTTTATATGTATATAGAGATGAGCCATTTGATGACTCAAAATGAATCCAGATAACACCTCAGTTTATTTTTTTGTAGGCCATCTTAGTAATGTTTTCCCAAACTTCATTCCTTCCACTGCGCAAGCAAAAAAGGCTATGAGCCCAATCATACTTTGCATGGGCTAAACTTGTCTCAAAGTTTGGGATATGTGACATTTCATAATTTAAAAAAAAAAAAAAAAGTAACAAACTACTGCTAACTTCCAGGTCACTGCTGTTTTCTCTTCATAACAGAGTGTTCTTCCTGATTTGCACACAAGGCCTTTCCTTTCAACTCAGTCCAGTTTCTGCACTTTTTTTAAAGCTTATGATTTCAATTATTGACTGACATTGCCTGTTTTAATTTAATTGCGGGGAAATTACTACCTAATCAACTTTAATTAAGCAGAAGGACTATTCTGATTATTTTGTCCCTCCCAGGTTACTGCCAGTGGTCCTGTACTGCCTCATGACGGTCAAAGCCACATATAGTGAAACACTTATACAACCTCTGGACCTAGTTTTCATCAGGTTGTTATTAATTTTTACTTACCTGGTGTTCTGTTCATTTTTCAACTGTCCCTGCATTTTAATTCAATTTATCCTGATGCCTTGTTAGCATGCTTTTACTGTTTGCAGTGTCAGAGATGGGATTGAGGCTTGTGTGATCTAAAAAATTGACTTATTGTATTATCTTGTGTGACTTTTTACAGGTGATTTGGAGTGGGGTGGGTGAATGAATGTGGTTTTATTGCTATATTTTATTTGAAACTGAGATTATGGGGGGGGTGATCAACGGGATTGTTATGGGGAACCTTAGCGTCTGTGTACTTGAAAGACTGGAGAATGTACAGTGCTGCAACCGTGTTATTTTTCATCACTTTTCTATGCTCTACTTTCTTATTATTTCTACTTTTATTCCAATGACTAGCCTAACAGTTGCATCCTGGTATGCACGGGACCTTGGATCTTGTATTAAAAGATAAACCATCCTTGATTTCCTTTGGGTATAATGAAAAAGATAATGCCTTTTTACAATAATTTAACATCTTAGTAAGGATGTCCCACACCTAATTAATAAGCATCATTGTGTGCTGGCTTCCTCCTCCACAAACTCTGTCAAATGTGTTGTGATCATTGTGGTGCAATGTAACTTACAGTTTAAAGCCATTGATTAGGGTTCCCATTCCTTGGGCAGATTTTGCTATATTCTTGCTGAGATTGGTGGTTTTAAATAAAAACTTTGGCTGGGGCTAACAACCCACTCAATCATGTTGGGTATCTTAGACTAATTCACTTTAAAGACTTTTTTCTTTGACACAAGTGTTTTTTTTTATTCCTCTTTTAGATAAATTCTACCCTTCTTTATGTCATTGCTTACCATATTCCTCCCAGGCTCTCTGTAAATCTGACACAGACTAAAATTTTGTCAATTTCTTTCATTTTATTGACCCCTCCTTCAAAGAATATTCTTTTTACACCTTGTGGTATTAATCCCAGTCTAGATTAGATTACATTTTCACCTCTCAATCACTCTCTCCAGGCTGTTCTAAAATCCACTATTAAGTTTAATGCTTTCAGTTACTACAAATGCATTCAGTCCACTCTAGTTCTTTCTGTTACATCCCTGTAGTCCTAACGGGCACTTTAACTCATCTGCACACCAGAGTGTTGATTTATCTTTATATGTTAGTACCATGAATGACTCTACCTTTGCTGAGTTAGCTATTAAATGCACCATTTCACTATTTCTTACTCCATCTGTCAAGCTTGGCAAAATAGGAATGAAATAGGTGAAGTAGAGGGACACTTACCATTTTTAGAGTATGCATGCCTTCTTGTGTTCAGTTCTGAACATGAATTTGTAATACTTTTCTATTAGGCAAAACTTAAATTACATTCTTTTGCAAATTCTGAGTTTGAAATTCGACCCACATGGGATATACAGAATTTTTGTTATATATACCTGCTCCAGTTTTTAACAGGTGCATAAAATAATATGTACAGAAGACCTGTTACTTTTAAACCTGGCACTGTCATAGCATGTCACCTTTGCCAGAAGTCAGTATATGAAATTACTGCTCTGCTAGATCTACCCTGGTCAATTGTAAATGGTATTATTGAAAATTGGAAGCATCTAGAAGCAGCAACAGCTCAGCCACAAAGTGGTAGCCCACTCAGACTCATAAAGTGGGGCCATAAAGTACTGAATTGCGTAGTGCCTAAAGTCACCTATCATCTGTTGTATCATTTACAGAAGTTCCAAATTGCCTTCTGAACCAACATCAGCACAAGAACTGTGAGTCAGGAGCTTCATTAAATGGATTCGTATGGCTGAGTAGTTGCACACAAACCTAAGGTCACTATGCGCTGTTCTAAGTATTGACTAGGGTATACACACCACCTATTGACTCTGGAATAGCAGAAATTTGCTCACTGTGTAATGAATTACCCCTTCACTATCTTGGCAGTTTTATGGACAAATCTGGGTTTGTGGATTCCAGGAGAAGGCAAACTTCCTAACTGTATGGTGCCTGCTATAAAGTTTCCTAGAGGAGGAATAATGGTCTGGGAGTTTTTTTAGGGTTTGGATTAAGACCCTTGATTCCAATTAATGCTACATTTATTGCTACAGCGTTCAAAGAAATTTAAGTCAATTGTGTTCTTTCGTCTTTGTGGTAACAGTTTAGGGAACAGCCTTTTCTGTTCCAGCATGGTTGTGCCCCTGTGCACAAAGCCAGGGCTTGATGAGTTTGATGTGGAGCAACTCGACAGGCATGCACAGAGCCCTTATCTCAACTCTACTGATCTGCTTTGGGATGAATTAGAACATCAATCATTCAACATCATTTGTTTATCTTCTTGCGTTCCCTCATTCTTCTCCTCTGATCACGTGTTAGCTCGTCTTGTTTATTTATGTTGTTCATTTTTCTTGTGTTTTAGCAAGTGTGTGATGTAGACACAATATTGTACATTATTTTGCCACATATCACATTTTGCAATTTTACTTTTCAGTAGGATGAAAATTCAGTAGATCCAGAGAATATTTAGTTTTTTCTTCTTTCATATCAGAACAGCACTGGTACCCTCTCATTGCATGACTGACTGTGTGTGTTTGTTTGCATGCTTGTGTATGAGGAGTCAAAGAGAGGTAGCCCCTCCCACCCCCAAACCCCCCCCATACAAACTATAGTTGTAGCTTCATTTGTTCAGATTTTCTAAAATTATTCAGGTTCAGGCAATGAGTGTGATGCAAATAATTCAAAAGTCCAAGTATCTTCATTTTAAAATCTTAATAAAAAAATAAATCGCGCAAAAATAAAGACAAAAATGATACTATAAATAAAATATTTAGGCGAAGTGGTGGGTCTGGGACTAAGGATCTATACAGTGTTCCAAATACCAAAAAAAATTAATATTCTTTTAAAAGAGGTTTCTGTTTAATGCTTACATGTATAGTTCCATTTCTTTATGTTCCTTCCTTATACTTACGTTGGATTCATCACAGCATATGGTCAGAAAACTGTATGCCATTGTTTTATTTGAAAGGAAATCTAACAGTTCACGCTTCTGAGAGACTATGTTCCTAACTGGCTAATTAAAATTATGTTGTTATAAGTATAGCTGAGAAAGTTTTATTACATGTTAGCTTACAGGGATAAAAAAGTAACTATATGAAACTTGTATTCATTCAAATTAAGCAAACACTTGGTGTTTGGAATCATCTTGAGGATTTGATCGATTGCCCAAAGGTTGCAGGCATCACCTACTACCAAAACAGTGTCTCCTGGTTCAAAATTTCTTATTGGTATATGCTGTTCTTGAATTACTGGGAAGTACTGTTCAGACCATCTTTCCTTCAATAGCAGCAAATGATTTGATGTGAGTGCTTCTAAATTGTTTGAGCCATCTGGTGGACTTCATTAAGTTTTAAGATCAGAATCTTTTTTTATGCCTCTAATTTGTCTTCCACATATGCCACTTGATGAGTGGCGGGTAGTGATGGATTGAAAATCCATTTAATTCTTTTATCATGGTATTCCTAATTTTTTCCTTAATCACGGTTTTTAACTACTTCACATAGCTTTTTTTTTTTCCTTCTCCAGCATATGTGAACATTTGTGTAGAACTTCAGGAAATTTAGCTACTTCAAGCATAGCTTTTGTTAGATCTGCCTCAGACTCTGGGTATTCCTTTTTGTAAGATAGGTCCAATTTAAAGATTTAACTGTTCTTTTTTACTTAGGCATTTTTCATTATCATTAAGTTATTTTTTTCTGGATTTACTTGTAGTTGATTGAGGCAGACAAGGTCACTTTTTACCATCTTATCTATTCTGATTGCTACAGTAGTGGCTGTGAGGTGTAGTCTTAGGCAGGGTTTATACTTGCACGATTACTTTATGTAAATCTGAAGGATTCCATCAGGTGGCACACCCATTCTAGCTATCATCGGGTGCAAGGCAGAAACGGTCCCTGGACGGGGCATCAGCTCATTGCATGGTCAATATAAGTACACACATACATCGGCGTCATTTTAGCATTCCCAATTCCCTTGTCTGTATGTCCTTGGAAGGAAACCAAAGCACACTGTGGAAATCCACCAGGTAAAAGAGCAGACTCCATACTACGAGGCTGCAGTCCTACCTCTCCGATACCGTGTCACCCCCACATGTGTAATTATTAACAGTATTAATTATTTAAATATAGTTAACAATTTATCTATAAAATGTAACATATATTCTTTAAAATATTTCATCATGAAGGAAGCTCAAATAATGAGTTTAAGTCGAACTTTCTGCTTTAATCACAAAATAGATCTTTTGTTCTTCGCTGTGTCCCTGTTTTTTTTTTCTCTGTGGCTCAAATAAGCTTCTGTACATTCTGATGCTGTTGCAAAGATGCAAAAAAAAAAAAAACCCTCTCCCCTTTGGTTAGGCAAAGTCCTCCCTTGAAACATGCACCTTGAAAACCTCTTGCCAGTTGTATTGTTTATTCTTCTTTTGCAACTGACTAGTCATCTACAAAGAAATTGTGAAGCACAGTGTTAACTGCTTCATCAGGAGCTGTTTCTCTTGCATTCTCGGCTGTTCTTCACAAAGCAAAAAAAGCACATCTGAGTGAAGATGTAGCATCAAAAAGGTTAACTCTCATTTTAAATTCTTCCTAGTCTTTACAAAGCACAAACAGCAAAGAAGATTGGTGTCTTCCTCTGATATCTTTTCTAGGTAGAACACTGATTTAGATTATGACCTTTCAGCAATTGTTCATGAACGCTAGAATCCCTGAAGCCTATGAAAAAAACTCATAATCCCAGGCCACCTTAAATTCCTTCGCACCTCTCCATTAGCATGTTTTGTTTAGCAAATGTGTCGATCACAGCAAGCAGCCTGCTGTCCAATCCCAGCTCAAGGGTATTTATCTTCGTGGTGCCTGGAGTTGTATAGGGTAAGTAATATATCGTTATTTGGATTACATACATTTCATGCGTGTTCCATGTCTACAATGATCTGTGTAAGTATAGGATGAAAGGAAATGTGAGGCAAGAAATGCTGAAGCATACCTAAAGTAGAAGCTTTTTCCATGTTATACTAATAATGACGTGAAGTGTATAACGTGTGAAGACTTTAGTCAAATATCAAATAAACAATTTAAATGTTGCTGTCAGTGAGTTAAAAACCCAAGCTTAAATGTCAGTTGACAGAAAGTTGATATGTATTTTTGGATGGTGCAGAGGCAGGAACTGCTGCCTTATAACCAAAAGGTTCCGGGTTCAACACCAGGTGCTTCGCGTTTTGAGTGGTGAGCTGCTGTTATTATTATTTTATTACTATAATGCAATAAAAACATACATTTAATTTGAGTCTGTAACACCCAGTGTAAATTTTGGCTACTTGTAAAAGTTAGCGCTTGTTTTTTTATTATTCAGTTTTATTCTGTCTGTGATGTTCACGTGGTACAACGAACTTGCCTCTCCCTCTCTAAGTTGATAACGTTTATCTCCATTCTTTTCAAAGATACAATGTCCCATGACTGCTATCAGACTATCATGTGGTATTTGCACTTTGACAACAAAGACACCCGTGCAGGATGTGTGCTATGATTTCGGGCATCTGGCAACCTTTTGTTGAGAGCTGTGTTTTGAGTTACAACCCAAGGGCAAAGACTTTCCGAATATGTGTTCATAAAGCTTATGGAGCCATTTCTGGACAAAAGCAAAACCGTAACAACAGACAGCTTCTTCACAGCACTTTCACTGGCTAATAGACTGCTGCAATCGCAACGCAACTCTGCTTGGCACCATAAGTGAAATGGGACTTCCACCTGCAGCTATAGTAACTTTAGTACGCAAGCAATTCACCACAATAGTATTTAGATCTGGCAGTGCAATGCTGAGAGTGTATACAGATCATTGTAGGCACGGAACACACATGAAAAGCATGTATTCCAAATAACAATATATTATTTGCCCTATACAATTCCAGGGACCTCACACGCAGATAAATACACTTGAGCTGGGAGACCTTTTCGCCCGAGTTGAGCTGCTTGTGCACATTCACAAAACAAAAGACGCTGATAGAGAGGTGCGAAGGAATTTAAGGTGGCCCGAAATTACAAGTTTTTTCGTAGGCTTCAGGTATTCTAGTGTTACAAGAAGTTCCTTGGTAATTGGCTGTACAATCAAAAACAACTCTGATCTTACTTTTCTTTGGATGATACATTTAATGATAAGGAAAATACTACACCCTACCATTGTTGTGGTTCAGGTTTCTTTTGTATACTTTGACAGCATAACCCTTCTCTATTATGTCACTTATTAAATCTTTATAGTCTTTGTGAAAACCTGAATTTTATGCAGATTACTTTTTAGGCTAATAGCACACTGTTCTATAATACAGCGATTGTTAGGCATCATCCTTAATAGGCAAATTTATACAGCAATTTCTACCTGTCAGTCTTGCATATTCTGAGTCTGTATGCATGTACTTGATGTCTTCTTGTGACATTTCTTCTGTCTCCTCACAGTTTTGTGGTGAAAATTTTGTATTGTACTGCTGAAACAATATCTTCTCTGTTTTTATAAATGGAGCATGATTAATTGTATATTTTGCAGCTCACTGTCTGTGAAATTTACTTAATGTTCATATTTTTTCCTTGTGTATCTCTCTTATGGTTCCTAAGTTACCTTGTTTTTTTAAATTAGTTAAAACAGTTGAAGAGGTTTAGCCACTTGATACATGGAGCAAATGTTTTACAGGAGCATCTTTTTGTTAGATTTTTTGTAAATGAAAACTATTTTCTCAGTACACCAATCCTGATATACTGTCCCTACCTTCAATGAAATATTAATGGTCATGTTAACCAAGATAACCCTACATTATCTAAAGCATTCATTCATTTCTGGCCAGACTTTATCCACCCTGGCTAGTTTTGGCACTTCAGAGTTTTTGAACTATTGCGAGTTTATTCTCTGAAATGTATCTAGTGCTGCCAGATGCTTACTTCTGTGCCCTTTCTTCTGAGAAGGGTATAGTGTTCCTACTACCTCAGTGTGATATCCTTTGTATTAGTCAATTAAATTAAATGTTTATACTTGATCCTGAATTAGGATATAAAGATTATTGAATATGTAGCATTTCTGTCTGTCATATCCAGCGATCTATGTTTAAATTGTGATTTTGTTCATGAAAACTGTGGAGATTGTGTTTTTTCCAGTGTTCCTCAATCCCAAAGACATGCATGCCAAGTTGATTGGTGACTGTATATTTCCCTTGAATCAGTTACTATGAGTCTCATATGTTCAAGTGTGCACTTCAGCAGACATAAAACACACCCAGGCTTTGTTCTTGCTGTTTTCTTAATGCTAGTGCTGATGCAGTTATATTACATTTAAATAAGTTTATCAAGTATTTCTTACTTAATTACTTAAAGAAGCAAATTGACAATGCAGAATGGACACAAAATATTGAAAATTGCATGCTTCCTTATTATTTCAAACCAATTGAATTAAAGAGAGTGAAATGCTTTGTTCACTATGTTCATCTGTGAGTGTATGATTTAATGGGTAAACCCATCTCTGTATACAATATATTTCTGCATTGTTTCATAGTGATAAGCAGAACACATAAAGTGTAACCTGCTTATACTGTTTATGAACCAAATGACTCACTCTTGGTCAATGTTTTTACATTGAATTTTATAGATTTCACTTGTTACTGTACCTCCTTTGAAAAATGGACAACCTGCAGTCCGTATTATTGAGCTCTGTTCCTCTTCAATGACCTGCATGCAAGGAACCTGTAAGTAGAATAATTTGGATCAATACCAATTGATTTTTCTATTTATTATACACCAGTGTGTATACTGCCTTTTGGATGTTCACATTTACAAAATTGATTAATTAGAATTTTAAGGAAGATTATCAACTACTTGCACACCTGTTCGCAGGTGTATTTGGGACAACCACATTTATGATGTGATTGCTACTGAAATTAATGAGGTATATACTTTTATAATCCTTGATTGTCTGAAAACTTAAACCAGTTTCGGAATGCCTGTGGTGAAGCATTTTAAGGTCCAATGCTGTAGGTAGTTTTTTGTGCTCTGTGGACCCATGCTCTGGAAAGGAGCTGGACAGACGTGGGGTGTATGGTTTGGTGGTGAACTGATTGTTTAATTTGGTCAGCTGCCCAGTATTGGCACTGCACAGATTGCAATTAGGGCCCAGCGTCCACAGGAGTTTAAGTGGAGAGCCTGATCAGAATGAGAGAAAAACGTAAAACAATAAAAGCAAAGATGAGGAAGGCAGAATTGGGGAGTCTGAGCCAACATGGTGATGGGAAGCAAGTAGTTGGTGTCCCCATGGATGAGTGAGCGATTGACATTCCAAGGGCAGATCATCCCCCGCTGAGCACTAGAAGAGTGGATTACAGATGTGGACAAATGTGCTGGTATTCCTCCAAGAAAAAAGCTGAATCTGCAGTTCTCTTAAATAACTTTCAGTTGACAAAAGTAATTGCCACCCATCATTGTTTATTCTGTGTTTAACAAAAATCAGACATTTCTTTAGAGTATAGATTCAACAGAAAATTTCAAATAATAACTCAAATGAAAATGGCATGAACAAAAATGATATAACCCTTAACCTGGTAATTTGTTGCACAACATTTAGGGGAAATAACTGCAAACAAGCGATTACTGTGGCTCTCAATGCAACTTCTGCACTTTTCAACAGGTACTTTAGCCCATCCTTCCAGAGCAAACTTCTCCAGCTGTGTCAGGATTGAGGGGTGCTTTCTCTAGTCCTCATGTTTCAGTTTTTCCCATATATGTTCGATAGGATTCAAATCAGGGATCATAATAGGCCACTTCAGAATAGTCCATTGTTTTGTTCTTAGGCATTCTTGGGTGCTTTTTGCTGTGAGTTTTGGGTCATTATCCTGTTGGATGTCCTGTGACTGAGACAGAGCTTTCTGATATTGGGCAGTACTTTCACTCCAGAATGTCTTGAATAGTCTTGATTTTATTCTTCCCTGCACAGATTCAAGGCACCCTTTGCTGGACATGGCAAAGCAGCCATAAAACATAACTGACCCTTCTCCATATTTCGCAATAGGTACAGTACAGTTGAAGTCAGACATTTACATACACTTAAGGCTAAATTCTTCAAAACTCAATTTATAACCCCTCAACAGATTTTATACTAACAAACTATAAATTTGGCATATTGTTTAAGACATCTACTTTGTACAGGGCAAAAGGATTTTTTTCCAGCAATGTTCACAGATTATTTCACTTTTTATTGGCTAAATCACAATTCTAGTGGGTCACAAGTTTACATAAACTTTGTTAATATTTGATAGCATTTCCTTTTATATTTTTTAATTTCAGCCAAACATTTTGGGTAGACTTCCACAAGCTTCTTACAATAAGTTGTTGGAAATTTGGCCCATTCCACCATGTAGAACTGGATGCTACTGGGACAGGTTCGTAGGTTTCCTTGCTTGCACACACTTTTTCAGTTCTGCCCAAAAATCAGGTCTTTGTGATTGCCACTCTAATACCTTGACCTTGTTGCCCTTAAGCCATTTTGCCTCAACATTGGAGGTATGCTTGGGATTATTGCCCATTTTGGAAGACCCATTTGCAACTGAGCTTCATCTTCCTTGCTGAGCTCTTGAGATTTTGGTTCAGTATATCTACATAGTTTTCCTTTCTCATGATGCCATGTATTTTGTGAAGTGCATCAGTTTCTCCTACAGCAAAGCACTCCCACAACATGATGCTTTCACCACCATGCTTGATGATCGGGATGATGCTCTTATGTTTGGAGCAAAAAAGATGAGGCTTGCAAGCCAAACAGTGGTCATTATGGCCAAACAGTTCAACCCTGGATTCATCAGACCAGAGGACATTTCTCCAGAGGGTAATATCTTTGTCCCCATGTGCCATTGCAAACAGTCTGACTTTTTTATGGCAGCTTTGGAGGAATGGCTTATTCCTTGCTGAGCAGCCTTTCATATTATGTTGATACAAGACTTGTTTTATTGTGGCTATAGATACTTGTCTACCTGTTTCCTCTAGCATCTTCACAAAGTTCTTTGCTACTGTTCTGGGATTGATTTGGACTTTTCATGCCAAAGTACATTCTTCTCTAGGAGACAGAATGTGTCTCCTTCCAGAGCAGTATGTTGGCAGTGTGGTCCCATGGTGTTTATAGTTGCATGTTATTGCTTGTACAGATGAACGTGTAACCTTCAGCTGTTTGGAAATTGTTCACAAGGAGGAATAAGATTTGTGGAGATCCACAATTTTTTTTCTGAGGTTTTTGCTGATTTCTTTTAATTTTCCCAATATAGATAGATAGATAGATATGTAAAGCAAAGAGGCAGTGAGAATGATTATCGGCTTTAACATACAGTACATCCACATGTTGACTCAAGTTAGTCTAATTGTCTAATAACCTAAAGGCTTGACATAATTTTCTGGAATGTTCTAAGCTGTTTATAGGCACAGTTAACAAAGTGTATGTAAACTTGTGACCCACTGGAATTGCGGTATAGTCAATAAAAAGTAAAATAATCTGTCTGTGAACATTGTTGGAAAAAAATACTTTTGCCCTGCACAATGTAGGAGTCTTAAACGATGCACCAAATTTGTATTATGTTAGTATAAAAATCTGTGGAGTGGTTTTTAAGTGAGTTTTAAAGAATTCATATTTATTTATGTAAATTTCTGACTCAAACTATATGGTGTTCCTTTGTTTGCTTCATTTTTTAATCTGTGGACATAGAACTGATGTGACTTGTGAAAAAGCTATAGTTGTATCTCATCTGTCTAAAGGACAGTCTCCTAAAAGCATTATGGCTTGTCAATACATATTGTAGCAACCTCTAGTCTGGCTTTTTATGTTTTCTGTCAACCATGGAGTCAACTATCACTCAAAAAGCAACAGACGGTGCAATCAGACACTGATGGACCTTCACATTGGGGTTTAGCTTGTATATCTGAGGAAGTTGTCCTTGGCTTTTTGTCTGCTATTCTCACCATCCTTCTGCCAGTCTAGGGTCAATTTTCTTACTGCGGCTGCATCCAGGGAGGTTGGCTACAATCCTTAAACTTCTTAATATTTACAAATGTTTTAACAAGAACATCAAGCTGCTTGGATGTGGACTTTATAGCCTTTGTCTTTAACATGCTTTTCTAGAATTTTCTTTCTGATCATCTCAGAGAACTCTTTCCTTTGTTTTCTGTGGTCCATGTTCAGTATGGGACACACGATGATACCAAACAGCAGAAGTGTCTGCTTTTCTCCATTTAAAATAGGCTGAGTGACTGATTGCACGATTGGAGACATATGTAATACTAATTAAAGAAAACAGTTAGTTTGAAAAGTCATTCTAATCTAATTATTTATGATCTTTTTAAGGGGTACCAACAAATGTGTCCAAACCATTTTAGAATATCTTTATAGAATAAGCAATACTTTATCTCTTTTCTTTGCTTTACTTGATGACCTATCAAAGGCATGCAGGTATACTTGGGGCAATTGCTTTTCATGTAATCACTTTTCAGGAGGCATATAGCACTTTTTCAAAGAGCTGTAAAGGTACCAACAAATTTGTCCAAACCTGTATATATGACCTGTTTACAGTGTTTAATGGATGGAGTATTGCACTTTTAGAACACTGTTTTAAATAAAAATAGTTGAGCACTTTGCACCACCTTTTGCTTGTTCGTATGTTCTGAATTGCTCTGGTCCATCTCACTCCATGTCACTTGATGGGTTCAAGAGCCACCCCCGCAATCCTGTTCAAGAATAAGTGGGTTAGAAAATGACTGAAATAACAGTGTCAATTTTAAATTTAATATAATATATTTAATATATATTAATATAGAAAAACGAGGACACCTTTGTATGCCAGAGTTTAACAGTGGTCATTTAATTTAAGACCAATAGTGAAAACTACATGCATGTTTTGTTTATTGGCTTGTTGTGATTATGTTGAAAATGGTTATAATTGTTTTTGTTTGCTTGTCTGTGAGTGCAAATTCAATTCCAGTTGTGTTCACAAACATGCTGTATTTTTTAAAGGATTTTCTTGCTAAATATTTTTGAGTTTCATATTTATTTATGCAGTAATAATAGTAATATATGTCATTATATGTCGGATACACCAAGTTGTACCTGATAATTGTAAAGTTTTCAGGAAACTGATAAATCTGGTTTTTTTATATTTAGTTTTGGCATTTCATCCACAATCAAACAGTGTTTTATACCATTTGTTTGTTTACATATTTGACACAGATTCAGTTATTATAGAGACATGTGAAGTGCAAAAAAAGGAAGAAAGATAAAAAAATCCAACCAATATGTCGCAATTGCTTCATATGCTCTGCAATGTCATAGAAAATAAAAGAAAACATGTTTGTTGCTCATGGACAGGCACAGGTTTGAATCGTTTCCTTGAAAAATAAATAATTTGATGTGAAAAATGTAATTTGATGTTATTGCTTTATATGTAATGCAAACCCTTCATTGAAGCCAGTTTCAAAAGGTCTTTTTGCCATCTCCTTTTTACTAACCCAGGGGTGGGCAAATTCATTCCTGGAGGGCCGCAGTGGCTGCGGGTTTTTGTTCCAACCCAGTTGCTTAATTAGAAAACAATCCTTGCCAATAATTACATTTCATGGCTTGTTAGTGCTTTAACTCTGCTATGTCAAGTCATTCTCATATTCTAGATTTTTTTTTCCATTCTAAGGATATCATCCAAATACTTTGAAGTGTAAAACAGATGGGTAATTCTCAGTCCTTCACTTTTTTCTCTTCTCTTTCCTTCCAAGTATTTAATTAAACCAAATAGTGCACGATAAATACACGCAGGTGTAAAGGGTAACAAGCAAAATGGATAACTGCTGGTTTCTTTTGTCATTTGCATCTTATTGCTAATAAGGAGCAATTAAAAACCAAGAACGCAGCTGTTTAAGACTTAAATAAGCAATAAGGGTTAATAATCTTAACGAGGGAGATAACTAAAATGAAGCAGAAGTGTTTCTAGAGCAATAAGTGCTTCTTATTAAGCAATTGGGTTGGAACAAAAACCTGCAGCCACTGCGGCCCTCCAGGAATGAATTTTCCCACCCCTGTACTAACCCAATGCAATAAGGCTGTAATTGCTTAAACTCCCTCCTTTTTGAATGCACTTTTTATCTTCATGTTCCTTCTAGCATTAGTGCTCACTGGCTTGCGCCACCTGCTGCTGTTAAAGTTTAACATCTGCTGATCTGCAAACACCCCTTCCCTCACAACTTGCTTTTGCTCTGTGGTGGTTGAAAATGCAGTAAAACCCATCTTATGGGGGCGGTTGGTGGTAGCTAGAAAGAGTGCTATATAAATGTAATGAATTATTATTGTTATTATATTATTACTATCTAATCTGTTTTTGTCAACCAAAATGAAGGTTTAAGAGCAAACATTGTTTTAACACTAGAATCCCTGAAGCCTACACAAAAAGTTGTAATCCCGGCCCATCTTAACACTAGAATCCCTGAAGCCTATGAAAAAACTCGTAATTCCAGGCCAACCTAAATTCTCAGTTACAGTCTTTTGTTTTTCAAATGTGTCGATCAACATAAGCAGCTTGCCATCACATCCCCCCACCACCGCAGCTCAACTCGGGCAAATCATTTTCCCAGTTCAAGTCTTGTTTATCTGGGTATTTTGAGTAGTGAGCTGTTAATAATAATAATAATAATAATAATACACTTTATTTATATAGCACCTTTCCCATGCTCAATACATGTTGTTGTTGTTGTTATTATTAGAATTATATAATAAGAAACATACATTTGATTTGAGTCTGTAACACCTGTTGTAAATTACTACTCAAAACGGAAAATGCTGTAAAGACCTGGGATCGATCCTACAACCTCTTGATTTAGAGGCAGTCATTCTTAACTCTACACCAGATTTGTAATTGGTATTTGGGCTTTGGTTTTTATATATTGGCAGCAACATGTAAATTGAGTGATTTTCTTTTTTCTTCGGTTATATTCTTGAATAAGGCATACTTGTTTTGTTACACCTTTTGTGAAACTGTTCATTTGATATTTGGACTTAAGTCTTCACACAATCATTTTTACTATTACATCAAAAAAAATTCTGTTTTAGTTATATGTTCAACATTTCTTGCCATACATTTCCTATCATCCTACATTTATCCAGATCGTTGTAGACACGGAACACACATGAAATGCATGTATTCCAAATAACGATATATTATTTATCCTGTACAACTACAGGCACCTCACACCCATATAAGCAGACATGAGCTGCATCAGGGTGGGGAATGGGATAGTAGGCTGCTTGTGTCGATTGATACACTTGCAAAACAAAAGACGTTGATGGAGAGGTGTGAAGGAATTTATGGTGGGCTGGGGTTATGACTTTTTTCATAGGCTTCAAGGATTCTAGTGTTAATTAAGTTTCAAACACAGACGACATGCCGCAGCAAAACCACTACATTCCGCCAGCCTGGTTGACTTCAGCACGTAGTACATGCTCTGTTCAATTTGAAAGTAAGTCTGTCAGTTTTTGCTTCTAGCTGGGAAACTATGTTCCTAACTGGCCAATTAACAACCTATTAGATAGATAGATAGATAGATAGATAGATAGATAGATAGATAGATAGATAGATAGATAGATAGATAGATAGATAGATAGATAGATACTTTATTAATCCCAATGGGAAATTCACATTCTTCAGCAGCAGCATACTGATACAATAAATAATATTAAATTAAAGAATGATAATAATACAGGTGAAAAAAACAGACAATAACTATGTATAATGTTAAATATTAACGTTTACCCCCCCTGGTGGAATTAAAGAGTCGCATAGTTTGGGGGAGGAACGATCTCCTCAATCTGTCTGTGGAGCAGGACAGTGACAGCAGTCTGTCGCTGAAGCTGCTCTTCTGTCTGGAGATGACATTATTTAGTGGATGCAGTGGATTCTCCATAATTGATAGGAGCCTGCTGAGCGCCCTTCGCTCTGCCACAGATGTTAAACTGTCCAGCTCCATGCCAACAATAGAGCCTGCCTTCCTCACCAGTTTGTCCAGGCGTGAGGCGTCTTTCCTCTTAATGCTGCCTCCCCAGCACACCACTGCGTAGAAGAGGGCGCTCGCCACAACTGTTTGATAGAACATCTGCAGCATCTTATTGCAGATGTTGAAGGAAGCCAGCCTTCTAAGGAAGTATAACCGGCTTTGTCCTTTCTTGCACAGCGCATCAGTATTGGCAGTCCAGTCTAATTTATCATCCAGCTGCACTCCCAGATATTTATAGGTCTGCACCATCTGCACACAGTCACCTTTGATGATCACTGGGTCTATGAGGGGTCTGGGCCTCCTAAAATCCACCACCAGCTCCTTGGTTTTGCTGGTGTTCAGGTGTAGGTGGTTTGAGTCGGACCATTTAACAAAGTCATTGATTAGGTCCCTATACTCCTCCTCCAGCCCATTCCTGACACAGCCCACGATAGCAGTGTCATCAGCGAACTTTTGCACATGGCAGGACTCCGAGTTTATTATTTTTATTTTTATTATTTATTATTGCAGAAATAAGCTGTAAAAGTTAAATTACATGTCACCTTGCAATGGGTAAAAGATTATAAGTTTTGTGTAGTTACAGTATTTAGATAAATGATATATTGTATTCAAATTAAGTAAACACTTATGTGAATCTTAACGTTAACTTTCTATGACTGGGTCTTAAATTGAGTTCAAAAGTGAGCCTATATCATGCACATCCCCTCCCACCACACACACTTACAGATTAATAGCATTTCTACTTTTTTCTGTATTTAAACTATGTGATGCTAAATAACTAGTGTTCTTTTCAAATTGTGAATTTTAACATTAACCTTCACTATCTAAGAATGACTCTTAAGCAGAAAGGTATTTCAATTTGAGCCAAAAATAATCTTAAACTTTAAAAATGGATGCAGTTTGACTGAAAAACAGATATTTAATATTTCTTATTTTAATTATTTGCTGTTTCTTTCTGCAGACACAGGTTATTCACATTTCTGTGTAGTATGCTGATTTTGGTCATAACAAACTTTTTCCGACTGTACATTTGGTGTCTGGAATTGTCTTAAAGACTCAACCTATCAATCTACTATCAAAACAGTTCAATTTTTTCTGTAGGTGTAAGCTGTTTTTCATGTTCTTGAAGTATTGACTAGCATTCTTTAGACTATCTTTTTCATAACAAACAGGACATATATTGAACTTGCTGACAGTATCTGATTGTATGTTACCTACTGCAGCCTACAACAATTATAGTCTACATTATATTGTAACCAATAAAACTAGGCAATAATCAGTGCGGATTGATTATGCTGATATTTTACATTCATTTGGGTTCAAGGTTAAGATAGATTTATGTTCTAATTCTTAAATGATGCTTTCTGTGACAATATGTAATGTAAAACATCTAACTAAATAACCCTATCATGCTATCCTCTATAATCCATGACCATGTTACGTATTTAATGTAGTAGTAGTAAATATTGCAATAGTCTTTCTTGTCGTTGTTCAAGAAAATACAGTTGTGCTTGAAAGTTTGTGAACCCTTTAGAATTTCTGCATAAATATGACCTAAAACATCATCAGATTTTCACTCAAGTCAGGACTTTGACTTGGCCATTCCAAAACTTTAACTTTATTCTTCTTTAACCATTCTTTGGTAGAACGACTTGTGTGTTTAGGGTCGCTGTCTTGCTGCATGACCCACCTTCTCTTGAGATTCAGTTCATGGACAGATGTCCTGACATTTTCCTTTAGAATTCTCCGATATAATTCAGAATTCATTGTTTCATCAATGAAGGCAAGCCGTCCTGGCCCAGATGCAGCAAAACAGGCCCAAACCATGATATTACCACCACCATGTTTCACAGATGGGATAAGGTTCTTATGCTGGAATGCAGTGTTTTCCTTTCTCCAAACATAATGCTTTTCATTTAAACCAAAAAGTTCTATTTTGGCCTCATCTGTCCACAAAACATTCTTCCAATAGCCTTCTGGTTTGTCCACGTGATCTTTAGCAAACTGCAGACGAGCAGCAATGTTTTTTTTGGAGAGCACTGGCTTTCTCCTTGCAACCCTGCCATGCACACCATTGTTGTTCAGTGTTCTCCCGATGGTGGACTCATGAACATGAACATTAGCCAATGTGAGAGAGGCCTTCAGTTGCTTAGAAGTTACCCTGGGGTCCTTTGTGACCTCGCCGACTATTACATGCCTTGCTCTTGGAGTGGTCTTTGTTGGTCGACCACTCCTGGGGAGGGTAACAATGGTCTTGAATTTCCTCCATTTGTACACAATCTGTCTGACTGTGGATTGGTGGAGTCCAAACTCTTTAGAGATGGTTTTGTAACCTTTTCCAGCCCGATGAGCATCAACAACTCTTTTTCTGAGGTCCTCAGAAATCTCCTTTGTTCGTGCCATGATACACTTCCACAAACGTGTTGTAAAGAGCAGACTTTGATAGATCCCTGTTCTTTAAATAGCACAGGGTGCCCACTCACACCTGATTGTCATCCCATTGATTGAAAACACCTGACTCTAATTTCACCTTCAAACTAACTGCTAATCCTAGAGGTTCACATACTTTTGCCACTCACAAATATGTAATATTCTATCATTTTCCTCAATAAATAAATGACCAAGTATAATATTTTTGTCTCATTTGTTTAACTGGTTTCTCTTTATCTACTTTTAGGACTTGAGTGAAAATCTGATGATGTTTTAGGTCATATACACTTATGCAGAAATATAGAAAATTCTAAAGGTTTCACAAACTTTCAAGCACAACTGTAATTAGATTACAAGCATGGGTTCATTATCTCTACTAGAATAAAAAAAATTATAATAAATAACTGAGGTTATTTGTGGCAGATTTAGATATTCTTATTGACTTCAACTTAGCTGAAAACCATCTAACTGGAGAGACTGACATATTCCTTTTTTAGAGAGTAGTTATACATCTTGAACAAGTTTTTCAAACCTTTCTCAAACTTAGCAGAGTAGCTGAACTCTTTTATTGCATTCAAGTTCAAGTTTATGATTTACACTGTGAGCTGTATGTCTCATGGCATTCATTTTTTTGGAGTCTATGAGCCATCCCTGTTTTTGTACCTATTGTGACTCCAGCAACATCAACATTACAGCTAACTAACTAAGTGGTCTTGGCTTATCTCTGACAACTTTTCCAAACAGATACCATTACTCCCCTAGCCAGAGTTTTTGGTTTTCAAGATCCATGTTGCATCAGGATTTGCTGAATCTTTCAGACTGACTAGTATAGTAATAGGTTCACTGTGATTATCGTTTCCTGTTCGATTACGTCCTTATCAGTAGGGGATAAAAGACGCAAAAGAGAGCTGAGAACGGTTTTAAGGTGGGCCGGATCTACGAGTATTTTCGTATACTCTGGTAATTCTAGTGTTAATAGCACCTACTCCACAATTGTGACGTTCCTCCAGCAAAGGTAAGTCAAACTTCTTTTATCATAGCCAATGATAGAGACTTTAGTCTGTGATGCCTTTATATTTTATCACAGCCTCTTAATTTCAGATTCAGCATCTTTACTTTAAGTTGTGATCATGCATAAACAAAAAAGAACACCTCACCTCCTTTAGAGCAGTTATTTTCTTTTTTATTTTCCGCTGGTTATAAGTCTTCTGTTGGTAGTTTTCTGACTAAAAGTGTATCTACGTTTTTCCAGGTTATCAAAATTCTGCAACTTCAGCTTGCTTCATTGAAAGATTGAGCAAATGAGTGTATCATGTATGCAAATAATTAATAAAAGTTAGTAAAATTCAAAGCAAAAACAGGTCACACAAAAGTAAAGAGAAGAATTTATATAAAAAAGAAAAGGTCTTGCATAAAGAAAGTTGTTTTAGGCTGTTACGTTTCTTTAATTTCCTGTCCTGTACTTACAGAACATGGGTCAAGGCATACGTTCATATGGTCAGAAAACTGTATGCTACTTTGTACTGTTTGAAAGCAAATCTATCAGTTTGTGCTTCTAGCAGAGAGACTGTGTCCCTAACTGGCTAAGTAACATTTTGTTATTACAGCAATAGCTGAGAAATTTCCTTTAACATGTTACCTTACAGGCGGTTAAAGAATAGAAGTTTTATATATTTTTTTTAAATAAATGGTATATTGTATTCAAATTAAAACACTTGTATGAATTTTAACATTCACTTTTTATGACTGGGTGTTACACTGAGTTAAAAAGTGATCCCATATAACCCCACAACACACACATGCGCAAATTAATTACATTTTTTCTGTTAAACATGACAAGTTATTACTCATCCTTTCTTTTAACTTGATATAATTAAGGATACAGTAAGAGAAATGTACTTTGCTCCAAATGAAATATGTAGCTGAGTTTAATCAGCATACAAGTAAAAATAAATGTTATGTTTTGTAATTATATCTTCTAAAGATAGTGGGTAGGGTAGTTGGGATAGAAAAATATGTGTTGTTGTTTATCAATTTTGGTATATGCATTTTGTTTTGCTTGGCAATCATATTTGTTTCTAGCATAGGAATTTGTTGTTCAGCTTAAGTTGCATGTTGAAGTTCAACCTAAACTTGCTTGTGTTTTTTTTTAGCTTTGTCCTCTATATTGGACCCTGCTATTGGTATTTTTTGTTTTGTTAACCAATCTTCAAACTAACCCACCTTTTAACTTTTAGTCCACATCACACTTTAACCCAGTCACCTTGTCACTGAATTAGTGCTGCTGATTTTGGCCATTTATTGACTTACATTATTAATTTAAAATGCAGATGCTACCAGACAGAATCTGTGAGCCCAGATAACATGAACTCTGTTAAAACATGCAGGATTCAGTTTTCCGCTGCTGGCTCATGCTCAACTTCGCGTAACATGTCTGCTGCCCAATGGTTGATGCAGAGATCATTTAAAACCGGCCAGTGACCTGGTGTTGTGCTCAATTTCTGACTTCTCTCTTATGTAGGAAGGCCATCTGTTCTTTTAATCTGAAGAAGGGAGCTAATGCGGGATGACTGCCAGTATCACTGTCTACTGTGAGTTTTAATACTGAAGTGACACCTCCCATTTAAATAAATGCTTTGCGATTGTTCCTGTCTTTACAACAATGAATCTGATATTCTCGGAAACCTGGACTTGCCTCCTTCTCTCTTGTGCAAGTATGTGACGCACACATCACTGGTGGTGCCAGGAGTAGGGTCTTGCACAGATGGATCTGCAACAGCCTCCGCACGAGGCACCTGCAGGGACTCTGGCCCCTACCTGTCCCAGGGATGTGCTCAAGAATCTAGCCCCTTTCAGACAGCCCTGTGTGTTTCTTCTTTTGCTTTGAACGACTGGTTACACTGATGCGATGGGACAGGTGAGACTGGGCTGCCGTCCTGGCCCCCTTTCTGTTTGGGAATTCTCTACAAGTTGTGTGAAACCTCCCTCATGAGAGACTTGACAGTTATGATTTCCTAAATCTGCACGTTGTTCTTCGTACTGGCATGAGATCCCTAGCCAAGGGGCGTAAATTCTGCCTGTGGCAGATCGACCCTAATTGCCCTGTCTAGGGACAGGTGCAGCACCTGCTGGACCTTATCCAAACCTGGTTCCATGGAGACTCCTTTGAGCAGGTTGTAGAAAAGTTTGCCATTAATGCTATGTTGTCTGGGATAAGCGATGACCTCTCTAATGAGATGCTCCGGAACAATGTTAAAACTGTGTTGAATTTGACCCATAGATTGGAAGGGGCCCAAGCAACTTGGAGGCAGAGGGGCTACCCTAGTCTGACTCCTACTCCTGTCCAACAGTCACTTCCCCAGTTTTCTCTCAGGCCAAGTTCTTGAAAAAGGATAACTTTTAAAGTCTGAGTTGGCATAGCCAGGCATGAGGTCCCTGCCCTGTTGGACTTTGGTGATGACTTATGCATAATCTGACGTGACTTGTTTCAGCAGATATCCTGCACATACACAGAGCATGTAAACATTCTCTGAGTTCATGGGGTAATTAAGAATATGAGACTGTACTACTCCCAATGAAACAAAAAGGAAGGAAGTTTACAGTTTAGACTGCCGTGCCAGAATCATCAACTTAGCCTTTCTCCCACGAGTCTTGGCCGCCTACAAAGCATTTCTGTCTTTACTAGAAAGGGAGGGGCTTGCTGCTGCCAGGGTAGGTCAGGAAGCCTCCTTGTAAATTGAACCTGATTTGTCCTGTGAGGTTGGGGATGATCCCTCAACTGATTTTTCTGGGACAGTTGGAGGGCCTTTTGCAATAGGTGCTTGTACTTTCACCCTCCTCAGATGGGGCTGCTTCTTTGGCTCTGGGGAAACATTGACTAAGGAAGAGTGGGCTGCTATATTGGGCTCTGGGGAAGTAGGGGCTGCTTCACATGCAGAGTTTATGCGCTTGCAACAAGCCAACAGCAGCTTAGAATTTGCGTTTGAGCAAGCACTTATTGCAGATGATTGTTACTATGGCATTCGGGTGGGCTGAGTGAACAGTAGGTTTTCCTCAGTGGTTATAAAGAAACTGTTGAAAATTGCTCACACACATGTCTTTGGGGAGTCATCACAAAAGAAACGCTTTTTTTTGGCTGAATATGTCTTGTGTCAACACTACAAGTTGCTGGTGGTAGTGTATGAAATTTATTTGCCACATATTAGTGCTTTTACTGCCAGCTTGTAGTAATGCCATATAGAAGGTTTATTTATGTCCAGTATGTCTCATGTTAAGGTTTGTGTATTCTGTTGCACCATAATTAAAATAGATTTCTGAAATAGCTGAGGGCTTTGTCTTTAAGCAGGGAAATGTGAGATTTGGTGGTGTTTTGTGTGCCTCTGAAGCAAACACGTTGCAAGTTTCCATGCAAATGTCCGGACACCCCTGGCCAAATGACACATTTTAACATTTGAAGCTAGAAATACAACTTTGTCAGAAAACGAGCTAAAACAATGGGCATCATTATGAAAATGTTAGTGTACAGTTGTAATTTGATTGATGGGCTTAAAAAAAGAAAGAAATGAAAACATTTAAGCACCCTTTAAGTTTTAAGGTGTCTCAGAATTTGTTAGAATGTTAGTCTAATCTTGGTTAACTAATTTGGTGGTAGTCTGGTCAGGAGTTGTCAGTTGATGATGGTTCCAGAGCCCAATACATTCTTTGACTCTTCAAACACTCTGCAACACTTAGCAAATATGGCTTCTTAGAATCAGCTGACCAAGGATCAGAAAATGTAACATCAAAGTACATTCAGCGAGCAATTTCCACAGTCCAAAAGTTGTTAAGAAATGGCAGTTAAGGGGAACAGTGGAAGTCTGTACAACCAAGAAAACTGACGGATGGAACAGCTTAGTCATCTATGTGACTGCAAGGGACCTGCAGGTAGGTGTAGCTAAGAAAGCTGTGGTGGTGCACTGCTCTACTTTGCAGCCATACTTACACAGACATGACCTTCATAAAAGAACCATCAGAAAGAATCCTAAACCGTGCCCTCATTACAAGAAACAATGTCAAGAATGCAAAATAACATCTGCATAAGACAGACATTTTGGAAGTGCAGTGGACAGATTCACTTCAAGTCAAACTCTTTGGTCGTAACCACAAAAGGTATATTTGGAGAAAAAAGGAGCGGCATTTAAAGAAAAGAACACCTTGCCAGCCGTTAAGCTCAAGAGTGGATGTGTTACGTTTTGAGGTTGTGTTGCGGCTACTGAGCCAGGAACACAGTGCAAGTACAGGAGAGAACAGATTCCTCTGAATATCAACAAATCCTCTATAAAGAATGTCAGGCAGTCAGTCAGGAAACTGAAGCTGAAAAAGGATAGCTTCTTTAACTAGATAATGACCCAATGCAAACTTTGAAATCTATTATGAAGTACACCAAGAAATACAATGTGAAGGTTTTAGAATTGCCTCTCAGTCGCTGGACTTGAATATCATTGAAGATTTGTGGATATCTCTAAAACATGCTTTGTTTGAAAGACAGCCCAAGAATATGTCCCAATTGGAAGCAATCAGTAAGAAAGAATAAGGGAAGTTTTCTTAAACAAGACTTCAAAGACACAAAGCTGGCTACAAAATAAAAAAAATGCCAAAGCCAGGGATGTTTTCAAGTATTGATTTGTAGGGTGCCCAGATTTTGCAAATACAACATTTACTTTGTTTTTTTTTTCAGTTTTGTTAAATAAATCTTATCTGTACATTAACACTTTCACATAAATGCCACTGTTTTAGTTTGTTTTCTGTTAGATGTTTTTACTATTTTTTACTTTAAATATTAACAAAATATGTAATTTGTCCAAACTCGTTTACTTTTTTTTTTTTTTTTTTTTCTGTATACCTTGTAAACTGACTGACTCTTTGCTTGCATCTATGATGAGCAGAAACTTTCCCAAATTGAATGCTGTTCCAGTTTTAATTTTCTGTTCATTCATGACATTTTCTGGTTGCAAATAGGATAAAACATTACAATAATGTTTTTCTTTCCTTAAAATAGTTCTTCTTAAATAAAGTTTTGTTTAATTGTTGTTCTTATTGTTTTTAATAGATTTGGTGCATCTTACTTGTTCATCTGTAGAAAATGCAAAAGAAGATCTGAGTCCAGTGGTGTCCAAGTTGTTTTCTGAAAACATAAAGACAGGTGAAAAGGGTTAGTATTTAATGTTTTCAAATGTATTTTCCTTTAAACTTTTTTCATGTATTTTTGTTTTGTTTTTGTTTTTTTACTAAAAAAAATGTTTTTCAACAAGTTTCATCATTTGTCTGGGATCATTCTGCAGATCAAGATGACACTGTTTAGTGACTCATTTTAATTGAAGTTTTTTCCTTTGTATATAAAATTAAGGTAAAATGTAAACATCGTGTTGAGGATTTTTTTTCTTTACATTTTAAGGGTGGCGGGTTTTACAGGAGGTGCTTGGCAAGATAGGCTGGACTTTGTCTCATAGTTTATTTCATAACTTCAGGGTATTTAATTAAAAACACATAAAAGAATCACAGATAAAAAGAAATGTTAAAATCGTAACCTTCCTGTATACATATTGAAATATAATGTGAAGTTTTTACAATTAGACAAAATATACAAGAAATGCAGCACAGTGAGCTGTTCTACTTACAAGCACCACTATTCACATTGTAATGATACTCGGCACCATGCAGACCAGTTATCTACAGCATTTACAGACATTGTCAAACAATCTCCAGTTATCTACAGCATTTACAGACATTGTCAAACAATCTCTTTATCTGTGCACTCACAAACAACAAACGGCAAAACAAAACTTAAAGTTTTTTTTCCCCATTTAGAAGGTTTACTTTTTTTGTTTTCGCCTGCACAGGGGCTAAAGTAGCTCAGTCTTTGGGGGAGCATTTGGAAAAGTTACTTATTAAGTGTACCTGTACATGCTCTTGTCATTTGTATTCAAACTACCATCAGTGGAGCAGGGTAGCAAGCTTTAACTTTTTAAGTTTGTCTCTTACATTAGTAGTTCTTTAATGTTTTTTTTTTTTTGGCTTAAATGTACCATTTAAAATTTTACCATTTAAGTTAAACCATTTAATTAAAGTTGAGCAACTTTAGTAATCCAAAGTCAATTTTTTATAATGAGGTCAGTGCATTGCAAGTCCTGTTAAACCCATGCTGACTGTTCTAGAGGATAGCTTGGAGGAGTCAGTCTTCTATGAGGGCTACATCTGCAAGAGATGCCAGCTGATATAGCACTTCAAGCTTAGGGTTGGTGAACTGGAGGAGCAGTTGGCTAGCCTGTGTTGTAGTACAGAATTAGTGGTATTGGCAGGGAGTTTAGGACAGGCCAGGTTCAGAACCGTTCATGATAGTGTAAAAATAAATATGCATAATAACGTAAATTGTAACCTAAAGTTTAAGTGCAAAATTAAAATGAGTAACACATTAAAAAGTGTTTACCTTAATACTAGAAGTATCAAAAATAAAAGTAAGTTGGAATTGTATGTATAGTAGCAGAGCATAATTATGATATAGCAATAGCAGGAACCTGGCTGAGTAGAAAAGATGGGTATGAGTATAACATATATGTATTCACATTTTTAGGAAGGATAGATTCACCAGAAAAGGAAGTGAGGTTGTTGTCGCTGCCAAACAGAATTTAAACGCAAGTCCTCTCCAATTGGACAATGAGCCTCATCTTAGTGAGGACATCTGGTATCATCTGGAAAGCTTTAGGGAAAGAGGCTTTGTTTTAGGAGTGTGTTTTTGACTGCCCAATGCAGACAGTAATTTCAAAGCACATCTTTTTAGTAACATTAAAAAGGCAAGTTTACAGGGGGTATTATAGTCATGGAGGACTTTTAACTACCTGGATATTAACTGGGCTAACCTTGAAAATAGCAGTGAACAAGTGCAGGAGTTTTTAGAGGTAATCAGTGACTTTTTTAGCACAGTAAAAGCCTGTCTAGATTTAGTATTTTGTAATAATATACAGTAAGTATAGAATTTAGTGTGTAGATGTGATTGAACCCCTAGGGTCAAGTGAACATTATGTAATACTGTTATCAGTGTTTTGTAAGAATGCAGATGCAGAGACTAAAACTGTTATGTCTAACTTTGCTAGGGCAGATTTTAAGCAGATGTGGCAAAGTCAAAGGAGTATACACTGGGATAAGTTTTTAAGTGAAGGCAGTTGAAGATCAGTGGAACATGTTTAAAAACATTTTACATATACTGCAGGACAGATACATACCCATATTTGGAATTAGTTGGAAATTTAAAAAACTCCACAGTGGGTTAATACAGAGTTTAAAAAGAAGCTGCAATTGAAAAAACAGCTGTATAAGTTGTACAAGACCAATAACTCCAGTGTGAATTGTAAGGTGTATGAGAACATGAGGGTAAATGTTAATAATGATATTAAGGAACCTGAAAGGCTGTTAAAAGAGGATTATTAGCAGATGAGGCGACAGATGACCCAACGAGATTCTTTTACTATTTCATTAGTAAAATAACAGTCAAGTAGGAAGTGAAGTGTATCAGGAATAGTTAAGGGAAATTTAAAAAATATATATAGTGAAATAGCAGATGCTCAAAGCTTGCAGTTTTCTGAGGTCTTCACGTGTGAAGAAGTAGATAGCCCTTTTACCACTGGAGGCTGCTAAGAAAGTACTGGGTGATTTGGAAATAGTAGAGGGAGATGTACTGCTTATGTTAAATAGGCTGAAATCAAACAAATCACCAGGACCAGATAATATTCATCCTTGAGTTCTTAAAGAGGTTAGCGAGTATATGTATAAACTCTTGATACATATTTTTAGGAAGTCACTGCACAGTAGGGAAATTGTAAAGGACTGGAAAATGGCAAACATTATCCCTTTATATATAAAGGGTGATTGAGCAGATCCAAGCAACTATAGGCCAGTAAACTTAACGTGCATCACAGGTAAATTAACACTAGAATCCCTGATGCCTACGAAAAAAGTCGTATCCCGGGCCACCTTAAATTTATTCGCACCTCTCCATCAGCGTCTTTTGTTTTGCAAATGTGTTGATCAGTACAAGCAGCCTACTATCCCATCCCTCCACCACCGCTGCTGTAGTCGGACAAAAAGTTCTCCCAGCTCAAGTTGGTTTATCTGGTTGTGAGGTGCCTGGAGTTGTATAGGGTAAATAATATATTGTTATTTGGAGCAAATGCATTTCATGTGTGTTCCGTGTCTACAATGATCTGGGTAAATGTAGGGTGACAGGAAATGCGAGAAATGCAACAAATGTTGAACACATAGCTAAATCAGAAACTTTTTTCATGTTATAATACTAATGACAAAATTTTGACATTAAGTGTATAATGTGCGAAGACTGAAATCCAAATATCAAATAAACATTTTCACAAAAGGTGCAAGTGTAATAAAACAAGTGCGCTTTTATTCAAGAATATGACTGAAGAAAAAGAAATCTAGTTAGGGTACGGTGCTGACACGACCGCTTGGTTGGTGCAGCAGTAAGAACTGCTCACTCAATCAAAGAGGTTGCGGGTTCAATTCGGGGCCCTTTCTAGATTTACTGTTTTGAGTAATGAGCTACTCTCATAATTACTATTATAGAAAAACTATTTTTACCAATGTTTTAATGATGTTTGAGCTGAAATTATCAAATATGTCATTCAACTTAGCAAAAAACAATCAAAAACGCACATTGAGAGTCCACGCATTCACTGTCTCATGTAAGCTATATATATATGCTCGGCATGCCTTGTTCATCCTCATCTGAGTTCACTTCTGTTATAGCATGTCTTTATTTGAAAACAGCAGTGTCAGATCGGGTTCAGTGTGAACGCAACTGAGAGAATAAAACTGAATTTAAAAAAAAAAAGCTAACCTTTACAAGTACCATAAATTTACACCGGTTTTTACACATTCTGGTCCACCATCCGGCGTCTCAGGAGGGGGAAGCAGTGCAGTGTCAACACTGTATATGGTGAGGATGGTGCACTGCTGACCTCGACTCAGGACATTGTGGCTTGGTGGAGGGAGTATTTCAAAGACCTCCTCAATCCCACTATCATGTTTTCCAATGAGAAAGCAGAGCCTGGGGACTTGGAGGTGGGCTGACCCATCTCTGGGACTGAAGTCACCAGGGTGGTCAAAAAACACCCTGGTGGCAGAGACCGGGGGTGAATGAAATACACCCAGAGTTCCTCAAGGCTCTGGATGTTATAGGACTGTCTTGGTTGACACGCCTCTGCAACATCGCATGGACATCGGGGACAGTGCCTCTGGATTGGCAGACCAGGATGGTGGTCCCCCTCTTTAAGAAGGGGGACTGAAGGGTGTGTTCCAACTACGGAGGGATCACACTCCACAGCCTCCCTGGAAATGTCTGTTTGGGGGTCCTGGAGAGGAAGGGTCCATCAGATAGTTGAATCTTGGATTCAGGAGGAACAGTGGACCAGATCTACACCCTTGGCAGAGTCCTGGAGGGTGCATGGGAGTTTGCCCAACCAGTCTACATGTGTTTTGTGGACTTGGAAAAGGCGTTCGACCGTGTCCCTCGGGGAATCCTATGGGGGGTGCTCTGGAAGTATGGGGTACCGGACCCCCTGATAAGGGCTGTTCGGTCGCTGTACAACCGGTGTCAGAGCTTGGTCTGCATTGCCAGTAGTAAGTCAAACCCGTTTCTGGTGAGAGTTGGACTCCGCCAGGGCCGCCCTCTGTCACCGATTCTGTTCATAACTTTTATGGACAGAATTTCTAGGCGCAGCCAGGGCGTTGATGGGGTCCGGTTTCGTGGGCTCAGGATTGGGTCACTGCTTTTTGCAGAAGGTGATATCATGTTTGCTTTGTCAGAAAGTGATCTTCAGCTCTCTCTGGATCAGTTTGCCGCCGAGTGTGAAGCAGCTGGGATGGGAATCCGCACCTCCAAATCCGAGACCATGGTTCTCAGCCGGAAAAGGGTGGAGTGCCCTGTCAGGAGCGAGATTCTGCCCCTAGTGGAGGAGTTCAAGTATCTCGGTGTCTTGTTCACGAGTGAGGGAAGAATAGAGTGGGAGATCGACAGGCAGATCGGTGCGGCATCCGCAGTGATGTGGGCTCTGCATTGGTCTGTCGTGGTGAAAAAGGAGCTGAGCCAAAAGGCGAAGCTCTCAATTTACCAGTCAGTCTACGTTCCTACCCTCACCTTTGGTCATGAGCGAAAGAATGAGATCACGAATACAAGTGGCTGAAATGAGTTTCCTCTGCAGGGTGTCTGGACTTTCCCTTAAAGATAGGGTGAGAAGCTCGGTCATCCGGGAGGAGCTCAGAGTAGAGCCACTGCTCCTCTGCATCGAGAGGAGTCGAGGTGGCTCAGGCATCCTGGATGCCTCCCTGGTGAGGTTTTCCGGGCATGTCTAACCAGGAATAGGCCCCGGGGAGACCCAGGACATGCTGGAGGGACTATGTCCCTCGGCTGGCCTGGGAATGCCTCAGAATTCCCCCGGAAGAGCTAGTAGAAGTGGCCAGGGAGAGGGAAGTCTGGGCATCTCTGCTCAAGCTGCTGCCCCCACAACCCGATCTCGGATAAGCGGAAGAGAATGGATGGATGGATGGATGAACTCCAGGCACCTCACATAGAGGTTGAACAAGGTTTGAGCTGGGAGAGCTTTTTGCCCAATTAGAGCTCCGTCAGTGGGGGGTTTGGGGGGGGTGGGGGTGGGGGGATGGTACAGCAGGGCTGCTTGCTGCTTGTGCTGATCAACACATTTAAAAAACAAAAGATGCTGATGGAGAGGTGTGACGGAATTTAAGGTGGGCCAGGATTACGAGTTTTTTCATAGGCTTCAGGGATTCTAGTGTTAATGGATTATACAAAGTTTGCTTTGAATTTAATAAAAAAAAAAAAAATCAGGATTCCAAATATAGAAATTCCATTTTCTATAATGTGCAGTTCAATAGTATGAGTAGAAATGTTTGCTTTATTAATAAAAAAATGTTATGATCTATTGATCTTATCTCTTCTGTACCGAAATAGAACCCAACTGGTAACATTCCAGTTACATTAACTGTGTTCTTAGCTGAGCACAGATGAGAATAGCAGATGTAAAAAAGACGCACTCCTGCTACATGTTAAACACAAAAAAGCCTTTGGCCCTCACATTGCTGCCTTTTCTTGAAAAAGAGTAGCGACAATAACAAGTTTTAAAAATATAATTGCCCTACTGAGGGGATTATTTTGGCCCTTTACATTCTTACAGCCTTGCTGAAATGTAGTGTTCAAAAGGCTTTGTCACATTTGCATGATGTGTTTTTTTTATTCCTTAAATAATATTGTGTGTGTGTTGAACAATTTACACACTGCTTATAATCTTGACCCATTTACTACTTGTATATTATTGAAACTGGGTTTTTTTCTGAAGAAAAGGAAAACCTTTGAAATCACTGTGCAGAATGTTTATGAAATTTGCACAAGTGTCAGAGCATGACACAATCACAATCAGTTAATCCTCAGAGGGTTAAAGCAGTTTTCTTTTTGGAGTATGTTTGTTTTCATTGTTGTAGAAATTAGTGTATACATAAAAATATATTTAATAAAATAAAATAAACAAGTAGGAAATTCAATTTAAAAATGTTATGTTCAAAATAATTAGCAAGCATCTGAAATCATAAAAATATAAGTAGCTATAAATGTAAACAAATGAAAAAAATACCAATAAAATAATTAAAAAAAACAAAGGTTAACTCCAAAGTAATTATCTTCCGCATCAATACAACTTATTTAGGCTGTCTGTATGGTTGTAAAATTTATCCAGGGGAAAACAAAGTGAAAGATATTAAAGAAAAGGTTTACATATAAACAATTGAATACGTGTATAATAAAATCATTGGACCCAGTAACATATATATACTGGGAAGAATAAAGGTAGTAGCCAAAAAAAAAAATTACAAAAATATACAATGAAAATACATAAGTATACTCATAAATATTAAGAAATCAAGCTTCAGGACACACTCAGAAGATATTTATGTGCAAGTTGATTGTCTTCAATTAGTAGTCTGGAATATGGAAGTGTTCTTAACATAATAATTCAGTACCCAAAGTGTCAATGGATTTCGAGGAATGAAATGCCATCTTCAGTGCGTTACAGTTATTTAGACTAACAAAGGAAAAAAGAGAAGTACCTATTGAGTAGTTCAGAAATTTTAAGAAATAAAAAAGTGAAACTGAATTTTTAAGAGTAGGTTTCCAGTTACTGAAGAGAAATAATTACTATTAAAAAAACATTTTACATACACATGTAGTTCATATAGGATCAAGCTCTGATGAAAATACATTGGAATGAAAATATAGAGGGATATTTAATCTAGTTATATTGAAGGAGTATATAGGATACATGGGGCAGGGCTTACCTGTTACTCATAAGGTAATGTGTGAATAAAGCTATCAAAAAGCAGTTTTTTGTTGGAGCTGTGTAAAAGTAAGAATATATGTAGAAAATATCTTCTATGCATTACTCCATGGAGTAAGCTGAGAGAAGTGTACATGTAGGGATAGTGTACATCAAAAATATACCTTTTACCATTTGTCTTTTTTAAATATGGAATTGCAATAATTAAGTGTTACCTTTCTACCATACACAAGGTCATTACAGCTTATACTGTTAAGTACTTGCTGTCAGGCAGTAGCATTAAGCATTGTTTTTCGTTATAGTTTCTCCTTTTACAGTTTTTTCCAAAGTATATAGACTGTTTTGCTTGCCACAAGACATTATATTGGAACTGTAAGTGACACATGGATTTGTTAAATAAAATTTTATTTTAGAGCATTGTTAATGTTTTGTAATAGTTTAATATAATATAAAATAACAAATATCAATAAAATATGTTCATATAGAGGCTGCCAATTAAGAATAACTTGTTTATATTATAATATAATCTCTCAAGAGTCTTCAGAACTCTTTACTGTTTAATGTTTTCTTATGTAAAAATGTACTACATTTTTTTGTTTAGTTTTTCCCATATCCAGCAATACTCCATAGTCCAGAATGAAAACACAAAAACATGTTATGAAAAATTTTCAGACCCTTTTCTAAGATACTTGAAGTCTGTCTTCGGTGCATCCCATTCTACTGATCATCATTGAGATTAGGAAAGGCACACTCTTGTCTACAGCATATAAGGTCCCACAGTTAATAATGTGTATCAGAGCAAAAACCAAGCTATGAGGTCGAAGGAATTGACAGCAGATCTAAGAAACAGGATTATGTTGGTTTACAGGTCGTGGAAAGGCTACAGAAATATATCTGCAGTATTGTCTTCCCAAGAACAGTGGCTTCCATAAGTCTTCAATGGAAAATGTTTCGACCAACCATGGCACCTTCAAGGACCTGATGGTCGCTCTAGGTGAGCTGTAGAGAACCTGTGTAGAAATAGGAGAAATTTGTAGAAGGAGAGCCCTCACTGCAACACTTCACCAGTCTGGGCTTTATTGCAGAGTGGCCAGACTGAAGTCTCTCTTCAGTAAAAGACTTATGGAAACCCAATTAGAGTTTGTAAAATGGCACCTAAATATTTTTAGACTGTAAGACACAAGAATTCTGTGGTGTGAAGAAAATCAAGATTGAAAAATTTGGCATCAATTGTAAGTGTCATGTCTGGAGAAATCCAGGTACCACTCATCACCTGCGCAATACAGTTTTGACACTTTTGCATGATAATGTCAGCATCTTGCTGTTGTGTTGTTTTGTAGGGACTATAAGACTAAATACAAATATAGATCCTAAAAAAACTGAGTTGCTTATCACTAGAATTTCCAGAGCCTACGAAAAAACTTATAAATCCAACCCACTTTAAATCCCTTCGCATCTGTCCGTCAGTGTCTTTTGTCTTCTAAATGTGTCAATAAGCCCAAAGAGCCGGCTATACCATCCCCACCACCGCCTCAGAACAGGCAAGAAGTTCTTCCAGTTCCTGCCTTGATTGATTAGCTGAGAGTGAGCTACTCAGAATTGTAAGGGGAAATAATTTGATGTGTGTTTTGTGTCTACAACAATCTATGTAAACACATCATTAAAACAAACGTTTTTAATGTTTTAGTAATAAATAACAAAATGTAGACATGATTTATAATGTGTGAAGGCTGATGGCCAAATATCAAATAAACACTTTCACAAAAGGTGCAAGTACAATAAGGCAGCTTCCGTGATGTAGCGGTAAAATCTGCTGGTTTATAATCTGGAGGTCGTGAGTTCAAAACCAGCTCCCTGGCAAATTTGTCATTTTCAGTAGTGAACTGCTCTTATTGTTAATATTATACAATAAAAACATACATTTGATTTGTGTCTGTAACAGCCGGTGTAAATTTTTAGCATTTTTTTTTTTTTCACTTTTATTCTCTCAGTCACGATCACGATACAACATCCGCCCCAGATCTGATGCGGTTACTTTTTTATCAGAAACTGGGAATAACTGTAGATGTGAGTCATGTTTTGAGACAATGGAACTGGTAATTCTTCATGATTTGTTTGGAATGTTTCTTTCTGTTGGTCAGAGTGGTTCCACAGAGTCATGTACATTGTTTCTCCAACAAGTACTCTGCGATAGTTACAGAAGTGTAAAAACAGTCAGTAAGTCAGTCAGTGTCCTTCAAACGGCTTGCACAACCAAACTACCAAGGAACCACTCACTCCCAGTTCAAATCATCAGCTTTTCCAGTGTACACTTCTGCATTCATTATATAACCACTTGAGCTCTCGCACAGTAGAAATGTCTTTATGCCTCACTTGATCGGTTTCTCTTTTATCTACCGTTTTATACTAAGTGCATTTTTTTATTTGACGGAATCATACCTTCGTCAAGTGAAAGTTTACAGGCTGGAACCTAGTGTTGCTGAAAGTTAGCCACAATGATTTCAAAAATTGGTTGGCTCTTGTAGATCTTATCACTCTTGTTCACAGCTGGATTTTGTTCATGTGCAACATTGACCAGATGGCTAAAAATCTGTCCTGAGTAAAAACCTTAGTGAATCCAGATGTAGTGGTGATCCAGCTCTCTTTCTGCTTTCAGTACTGTTTGTATCTATCTTTAAGAATCAACAACTCCATGGCAATTCGGCACCCAAAAAAGGCTTTCAGTTCAGGGAAAGTGACCGGATCAAAAGATTTGGCACTGTAATTATCAGGTTTCTCTTCCTTTACATACTCTGCCTGCCGATTTGTCTCCTGTGCAATGATATTCCACACCAAATCATCCCAAAAAAGTGACAGATAATCCAGTGGTCTACTTTCACTTGAAATAGAATCAGGATTGTATTTTGGACCAACATTTTCTAACTGACTGAATTCTATATCTGTGACTGAGAATGAATCGGTGTTAGCTGTCCAAGTTATATGACCGCTATCAGGAACGTTGCACCCAGCACGTAAGTCATTATCTGAATCCTATTCGTCACTGATTTCACTTTCAAAATCATGGGCAGCATAGTCTCTAGCTAAAATATCCTCTCAGTCAGATTCTAGCAGCAACTGTTTGGTTTGGCTTGATCAGCTGTAAATTGCTGCTTTTTTGGCCATGTTTTGTCTCAGACACCTGTTTTACTACAACTTGCTTTTAGAACTGCTGACTGCTCAGTTCACCATTTCTTACCATCCTGCTGCAGTACTACCTACTGCCTTTTTTGCTTTGCTTGACTGATTTTTACGTTTCAGCATGGTAAAGCTATTAAAACCACACTGAATTTACCAATAAAACTTTCTCAGTTTCACCTTATAAACCCACATGCAAAAACGAAAGCAATCTGCTCGGCAAAAGCAAGCGGCGTTAGGGATGCACACGACGTAGACAATAATATAGCACTGGCCGGTATAGTGGCTCGCCAGGTAATAACGGTAGAAGGGCAGGCCAGTAAACTGGCCTTTCAGGTATAAACGCCTGCCGTGGTTAAAGGGTTAATAATTTCTTCCTTTAATTTACCTGTGATGCACATTAAGCTTACTGGCCTATAGTTGCTTGGATCTGCTCAGACACCCTTTTTATATAGCGGGATAATATTTGCCATTTGCAGTCCTTCGAAATTTACCCAGTATGCAGTGACTTCCTAAAAAAATGTGTCTCAAAGGTTTATGTATGTACCGTACTCGCTAATCTCCTTAAGAACTCAAGGGTAAATATTATATGTTGCAGGTGATCTCTGAGAATCTCTGGTACAGAAGGGAAATGTTCTTACAACCTAGGTGAATATTTTTAGCATATACAAAGTTAGAGCTTTGTGGTAACGGAAGGGATCAGTGTGGAAGGAATGTGTAAATTTAGAGTGAGAGATGGAGGATGTGCATGGATGAGAGACAGAGAGATCATTAAGCTGGTGCCATCTCACATGAGTACAATTGACATGACCTGATTAAGACCGCAGAAAATGATGGTTTAAAAATTGTGGAGACCTGGGGAAAATGTTACAGGGTGTTCTTTTAGAGTTTGCCATATCCAAAACAAAGTGTGACAAATATTGTGCTGAAATTATCTCCAGATTTCTAGCTGTTCTAACCAAACACCAAAATTAACATGGCGCCTTGAACAGTATACCTTTCTTAATCTTTTTTGACATACCTGGTTTTGGTCCGATATTAGTGTTTAGTATAGAGTTTATTGATCATTTTTTTACAATTTTACTCTTTTGTTTTATCATATTTTTGCCATGTATTTACTTTTTGTGTATTTTTTTCTCCCAAGGCGAAGTAGAAGCAGAGAGGCCCAATGTTTTGTGGGCACTTTATTTCAATATGCCAGATTTCTCCTCTGTGGAGAGAAGTTCCTATGATCTTCCCAACAATGTCTATGTATGCTGTGGACCAGATAGTGGTCTTGGGAATGATTGTTCAATTCAACAGGTAACAAATATATATGCTTGTTTAATGGTCCAAAATCATCTATTATTTAAAATGTTTTTGGAGGGAAAAAACTCATATGATAAACTTATTAAAATGCTGTCAGAAATACCTCTTTAAACCCAGTCTGTTTCCTACAACAACAGGCAGAGCACATATTTCATCAGATGTTTCCTGATGAGGAGTTTTGTCCTCCTGCACCAAATCCTGAAGACATAGTTTATGATGGAGATGGAGCTCCTCCAGAGGAGTCATTGTTTAAAGAGCATGAGGAATCTGAAGTTGGAGATGGAGAAGAACGCACATTAGATACCAAACACCTAGTCACATCAACTACAAATGAGGCTGAAGATGCACAAGAATCTGTCAAAGAAATTCCTAGTGAATGAACCAAATTTGATGAGAAAGATTTATTCCTGATTGGGACAAATACAAATTGTCAACATTTATATCTTTTAATGCTCTGAACTGTAAAATTTTATCATATTTCAGAATGTAAACTTATATATGGTGGATTATTGTAAAATTCAACAATATGACCAAAATGGTTAGTTGGCATGTATTAATATTTAATTATTTTAAACCACTAGTTTTGATTAAAAGTGTTAGAGGATAATAAATTATATAAGATATAGCCTATGCAATTTTTTGTTTGAGAAATTTGAAATAAATACTACTCCAATCATACCAGTCAATTAATGCCAGGTTTTTCATTTTCAGTTTGATACAGTACAGTACATTAGTTTGTGTGTGTGTGTAGAAGTAAGAACAATTCCAGTCAGTAATAAGTACGACAGGCCATTTTTGTTTTCCTTGAAACAGGAGAAATTGTGTTTTTAAATCAGTTGGGAATCACAAATTCTCTCAGACATTAAAACATTACTTCATCCAACACATAATACCTGCAAGTGATTGGATGAGACTTTTTAGTTTGTAACCCCGGTCAAATGTGTGCTCTACACGTGTCTCACGATTCCTGCTTTACTTGAATTCCAGCTTACTCTGCTGTAGATGTTCCTGAGCTCATACCTCCTTTTCTTGTATTTTTTTCTATTGTATATACCTGACCTGAACTGTATTAGTGTATTAGCCTTCAGTAAATTATGAAAGTTACTGGTAACTAACAGTTTGGTAAACAAGGAGAAAATTTTTTGTGATAACCAAATCTGACAGATTGAAGAGAGACTTTCTGTTGGTTCCATCCTGTGCTGTATGCAGAAGCAGTATGTGTTAGTTTATTGTTACTTTTTTGTCATCTGCAACATCCCACAGAGACAATGGAGAACAACAAGGGTGAGAGCTTCTAAACTTCCATGAAGAACTAAAGGTTTTAGAGGAGCAGATACAAACGCTTTGCTCTAGCTACAGGCAGCTGATGGCCCTGACACTACAACACAATGAAACAGAGTTTTGAGCTGCCTTTACCTTCCAGCAATTGCCTGCCAGTTTCGTCGACACCCTGGCAGCGTCTAAAGCAGGCAAATATGTATTTTGCCCTTGCGCCCACTCAGGACAGAGTGCGGGAGCAGCAACGAAAAATAGGGCCTCCACCTCAAGTGCCCGGAAAATTGCCAGTGCAGCAGTTGAGCAACTTTTTTGAAGCTCTCATCTCTGCACCAGCTGCCCACCAAAGTGCTGTTTGTTGTTTTGAGGAACTCAATCAAACGAAGCCTGGACTGAGCACATTTTGGCCAGAAGACTTTTGTGTCCTGCTTTCCCAGGGTATGTGTTCAGGACATTGTTAAAAAAACTCTGTCCTTGCAAAGAATAAACATCTCGGCACAGTGATTTTCCACATGGGAACAAACAACATTTGCAATCGCCAGTCAGAGGTGCAGAAAAAAGACTTTGGACCACTGCTGCACAACACTGGTGAGGGGACACTGGAGTCAGCTGTGCAGATTGTCATCTCTGGAATACTTCTGCTTCTTCGATGTCCAGATGAAGCCTTTAGTCAGTTGTGTTCCTTTAATGTCTGCTTGAAGACCTTGGGCCTCTTGTATAAATGGTGCATACGCACAAAAATGTTGTGTACACCCGTTTCCTTGCCCATTTTGAGATGTATAAAAACTAAACTTGGTGTAAAGCCACACATTTTCACAGTAGCACCCTGCCTTGTGTACGCACGTTTCTGCTCAGTTTTATAAACTGGCTGCACCAAGCATCAAAGCAGTGCTACTTTTCTGTGTCATTTACCTTTCTTTGTCATATTCGCATCATTGACATGGGATTTATCAAATACGCTGAAATTAAATGTATATCTTTTACAAATTTAATTCACTTCATTGTAATCATTCTGTAGTAATATAATTAAAGTGCATTAATGGCCAAACTATTCCAACTACAACAGCTGCTTTAGGTTTTTGGAAGACATCACAAATAAAAGGATTAGAAGAGAGTGTGTATTTATAGATGACGACTGGCTTCTAAGTCGATTTCGATTTCCAAGAGCTATCCTCGTGGAGCTGTGTGCTGAACTGGCGCCAGCTTTACAAAGGCAGACTGTGAGAAATCGTGCTCTACCTGCAGCTTTGCAAGTTCTGTCCGCTCTTTTTTTGTTTTTGTTTTTTTAACTACAGGAGCTTTTCAGCACGAACTTGCTTTACGGATCAAGTATTTCACAAACATCACTGAGTCACGCCATGCCAGCTGTATAGGATGGTATTATCTGCTTATCATCCATATATACTGTATAAGATTTCCTTTTACTGTGGTTCAACTGTGAAACATCAAAGCACAACTCACAGCAATGTCTGGTTTTCCAAATGTAATCAGAGTGGTCACCTGCACACACACATTGCTATTGCAACAGCACTGGAAAAGTTACATGAGCCAAGGATGAATCACCAAAAGAATGAACTGGCATTATCATATATAGCTGGAGAACCTATAAAAACGGCAGGTGCTTTTTCCAACTAGTGCAACAACCGCAATACCTCTGACGTCAGACGCAGAACACCCATAGGGTCAGTCACGGAATGCCCTTGACAGCACAGTTGATGCCCATGCAATGACACAATTATTGTAACAACCTTTCTCCGCGTCAGTCGCACCATGCCCTCTTTGAGACATTATTGATGCGCTCATTGTAAAGTACACTGAAGTTGTAAAAATTACACCAGTTCTGTATCTGGACAAACATAAATGACTTCCAGTCTCACACTTGTGCTATCCAACCAACCTAAGCTAACATTCTAACACTTTGCCGATATACATTTTTTTTTCTTTACTATTTTGAATGGTTGTTCATTACGTTTTCTCCAGAAGTGTTAGATTATAGTGAAAGTAACGAATCTTATTACCATCCAGTGTTACAAACAGAATGTACCCTGTGAAACTCATACCTAGAGATTTTCAATTTATAAATGTATTTCATATTCCCACTAGCAAATTATACACCTGTGAAACAATATTAAGTTTAATTTGTAAAAGGTTTGCAAAACCAGTGCTACATATAAAATTGGTTCTAAAACTGACAGGGGAACATTTTAGAGTCATTTATTTACTGATTTGATCTATCAACATTTTCATTACTAAAAGCCGTATGTGTGAAATGTGAAACACTGTATGTCGTGTCCATATCAATTGAATGGCATGTGACAGCCAGGAAAGTTACATAATTTTGCATTTTTGAATAACTTTTGAGATTGAGACAATCGTGATTGCTCTTAAACCTTTTTCATGCAACATTTAAGTAGATCGCAAAAGCAGTTTTGAGACCCAACTTAGATCAACATAAAAACAGTTTTGGAGTTGTCATCTTTAAATTTTTGATAAATATCAAATTCTATTACTACTACTAAAATTAATAAACAGTGGGTCAGTTGCAGTGTGCATTCAGCAGGGAATCATCCCGAGGTGATCTCATCATTAAACATACAGTATTTATCATCTTGTGCATACACTAGAATGATATTGTTTCTTACGTGTCTCCCCAGAGCAGTGATAATATAATAAAACACAAAAAATATACATAGAATACGAGGGAGGACCCAAAAATAACCGGAATTTTGTTGTTGTTATGTTGGTACTTGTAGTACGTGGTTGGGCCGCTAGGGCGATCTAGTTACACTCCTCACAAGTCAGTCTGCCAAGTGCCATCAGTCTGGAAGGTTGTGCTTGTGTTCAGTGAATTTTTTTGTAAAAGTAGTTTTGTGCAAGCGTCGTTTTTTTACGATGGCCGATTATCGTGAGCAACGCGTGGCAGTGAAATTTTGTTTTTTTCTTGAAAAAAGTGTTGCAGAAACTATTGTTATTGAAACGGTATGACAACCCTGAACCAGCCACCCTACTCACCGGATTTAGCTCCGTGTGATTTCTTTTGTTCCCTCGGATGAAAAAAGACTTGAAAGGAAGGCGTTTTGCTGACGTCAAAGAGGTAAAACAAGAAACGACCAGAGCATTAATGGGCATTACTTCAGACGAATTTAAAAAATGTTTCGAACAATGAAACAAACGGTTAGATAAGTGTATTTCCGCCAATGGAGAATACTTTGAAGGAGACTAATTGTAGTTTGTACAGAAAATTAAATTAAACACGTTTTAAAAATATTTCCGGTTATTTTTGGGTCCCCCCTCATACAATATACAGTATAGATTTATATTTAGGTATATTTCAAATATTTATACCTAGTCTTTTTCTTACAATGTTTCTTATTACAATTGGCTGTTCAGTAATTCAACCTCTAAAACACTTTCTCTGAAGCCATACTGAGGGTCATTGGTTCTTTACTATTTGCCAGAATGCAGGAGTAAGAAAAAGAGCTGTTCAGTATGGCCGAGTGTGTAATAATCTTAGCAGAATGTCTTTTAGTTATCCTGGATAGAAGGCAACTGGGTGCCAGTAATATTTTGTGACTTTCACAACCCTATGTAGTGACCTCCCAAGCGTGTGTGCCCTACCAGGTTCTGATGCCGCCAGTGAAGATGGACTCCAGACAGCACCTGTGAGACGTCTCAGGAAGGCATTGGTGAACTTGTGCTGTTCCCTCATCAGTGATCGTTACTGTATGAAATGTAAGCACCATTTCCACAGCACCACACATCCCCCCCACCCCCCAAAACAAACCACAGCGTAATCCGTTCTCTGAAGTCTATGATCTGCTCCTTAATTTTTGGACATTGTCCTGGGACTGCTGAGTCAGCAGAAAGACCTCTTTGTGCAAGCCATTTCATCATTGGTGGTGATCAGGCCTATGACGGTGATGGCAGCAGCATTTTTAATGATGGAGCTGGTGTGGTGTCCAGACACACAGTCACACTGGGGGACTAGCACACTGCCTCATAGTTTGCCTGGGTTGAGGGTGAGCATAGAGGATATGATGCTGACAATCTGCAAAGCCGAGGTCTGCTCGCTATGAAGTCCAACATCCAGTTCTGTTGGCACAGCAGTGGTGAATGCTAAGCTTAATCATCAACTGCTGTACCAGTAGGCATTATGGAAATGGTGAAGGGTAGCAAAGTTATGTACTAAGTTAGACATTAGTAAGAAGTCTGACTGAGTGCAGTTAGTTCTAAAATATATACAGTGCATCCAGAAAGTATTCACAGCGCATCACTTTTTCCACATTTTGTTATGTTACAGCCTTATTCCAAAATGGATTAAATTCATTTTTTTCCTCAAATTCTACACACAACACCCCATAATGACAACTTGAAAAAAGTTTACTTGAGGTTTTTGCAAATTTGTTAAAAATAAAAAAACTGAGAAATCCCATGTACATAAGTATTCACAGCCTTTGCTCAATACTTTGTCAATGCACCTTTGGCAGCAATTACAGCCTCAAGTCTTTTTGAATATGATGCCACAAGCTTGGCACACCTATCCTTGGCCAATTTCACCCATTCCTCTTTGCAGCACCTCTCAAGCTCCATCAGGTTGGATGGGAAGCATCGGTGCACAGCCATTTTAAGATCTCTCCAGAGATGTTCATTCGGATTCAAGTCTGGGCTCTGGCTGGGCCACTCAAGGACATTCACAGAGTTGTCCTGAAGCCACTCTTTTGATGTCTTGTCTGTGTGCTTAGGGTCGTTGTCCTGCTGAACGATGAACCGTCGCCCCAGTCTGAGGTCAAGAGCACTCTGGAGCAGGTTTTCATCCAGGATGTCTCTGTACATTGCTGCAGTCATCTTTCCCTTTATCCTGACTAGTCTCCCAGTTTCTGCCGCTGAAAAACATCCCCACAGCATGATGCTGCCACCACCATGCTTCACTGTAGGGATGGTATTGGCCTGGTGATGAGCGGTGCCTGGTTTCCTCCAAACGTGACGCCTGGCATTCACACCAAAGAGTTCAATCTTTGTCTCATCAGACCAGAGAATTTTCTTTCTCATGGTCTGAGAGTCCTTCAGGTGCCTTTTGGCAAACTCCAGGCGGGCTGCCATGTGCCTTTTACTAAGGAGTGGCTTCCGTCTGGCCACTCTACCATACAGGCCTGATTGGTGGATTGCTGCAGAGATGGTTGTCCTTCTGGAAGGTTCTCCTCTCTCCACAGAGGACCTCTGGAGCTCTGACAGAGTGACCATCGGGTTCTTGGTCACCTCCCTGACTAAGGCCCTTCTCCCCTGATCGCTCAGTTTAGATGGCCAGCCAGCTCTAGGAAGAGTCCTGGTGGTTTCGAACTTCTTCCACTTACGGATGACGCCGGCCACTGTGCTCATTGGGATCTTCAAAGCAGCAGAAATTTTTCTGTAACCTTCCCCAGATTTGTGCCTCGAGACAATCCTGTCTTGGAGGTCTACAGACAATTCCTTTGACTTCATGCTTGGTTTATGCTCTGACATGAACTGTCAACTGTGGGACCTTATATAGACAGGTGTGTGCCTTTCCAAATCATGTCCAATCAACTGAATTTACCACAGGTGGACTCCAATTAAGCTGCAGAAACATCTCATGCATGATCAGGGGAAACAGGATGCACCTGAGCTCAATTTCGAGCTTCACGGCAAAGGCTGTGAATACTTATGTACATGTGCTTTCTCAGCTTTTTTATTTTTAATAAATTTGCAAAAATCTCAAGTAAACTTTTTTCACGTTGTCATTATGGGGTGTTGTGTGTAGAATTCTGAGGAAAAAAATGAATGTTATCCATTTTGGAATAAGGCTGTAACATAACAAAATGGGGCGGCACGGTGGCGCAGTGGGTAGCGCTGCTGCCTCGCAGTTGGGACATCTGGGGACCTGGGTTCGATTCCCGGGTCCTCCCTGCGTGGAGTTTGCATGTTGTCCCCGTGTCTGCGTGGGTTTCCTCCGGGCGCTCCGGTTTCCTCCCACAGTCCAAAGACATGCAGGTTAGGTGGATTGGCGATTCTAAATTGGCCCTAGTGTGTGCTTGGTGTGTGGGTGTGTTTGTGTGTGTGTCCTGCGGTGGGTTGGCACCCTGCCCAGGATTGGTTCCTGCCTTGTGCCCTGTGTTGGCTGGGATTGGCTCCAGCAGACCCCCGTGACCCTGTGTTCGGATTCAGCGGGTTGGAAACTGGATGGATGGACATAACAAAATGTGCAAAAGTGATGCGCTGTGAATACTTTCCAGATGCACTGTATTTACAACACACAAACTGTTCTGGACATGAAAAGGCATAAATAAACAGATAGGCACATTTTAAACATTACGAAAGATGTAAATCATGAAACACACATATACCCCCATATATATATATGTATATATATACTCGTGTGTTTATATACGAGGTGAGACATAAAAAATAACCAGACTGGTAAAAAAATCTATATTTATTGATGAATTGCAGCATTCTAAAGCTTGTCCCCTTCTATATTCTCCCCCTCCAGATCTCTACACTGCTCCATTCATATCTTCCATTGATTGAAACAGTGTTGGAAGTCTTCTTGCTTGAGGCTCTTCAACAGGCTTGCCATTTCTGTCTTCACTTCATCCATTAAAGATCAGGAACAAGTACAAATCGCAGGGAGCTAAATCGGGCGAATAGGGAGGATGATCGAGGACAGGAATGTTTTTGTCAGTCAAAAACTGCTTTACAGAAAAAGCATTGTGCGCGGGAGCATTGTCTTGGTGAAGCACCCACCCCCCTCTTGACCTGGGCATTGAACGTCTTCCACATTTTCTTGTCCTTCCTTGAAACGTTTGTGCCACTCAAAAACTTGTGTGTGAGACAAACTGTTATGAAATAATAAAAACAGTGTACGGTGATAAGTTTTTGTGGCCGTTTTGTTCAATTTCACGTTGTTCGATTTTTTTCACCCGACATTATAGCAGCAACTCGTGTAGCGACTGTTGTGCAAATACTGACTGGGCTACTCACAGGATCTACCTAGCCAGTCGGCAGTTTGAGAGGACATGTAGGAGGGGATATAGTTCTGTGATTCACATCCAGCCGACCACCAGATGGTTTTCCAGGAAAGCCCCAAGCCCAGTCCGGTTGTTTTTGTGTCTCACCTCATATACAAACCAACAGTCTAGGTCTTGAAAGTTAAAGTAATGTATCAAAACACAAAGATAATTGTTATAAGTACCACATAGGGGAGTGTAACCTGTGGGGGGCATTTTAGCACTCAAATTCACCCAAACCACACACACAAGATCCAGGTTCAAATATGAATATATTTTAAAGAAATAAAGCACACAAACCCAGTCAGGATATCCATGTGTGCCCTCCATCCATTATATGGGTCCTTTGAGTAGACAAGGAGCTACTGAACCAGGTCAGAATGCCAGCCCATCCCCAGATTTCTTTACAGCGAGTCCCTGAAGAAAATGCCATCACTGTAGGCCTTCTACTACATGTAGTTCCTTGGAAATTTTGAAGGTCAACAAAATCAAAACAGAGCATAACAACCTAATTTGTAGAACAGCAGCAGGTGATGGGAATTTTTTTTTACCCCGTATCTCATCAAGAAATGAGAGCATATCCTTCATGTTGTCAAAAGTAAATAATGAGGAGGACATGACTTCTTCAATATCTTCATTGTCTCCCCTTTGGTTTAATTTTCCAATTGTGTGCATTACTTCATCCTTGTCTATATCCAGAATTCTTGCCCTGAGAACAATCCCAACAAGTCGTCTTTGTTGACATCCAGCCAGTCACAAGCGGTCAGGATGTTTTTAATCAATGAAGACTTTTTTTGTGAAAAAGAAAACAAAAACTGAATGCCAAGTATTTTATTAGGAATTAGCTGATTACCCAGTGGCTTCGCTCACTGAGTGTAAGGGAAAAAAACTAAAATGTAGTATTTATAAAATAAGTTTGTTAATTACCAATGTTATTTTTGAACAAATAAAGAGCATTCACAATAACATAGAAATGATATAAATATTAATTATTAAGTAGTAAAACATTTTGATAAAAGAATTTGAAGAAGATATAAGACGCGTATAAATTATTAAACAGTCAAACATTAACATTTAAGAAGTAAAGATACATTGAGTACTACTGCAGTGGTCTCGGGCAAACTACCTGCTTGACAACCTTGCACTATGTACCTGTGATCCATCCATCCATTTTCCAACCCGTTGAATCCGAACACAGGGTCACGGGGGTCTGCTGGAGCCAATCCCAGCCAACACAGGGCACAAGGCAGGAACCAATCCCGGGCAGGGTGCCAACCCACCGCAGGACACACACAAACACACGCACACACCAAGCACACACTAGGGCCAATTTAGAATCACCAATCCACCTAACCTGCATGTCTTTGGACTGTGGGAGGAAACCGGAGCACCCGGAGGAAACCCACGCAGACACGGGGAGAACATGCAAACTCCACGCAGGGAGGACCCGGGAAGCGAACCCAGGTCTCCTAACTGCGAGGCAGCAGCGCTACCACTGCGCCACCGTGCTGCCCTGTACCTGTGATTTAAGAGAAAAATTATTCTGAGAAATGTGGACGCGGCCTTTACATGCTTAACGGTCAGAAGGTCCAAACAATTCTCAAGTCCAATACTTAACATGAAGAGGTCGGTACATCTTTTTAGATCCTCCATCTTATTAAAAGAATTAATCACAAAAGCAACCTTGAATGTTGTGGGGTTTTAGTGACCCGAATTCATCTTAAGGGACAGTCAGTAGCCGTGCACTACAATTTACCAAGAGAGTCCCTCTTCAATAGCGTTGATTACACTTATTCGCAAAGATTTCCACTGTCCCAGGAGCCGACTGGGCACCTGAAGTGTGACAAACAGTACGAGAAGAGAGGATGCTGCCCAAAACTGTGAAGCTGTTGACCCAGAGGAAAAGCCCAACATTCCGCACCTCCCAGCGTCCACTTTGTTCTTACGACCCCTCGCCACTAAGGCGGTCTCGCCTTCACATTGTTTACAGCTTGACACAGTTAAAAAGTAGAAAGACGCAAAGCTGTTTTGTTCATCTCTTCTACTATCAAGTACTGAAAAAAGTTACAATGTGGCAGTTTTCTCTGTGAGAACGCGCCTGGTGGCAGACGGCTCAGCGCTGGAGTCCAGAGACTCGGGGCGTACTTGTATGGGATAGATCAGCGTGTTTGTGTTTACCACTTTTACGTAATTTTCATATCGCGTGGTCATACGTCATTTCCATTTCAAATGCCAAAAGAATTTTATATATATAGATTTCAACACATTGACTCCACTTTTACTCAAAGAGCAGTCAAATTGGCTCATGAAATAAACCCACCAATATGACCAGAGCATGTCATAGGAATGCTTAGCTCTGTTGATTTCTCCGACTTTTTGTCTCCACTCCCTGTATTCAGTAAAAAAAAGAAAAAAATAAGCACCAGTGTACAACCACAGCAGTTCATCGTCAAGGGAATGTCATGTCTAATTAGAAACCATTCAGAAAGTGGACAAATCTCTCTATTATAATAAAAAAATCCTGGGACGAGACGAAACTTTTTAGCCTGAGACGAGACGTGACTTTTTCAGAGAGATGTTTTCACGTGTAGCGAGACGAGATTTTGTACCAAGAGATTTAACCACGCCCGGGGCCGGAAATAAAAGACAAAGAGTAGATGACAAAGGAGAACGTCGTAAAGAATTCAAAAGCATTGGCGTGATACACATGCAGAGCAGGTTAGAGATAATGGAAGTATTCAAATTCGAAAGTCTCCAAAAAAATGATAGTAAAGATCGAATTAGCGCAAACGGAAAATATTACTCAGTGAAATAATGGAACAGTGAAAAGAGATCCAAGACTTGTAGATCGTCTAATTCGTGTTGCCATCAGGGAAAAGTAGTGTTTCTTCCCAATGAAGAGGCGTAGCCACGAGAATTAAAAGATTGTTGTTTGGTGAAAGTGAAATCCACATACGCGAGCGTCAGAGATGTGAAGTGGCTGGCGTGTAGCGCAGGCCGGGGGTTAGCAAGCAAAGTGAGCAGGGGGTGAAACTCCCTAGTAATTAAAAATGACTAAGCACTCTCAAGTGAGAAAGTCAGCATAAACCTTCATTTACTAACACATTGCTGTAAGACCCATTTCAATTTAATCTGTAAGTCTACGGGAATTGGACTGAAGTGAGTACCTGAAAGACAATGAGTCCAATTACCACAACATAGTCAAAAATTCATAGGCCAAATTTATCATTTCAAATAATATATAATTGAATTGTTCCCAATTTAGTAAGCATGCTTTAAAAACTGCTAAAAAATTCACCTAAACATATTGCAATAGAAATGATTCATGTAAATAGATTATACATAATTTAAAGTGTTTACCTGAAGCAAACAATCACTCCATTCTAGAGCACACAAACCCCCATGTTTAAGACCACTATTCTCCACTCCCATAATGCCTCTGACACAACACAGGGCTGAAGAAAGACACAAGTTAGTGAAGGCCTCAGTGGAGACCTGCTTTGTGACCTGTTGGTCAAAGACTTTACAGTAATCCCTCGCTACTTCGCGGTTCACTTTTTGCGGATTCACGACTTCGTGGGTTTTTAAATACAAGTGATTGCCCGCCTATCGCGGAAGTTATGTTCCAGACCCATCAGCAACAGGAGAAAATCCGCGATATAGAAAGACCATATAAATAAACATTTTTATAGTTTAAGCCTTAAAATACCCATCCCACGTGCTTTAAACACATGTAAACTTATAAAACACACTTTGTTAACACATATGATATGTGGATGTCGGGCTAAGGATATGAGTAACATCTCACTATTATAAAACATTTTAACTTCACGCAAGACAAGACAGTGAGACAGGAAAATAGGTGATATACAGGCTTTTAAATTATTGACACGCAGAGCGACAAGCAGCACAAAGCCAGCACAAAGTCCACTTCTCCTTAGCGTTCATTCAGCTCCCCACCCCATTGACAATGCGAAGTGGCAGGAGCGTACTGCGCCTCCGGGGAGGGGGGGTTTGAGCGAAGGTGCGTTCAGCTCTCACACACCCACACACACACACACATACACACACACACACACTCCTCCTTCCGAACGCGCAGAGCGACAAGCAGGCATTTTGGCAGAAGCAGCACAAAGTCCATTTCTGCTCAGCGTCAGTTCAGCTGCCCCCCTTCACAAAGCGAGTGCAGACACATCGACGTCTGATCGTTGCGTGCAGTGTGCAGTGTTGGTCTGAGGTGTTTAAGAATGTAGAAAGTGTTTAAGAGCATAGGAAGTGTTTATAAGAGCGTGGGAAAGGTTAACAAGAGATTGAGAAAGGTTTATAACAGTGTGGGAAGGGTTTATAAAGCCTTAAAATATGTATAAATAATAAAATAAATATAGGTCGCTACTTCGCGGATTTTCACCTATCGTGGGGGGCTCTGGAACGTAACCCCCGCGATAGGTGAGGGATTACTGTATATGAAGTTCTGATATAAAATGAGTGTCCGAAAACTTTGAAACTGATAATTAGGAAACGCTACCTGTGGTACACAGAATGTCCTTCTTCCCGCGTGGAAATCGAAGACGGACGTCTTGGCTGGAAGATAAAAAAAATTTAGGAATACTGTAAGCTGACAAATTCTGATAACTGTTGTTCCCTTAAGAAAAGCTTGAAAAGTTAATGTTGGCTTTCTGAAGTAAGAGAAGACACCACCATATTCTAATTTGTAGCATGTCTTCCTAAAAATGTAAATCAGGAAATTGCAATAAATTGTATGAATTAAAAACAGCATGCTATTTCTTTTAATCAGAACAAACTAATAAAAGATTCCACCAATGATGCTTTTAAACGTTTATAAAAAATATACTATATGTTGCCAGTCTATTGTAGGTAATGCAACTCCACACTTGCATTCTTAAAAATTTAAGTATTTGTACTATGATATTTGTCTTATTTTACTAAATATTTTAAAAGAGAAAATTTTGTTAATACACAGTCATGAATTAATCTAAAATTAATCATAGCAAGCTTTTCAAAAAGTGAAAAAGTACACAGTATACTATTTTGTCAAATAAAATCTTGTTGTTAAGGTGGAGATGACGCTGCATTCAATTGTGCACATCCCTCCATGGACCACCACTGTCCTCCTGTGGCTTTGTGAATGGCTGATGAGGCCTGCAGAATCTGACAAGCAAACTCCTGAGCACCAAACACAACTGTAGGTACCTCTGTGGACTTAAATATACTTGTGTCTCTGGCGAATATGAAATAGATATAAAGTCCTTAACACTGACAAATATGCACAAGAACAAACATTTCACTTTATTTCAATTGAAAAAAAACTTCTAAAGCAGTATTTTTGAAGAATGCAGGAGAGATGAGCATGAAACATTGAATATTGTTTTAAGAGTTTAAACAAGCTGCACTATCAGTGAAAGCACTTTACAAAAAAAAATTGTAATAATAATAATAATAATAACATCATTTTATCCTGGCTGTTCTTTTTCCCATTATTTTCTAGAGACTAATTTGAACGTTTTTGAACAAGTAATTGAGTATTGCTTTGTGGCTGGGCTACATAATGATAGGTATATTCTGTGTTTGTGCTGATTTTCGTTTCGTTTCATCGTCCCGTTTACTGTCCATTATCTGTGTGTATCAGTAAATGGTGTCCCCGTAAGTGAAAAGGGGAAGGATGATGGAGGGACACCGCAGCCCCGAGAAGGAAATCACCTGTTGGATCCACCAGTTACATTTGGGACATTTTGCATTTAAACAAGAGGAGCTAAAGGCAAGAGAGAGAGAGGAAGGAAGGTAAAGAATCATTTTACTCATATTTCAACTCAATTCCAAACATCATACCAGTCCATTACTTGCTTCTTCAGGATCTGGATTATTAACACAACAGCCAGAACCGAAAAACCCCGGGGTTTGAACTTTTGCCAACCACTGCCAAGGACACTTATGGTGAGGTCGTTTTTTTTTTGTATTGTCGGGAGGAACGTTTGCCAGACTTTATTAGCTTTTGGACTCATCTATCATTTTCATTTCAACTGTATTTGTGTTTATTAAGTTAGAGTTTAGGGGCAAGAGAGGGTTCTTTGTAAACATTTGTGTATTCGTATTTTATATAATAATTAGTCACTGGTGTCATTGGTATAGTGGTGTTTTGTGCAAACATATATATTATTGAATATTCGTCTGTCCTTGTGTATATTTATATCTATCACTGTCAATATATCCATATTTGGTTTTACATATCTGTCTACTGTTTGTTTGTTATTTTGTCGTGTTGGGAAAAATAAGAAGTACGGGTTGTTACTAGATAAAGAAGCCTCAGGTTATCCAAGGAATGCCATTACAGCATTAATACAATACAATACAATACAGTTTATTTCTATATAGCCCAAAATCACACAGGAAGTGCCGCAATGGGCTTTAACAGGCCCTGTCTCTTGACAGCCCCCCAGCCTTGACTCTCTAAGAAGACAAGGAAAAACTCCCAAAAAAACCTTGTAGGGAAAAATAGAAGAAACCTTGGGAAAGGCAGTTCAAAGAGAGAACCCTTTCCAGGTAGGTTGGGCGTGCAGTGGGTGTCAAAAGAAGGGGGTCAATACAATACAATGCAGTTCACAGAACAGAACAATTCCTCAATATAGTAAGAAATAAAAAATATAAATTTTAGAAGTACAGAGCAGAATTTAACAGTAGATGATATATCCCATAATAATATTTGGATTTGTGTAGAGTCCTGGAGACCTCATCCTTCAAGCTGCCTCCCCCATTTGGCCATTCCACAGCTGAAACAGTGCTGGGCCAGCCAATCCGATGAAAGGACCCCTCTTTCCCACGATTCCTGTGATCCTCCATCTGGGATAACTTTTCCTTAGGCAGGCAAAACAACTTGGCAGGTGGGCCGTGGCACCAAGTGCCACATTTGAGTACCGAGAAGAAAAACAGAATAAGTGAGGGTTAGTATACAATTATAACTGTCATGTTACTTATGTTTAAGTGCTAATGACTAACAACAGAGATGCAGTCTGTACAGTTAATCAGCAGCTCTAGTCAGGATATGCTAAACCGAAGTAATGAGTCTTCAGCCGGGATTTAAAAGCTGAGACCGAAGGGGCATCTCTTATAGTAGCAGGCAGACCATTCCACAATTTAGGGGCCCTGTAACTAAAAGCTCGACCTCCCACTGTTATTTTATTAATCCTTGGAATCATAAGCAGACCGGCATCTTGAGATCTTAATGTGCGCTCAGGTTTGTAAGTCATGATAAGTTCAGACAAGTAAGCCGGACCTTGACCATTTAATGCTTTATATGTTAAAAGAAGGATTTTGAAATCTGCCCTAAACTTAACCGGGAGCCAGTGTAAGGATTTAAGAACTGGAGTTATGTGTTCTTATTTTCTTGTTCTTGTAATAATTCTCGCAGCCGCATTTTGTATTAACAGCTTTAACACTTGACCTTTGTTTGTAGCTACTTTAAATTTTTCTGTTATGTACTGTAAATATATATGCAGAAATATGAAAAAGTGACCTAAGTGTATTCAAAATTTTGACTAGTAACATTACTATACTTGGAAAAAAAATAGTACATCCACTATTAACTGTGTTTATCTTACAAACTTATTCAAACAAGAAGATTTCTGTGGAACATCACCTTTTATTGGCTCAATTTTTTTCATTGTCTTTGTGAAATATATTTTGGTATCTAAAATACCAGGTTACTGACAGGTTTTGCTTCTCATTAACTAGTATATACGTGATATACAGGACAAATGGTGAATGATGTTCCAGCAATTCTAAGCACTTAATTACAGCCACTGATATTTGATTACGATCTGTTACACTTAACTACGATCAATTACATATAATAACAATTATAAAAAATAATTGACTGATGAATCCATCGATTTACTATTCAGAATCGCATATTCTGAACAGCCCTGTAACGATACGCTACACAAACTGACCTGTGTGCTGTTTAACTGTTAATACTTTATTAGAGCACTTAGTATTTATTGCACGGCACCTGAAAGTCAATTCAACTAACATGTTTATTACACTCTGGTATAATTCGTACCCTAGCAGTAAAGTAGGATGTTATCTAATTTTACTAAAACTTGCAATAAACTCACTGCCATCTTGATTTCCAACTCAAACTCTGTCTTGTTCTTCTTTCCTCAAAATGCTTTCACAAAGTCCACCATTCCTTCAAGCTCCAATAAAAACAATGATGGATGTATCGAAACTGACATCAGAGGGTATTCCGTGACTGACGTTAGGGGCATTCCATGTCTGACTTCATAGGTATTATGGGCTGCACTTAGACCCTTCTCAACTAGTGTAGCAAACAGCAAGCAGTTGCTTTAAAGATAGCAAGTCCCCTCAAAAGCCATGTAAAGTGAAGAGAATCGATCCATTGTGTCAGTCACTGCTGAATTTACACTATAAAGGCGCCTTCAGAGAATGAATTTGCTTATGTAAATAGAAAGCATTTCCACTTTATTAATGTGCTGCTCTACAGTCCACGGAAAGTGTGTTGCATTGTGCAGGCATGTAGTGTCCTGAATAATGTGGCAAATAATCTTGGCTCGTCCACACCTGAATAGATGTTGTATGATGAACCTGACCCTGACCCACCAAATGATCAGCCAAATCAAACAGCATTACAACTTTATTTGAAGGTAATTAGCAAAATATAAAAACAGTTAATCAGATGCATTTATTTTTTAACCAATTCATTTAAATTGTGGTCAACATCACACAGTACAGCGCTTATATTCCTTAGTTCATTGGCCACATCTATTACTGCATCCACTACTGTATTCCAGAACAGCATCCATCAGGACATAGCCAGATTGTTGCCCAGTGGTTTCAAAGTTTTGTGTGCACAGCAGCACCATTGCTGCATGGAGTCACATCATTGGCATGGGAGTCAGCATTTGCAGTATAGTCTGAAACAGAATAAACATACTGTGGGCTCCAACTCGCTTTTTAACGTAGACTTTGATATCTGTCCATTTCTTTTTTATTTCGGGAACTGTGCAACTTTCTGAACTTGAACTTTTGAGTGTCTCTGCCACACTGTATCACTCCATTATTTTGTTTTCTTGCGTATACCACTGCTTAAGCCAACAAATAGTAAATTTTTCCTTGCCTCCACTTCACATTCGCTGAAATTCTTCTTTTTTCCACATGATTTTGCCATTGTCTTTTAACAAAACACCAAATGGAAGGTGCTATTTATATTGATTTGCATATTAAAATATGCAAAATTCTGTGAGGAGTCAGGTTGGGACTGTAGGCACGTGCATGTTCATTGGGATTTATAAAGAAGAAGTGCGTGGAACTTGGCATACACAGTTATATGCATCTGGATTTTTTTGTGCATACGCACATTTCTGTTTTCATCCATACACCATGTTTTAGTGTGAACTCTACACATGGCATTATACATGAGGCCCCTTGTGCACAGATCTGGGATCGACAGTGGTTTTTCAGAAGAGATGGGCTACACCGAAACAGGCAAAGCCCCAGGTCCTGTCAGATAATATAGCTAAGGTAATTAATCAGCTTTGACTATTTGAAATTCATCTTAATACTAACAACGCACATTATAGAATTGGTCATGAATTGTCCAAACAAGTGTTTTTCCATTAAGCCAAAATAACCAGTAATAAATGCATTAAAAACAATATACAACAAGGGATTAATGTCGACAATTTAATAAATATCCATCATTAATTGCTGGATGAAATATCTAAAGCATCCTTGGACTAACTTAAAGGTCTGCACAAAACAAGATAAACTCAAAGAACTTAATTGCTATTGTATGTCAAGATACCCCAAACCTCAGATAAAGCTTTGTTCTTCAGAGACTTTAAATGTGGTTTTACTAAATATTAGAGCATTAACCAGAAAGACATTCTACATTATTCTTACATTTTTAGTTATAGGAAAATGAACTTACTAGCACTGAGTGAAACATGGATCAGTAGTGATGGTGCTGCAGTGTTGAAGCAAAACCTCTGAATTACAGTTTTGTTCATTTGGTTCACCAAGGTAAAAAAATGCAGCAGTTTAGCAAGTATCTACTCAAGCCAATTAAACTGTATAGATGACAGCTTTGGCAATTTTGTGTCCAAGTATCTGGCTGTAGTTTTTAATCAAGGAGGATGCAGTCTGTCATATTGACCATTTATAGATCCTCAAAATATAATGCATTCTTTATTGAGGAATTCTCAGGCTTAGCATCCATAATAATAACTAACTATGACAGGTTCCTAATTGTAGGCAATTTCAATTTTATGTAGATTTTCAGGGCAACTTACTGCACCCTTTTGATCTTAGTCAGCACGTCAGCCAGCCTAGAAGGGAAGACACACACTGGATTTAGTTATTTCAAAAGGATTAAAAGTTTTTTGTTTTTTTGGGGGTCAGTTTTTTTACTTGATTTCAAAAAACAGGAAAAAAAGACATTTTCATATATAAATTTGAAACCCCACCCCAGAGCTATTGTAAAAAAAAACAGAGTAAAATTAAATTAATAAAATGCACAAGTTCCTGAGGCCCACATGTCTTGGAGAGTAGACTGAAACACAGGCAAACTTCCTTCTACTGATCTCCATCAATGCATAACAAAACCTGCCTTCAGGATCACCTCCAGAAGTGAGAAACTTTGGTGCAAATCCTGGTTATATAGAACCAAAACTCTGTGTTTTTACTGGTAGTAGAGGAAGATGCAGCCACACAGTAGCACTTGGATGCAGCCTGATGAACGTCTTTAGCCAATAGGTGCAATTCTTGCAAACAGGCTATATCAAGCTTTTTGTTGTGAGATAACAGATCGGCAACACTTGAATGCTTACAAGCAGAACAGAGCTACCTTACATTCCAGGAGAAGATATTATAATTAGTCATTAAAGAGAAAAAGAAAAGATAGCAGCAAAAGGGAATTATAAAAGAAACACACTAAAGAGTGCCAAATGTGTTTACCTTGTGGCTTCACCAGCAACTGCAAATAATGTAGACAGTAGCTCCAGAATCTCTCCTTGAAGCCCCAAAGTATAAACCTAACACAAAATATGGAAAAAAAAAACTAAACCGAGGTCTCTTAAACAGAAAATGAAAAGAAACCACCAGGTTATGCCCACAAGTGGGTATACAGAAAAATCTGTGTGCATGTACAATTAAAAATACATGAAAGAACAAAAATACAGCCTTTGCAAATAGCCATTGCAGATCAATGTTCAGCATAATGATTAAACAGTCAAAGTGACCAAGCAAGGCATCAAGGGCATTAAGCACTTGTTGAAGGTTGGTGAACAGCTGCTGCCCTCCTTTGAAGGAAATCTGAAGCTTGGCAAGATATATTAGGAAAGTGGAGAGACCAAGTTGTCAAGTCTTTTTGATCACTAGAAACATGGCTGTGCATGGTTGTGCAGAGTGGACTGAATAATTGGCGAAAAAGTAGATCTTCCAACCTTCCTAGGTTACATTTTGATTTTTGCGTGCCTCTTTCAGAATTGTAACTCACTCAGAATAATGATAATTGGAGGCAGACATGCATTGTCACAGTCCCTCGTACAGTTAGGTCCATAAATATTTGGAGAGACAACTTTTTTCTAATTTTGGTTCTGTACATTACCACAATGAATTTTAAATGAAACAACTCAGATGCAGTTGAAGTGCAGACTTTCAGCTTTAATTCAGTGGGGTGAACAAAACGATTGCATAAAAATGTGAGGCAACTAAAGCATTTTTTAACACAATCCCTTCATTTCAGGGGCTCAAAACTAATTGGACAATTTCATGGGCAGGTGTGGGCAAGTCTCTCGTTATGTCATTATCAATTAAGCAGATAAAAGGCCTGGAGTTGATTTGAGGTGTGGTGCTTGCATGTGGAAGATTTTGCTGTGAACAGACAACAAGTGGTCAAAGGAGCTCTCCATGCAGGTGAAAGAAGCCATCCTTAAACTGCGAAAACAGAAAAAACCCATCCAAGAAATTGCTACAATATTACAAGTGGCAAAATCTACAGTTTGGTACATCCTGAGAAAGAAAGCAAGCACTGGTGAACTCAGCAACGTAAAAAGACCTGGACGTCCACGGAAGACAACAGTGGTGGATGATCGCAGAATCATTTCCATGGTGAAGAGAAACCCCTTCACAACAGCCAACCAAGTGAACAACACTCTCCAGGGGGTAGGCGTATCGATATCCAAGTCTACCATAAAGAGAAGACTGCATGAAAGTAAATACAGAGGGTGCACTACAAGGTGCAAGCCACTCATAAGCCTCAAGAATAGAAAGGCTAGATTGGACTTTGCTAAAGAACATCTAAAAAAGCCAGCACAGTTCTGGAAAAGCATTCTTTGGACCAATGAAACCAAGATCAACCTCTACCAGAATGATGGCAAGAAAAAAGTATGGAGAAGGCGTGGAACAGCTGATTATCCAAAGCATACCACATCATCTGTAAAACATGGTGGAGGCGGTGTGATGGCTTGGGCGTGCATGGCTGCCAGTGGCACTGGGACACTAGTGTTTATTGATGATGTGACACAGGACAGAAGCAGCCAAATAAATTCTGAGGTGTTCAGAGACGTACTGTCTGCTCAAATCCAGCTAAATGCAGTCAAATTGATTCATGATACAGATGGACAATGACCCAAAACATACAGCCAAAGCAACCCAGGAGTTTATTAAAGCAAAGAAGTGGAAAATTCTTGAATGGCCAAGTCAGTCACCTGATCGTAACCCAATTGAGCATGCATTTCACTTGTTGAAGACTAAACTTCAGACAGAAAGGCCCACAAACAAACAGCAACTGAAAGCCGCTGCAGTAAAGGCCTGGCAGAGCATTAAAAAGGAGGAAACCCAGCATCTGGTGATGTCCATGAGTTCAAGACTTCAGGCTGTCATTGCCAGCAAAGGGTTTTCAACCAAGTATTAGAAATGAACATTTTATTTCCAGTTATTTAATTTGTCCAATTACTTTTGAGCCCCTGAAATGAAGGGATTGTGTTAAAAAAATGCTTTAGTTGCCTCACATTTTTATGCAATCGTTTTGTTCACCCCACTAAATTAAAGCTGAAAGTCTGAACTTCAACTGTATACGAGTTGTTTTATTTAAAATTCATTGTGGTAATGTACAGAACCAAAATTAGAAAAACGTTGTCTCTGTCCAAATATTTATGGACCTAACTGTATATATTCTGTGTGCCCGCATTATATTAGGTCTGCACCAACATTAATTACTTTTAGGTCATTATTAGAGACGTTTCTTTTCGCTGGCCTTCGACCCTTGTGCTGCTGCCAAAATAGTTTTGATCTATTTTGATCTCCACAACACCTTTGAAGGTGCCCTGTGTTATCTGGCACCAAGACATTACCAGCAAATCTTTTGAGACCTATAAGTTGCAAAGTGGGATCTCCATAGATCAGGCTTTGTGCAGCACACCCCACAGAAGCTTGATTGAATTGATATCTGGGGAATTAGGAGGTAGAGTAAACACTGTGTCATGTTCCTCAAACCATTTCTGAATAATTTTGCATTGTGGCAGGGCGCTTTATCCTGCTGAAAGAAGCCCCTGCCATCAGGGAATAACACTGCCATCAAGGGGTTTACGTTGTATGCAACAATCTTTATGTAGGTGGCACATGTCAAATTTACATCCACATGAATGGGTCATCCTGCTGACATCTCTCAGGTAAATAACATACACACACTCAGCCCTCCACATGATCTAAAAGTGTGATGGTGCGGGTAGGCTTCACACTCCCAGTTGCTCTAGCGAACCTCTGGAACCCGCTGCTGTTTGTAACATAACCAAGAGATGAGCCTAGCAGAGGAGGACACATTCAGCCAGACAAGGGTAAGTGCATAAAGGTACCAAAGTGCTTGTATTAAACACAGTGAAAACAGACAGCAGTCAAAACAAAGTGCAGTGCGTCATCAGTCAATAAATAATCTATACTAATAAAAGGTAAAGCCCTCACTGACTCACTCACTCACTCACTCAGTGACTGACTGACTGACTCACTCATCATTAATTGTCCAACTTCCCGTGTAGGTGGAAGGATGAAATTTGGCAGGCTCATACCTTACAGCTTACTTACAAAAGTTAGGCAGGTTTCATTTCGAAATTCTACGCGTAATGGTCATAACTGGAACCTCTTTTTTGTCCATATACTGTAATAGACTGCAGCTCGATGGCCGTGGGAGGCGGCGTTGCGTATCGCGTCATCACGCCTCCCACGTAATCACGTGAACTGACTGTGAACGCAGTACGTAGAAAACAAGGAAGAGCCCCAAAGAGCGCTGAAGAAAACATTCATTACACAATTGAGAAGGCAGCGAAACAATAAGAAGTGAGCGAGTGACGCATACAAGCATATTCATAAGTGCAGCTACTGCGGAAACAAAGCACGGTGTAAACCGTAAGTTTAAATTAAGTTTATAGAAACGCTCCCGCTGCCGTTTGCAATACCATATTCGCGACATACAAGTTTAATGAAAAGACACGAGGTATAAACGACAATTTGGATCACTTTGTAACAGAGTTAAAATTGCTGTAGCGAGAAACTTTTAAGTGCCGGGTCTTAGCTAACATTAAATAAAGCCGTGGACATCGCAACATCACACAAGAGAGCGGCTCACGTGAACTGACTGAACGCACTTCGATGAATCAAACCTGTTCAAAAAACACATTACACAATTGATTATGTAGGAAAAGAATATGAAGCGACTGACGCATACAGACATATTCATTAGTGCAGGTACTTCGGAAACAAAGCACCGTGTACACCTAAAGTTTAAATTAAGTTCATAGACCTACAAAAGGTTGCCATTGATTTGAGGCAAGATTGCTTTTCTCCTGTACAACTATACTGTATGTTGCATTCTCAACAGTAAGCTTGCACGGCTTGGTCATATTACAACCGGAGTGCTGAACTGACAACATGGTATACAAAGAGAACTATAACAATCGTAATAAACGAACAATAAAACAGCGGGGAACCCATGGATTAAATAAAAAGGCTGCTTCGTTGGCGAAGCAAGGAAAAAGGATGACCTTATATGGCGTTCGTTTATAAAACAACGGCGAACCTGTGTAAAGGCTGCTTCACAAAAAAACAGCAGAGCGCCTTATATGAGCAGGTAGTCAGCTAAAAAAGGGAATCAATAAATAACTATAATCGTAATAAACGAACAAAAAATAGCGGAGAATCCGCGGATTACATAAAGGAAATGGGTACCTGAACAGAAAAGTGAGTCTCAAATAGCTACACAATAACTATAACAATCGTAATAAACGAACAATAAAAGAATACAGAACCACTAAGCAAGGGGAAAGGACGGCCTTATATGGCGTTCATTTATAAAACAGCGGAGAGGCTGTGTAAAGGCAGCGTCACAAAAAAACAGATCCTTAACAAATTGTTATTGATATATTTTCCCTCAATTTAAAAAGGTTTTCTTTTCTTCTTAATAAAAATTTAAAAGCAGTACTTCGCCGACTGTATATATATATATATATATATATATATATATATATATATATATATATGTATATATATATATACTGTATATATATTTATATATATATATATATATATATATACAGTCAACCCTCACCTATCGCGGGGGTTACGTTCCAGAGCCCCCCGCGATAGGTGAAAATCCGCGAAGTAGCAACCTATATTTATTTTATTATTTATACATATTTTAAGGCTTTATAAACCCTTCCCACACTCTTATAAACCTTTCTCACTCTCTTGTTAACCTTTCCCACACTCTTATAAACACTTCCTATGCTCTTAAACACTTTCTACATTCTTAAACACCGCAGACCAACACTGCACGCAGCGATCAGACGTCGATGTGTCTGCACTCGCTTTGTGAAGGGGGGCAGCTGAACTCACGCTGAGCAGATATGGACTTTGTGCTGCTTCTGCCAAAAAGCCTGCTTGTCGCTCTGCGCTTTCGGAAGGAGGAGGAGGAGTGGGGGTGTGTGAGGGCTGAACCACGTTCGCTCAAACCCCCCTCCCTAGAGGCGCAGTACACTCCTGCCATTTCGCATTGTCAAGGGGGTGGGAAGCTGAATGAACGCTAAGGAGAAGTGGACTTTGTGCTGGCTTTGTGCTGCTTGTCGCTCTGCGTGTCAATAATTTAAAAGCCTGTACATCACCTATTTTCCTGTCTCACTGTCTTGTCTTGCGTGAAGTTAAAATGTTTTATAATAGTGAGATGTTACTCATATCCTTAGCCCGATATCCACATATCATATGTGTTAACAAAGTGTGTTTTATAAGTTTACATGTGTTTAAAGCATGTGGGATGGGTATTTTAAGGTTTAAACTATCAAAATGTTTATTTATATGGTCTTTCTATATCGCGGATTTTCTCCTGTTGCTGATGGGTCTGGAACATAACTTCCGCGATAGGCGGGCAATCACTTGTATTTAAAAACCCGTGAAGTCGTGAATCCGCGAAAAGTGAACCGCGAAGTAGCGAGGGATTACTGTATATATATATATATATATATATATATATATATATATATATATATATATATATATATATATATATATATATGTAGATATGTATATATATATGTAGATATGTATATATATATATATACATACATATATATATATATATATATATATATATATATATGTGAATGTATGTATGTATATATGTATGTCTATATATCTATACTAATAAAAGGCAAAGCCCTCACTCACTCACTCACTCACTCACTCACTCACTCACTCACTCACTCACTCACTCACTCACTCACTCACTCACTCACTCATCACTAATTCTCCAACTTCCCGTGTAGGTGGAAGGCTGAAATTTGGCAGGCTCATTCCTTACAGCTTACTTACAAAAGTTAGGCAGGTTTCATTTTGAAATTCTACGCGTAATGGTCATAACTGGAACCTCTTTTTTGTCCATATACTGTAATGGAGGAGGCGGAGTCACGTATCGCGTCATCACGCCTCCTACATAATCACGTGAACTGAAAACAAGGAAGAGCCCCAAAGAGCGCTGAAGAAAACATTCTCCGTCAACCCCCACACTCCCCACGCCCTTCCGCACATCACGGCATTTTCGTTAATGAAGTGACGTAATACTCCAGCTCCACCTTCTTCACAAGTTCATTCACCAAATTATTTGTCAATTATATTTCACAGTAAGAATTTACAGCACGACTCAAACGCGGGAACAAAGGTAAATGACGTTAATTGTTGAGTGTCTTTTAATACTGTGTAAGCATACATATTAACACGTGCAATTAAACGTGTGCATTTACGGGGTGATTTCTCAGGCTTAAAAGCTCGCCTTTTATTAAAAAGGTAAATGCAAACTGTTTTCATTCTGAAGGGCACAAACCACATTGGATTTCAGCCGTTAAATGCGCAAAAATATCGGTACACCAGATAAATAAGCGCAACATATTATCAGTTGTATTTTATCCTTACAATACATATAGAAATGTGTTAATCGTTAACTAATAGTATGGGATGGTGTTTTTCGACTCAGTTACAGATGCTGATGGAGACCAGAACTGCTTTGGAAAAATATGAACGCCTTGGGGCCGATCTGGAAGAAGGTAGCGCAGTGCCTTGATTTAAACGATTCCATGTCTTGGTGGGTTTGCGTAGCTTATTGTCAATATCTTTACACCTGTTTTTAAGACTTATTGACTGAAACGGGCTTTCACGAAAAAAGTTAGGGCTTTGCTACAGGATACACCCTCCACAAGTTAAGGAAGTAAAAATAAAGGTATATATTTCTGTTTTATTTAAACCTTTTAAGTTCATATGCATAGCCCCATTTGGCTGTTTTAGTTTTTTTTTTTTCTTTCTTCAGTAATATTTAATCTCCTTAAAGAAAAACAACATATGCATTTTACTTTTTTTGTATCTCTTTAGTAATATTTTAGTGTAAAAGGATAACCAGTATTTAAACCTTTTATGTTACTTTATAAAGTTATTTTACACAATGTTGAAAAATTAATAAGAAAGCTACATATTTTGGCAGCTGCTGCTTTAATTTTCAATGAAATGAAAAAAGCTCTCCAAGAGAAAACCTCAATGAAGAAGAAATAGTTTGCACTATCTAAAAAGGAGAAACCCTCATTTATAAAGATTTGCTGCAGATGACTTAACTGAAAATAAATGAATAGTTCCTATGTGTATAATACATATTTATCCATTTGACTTATGCCTTTATTCCAGCAACTTGCAACATCTGAGGTTCAATTTGTTACATTACTTTTGTTTTTTCCAGCACAGGCAGGTGAAGTGACTTCCTCACGGTCACACAGTGGTGTCAGTACCAGGATTTCAACTGACAAGCTCCGGGTTTGCTGAAATATTACTGAAGAAAGAAAAAAAACGAAAACGGGCAAATGGGGCTATGCATACAAATGTCCATCCATCCATTATCCAACCCGCTATATCCTAAATACAGGAGCCAATCCCTGCCAACACAGGGCACAAGGCAGGAAACAAATCCCAGGCAAGGTGCCAGCCCACCGCAGGGCGCACACACCCACACACACCCACACACCAGGGACAATTTAGAATCGCCAATGCACCTAACCTGCATGTCTTTGGACTGTGGGAGGAAACCGGAGTACCCGGAGGAAACCCAGACAGACACGGGGAGAACATTCAAACTCCACGCAGGGAAGCGAACCCGGGTCTCCTAACTGACACCTTTCACTGCGCCACCATGTCGCCCGTATACAAACTTAAAAGGTTTAAATAAAACAGAAATATATACCTTTATTTTTACTTCCTTAACTTGTGGAGGGTGTATCCTGTAGCAAAGCCGTAACTTTTTTCATGAAAGCCCCTTTCAGTCAATAAGCCTTAAAAACAGGTGTAAAGCTAAACTTGCAGCACCGCTATTCAATTACACTTGCCTAACGCCTCTCCTAAGGGGAGATACTGTGGGATCTGGGCATCAGTCAAAGCACCAATCACAGGCCTGATTAGAAAGCGGGAAGCTGTGATTTGTCATCTCCCTCCCATGTAACAATCACAGCCCGTGTTACAACGCACTATGTATGTATGTGTATATGTATATATGTATATGTGTGTGTGTGTGTATATATGTTGATATGTGTATATATATATATATATGTATATACTGTATATGTGGATGTGTATATACTGTATACTAATAAAAGGCAAAGCCCTCACTGACTGACTGACTGACTGACTGACTGACTGACTGACTGACTGACTGACTCACTCACTCACTCACTCACTCATCACTAATTCTCCAACTTCCCATGTAGGTAGAAGGCTGAAATTTGGCAGGCTCATTCCTTACAGCTTACTTACAAAAGTTAGGCAGGTTTCATTTCGAAATTATACGCGTAATGGTCATAACTGGAACCTCGCATTAAAACTTGCAAAGTTTGGTTTTGTTTGTTCTTTGATTTGATTTAGTACACGAAATTTGTGTTGTGAACATATGTTTTTTTTGTCATTTTCACTGTAATAATTGATGCCTATTTACATTGACGAGATGTTTGATTTAATAAACTAACATTATTTTACATTCTTATTTTTAAGCTGGATCAAATCACGATCAGAAATATTACAGATAGCAAAATACCCACGCTTCACAGCGGAGAAGTAGTGTGTTAAAGAGGTTATGTAAACATATTTATACATATACATACAGTAATCCCTCCTCCATCGCGGGGGTTGCGTTCCAGAGCCACCCGCGAAATAAGAAAATCCGCGAAGTAGAAACCATATGTTTATATGGTTATTTTTATATTGTCATGCTTGGGTCACAGATTTGCGCAGAAATACAGGAGGTTGTAGAGAGACAGGAACGTTATTCAAACACTGCAAACAAACATTTGTCTCTTTTTCAAAAGTTTAAACTGTGCTCCATGACAAGACAGAGATGACAGTTCTGTCTCACAATTAAAAGAATGCAAACATATCTTCCTCTTCAAAGGAAACAGAGATGAAAGCAAACAAATCAATAGGGCTGTTTGTCTTAAGTATGCAAAGCACCGCGGCACAAAGCTGTTGAAGGCAGCAGCTCACACCCCCTCCGTCAGGAGCAGGGAGAGAGAGAGAGAGAGACAGAGAAAAACAAAGTCAAAAATCAATACGTGCCCTTTTAGCTTTTAAGTATGTGATGCACCGTGCAGCATGTCACTTCACTAAGCAGCTGCACAGAAGGTTGCAACGTGAAGATAATCTTTCAGCATTTTTAGACGAGCGTCCGTATCGTCTAGGTGTGCGAACAGCCCCCCTGCTCACACCCCCTACGTCAGGATCAGAGAAAGGCAGCGCAAGAGAGAGAGAGAGAGAAAGTAAGTTGGGTTTCTTCTCAGCCATCTGCTAATAGCGTCCCTTGTATGAAATCAACTGGGCAAACCAACTGAGGAAGCATGTACCAGAAATTAAAAGACCCATTGTCCGCAGAAATCCGCAAACCAGCAAAAAATCTGCGATATATATTTAAATATGCTTACATATAAAATCCGCGATAGAGTGAAGCCGCGAAAGGCGAAGCGCGATATAGCGAGGGATCACTGTATATACATATATATACATATCTACATATACATATATATACATATACACATCCACATATACATACAGTATATATACATATACAAATTTACATATCTTCATATATATATATATATATATATATATATAGACATACATATATACATACATACATACATTCACATATATATATATATATATATACATATCTACATATATATATACTATATATATATATATATATATATATATATATATATATATATATATATATATATATATATAGCCAAATTCCCGCGCTTCGCAGCGGCAAAGTACTGCTTTTAAATATTAATTAAGAGGAAAAGAAAACCTTTTTAAATTGAGGGAAAATATACCAATAACAATTTGTTAAGGATCTGTTTTTTTGTGAAGCTGCCTTTACACAGCCTCTCCGCTGTTTTATAAACGAACGCCATATAAGGCCGTCCTTTCTCCTAGCTTAGCGGTTCTGTATTCTTTTATTGTTCATTTATTACGATTGTTATAGTTATTGTGTAGGTATTTGGGACTCACTTTTCTGTTCAGGTACCCATTTCCTTTATGTAATCCGCGGATTCTCTGCTATTTTTTGTTCGTTTATTACGATTATAGTTATTTATTGATTCCCTTCTTTAGCTGACTGCCTGCTCATATAAGGCGCTCTGCTGTTTTTTTGTGAAGCAGTCTTTACACAGCTTCTCCGCTGTTTTATAAATGAACAACATATAAGGCTATCCTTTTTCCTTGCTTCGCCAAGGAAGCAGCCTTTTTATTTAATCCATGGGTTCTCCGCTGTTTTATTGTTCGTTTATTACGATTGTTATAGTTCTCTTTGTATACCACGTTGCCAGTTCAGCACTCCGGTTGTAATATGACCAAGCCGTGCAAGCTTACTGTTGAGAATGCAACGTATAGTTGTACAGGAGAAAAGCAATCTTGCCTCAAATCAATGGCAACCTTTTGTAGGTCTATGAACTTAATTTAAACTTTAGGTTTACATGGTGCTTTGTTTCCGAAGTACCTGCACTTATGAATATGTCTGTATGCGTCAGTCGCTTCATATTCTTTTCCTACATAATCAATTGTGTAATGTGTTTTTTGAACAGGTTTGATTCATCGAAGTGATCACTCGTGCTGCCTTCAGTCAGTTCACGTGAGCCGCTCTCTTGTGTGATGTTGCGATGTCCACGGCTTTATTTAATGTTAGCTAAGACCCGGCACTTAAAAGTTTCTCGCTACAACAATTTTAACTCTGTTACAACGTGATCCAAAGTGTCGTTTATACCTTGTGTCTTCTCATTAAACTTGTATGTCGTGAATATGGTATTGCAAACAGCAGTGGGAGCGTTTCTATAAACTTAATTTAAACTTACGGTTTACACTGTGCTTTGTTTCCGCAGTAGCTGCACTTATGAATATGCTTGTATGCGTCACTCGCTCGCTTCTTATTGTTTTGCTGCCTTCTCAATTGTGTAATGAATGTTTTCTTCAGCGCTCTTTGGGGCTCTTCCTTGTTTTCTACGTACTGCGTTCACAGTCAGTTCACGTGATTACGTGGGAGGCGTGATGGCGCAATACGCAACTCCGCCTCCCACGGCCATCGAGCTGCAGTCTATTACAGTATACGGACAAAAAAGAGGTTCCAGTTATGACCATTACGTGTAGAATTTCGAAATGAAACCTGCCTAACTTTTGTAAGTAAGCTGTAAGGAATGAGCCTGTCAAATTTCAGCCTTCCACCTACACGGGAAGTTGGAGAATTAGTGATGAGTGAGTCAGTGAGTGAGTGAGTGAGTCAGTGAGGGCTTTGCCTTTTATTAGTATAGATATTCTGTCTGTAGTGGTATCTTCAGCTGTGTTACTATCCCCTTTCTGTCTTTCCAAACTGTATTCTTCATACTTGTCTATACAACCTAATGAACATGTGTGAGAGGGGAGCTCAGCAAAACTGCAGTTTCCTACAGAGGTGTGTGTTCTATTTATTCCTACAGTATTAACACAGGTTAAAAGTAATCTTTGAGCCAACATATGCCTGTCAATGATTTTTGTTTTTACATTGTTAATTACAATGGATGATATTGGATCCATAATTCTATTAGCCTCGTTTGGACGTGTTTCAGTGACAACTATTTATTTTTTTATTTTTTACTTACAGCCCTTTTCACAGCTGTAGTTTATCATATTTTTTCATATACTGGTCCATTGTTGATATTTTCTGCTGTATGTAAATGCCTCAGTAGTTGATGCAGTGGTCAGTTTAGTGTGTTACTAGTTACAACAGACAAGGTCAACCTTAACATCAGCTGAATATACGCCAGTCTTTTAAATGTAATATCTAAGATGACTGAAGATTGTAAAGGTTACAGTTCATGCCTGTACATTGTAGAACCATATTAAGTGGAGGGGACAGAAGTTGAACACTTTCGTTTTATCTTCAGTAGACCGTTTCGGAAAAAAAAAGGTTTTAAAAAATATGTTTGTTAATTACCTCAATTGTGGTTATATCTCAATTTTTACTTCAATTAGTGGCATATTGCCTGGCTGCAGATGGGCACCACCTACTATGAGTATCAGATGAGTTAAATCCAGTGCAGGAAGCCCATTTCTCACAGGTGTGTATCTGTATTTGCTCAGTTATAAACAAAGTCAGTGATTTTTAATTATTACGATTCACATTATAATTTCTCAGTGTTTTATTGTTTTTTAAAAATAACTGTTTTATAATTTGTCATTTTCTTTTTACTAATTTAGCTCATGCCAGACATTTGTGCATTTTATAGTTTTATTTTACATCAACAAATGGGATTAAGTGAAGTTTATCTCTTCATTTCTTACAGAATACATGTTTTAAATTGTGTTTTGATTTTGCTTATTTGATGCTTCTTGATTCCTGCTTATTTGTCTGTTGGGTCAGTATCGAAGGAGTGACACTTCATAGGAGTGACATAACAAAGGAGTGACATTTTATTGGAGTCACCTACCACACACAGCTGAATGTACGCTCACCAAAAAAATCGTTGCTACCACTTGGATGGTTGGTTGGATGGTTGTCACTCCTTTGAAATTTGTATCTAAGGTTTCACTCCTTTGTTATGTCACTCCTATGACATGTCACTCCTTTGAATAGGACCATGTCTGTTACTTTGAATAATGGGATGGAATTATGTTGATGTGCATTTGTTTTTGTTTTTAATAACTTAAATTCATGTGTGCAGTAATTTTATTCTACTTTAGGCAAGCTTATTTATCGCAGTAACTTGGAATGGAAAGAGAGACGCACTGCTACTGCTTTAGCCACAGTGAGGATTCTTCTGTCATAAGCAGTTGAGGGCTTCCTTGTCCTACCAGTTCCTTTGAGATTATTGAGCTCACGAGTACATTGTTTCTTCTTAATAATACAACAGAAAGTTGACTTAGGTAATCCTAAAGTTCTATTGACATCTGTAATTGTTTTATTGTTTTATTCTTGTTTTTCAGCCTCATAATCACTTCTTTGATTTTCTCTTGTCCTCATGTTGAACAATGGCAGCTACAGACCCCAAAGGGTAGAAGCAAGCCTAGATGTTTTATGAAGAAATGAAACACGCCTGAGGAATCACAAACATCTGTGATGCTTGTTGTGCCAACCATTATGATGCCCTGAAATGGGGGTGGGGGGTGCATGTAAATAAAGTGTCAAAATTCTTAAATTATAGGCTACTATGTGCACTTTAATCATGCATGTATTACCTGATTTGTAATTTTAAACTGTGGAGCAGAGGAGGAATCAAAGAAAAATTTGTCTTTATCAAAAATATTATTTAGGGCCAAAAGAAACCACATTAATGTAAAGCACTTTTGCAGCATAAATATACGACAAGCTGGAATAAAAAATACATTACCAGAAATACCATTGACAGAAAACATTTCTAGCTGTCCCAATTGTACTACTCAAATGGTAAGAGTAGACAGGGGCTGTGTATTGTGTGGTCAAATGTCCAGTGTAGTGTGGTCAATTATAGTTAGCCCTGGTGGTTAAGTATGATGAAGAGGGCTTTATGGTCAGTTACACTAAAGCATACATTGTAAGTGTCCTCTTAATATGCTGTTGTTGTTTTTTTTTTTTTTGGGAGGGTGCCAAGTGGGTTTTAGGTTCTGTCAGTGTGTGAAGAGACCATGAAAGACCCAGGATCTCAAAGCTGTTAATATCAGTGTTTAGTATTTGACCTGATTTCCGGCAACAAGGCCTCACACAGTCATGGAGACATAAAATATATCATTATATGTTAGGTACATCAGGACCTGATGGACTCAGAAGAACTGCAAAGAAACATATTTCTTGTTTTAATCTCAAACTGTACCTTTTGTTTAAGTAATGTTATTTTTGACTTTAATAGAGATTTATTTCATGGACTTAAACATTCCACAACTTATAATGGTACAATTAGGTCAAATCATTGGACAGCCTGACTAACATACAGTATGTGCAGCTGCAAAAACAGCAGCATTAATTCAAGTATCAATGTGAAAAATCAGGTTAACATGTCTGCATTGACAAACAACAGAGATGTCAAGATGAACCTCACTCATGGGGGATACACATGCTTCACAGAATAGTTGGAAAATATCCTAATATCAGACATTAAATACTAAATCAGCCCAAAGCCTCGATCGCGATCGACCGGTAGATCGCAAAGGTAGTGCAGGTAGATCGCGTTGCATTCAAAAAAAATTTTTTTTTTAAATGTTAGTCTATCATATATCCTCCCTGTGGCATTTGCCACTTGATTGACATACAGGGCGGCCAGTCTGAGATCTCTTTTCTTCTAACATACTGGTCATCCCGCACGCACGATCCAACGCATGAATGAGCTGCTGCAAAACTCCGGCTGTGATCTCGTTAGCCTTCCAATTTATATCGACTAAAGAAGGGATTTAAAAAAAAATTGTTTGGGGAGGGTATGGGCTGGATGTGGAATTGGAAGAGGATTTTTTTTACTCACAATTTCACAATCGAAGTGCGTTTGTCTGATCTGTCAATCTATCATTGATATTCCAAAGAAGGAAAATGTGGAAAGGCACTTTCGAACTGTTCATAAAAACTACGAAACTGACTTCCTTCCGAAAAGCGACCTGAGAAAGAGAATGGAGAGGGAACTAAAATCGCAGTTAATCGGACAGCCGTCATTTTTCACATTCAGCTGAAGTCTGGGACTCTTGGACAGTTTTAGAACTTACTCACGGAGGAAAAGTACCCAAACATGAGGAAATGTGCTACCTCCTTGACTGCATTATTCGGCTCTACTTATTTATGCGAGTCAGCCTTTTCCCACATGAAGATTATTAAATCCAAATACTGTAGTGACCATAAATGTATTGAATTGTTATTGTGCCATAAGGGTTATTCAGTTATGCAAGGTATATATATATATATATATATATATATATATATATATATATATATATATATATAATATTTAATGTAGGTAGATCATTTCGACCTGGTCATTTTAAAAATAGCTCGCATGCCGAAAAAGTGTGGGCACCCCTGTACTAAATGACAGATTAATAAATGAAACTCAATTTTTTAATTAGACTAAGAAAATATAACCATGGTAACATGTTTCTCATATCTAGTAATGTGCAGAGATAGCCAAATGATGCCTCAACCCATCACTTTTTTGCCATTTTTATCTTTTCCCTGCCCTGGTTTGGAGTGTGTTGTCTATCTAATCTGTAATTTTAATAGAGCCAAAGAATATGAGATCCACAGCCAATGCACTAAGTACAACTGTTGCTGTATACCTGGTTGTATGTTGAGAATGCGTCCCTGTAGAATATTTGACACACCTTAGCAAACAAGGACCAGAAGTGCTCAATAGGCAGAAGGGGGTGCAAATGAATACTGTATTAGGAATATTGCATAAATGTTACATAAATAGTAATCAAACTAATAACACTAATTCTTAAGACTTGCGTATCCTATACTGTAACTGAAAGTTTTACTTCGGTAATGTATGCAAAGTTTAAAACCGTAGTCTCTGTGCTGTCCGCCTATAGTGTGCCTTATCAAATGTAGGCTGCTGTTTCATTAGGATTTTTAAGCAAACAAAGATATTTTCATAAATTTGACTAACATAATTTAGTAAAGCCTACACTTAAGTCTAAGTGAACTCAATGAAATTAGGCTGTATTTGTGTTTATTAAAATTCCACGTCTCTCCTGTGCTTTTCCAAATTTTGCATCTTTTTTTAACCGCTAATCATAAACGACGGGTTTTAAAACGACGGTATAATCGCAATAATGTACTCGATTAAGTGCTATACCGTAAGATATTGGCACGGGTACGCTTCAGCCGCAGGTGTATAGCACACCATCTCGCGTATAACTGCTGAATAAAACAACAAAGTGTGTTGTTATTGCTTGCCGTACGACCCATTCAATTATTTCTCCTTGACTCCCGCCTTCTTTTTTAAAAATCGGATAGGCAATTGGCTGAAGTACAAAAATGATTGACAGCTTACCCTAGTTGTTAATTTGCTGAATGATCACGTGACGGACAACGATACTCTAATATATGATGGACTGAAGAAGTGAGTGAAGCAAAACTCTAACATATGATTCGTTAAAGTTGGAGTGGATTGACTAGGTGACCATGCCCACAACACACGCCCATTTTACTCCGGGCTGTAGCGATATCTATTTGTTTATCTGCGCAGATGCGGATGCTGTCTCATGTGACGTCACTCATTTCTTAATGTTCGCTCACTTCGCTGTATTCGTATTTTAGTAACTCAGAAGATGTACTTTGTATCCTTTTGTGATGTCTAAGGTTTAATTAGTTATTGAGTGCATAAGGCAGAAGTGTTAGTCTTATGTACATAGTAATGTATGATCCAGCATTAACGCAAACACGACCTTCAGAATCATTTTTCGAAAAGGCTGTAGCTCTGTCTTAGAAGAAGTTCAACAGGTTTGTAGGTTAAACTTTTTTTTGTTTGTTTATACAATATACCATACTTTTTATCTATTAACGTGTGCCCGAGCTGTAATGGTAATTTATTTTTTTCTGTATGTGTATTTCAATTTGGCATTTCTTTTACGGCGAAATATTTTATGTTGCTACAAAACTAAAGTATAGTCAGCCACTTGTATACGACTCTGAACAGTTAGAAATGATAAATCGTGTTATTTGTATGTCTAATACTTAAAGGTTAGAACCAGACTGTATTTATATTGGGTAAAAAAGTGCGTAGACAGATGTATAAAATGTTGCTAATAAACGCTCACAATAAGATGTATATTATAGCTTGTAGTTAGGGAACAAATTTTCTCTGTAAGGATCGATATTAAAGGACGCCTCACTTCTTCAAGCTGATGAGTTGGAATTTCACGTCGGTTATCGCAAGTTTTATTACCGTTTTTTTTAACGTTTCAAGCTGCTGCACGATTATTACTAGATTTTACGGTACATAGAACTCGCAATGCGTTTTTAGTATAATGAAGACTTTGTTACCTCGACAAATCAAATACATTACCAGCTGTTTGATCGTTTATGGTCTTTCAAATACTGCAATCTCTTCTACTTGTTGGCTTTGTCTTTTTTCCCCCAAAGACTGAGCTGTTTTGTACAGAGAAAACGTACTTTTACGTCATATGCTGTAACTGTCTGATGCTGAGGAAACACTCCAATGAATTTTATTCTGTCCCATATGGAAGTGACCAAAACCTACTCACTGGTTAATTTTCAAGGAGTGATCTACAATCCCTAATTTCAGTTTACCTATTGTTACAGATAATTTCAATATGATGTTGTGAAACAAGAGAGTCTGTACAGTGTAAACATATTGCATCAAGCAGGTTTTAAAATTCATATTATATAATGGATGAATAGAAACACAATGCAATAGCAAAGCTTCTGAAGATGTTTTTTTAATGGTAGGAGTAGGGAAAGGCAAGAATGAGCATAACGGGATGAGGAGGCATAGGTCTGAGCTATTTGTTAAGTAATGAAAGAAAAAAGTTTTATAAATGAGTAGCTCAAAGATTAGAACTTTGAAAATAAAATGTGACCCCTACACAAACTTTGATATAAAAATTAGTACAATACAAGGGGGCTCCGCCCCCTGCTCGCTTCGCTCGCCTACCCCCGGCGTTGGGTATCCTGAAATACATTAGTTGAGCTCGTTCGTTTTGGAGCCGTGCCCGCTTTGCCCGCGGCATTTCAGAAGCGCGTTGTAGGCGCCTGCGTTCATTGATTTTATCCAGGCGGGCTCGTGTTTGTATATCCGTCAGTCGAGGTCGTTCGTTTTGAACCCGTGCCTGCTTTGTTTCCGCAGTTTCAGACGCGCGTTGTAGGCGCCTGCATTCATTGATCTTATCCAGGTGGGCTCGTGTTGGTATCGTTGAGCTGTATTGTGTTTGAATTTGGTGTAAAGCGTTCAGCGGTATGTACAATCCCAAGCAGCACATTATTCCTAACTTCACTCCGCAGTAGTGCCACTCTCAATATGGCGGTGACGCCTGCGCCTTCACTCCGCAGTAGTGCCACTCACAATATGGCGGTGATGCCTGCGCCTTTCGTACTGTCTTTGTGGACCTGTGGGGCCTCCGTAGCCTGTCACGTTTGACTCTGGGGTGCAGCGCAGAATCCTCTTTTTTTTGTGGTTGTGTCGTTAGTGGTAGCTATGGGCGCGTTGTTGCTTCATTTCTCATTCACGTTAGTTGAGCTCTTTCGTTCTTGGGCCGTGACTCCTTCGTTCGCAGTGGATATGACTTCGCTTGCGGTTTATGGAACGCGCACCTGCGCAGTACGTCTCATGGTCCCATCGCCGTGTCCCTGCGTCCATATCCGGTGTATTCTCGGTTAGTAATATGGATTCACAACATTTTTTGAGCCATGGCAAAATAAATTTGAGACGCTAAACTTTAATAATCAATTTAAATCAATATATATGTGATTGTGTGTGTCTATGTATATACAGTGCATCTGGAAAGTATTCACAGCGCATCACTTTTTCCGCATTTTGTTATGTTACAGCCTTATTCCAAAATGGTTTAATTTTTTTCCTCAGAATTCTACACACAACACCCCTTAATGACAACGTGAAAAAAGTTTACTTGAGATTTTTGCAAATTTGTTAAAAATAAAAAAAATTGAGAAAGCACATGTACATAAGTATTCGCAGCCTTTGCCATGAAGTTCAAAATTGAGCTCAGGTGCATCCTGTTTCCCCTGATCATCCTTGAGATGTTTCTGCAGCTGAATTGGAGTCCACCTGTGGTAAATTCAGTTGATTGGACATGATTTGGAAAGGCACACACCCGTCTATATAAGGTCCCACAGTTGACAGTTCATGTCAGAGCACAAACCAAGTATGAAGTCAAATGAATTGTCTGTAGACCTCCAAGACAGGATTGTCTCGAGGCACAAATCTGGGGAAGGTTGCAGAAAAATTTCTGATGCTTTGAAGGTTCCAATGAGCACAGTGGCCTCCATCATCTGTAAGTGGAAGAAGTTCGAAACCACCAGGACTCTTCCTAGGGCTGGCTGGCCATCTAAACTGAGCGATCAGGGGAGAAGGTCCTTAGTCAGGGAGGTGACCAAGAACCCGATGGTCACTCTGTCAGAGCTCCAGAGGTCCTCTGTGGAGAGAGGAGAACCTTCCAGAAGGACAACCATCTCTGCAGCAATCCACCAATCAGGCCTGTATGGTAGAGTGGCCAGACGGAAGCCACTCCTTAGTAGAAGGCACATGGCAGCCCGCCTGGAGTTTGCCAAAAGGTGAAGCATGGTGGTGGCAGCATCATGCTGTGGGGATGTTTTTCAGCGGCAGGGACTGGGAGACTAGTCAGGATAAACGGATATATGTATGTAGTGTTTTTTTTTTTTTTTTTTTTTTTTTTGGGTAGGCTTCAGGGATTCTAGTGTTAAATCCTCCAAAATAATTTCAGGTCAAGTTTTGAAAGTCTCTAAAGGCCTACTGTCTACCTTACTACTTGGTAACATTTCATGTGTCTGTAGTTCTTTGTGTGAAGAAAAACTTCATAATGTCTGTGTGAAATTTACCCTTAAGCTTCCAGCTGTGTCCCTGTGTTCTTGTTTTTCTAAAGTAACAATCTTGATGCACTCTACTGATTCCTCTCATAATTTTGAACACTTCCAAAATATCACCTCTTCTTTTCCTATTGCATACATTGAAAAGGCTCAACTTATTTAATCTATCCTTATAACTTATCCCTTGCAATTCTGGAATCAGCCTAGTCGCTCTTCTCTGGACATTTCCTAGAGCTTCAATGCCCTTTTTGTAGCCAGGAGACCTAAGCTGCACAAGGTACTCTAAATAAGGCCTTACCAATGTGTCGTAAAACTTCAGCATAACTTCCTTTGACTTCTGCTGTACACATTAGAACAATCGAGACAAGAACAGGCCATTCAGCTCAACAAAGCTCGCCAGTCCTATCCACTTATTTCTTCCAAACATATGGTATGGAGGCTGCACTGCCTCCTGTCCTTACAATGCATAGTGGATGCGGCCAGTAAAATCATTGGTGCCCCACTGCCCTCCCTCAAGGACATTTTCCACACCTGCCTCACCCGTAGAGGCATTAGCATTGCTGGGGACTCTTCCCACCCCTTACATTCCCTCTTCAGCCTCCTCCCATCAGGGAAAAGGTACCGGAGCCTCCGGGCCCACTTAACAAGACTGTCGAAACAGCTTCATCCACCAAGCTGTCAGGATGTTGAACTCTGTCCACTTTCTCCCCAACGTACCGTAACAAGAGTCATTATCTACCAAGTTCCCTGCTTCAGCTGGTATTATATAAAGACTCAATATTACATCTGCTGCTAACTGACTGTCTTTTTGTACATCTCATAAGCTACTCTATAATGCACCTTCTCACTTTTTACTGTAAGTGGCTTTTGCACTACTGATTATTGCACATTGTACTTTACAAGTTCTAATTTTATTTAATGTTATACTTATATACTTTTTATATTTTATGTTTTATTGTACTACAAAGATGAGAAACAGTATTTCGATTCTTCTGTATGTTCTGTACATATAGTGAATTGACAATAAAAGGCTATTTGATTTTGATTTGATTTAATGTTTGTGCGAAATTTACCCTTAACAAGTTTCCAACTGTGTCTGCGTGTTCTTGATGGACTCATTTTAAAATAAGTCTCGATCCACTGTACTAATTCCCTTCATATTTTTAAACACTTTAATCATGTCACCTCTTAATCTTCTTTTGTTTAAACTGTATAGGCTCAGCTCTTTTAATCTTTCTTCATTATTCAACCCCTGTAGCCCTGAAATCAGCCTAGTCGCTCTTCTCTGGAACTTTTGTAGTGCTGCTATGTCCTTTTTGTAGCCTGGAGACCAAAACTGCACACAGCACTCCAGATGAGGCCTCACCAGTGCATTATAAAGGTTGAGCATAACCTCCTTGGACTTGTACTCCACACATCGTGCTATATAACCTAACATTCTGCTTGCCTTCTTCAAGGCTTCTGAACACTGTCTGGTAGTCGATAGCTTAGAGTCTACATCCATCCATCCATTTTCCAACCCGCTGAATCCGAACACAGGGTCACGGGGGTCTGCTGGAGCCAATCCCAGCCAACACAGGGCACAAGGCAGGAACCAATCCCAGGCAGGGTGCCAACCCACCGCAGGACACACACAAACACACCAAGCACACACTAGGGCCAATTTAGAATCGGCAATCCACCTAACCTGCATGTCTTTGGACTGTGGGAGGAAACCCACGCAGACATGGGGAGAACATGCAAACTCCACACAGGGAGGACCCGGGAAGCGAACCTTTAGAGTCTACAATGACTCCTAAATCCTTCTCTCAGGTGTATTTTCAATTTTTCCGACCTCCCATTGTGTGTTGAGACCTAACATTTTTACTTCCTATGTGTAATACTTTACATTTACTGACATTAAATTTCATCTGCCTCAAATCTGCCCAAGCCTGTATGCTATCCAAGTCCTTCTGTAATGATATAACCTATCTTGGTATCATCTTCAAACTTAACCAGCTTGTTACTTATATTCCTATCTAAATCATATATATATATATAAATATAATATTATATATATATTAAAAATAGCAGCGGCCCTAGCACTGACCCCTGTGGAACACAACTCTTAACAACAGCCAATACGGATGAGATTCGTCACACCATCACCCTCTTCTTCCTGTGTCTGAGCCAATTCTGCACCCATCTTAAAACATCACCCTGAACTCTCACTTCTTTTAGTTTAATACCCAACCTCTCATGTGGCACCTTATCAAATGCTTTCTGAAAGTCAAGATAAATAATATCATATGCTCCATTTTGATCATATCCTTTTGTTGCCTCCTCATAGAATTCAGCATGTTAGTAAAACACGACTTTCCTCTTCTGAACCCATGCAGACTGTTCAGGTTAACTCCTGTCCTTGCCAGGTGTTGCTCAATCTTATCCTTAATAATTCCTTCCATTAATTTTCCTGTGATGCATTTTAAGCTTACTGGCCTATAGTTACTTGGATCTGCCCTGTTACCCTTTTTATATAATGGGATATTTGCCATTTTCCAGTCCTTCGGAATCTCTCCAGTGCGCAGTGACTTCCTAAAAATATGTTTCAGGGGTTTATATATGTACTCACTAACCTCCTTAAGAACTCGAGGGTAAATATTATCTGGTCCTGGTGATTTGTTTGATTTCAGCCTATTTTAAACCTGTTCCACTGCTCCTCGACTGTCTCCACAGTTAAAAGCTTATCCCAGTCTATTCTACTTAGACTTTGTTGCATCTGGTTAAAATTTGCCCTACCAAAGTTCAACTTAACAATTTTAGTCTTTGCATCTGGAGTCTTACAAAATACTGAGAATTGTATTATATTGTGGTCACTTGACCCTAGTGGTTCAATCACCTCTAAACCCTCAATTCTATCTTGATTATTACAAAATACTAAATCCAGACAGGCTTCACCCCCGTGTTGGTGCTTCAACATACTGTGTTAAAATACGATCACCGATTACTTCTAAAAACTCCTGCTTTTGTGCTCCTCCATCTACAAGGTTATCCCAGTTAATATTTGGTTAATTAAAATACCGCATGACTATGTCTCCTTGTAAACTTGCCTTTTTGATATTACTAAATAGATATGTGTTGAAATTACTGACTGAATTGGATGGTCTATAGCACCCTCCTAAAATAAGACCTCTTTCCCTAATATTTTCCTGGCGAATGTAACCTAGCATTCTGTTTTTCCTCCTTAATGGCTTCTGAACACTCTCTAGTAGTTGATGGGGACAAGTCCACTATGACTCTTAAATTCTTCTCATAAGTTTTATTTTGAAGTTTCAGACCTTCCATTGTTTATTCAGACCTAATGTTTTTACTTTCTACATGTAAAACATTACATGCATTAAATTTCATCTGCCACAAATCTTTCCAACCCTGTATGCTTTCCGAGTCCCCCAGTAATGATTCAACAGATTCTAGATTATGTGCTAGTCCTTCTAGCATGGTATCATCTGCAAATGTAACCATCTTGTTATTTGTATTCTTATCCAAATCATCTCTTCTACAGTATATATTTCTCTTCTGGTTCGTCCTGCTTCCACTTCAAAACCGGTCCTGCCCACACACAGCCCACACAGCATTTCTCGATTCCTGTTCGTCCTCTTCCAAATCCATCCCTTTGCTGCCTGCGGCTCCTGTGTCTTTACAACAGCTTCTTACACACCAAACATCAGAAGCTAAAAATTATCGTGAAAACATTTGAGAATACAACTCTTCTCTAGTGTTTGCTTCTATGGGTGCACAGATAACTCAACCTCCTGGCCACGGACCATACTGTTTTAAAATACACGGGCAAATTTATCACCAAATCTCTCCACTATACAGGTACGCTAACACTTCCACCTCTCCAGGATATGGACAGTTGTATGTTTTTGACACAGCGCAAGCTACTGAAGTATGCTTACAAAATAAAGCAAACTCTGCATGCAGCGAAAATGTACTTCTCCAGCTAGATTCCATGCTCAGAACCATCAACCCCTTTGCTAAATCATACAAACACATGCATGAAATCGCTCAGTCCAATCAAACAGCATCTGTACGAATGGTTTTGAAGGAAAACCCTAGGCAGGATTTACGACGATAAAATGCCCCAACATGTCACACCGATGCCGCACAACGATGGCGAACCGCCTGCCGAAAGGGACATTTGCATCTATCCCATAGGCAACTCCTGAAACAGATTTCCATGCTCAATATGAATTGCGATCCTATGGTTTACCCACTTTTATTCCCTTATGGAGACACTGGCTGGCACAAAGACTTACAACATGTTCCCGATAAAAGAACCAGCAAGCAAATAAAGCTTACTCAATGCCAATTTTATGTGTACAGATTAGCAATGAGGAATACATTTAGTATTTTGCACTCCAAGGGCAAACTATTCCAACAGTACGTCGTAGATGCGTATGTTAAAACAGTGTGCGCGTGTCTCAACTATCTCAGATTACATCAACAAGATCTGCGCGTGGAACAATACAAAGGACTATCAGATGCACTGCAAACAAAGGCTGAAAATAACAACGTACGTGTAGGCAAAATGACCATATTACCGTCCACATTTCCAGGAAGTCCAAGATACATGCAACAAAACTATCAGGATGCCATGGCCATAGTACGTAAATTTGGAAAGCCTGATTTATTTATCACTTTCACATGTAATCCTGCTTGGCCGGAAATTCTACATGCACTCTCTGATACCCAAAGACCGGAGCACAGACCTGATATTGCAGTACGAGTCTTTTGGATTAAGCTCAAGAAGTATTTATTTCTTCTTGATTTCTGAATTCCTTTCTCACCGTTTTCCGTTCCTATTCTTACACCGCCGTATGCTACTGCGGGCGTCGGCTAGTTTAATATATTAAGAGTAGCAGTGGCTCCAACACTGACCCTCTGAGGTGGACCACCTTTAACTTCACCCAATTCTGGTAAGGTTCCTCACACCATAACACTCTGCTTCCTGTGTCTGAGCCAATTCTTCGCCCATCTACACACTGAACTCTAACCTGTTTTAGTTTGATGCCCAACCTCTCATGTTGGACCTTATCAAGTGCTTTCTGAAAATCAAGATAAATGCTCTGCTTTGATCATATCCTTTTTTTTTGCTTCCACATAGAATTCCAACATGTTAGTAAAACATGAACCCATGCTGACTGTGCAGTAAAATTGCTGTTCTTGGCATGTGTTGCTCAATCTTATCCTTAATAATAATTTCCACTAACTTATCTGTGGTGCATTTTAAGCTTACTGCTCTATAGTTACTTAGATCTGCCCGATAACCCTTTTTATATAATGGCATAATATTTGCAAAGCAAAAAAAAACACTTCTAATGGAGGGAAATAAATATTTAGAAAGTTCTGTTTGGCTCTTTAGGAGCAACCAAAAAACAAAGTTTATAGGAGCAAAAAAAAAAAAAAGGCAAGCAATTGTTAATGCATTACTTATTCTACTATGACACCTTACGTTTGGGCTAAGTATTATGTTACTATGTGTATTTGATCTTGCACTACTGTTTGTACCTTCATGTAAAGTTTTAAACCTGGCCTGTGTTAAACTCCTTGCCCCAACCATTCACTACTTTAAGCAATCTTCAAATAGATTTGTAACCCTGTAACTGTTCAAATGTAACCTATCACAGTGGAACAGGACCAAATGCTATAGAAGGATATAGAAATATTATAGAAGTCCCAATGCCCCATAAACCTATGTCTTTGCATTCTACAACAAGATTTAAGCCGTGCGTTAAGCTTTCTGATTTCCTTAGTCTTATTTAGACTATCAAGTGGCACAGGCAAAAAAGTTCAGGATAGACCTTTGTTATTTCTGCATCTCAGTTTGGCACCTGACCCTTTAAAATTACATTGCTTATCTGAGTGCCTGGCCTTATGAATGTCATTTAATACAACATGGACAATGAAAACCGGATCTACCTCCATTCCAGTCAAGAGCCAAATCCACCCTCCCAGGGACTTCTCCTATCAATGTACCCAGAATACCACACACAGCATGAGACTCTCTGTCTCTGGAGCAAACCTACATCTCAGTCCCCCTAATGATTTAGTTTCCCACTGTCACTGCTTCTGTCTTTCTGGAGAGTGGTTTTATGGTGACCCAACTGTTTTTACTTATATGATATGGAGTCTATTTCTCTGATACGCTGGGTGAGACCACTATCTTTGTAAAGGACTTCTGGGCAAGATCCACCAACTCCTTACTACAATACAGGCTAGTCACCATCATCTCCTCTAGTTCAGCAATCCTGAGCTCAAGGTATTGTATCAGCTGTCATCTCTTGCAGATGCAAAGTTCCTGGAAGCAGACAACATCAAAGCCAGCTTTCAAAAAGTCCAAAATCACAAAGGACTTCAGTTTTACTGGTCTCATGGTTAAAATTTGTTTGGGTGACAGTTAAGCCCTTTGAAAATTAAATGATTTAATTTTGAGCTTAGCCAATCACAGGACATGTTTAATATTTACTGGCCTTATCTAAGCCCCTGCATTAACTGTTTAAGATCTCTCACTACTAAATACTTGACCTGCTTGCTAATTTTTTTTTATTTCTTAGTTGAATTTCCCTTAAGCCTGTCTCTTTTCCTATAGTCTTGTTGAATCCAGATATATATGTATCTGGAGACAACCACGAGTGAATTTTGCTTAAAACTGGGTGGGAACAATTGCAGAGCTCACTGAATAGCACATTCTAAACCAATACGAAGCTTCATGAAGGCTGCATTCAAAGTAGGGGCAGTGATTTTGAATTGCAAAGGTAACGAGAGCACCTCTGATCTGTCTATGACAGAGAGCAAGCTTCGATTTACAATGAGCCATCTACAGTCAAAGTCTCCTAAATAAAATTTAAAAAAAAAACCTATTGACATATACATGTGTGTTGTGTGAACAGTGAGTACACTTAAAAAAATATACCTGCAAGGGAAAAATCTTTCTTTAACATTAGTTTATACATTGAATTTCGATGGCGTCAGTTGATGAATGGTATAAACGTGAATGATATGTTGTTGCAGGTGCTGTATGTGCTCTCTGTTAAGCATTACGACGATAGTGTAGAAGTCGATGTAAGCTTGAAAGAATTGGCAGCTATTTTCATGAAAATATGAACTACAAAATATGCATTTGATGTAAGTGGTGTGTCACACTCCCAAAAGGACTGCTGTTAAGAGTGCTGATAACAAAGAGCCACAGGAGATACAGATTTCACTACTCAGAACACCTGAATCAACAAACACCAATAGATGCACAGATAAGGCTGCACAACATCCATCTTTTAAATGCCCTTCTAAACGAATGACTAAAGAAATGTATCTTTACTGTCCAATTGGAAATGCAAACATGCCGTGACAAAATAGCTGCAGCATTTTAACATGTTGTACAGTATCTCACAAAAGTGAGTACACCCCTCACATTTTTGTAAATATTGTGTATCTTTTCATGGGACAACACTGAAGATATGACACTTTGATACAATGTAAAGTAGTCAGTGTACAGCTTGTATAACAGTGTAAATTTGCTGTCCCCTCAAAATAACTTAACACACAGCCATTAATGTCTAAACCGATGGCAACAAAAGTGAGTACACTCCTAAGTGGAAAATGCCCAAATTGTGCCCAAAGTGTCAATATTTTGTGTGGCCACCATTATTTTCCAACAGTGCCTTAACTGTCTAGGGCAGGGGTCTGCAACCTTCACTATCAAAAGAGCCATTTTGCTCCCTCTTCCTCCAAAGAAAAATAGTCTGGAGCCGCAAAACATAACACAGCTTATAAACTTTTAAAAGTTTTAATCTTTTTTTAGATTTTACATGTTACAACCACGGAATACAACAAACAGAAGTGCAGTGTGCATGTGTAGGCCTACTTTGAAATAAATTTAACTGAACTCTGCAGGCCTATTTGAGTCCTTCCTATACCTGTATAAAATTAAAATAAAAACTAGCCCACTTTAATATAAATAAAACATTTAGCTGTAGCTTAGCAGCTTTAAAAAAGTAAACATAAAATTCCATTTCAGTGTGCTCTCATCCTCTTCAGGTTTCCCTCTCGGCCAGCAATCAACTGAAGCACCTGAACATACAAAAAAACCAACATCAGCTCCGGGTCTGAAATAAATGTGTTTTTTTTTTTTTTGTTTTTTTTTTTAAATATTAGCCTATTAAATGCTATTGTTCTCACCTGTTTAATGTGACTTCTGTTTCTGAAGTTCGCTGCAGATCATCTCTAGCACTTTGAGCTACTTTTTGTATGAAAATGTGCTATATAAATAAATGTTGTTGTTCTATGTCGGGGCTATACGATGTGACTTTGACCTTCACACAGGACTGCAGGCTCATGTGTGAGGTGGGAGAGATATTTGGACTTTATGAAGTTCATTCTTGAGAAAACTTGCTCACATAAGTATGTTGAGCCAAAGATGGACAGGACTCCAAATGCATATTTTTTCATGTTCATATATGTTTCGGGAATGGCACTCCATGTATTGAAAACAAGTTTGTCGGGTTTGGGGAGGTTTTCAATATCAGTCCATTTGTGCTCTTTAGCGAGAGTAGCCTTCTGACGGGCGACTTCTTCAAGATCCGCTGTCAGGCATTTGAACTTGGACACCCATAAATCTTTATCCGCTATGCGGCCAGTTCAATTTCTAGATCGGGCTTACTTACTCCTGTGAATGCGGATGTGTTCAGCAGGGATGGGTCGATGTCCAGGGAAGGAGAGAGTGTTTTTTTTCTTTCTGAACTCACTGAATCTTTCTCTAAATGCAGCTTGCATTGCAATAATTGTACGGTGGAAATAATCACAATTTATGTGAATGTTCACTGCTTTGAACTCTCTCAGGGAGGGGAAGTGAGAGAGTGAACCTTTCTGTACATCTCTGACAAACACTGTCATCATGCGCTCAAACACCAAAACATTTAAAGTCAGAGAATAGATGCTCTGATATTTTTATGAACGATTCTTTCATGTATTCTCCGTCTGTGAACGGCTTACCCCTCCTTACGATCTCTTGAGCTGCCACAAAACTAGCAGCTGTAGTTGATTGTGGAGAAGTGATCCACTTTTTGAAAGTATGTTTGCTCTGTTCAGCTTTCCGTTGCAGTTCCGAAATTGCTCTCTTTCGCTCATCTTCACTTGGGTATTTTTCAGTGAATGCTGAGTGCTTGTTTCGAAAATGTCTTTCAACGTTACATTTTTTGTTGTTCGATAATTTATCGCCACATATTAAGCACACCGGTAAGCCAGCGTCGTTGGCGCTGAAGGCAAATGCTTCTGTCCACGCAGAATTAAACTCTCTGTTCTCTTCTGGGACTTTTCATTTTTGGGATTTATTCATGGTTAGTGCAGGGGTCGCACACTCCAGAAGCCACCTGCAGGTAAAGGCGAGGGCTATAGACGTAGATGTGACGCATATTTTAGTTGACAAATTATAAATAAAAATACAAATTAGATGTTAAAGTGTATAACAGTAGTAGTAGTAAATAAACATTATATATATTACATATATTATATACAAATTAAATTAAGAAATTGCCGTTATTCATTTTCATGTTTTTTTTTTTTTTTTTTGTCAAGGCCAAAAGGAGCCATTACAAGGAGGCTGAAGAGCCGCATGCGGCTCCAGAGCCGCGGGTTGCCGACACCTGGTCTAGGGCATGGAGTTCACTAGAGCTTCACCTGTTGCCACTGGAATCCTCTTCCCCTCCTCCATGACGACATCACGGAGCTGGTGGATGTTAGAGACCTTATGCTCCTCCACCTTCTGTTTGAGGATGTCTCACAGATGCTAAATAAGGTTTAGGTCTGGAGACATGCTTGGCCAGTCCAGCACCTTTACCCTCAGTTTCTTTAGCAAGGCAGTGGTCATCTTGGAGGTGTGCTTGGGGTCGTTATCATGTTGGAATACTGCCCTGCAGCCCAGTTTCTGAAGGGAGGGGATCATGCTCTGCTTCGATATGTCACAGTACATGTTGGCATTCATGGTTCCCTCAGTGAACTGTAGCTCCCCAGTACCAGCGGCACTCATGCAGTCCCAAACCATGACACTCCCACTACCATACTAGGCAAGACACACTTGTCTTTGTACTCCTCATCTGGTTGCTGCCACACACGCTTGACACCATCTGAACCTCAGGATATGGTTCCAGTAATCCATGTCCTTAGTCTGCTTGTCTTCAGCAAACTGTTTGCAGGCTTTCTTTTGCATCATCTTTAGAAGAGGCTTCCTTCTAGGACGACAGCCATGCAGGCCAATTTGATACAGCGTGCTGCGTATGGTCTGAGCGCTGACAGGCTGAACCCATGTCCCCCATCCCCCGCCAACCTCTGCAGCAATACTGGCAGCACTCCTACGTCTATTTTCAAAAGACAACCTCTGGATATGACGCTGAGCAATATTTACAAAAATGTGAGGGGTGTACTTACTTTTGTGAGATATTGTATATCTATAGATCACAATGCTAAATGAAACTCTTTTTGCTGTTTTTGTCATGTAGTGATGCAGTAGTTAAAATGACAGAAAGATCTCGTAGCTGACAGAGGTCTCTCCTCAACGTGTGGAACCCAATAGCTCTGGTGATCTACGCATACGTGTGTGTGTGTGTATGTCTGTCTGTCTCCACTGTCACAGCACTCATTACAACATGAAAGTTAACTTTTAAGCTTCAGTTACCTTGTGCTACTGATCACCTGAATGAATAACAGAAATTTTAGCTTTTTATTTTCGCTTGGTATTAAGTCTTTGTTATTCAGTGTCTCTTGCACTCTCCCTGAAACGATTTAAAGCACACAGACTGGAGAAATTACGGGCAGCTTTTATAGGAAGAAGCCCTGTGGGTTTATCCTTTGCCGCTAAAATGTGTATTATCATTTAAGAATCATGTCTGACCCTGTAAGACTGTATTTGCCACTTTTTTCTCTTTAACTGACAGAAGTGTAAATATTATAAATAGCAAAATACCCTTGCTTTGCAGCGGAGAAGTAGTGTGTTAAAGAGGTTATGTAAACATATATATACATAAACATATATACTTATGTACATATCTACATATACACATCTACATACATACACACTATATATATATATATATATATATATATATATATATATATATATATCAACATATATATATATATATATATATATATATATATATATATCAACATATATATACACATACATATACACACATACATACATACACACATACATATATATATATATATATATATATATATATATATATATATACATATAGCAAAATACCCGCGCTTCGCAGCGGAGAAGTAGTGTGTTAAAGAGGTTATGTAACCATATATATATATATATATATATATATATATATACATATATATACATATACACATCCACATATACATATATATATATATACATATACAAATTTACATATCTACATATATATATATAGATATATAGACATACATATATACATACATACATTCATATATATATATATATATATATATATATATATAATATACTGTATATATACATATCTGCTTATTGGCTCCTGTATTTAGGATATAGCAGGTTGGATAATGGATGGATGGACATCTGTATGCATAGCCCTATTTGCCCGTTTTCGTTTTTTTTCTTTCTTCAGTAATATTTCAGTAAACCCGGAGCTTGTCAGTTCAAATCCTGGTACTGACACCACTGTGTGACCCTGAGGAAGTCACTTCACCTGCCTGTACTGCAAAAAACAAAAGTAATGTAAGAAATTGTACCTCAGATGTTGCAAGTTGCTGGAATAAAGGCATAAGTAAAATAGATAAATATGTATTATACACATAGGAACTATTAATTTATTTTCAGTTAAGTCATCTGCAGCAAACTTTTATAAATGAGGGTTTCTCATTTTTACTTTCTTCTTCATTGACATTTTCTCTTGGAGAGGTTTTTTCATTTCATTGAAAATTAAAGCAGCAGCTGCCAAAATATGTAGCTTTCTTATTAATTTTTCAACATTGTGTAAAATAAATTTATAAAGTAACATAAAAGGTTTAAATACTGGTTATCCTTTTACACTAAAATATTACTAAAGAGAAACAAAAAAAGTAAAATGCGTATGTTCTTTTTCTTTTAGGAGATTAAATATTACTGAAGAAAGAAAAAAAAAAAAAATAAAACAGCCAAATGGGGCTATGCATACGAACTTAAAAGGTTTAAATAAAGCAGAAATATATATTTTATTTTTACTTGCTTAACTTGTGGAGGGTGTATCCTGTAGCAAAGCCCTAACTTTTTTTCGTGAAAGCCCGTTTCAGTCAATAAGTCTTAAAAAAAGGTGGAAAGATATTGACAATAAGCTAAGCAAACCCAGGAAGACATGGAATCGTTTAAATCCAAGTATCATTACATCTTCCTTTCTTAAAGAGAAGTAAGGCAGTACTTATAAGCTTACATATTTATATATAGACATACATACATATATATATATATCTATATCCGAAGCCGTGCAAGCACACTCTTGAGAATGCAACTTATAGTTGTACAGAAGAAAAGCAATCTTGCCTCAAATGAATGGCAACCTTTTGTAGGTCTATGAACTTAATTTAAACTTTAGGTTTACACGGTGCTTTCTTTCCGAAATACCTGCACTCATGAATATGTCTGTATGTGTCAGTCGGTCAAATCCACGCGCTTCGCACCGGCGAAGTACCGCTTTTAAATTTTTATTAAGAAGAAAAGAAAACCTTTTTAAATTGAGGGAAAATATACTAATAACAGTTTGTTAAGGATCTGTTTTTTTGTGAAGCTGCCTTCACTCGAGTGATCACTTCGAGCTGACTTGTTGACCAACTATAAGCGTTACCTGGTAGGTAACAACCCATACAATCAGATTGTGAATCAGACTACGAATGCCGTGATTGTAATTACCCCGATCTACATGTTGTCAAATAAACGAACCACACGCCGTGGCGCAATTTTAGGGGCTTCGCCTGTAGCGCTGACGTCCGAGGTTCGATTCCTGTAAGGGAGTGAAGTGAGTGGCTGGTTACCTACCAGGTAACGCTTATGGTTGGCCAGCAAGTGAGGTAACATCAGCCACGGTGCCTTCAGTTGTGAGAAGCAGATCATAGAATAGTTTACTGTCAAATAATGCAAAGAGTACGCGATACGTCTTTCCCCCTTATTCTTGGCTCATCAGGCGTACACACTCACTGCACTCGCTTACGGTAATCGAACATCGGACGTCAGTGCTAGAGGGGCTTCGCAGCGGTGAAGTATTGCTTTTAAATTTTAATTAAGAAGAAAAGAAAACCTCTGAGGTTCGATTCCCGTAAGGGAGTGAAGTGAGTGGCTGGTTACCTACCAGGTAACGCTTATGGTTGGCCAGCAAGTGAGGTAACATCAGCCACGGTGCCTTCAGATGTGAGAAGCAGATCATAGAATGGTTGAAAATAGTTTACTGTCAAATAATGCAAAGAGTACGTGACACGTCTTTCCCCCTTATTCTTGGCTCATCAGGCGTACACACTCGCTGCACTCGCTTACGGTAATCGAACCTTGGACGTCAGCGCTAGAGGGGCTTCGCAGCGGTGAAGTATTGCTTTTAAATTTTAATTAAGAAGAAAAGAAAACCTTTTTAAATTAAGTCTTAAAAAGAGGTGTAAAGATATTGACAATAAGCTACGCAAACCCACCAAGAAATGCAATCGTTTAAATCAAGGCGCGAGTCGAAAAACACCATCCCATAATATTAGTTAACGATCAACACATTTCTATATGTATTGTAAGCATACAATACAACTGATAATATGTTGCGCTTATTTATCTGGTGTACCGACATTTTTGCGCGTTTAACGGCTGAAATCTAACGTGGTTTGTGCCCTTCAGAATGAAAACAGTTTGCATTTACCTTTTTGATAAAAGGCGAGCTTTTAAGCCTGAGAAATCACCCCGTAAATGCACACGTTTAATTGCACATGTGTTAATATGTATGCTTACACAGTATTAAGACACTCAAAAATGAACGTCATTTACCTTCGTTCCCGCGTTTGACTCGTGCTGTAAATCTCTTCCTTGTTTTTAGTTCACGTGATTACGTAGGAGGCGTGATGACGCGATACGTGACTCCGCCTCCTCCATTAGAGTATATGGACAAAAAACAGGTTCCAGTTATGACCATTACGCGTAGAATTTCGAAATGAAACCTGCCTAACTTTTGTAAGTAAGCTGTAAGGAATGAGCCTGCCAAATTTCAGCCTTCCACCTACACGGGAAGTTCGAGAATTAGTGATGAGTCAGTCAGTGAGTCAGTGAGGGCTTTGCCTTTTATTAATATGTATAGATGCTTAATCTCTTTCTTTTTTAATTGTGCTCTTTGCCCTTATTTATAGCACCATAGTGCATGCTTGCACTTAATGTACCTGGGTTAACTTGTAATCTTTTACTTTCTTCTTTACTGGTACACCCACTTGCTTATATACTATTAACATATACAAATCTATATGGTAATTATTTACTTACTTACTGCTGAGACTCAACACTCCAAACACATTTTCATTTGCCTTTACTCCTGAGCAAATGAAAAAAACAACACTTCAAAAGGGTAAAAAAAAAAAAAAACGGAAAAATATTTACATGGTTCTTTTCTGTTGACAAAAAATGAAGTTTTAGGAGCACTGTGTTTTAATCATGTTTCACACACAGACAGACCACATCAACACGAAGTATAATACACCGGCAGGGTTGACGTCAGCATTCAGGACATGCTCAATACGTCAGTAAAGTGAAGCTCCAATGGTGCATTGATATATTGCATCAGACACAAGTTGCTAAACAATTCATTGGCAGTGAACAGCAGCAATAAATATCCATTATTCTGCAAAAGAATCAAAATTAAAATACAAATATCTGATATAAACTGAGAACAAGTAAGAACCAGTCATTCAAGTAATAGAGCTTACTGAATGGTTGGCAACACTGAATCAGTAGTATAAACTGGTTGGAAACAAAGGTGCTTAAAGAATTGAATGGTGGCCACAGTTTGAGCAAATGAATGCTTGTAAGTTACAAATTAATGACCTAGGGATAGGAATGTCAAACTACCCAAAAATTTACATTTAGATATTCTTTTTAAAATAAGTACATTTTCTAATATTCAATTGTAGGTTAAAAATTCTAGCTGGTACACATGGGTTTGTACTGTGGGTATATTTTTCCTTTTCCTCACTTCTATTAAACATAAAGTGTTAATAAAGAAATGTGTTACTTAACACACAGATGGAAACTGCAACTTTCATGTCAATGTGACACGTGGAAAACATGCAATGTCACAAAATTGGGGTTTCCTGTAAAATCAAAATGATATAATCAAAGAGAAGGTATATCTGAGAGAAAAACAATGTGATTAATCAAACTCGTTAAATATCTTTATTTAAAACATCTTACAAAAAATGTATTACATGAATTTGTTTATTAGGAAACTATTAAATCCTAGCTACTCGGCTCCATCCAATGAGGGTCAAGGTGGGTGTAGGTTTTTGTTTCAAGCAGTTCTTGTTATTTGGATTTCTATCTTTATTAAATAGTCCCCTTTTATGTTTATCATGTCTGGATTTTTTTTTATTTTCATTCCACATGAAAACATTATTGAATAATGTTTTTTCATCCATCACTAGAAACAACAAAGGGTAAGTAATAGACAAAAAGAAATCATTAATTTAACATCCTGATTTTTAAGCTGTTGTAATAAGGAAAGAAATATCAGAAGCATGGCTGTTAAATGATAAAATGAAGCCAGCTAGTGCTCGATGTGTTGGAAGCTTAAGAGTTCTAGAATAAAAGAGCAGTAAGTAATTTTCAGGGTGTAGGAGAATTGTTTAAAATATGCAACTGTAGATCCATGAGCAAAACAATGCAGTAGACAATCATTCACAAAATGTGGTGTCAGGTCAGCACCCTACCGCACCCGCCACATGACGAAACAGCTCGGGATCCTGATTGGCAACCCCTCAGGCAGACACACAGTCCAGTCCCACCCTCCAGAAATGACTATCCATCTGCCACAGCCAGTTGTTATGTGGGTATCCCCTTGGCCAGGTCCAGCTGCTTGAGTCCTGCGAGCTGGATCACCCTTACGGAATTGTGCTACATATCCATAGTGCCATAACTGACGCACAGTGCAGGAAATGTGCCTCATTCGGGACTCCATGAACAACTGCTCATTTGACACAAAGTCAAATTAGCGATTTGATACAGAAGAGACACAATACTGAAGGAGTTTCATGTCTCAGGTCAGTGAATAGTGTCCATGTCTCGCAAACATATAGCAAAATAGGAAGCCCCAGGACATTGCAAAAGAGCGAAGGTCCAAGTCTTTAAAGATATTGGGAGCACCACACACCCTTTTCCAGTGACTTCATGTATGTAAGTATTGTAAGGCTTTGAAGTTTTAAGTCAGAGAATTTCAAAAACGTGTTTTACCTCACATGCATTTATTGGTTACTTTGCAAAAAGAAATATTAACTGCTGATGATGTAGATCATTTTGTCTGTGCTGAAATTCCAAACAGAGAAACCTATCCTGAATTATGGTACAAAGTCATTAAACACGTCTCACTGACCTCATTTAAAAGATTCAGCATATTGGGACTCGAAAGATTCCAAATATTGTTTTTACCTAAGTTCTGAAATAAAAGTGAAACTAATGAAATAGCAACAATTCAAGGGAAAAATAATCTAAAAATGTATCCGGAAAACCAAACACGGCGGTTGGCGAGCGAAGCCCCCTAGTTTGTATACAAAAATGAAATATTGCATTTTGCATTTGGAATAGTATGATGCCAAAATTATTGCAAGGTAAAACAAAGAACTGTTAGTTTGCATTTGAATATTTTTTAATACATTCAAGTTATATTTGAGTTATGATAGTCAATCTCACAAGGCAATCTGACTGCACTACCTAGCAGTAAGAACTGTTTGCTGAATGTCAGACTATTAGTTTTAAATGTCTTTTATGGATGAAATGCAGCACCAGTGATTAACCTGGTCATTTTAACCACTTCCTGCAAGACGTTGTAGTCTATTACAGTACAGTTGTCATATCAGACTATTGTGCAACTAGTCTAGCACAATATACCCAGCATCTCACCTCTGCAATGTCCAAACCAACGCAATCTTGCCTCTTTTGTTTCAGTCCTTTTAAATAAGAAAATCCCTTCACTGGTACTGTGTGACCATGAGCAAGTCACTTCACCTGCCTGTGCTCCAATTGGAAAACAAATAAGTGTAAACAGTTGTTAAACGTCAAAAAGTAAATCTGAAGGTATTGTAATGTCCGTCCAACCTGAGCTAACCCTCTAATGTACTCATTTCTAATCCTGTCCATCCTCGTCATATCCAATGCAAATATCAATATCTTTAACTCTGCCACCTCCAGCTCTGTCTTTTGTTTTTTGGTCAGTGCCACCATCTCCAACCCATAAAACACAGATGGTCTGAATACCAACCCTTAGACCCTCCTTTCACTTTTGCTGATACCCATCTTCACAAATTACTCCTGACACTCTTCTCCACCCTGCCTGCACTCTCTTTTTGACCGCTCTTCCACAATCCCTATTACTCTGTACTGTTGATCCCAAGTATTTAAACTCATTCACCTTCGCCAACTCTACTCCTTGCATCCTCACCATTCCACTGACCTCCCTCTCATTTGCACACATGTATTCTGTCTTGTTCCTACTGACCTTCATTCCTCTCCTCTCTAGAGCATATCTCCACCTCCCCAGGGTCTCCTCAATCTGCTCCCTACTCTCGCTGCAGATCATAATGTCATCAGCAAACATCATAGTCCACTGAGACTCCTGTATAATCTCATATGTCAACCTGTCCATCACCATTGCAAATAATAAAGGGCTCAGAGCCGATCCCTGATATAATACCACGTCACTCCAAACGCAGACCTCACCACTGTCGCCCTTCTCTTGTACATATCCTGTACAACTCTTACGTACTACCACAGCTCCTCTCGAGGCACCCTGTCATATGCTTTTTCTAGGTCCACAAAGATGCAATGCAACTCCTTCTGGCCTTCTCTAAACTTCTCCATCAACACCCTCAGAGCAAACATCACATCTGTGGTGCTCTTTCTTGGCAGGACTGCTGCTGCTCAGTAATCATCACCTCACTTCTTAACCTAGATTCTACTACTCTTTCCAATAACTTCATGCTGTGGCTCATCAGTTTTTTCCCCCTGTAGTTATTACAGCTGTACACATCCGCCTTCTTCTTAAAAACCGATACCAGTACACTTCTTCTCCACTCCTCAGGCATCCTCTCACTTTCCAAGATTCCATTAAACAATCTGGTTAAAAATTCCACTGTCATGTCCTCTGGACCAGTGGCCTTTCCATTCTTCATCCTCTTCATAGCTGTCCCATAGCGGTTTACAATTTAACATTTGGTATTTAGGGTTTCTCATTTTTAGATTTGTGACTTTTAGCCAGTTAGTGGTTTGTTAATTATTTCAGTTTTCTTAGTTGTTAATTTTTGTTTTTAATTCTCCTTTTGTGTCACATTTAAATTTGTTTTCCTGTGTTTTTCCTTTCTTTTATTAATAAGTAATGGATAATTGAAGGAAAACAAGTGTTATTATTATTATTGAATATTTGGAATTCTTTATTTATATTTGGGAATATTTAACAAATGGTGCCATATTTGCAGAATTTTGACTTCCTGAAAGATTTTGCTTAATTGAACCATGACATGTCACTGTTCATTAACCATGTTGAAAGAATTAATTACTAAATAAGAATTAGTATGATTTATTATTATTTCTTGATGCCATTGAGGTCAGTCTACATATGATTTATATTTAATATATTTCCAAATCTATTCTTATGACAGTATATTGCAAAAAAAATAAAAAATAAAAATAGTCCCAGTTCTTATAGCTGAAACATAATATTTGCAACTGTTGACAGGAAAAATTAGCTTATGATCATTAGACTTTTACAGATATTGAAAGGTGATTTTTTTAAATAGTATAAACCATTAAAGACACAACTGACCCTTCAAGTCTTTGTTTTGTTGTGATATACATGTAGTCAATAGTATCAAACAGTGCTTCTGTCTAAATGCATGATTGATTCTACTGAATAAGACACTTGTTAAGATGTTATAGTGTACTGACCTTGGTGAATGTTTGACTCAAATTTTGCATAAAAGTTCAGAAACAATTTATAATTTCTCTAAAACAATAACAAAATTATGAAACTGAGTTAACATGATTTCTTAATAAAGGCAGTCAGTCAGTCATTGTCCAATCTGCTATATCCTAACACAGGGTCACGGGGGGTCTGCTGGAGCCATCCCAGCCAACACAGGGCGCAAGGCAGGAACAAATCCCGGGCACGGCACCAGCCAACTGCATTCTTAATAAACTTCTAATAATAATGAATGTTAAATATTATATTACGCATTGACTAAACAAGGATTTCAATACATTTCTTAACAAATGATTCTGAAACTTGGTCCTAGGGACCCACTGTGACAGTTTTTGTTCCAACCAAATTGATTTTAATTTGACTCCTAGTCTACAGTATTTGAGTGAGATGTAGAAATTACAGAACTAAGTTTGGCATTTTTTTATTAAAACATACTAGGCAGTTACAGTACATGGGGCATACTGTTTTTTTTTTCTTTTTCTTTATACTTTTTAACATCAAGTGGTTATTTAATCCATTATTTACAAATTAGTGGGTCTGACACTGAAGTGTTTGTAGCCTTTCATCATTCAGTGTTGTTTTGCTGGGTATCTGCTCTGCTTGTTTTTAATAGTAATCATTAGGATACAGTGAAGGGAGCAAATCACACACAAAATAGGTGAAATAATAGGAAAACAACCAAAGAGTTAAGAATTTCAAATTAAGCCAAAATGGAAATGTCTTATAAATGTACCGATTTGCTTTTCTGAAGGCACAATACAGGAAGAGAATAAAGACCAGATAATTAAGTTAGATCAGTTATTATCACTGATTGTGATTTTTGTGGGAACAAAAACCTGCAGCCACAGTGGGTCTCAAGGACTGAGTTTGAGAACCACTGCTCTAAAATGTCCTGTGGAAGGAGTGTAATGTTTTAATGTTCCAAATCTGGAAACATGGCCAGTTTTTGCTATCTAGTTTATTACTAAAGACCTCTGTAAACGTTGCACCTAATCTGAGGTGAAGTTGTGCCATCCATTTATCCATCCATCTACCCATCCTTCCATATTCCAATTTTAGGTGAGCAGGGAGACAAGCCAATACATTATGCTCAAGGCTGTAAACCGCTCTTGACAGATCATACTCGTACACTTTTAATACATGTATCTTGAATAGAGCCACCTATGAGATACCATTTAAACTAATCTGTACTGGATGGAAACCTGAACAGCTGTGGAAAGCCCAGTTGGACATGGGGAGGAATTGTGTTTAGTTCACCTGTATCTTTACAATCATGGCTGAAATTATCGGCACCCCTGGAATTTTCCCAGAAAATGCACCATTTCTCCCAGAAAATTGTTGCAATTACAAATGTTTTGGTATACATGTTTATTTCCTTTATGTGCATTGGAACAACACATAAAAAACAGAGAAAAAAAGCCAAATCTGACATCATGTCACACAGAACTCCAAAAATGGGCCGGACAATATTATTGGCACCTTTTCAAAATTGTGGGTAAATCGTTTTATTTCAAGCATATGATGCTCGTTTGAACTCACCTGTGGCAAGAAACAGGTGCTGGCAATATAGCACTCACACCTGAAGCCAGTTAAAATGGAGAAAAGTTGACTCAACCTTTCTGTTGTGTGTCTGAGTGTGCCACACTAAGCATGGAGAACAGAAAGAACAGCAGAGAATTGTCTGAGGAGCCAGACTGGAGTTTGCCAAAATGTACTTGAGGAATCCAAAATCCTTCTGGGCCAATGTTGTGTGGACAGATGAGACCAAGGTAGAGCTTTTTGGTAAAGCTCATCATTCTACTGTTTACAGAAAACGGAATGAGGCCTATGAAGAAAAGAACACAGTACCTACAGTCAAACATGGTGGAGGTTCCAAGATGTTTTGGGGATGTTTTGCTGCCTCTGGCACTGGATGCCTTGACTGTGTGCAAGGCATCATAAAATCTGAAGACTACCAAAAGATATTGGGGCGCAATGTAGGGCCCAGTGTCAGAAAGCTGGGTCTGCGTCAGAGGTCATGGGTGTTCCAGCAGGACAATGACCCCAAACATACCTCTAAAAGCACCCAGAAATGGTTGAAGACAAAGCGCTGGAGAGTTCTGAAGTGGCCAGCAATGAGTCCGGATCTAAATCCGATTGAACACTTATGGAGAGATATCAAAATTGCTGTTGGGAGAAGGCGCCCTTCAAATCTGAGAGACCTTGAGCAGTTTGCAAAAGAAGAGTGGTCGGAAATTCCAGTTGAGAGGTGTAACAAGCTTGTTGATGGTTATAGGAAGCGCTTGATTTCAGTTATTTTTTCCAAAGGGCGTGCAACCAAATATTAAGTTGAGGGTGCCAATAATTTTGTCCAGTCCGGTTTTTGAGTTTTGTGTGAAATGATGTCAGATTTGGCTTTTTTTCTCTTGTTTTTGTGTTGTTCCAATGCACATAAAGGAAATCAACATGTGTATACCAAAACATTTGTAATTGCAACAATTTTCTGGGAGAAATGGTGCATTTTCTGGGAAAATTCCAGGGGTGCCGATAATTTCGGCCATGACTGTATCCTGTGAAGCAGTGTTGCTAAGTATTATGGTATTGTAGTAGGGGACAATGCCAGATTCTAATTTAACTGTTCAGCTATTGTTCTAAATAAAACTTCTAAACTATTACAGTAAACACTTTCATCTGTTATTTTGGAACAGTACTCTGCATGAGACACTTAATAAATTGACTTATTGAATGTCCCTGGTCCATGCGTAGTGGTATACTTGCAAATACACTGTTCTTCACTTAGATTCCCGTTTTCTAATTTAACATCACTATTTTTTGAGTAGGCAGTGGTATGCACTACTGCTCCAGTTTTGCATTCAAATTCCAGTTTATTTGCTTTTTGTGTGGATTTTGAATGTAGTGTTTAAATGCTTTTTCTATAGGTACTTTAGGTACATTTTCATCGCTCATCTCAAATGTACGCCTGTTAATGTAACTGGCAAATTCTGCCTTTTTTCTGAGTGAGTGTACCCTACCTTGGACCAAACCTTATGCAGGGGTGATTCCTGCCTTGCATTCAACTTTGTCCCACATAATTTCAAGCCAAAGTACCCTTGAACTGCTTTTGAAGAATCTGGCAGTGCATTGAAGAGAACTAAAAATAACAACTGCAACAAATGAATAGTGTCTGCTTCTTCAAGTGAAGGAAGTTTTATCAATGTTTTGGTTTTTATATTATATATTTTGAAATGCTGAAATTTTAAAAAATGGAGGAATGTTGGTATAGATAAATAATTGATATCTTCATAAAACATTGAATATGTTGGGTAATCCCTTTGATCAGACTTACTTTATTTACTGACCTTAATTAAATGTTATTCTGTTGTATTTCATTAGAAATGTGCTTGTTTTTTTTTTTAGATCAGGATGTATGCCCATTTATTTTCCATGAATGCTCACATGTGGCTTTTGTTGAAGAGAACTTCTTTTCGATGGCAACACACTGCATCCCAGTCTATGAACAACTTGTGGAAACTACATGAGAAATGTTTTGGTAAGAATTCCTATTGCAAAGTTATTACAGCAACATTTATAATTCTTGGAGGCAGCAAAAAGTGTATATATTAAAGTGTATATAGTATATATGTAAGTTGGAAACATTAGATTGCCCATATAAAAGTTAAAATATGATGCTTCAATTAACTTGAGATCATAAAAACACAAATAAATCTAATATTAATAAACTGAAGCCTCACTACAATCAAGTAAATTAAAACTGGATGTGCTTTAGTCATGAGCATAGTGATCAAAAGTTAAATACCATGTAATGTTTTGACCAGTTCTCTCATTTTACAAGTCCCTACACTTCTTTACATTACATTACCTTCAGATGTTCTTTTTTTTTTTTTTTTTTTTTTTACAACGTTTAACTCTTTTAGGGCTAATTTTTTTTTTGTATGTTTCTTTTCTCCCAGGGCTGAATATTTTTCCAAAAACTTATTTTTTTTAAAAAAAAGAACACAAAGCAATGGTTTAACATATCAAATCAACAAAAAATATTTTTTTGACAAATGTTACTGTCTTGCATGTTGTATGAGCCTGCATACTATATGATTTCACATACTGTACATGTTACACAGCAAAGTCCTGTAAAGTATGATATCGCTCAAAGCAGCCAATTGCATGCATTGCCACATTGCACTGCTTACAATACGTGTTGCACTCGTGCCTCCTTTTCAATTGTCTGTTGCTGCACACAACACAGAAAGTTTTGTATTTTCTCACATATATTGTTAGTGTGTACTGTAGAGAGACAAGTCACCCGTTTGACATCGTGCCATGCCACTGCCACCAAGTTTTCCTCCCGCATGAAAACCGGATTGTTACCTTTTTTTATCTTCAGCCTGTCTGGCTTCAGCTGTGAAGGCCTGTGTCTTCTGTTCACCCTCACTGTGCCACAAGCTCCAATTTCCCTGCTCTGTGGCTCCATGAACAATTCTGGTCTTCTTCTTCTTCTTTCGGCTGCTCCCGTTAGGGGTCGCCACAGCAGATCATCTTCTTCCATATCTTTCTGTCCTCTGCATCTTGTTCTGTTACACCCATCACCTGCATATCCTCTCTCACCACATCCATAAACCTTCTGTTGGGCCTTTCTCTTTTTCTCTTGCCTGGCAGCTCTATCCTTAGCATCCTTCTCCCAATATACTAAGCATCTCTCCTCTGCACTTGTCCAAACCAATGCAATCTCGCTTCTCTGACTTTGTCTCCCAACAGTCCAACTTGAGCTGACCCTCTAATGCAGTAAATCCCAACCACTGTGCCGCGGCACATTAGTGTGCCGTGAGAGATCATCAAGTGTACCGTGGAAAAGTATCCAATTTCACTTAATTGGTTTGAAAATTATTATTTATTTACTGCAAATAATTTGTTTTCGTTCGTCTATGCGACAGTTACAGGCAGAACAATTAAATACTTTTCCGCTAGGTGGCAGCAGATGGCTAATTAATCTGTGTATCTACCTGTTGCCATTCAAACATTAGAATTAGTGATGCGTCGGCTGTGACAGCAGTGTATTAGAGATGGATAAATATCTGAAAAGAAAAAGTACACAATCCGACCTGGGTCCAGAAGAAAATTGTGACACCAGATGAAGGCCCTAGTATAAGTAGTGGTCAGAAGAAAGCAAAAACGGTGAGCTCAAGACAATACAATGAAAGTTATCTTTCCTTTGAATTTACTTTTACCGGGGAACCAACCGAGCTGATTCCATTATGCTTGGTATGTAGGGGAAAAGCTGTCCAACAGTGCCATGGTTCCTAGCAAACTGAAACGCCATCTCCAAACAAAACACCCGTCACTTCAAAACAAGAACACAGACTATTTTATTCAACTTCATGAACAGACTAAGAAACAGGCAGTTTTAGTGAGGAAAACCACAAAGACGCATGAGAGAGCTCTCAAAGCTAGCTACCAAGTTGCTGAATTCATCGCCAAATCAAAATAGGCACACACACAGTGGCAGAGACATTAATACTACCTGCCTGCAAAATCGTTGTAAATGAGATGCTCGGCCCTGGCGCACTTAAAGAAATAGCCCAAGTCCCTCTCTCAAATAATACAATCACCAGACATATCGATGACATGTCTGCAGACATTGAAAGGATCGTTTTGGAAAAGTTGCACACCAGTGGAAAATTAGCATTGCAACTCAATGAATCTACGGATATCAGTGGACATGCACAACTTTTGGCAAATGTGCACTTTATAGACGGGGACACCATCAGAGAATACTTCCTGTTTTGCAAGGAATTGCCAGAAATAACAACAGGAGAGGAAATTTTTTGAGTTGTAACAAAGTACCTTGAACAAGGAGGACTTAAGTGGGGAAACTGCATAAGTGTTTGCACTGATGGAGCAGCCGCCATGTTCGGGCGCACCAAAGGATTTGTAAGCAGAGTGAAAGAGCAACATCCAGATGTTATTGCGACGCATTGTTTTCTGCACCGTGAGGCACTCGTTGCCAAGACATTACCAGCAGACCTAGCTCCTGTATTGGACGATGTTGTGCGCATGATAAACTTGGCGAAGACAAGACCTGTAAAAAGTCGCATGTTTGCATCATTATGTGAGGAAATGGGTGCGGAGCATAAAGTGCTATTGCTGCATATGGAGGTCCGGTGGTTGTCCCGTGACAGAGTTTTAGCCCGTGTGTACGAGCTGCGGGAGGAATTAAAGGTATTTTTGACAAATGAGAGGTGTGATGACGCTAAGTTGCTTTCAAGTGATGAGTTGTGTGCAAGACTGGCATATCTGGCAGATATATTTCAACATTTCAATGACCCGAACACACAGATGCAAGGCTGTAAATGAAAACCTGCTCACAAGAGCAGATAAAATAAATGGATTTCCTTCAAAGGTGCAGCTCTGGAAACAACATGTGGAAAGTGCCAACCTTGACATGTTCCCACACACCCAGAAATGGCAAGGTATCAACATTGCTGCGCTGTGTGTGACAATAGGCAAGCATCTGAAAACTCTTGAACAGAACTTGTCATTTTATTTCCCTTCAGTTTCCACTGATTGCCTTGACTGGGTTAGGAACCCATACAGCTCAACCACAGTTGGAAAGGACATGACTTTACAGGAGCAGGAGGAAATAACTGTACTGAGAGAAAATCATGGTTTAAAGCTGAGCTTTGCTGATCTACCTTTGGACAGTTTTTGGCTGACTGCTGCCAAGGAGTTTCCCATTCTGGCAAGCAGAGCTATTTCAGCCCTGCTCGTATTTTCCACAACCTACCTATGTGAGGTGGGTTTTTCAATCATGACTGCTGTAAAAACTAATAAAAGAGAGAGACTCTGAGCTGTTGAAGAAGATCTTCGTGTGTGTCTTTCTTCAATTCCTATGTGTATATCAGCATCGTGTTCAACTAAACAGGCCCAGGTTTCACACTGAGTAAGTAAATTGTGAGTAAATTGAAACTAGAAGATCATTATATTTCATTACATGTACTTTTTGTGACATTTTTGTTTGGTGGTGCACCGTGGGATTTTTCTAATGTAAAATATGTGCCGTGGCTCAAAAAAGGTTGGGAAACACTGCTCTAATGTACTCATTTCTAATCCTGTCCATCCTCGTCACCCCCAATGCAAATCTTAGCATCTTTAACTCTGCGACCTCCAGCTTTGTCTCCTGCTTTCTGGTCAGTGCCACCGTCTCCAACCCATATAACATAGCCGGTCTCACTACCATCCTGTAGACCTTCCCTTTCACTCTTGCTGATATCCGTCTGTCACAAATCACTCCTGATACTCTTCTCCACCTATTCCACCCTTCCTGCACTCTCTTTCACCTCTCTTCCACAATCCCCATTACTCTGTACTGTTGATCCCAAGTATTTAAACTCATCCACCTTCGCTAACTCTACTCCTTGCATCCTCACTATTCCACTGACTTCCCTCTGATTTACACACTTGTATTCTGTCTTGTTCCTACTGACCTTCATTCCTCTCCTCTCTAGAACATCTGTACCTCTCCAGGGTCTCCTCAACCTACTCACTACTATTGCTAAAGATCACAATGTCCTCAGCAAACATCATAGTCCACGGGGACTCCTGTCTAATCTCGTCTGTCAGCCTGTCCATCACCATTGCAAATAAGAAAGGGCTCAGAGCCGATCCCTGATGTTATCCCACCTCCACCTTGAATGTATCCGTTGCTCCTACCGCAGACCTCACCACAGTCACACTTCCCTTGTACATATCCTGTACAACTCTTACATACTTCTCTGCCACTCACGACTTCCTCATACAATACCACAGCTCCTCTCGAGGCACCCTGTCATATGCTTTCTCCAGGTCCACAAAGACGCAATGCAACTCCTTCTGGCCTTCTCTATACTTCTCCATCAACACCCTCAGAGCAAACATCACATCTGTGGTGCTCTTTCTTGGCATGAAACCATACTGCTGCTCACTAACCATCACCTCACTTCTTAACCTAGCTTCCACTACTCTTTCCCATAACTTCATGCTGTGGCTCATCAATTTTATCCCCCTGTAGTTACTACAGTCCTGCACATCCCCCTTATTCTTAAATATTGGCACCAGTACACTTCTTCTCCACTCCTCAGGCATCCTCTCACTTTCCAAGATTCCATTAAACAATCTGGTTAAAAATTCCACTGCCATCTCTCCTAAACACCTCCATGCTTCCACAGGTATGTCATCTGGACCAACGGCTTTTCCATTCTTCATCCTCTCCATAGCAGTCCTTACTTCCTCCTTGGTAATCCACTGCACTTCCTGATTCACTATCTCCATATCATCCAACCTCTTCTCTCTCTCTCATTCTCTTCATTCATAAGCCTTTCAAAGTACTCTTTCCATCTGCTCAACACACTGTCCTCGCTTGTGAGTACATGTCCATCTTTATCCTTTATTACCCAAACCTGCTGCACATCTTTCCCAGCTTGTTCCCTCTGTCTAGCCAATCGGTACAGGTCCTTTTCTCCCTCTTTAGTGTCCAACCTCTCATACAACTCATCTTGCACTTTTTCTTTAGCATTCGCCACCCCTCTCTTCACCTTGTGCCTCATCTCCTTGTACTCTTGTCTATTTTCTGCATCTCTCTGACTATCCCACTTCTTCTTTGCCATCCTCTTCCTCTGTATACTCTCTTGTATTTCCTCATTCCACCACCAGGTTTCCTTTTCCTCCTTCCTCTGTCCAGATGTCACGCCAAGAACCCTTCTTGCTGTCATGCTTACTACATCTGCTGTAGTTTCCCAGCTGTCTGGTAACTCTTCACTGCCACCCAGTGCCTGTCTCACCTTCTCCCTAAATTCAACCTTGCAGTCTTCCTTTTTCAACTTCCACCATTTGATCCTTGGCTCTGCCCTCACTCTCTTCCTCTTCTTGATCTCCAACGTCATCCTACAGACCACCATCCTTTGCTGCTTAACTATACTTTCCCCTGCCACTACTTTGCATTCTTCAATCTCCTTCAGATTGACTCTTCTGCATAGTATGTAATCTACCTGTGTGCATTTTCCTCCACTCTTGTACGTCACTCTGTGTTCCTCCCTCTTCTTAAAATACATGTTCACCATAGCCATGTCCATCCTTTTGGCAAAATCCGCTATCCTCTGACCTTCTTCATTCCTTCATTTAGTCTCTTGCACCCTCAATATGTCAACCTTCCTTCTCTCCATCATATCGGCTAACTCTCTCCCCTTACCAGTCATACTGCCAACATTCAAAGTTCTTACCCTCAGTTCCACTCTCTTTACCTTCTTCCTCTCCTCCTGCCTCCGGACACGTCTCCCCCCTTTTCTTCTTCTTCTTCTTCTTTGGCCAACAGTAACCCAATTTCCGCCAGCACCCTGTTGGCTAACAGTACTGGTGGCGGTCATTGTTAACCCGGGGCTCGACCGATCCGGTATGGAAATTTGTATTGTGATGTATAAAAATTGTCAATGTACACAACATGACCCATATGTTCATAGCCCTGAAGCAGCTCCAGCACAACCTGACTTGTCAAGGGGCATTTCTGTCTTTGATAGGAATACTTTCCTGTATATGTGATTACTTTCAGGCAGAAACCAGTGTTTGCTTCTACCAGTACAATATCCTTTATGCCATGCTTTGTGGGCTTGTCTGGCATATATTGGTGGAAAAAAGATCCCTTTTATTTTATCATAGATTCATCCAAAGACAAATCATGGCCAGGCTGATAAAATTGTTTATATGTTAGTTCCACAATGTCAAGCATTGGCTGAACTTTATACATGGGGTTATAGCCTGGCTCACCCCTTGAGATTTGCTTCTGGTTATCACAGAAGTGAATAAAACTTTGCAGGAGCACGCACCTATCACGCGGCATAAACCTGTCCAAAGCCACCAGGGGACAAAGCACGTTTGGACCAGTGGTTCCTAAAGTTATATCGCCAGTCTAGTCCCATCTCTATTTGTAATGCCACAAAACCCTCCATCTCATCTTTTGTTGTGGGTTTCCACTTTGAAAAACGAGAATGCGGTGCAAGCGCAGCCCGCGATTCAAAAAATTGCTCTGCATACCTGTTTGTCTCGTCTGACAGTAGCGGAAAAGCAGCCTCAGGAAAGAACAGTCTGACGTAGTCCAACGGCTGGTAATCTGTCGAGTCCAGCAGCAAAGCCATGCTGTCTTGTGAAGTCCGGTAGCCAGTTTGGCTCCCACAGATCAATGTCTGGGTAATCCGCCCACACGAATCTTGCCATGGGTGCATCAGCTGCACAAATTCGCTCGGGAGGCATCTGATCAGCTGGGGCAGCATCGGCTGGTGTCTGATCAGCTGATGCTGGCTCCTCACTCTCCTGCTTGATCTCCTGATCACTCTCAACAAAATGAAATTCTGAAATATCAGAGTCCGACTCAGCGATAACATGCAAAACATCGTCTGCTGATTATTTTCTTTTCTGCACTCATTTCACAAAAATGATTGTGCTTCCAAAGGGCTTATATCATTTTCGCACCATTCCCTTTTTGCTTCATAGTAAAGTTTTATAGAAACCTTGCAAAAAGATATATTTAAATTTATTTGGAAAGGCAGTAAACCCAGAATAAACGGATCTGTTCTGACAAAACTCAGTCCCATGGGGGGAGGTATGGCAATCTCAGACCTGCATGACTAACATAGAGCAGCAATACTAAATCAGCTGAGACAATAGTCTCTTGACAGTTCTAAACGTTGGGTTCAAATAGAGGAGTAGATAAGTTGATATCCGGATTTGGTAGATTTGCTTTGGCTTGTTCAACTTGGATGTAATTTACCTTCCTTTTTATTAACGTCATTTTCTTCAGCAGTGTTTGGAAATATTGTAAACATAAAAATAAAGAATTTTCTCTTCCTCTCACAATTCTTCCTTTAATGATATTCCAACATTTAATCCCAGATTTAAATCTATGCACATGGAAGCAAAATGGACACACTTTCCTACCTTTTTTCCAGAAACAGCCTTCACTCCTTTCAGTATTTCCATGAACACTTTAATATCTCATATAAGGAATTTTACAAATATCTTCAAGTACGCAGCTGTACTAACTCCCGCTGTCACAAAAACATCTATCTGAGAGATAGGACCTAAACCATTGGAGAGCTGATCATGTGATGCCCACCCACTGCTCTAGCCTGGAGAGGAGGATCTCATGGTCTATAGTGTCAAATGCAGCTGTTAAATCCAGAAGCATAAGTAGTACACAGTCACCAGAGTCCACTGTTAAAAGAATATCATTAACAACCCTTAACAGAGAGGACTCAGTGCTGTGGTGAGTTTTAAACCCAGACTGGAACACTTCCAGTATTGCATGTTCATCCAGGAAGGACTTCAGTTGGGTGTAGATGACTTTTTCCAAGAGTTTGGACAAAAAAGGTTGTTTGGAAATAGGCCTAAAGTTAGACATAACAGAGTGGTCTAGACCTGTTTTTTTTCAGCAGAGGTTGCACAACAGCATGTTTAAAATTTTTAGGCACCACACTCGAGGTTAAGCAGCTATTAATAATAGTAAGAATAGAAGGACCCAAAGTAGAAAAGACCTCCTTAAGAAGTCAGAGGGACAACATCAAGAGGGGAGCCAAATGGCTTCATACTGAAAACCAGCTGCTTTAAAAAGGGGCGAGTGACAGGCTCGAAGTGGTCAAACACAGCCAAACGGTATTAACATGGATGGATCATGAGAAGGTGGTGAAATTAGGGCCCTAGTGCTTGTAACCTTCTTCAAAAAAAAGTAAAGAAATTTGTTGCAAGTTTCCCTAGAAGCTTCCAGAGAGACAGGTTCATGAACATTAAGAACAGAACTCAATGTGTCAAAAAGTACACGGGGGTTGTGAGAGTTAGAGCCAATAACTTCAGAAAAAAAATTTTGATCTAGCAGCTTTCAAAACTTTCTGATAACACAACCAGCTTTCTCTCAAAATTTCAAAAGAAACCTGCAACCTGTCCTTTTTTCCACCTTCGTTCAGCTCTCCTGCACTTCCGTCTATAGGCACGGGTATTAGCATTTAACCATGGATCTAAGCAGGGCTTTTGTTGCCTGATTTTTAATGGTGCCACAGAGTCCAGAGAAGTTTGGCAAGTAGAAATAATAATAATAATAATTTTTATTTATGTAGCGCCTTACATACACTCAAGGACACTTTACAATTCAATACACACATTAACAAGATAGTAGAAATTACATACATGTAAAAGAATAATACTCATTGAAACCCTTGAGGGATACCTTGTGTGAATTAAGTATTGGCAGATTTGTATTCCCTAATGAAGATGTAATACTGGCGACCACTGAGGTATGATGTGAACCAAGAAAGAGCAGCACCAGAGTTACCAATAGCTGAAAGTCAGAACAGTAAAATGTTATGGTTAACTGTATCAAACGTTGTGCTCAAGTCAAGAAGAACTAGAGTAGTGGCCATCCCAGAATCTGCGGTTATAAGTAAGTCATTGACTACCTTAAGTAAAGCAGTTTCAGTGCTATGTAGGGCTCTGAATCCAGATTGAAAAGGCTAAAGTAGGTTATGCAAATTTAAATAATCATTGAGTTGAGCAACAACCTTTTCTAAGATTTTAGTAATAAATGGAAGATTAGAAATTGTGTGATAAAATTTTAGCTGTAAGGGATCTGAGCCAGGTTTTTTTAAAACAGGGGTTACAGCAGCAGTTTTTAGATCACTTGGAACAACACCGGTGCAGAAACTAAAGTTGATAAAGTGAGAAATGGGGACAGAACGTTTGTTAGTGCAAGCCTTAATCAGTAAAGTAGGGGCAGGATTTAGGTGGCTGGTAGATTGATTTAATTTAGATATTACTTCAGCAATATAAGTTGGTGTAGTGGGGCTAAATTTAGATAAATAAACTCTAGATTTAGAAGTATAATCAGTCGACAGAGATAAGGAATGGTTAGTAGAGAAACTATGATATATGGTCATAATTTTTGACTGAAAACAGTCCAAAAATAGATTACAGTGCTAAACATAGAAATAAGGATTTTTAACAGCAGGTTGACAAAGTCAGTTAACTGTATTAAAAAGAGATCTAGGGCGACAAGTACCAAAGTCAATAAGAGTGGAATAGTACTTTGAACGTGCCGCTGATAAGGCACATTTGTATTCCTTCAGATGTTTGGTGTAAGCCAGGGCGGGAACAGCCAGACCAGTCTTCTTCCAGAGCCTTTCCAAGCGGCAACCAGTTTGTTTCATGGTACAGAATTCTGCTGTAAACGATGAAGATGACCGGGTAGTAGGAACAACCAAGGATTTCATAGGTGCATAATGATCCAAAATTTGTGACAATGTGGAATTATATAGAGATAAAATCTGCATAGGGAAAGACAACCCAGAAACATCATGGAGACAGGAAGCACCAACAGACATAGAGAAGGATAACTGATCAATGTTCTTGACTATACTTACTTACTATAGGTTATTTTAGATTTTAGACTTATTTTAAGAAGGGGATAAGTGAAGCTAAATTCAAACAGCTTGTGATCGGAGATACCAATAACAGTACTGGATGTACAGATGTTCTGCAGACGAGTGGAACATACAAGATTCATAATATAGCCCTTAGCTTGGGTTGAAAAACCAACATGCTTCACAAAGTACCACCAGTACTGAACGTAGCTCACAAGCAGATGGACAGTCAGAATCCACATGAATTTTAAGGTCACCAAGTAAAATAACAGCAGTAGACATGCCACAGACAAGAGTGAGTATTTCATAAAGTTCAGAGAAAAAATCCAGCAGAAGCTTAGGTTGTCTGTAGATTAATATAATGTGCAGCAAAGCCTTCCCAGTGATTTTAACAACCAGGTATTCAAAAGACGTAATGTTGTGAAAATCAACAGTGGTTGCTTTATGACAGTCACGCTGAACCACCGCCAGTCCACCTGCTCGGCTCGTCAGATGGGGTTTAAACAGGTAACTGTAACCACCGGGGGTAAGCAGATTTAGTTGTAGGTAATCATCTAGATTTTGCCACGTTTCTACAAGGAACAACATGTCCAGTTTTTTTTAGAAGTTGATAAGTCGTTAAGGAAAGTAGTTTTATTAGTTACTTATCTGCAGTTCAGAAGTGCACAGTGGAGAGTTACTTCAGATTGTAATCCTTGGTTACTCCAGTCCAGCATTTGCGGCAGGTGTTTCAGCCAATTCATCTGCCTAGTCCATCGTCTTGCGGATTGTCTTTTTGAGAAAACAGGTCTAACAGACCAAATCATGGAAATAGTGTGGTGGATGCAGAGGTGATATTAAAACGACGCCGAGAGGAGCGGTGTAAATACCGCGGACGAGCAATGCCAAGCTCCATGCATAAGCCGTAAGTCACCATACCTAGTCTGGAGTGCATGTGGTAAGCGCTTAATTGTGTTGTAGAGTAGGTAATCAGCTTCAGAAAAAGCAGTAACAGCTAACACCACATTAGCCAGAACCCATAAACTAACTCCGACTGAGCAGAAAACAAAGTCAGCTAAGAAAGTCTTAATCCTAGTCAACTAAGAAAGTAAAGACTTACTCACCAACCATGCTGGCTCAGCTAGAGTACAGGGGAGAGGGCTCGTGGAATATAGGCAGCGAACGGAATAAAACTTTACAAAAGGACCTGTATGACTCCAGTGAGATCCGCCCGTTAAACATAAAAAGCACCAGCAAGGCAGAGGACGTAGTAGCAGCAACAGCAACAAAGCAAAACGGAGCAAAAAAGACACCGGTGAAAAGCGGCAGCCAGATCACACACAGCGTACTCTCATCCAGAACTGAAATCAAGGTTCTGGGAATACACAATTGAAGTGTTAGCTCCTCAGTATTGGAAGATACCGAGGGCTGTGAGGTCACTTCATAATACAAGAGAAAAACAGAAGTAAACTGAGCAGCAATGGAAGATTTAAGAGCACGGCAGCGCCGAACAGGTGTGTACAGTTTAGCAAATTGATGAAGAGGAACTAAATCAAATAAAACAGGCATATAGTCTGAAAACACTGCATCACCAATTTCCAGATTAAGTGCAGATACACCGCGAGAAAAGAAAAGATCCAATGTATGCCCACATTCCTGAGTGGGACCATTTACAGACTAAATTAGATTAGAAGAGTCCATTAAATCTAAAATGTCCTTCACCAAAGGCTTCTCCGTACAACAAACATGAATAGTAAAATCCCCAACAATTAAAACTTGGTCATATTTTGGCATAAATTCAGCCAAGAAATCAGAAAAGTCACTTATAAAATCCTTATTATACTTTGTTGGATGATAAACCACAGTGCAGAGCAGCACAGGAGAACAACCCAACTCAGTAAGACTTAGTTCAAAGCTGGAGACAGAAACGGCTAGAAACCACCGTTTACAATCAAAGTTGGATTTGAAGACCGTCACTAAACCTCCACCACGACCCGAGAGCCACTGGGAATTAAAATACAAACAGCCACACGGCAACAATTCAGAGAAAGCGCTGGACTCTCCGGGAGACAACCAGGTTTCAGTTATACAGAGGAAATCCAATCCATGAGAGGCGAAGAAATCCTTTAAGATAAAAGTTTTGTTCATTACAGATCTAGCGTTCACTAGACCCATCCTGATGGGAGCTGGGTCCGAAGTCACAATATTGAGTGGAGTGTGGAGGCTGCAGAACCTGGAGATTCGCTCTTCGCCAGTGCAGGTGAAGTGGGCAGGGGCACGGAGATGGAATCGCCTGGTCCAACCCAAAAAATGTACCAGCCAGGAGTCCACTGGGTCCCTGGAGCACCATGACGCAAAAAGGTGAGGAGCTGATCTATGTGGAGCCAGAAAAACTTTGGGAGATAGAGCCAAACAGACCTTAAACTTCACCAACTGCCTGCCGCGTTTACCTCGGCGCCTGTGACGCTTCCTCCAGCGAGGTGAACCTGGAGCAAGGTAGAGGAATGCCGGTATTCCAGATAGGAGCTGGGGAGGAGGAAAATCTCATCCTCCGTTGTCAAACTGTACAAGTTTTACAGCAGACAAACGAAGGTCCTGAAGTGTTTGGTGATCTTACACCAGTAGTGAGTTGACATTTTGCATGACATACACAAAAACATAAGCAAAATAGAGAGCGGTGGACGACATGCCACATACACTGGCGCCGTCCAAAATGACAGATCCTTATTCTAAAACTAAAGGATTTAAAACACTTTATTCATTACTAGATAATAGAAATCAATTTTCAAAATACACATCTATCTTAAAATGGGAAAGAGATCTGAACTATGCTTTTTCTGATGAGCAGTGGCTCTTGTCCTTGGCTACATTACACAAATTTACACACAGCATTAAACATATAGAACTTAACCTGAAGATAAGCAAAGACATTTCATTCCTGTGAAATTAGCTAAAGCTTATTCAAACTGTTCCACTTCATGCTGGAGGCAGTGTGGCAAAATTGGTACTCTTATGCATATGTGGTGGCCCTGTAAATCACTTTATCATTATTGGCTGGCACTTCAGAAATTTCTCCCCTACTCTTTATAACTGAATGTTAAATTAACTCCTCAGTTGCTTGGATTGGGGATAGACAACTATCAACCAAACTGTCACACTTTAATTTTATAAATGTTATTTGCAGCAAGACTGGTTATAGCTCGACACTGGAAATCGTCTATTGCCTTAAAAATATCTGATGTCTTGGAAGAAATAGACCTCTGTTGCTTCATTTGAAAAAATGAGTACCATTAAAAATGATACATTCCCTAAATATAAAAAGGCTTGGTTATACTGGTATAAATGGCCCATATAATAAATAAAGGTGTTACTTTAATTAGGTACTGTAGACTAAACTTTGATTGCACAAATTAACAAGTATTTGATGGGTTTAAAGAGGTGAGGCTATCCCTCTTTTTTTCTTTAGTTGTTCCTTTGCTACTATAACTGTAGATGTTAATAGTAATGAAGAGTTTTCTCTTTTAGTTCACGATTCATTGTTCTATGTAACTTCGATGTATTAACATTCCCTTTAATTAATGTTTTGGGTAACATTAATAAATAGAGATAATCATTATTGTGTGATTGTGTAATATGTAATGTTACACTGTTGTTTTCCTCTGTACATTGGAGTGCCTACCCTTTAATATAATTCAGTTAAAAAAAAAAAAGAAAGTAGATTTAACATGGCTGCATCCATCCAGCTGCTGAAAAACCCCACTTGCAATCCAAACTAAGTGACTGAACTCCAACTTTTACCAGAATCTGCCTGGAATTCATCTAATCACAAAGTGTAAATTAGAGTTACGCTGACATCTCTCCAGAATGGAATTAAACTTGTTTCTCTTATTAGTTTTATGTACAGATTGTTTTGTCTTTGTTAGGGAATCCTCTATCAGGGACTGAAACCCTGATAGTACACCCTCTTTTTTTTATTTGTTTTTTTCCCTTTTGTTACTATTTAGATAGTGTACTGACTGTTATGATTTGGAATGTGTTCTACTTGCTTACTACTGAGGCTTTTTCTCTAAAACCAAAAAGATCTAGAATGCTCACATTCCAGCAAGTCACATCTGCCACAGATGACCTAATTTTATTGTTTAACCTCCTACTGCCTAATAGCCAGTGAGTCCTTAGCTTCAGTAACGGCAGTCTCTTCGACAATCATCTCTGCCACCAGTGTTCCTGGTGACTTGGCTAAAAGCGGTATCCTTAATTAGTGTTGGCATATAGGTTTAGAAGACATTGTGGACATTAATCTTAGGCATGAGCAACATACGGGTAGGGCTAACTCCCCAGGGTGGAAATCGAAGTTCTGGCTACACTAAAGGTAGAACCACTTAACAATATTCGTACCCACTGGAAAATACCCGATTCATCCCAGTGACCCCATAAGATGGTGGTAAGCTCGGTTTTAGTCAGACAAGAGGCCCCACATAGAGTTTACCTATGTTTCTTCAACAGATTAGGAACTTTAACCCTCACTTGGGGGAAGAAATTGAGGACTCTAACCCCAATGAAGATTCCTCTCTAAGCCCTATCTATGATACTGGACTACAGCTATTACAAACTATTCCTGAAATATTCAACCATCCTGTCCAACATGTCATCAAAACAGTCTGTCAGTTGGATAGTCCTTACTGGCTAGCTGAGTTAGCAATAACCAGGAGGTTCTTTCCTTGGCAATCCAATGCACTAGTGAGTAAAATCACCAAACCAGGGACAATGCTGGGATTGCAATGAGATGAGTGAATGAGTCAGGTTTCAGCACCAAACTCTTGTGGTAAATAAAGAGAAGTCTTGAGCCTTTATTACAAATGAACTCCAACATGGATGCCCTTTTTTCTTTTCTTTTTTTTATACCCACTGATTACTATATGCTTTTATATTAATATAACATGGACTACTAAAATCTAACAAAATAGCTTCCTTTGATCAGCTTGTTTTTTTTTTTTTTTTTTTTTTACATGTAATGATGTAACACGTGCGTGCCAGAGGGTCATCTTCCAGGTTTGCATAATGTAAGTAACACCAGCTCTGGATGAAAAGGGTCTCTCCCACTGACAGTCTTGAAGAGCTTTTGTTCTATAAGGGGTGGACATGCCTCTTAGGAGATGAGTGACAGGAGAAGTTAGGAGAAAAAGGAAGGTGCGGTGTAAGGAAGTTTTGAGTAGGGAGTCAGGAGACAATAAGCAGGAGTGTTTGCGATATAGAGATAAAAGAAAGTAAGTGGAAAGGTATAGATTGGTAGAATAAGCTTTCTTTTGTTGTTTTGGCTCTATAACGTAGATAACAGCATATAAGACAGAGCACCGTTTGTTACAGAACAAAGACTCCCAAGTAAAACATAGAAAACCCCAGTACCTGAGTTGTATTTGCTTATTATGCTGGTCGTTACAATATTATGTGAATTAAATAATTTTGTTAAAACTCACTCATTACTGAGCCTACAATACCCCTTAAAGCCACAGCCAAGAAGCACTAAGAATACGATGTTGTCTTAACAACAGTCCAGTTTTCCTCCCACTGTGCATTTTTAGAAGCATTCTTACTGGTGGGTTATCAGGCTAAGGTAGAAGAGCAGCTAATGAACATCTGGTAGAAGCCTCTGCAGCTCATTAGGGACTTTGCGTACGAATACCATGTGCTGTGCTTGAAATGGAATCCCAGTATTGTCAGAAGACGACATTGTTGGTGCTTGTAACCCACAACTGGCTGTGGCTTTAAGTGGTATTGTGGATTTGGTACTGTCACAGGTGAAAATTGGTACTTTAATTGAGAAAGACTGGGCTGCCATGTAGGGGCATAAACAAAAAAAATAAGGACTCTTCAGGCAGTAATTTGCCCACTGGCTGGGGTCAGTGACAAAAGGACTGATCTGCCGGGGCTGAGCTCACCACTGTGTGGACCCAGTTACCCTGTTAGTCATACCAGAAAAGGTGAGGGACATCACTGGGGATGCAATAGTAGACACTGGAAGCAACCTTACCTTAATGAAGCACAGCTTTTGTGTAAAGATTTAAAAAACCCACAAGCTGCCCAAGGTGGGTGGTACAATGAGGTGGTTCTTGGCAGATGGAAGGCTGTATGGTGAGAGTGGCAAAGTTCTGATGCGGTTTGCATTGCACAGTGTTTCCTGGGAGCTGGACATATATGTCTTAGAGGATGCCTACTTGAACATGCAGTTGCTCCTTGATTTGGACTCCATCATTGCGTTGGGCATGATTTTGCGTCTATTACACATTAGAAGTGTTCAGGTTTGGAGTAAGATCTTGGGAAGAATTACGGTGGCCCAATATTTTTTACTATCTGGTGCAGCCAGCTATGGAGCTGGGTCCTATTAAAGCTAGCATAAGTACTCAGCTTTGGGAGGTGCAGCCTCTGCTGAGAAGATGGCCTATGGGTTAGGACAGACAAACTGGGATGTACGGCAATAGTTACTCATCACATACACCCTGTTGATGAGGTCCTTGTCTGGCTTAGGGCCTTACAGTGTGTCCCCGATTAAGAGAAGACTTATTAAAGAGTGGGTCGACCACAAGTTGGAATAAGGTATACTTGAACCTTCATCTTCGGCTTGGGTGGCTCCAGTGTTATTGGTCCAGAAATTGAATGCCACTTTTTGATTCTGTGTTGATTACAGGGGTCTGAGTGCCAAAACCCATCATGATGCCTATCCCATCCCCTTAGTGCATGAAGTGTTGAAATCTTTGGGTGGTGCAGCTGTTTTTAGCACTCTGGATCTTCAGTCGAGCTATTGTATGGGAGAAGATAGTATAGAGAAGACCACCGTTATTGCTCTGGAAGACTTGTTTCATTTAAGGGTAATGCTTTTTGGGCTTAAAAATGCTGGGGCATCCTTTCAGCGTTTGTGCTAAGAGGGTTGATTGGCAAGGTCTGCTTCGTGTATATTGATTTGTCTTTTGCCCTTCATTGTAACAACATCTCCTGGACCTTAATGATGTCTTCTGCCAGCTCATGCAGGCTCAGCTAACTTTGAACATGAAGATGTTCTGCTTCTTGCAGTTCCACCTCACTTTCCTGGGGCATGTGGTGTCAGCCAAAGGCGTAAAACCTAGACAAGATCGTTGATATTGTGGACACCCTTCTCCTGCCAACATCAAAGCATTGCAATGCTTTTTGGGGATTGTAGGCTGGTTCTACAAATTCATCCCTAAATTAGCTGATACTGCCACCCCTTTACATCAGTTAACCAGGAAGGGAGTGCCAAGGGAATGGACACTGGAATGTGAAGGTGCTTTTAAGAACCTCAAAGGGCACTTTTGGAACCGCCTGTTCTAGCTCAACCCGATCCGTGCCTTTCCTTTCAGTTTCAAATGGATGCCTGCGACTTAGGGCTTGGGGCTGTCCTCACTCAAACCAAGGAGAAAGAAGAATGGGTGATTCCCAATCCCTACATGGCCCAGAGCTTAATTATTCAGCCTCTGAAAAAGAATGTCTGCCGGTCGTATGGGATATTGAGAAGTTGCAACATTTTCTTGAGGGAGTTCTGTTTGAAGTATGTACTGACCACCGTGCCCTGGCATGAGCTTTTAACTGCCCCAAGACCTCATCCAGTTTCACCCAATGGATTTTACGTCTTCAGCAATTTACTTTTAGAGTGTTTTACTGGAAGGGTTGTGGAAATGTGGTACCAGATGTGCTTTCCTGAGTTCTGGAACCACCAGTAACTTTTGCTGTGGCCCTTGTATCAACTCAATGGACAGACCTGCCTCTGGACCTTCAGGACATAGTTCGTGTGCAGTAAGCTAGTCCTGTTTATAGGAAGCATGGAATAACACTGAGAAGCAAAAGGGTCACATTACTTTTCAGAAACTTCAGGTTGTGTTATACTGCTGCGTTTCATCAAAATTGGGGGGGACACAAATATCAGTTGATTGTCCCTGAATCACATTTTCCTGATTTCTTTCCCTATTTCCACGACAGCTCTTTTGGTGTTTATCTAGGTTGGCTGAAGATGCTAAAAAGGACATTAGAGGTAGCCTGGTGGCCAACGGTTAGAAAGGAGGTTTGAAAACACAAAGACTTGTATTGTCTATCAGCAGTACAAGAACCTGCCTGGTTTTCAAGTAGCACCACTTCAGTCCACAAGTGAATTGTTTGGCGGCGGGGGGGGGGGTTTGTGGGGTGGTGGGGGGGGTTAGTCTAATGGGACCACTCCCAGTCAGTAAAACAAAAAAAAAATACTTATTTAATGGTGGCAGTGGGCTGTTTTACTAAATGGGTAGAGCTGTTTGCCTTGCATGACACTAAAACATCTCGCATTTGCTCTATCCTAAGAAGTGAAAATTTCACTCACTGGAGAGTTCCCAGATTTGTGATCGCTGATAGGGGTCCACAATTCACAAGGTCAGAGATGGATGGCTTTATGGAGAGTTGGGGTGTTCAACACAAGAAGACTATAGCCTATCATCCTCAAGCTAACCACTCAGAATGAGTGAACCGCAATTTGAAAACCATGCTTGCCTCCTATGTTGGGAACTGTCATTTAGACTGGGATCAAAATCTTCCTGAACTCTGCCTTTCATGAGGGTACCAGTGAGTCTCCTGTGCAGTTAGCTCTTAGAAGACAAATTCTTGGGCCTTTTAAAATGACATATAACTCCACCATGTCCTGATACTACGCCATATTAGTAAATACAATAACAATTACAAGCGTTAGAACTTCTGAAAAAACAAGTTAGGAAATGTGTGGTGAAGTCCCAGGCCAAATAGGCAAGGTACTATAATAAAAGGAGAAAAGTAGTTCTCTATTCAGTGGGTGACCAGGTTTGGTTGAAGGCGCACCCCTCTGTAAGGCATAAACCACATTTGCTGCAAAGCTAGCTCTGAAATGGTTTGGCCCAGCTACAGTACTTAGCAAATTAGGTCCTGTTAATTACTGCGTCCAATGGACAACTGACACAGGGGTGAAAATGGATACAGTGCATGTAATAAACATGAAGCCCTATTGTAGCAGGTACCACATGTGCTAATGTCCCGTTTCCTTTAGGAGTACCTCAGGAAATGGGTTGCTGAGGGTTTGTCGAAAATGGGGAACTACACCTTTAAGGATAAGATATTGCGTGGACAGAACAGTTGGGCTGATTTAACCTGGAAGGGAACAGAGAGACATCGAGCAGTAAAGTGAGGAGAATCCACTTAGGAGCCACCTGCTGGAAGGTTTTTTTTTTTTTTTTTTTTTTTTTACACTCTGTGTTTGAAAGAGAGGCACATCTCTGAAGACAAACTTTTTTTTTTCCTTTGTAATTTTACTGGAGAGAATTGACAGTTGGACCGGTAGGACAGAACATTATATTATTGGCACCAGCTGCCGGTGTACTCCAGTGGGCTTCCAACTAGTGCTGGGTGGTATACCGGTTCATACCAAAAAACGTTTTTTATTTTTGTTATGATATGGATTTTTCTTATACCGCAACACCTGTTTAAATAGCCTAAACAAGGTTCGCAACATGGTGCAGCGAGAAACTGTTTAAGGAGGGACCTTTTTCACTGCTGCACCGCTAAACACGAATGCAACGGAGTACATGCGTTAGTGGAGGTATTGAACAGTGAAAATGGACAGAGAACATTCTGAAACTGAAGCTGTAGCAGACGATAAAGTTGAACATGATGACACAGAAGAACTTTTGCCGAAAAAAGGAGCCGTGTCTGTTGTCTGTAGATACTTTGGTTTAAAAGGTCAGATGTGGACCATTATGTTCAAATGTGTGAATACTGTTTCTATACTACTGGATAATACTGAAAGCCAAGTTGTACTTGTTTTATTTTTTTCCCAGTACTGTGTAATGTACCTGGGTACTGTGTAATAGTGTGACGTCATGTTGAATTTATTCTCAACATTTCCACTTTAATCTCGAAAACGTCGAGATTAAAGTCGACATATTGACTTTATTCTCGTAATTTGTCATTAAAGTAGAACATCGTAAACTAAACTTCATCTTAAAATGAATATTTAATTTACTAGATTTTCTCAAACCACGTCATAAGTGATGTAGCACATTAAATGCTTTGTGTTAAGTGTTCCCTGAGCCATGTTAATCGTTTGCTTCTTAAACTGACTTCCTCTTGCACTAAGAGGAGGCGCAGGCAGCAATCTCCACACAGAATATATTAATTTCATGATATTCCTGCTCCCTGAACATTTAGAATGCTAAAATAAATACTTGATATAATTTTCATGATGAAATGCATTAAAGCATGTAATTAATCATGTGGGGGCACGGTGGTGTTGAGGGTGCACTGCTGCGTCACCGCAATGGGGTCCCGGGTGTTCCCTGCCTTGAATTTGCATGTTTTTCTGGTGGGTTTACTTGGCGTGCTTCAGTTTTTTTCAAAGTCATGTAGGATGTGGGGTTTTGTTAGGCTATATTGAACCTGCTTGTGTATGTATTGCTCGTATTCACCCTGCGATGTGCTGCGCCACGTTCAGGATTTGCTCCTGCTTCGCACACAATGCTTGCTGGGATGGGCGCAACCCTGAATGGATGGCGTAATTAAACATGTATAACAAAGATTTTTTTTAAAGTTCTGAACACTCCGTGGTCTAAGTTTATAACTATGTTTAATTTCACAAAGACGTTTATCGTGTGGTAATTGGTTATGTGGAGAAAGAAAAAGGAAAGATAGGAACTGCGGGTTTGGTATGTCAGACAGCACGCATGCAATAAAGAAAACCCGCTCAGAAGAACATCCATTGAATTCTGTGTTTATGTCTCCGACCACCAGATCACAAACCCAATATTTACCCAATATTTAAGTTAAACCTGTGCGATACCAATTCATACATCCAGTTTTTTGGAGCCTTGTCTCACCTGCCATAAAGTTCTGTACACTGAACGTACACTTGGGGACCCCTTACTGCGAGGGAGCAGCACTACTCATGAAAATTTACCTTCGCATTCTACATTTTCAGAGAGCAGAAATATCATGAAGTGCATGTATTCTGTGCGGTGATCGCTGCCTGCGCCTCCTATTAGTGCACAGGAAGTCAGTTTAAGAAGCGCGTAGCGATTAACAACTGGGTCGGGGAACACTTAACACAAAGCATTTAATGTGCTACATTAACTTATGATGGGGTTTAAGAAAATCTAGTAAATTAAACATTGATTTTAGGATGAAGTTTAGTTTACGACATTCTACTTTAATGACAAAATAAACTATGAGAATGAAGTGGAAATGCATAGTTTTCTTTTTCTTCACTGTGTCCGTATTTTTTTTTTTTCTTCACAGTGGCCCTAATATGCTTCCGTAGGGCTATACCATAAATAGCATTATAAATGCAAGTTGCAGTTTTATTATTTATGTATATACAGTGCATCCGGAAAGTATTCACAGCGCATCACTTTTTCCACATTTTGTTATGTTACAGCTTTATTCCAAAATGGATTAAATTCATTTTTTTCCTCAGAATTCTACACACAACACCCCATAATGATAACGTGAAAAAACTTTACTTGAGGTTTTTGCAAATTTATTAAAAATAAAAAAAACTGAGAAATCCCATGTACATAAGTATTCACAGCCTTTGATCAATACTTTGTCAATGCACCTTTGGCAGCAATTACAGCCCCAAGTATTTTTGAATATGATGCCACAAGCTTGGCACACCTATCCTTGGCCAGTTTCGCTCATTCCTCTTTGCAGCATCTCTGAAGCTCCATCAGGTTGGATGGGAAGCGTCGGTTCGCAGCCATTTTAAGATCTCTCCAGAGATGTTCAATCGGATTCAAGTCTGGGCTCTGGCTGGGCCACTCAAGGACATTCACAGAGTTGTCCTGAAACCACTCCTTTGATATCTTGGCTGTGTGGTTAGGGTCATTGTCCTGCTGAAAGATAAACCGTCGCCCCAGTCTGAGGTCAAGAGCGCTGTGAAGCAGGTTTTCATCCAGGATGTCTCTGTACATTGCTGCAGTCATCTTTCCCTTTATCCTGACTAGTCTCACAGTCCCTGCTGCTGAAAAACATCCCCACAGCATGATGCTGCCACCACCATGCTTCACTGTAGGGATGGTATTGGCCTGGTGATGAGTGGTGCCTGGTTTCCTCCAAACATGATGCCTGGCATTCACACCAAAGAGTTCAATCTTTGTCTCATCAGACCAGAGAATTTTCTTTCTCATGGTCTGAGAGTCCTTCAGGTGCCTTTTGGCAAACTCCAGGCGGGCTGCCATGTGCCTTTTACTAAGGAGTGGCTTCCGTCTGGCCACTCTACCATACAGGCCTGATTGGTGAATTGCTGCAGAGATGGTTGTCCTTCTGGAAGGTTCTCCTCTCTCCACAGAGGACCTCTGGAGCTCTGACAGAGTGACCATCGGGTTCTTGGTCACCTCCCTGACTAAGGCCCTTGTGCCCCGATCACTCAGTTTAGATGGCCGGTCAGCTCTAGGAAGAGTCCTGGTGGTTTTGAACTTCTTCCACTTACGGATGATGGAGGCCACTCTGCTCGTTGGGACCTTCAAAGCAGCAGAAATTTTTCTGTAACCTTCCCCAGATTTGTGCTTCGAGACAATCCTGTCTCGGATGTCTACAGACAATTCCTTTGACTTCATGCTTGGTTTGTGCTCTGACATGAACTGTCAACTGTGGGACCTTATATAGACAGGTGTGTGCCTTTCCAAATCCTGTCCAATCAACTGAATTTACCACAGGTGGACTCCAATTAAGCTGCAGAAACATCTCAAGGATGATCAGGGGAAACAGGATGCACCTGAGCTCAATTTTGAGCTTCATGGCAAAGGCTGTGAATACTTATGTCGCCTCAAGTAAACTTTTTTCACATTGTCATTATGGGGTGTTGTGTGTAGAATTCTGAGGAAAAAAATGAATTTAATCCATTTTGGAATAAGGCTGTAACATAACAAAATGTAGAAAAAGTGATGCGCTGTGAATACGTTCCGGATGCACTGTAGCTTTGCTTGAAGCAAGGTCCATATTAATGCAGTTTGCCTTAATGATTGTTCAGTTGGTAAAGATGTCATCACCAAGTTGCACTTGTTTTATTTTATTTTAATTTAATGAATACTGTCTAATGCACCTAGGCTTTGAAATCTTGGAAGTAATAGTATTATTACTGGAAGTTGAACTATTATTTATTGTATTGTATTGTTTTGTTATGATTTATTAGTTTAAATATTTTGCAGCCTAATGATGGTAAAGTTGTTTAAAAAGTCACTTTAACGTGTCAGTGGACAGAGATTGTGAACATTAACAGAAAGTATAGTTCGTTTACAAAAAATATTTACTATTTATTCCTTTTCTAAGGCATGTTCAGTGCAATACAACTTTTGACAAGCACCTCTGGAAATTTTGCCAAGTCTAAATGCCTCTTTGGATGGTTGAAAATATGTTGTCAAAATTTTAGTTTAAGTTGTTTGCAAACTTTGTTCAATAAAAAGGCTCTATATTTTGACTGCATCTGTCATGCAATGTGATTCCTTCTCTTCATTAGTGCCACCCCCTTGAAAACTATCACTTTATGGGGCCATGCATACCTGTATTAGTATTTGTGTGCACATTAAAATGTTTTTTTGTACAATGTACAATTCTAATGACAGTGGAATAGGTTATTCTTAGCCAGTAATTGCAGTGGAAAATGTGGTTAACGTCCACTCATGCATGGGAAAAAAATACAGTCGAATACTGTGAAAGTTTGAAAAATACCGTGATATAGAATTTTGGTCATACCGCCCAACACTACTTCCGACATTTCACTGTCCTTTTGAACAATACAATAAAATAAACAATACAGTACAATAAACCCATATGGATGGTATGGGGGAATCGGATTATCTCCAGCGAGAGCATCTTGCACCCGAATTTGTGAATGTTTGTCTTTAATTCTTGTTATGTACTTGTTGTTTGGGGAAGTATGTTTAAACTGTTTTGTCTGTTAACATGTAAATATACTTTTTTTTTCCTTTCATTGCTTTAATGCTTTTTATTATATGCTGATCTGGGGCATGTGGTGAGTGGGTCAAATAGGACAAGCGTCGGTCATATAACCCTGAAAGATTTCTCTAAAGTATTGCTGTTACTCTTGTGGTATTCTGATTGTGCGGCAGCCCTGGGCTTAGTTGTTCTCAAGGGGCAGCGGTAAAATATTATATTTTGTTAATATAGTTATGTTTTGTAAATAAATGACTATTCCCTAAACTAATCTCCTTGATATCAATTTTAAAGTAGCTATTTTGTTATCCATCTTTTCTCTTATCCGTCACGGCCTTGCTCCCCAACAGATAATCGAGGTTTTACTGTACTTGAATGTATTTGATGTATTTTAATTTTATGTGACTCATAACATTCATGTATAATATTTAAAAAAATTAAGACAAATTATCCTAGAAGTGAAAATTTGTGGAATTTACTGGAATTATATTATGTTTTCTTTCATTCTGATTCAATTACAATTCTTTTCTTCTTGAGCTGTGTGCAATGTCGATTCCACTTCATATTCCAGAAAGTAAATTGGAATTGACCGTGTATTCCCAATTCAATTCATGAATGGTCCCAACTCTGGTGCATGGCCATTTATTAGAATTTAATATTAGGTTTTACTGTACATTTATCATAAATATATGTGTGTTGATATGTATGCTCATTTTATGTAATGTTGATGTTTTACAGTTTAATGTGTTCAAAATTGCTTACATCCTTGGACCCTTTCTTCAATTAAATACACTTTAAGAAGTAAATTGAATTGAATTTAAACTGAATTTAAATTTCTTTGATTAATAAAAAAAGCCTGATTCTAGTTAAATATGTTTATGTTTTAGAACTGCACTATGATGGCTTGGTAATGCGTTTTGATTACGTATGGCTACGGGATCACTGTCGTTCTGCATCATGCTACAACAGAAAAACAAATCAACGAAGCCTGGATACTACAAAAATTGATTTGAAAATCAGACCCTCAGACATACGAATGGATAATGAAACTCTGTTCATTACCTGTAAGTGAAACCAAGAGTCTATCTAACATTATTTCTATTTTTGTTAAATCTTGTTAGAATGTATTGCTGGAAATTTTAGAATTTAAGTGACATCCAATTTTTTGTTAGTTAATTGAAAACTATTTAAATGTTTTTATAACTAGAAATATTTTAATTTATCTGTTGAACCAACTAATTTACATTTGTAGGCAAATCTTGTATGCATTTTAGCTTAAAAGTTCATTTGACGGGGGTGGGAGTTTTGTCATCTTTTACTTTGATTAGTGTTCTGACCCATATTCCTCTACCTTTGAGCCAACATCCAACACCCATGTAAGTTATAATATGTAACAGGAGAGAAACTTGCATTTTTAGATATAAGAAAATAATAAAAAATATTAATACAATTGTCAATAAACTTACGAACCCTTTGTAGTTTTCTGTATTCTTGCATGACTAACCACCATAATCTGAGGTGATTTTCATTTTCATCTAGGTTATCACATTAATAATAATAAGAAATAAAAACAACGTCCTAATTCTTGTATATCTTTATTGCACATTCATATTTAAATGTTGAAGGTCACAGATGGAAATAGTGTGTGTGGTTTTTGATTTCATAATATCACAGAACCTTTTTAACAGGAGTAATATCAACCAGAACCTTAATGGAATTGTTGATCAGATCTCCACAGCATTTAAGTTAAGTCACAGGAAATAAACTTATCCATCTATTTCTTTAAGTGATGTTTTTTACTCTGTTGGTAAATTTAGTACAGTAATCCCTCCTCCATCGCGGGGGTTGCGTTCCAGAACCCCCCGTGAAAGGTGAAAATCCGCGAAGTAGAAACCATATGTTTATATGGTTATTTTTATATTGTCATGCTTGGGTCACAGGTTTGCACAGAAACACAGGAGGTTGTAGAGAGACAGGAACGTTATTCAAACACTGCAAACAAACATTTGTCTCTTTTTCAAAAGTTTAAACTGTGCTCCATGACAAGACAGAGATGACAGTTCTGTCTCACAATTAAAAGAATGCAAACATATCTTCCTCTTCAAAGGAGTGTGCGTCAGGAGCAGATAATGTCAGAGAGATAGAGAGAAAAGCAAACAAATCAATAGGGCTGTTTGGCTTTTAAGTATGCAAAGCACCGTGGCACAAAGCTGTTGAAGGCAGCAGCTCACACCCCCTCCGTCAGGAGCAGAGAAAGAGAGAGAGAGAGACAGATAAAAACAAACAATCAAAAATCAATATGTGCCCTTCGTGCTTTTAAGTATGCGAAGCACCGTGCAGCCTGTCGCTTCACGAAGCAGCTGCACAGAAGGGAGCAACGTGAAGATAATCTTTCAGCATTTGTAGACAAGCGTCCGTATCGTCTAGGTGTGCGAACAGCCTCCCTGCTCAATCCCCCTACGTCAGGATCAGAGAATGTCAGCGCGAGAGAGAGAGAGAGAAAAGTAAGTTGGGTAGCTTCTCAGCCTTCTGCCAATAGTGTCCCTTGTATGAAATCAACTGGGCAAACCAACTGAGGAAGCATGTACCAGAAATTAAAAGACCCATTGTCTGCAGAAATCCGCGAACCAGCAAAAAATCCGCGATATATATTTAAACATGCTTACATATAAAATCCGCGATAGAGTGAAGCCGCGAAAGGCGAAGCGCGATATAGCGAGGGATTACTGTACAGTGTTTTCCCAAACTTGGTCCTGGTGAACCCCTGTGGCTGCAGGTTTTTGTTCCAACCAGCTTCTGTTTTTAATTGAACTCCCGGGCTAATTAAGTGAACTGATATTTCCCAAGTTCTGTGTTTAGGGAACAGTATAGAAATTAGAACACTAAGTTTGCTAAAATAAAAATAAATATATATTAAAATGTATGAAGCACTTATATAGGAATAATGTATTTTTTTTCTTTTTAACAGTATTTTCATCTTGATTTTCATTCTACTTTTCTAGGTGTTCTAATTGTTTAATTGATCCATTATTTACTAATTAGTGAGTCTGACTCACTCAGTAGTTGCAGCCTTTGGATTATTCAGTGTTGTTTGCCTGGGTGTCTGAGCTGCTCGTTTTAAATAGTCATTATTAAGATACAATGAAGAGGGAAAAACTTTACAGAGAAAGGGCAAAGTATAATGAAATCAACAAAAGAGAGTTAAGCATTTAAATCTATAGCAAAAGCAGAAATATTTGTAAATGTCTTATAAATGTAAAAAAAATGCTGCTGTGCTTTTCTGAATGTTGAATAAAAGAAAAAAACAGCTAATTAAATGAGATCAGTGTTATCAGGCGTTGTCACTGATTAGGAATCCAGTTGGAACAAAAACCTGCAGCCACAGGGGTTCACCAGGACCGAGTTTGGGAAACACTGATCCATATTACTAACCGAGAATGGTAAACCGGATGGCATGGACGCAGGTTTACTAACTAAACCAGATGGCATGGACGCAGGTACACGGCGATGGGACCATGAGACGTACTGTGCAGGCGTGTACAGTGCACGTCTCATAAACCGCAATCGCAGTCGTATCCACCGCGAATGAAGGACTCACGGCCCAAAAACGAAACCGCTCAACTGACGTGAATGAGAAATGAAGCAACAAGGCGCCCATAGCGAACGACTACCGACACAGCCATGCCAAAAAGAGGATTATGCGCTGCTGCCCGGATTCAAACGGAAGAGGCTATGGCGGCCCCACAGGTCCACAAAGAGAGTACGAAAGGCGCAGGCGTCACCGCCATATTGTGAGTGGCACTACTACGGAGGGCGCAGGCGTCACCGCCATATTGTGTGTTGCACTACTGCGGAGTGAAGTTAGGAATAATGTGCTGCTTGGGATAGAACAAACCGCTGACTGCTTTACACCGAATTCAAACACAATACAGCTCAACGATACAAACACGAGCCCACCTGGATAAGATCAATGAATGCAGGCGCCTACACCGCGCGTCTGAAACTGCGGAAGCAAAGCAGGTACGGGTTCAAAACGAATGAGCTGGATTGACGGATATACAAACACGAGCCCACCTGGATAAGATCAATGAACGCAGGCGCCTACACCGCGTGGCTGAAACTGCGGAAGCAAAACACGCACGGCTCCAAGACGAACGAGCTCATCATATAAGACCTCACCCATCAAAAAACACTCAGTTATGTAGTACACACAGATCATGTGCTCTCAGCGCATATAAAGCGTATAAGGACAATATGGAGAATAGAGACCCAAAGGCGTTGCAGAGAAAAAAATGTGGATAAGATATTATGAAAGCAGTGGAATTCGAAAGGCCCCAACAAACGATGGCGCGATACACATGCAGAGAAAGGTACAGAATATGAAAGCAGTAAAATCCAAAAGTATTGTGGCGTCCCAGCCAGGTTGAGGGCTTTTTGGTTTTAAGTGACTGTTAAGTCCGATTGAGGGAGGGCGGAGTTCAGTACGGAAGACTGATAGCGGGGTGTTGATTGATGCGGTAAAGGGGGGCGTTGGATAGGGTGCTAGAAAGTTGTGTTTGGGGTTAGAAAGTCAGCGATTGTTCAAGTAAAACTTTCGTGACATTTTATCATGTCAGTCGCTACAGTATCAAAGAAAAGATAGAAAAGATCGCATTACCGCAAACAAAAGGTGATTAATCATCAGAGCCAGGAGTAATTGAAAAAATAGCAGGACAAATCGAGGTCAGAAATAAAAGGCAAAGAGTAAACAACAAAGTCTTTTCGCATTTGCATCATTCAATGCACAAAATGTGCATTTACACAATAATGGACCATACGCTATGAGAATCTGTGGTCCCGGAAGAGTTAAAGCAACAACAAGTTAAATTTCAAACAATACACAATTCGGTCAGGTGTATATTGATGATCATGGAGAAGCGATGCAAATTTTAACAGGCAAAAAAGAAAGGTAATGTATATATTCCGCAAATAACATTACACACCAAAGGAGATCGTCACATGCCATTCATATTAAAATATTTACAGTTTACCGTCAGAATAGCATTTGCTATGACAATTGATATATCACTGGGACAAACATTACAAAAGGTCAGATTATTTATTAGAGAAACAGAAACAATATTCACTTACGGGCATTGTCACAATGTATCTCCAAAAAAAATTGTTTTTAATGAAGCTTTAAAGTAAAGGTGCAAATAATGAAATTGAAACAATTCCAAAGAAGAAGAAAAAACTTGGATAAGATCAATGGACGCATGTGCCTACAACGCGCGTCTGAAACTGCGGAAGCAAAGCAGGCACAGGTTCAAAATGAACGAGCTCGACTGACGGATATACAAACACGAGCCCGCCTGGATAAAATCAATGAACGCAGGCGCCTACAACGCACGTCTGAAATGCCGCACGCAAAGCGGACAAACCAAGCTCGACTAATGTATTTCAGGATACCCAATGCCGGGGGTAGGCGAGCGAAGCGAGCAGGGGGCGGAGCCCCCTTGTTTAGTATGTCTGGCAACTCTGTATTACTTAGATACAACCTATGCCAGTTCTCGTCTCTGGAGGGTGCTGCTGAGCCAAACTCAAAAGTTGCCAGTGATGCAAACATAAGTAAAAAGAAAAATATGTTCCTTTATGCAAGAATTTTACCGAGTCAGTAATTAAATATTTTTGGTAACTTTGCATCAGTTAGATACTACATATGTTCTATGTGCTTACTTAATACTCCCTTTTGTGTGTTATTCACATTGCATCTTGCATCATGTAGCAATGTATGTTCTCACATAGAGCAAATTATGTACAAGGAGATGCATTATATACAGTGGTGTGAAAAACTATTTGCCCCCTTCCTGATTTCTTATTCTTTTGCATGTTTGTCACACAAAATGTTTCTGATCATCAAACACATTTAACCATTAGTCAAATATAACACAAGTAAACACAAAATGCAGTTTTTAAATGATGGTGTTTATTATTTAGGGAGAAAAAAAATCAAAACCTACATGGCCCTGTGTGAAAAAGTAATTGCCCCCTTGTTAAAAAATAACCTAACTGTGGTGTATCACACCTGAGTTCAATTTCCGTAGCCACCCCCAGGCCTGATTACTGCCACACCTGTTTCAATCAAGAACTCACTTAAATAGGAGCTGCCTGACACAGAGAAGTAGACCAAAAGCACCTCAAAAGCTAGACATCATGCCAAGATCCAAAGAAATTCAGGAACAAATGAGAACAGAAGTAATTGAGATCTATCAGTCTGGTAAAGGTGTTAAAGCCATTTCTAAAGCTTTGGGACTCCAGCGAACCACAGTGAGAGCCATTATCCACAAATGGCAAAAACATGGAACAGTGGTGAACCTTCCCAGGAGTGGCCGGCCGACCAAAATTACCCCAAGAGCGCAGAGACGACTCAACCGAGAGGTCACAAAAGACCCCAGGACAACGTCTAAAGAACTGCAGGCCTCACTTACCTCAATTAAGGTCAGTGTTCACGACTCCACCATAAGAAAGAGACTGGGCAAAAATGGCCTGCATGGCAGATTTCCAAGACGCAAACCACTGTTAAGCAAAAAGAACATTAGGGCCCGTCTCAATTTTGCTAAGAAACATCTCAATGATTGCCAAGACTTTTGGGAAAATACCTTGTAGACGAGTCAAAAGTTGAACTTTTTGGAAGGCAAATGTCCCGTTACATCTGGCGTAAAAGGAACACAGCATTTCAGAAAAAGAACATCATACCAACAGTAAAATATGGTGGTGGTAGTGTGATGGTCTGGGGTTGTTTTGCTGCTTCAGGACCTGGAAGGCTTGCTGTGATAGATGGAACCATGAATTCTACTGTCTACCAAAAAATCCTGAAGGAGAATGTCCGGCCATCTGTTCGTCAATTCAAGCTGAAGCAATCTTGGGTGCTGCAACAGGACAATGACCCAAAACACAGCAGCAAATCCACCTCTGAATGGCTGAAGAAAAACAAAATGAAGACTTTGGAGTGGCCTAGTCAAAGTCCTGACCTGAATCCAATTGAGATGCTATGGCATGACCTTAAAAAGGCGGTTCATGCTAGAAAACCCTCAAATAAAGCTGAATTACAACAATTTTGCAAAGATGAGTGGGCCAAAATTCCTCCAGAGCGCTGTAAAAGACTCATTGCAAGTTATCGCAGACGCTTGATTGCAGTTATTGCTGCTAAGGGTGGCCCAACCAGTTATTAGGTTCAGGGGGCAATTACTTTTTCACACAGGGCCATGTAGGTTTGGATTTTTTTTTCTCCCTAAATAATAAAAACCACCATTTAAAAACTGCATTTTGTGTTTACTTGTGTTATATTTGACTAATGGTTAAATGTGTTTGATGATCAGAAACATTTTGTGTGACAAACATGCAAAAGAATAAGAAATCAGGATGGGGGCAAATAGTTTTTCACACCACTGTACATTTTACATACATGTGATATTTTATCTCCTTTCTCTATATAAAACTGACTCAGTTTATTTATACTTCTGAGATGTATTTTATGAATGCTTCATATCTTGCAACAACATTTTTGTAGAGTTGAAGTTAAGACACTGGCGTGCTTGTTTTTATTATGTGGAAATTCTGTTTGAGCCACTACCATTTTTAACTACTGTATGCCTACGTTTAGAGGTCATTGTCATGATAGATGTCCCGTGACATTAACATTAGATCACAGACATACCCTAATGTACTATTGCATAGTTTCCTGATACAGCTTAGAATTTATTGTTCTCTTAATTAATGCAAATTTTGCCAGGTCCTGAAACACCAAATTGCCCAATACTAGAATGATATCTTGACCATATTTCATAATTTAAGTTAGATTTTGGTGTTGGTTTTGCTGCACCTTTATTTTCTCCAAATGTAGTTCTGTTTACTTTTACCAGTGGTTTAATTCTTGTGTAGTCTTTTCACAGAACATTGTTCCAGTACTCTCTTTGAAATTTCCATACAGTCTTTGGCAAACTTTAAATGTACAGCAATTTTTTTTTTAAGAATTAAGAATTACACCAAAATAATCGTGCATATGTTATCAAAAACAAGATGTGTATGCAGTCTTTTAGCTGTCACCCTAGCATTATTTGTCCTTTCCTTGAATATTATATGTCCCTACCATGTAGTGATCTTTGTGCAGCACCCACTCCTAGGATGATTTGAATGGTTTTGAATGCCTTTAGTTGTATATAATTTGCCTAACCATATATGCACTGAAACACACACATTGGCTTTCAATAGTTTGGAATTCTCCAGAGATATTCATATTTTTTATAGAAAGTAATATCATGGTAATTGGGAACCATTGTAATTGGGTCAGCATAACTGAAAGATGATGTTTTCATCAATAAAGTAAGCAAATTTGCTTTCCTTGGGTTTGCAGGGTACATGCATTCCTAAAGATTAATTCTGCGTTTAAAACTGGCCAAAATGAAAGCTTTCTTAGGGATGCCCCTGTTCAGTGTATTTGTCTGTCTGTGTGTGTGTGTGTATATATATATATATGTGTGTGAAGTCACAGGTTATACATCATGGCAATAATGAGCAGAGCAACAAGAAACAAGGTAGTTAAACTACATCAACATGTTCTCTCTAGACAAAGATTTCAAAGCAGACTTGTGTTTCAAGATGTGCTATTCAAGCTCAATGCTGAGAAATACAAACAGATACTTATCCTTCATGCAGTATCATGAGGGAGGCGTCTGATTGCCCCAGAAGTTATTCTGCAGGCAGGACAATGATCCCAAACATACAGCCACTCATTAAGAACTGTCTTCGGCGTAAAGAACAAGGAGTTCTGGAAGTGATGGTATGGCCTGCACAGACTGCTGATCTCAACATCGAGTGTGTCTGGGATTACATGAAGAGACAGAAGGATTTGAGGCAGCCTACATCCACAGAAGATCTGTGGTTAGTTCTCCCAAGTTGTTTTGAACGACCTACCAGCCAAGTTCCTTCAAAAACTCTTTGTAAGTGTACCTAGTAGATTTGACGCTGTTTTCGAAGACAAAGGGTGGTCACACCAAATATCAATTTGATTTAGATATCTCTTCCGTTCATTCACTTTGCATTGTTAATTGATAAAAAACTAAACTATTAATACTTCTGTTTGTGTAAGCATTCTTAGTTTATATATATATATATATATATATATATATACTGTACATACAATAAGTCGAGTCACTTTCCTGTCATACAATACAAGAGTAACTAGACTGCTTCTAGAACTGCAAGGTACAAGTTGTGATGGAAGACTAGCTGTATCCTTTCTGTTTAATGAAAACTGATTAAGCTCTCGAAATGTTTGAAAATTTTAATATTATGAAAAAAATGAGTACATTGGGTCCAAGCTGTTACTTTAAAATCAGTTCTTCAACAACAATGCAGGAATACAGATTGAAACTTAAGGTCAAATTTTGCAGAAACATTCAAACATTTTTCTTTATACCACAAACCTGAGGCTAAGGATCTGTGTTGGTATCCAGAAGGTTGCAGGTTCGAATCCCCGTCACTGCCAAAAGAGATCCTACTCTTCTGGGCCCTTGAGCAAGACCCTTAACCTGTAATTGCTCCAGGGGTGCTGTACAATGGCTGACCCTGCGCTCTGACCCCAAGGGGTATGCGAAAACTAACAAATTCCTAATACAAGAAATTGTATAAAGCGAAGTAAAGAACAAAAAAAACCCCATAGAAACATGGAATAAATTACAAGGTAGTGTGGAAGAGAGTTAGACTTTATGGACCTTCAAAGCACGAGTTGAGTTTGTTTTAGAGATCTTGGGTATATAGGATTGGGAATCTTTGTGGGGATAAATATCCTTTTCTTGCCAAAACTTTCCTAATGGTTTTTCAGAAGAACAGCATATATGTCAGGCCCTACAAGATTGTTAGGTGCCTGACTTGCATTGTGCCCAACCCCCTCACCCTTTGCCTTGCAAAGAACAGGAGCTGAAATAAGTAACAGCATTGTTGTGTAGAACCTTGCAGAGCCACTGCCTGTATATACAGTATACTGTACTTCCATCCTGAATCTTCATGTCATTGGTTTGAATGTCAACAGTGTCAGGCACAACTTATCTTTGAGTCACTATAAAAATACGGAATGTAATTGGAAAGCTTAAGAAAAGGAGCGTCTCACACATGCACAAACAAACGAATGGACTGTTTGGCAGCAACAGGGGAGAATATCTGAAATCATATTGGAAGCCAAAAGCTAATCAAAGCTGACTGAACAACAAAAAATAAAATCCTGTTGGAACAGGAAACTGGCATCTAAACATGGAAAGAAACCAGCAGAGTGAGGTCGATAGTCCTGTTGGTGGTGAAAGCCTAAATATGAGTTTCTTGCAGCCAGCCAGGCAAGAATTCTCCAGGAAAGTGAGAAAGCAAAGATAATAATGAACTTTGTACTAAACATACTGTATGTTTGTTTAATCTGTCCTCAGCTTGTCAAGTGCCTGTTTATATGTTATGTGTTCTGCGATGTATACATCTTGCAGAAGTTCCTGCATATACTTCAGATAGCTTCTCTTGCCAAAAATGTATAGTTAATTTAGAGTTATTGGAGAAAAATATGAGCTTTGAATGACCATGTGAGACACCTGATACAGTAGCTATTAGGTAAATCGAAAATTGGATTAACTGTTTTAAAAAAAAAAGCAGGCATTTCTGATTCACCTTCAGTCTCTCAAGACTCTACTGCAGTCAGCGCATGGCAAAAATCAGCAGCATCAATTCAACCACAGGGTGAATGGGTAACAGTTAGACAGAGGTCTGAGAAATCAGAATTTAGTCCCTTAGCCCCTGTGCCACCAATTTGGAACCAGAACTCTGCACTCAGCAACATATCTGTCAAAGCTGAGAACAATAAAACACTCATAGTTGGCATCTCCATAGTGAAGAATACTAAAATTCCAAACCGTTTTGACCCAGTGGTCAAAATAAACATGTCTCCCGGGGCAAAAGTATCTGAAATTGAGGTTAAATTGGACTTCATGGGTGAAGATGAAGTATCCACCTCATTGCTACATTTCAGCACCAACAATATTGTTTTGCGGTAATCTGAGGTATTAAAGAGAAACTTAATATCTTTGTTCACCAAAGTGTCAGAAAATCTCAGCATTTCATTTTGTCTGACCCTTTACAAAAATTATATAGAGGGTCTATTTCCTATAGCACCTTATGGTCCCTTCACTGCTTGTTAAAGACCTGGTGTGCAATTTAAAACATGGGAAAGCTGTGAAATTTTAAAGAGTGAGGGATGGCATTCATTCTAACTAAAGGGAATGTTTTATTGTTTTCCAAAATATGACAAAAATTGCCTGACTGACTAATCACAGCACCATCCAGGCCACAGCCTTATGATCCTAAATAGTTGGCTATTTTTTACCCCACCTGTTATTGTTTTGTAGCTGTTACCCAGAATTCTTGTTAATGTAGGAAATCTTAGAAATTTAGACCTGAAATAAAATCTAAATCAATTAATAACCGAAGGATAAAAAAACATAATTAGAGCAAGAATTAAAATTGGATCTACTTCCAAGAGTACCTGTATTAGTAAGTTAACTGGAATTAAAACATAGTTTAACACCATCTGAAAAACATCTTTGCAGATTAAAATTCTGTTTGCTAAACATTCATACTCTTGGGAGACCGAGATAATTTGGTAGATGATATTGACTACAAAATCGAATTTGTGTGTTCTTACTGAAGCCTGGCTTAGTAAATCTGACGATATTCCTTTTGCTGAGGAATGATCAAATAGTTATACATTGTTTAATAAATCAAGAGAGGCTGGTTTGGGAGGTGACCTTGGGATAATTCTCTGTGATGAACTGCAAACTGTTTCTAAAGAATTAAGCAAATTTACTCTTTTTGAGGCCCTCAGATATTAAAGAAGATTCTAGTGCAATATTCATGGTTTATGACTCAATATGGCAGATGTTTTATTTGATTTACCTCTAAATTATGATCATTTAGTTTGGATGGGAGATTTTTCCACAAAGATGTAGAAACTGACCCTTTCAGCAGACAGTTAACTCATCTGTTAAATACAAGAATGTATTTGTCAGATTGTCAGTGGGCAACTCATTGTTGTAATAACACGTTCAATTTAATTATTACTTACAGTAATACTCCATTAAATAGTTATTTCTTATTGCTACTTAATAATGCTTGATTTTTTTTTTTTGCCCTTACCAATATTATTACAGATTTATATAAGGACAGTACAACATCTGGACAGTAATTCTGCATCAGAATTGGTAGATATTTTGAGAAAGTCAAACATAATGATGGAAAGTAATTTCGATCACCTCATATCTAATTACATCACTTAGAAAGAGGCATTGGATACAGTAGTTCCCTTTAAAACACAAGTGATTAAAGCACATTGAAACTCACCAGGTTTAAAGAGAGTACTGGATCTGTTAAATTAGACAGCTGAAAACTGAAGTATAGATGGAGGGCAACATAGCTAATGATCAGACAGTGATAAAAGTATAAAAAGAAGTGCATTTTTTTTGGTCCGCTCTGACTACTATTCTAGATTAATAGATGAGAACAGAAATAATCCTTGTGTACTATTTAGTACAGTTGCTTATCTGACAAATGGGAATTCTGAACTTTAATACAAAACATGTACAGACATTAGTAGTGCAAATTTCATGGACTTCTTTAATGTTAAAATTGACAAAATAATATCCCAGACTTCAGTGTCACCTCACAAACTAATTAGTCCATTGTCAAATCCTACCTCTTGTTAAGATGACCACTTTAGCAGTTTTAACTTGAGTTTTAATTTGAAATGGATGTTGTAAATATAATTTCTAAAATATAATCTACTACCTGTCACTTATATCCAGCCCCAACAAAACTAGAGAAAAGCTCAATGACTGTTCCAGTTGGAACCCATTCTTGGCATTATCAATAGTTCATTGCTGACTGGCATAGTTTCTTGTTCACTAGAAGTGTCAGTTATCAGACTGTTGCTGAAAAAATCTGAACTAAATATTTATACATTTAATTATTATAGATCTATTTCACAATTTCACAATGAACTTTTTAACAGAATGGAAAAGTATCATTTCAATTTCTAAAATGAAACCTATGACCTGTTCTTAAGATCTTGAACCATTAAAACTACTGAAGATCTTAATTCACTGTTCTGGCAGTGCTCATTCTTAACATTATCAATATGTTTTTAACTGGCACAATTACTGATGCACTAAAACTGACAGTTATATTTCTGTTGAGAAAAAACAACACCGAAATATTCTTAACAATTATAGCCTTAATGCAGATATACCCTTTCTTTCTAAAACACGTGAAAAAATGGTCACCACATGGCTTTAGTCTCCCCTTACAAATCACAATTTATTTGAGAAATTGCAGTCTGGCTTCCACACCAGTACAGAAATAGCAATATTATTCATTTATTCATTTTCTAAACTCACTTCACCCTGAAAAGGATTGTTGGGAAGCTGAAGCCTGTCCCACCAATCCTACTGCATGAGGCAGGAACAATCCCTGACACCATTCCCATGTTGTAAATAACATTATCCTGTGATGAAGGTTCACTCAGTAAAGAGCACAATACAAAAATAAACATAATTGAATACAAAATAAACTAAATCCATGTTCTCATCTTGTGGCTGTACTTATTTAGTAGATCATGTTTTCCTAAACTGCATGGCTCCTTTTAAAGTTGTGTTAAACTTTTAGCTCCTGAGCAATAATAAGTTCACATCTTATAAACAAAGTGAAAGTTATTTTTCTAAATTTTTAGGGCCAGATCAACATGTGACACAGTACCGCTTATCGTGGTTGGTGGAAAACAGTTATGAAGGTCAGAAGCAGAATGCAGTCCAACCCCGTATTCTTTGGGACTCAGAAACTTACAGGAATGCCAAACTTCCAGCTGTTAAACGAAAAGACTTCATGGAGTGTGATGAAGAACTTAAAACATTCTTGAAAAATTTTTTGCTTTATGGTATAGCATTTGTTGAAGATGTTCCACCAACAATAGATGCCACTGAAACTGTTGCTCAAAGAATCAGTCTTATCAGGTGAGTATTTTAACTGATGTTGCAGTGCTCCTAGTTATTTTATAATTATTGGTTGTCTAATTCAGTTGTCTTAGGAAGGTCATCCTTAGTTCACTTTTTTAAAAATAAATTCTTTGAGAATAACGTCAACTGCATGTTTTTAATTACATTGTTATTGTATTGGTTTTTGACTTCTATTGTACCATCCGCTAATGGTGCAAGATCTTGTTTGCTACTTTGAATTTAATAAATACTTTTGGTATCTAACAAAGTGTATCATTTAGATTTTTCCAGTATCATATTTTTGAAGCTTACATTTGATTTATGAATTAGGCCTTTAGTCAGGTGCAGTGCTCTTTTTGCCATGAAAATTCTGGTGCAGCCATAACATAATTTTCCTACATGTGTGCAGACTTCTCTAATGTTTACATGAGCATACCTGACTAATAATGTCTCCCTATTTTACCAAAGACTAGCAAGTCATGGAAATTCACACATTTTTCACTCGTGTGAACTTGGTTGAGTCTGTTACGTAATAAGCAGTCTTTTTGTCCAATGACAGAGTTATTCTGCTGTTTTCACATTCTGCATCATTTCCCATGTATCATTCAAAACTTGTTTGCACTTTTGGCTAGATTTTTAGTAAATATATAGTTCACACTCTCCACCTTCAACTTCCAGGCCTTTAGCTTTGGTGCATACGTCCTGTTAGTTTTCTTCATGTATCTGAATAAAAAGATAATTGGCCAAATATTCCTCAAAATACTTGGTCAATTGTAACAGTGAAAGTTAAAGACAAAGTCCAACACAGTCACAGTCCTACATACCTCAGCCAGTTGGCCACCAGCTCCCTCTTAGGTATTCTGTATTATGAAGTACAAAATGTGAAATTTATAAACCAATTTCTGGGCCATTTATCTGAAGACAGGATCTTGACATCCTTTAATTACAATGCTCTTTGATTCAATTGCACTAAGTTCCACAACAGGATACAGATAAGAGAAACAGAAAAGAGGAAGGTTAGTAACAGTTCATACATAAATATTGTATTACTGATATTAAAATTCAAGTTTTATTCGTCACACACACACACACACTGAGCAATATGCAGTGAATTGAAAAGCTAGCCTACTTTAAGCCTACTCCAAGACAAAACCAAACATGCAATAGAATACATAAAAAAATTTAGAAAAAGAATTAACTAAATTAAATAAAATTAACTAAATTAAGTTAAACTAGATTAAATTTAACTTAAAATCTGAAACAGTAAAACGTATAAAGTGACTGTGTAGTAAGTTAAAGTGAGTGTGCAATGAGTGAATGTTTGAATGTTTGTTGGCTTGTCAAAGTTCAGGATCCTGATGGCTTGAGGGTAAAAGCTCCTTTTGAGTCTCTCAGTTCTTGCTGTTAAGCTGCATAGCCACTTCCCTGAGTTGTGCAGACAGAACAGTCTGTTGCTAGGGTGGGTAGAGTCCATAATTATTTTAATTGCCCTGGTCCTACAGCACTTGGTGTAGATATCCTGCAGAGAGGGCAGTGCTGACCTTAAGATGTGCCCAGCTGAACGCACCATTCCCAAACCATGATGTGCAGCTCAGTGTTAGGATGCTCTCTGTGGTGCTGGTGTAAAAAGTTTTCAAAATTGGTGTGGAGACCTGCTGCCTCAGGTGATAAAGGTTCTATATTGCCTTCGTGACCTGAAATTGTGTGTGCAGGGTCCATGTCAGGTTCTCAGTGATGTGCACACCCAGGTACCAGAAGTGGCTTACCCTCTAAACAGGAACTCCATTTATGCTGATGGGCCTGTAGATATACTGCTGCTTCTGCCTGAAATCCACCATTAGCTCCTTGGTCCTGCTGACATTCTGTGAAAGGTTATGAGCCTAGCACCATACTGCCAGGTTCTCTACCTCATCCAGATAGGCCTCCTCGTCATTGTAGGAAATGAGGTCTAAGACCACTATGTCATCAGCAAATTACACACAATCATGTGTAAAGAGAGTACAGTAGAGGACTGTGTACACAGCCCTGTGGAACTCCTATGTTGACAATGATAGTTTTGAAAAAACAGTTACCTGCTGTCACCACCTGAGGCCTGCCTGTTAAAAAAATCTAGCACCCAGTCACAGAGGGGAATGTTCAGTCCCAGGTCTTTAAGCTTTTTGGCCAATGTGGGGGACAATGATGTTAAAGGCCGAGCTGTACCCTATAAACAACAATCTTACATAATTCCCTTTGTTGCTGTCTATGTGGGATAAAGTGGTGCCAGATAGCATCATTTTAGACCTGTTTGCAAACTGGAGTGGATCAAAGTTCCTTGGAAGGAAGGAGCCGATGGAGACTTAAGTGATACCCTTGAAGCACTTCATGCCGAGATACGCGAGTACTACAGGGTGGTAATCATTAAGGCAGGTGGGTTTGTTGTTCTTCTGTACGGATACAATAACAGATTTTTAAAAAAAGGGGTTGGAACCACAGCCTGGGCTAAAGAGTTTTATTGAGAATGGATGTAAACACTCCAGATAGTTGATCATCACATGATTTAAGTATGTGCCCAGAGATTCCATCCGGAACTTGTGCTTTCCAGTAGTGCACTTGCCTCAGAGCATGAAGAACATTTGCTCTGAAACAGAGATCGTAGCTCTGCTGCTCTAAGCAGTGCTAATGCTAGTTCTATCATCCTCGCTATCCTACAAGTTAGTACTAGCTCCATTAGTGTTAGACCACATTTCCAAAGCATTCAAGTCGTTAGTCAGCAAAGAGTCAACACACAGTGCGTTTACTTCTAAAGTTTGTAATGGTCTGTACTCCCTGCCACATTCGTCTGCTGTCCCCTAGATGAAAGTAGACTTCACTTTCTCCTTGTACCGCTTCTTTGCCTTGTTTTTTACAACTCTCGTTAGAGAGTAGCAGGCTGCGTTGTTCTCACTGTAGTCTCCAGTCTACAATGTCAACATTCACTGCATCCTGGATTTTTTTTGTCCACCCACTGCTTCTGACTGGGGAAACACCAGATTGATTTTGTTGGAACAATGGACTCCTCTAGCATAGCAACAAAGCTGACATCGATACTTTTGTACAAATGAGTAACAAACAGACATGCAATATGCATAACTAACTATCAGCTGTTATCAAGGTTTACTAGACTAAAGTAGTGAGTCTTCAACCTGGATTTAAAAGCTGAGACCGAAGGGACATCTCTTATACAACCAGACAAATCATTCCATTTATTGTGGGCCTTGTAACTAAAAGCTCAACCTCCTACTGTTATCTTAATCCTTAAAATGTTTAGCTCCTGGACCACCAGCCAGTCATTCATGCATTGGTGATTCATGGTACTCTATACTTCATGTGGTACCCCCACACTCATCATTCGTGTGTTAGGGCTACACTGAACTCAGTTTTTCATTGGAAAAACTGCTTGTTGTTTGTGTGTTGGTGCGTTGCGTCGCCGAAAATTCAAAGGAGGATTGAAAAAGTTAATCATAATTGGTAAGTACTAGCCCATGTGTTTACATTCATTCATCCGTACAGAAATTTAAAGGGAACATTGTGAGTGGGAGGAGCTGAGTGGCAAGAGCAATAGTAATATTCTTTCATGCAGTGCCTACACGTGGGCTATTTGTCCAGAGACTGTAAGAACTTTTTAGTCAAACTTGTAAAGAATTTCAAAAATATCACAAAAGGTAAAAAAAAAAAAAAAAATCACTTTGCCAAGTGAATGTCAGTGTTGCAATATATACAAGTCTTTTTACGCTTGATGTACAACATCCTAATATTGATATATTGAGGGAAGGGGTTTGGGTCATCCATGTTCTCCTTTTGGCCTATCTCGTAGTCTGTTTCTGTGATATGTTGTACAGTGCTAAACAAGCCATCACAATGCAGCAAACCTATATGGGTCTGTATAGGAATGTGCTGCCCAATGAGTCCAAACATTGGCATCTACCCTTTAATTTTTTTTAGCAGGCACCTTTATCCTAGGCGACTTACAAAGCAAGTTTTATGTGTATATATAATAGTTTGTAAATTATATATTGGTTCTATCACCTTTCATTATATCTCTCGTCTTGTGGTGTATCCACTATCACTTGAAAGAAAGATTATATAATTTATTGGTGATCCACTATACAGTACTTAATTGCAGTCCTGTCAATTAGGCTTACTTACCAAGAAGCCAACTATCACACACAGCATTACCCTAAAGGCTGCCTCCCACACTACTGTATGATAAAGTAAAGAAATCATGAGTTGAGATGGGCCATCTTGCAACATAAGTCAGACACGTTTTAGCATCACATATTAATTGTACATTAATTGAATGTGAGTGCTTTCATTTTACAAAAGCAAGTTTTTTTTCTGTGATGATGCCTTTATCATAACGTGTGCAGTCAGTTGTGCCAATTAAATTAGAATTAGCAAGTGCAGCAAATTGCCATTTGATCTCTGCATGCACACCCAGACTGTAATGACATTGAATGTATCTGGGTAGCATTTTAATTATAGCATTCCATTCAGAGGGCATGGTAGAGCTCAGGGGTGACTACAAGGTTCCTGACTGTTTAATCAATTCACACTGAAGATCACGTGATTTCTGCCTGATGGTCTCTTCCTCCAGAAAGCAACATCTTTTGTTTTTTATATATTCAGAAACGAATAGTTCTCATCCATCACTTGTACCTTTTGTCAAAGTGTTTATTTGATATTTGGATTTCAGGCTTCACACATTATATACTTCATGTGTACATTTTGTCAGTTATTACTAAAACATGAAAAACGTTTCTGTTTTAACGATGTGTTTACATAGATTGTTATATAGACACGGAACACACATGAAATGTATGTATTCCTAATGACGATGTATTATTTACCCTCTGCAACTCCAAGCACTTCAATCCAAGATAAATACATAGTACTGAGAACCTTCTTTGCGAATTGAACTGCGGCGGTGTGTTGGGTGATAGGATACCAGTCCATTTGCTGTTTGCGCTGATCGACACATTTACAACAAAAAAGACACTGACGGAGAGATGCGAAAGGATTGGAGGTGGGCCGGGATTACTAGTTTTTTCATAAGCTTTGGTAATTCTAGTGTTTACCTGGGAGTGTATATAACCAGTCTCATCATGAAAATGTTCATGGAATTTATATTGTTTGAATTTTTTTTTTAATGGCAGTTCAGATTTCACATTTATAAACTTAGCTACTGATCCGAACAGCAAACAATATTTTTCTGTTTATTTGTTATACTGGAACTATAACCATGCTTTCCACACTATTCAGGCGGCCTGAACCTTTATTGCTCTCCATGTACACTCTGTTCAAATTTAACAGCGTGAGTGCTCTCATTAAGCCAGGGCAAGTTTCTTTGTGTTCAAATCACTCTTCCTTTATGTAGGGCAACTGAACCTAAGATTTCTGTTAGAAATATTTTATAATTAAACTGATCAATATAGCTCTCCTGAAAGTTTGTTCCTGACTATATCCAGAAACCTATGTACAGTCATGATCTAGCTGTCACACTGTTCTTGATTGAACCTATGATTTTATTTTTGAAGGCAAAAACAAACCAAAAGTAATTGAATATTGATTAGACATCATTAAGTGGAGTAATACTTAAATCGTTATTATTCTGGACTCTTTAAGTAATAACTAGATCCAGTTTGTTCTTACGATAATCACCTGGGCTTTAACAATGTACTGAAACCCTACTATCAGGTCACTACTTAGTAAAGGTGTCCATTTCCACTGAAACTACATAATTGTGATTTTCAATCCAAGTTAAATATAAAGCTATTAAATTCAGTCACCAAAAATGTATTTGGTCTATAAATTAGTATATGCCAGTGTGCCAGATTCTATTTTTATATCTATTATGAGCATCCTAAAGTATGTATTAACATCAAACTTTTTGAAAGTGAGTATGTAGTTTATCACACAATATTATTCCAAGGCTATCTCCTCAAAAAATGTTTCTATTGAGTTGTCAAAGAATTTAAACCTATTGAATTAGTGTCAGAAAATTACTAAAATGGGTTTCTGCAAGAAAACAGAGCCCAGATTTAGTACTTCGCATAATATTTTAAACAATGCAATTATATTTACAAGTGAGTCAATATTTAACAACTATTTCACACTTCATTCACTAGATTTGTGGACAAAATTGTGCTGCTAACTTTACCATCTCTGCCCACAGTGTTTCAAGTAAAAACTACTGGATTATGTGCATGGCTAGCTAAAATGCCCAAAAAGGTTTGATGCTCACGATGCATCATTTGTTAGTGATAAGATTACTTCTTTTAATCTGTTACACTATATCATTAAATCCATTAAATGGTGAATTTTACAGCTGATTTGAAAAACATTTTGAAATGTATGTTCAGACTATATTGAGTTAATATAGTTTTTATGTTTTTCTGAATTCTAGCATTTGTTATCACAGTGGGAAAATGCTTACTTTAAGTATGAAATGAAACTGCCATTCTAAAGAAATTAATATCTATGCAGTATATTGTGTTCTGCAAGTGAAGTTGCTACTATAATCTAGTTTCTTTGCAAACTTTGCCATGAAATTGACCTCTTCAACAAGACATTTATCATTGCAGCTGTTAAGTGTCATAGAGGCTTAAATAATTATCTTGTGTTACTGAAGTTGTACTTCAACTTTAGTACATGATAACTGTATTTCTCGTAACGTGTTCATCATATTTTACTAACAAAAAAGCAACTGAGGAGTTTTAAAAATGAAAAACATGAGCACTATTTGATTTTGAACTTAAAGTGAAACATAATTTACTACAATCAAAATCAACGATAAGGTCAATGTAAATAAAAAAACTAATGAAACTGAAATATAATAACATTTCGTGATATTAAGCGACAGAATGTAATTATTAGTAACAACTAATAATTTCAAACTGATTGTATTTTGATTTTTTTTGTGGGTCATTTGTCTCTTTTAAAACCCATAGCTTTCATATTAAAACACTTTTTTATTTAATAGTTCACCTTCATGGGTGCTAACTTGTCATAAACATTGGAAGAGGGAAGGCATGCAAAAGATATAGGCTTCATCATAAACAATTGTAAAAGTAGTAATAATTGTTATGCTGGGGTAGCTTAAGGAACACAGACACCAAAAGTAAAAATTAAATGATCAACGTGGCAACAAAGATGCAATTTTTAGACAACTGAATTGAATCAGCCTTTTAGCAGTACATTTAAACTATAGGTATCTGTCAAATGAATTTATATTATATCTTGTATTAAAACTTGAAATATATTGTCCCCCTGTATCTGTGACTTTATTTATGGCACTCTTTACATTCATTGCTGGCATGCTTTGAGGATCTCCATATTTGGGATTCTTGCTGAAAAACCTCTGACGCTGTGCTTTAATTGGATAGTGACATTGCATTCCTTGCATACGTTGCAGAATACACAGAAAATATTAGAACATTAGAACGTGTTTTTGTTAATATTATAATTATATTGTCACCATTACTGTAAGCTACTGTATCTCTAGATAGAACACCAAGACAATTTAGTTTGTGTAAGAGATTTACATTTCTTCACTAATGTGACACAGATTCAAATGTTTTAGGAAACTTGAAATGCAAAAAAAAAAAAAATCAAAAAATCACAGACTCGCCAGGTCAACTATTTCAGGTATTCTACAGCAACTGCCTGCCAAAACAGCTCAATTTCTACATGTTTTCTTAAAAGCAGCACTTCAAGAGCACAATTTTCTGAGAGAGTCTTACAGATAGATGTTGGCACAAGTGAATGAAGCTCTCCCTTGACTTTCTGAAATTCTTAAACTGCTTTTTTGCATGAATAAAGATTAATGGAGCAATAGAGAGGAGAGAACCTGCTTCCTCAATTTAAATGCTTATTCTAAAATGTTATTGATTAGATCCTGCCAGGTTTTGAAAAAGTTTTGTACAGATCCTCTAAGTGCGAATTTGATTTTTCCAGTTTCAAATACAGTGGAACCTTGGTTTTGCGAGCATAATTTGTTCCGGAAACGTGCTCGTAGTCCAAAGCACTCGTATATCAAAGTGAATTTCCCCATAAGAAATAATGGAAACTCAGATGATTTGTTCCACAACCCAAAACTATTCATATAAAAATGATTACCCTAAGTTCTTGTCTATAAGCCGCGGCTTATCTAAGGAAAAAAGTTGTGAAAATGAAAAAATAGAATATCGGCTTATACATAAGTCCGGCTTATACATCCATTGCGGGGGTTGCGTTCCAGAGCCACCCGCGAAATAAGAATATCCGCGAAGTAGAAACCATATGTTTATATGGGTATTTTTATATTGTCATGCTTGGGTCACAGATTTGCGCAGAAACACAGGAGGTTGTAGAGAGACAGGAACGTTATTCAAACACTGCAAACAAACATTTGTCTCTTTTTCAAAAGTTTAAACTGTGCTCCATGACAAGACAGAGATGACAGTTCCGTCTCACAATTAAAAGAATGCAAACATATCTTCCTCTTCAAAGGAGTGAAGCAAACAAATCAATATGTCTGTTTGGCTTTTAAGTATGCGAAGCACCGCGGCACAAAGCTGTTGAAGGCGGCAGCTCACACCCCCTCCGTCAGGAGCAGACAAAGAGAGAGAGAGGGAGAGTTTGTTTTTCAGTCAAAAATCAATACGTGCCCTTCGAGCTTTTAAGTATGCGAAGCACTGTGCAGCATGTCTTTTCAGGAATCAGCTTTACAAAAGATAGCAACGTGAAGATAATCTTTCAGCATTTTTAGACGAGCGTCCGTATCGTCTAGGTGTGCAAACAGCCCCCCTGCTCAATCCCCATACGTCAGGATCACAGATAGTCAGCGCAAGAGAGACAGAAAAGTAATCCGGCTAGCTTCTCAGCCATCTGCCAATAGCGTCCCTTGTATGAAATCAACTGGGCAAACCAACTGAGGAAGCATGTACCAGAAATTAAAAGACCCATTGTCCGCAGAAATCCGCGATATATATTTAAATATGCTTACATATAAAATCACAATTTAAATGACCGCTACGCGCTCGTGTTGACTCGGCGACGCCCAGAGCAGAAAGAACGCGCTCCGGCCGCTCCAACCGCGCCATGCGGGGAGTGAGAGAGACGCCAATATCTCACACTCTCTCCCCCCTTAAAGAAATTAAATGGGCGCGAGTGAGACCACTGACCTCCCTCCCTTCTATTAGTTATAGGTTATAGTACGTTCGGCTTATCCATGAGTCCAGCTTATCTATGATACGATTTTATTTTAAAAATTCATATGATTTTTGGTCTCCGGCTAATACATGAGTCCGGCTTATAGACAAGAACTTAGGGTAATACAAAATATAAAGTAAAAACACATAAAACAAATTAACCTGCACTTTACCTTTGAAAAGAGTCATGGCTGGTGTGAGTGAGTTTCTAAACTCTTGTGGGATTGCACCCAACGGGACGACATGCGGAAGAGCGTCCCAAAGCAATCGCAGTCTCCCAGCGCTGTAGCAGTTCACCATAAAAGCGAATCTGAAAAGATCGCGGACATGCTATAAGCGCCTGCCGTCGATGGGTGGAACAAGGAACATTATAAATGTGCAAGGCCCTGCCTGACTGAAGTGTCTGTGTATAGGAGAGCGGCAGATCCCGCTACAATAAATAACCGTGCTGTTGCTGTTTCAAGCTGAATAAAGCTGGTGTTGCTAAAGTCCTGAGACTCAGCTTCATGTTTTAGGGTGCAAGACGGGGACTCGCACGTCACAACACACACATACAATGCTAATGCTGCAGTAAAACAGTATACGCTCATACAGATGTTGAAGATATGAGTGAGGCACGCCGACTCAGACGGAGAATAGGAGACGAATGCCCACAATCCCGCAGCGAGAGAGAGAGAAGAACCATCAGCTCAGTTGTGATCACATGACGCTCAGCAGACAAAGCGTATACATACTACTCGTACTGCAAGACCTCGCTCGTTTATCAAGTCTAAATTTATTAAAAATTTTTGCTCATCTTGCAAAACACTCGTAAACCAAGTTACTCGCAAACCGAGGTTCCACTGTAGTATGTAACATCAGTTACCCACTGACTTAGAATAGGTGAGTTAGGATTCTTCCAACTGAGCAAGATAAGTCTACATGCCAATAGTTTAGTAAAGGCAATTACAGTTTGTTTGTCCTTCTCCACTTTAAGCCCATCTGGAGGTACACCAAACACAGCTGTTAGTGGATTAGGAGGGATTGTGACGCCAAGTTTGTCTGAAAGGCATTTAAAGATTTTGGTCCAAAATGATGTTAATTTGGTGCAGGCCCAAAACATGTGACCCAGTAACGCCAGAGCTTGATTGCAACTTTCACAGATTGGATCTTGCCCTGGAAACATTTTGGACAATTTTAAACGAGAAAGATGCGTTCTACATATAATTTATGCTTTGTGCATATGGAGCGTGAGTGAATTCTGTGCATTGCTACTTTCTACTCCTTTTCTGAAATATTGAGTAAGAGATCCTTTTCCCACTGTTCTCTTGGATCTTTGAAAAGGAGGGACTGTAAAATAGTTTTATATATTACGAAAATGCTGTCTGATACCACAAGACTAAGCAATATTTTTTCTAGCATAGACATAGGTGGGAGGTGAGGAAAATTGGGCAGGTTCTGTTTAATAAAGTTTCTAATTTGAAGGTAGTGAAAGAAATGTGTTTCTGGTAAGTTAAATTTGGAGTGCAATGTTTGTTGGAAGCAAAAACGTTGTCTATGTACAGATCTCCAAGTGATTTAATCCTGAATGTTTTCCAGGAATTAAAAACCGCATATGTTTAAAATATTATTTCTACCAGTCCTTTCTCATGTCCACTTTCTATCCAATGCAGCTGAGATAAGATCAGTCCAGTCAGACTGTTGATTGGATTAAGTGCTATAGGATTGTTCAGCTCTGAATATGTACATGAGTCTCTGTGCTAAGTAGGTTACTTTTAAGGGATGGAAATGGGGGTCGGGGTTGTTCTAGATACCATTCACTTCAGATTGTCAGTAATAACACTTCACAGACTTTGGAAGAGACTGTGCTTTGACCATTGTTTGGGCTCCACCTGGCTGTACTGAACCATCATTGCTGGATCCATACATAAAAACTTGTAGACATGAGACAGGAGCTACTCTGCCAGACTCTGAAAAATACTTTCTTCAGAAGTGACATTTCAGAAAATAAGTCAGTTGGGTTGTAAAGGCAGGTTTTATTTATATATTTATTTTTACACACGTAAGTCTTTGTAATAAACTGACTGGCCATACAATTCAATGAAACTGACATATAATGCTTAGCATTAAACATTTATCCATGATTCCTGTTTATCGTATCCTCATGTAAGTATACAAAGAAGACAACTTCATGTCCAGTCAATGCACAATATAAGAAATTATTCAGAGAGAGACAGGTTATGGGGAACTCTTTTAGTGTGCCAAGTGTAAATGTGAAGAATGTAATCAGTCAATGATAGGTGGGGAGAAGAAGAGAGGACAATATTTGTGGAGTTTTAATGCAGGCCCATTTGCGAGATACTTTGAATTAAACAGCCTTTAGTTGGTTTTAGCTAAATTAGCCTAAAATTGCAGTCTTTTTGCCATTTTGATTTTTTTTTTTTTTAATTTTGTTGTCTCTGTGTCTCTTATATTATGCCTTTGTGGGTATAGCTACTGTTTTTAGAGTTTTTGATTTTTATTTATTGTTAGTTGTAGCCTTTAATTTTTATTACTCACTCGTCCATCTTTTGAAGCCATGTAAGTCCAGCACAAGATTACATGGGACAAAAAGTATCCTTTTAACCATATAGCACAACTTTAATTAAAACTGCAATAAAAATCAGAATTGGGAAGAAAAGAAACTAAAAAAAAAAAAAAAAAAAAAGCATTCACAGTAACACAGTGTAGAACGCAGACACTAAAAATCCTTTAAATTATTACATATTTCATGTCTTTGAGGAAGACAAAGGAAAACACACTTTGCACTCTGAAAACATGCAGACTTCACATAGACAACAACTGTTTTTGGGATAATCAGTGTCCTTTTTTTATTCACCACTGTCATTTTGATAACTAATTTACAAAAATCTATGAAAGAGAATAAAAGGTAATGCTTTGATCAGCATTTGAAGCAACTGGGTACAATGTGCTACATTAGACTGTAACCACTGTAAGGACAATAAAGTTTCTAACATCTGTCTAGGAACAAGCAGTGACATGTAGTGACATGACTGCTGTAGGCTTTACTGTATATGTAACTTTGACAGTGTTTGGCTTGTGTAATGCTTTTAGTAGGCAATATTTTCTCATCTAAAATAAAACAAATCAAAGTTGCCTCTTTACAACCAAACAGCACAAGTGTTATGAATGTGAGCTTTCCACAGTGACATGCAGGCATTGAGTTAAAGAGTTAGGCAATTTAACACTGATATCACTTAGTCCTCTGAACACTATCAAATACACATTATTCACAAGTCATATAACATACTTTTCCCCTTCTGGAAAAATTTGTGAGATACAGAAAAGGGTTACAACGTTGGCAATAACAGCAGCCTTTTATAGCGTTTAGAAAAAAATGCTTATGGGTCATCTCTTACTGTATAATAAATCACTTACAATGCTTTCTGCAGCTTTTTTTGTGTGGCTTTGTGGCAGTACAGATCCTCACTTGGATCAGCAGTTCACAGAAATAGGGTAAATCACTGTCCATCACACTTAAACCCAATGTGGAGAGTGGGTGACTTCAAACAGTGCAGGAGAGCATGGATCATGGTTGGAGAGAAGTAGTGTGAAATAAGGTTGACTGTTGGTCCTAATGCAGGTATGGGGTTTGAAAAGTATGTTAAAGGAATGTAATTTGAAGAAGAGCTGTGGCAATGTGAGACTTTGTAAGTCCATGTCAAGTTGCAGGTCATCAATAAGCATATCTAAGTTGAGCCTTTTTTTTTAATGGTTAAGCAAGTCACAAGTCACTAAATTATAATTTGCATCCAACTCGATTCAAATTATATAACTAAAAGGGGGTGCATAGCTAGTTGCATAGTTAGCTGGAGCATACCCCAACAAAGATCATGTGCAAGGCAAGAACAATACCTGTATAGTGTGCCAGCCTGTCGCAGTGCAAACATTTACACACACACGCAACAGGGGCCTCTTTAGAACTTCCAATCTACCTAACGTGCATGTCTCTTGACTGTGGAAGTAAGCCAGAGCACTTGGCGGAAACCCCTGGCAGATGCAGGGAGAACATACAAACTCCATGCAGGGAGCACCTGCGATGTCAACCCCAGTCTCGTTCTTGCAAGGTAGTAGTGCTACCACCATGCTTCCCTTAGTGAAGAATGCTCTATAGATTCCTTTGAGTTAAGGCTGCAATTTTTAAGGTGTTTTAATATTTATTTTAAGTTGCTAATTGTGGGCTAGAAATTTAAATTTTATGTAATATATGTTTATTAATAATAATTCTTTATATTTGACCAGTAGCCTGCCCTGTCCTAAACTCCTTTACTCCCAACTCCATTCCCTAGTTTTAACACTTCTTGGCTTCACTGCTCACATTAGAACAATTCTAGCTGAGTTTCTAATGTCCCTAAAGATCTACTGTCTACCACACAACTTAGTAACTTATTCTATGTGTCAAATGTTGTTTCCTTAAGAGGCATTAGCTCTCTGGAAATGTTCTTTTCAATTGCGGCGTTTTAATTAACCTGAATTTAAATAATTATAAATAAAAAAGGTATTTCTCCCCCCCTCCCCCCACCCAGCATGCAATATGACGGTTACAAGATCACACGAGAAGTATAAAGGATAATTTAGCTCTTTACTGACGGGTTCACGTGGTATTACAGACGGGAAGCTTATGACAGACTCTATCAAGCAATGTGGGTGTCTTGACCTACGCAGTCTGCCATCTTTCGTTGCCACGCTGAAAAGATTTTCACCGGATGGAAGACATAATTTTCCGCCCGGCAGCTTCAAAGTGTGTTGGCCGTAGGTCCATCCTTATATTCTGGTTGCTCCATGTGCAGGCTCTTTTTCTGGATCCAAACAAGGACAGGAAAGGACTCAAACCCCACCTTCAAAAATACAGGAATAGCACAATGCCTACATACAGTTCTCATTCTCCCAACAAGGAAAGAGGATAGTGTGCTGACAGAAGACAGAAATATATTAGTCTGTCTTTAGGCTGACTATTCAATTCTCCACTTGTCTTTGGCTCTCTAGTCCTGTGCTTGGCTCAGCAATTCTAAATGCTGATGCTGTGCCCCTGTGTACCATACATGGTCTGCCTGTATGAATGAGTCCATAACAAGTGGGCACAGAGAGCAGTGACATTAAACTTAATAACAAAACATATTATAACAAATGTTCTCTGTGAAGAAAAAACTTCTTGATGTTTATGCAACATTTACCCTGAACAAGTTTCCAACTTGTGCCTCTGTGTTTTTGTTGAACTCATTTTAAAATAACAGTCTTAATTAACTGAACTAATTCCTTTTACGCACTTTTAAACACTATAGCTTTCTTTTGCATAAACTGAAAAGGTTCAACTGCTTTAGTCTCTCTTTTTAATCTTTCATTATAACTCACACACTGCAGCCCTGGAATTTTTTGTAGCCTGGAGATGTGCAGTATTTCAAGTTTCAGACCTCCCATTATATATTCAAATTCAACATTTTTACTTCCTAAATATAATACTTTGCAGATTAACTCAAGCTTGTATGATATCCAAGACCCTCTGTAATATTTGCCACCTGTTCCATAAAGTGCCCCAAGTCTGAACTGTGAACTGATAATTTTTTTTTTTTACTTAAGAAATTTGACAATAGTTTGTAGAAATTACAGTAGTTATTAAGTATTTGCTGTTCACTTTCTAAGGAGTCATAATATTTTTACCCCACTGCTTCTCTAACCTTTGACTGCCTTCATGTCTCATCAGTGACTTTTTTTTTTCTTCTATTGTTTAATCTAGGTCACTGTCTATTCTAACATTGCATCTCTTGTATGCTTTTCTTTTACACTCAATGTCCACATCAATACTTATTAATTAATGTGTAGTTGGCCTCTGTGGTGTTTTTGCAGGTAAGAAAAAATGCAAAAAGAGGAAATAGCTGTACTGCGTAGCCCTTAGTGACAGACAAAAATAAAGTTTTTAAAAGCAAACCCTGTATGAAACGAGCAGAGTCACGGGAGTGGCATCTCACACACACATGGAATGTTTTACAAGCACCAGAAAAGAATAGCTAAAAACTAATCAAATCCATCATTAAAGTTCAACTGGAATAAAGCCTACATCCAGCGAGGAAAAGTAACCAACAGCATGACGCTGATTGCCCAAAGGGTGATGAAAGCTTAAAGCCAACAGTCTCCTAGTGATTCATTTGAATGCAGAAAGCACTTAAGCTGCTGCAAAAAGGGATAAAAATGAACTTGCGCTGAATGTAAGATGCATTGTTTCTCTGTCCGTTGAGGGTGCATTTATATGTTGTGTGTCCTACAGCATGTACAGTTTAGGTTTTCCAGTCGACTGTACAGACAGCTTCACCTACCAAAAATGCCTTGTTAATTTAGAGTTGGTTGGGAATATACACGAATTGGAGGACTATGTTAGGAACTTGATGGCAATTGGGAAAGCCAAAAATTGGATTGACACGGTTTGTTTAGACATTTGGCTGATTCTCATTCGTCTTCAGTCTCTCCAGGTCCCACTGGAGTCTGCGTTACTGAAGTCAGCAGCACCAATTCAGCCGCAGGTAACTGGGAGACAGGGGTGTAGGAAGTTGTATCCAGCAGAGAGTGCTAGCTCCCTGGGAATGAGTTATTTCGTGATTGTGGCATGTTACATAACCCAAATCTATATAGATATAATATAAAAAGGCAATACCCCTCCCTTAGTGATTCAGCAGTAAGAAATCACGTAGGAGAAATAACTTAGCTTTGTTTAATGACGGCTTACGCTGCATAACAGACGAAGGATGGCAATGGCAAAAACCCAGTTCGGGAGTGGGGGCCCGATGTATAGAATCTGCCATTTTCTCCATTGCAGTGGAAGGATTTTCAGGATCGGATGAAGTTATCTCCCATCCGTCCATCGGCATCAAAGGTGTGCTGGGCAATGTTCCAAGGCTTTATACTCTTTCTTCACGTGCAGGCCCCACTTAGGTAAATCATGCAATTCCAAATAAGGCAAAAGAGGATACATTTTCTTGTTTACTTTGACAGACAAAAATGGTATACAGCAGTCCTCAGTTTGACTGCCCGTTTCCCAGTTCTATCTTATCTGTCTAGTCTTATAATGCTTGCCTAGCAGTTCTCTATGGTGAACCTCTGTGCTAAATCTGACTCTGTGTCAACTGGGCATGTGAGTAGAAAATGACAGATTTATAGGATATATTTGCACAGAGTACAATGACATATTAAACTTATACTCTTATTACAGAAGTCAAAATTTAGTCCCTAGGTCACCAATTCAAACCCAGAATCTTGGATCCTGAGAAAATGCAGTGTTCATAATTGCCGATTCCATAGTGCAGAATGTTAGAATACCAAACCATATTAAACCAGCAGTTAATGTTAAATGTCTCCCTAGACAAAGATATCTGACATAGAGGCTAAATTGGATCTTTTGGCTTACAGTGATTTATCTACCTTATTTTGGTACATGTCTGCACTAACAATATTTATTTACAGCAATCTGAAATATTAAAGGGAAACTTCTGTCTGTGCATCAAAGCAAAAAGAAAATGTGATTTAATTGTCTCTTGCCCCTTACCAAGATTATATAGGCTAGAAACCTGGTGTGCAAATAAAAGCATAGTCTTTGTGAACAACTGGGGTGATTTTTGGGAAAGGCCTGGATTTTTCAAAGATGTTATTCATCTTAATTGGAGTAGATCTTTTTTTACATCCCAAAATATGGCAGCAAAACTGCTTGGCTGACTAATCAGAGCACCATCCAGACTGTAGTTTTATGATCTTGAATCACAGGCTGTTGTGTATCCCACCTGTTATTATCCTGTAGCTACTACCCATAATCCCTGTTGTGGGGCATCTTATAAAGGTAACTTGCTGCAAACCTTAAATTACTTGCTAACCACCAAATAAGGTATATATTTAGACAGAAAAATTAAACCTGATCCTCTACTGGGGTCACCTTTAATAGATAGTTAATTCAAATTAAAACAAAAAGTGTATCACCAGTTCAGAAACATCAATGCAGTTTTAAATACTGCTTATTAAACATTTGCTTTCTTGGAAATAAAGCTGCTTTGGTACATGATATTAGATTAAGTGCAAAAGCTGACTTCTTTCTTCTCACTGAAACCTGTCTTAGTAAATCTGACACTGTTTCCCTAGTTGAGGCATCGCCAGATGGATACACATTCCTTCATAAATCTCATGATACTGGTTGAAGTGGTGGACTTGGAATAATTCATTGTGACAAAATGCTAATTGCTTCTAAAAATGTAGGGGAATTCACATCTTTTAAGGTACTCATTTTAAATCTTAAAACCGATTCCAGCACAATTGTAGTGCTAGTCTACAGACCAGCAGGACCACATTCATTGTTCATGACTGAATTTGTCAACCTTTTATCTAATTTGGCTATAAATTAATGTAAGAGCCATTTGTTAGTTGTTTAGGTTATGTTAAATTGATCTATTTTCTTAGTTATATTAAAAAAGCTAAAAAAAACCTGGACACAAATAGATGAACATACGCAGGCTTGGTCCACAATAGCAATAAAATCCTGCAGTACTTCTTTATATTCCTTGATTTGCACCCCAATAAATACAAGTTATCACCAATTTACTACCAACCCAATTGTGCTTCACTCACTCAGAATATGGAACCAATATAGGAAGTATTTTAAGATAGAGAAGCTTTTATCTGTGGCACCTCTGCACGAGAACCACGTTTTTCCACTCTTTCAAACAAAGTTTTTAATGTCTAGAAAACATTCAGAATTAAATCACTTAGAGATCTATACATAGACAACATCTTTTCATCTTAAGAACAATTACATTCCAAATTTAACTTTCCAGCAACACATTTCTTTCACTACCTTCAAATTAGAAACTTTGTTAAACAGAACCTGCCCAAGTTTCCTCACCTCCCACCTACCGATCAGTCTTGAGGACTCAGACAGCATTTCCGTAATATATAAAACCATTTTACAGTCCCTCCCTTTCAAAGATCCAAGAGTACAGTGGGTAAAGGATCTCTCACTCAGCATCTCAGAAAGAGAGTGGAAGTAGCAATGCACAGAATTCACTTGAGCTCAAAATTATATATTGAGCACATCTCTCTCGTTTAAAATTGTCCAAAATGTTTCCAGGACAAGATCCAACCTGCGAATGCTGCAATCAAGTTCCGGTCTCACTGGGCCACATCATTTGGGCATCCACCAAATTAACACTAGAATATTACCAATCAGAAAACATCATCGCACTAATGCAATATTATTTGAAAATGAATAGCGTCAGATCGGGTGTAAATTTATGCTGACGCAGTTAGTTAGGATCCGATCAGGAGGGGGGAGGCGTGAACGTGACTGTACCATAAATTTACACCCGATCTGATGCTGTTCGTTTTCAAATAAAATTGCATTAGTGCATATTAATTCAGCGTGAGCAGGGACACTCAATAAAACTGAATTTAAAATATTCAAGTGACAGTGAGATACGAAGAAGGCATGATTCACCAGCATTTGTGTGTCAGTTTTTATCCCTCCAGATCTGAGAATTTCCAGTTCCATTGTCTCAAAACACCACTCACATCTACAGTTATTCCCAGTTTCAAATAAACTCTAACAGCATCAGATCTGGGGGTGGGGTTGTATTGTGATCGTGACTAAGAGAATAAAAGTGGGAAAAAAAAAAACTAACTTTTACAAGTACTATAAATTTACACCGGCTGTTACAGACTCAAATCAAATGTATGTTTTTATTGTATAATATCAACAATAAGAGCAGCTCACTACTCAAAACGGTAAATTTGCGAAACACCCAGGATCAAACTTGCGGCCTCTTGATTACAAGTCAGCAGTTCTTACTGCTGCACCACGGAAGCTGTCATATTATGCTTGCACCTTTTGTGAAAGTGTTTATTTGATATTTGGACTTCAGCCTTCACACAAAATACAGTTTATGTCTACATTTTATAATTTATTACTAACACATGAAAAACTTTTCTGTTTTAACGATGTATTTACATAGATTGTTGTAGACACGGAACACCCATGAAATGCATGTGTTCCAAATAACGATCTATTATTTCCCCTCTAAAACTCCAACACTTCACTCCAAGGTAATCAAGGCTTGAGCTGGGAGAACGTTCTGCTATTTCTGCAGCGTTGGGGGAATGGTATAGCAGGCTGCTTGCTGGTTGTGTTGATCAACACATTTACAAGACAAAAGACGCTGACAGAGAGGTGTGAAGGGATTTAAGGTGGGCTGGATTTACATGTTTTTTGTAGGCTTTGGTAATTCTAGTGTTAACATCATTCTGGACCAAAATCTTTAAGTGCCTTTCAGACAGCCTTGGTGTCACAATCCCTCCTAATCTATTAACAACTGTATTTGGGGTACTCCCAGATGAGCATAAAGTGGAGAAGGACAAACGAGTTGTAATTGCCTTTACTAGACTATTGGCACAAAGACTTGGTCAATGGAAGAATCCTAACTCTCCTATTCTAAATCGGTGGGTAACTGATGTTATAGTCATATGAAAAAGTTTGAGAACCTCTCTCAGCCTGCATAATAATTTACTCCACTTTCAACAAAAAAGATAACAGTGGTATGTCTTTCATTTCTTAGGAACATCTGAGTACTGGGGTGTTTTCTGAACAAAGATTTTTAGTGAAGCAGTATTTAGTTGTATGAAATTAAATCAAATGTGAAAAACTGGCTGTGCAAAAATTTGGGTGCCCTTGTAATTTTGCTGATTTGAATGCATGTAACCGCTCAATACTAATTACTTGCAACACCAAATTGGTTGGATTAGCTCATTAACACTAGAATTACCAGAGCCTACAAAAAAACTTGTAGATCCGGCCCACCTTAAATCGCTTCTTAAATCAGTTCACACCTCTCCGCCAGCATCCTTTGTCCTCTAAATGTGCTAATAAAAGACAAGCTGCCAGAAGCCGGCTATTCCATCCCCCCCACCGCCTTAGAACGTGCGCAAACTTTTCCCAGCTCATGCCTTGATTGATTATCTGGGAGTGAAGTGGTGTTTTAGAGTGGAAATAATAGATCGTTATTTGGAACACACGCATTTCATGTGTGTTCCGTTTCTACAGTAATCTGTTTAAACACATTGTTAAAACAGAAACTTTTTCATATTTTAGTAAAAAATGTTACAAAATGTAGTAGGCATAAACTATAGAATGTGTAAAGCCTGAGTTCCAAAGATCAAATAAACACTTTCACAAAAGCTTCAAGGATGATACACCAGTTTCCGTGGCGTAGCGCGCTAAGATTTGCTTCTTAGAGCGTAGCAGCTTTGCCGTGCCTCACAGACCCGAGTTCGATTCCCCGCTGGGGATAAAGTGTTGCTTTTTTTTTTTTTCTTTTTAACCTCAAACGGACATAAAATTTATAAATTGGTATGCACTGTCAGTTAATGAGATCGTTATATTTTCATATGGGATGCTCCTTATTATGCTCCTAGTATTATTTTTACTAGCTTTAAGTTATACTCTCTAAAAATAGAAAAAAAAATGTTTACCTATATTTTACATATATATATAGTGCTGGGAGGTATACCGGTTCATACCGAAAACTGTTCCTTATTTTTGTTATATGTATTTTTCTTATACCGCAATACCGGTTTAAATAGCCTGAACAACGTTCGGAACATGGCGCAGTGGGAAACTGTTTAAGGGGGGACTTTTTTCACTGCTACACCACTAAACACGCATGCAACGGAGTACATGCGTCAGTGGAGGTATTGAGCGGTGAAAATTTATAGAGAACATTCTAAAACTGAAGATGTAGCAGACGATAAAGTTGAACATGATGACACAGAACTTTTGCAGAAAAAAGGAGCCACGTCTATTGTCTGGAGATTTCGGTTTTAAAAGGTCGGATGTGGTCCAAACAACTATTTACTGCAAATGCTGTTGAGCTAAAGTTGTCGCTGGAGGCAGTAACACGAGCAACTTGCTGTACCACCTTAGCTGCAAACATGCTTTGGAGTACCATGAATGTATGGAACTAAGATTGGCACCCTCCATGTCCTCAGGTAAAAAGCTAGAGGACACTCGAGTCAGACGTCACTTGTACTGCCTACGACAAAAAAAGCAAGCAGTAGATCGAGATAACCAACGCCATTACAATCCATATAGCTAACGTGTCAGTGGACAGAGATTGATAACATTAACAGTAAGTGTAGTTGGTTTACAAAAAATATTTACTCTATTCTTTTTCTAAGACATGTTCAGTGCAATACAACTTTTGACAAGCACCTCTGAATTTTTTACTAAGTCTAAATGCCTCTTTGGATGGTTAAAATGATGTTGTCAAAATTATAGTTTAATTTGTTTGCAAAATTTGTTCAATAAAAATGTTCTATATTTTGACTACAACTGTCATGCAATGTGATTCCTTCTCTTCATTAGTGCCACCCCCTTGAAAACTATCACATTATGGGGCCATGCAAACCTGTATTAATATTTGTGTGCACATTAAAATGTTTATTTTTTTTTTACAATGTACAATTCTCATGACAGTGGAATAGGTAATTCTTAGTCCGTCTATTGCAGTAATTGCAGTGGAAAATGTGGTTAACATCCATTCATGCATGGGAAAAAAATACAGTTGAATACCGTGAAACTGGTATAATTTTGAAAAATATCGTGATATAGAATTTTGGTCATACTGCCCAGCCCTATATATATATATATATATATATATATATATATATATATATATATATATATATATACAGTCGACCCTTGATATACGACCGGCTTGACATGCGAACAACTTGATTTACGACCAAAATTTTTATTTTGATTTACGACCAACATCTTGTGTTACAACCTGAATGTGGTCACGTGTATCCGCTTGCGCGATTGTAAACAAACAGAAACATTCCTATTAATGCGGCACTCATTCAATAAAATGTCAGGTTTGTAAACTCTCTTGGGACCTCCCCCAACTAGAAGAAATGCCAAAGTCCAAACTCCATATGGAAGACTGTTTATCTGTTGCTGGGGCAACAGCTGGCTTAAAGCTGTGCTGAGTCTCTCAGCCAAAGCAAACAGAAAAGATATCGATGGGTGATATGCATGTGATATCCCTGCCCTGCAATGGACAAGCAAGCTTCCATAGTCGCGGCAATCGCGCTTCAGGACGCACTTCAGCATGTCGTTCCCATTGAGTGGGGAGTGGGGGGGGTCTCAGAAGAGTTCAGAAACAGTTCCTTGTATCATCGCAAGGAAATGCTGAGAAAAATTCTCGTCAGAATAACTTGTAGGCAGGAGGAGATTAAAATTAACGCAAAAGAAGCTATTGAAATGATTGCAAATGCCTGAGCGCAAGTTAAAGAAAGCCTTTAAAAAGCCTTCAGTTTCATTATCATCCTCCTCCCTTCCTGCAGCCCAAAGATGTCAAATTAAATGGTGAGTACAGTATGAAATTGTTGTTTCTAGTAGGCTAGGCACTTTTTATTACTTTTTGGTTAGTACATTAGAAAAATTATTGGTGTTTTGGTAAATTATGCACATTATACAACCCTTTTTTTATTATGAAAAGGTTAAGTAAGTGTTGCAGTGGGAGGTTCGGAACACATTATGGGTATTTCCATTATTTCTTATGGGAAAAATAGTCTTGACTTACAACCAACTTGAGTTACAACCAGCCCTCGCGAACGAATTGAGTTCGTAAGTCAAGGGTCCACTGTATGTATATATATATATATATATATATATATATATATATACACACACACACACACACAAGCTAAACTGAAAAAGAATATTCTTTTTATTTGTTGTCCCATTAACTACAGATTAGTCCCAGATTATGATCTGCCTTGCAATTGGTAAAGCATGGAGGGCAAACAGTTTTCAAACCGTATCCCATAACATTGTATTTGAGCGTATTGAATGTGCCATATGTATAGAACATATTGAATGTACCCTAGGTTCTTGTCTATAAGCCGGACTCATGTATAAGCCGGAGACCAAAAATCATACGAATTTTTAAAATAAAATCGTATCATAGATAAGCCGGACTCATGGATAAGCCGAACGTACTATAACCTATAACTAATAGAAGGGAGGGAGGTCAGTGGTCTCACTCGCACCCATTTAATTTCTTTAAGGGGGGAGAGAGTGTGAGATATTGGCGTCTCTCTCACTCCCCGCATGGCGCGGTTGGAGCGGCCGGAGCGCGTTCTTTCTGCTCTGGGCGTCGCAGAGTCAACACGCGCGCGTAGCGGTCATTTAAATTGTGATTTTATATGTAAGCATATTTAAATATATATCGCGGATTTTTTGCTGGTTTGCGGATTTCTTCGGACAATGGGTCTTTTAATTTCTGGTACATGCTTCCTCAGTTGGTTTGCCCAGTTGATTTCATACAAGGGACGCTATTGGCTGATGGCTGAGAAGCTACCCAACTTACTTTTCTCTGTCTCTCTTGCGCTGACTATCTGTGATCCTGACGTATGGGGATTGAGCAGGGGGGCTGTTTGCACACCTAGACGATATGGACGGTCGTCTAAAAATGCTGAAAGATTATCTTCACGTTGCTATCTTTTGTAAAGCTGATTCCTGAAAAGACATGCTGCACAGTGCTTCACATACTTAAAAGCTCGAAGGGCACGTATTGATTTTTGACTGAAAAACAAACTCTGTCTCTCTCCCTCTTCCTGCTCCTGGCGGAGGGGGTGTGAGCTGCCGCCTTCAACAGCTTTGTGCCGCGGTGCTTTGCATACTTAAAAGCCAAACAGACATATTGATTTGTTTGCTTCACTCCTTTGAAGAGGAAGATATGTTTGCACTCTTTTAATTGTGAGACGGAACTGTCATCTCTGTCTTGTCATGGAGCACAGTTTAAACTTTTGAAAAAGAGACAAATGTTTGTTTGCAGTGTTTGAATAACGTTCCTGTCTCTCTACAACCTCCTGTGTTTCTGCGCAAATCTGTGACCCAAGCATGACAATATAAAAATAACCATATAAACATATGGTTTCTACTTCGCGGATTTTCTTATTTCGCGGGTGGCTCTGGAACGCAACCCCCGCGATGGATGTATAAGCCGGTCTTATGTATAAGCCGATATTCTATTTTTTCATTTTCACAACTTTTTTCCTTAGATAAGCCACGGCTTATAGACAAGAACTTAGGGTAATAAGTAAAGCGTATGTAAGTTTGCCATAGAGAAAAAAATAGAAACTTTAAGTATAGAAAGTAATTTAAGTTTAACAAGAAAAAGCTAAGCTTGTAAAAGAAATATATTTTCTTTTATGTCTTTTATCCTGCATGTGTAGTAACTTTTTGCTCTATTATTGTGTGAACTGTTTTGCTTTGAATTTTCAATAAACATTTTTTAATATGAACTTTATTGGACTGAAAAATTTCTTTTGTTACTCGTTTGATTCATGCTGGACCCTACTTTTCCAACTCAGTAGCAGCTCGATTTTGGGGAAGCTGGTAAAGATGCAACTGCAATTACAATTGTGTAGTGTTGATGGGGAATTTTAATGTACACATTGATGTGGAAATGGACACTTTCAGAAAATTTTGTACTTATTTGTTAAATTCAGTAGGATTTTATCTGATTGTCAGTGTTCCAACTCCTAATCATAACCACACATTAGGTTTAATAATAACTCAGAGTTGAAATTGTAAATTTAAAGTTAAATGAAGTTATTTCTGATCACTAATTGTTTGATTTGGTTCTGCCACTACCAATACATTCACAAAAAATAAACAAAGATAGTACGACATCTAGATTGTAATTCTGTTTCAAAATTTATAGATACTTTAAGTCAAGAGTAATCGTGAAAAGTAATTTAACATCAAATTATTATATGACCTTGAAAGACGCAGTGACTCCCCTTAAAACAAAAGTGATCAATGCATATAGAAACTCAGTCTGCTTTAATGAGAGCACTCGAGCTCTTAAAATGTCGAAAATTGGATGCGTAGATGGAGAACAACAAAGCTGCAGGTCCTTTGAATTGCATAGACAAAGTGTGTTAAAAATATAAAAAAGTTCTCTTTAAAGCTTGCTTAGACTGCTATTCTAAAATGATAGATAACAATAATAATATTCCTCGTGTACTGTTTATAACAGTGGATAATTTAACAAATGGAAATTCAGAACTACAGTGCAGAATACCAACAGACATTAGTAGTACGGATTTTATGAACGTCTTTAATGAGAAAATCAAAAATATAAGATTCCAGATCTCAGCATCACAGTACAAACCTAATACTAACTTGGCAAACCCAGTCTCACCTTGCATTCAGCACTTTAGAAATTTTAAACTTACAACAAAATAGGAAGTCTTAACTTTAATTTCTAAAATAAAACCTACTACTTGTTCCCTAGAGATAGTGCCAAAAACTAGTAAAAAGTACAATTGTTGTTCTTTGGCACCTATTTTTAGCATTATCAATATTTAATTACTGCATGGCACAGTACCTTATCCACTAAAAGTGTCAGTCATCAAACCATTACTTAAAAAGTCAGACTTAGACCCTCATATATAATAATCATTGACCCATTTCAAATTTACCCTTTCTCTCTAAGATACTTGGAAAAACTAGTTGCCAATCAGCTTCATTCTCAACTTACACCTCACAGTTTATTTGTGAAATTCTAGTCTGGCTTCCACGCTGGTCATAGTACAGAAACGGCACTAACACTTGTAAATGACATTCTGATTTCTTTTGATGAAATAAATTCCACTGTAATTTTGTTGTTAGATTTAAGCGCCGTGTTTGATACCATTGTCAATGGTATGTCACTGCAAAATGACATTGGGCTTACACTGTCCTTGCCTGGTTTAGTTCTTATTTATCAATTCGATTCCAGTACGTACAGTATGTAAAAATGTCTGCTGACAGTACTCGGTACTTGGGACCTTTACTGTTTTCACTTTACCTGCTTCCACAGGGAACTGTTATTAGAAAACATTAATTTTCACTTGTACGCAGATGACACCCAGTTCATTGTTAATTTTGTTGATAAAATCTAAGACACAAATTAATTGTCAATGACATTTTTTTCTGTGAGGAAAATTTAACAAAAACTAAATTAAAGTGTGCCTTTAATGATATAAACTAAGATGATGTAAACTAAAATGAAAAATAAACAAAACAAAAATGTTAGAGACAGACAACTGGACAATGAGCATTATGAAGCTTTATGCACATCTCTGTCAAACATGACACTGTCCACCGACAAATAACGAGCATGAATGCAGTGGTGTAATTTAAAAAATGTTTGTAATTGGATACTGCTAGTTTGTGCGCCATCAGAAAATCATCATGTCAGCCAGAATCCTGCTCTGCCCCACTATGTAAGCCAACATAATTCACAGGTGAAAAAAGTGGTCAGACATATGGACCAACTTTTTACTCTGACACAAATAAAACCCAGTGTAAGTCATTTGGAATGAATCTCACAGGAAAGAACACCACAAACATGAGAGGCTTCCAGAGACATGCCATCCTGATTTTCATGCCAAGGTATATAATGTTATGTAGGTGGTGACTTGCCCAGTGCCAGTACTGTTACCTCCAGCGTTGTGTTCATCCAGCTAATACTAATGCATCAAGTGCAACTGAGGAAAACGTGCTTACTGTATTAAACAGAAAACAAAAAAAGCCGGTACACACAGGATTTTTTTCTTGCCAGTTTTATCCCTTTATGAGTTGCTTAAGAAACAGATTCATACAGCTTTGAAAGTGCAATCAGATGCACTCATCCTCAAATGTGAGTTTTAACTGTTTAACTTGTATTGTCACGCATCTGTTAAAACAGCTGAAATGACGGGTGGATTAATTTCTTTTAATACGGCGCCCTACACAATTCCAATAAAGGAATAAAAACTTTGCATTCGTTCTTTGATTGTAATGAGCACATGTATACATGCCACGCATCCATTCATTTTGTAAGTGGTGGATACAGTTCAGGGTTGCAACTGAAGCCACCTTGCATGCATCCACTTACACATACGGGCACAGTGGCGGTGACAAAATAGTTGTAGCAACTAAACATCAAAGCAAGTTTCAAACGAAGTGGCTATTTGGCTTGTCTGCATCATTGATGAAATAAGATGCTCCATTTGTTAATACTAGCATAAAATGTATTTAGGAATTCAGTGCCTGAAGTGACATCTCCCAATTAATACAATATGTACATGTACACTACAGCAAAACCGCATTGCTTCATTCCTGAACATGAATGTGCAAACACTAAATTTTTGTTATTCATTTGGTTTTTTGAGGGTAAACTAATGTTTATAAGCACAACCCCTAAATTTGAAGAATGTGGCAAAAAAAGTTATGTCATATATTAGAATGGTATGTTAGTGAATATAATGCATTCTCTCAGTTGCAGTTAATTGACTACAGATAACCTTATAATTGTGGATTTGCACACAGGCTAAGCAATATCAAAGTCTGATCACTAATGTGACACACTTTGGAAGCAGCGGAGCAAGGCTGTTTTAAAAGAGTTCAGAAATACTGGATTCATGTAATAAATGGACTCATCCATTAAATGTTACTCTGTAGTGAGTTTTACAATGTAAATATAAATTCTGCAATAGCAAATGTTGAAAAAATTCTCTGACAAACCAGATTTTGCAAGTATTTTTTACAAAAAACATCTTTTAAGGGTTTGTTTAAATGTAAATTGCCAACATTATTTTTAAAATTCACAAATCCAAACGTTGTTATATCTATACTGTTGAATTTTTAAGTGTTAATTTAATCAGTCTTTTTCAGGTGCTCATGAAAAACTAACAGAGAATAAATTTAAAATGTGCACGTGGTCAGGTAAATCCAATAGGCCATGATGATCTCAATCTTTCTAAACTCTGTGCTGAAATTAACTGTGTGCTGCTTGGTCCAGCCTTTTTTGGTAAAGTCTTACAACAGCATAACTAAGGCATGTTGAAGGCCATAAAACTGTAATGACAGATCAGAGCTGCCATTATCTGACCAACAGCTTTTGGAGTAAATCTTTTCTATACCTACTCTTCATTTTATGTTCAATAATCACTAAATGTGGTTTGGCTCTTTAGTGTACATGTTAGTATAATAGTTTAGAGGTATTATGTGCATATTCATATATTAAACAAGATATCTATCTGATTTGACTTTTAGTTAACTATAACTGATTTATTTTTTCTCAACTAAAATTGAATTATTTTTTGGCAAATAAAACTAGTCTAAAACTAATAATAATTAAATGAGTAAAATGAGACTAAAACTAAAATGCAAATTAGTCAAAAGTCTGACTAAAACTAAATCAGAATGTATTGTCAAAATTAACACTGACCCAAATGACATTTCTCTGATGTTGTCCTTAATTAGATGTGTTAGTGAGTTAAATGAGTGTCTGGATGAGAACTACAGTACAGATAAAACAGAAATGTTAATTATTAGACGGAATGACACTAATCACGAAAATATTTTGTTATTATTTAACTCAGAGTCATCATTAGTTTTACCAAATCAGCCCACAATGTAGGCATTATTTAGAAACTAGCATGTCATTTAAAGTATACATTTCAGAACTATCAAAAACATGTTCTTCCATCTTAAATACCATGGGATATTGAGGCATTTTCTAAATATGCATGATACTAAGAAATTAATTAATGCATTTATTACTAGTCTAATTGACTATTACAATGTGTTGTTCACTGGCTGTTCTAATTGTTCTTTATACAGCTTTCAGTTATGTTCAAAATGCTGCTGTAAGAATTATTACAAGAACAAGAAAATATGAACTTATAACTCTAGTTCTTAAGTCTTTACACTGGCTTCCAGTTAAGTTTAGGGCAGTTTTCAAAATCCTACATTTAGTATAAAACCTTAAATAGCCAAGGTCCTGCTTACTTATCTGAACTTATCATTACTTACAAACCAGAGCATGCAGATCTGAAGATTCTGGTCTGCTTATGATTCCAAGGATTAATAAAATAACAGTGGGAGGTCAAGCTTTTAGTTACAGTACCCCAAAGCTGTGGAATAGTCTGCCTGCTATTATAAAAGGGATCCCTTTCACTCTTGGCTTTTAAATTCTGGTTGAAAACTCACTACTTCAATATTTATCATATCCTTAGTAGAGCTGCTGATTAGCATGTCAGTTTATGCAATTGAAGGCTGTCTGCAAAGCAGAGAGAAAGTAACAAAGGCTGGTGAAGTTCAAAGAAGACACGTTTAACAAGAGCTATAAAGATCAACTGCTTTTTGAGCACTGTGCCTGTGAGTGTAGTCAATTTTGCCAACAGATTCAGTAAGACTGGTATGTAATATATATTACTTCCTTACAGTATATCTGCAACTTTGAGGAAAATGCCAACATGGGCCCTCCAATTCCAATCTGACAGTGTGCAGCTCCAGAGATTTTCATCAGCACTCACAAAATTTAAATAAGGACATTGACAAACACAGAATGCCATCAAAAATATTAACTGCTACTGAGTTAATTATCTCATTGGATTTCAGTCTTTATCTTATACAGTACATCTTTTTGTCTCCTCTTGTCTTGTGTTTAGAAATATTTTATTTAAAAAAGACACTTTCCCACTGTTTATTTTAATCCAAACCCTTTTCTGAAAAATGTGTTGCCAAAACCAGTGTATGCAGTGTTGCCAAACTCTTAAAGAGCTAGCTTCCTGTCTTTCTGCACCCTATCCCCAAAAAACTTCAATAGCTCTCGTGTACAAATAGCTATTGCAAACTTGCATGTGAAATATAATCTTTTCAAAAGGAAATCTGTTTTGCTTGTTATGATGTTATATTTGACATAATCTATGAAGTAAGATTCATGCAACCTTTGACGGTGGTGACCTAATGTCCATACACGCACTTCATTTTACTACGTCCACCATATGTGACAATAATTCAGAGATAAAAAAACACGTAGTGTAATTGGTTTATCAGATAGATACTTTATTAATCCCAAGGGGAAATTCACATACTCCAGCAGCAGCATACTGATACAAAAAACAATATTAAATTAAAGATTGCTAACAATGCAGTGCATAGCTTTGCGTTTTTTTTTATTTTTTAAAAAGCTAACACTGTTGTTTACCAACATATCGTCCTTAAATTCTCAATACCAATCAATGATCAGTGCATTTTGAAGTTAAAGTAAGAAAAGAAAAAGAGGAAAAAAATACACCCCACATACGGTATTAATTGTGAAGCCAAGACACGACTTAGCAGAATGAAGCGTATTTTTTTTTCTGTAGCTGGTAGAAATGCTGTTTTTCATAATGCGATAAGAATAGAACAAGACGGTACTTTTGAGTGAGTAAAAATAATTAGTAACTCTTGCTTTTTTTTGTTGATAGACATTTATTCAAACTCCCCTTATACTTGAGCAATACTAATTTTACATTTTGATTCTAATGTAGAGTCGAAGATTTTTGGCAGTTTTTAGCTTTGAATAAATCAACATTAAATCACCTTTGTAACACTACCGATTTATCCTAATTTGGTAACATCCTTTAATGCAGAGTTTTGCTGCAATGTATTTCACACCAACACCGCCAAGGACTTCATGTAGCATGTTCAACAGTCTAATTAATCAGCAGCACTATACAGTGGATATAAAAACTCTACACACCCCTGCTAAAAATCAGATTAGTGTGTTTAAAAAAAAAAATGAAACCAAGGTAAATATTGTCAGAACTTGTTCCACCTTTATTGTAAAATTGCAAGCTATACAAAAAAGATGAAAACAAATCAGAAACTGTTTAGTGAAAAGAGGAAAAAAAAAACATACAAAAATCTGGTTGCAGTTGTTGGAAATCCAGGAATTGAGTCATTGAACCATGACAAAAATTGGCAACACAGGCAAGTTAGTGTGTTTTGTACATTTCATGCTGTAACATTTATTGAAATTGGATTTGTTTTGTACCTGGAGAATTTTAGATTAGAGGATTTTTGATAAAAAAAACTACATGTGTAGAAAACATTTATAGCTCTGCTGCTCAGAGTATGAATAATTTTTAATGTCTTTTTCTTTAGGGAAACCATGTACGGAAGAATGTGGAATTTTACATCTGATTTTTCTCGAGGTGATACAGCTTATACAAAACATGCTCTGAATTGTCACACTGACACATCCTACTTCCAGGAACCATGTGGGTATGTTTTGTTATTCATATTTATCTTTATCACAAAGTATTTAACAAAAAAAAAATAATGAAAGTGGAAGGGATGTGGAGAGAATAGTAAAGTCATACTAGTAAAGTCTCAGTATGAAAATATAATAAATCTTAATAGGGATCTCAGAGTTTACAAAAACAACAGCCTTTTCCACAAGCCCAAGTTTTGTTTGAGACCTTGTTAAGTTCAATTTAATTCAATTCAGTGCTTCTTATTAAGCATGCTCGCTCTTAAGAGTCCAGCCTATAAATATAAATGATTTCCTCCATTACATATGTGCATGTAATATTAATCTGTGTGCATTATCCTTAATTTTGGGTTTTTATTGTTTTATGTAAACCTTTTGCAAATTGACATTAAAGCGAATTAAGGGTTGGGAATGTCTGAAAGACTTTCAAATAATAGGACAAAGAGAGGCCAAGAAAGTTCAACAAGAACTGGTGCATTACCCTCTCTTATAAATTTATGCATACAGTCGACCCTTGATATACGACCGGCCTGACATGCGAACAACTTGATTTACAACCAAAATTTTTGTTTTGATTTACGACCAACATCTTGCGTTACGACCTGAATGCTGTCACGTGTATCCGCTTGCACGACTGTAAACAAACAGCTGAGAGCGTTCGTAAGCGTCAGTCGGAGCCCAGATACATGTGTTTGTGGACGTAATTTCGATCAGTGCAGTGATTTATATAATTTATTTCGATAATTGCTAAGGAAGGAAGAGAAGGTAACAAAGGTAAAGAAAGCGATCACAATCGAAATGAAGAACGAAATTGTGCGGAAATATGAGAGTGGTGTTTGTGTGACCGATCTTGCTAATATGTACAGCATGTCGAAATCCACCATCTCGACAATTTTACAAAGAAAAGATTTGTATAAGGAGGCTCCTTCCAAACAATAACCACCTTCCATTTCATTCTCCTCCTCCTCCTCCCTTCCTGCAGCCCAAAGATCTCAACTTAAATGGTGAATACAGTATGAAATTGTTGTTTCTGGTATGCTAGGCACTTTTTATAACTTTTTGGTTAGTACATTAGAAAAATTATTGGTGTTTTGGTAAATTATGCACATTATACAACCCTTTTTTATTATGAAAAGGTTAAGTAAGTGTTGCTGTGGGAAGTTCGGAACGCATTATGCGTATTTCCATTATTTCTTATGGGAAAAATAGTCTTGACTTACAGCCAACTTGAGTTACAACCAGCCCTCGCGAACGAATTGAGTTTGTATGTCAAGGGTCCACTGTACATGAATATTGCTTTTATCGAAATAAGTGCAGATGAGGACCCTAGCTCACTATCTGAGAAGTCCAAATCTTAGTTAATAAGAGCTATGTGCCAGCTCAGAAGAACAAATGGAAGAGCATCATTTTCAAAATACTGAAGGAATATGGGTGCTTTGCCAGTCACACTAGGTCCATCAGATAGCTAAAAAAATTGCTGCAGTAGGTGCAGAACTAGTTGCTCAATGAGGGTGGCCTCATCAGTTAAAAAGCAAAAAAAAAAATTTTTTACAGTATTTACGGTAACAAAGCAACTTAAAAACAATGTTGAAATGGGTATATATATTGTATTTATAGTTTTGTCTGTATGATTTAACTTTTTTCCTGTTAGTGTTTTTTGTGTTAAATGTCTTGCCCTTATTGTTTCCATGTGATCCCATGTTTTCGGTAGTAACAAGGTTTCTTTGCCAGTCACATGACCACCAGCCTGTTTACTTTTAAAAGTTGGTGGTTTGTTTACCTTTTATCCATGTATTGTATCAAAGTTAACTTTAACTTTTGGGTCTCAAGTTTTTTTTTTTTAGCCAAGAAAGAACATAGATCAGGGATTGAGTATTTTGACTTTCAATATTTGATAATAATTTATTGTTCTGGAGCTCCATTATTCTAATCTAAAAGTTTTTTTTCTAACATAAGAAGGACTGTGGTTTTTATTGTTGTTTCTCAGTTTTATTGTTTTCTGTTTTATTTAGGCATTTCAACACAGGCCCTAACAGTCAGACTTTTTGTAAAAAGTTTATTTTTGTCAGTCCAGGAGAATTTACTGGCATTAGCTGACATAGTCTTAGGGGAGAATTTTATTAGTTATACATCTTGTGCAATGTCTGCAAAATCCCCAGATCCAATTAAAAGTGGAATTGTATGTCATATGTATTGATAAGAGTTTCATTTGTAAGGGTTTAATGGAAATTTATCGTTCCTCTGTTTCAAAATCTGTCAGTGTGCCTTCACTCAGAAGAGAAGAGATTCCCCTGTATATTATAAAAATCTGAAACAAAAAATGAGAGTTCCCTTAGCTTCAGAGACACTCCCTTTCTATTAATTGGTCCTCAAGAAACTTACACAATTTGCACAAACCAGGATTTAAGTGGCACATACAATTTAATTTGGATATGGGAGATTGACCAGTGGAAGATTGGGTTTCATACCTCCACAGGGTATGTCAGGTGCTTAGTTATGCCCTATAGTCTGGCTAATGTACCTGAAGTATTCCAGTCCCTTTTAAGTTATACTTTTTAGGGATATTCTAGATGTTTACATTAAGGAGATTAGTGCTGGGCGGTATACCAGTTCATACCGAAAACTGTTTTTTATTTTTTTTATGATATGGATTTTTCTTATACCGCAACACCGGTTTAAATTGCCTAAACGACGTTCGGAACATGGCGCAGCGGGAAACTGTTCAAGTGGGGACCTTTTCACTGCTACACCGGTAAACACAGATTTGTTGCACTAGAGCTCTTTTTCATTGCTACACCACCAAATAGTGGGCGGTAGTATAGGAATTTGTTTTCAATACAGTGTAATGTACCTGGGTACTGTGTAATAGTGTGACGACATGTTTTCAAACCCCGTCATAAGTTATATAGCACATTAAATGCTTTGTGTTAAGTGATTCTTAAACTGACTTCTTCTTGCACTAACAGGAGGCGCCGGCAGCGATTGCCGCACAGAATACATTCACTTCATGATCTTCCTTCTCTCTGAACATTTAGAATGCTAAAATAAATACTTAATATAATTTTCATGGTGAAATGCATTAAAGCATGCATTAATCATATGGGGGAACGGCGGCGTGCCTGCCTTGCATTTGCATGTTTTTCTGGTGGGTTTACTCGGCGCTTCAGTTTCCTTTCAAAGTCATGTAGGATGTGGGGTTTTGTTGTGCTATATTGACCCTGCTAGTGTATGTTTTGCTTGTATTTATCCTTCGATGTGCTGGCGACTTGTTCAGAGATGGGCGCAACTCTGAATGGATGGCATAATTAAACATGTATAACGAAGATGTTTTTAAAGTTCTGAACACTCCGTGGGCTAAGGTTATAACTAGTTTTAATTTCACAAAGACGTTTATCGTGTGGTGATTGGTTATGTGGAGAAAGAAAAAGGACGGATAGGAACTGGGGTTTTAGTACGTCAGATAGAGACAGCACGCGTGCAATAAAGAAAGCCTGCTCAGAAGAACATGCATTGAATTCTGTGTTCGTGTCTCCGACCACCAGATCACAAACCCAACATTTACACAATATTTAAGTTAAACCTGTGCGATACCCATTCATACATCCAGTTTTTTGGAGCTTCGTCACACCTGCCATAAAGGTCTCTACACTGAACGTACACCTGGGGACCCCTTACTGCCAGGGAGCAGCACTACCGCTTCACTACCGTGCTTGTTTAATACCTGCTTTAATGCATTTCATCATGAAAATGATATCAAGTATTTATCTTAGCATTCTAAATTTTTAGAGAGCAGGAATACCATGAAATGAATGGATTCTGTGCGGTGATTGCTGCCTCCTCTTAGTGCATAGGAAGTCAGTTTAAGAAGCGTAGTGATTAACAACTGGGTCGGGGAACACAACACAAAGCATTTAATGTGCTGCATTAACTTATGACGGGGTTTGAGAAAATCAAGTAAATTAAACATTGATTTTAGGATGAAGTTTAGTTTATGACATTCTACTTTAATTATGAAGTAAACTATGAAAATAAAGTGGAAATGTTGACTTTAATCTTGACATAAGCGTCAAAATTAAAGTGGAAATGTCGAGAATAAAGTCAGCATGTCGACTTTATTCTTGACATATACCGGTAGTTTGTTTTTTTTCTTCCCTCTTTACTGTATTTTTTTTTTCTTCACCGTGGTCCAAATGCACTTCCGTAGGGCTATACCACAATTAGCATTATACAGTAAATGTAAGTTGCAGTTATTTTATTTATGTATATAGCTTAGCTTGAAGCAAGGCCCATATTAATGCAGTTTGCCTAAATGATGGTACAGTTGGTAAGGATGTCATCACAAAGTTGTACTTGTTTTATTTTATTTTAATTTGGTGAATACTGTGTAATGCACTTGGGCTTGAAGTCTTACTATTATTTACTTTATTGTTGTTATTTATTAGTTTAAATATTATGCAGTTTATTGATGGTAAAGTTGTTTAAAAAGTCACTTTAATGTGTCAGTGGACAGAGATTGTTAACATTAACAGAAAGTGTAGTTGGTTCACAAAAAATATTTACTATTTATTACTTTTCTAAGACATGTTCAGTGCAATACAAGTTTTGACAAGCACCTCTGGATATTTTACTAAGTCTAAATGCCCCTTTGGATGGTTGAAAATATGTTGTCAAAATCATAGTTTAAGTTTTTGCAAAGTTTGTTCAATAAAAAGGTTCTATATTTTGACTGCAACTGTCATGCAATGTGATTCCTTCTCTTCATTAGTGTCACCCCCTTGAAAACTATCACTTTATGGGGCCATGCAAATCTGTATTAATACTTGTGTGCACATTAAAATGTTTTTTTGTACAATGTACAATTCTCATAACAGTGGAATAGGTTATTCTTAGCCAGTCTACTGCAGTAATTGCAGTGGAAAATGTGGTTAACATTCACTCATGCATGGGGAAAAAAATATCATCCAATACCGTGAAACCGGGATAATTTAGAAAAATACCGTGATATAGAATTTTGGTCATACCGCCCACCCCTAAAGGAGATACAATTTTTTTTCTATGAATATTGAAACTCATATCAGGGAAGCTGCGGTGGGTTGGCACCCTGCCCAGGATTGGTTCCTGCCTTGTGCCCTGTGTTGGCTGGGATTGGCTCCAGCAGACCCCCGTGACCCTGTGTTCGGATTCAGCGGGTTGGAAAATGGATGGATGGATGGATATCAGGGAAGTCTGCAAAGTTCTTTCCCATTTGTGCCAAAATAATATGTTTGTAAAATGTAATAGCTGTGAATTTTATAAATCATCAGTCATTTTGTCAGGCTGTAAAACAAACACCTGGGGCCTCATGTATAAACGGTGCGTACGCACAGAAATGTTGCGTACGAATGTTTCCACGCTCAAATCGCGATGTATAAAACCTAAACTTGGCGTAAAGCCACGCACATTTCCACAGTAACTCATACCTTGGCGTACGCAATTTCTCCGCTCGGTTTTGCAGACTGGTGGCACCCAGCGTCAAAGCAGTGCTACTGTTCCTGTGTGATCACCCTTTCTTTCTTAGCTCCACATTCCTGACGCGGCTTTATAAATACACTGAAATTAACTGCATATTGTTTATTAGTGTAATGCATCTGATTGTAATTAACCTGTAGCAATATAATGGTCCAGGGAATAGCTATAGTATTCCAAATACCATAACTGCTTTAGCGTTGTTACGCTCACTGCATCTTGTTCTTCTTTTTGCTGTTCCCTTTAAGGGTTGCCACTGCGGATCATCTTTTTCCATATTACTCTCACTGCACCACTCGGAGTATTTATATCACTGTATCTGAGTGTGAATCACAGCAGCTGATCGGAAAGAGAATCATCGGTATACAGTTTCAAGTACACACTACCTCAACCACGGCAAAAAGCGTCAAAGCCTTTCCTGTACGGACCTCGCGTTTCAGAAACAGTTTCATCCCAAGAACTATAAACGCACTCAATCAGTCCATGCAGAACTGTTTGTACTTATAAGTACAATTACCTCACTGTAAACTTACCCTACAGTTATAATATTGCACAACCTGCTCTACTTTATAAAGCGCGTATGATGACGATATCATTTTTAAGATGAAATGCAGCAAAATATGTTGCTTATAGTATACAGATAAAATTTTGACTTCATTTAAATAATCTGCATTGTTAATAATTAAACATGTGAGGACACGGTGCCGCAGCATATAGCTGGTTCACGGATAGCTCCTACCTTGCGCTGTATTATTGCTGGTGCTTACGCAACACTGGAAGGATAGACGGATAGAATAATTAAACATGTACTACGAAGATATTTCAATGTTCCTTAAAAGTTTTGAAGAATCGGCATTCTAAGCTTACAGATGGCTTAATGTCTATTACAGAGCTGATTGTGTGGCAATTGGGTATTTGGAGAAAGAAAAGTACGTTTGAAAGAGACAGTACTTCTGTAATAAATTATTTCATCGAAGGTCGCACATGACACAGCAAGCCTATTGCGTGAGATATGAACACTCACTGCGCCAATGTGTTCCCATGTTTAATAACATGCTTTCATTGCTATCAAAATGAAAATGATATCACATATACATCTCAGTATTTTAATTATTCAGAGTGCTGTAATATCTCGAATGTAATGGATTCTGTGTCCTGTCGGAGAAAGAGAAAGAACAGAAGCACGTAGTGATTCACACACACAGAGCACATAGAAGATCAAATACAGAACAAAGCATTTAACGTGCTACTTGAGAAACTAGTAAAATAAACGATTTTAAGATGAAGTTTATGATGTTCTACTTTAATGGCAAAATAAACTACGTGATTAAAGTGGAAATTTCGAGGTTAAAGTTGACATTTCGTGCCTTTTTCCCCACTGTGTGCCTATTTTTTTTCTCTGTACCCTAATAAGCTTTCATATGACATTCAGGCGGTCCACTGCGAGTCGCCTTTTCATGGCGACTTTGATATGTGATTTCTTTTTTATTTCGGGCACTGTGCGACTTTGTGAACTCGATCTTTCGAGTTTCTCCGACACTATGTCACTCGATCAACTTCCTTTTGTTGATTATACCACTGTTTAAACCAACAAATAGTAGGTTTTTCCTTTGCCTCCACTTGGTATTCGCTGAAATTCTTATTTTCCCCTGTGCTTTTCCCATTGTCTTTTCACAGAAGGCTATTTATATTGATTTGCATATTCAAAGAGGCATAATTCTGGGAAGAGTTGGGTCGGGACAGAAGGCGCGTGCACGTGCGTTACTTTTCACGCTGATCGGGATTTATGTAGTGGAAGAACGTGAAATTTTGCGTGCGCACAGATTCCTGCATCTGGATTTTTCTGTGCGTACGCACAATCCCGCTTTTGTGCTTACGCCATGTTATAGTGTGAGTTCTACGCACGGTGTTATACATGAGGCCCCTGGTATTTAACTGAAAGCCATCCAAGAATGAAAAACCCTGTCTTCCCCCCGGTGTTTTTGTTATTGAAGATTTATAAGATATATTAGTTCCAACATTTCTTAATAAAAAGGTATCTCAAAGGTTTGGGTGTATGTTCGAGACACAGCTTTCAGCAGTTAAAAGAATTATTCACTGTTGCTCCCATTTTGAGGCATACAGATTAGCCCTTTTCACACTCATTTTTTTTAGTAAACCAGAGTGCATACTGAAGGGGTAAACACTCCTCTGGATATCCAAAACAAAGGCTGAATTACAAAACAAGAGCTTCTGTAGTGTCTCTCTGTGTTCAATTTCTGAGCAAAAGCATCCCTGCCTGAGTTTAACCAGTTTTCCAACAAATTAATCACAAAGAAGAAAACTGATCCAAGTAGTCAAGAGGTAAAGGGCCAAATACTCTCATACTCATTGCAGCATGTGTGTTCGTAGCCAGCATGCGTATGAAATCTGTTAAGTACTTAGTTTATGAGCTTTTTAAATATTGAAGCTGTTCTGGGCCTTTTTAGCTAGAACAACTCTGATGTTCTACTGATAATAAAATCAGCTTTTGAAAGGGAAAATGCTTCTTTCAATGCTAATGTGTGAGTGTCTATGCTGATGGCACCAAGGTTATTATAGTTTTGCCTTTTTATATTAGTTTTTATTTCTATATTTGTTCTGACCTTACTTGTAGTACTAGGGTGTTGTACCGTGTTAGCCATTACTTGGAAATTCAGTTTAGTTTTAGTTTTCCTTCATCGTGTATTTTTAGTTTTAGTTTAGTTTTTATTTCAGAAAGACATTTCTATTTTATTTTAGTATATATTAGTTTTAGTAATTATGGCATGGAGCGCCTACGGAGTTAGTTTTGTGTCACAATCGGACAGAACTGTACACTTAACAGATTTGGATATGAGTTTAATGTTAGTGGAAGCTTACTACACTGCCTGGTTTACTATCTGTTTTTTGTTTTGTCTGATAAAAACAAGCATAATCAAAACTAGACACTGAATATGAACAATTTTACACAATTTTATAATTTTTAAAATATTTTCTCATGAAAATCACAGGGGCTTAGGAAGAACAGGGCTCTTAGATTTGAATGAGTGTGCAGACCCCACCTAGCTGTATTGAAGGAAACAAAGAATAACAAGTATGTAGTGTCAAGGTTAAGGGCAGTGAGTCTTGAATAGACCACCATAAAGGACAGTAAACCCATAATGAGCAGAGCAAGAGCAGGTAATAGGAGTACGGACAGGCAAAAAATGATACAGAGACAGCGTTTGAGATTAAGAACAACATATACATTATCTAAACCTGTTTATCCAGAGTAGGATTGCGGGAAATCTGGAGCCTACCGCAGCAGGTTTGGATGAAAGGCAGGAAAAATCCCTGGTATCCGTTATATGTATGATAAGGCTGATGTTAAGAACAAAAAGAATATGATATTTCAACTACATATTTTGAGAGAGAGAAAAAAACACTGAAAAAAGGGAGACAAATATTTTAAAATATAATTCTGTTAATGGATTACTTTCACAATATCAGTTATTCTGAGTTGTGAATATGAACTAAAAAAGATAAATTAATAAATATGGAATAAATACAAAAACCCATTAGTATGTGTAGTTTTTCATCACTTATCAGATGTTTTTAAAGCAAAAGTGATTGGTCAGCAACAATATGTTGATCTTGTATGATGACCTAGTTAGTCTCTCGATCAGTGCCATTTTATTTTCAAAAACCGGAAGTGCTCTCTCCTCGACTTTCTTGTATACTCAGATATGGAATGGATCTTTGAGGAGTAAACCGCAAGACAATGATTATATTTTTATATTATGTACATTAAGGAACCATCAACAACAAATCAAATTAATAATATATTGAACAATTATTATAAAAGTAAAGTTGAATAAGTCAGACTCTGCAGCTGTATATAAAAAAAAAATTGAGTATGTGTTCAGGTAAAGTACCACTTCCGGGTGATGGATTTGGCTCAAAAGTTAATACAGATCTATAATTGTGGTGTAACAACCAAATGCCAACAAGATTCATCAAAATATTGAGGTTGAATTTTTTCATGATTACTATACTTTCTCTATACTTCGTATATGAGAAAGTAAAAACGAATTCTCCTGTGCGAAGTGGCAGGTGAATTGCTGTCAACAAAAAGCAGACATCTGAGAAATAAACTGAAACGTTACTCACTGGTCATTGAACATTTTATGAGAATATTTTATTATAGTGTGTCAGGCATTCCCCACCCCTAGAACTCAAGAAATGAATACATTGATGTACTGTACATATATGTCTATAGAGACCCTGAGGCAAGGCTGAAAATTACCCAAATTTATTCTTCTTATCCAATATTTAATCCTTTACTATGAACACATTAATATGTTTATAGTGAGTTATCAATATGGTTTAGGATCAGAAGCAGCCACATGAAGAAGGCAACATGTTAAAAACTGAAAGTAATCTTTGAAGGGATACATTCTAAAACAACATGGCGCAATTCTGTATTTATTTAGTGATCCCAGTTATTATAACGTTTCAAAAAAGTGTCCAACAAACTCATCAATCTTTCTCAAATAGCATTAAGTTCAGGATTTTAAGGCCACTGAAGTCCTACTCTCCACCACACTACTTTGTCATTTATTCCATGTGTCTATGGGTCTTTGTGTGGAGAAAAATGTCTTACATTTGTGTGAAATCTGCCCTTAACAAGTTTCCAACAAGTGTTCTTGTTGCAGAGTTTATTTTAATGTAATAACTACAATCTACTGTACTGATTCCTTTCATCACTTTAAATAATTCAGTCATGTTCCCTGTCAGTCTCTGTTTGCTTAGACTAAAAAGGTTCAACTTCTTCAATGTCTCTTCATAGCTCATTGCTTATACTACAAGTCTTAAATTGTAAATCATAATGAAATGTATAATGAAGAAACTAATTACATTTTTCACAACATAACTGTTGCTAATTATTTTTTCCGTCTTTTTTGCTTTTTTGATTTACCTTATATTACAATTTTAACATTTTACTCATTACAGAATTCAGGTATTCCATTGTCTGAGACACGAGGGAACTGGTGGAAGAACTCTCCTAGTAGATGGTTTCCATTCAGCTGAAAAAATTCGTAAGGAATCTCCTGAAGATTTTGACCTTCTGTGTAAAGTACCCATAAAACATGAATATATTGAGAATGTTGGTGGCTATCACAATCACATGATTGGAATCGGACCAGTCCTCAATGTTTATCCATGGAATAATGAACTTTATATGATAAGGTGAGCAAATATTAATCTTTTTTTATTGTTTCATCAGATTAAATATTTTTATTAGAGTAATAAAGAAGTGTAACATATGTTTTTATCTTTGTAATAGTCAAGGAGTGTGCATGGATGGAGGCTGAGGGAGAGGAGGCCTCCTGTTGCACACACAGGTGCCACTAGGCAAGGAAGGCATTGCCTTTTAACTAAGTTGGATGAAATGGCTAGCTAGTAATCCAAAGGCCTACTGTTTGCAGCTGATAGGCAGTGTTTAGCCAGCAACACCACAGAGCAGATTCCCCATCAGAGACAAATAGATTTTCTCTGGGTGGGGGAGCAAGTATAATAATCCACACATAGGGCAGGAGTCTGAGGCATATCCAGCCTACGTAATTACATGCACATACGTGTGCTGGGGCAGCACAGGAGCTGTCCCATCTGAAGCATGGGGTGACATATTGCTTGAACAAATTGAGATTATGAGGCTGTGTGGTGGAGTGTAATTATAAAAGGCAAAGAGCACACATAGATGGAGAGTGACGAGAAAAAGTTTACCTTTGCACACATGGAAGCATAGCTTTTCAAGTTAGGAGCTGTGACCCAACTGAGCTGTTTGATGAGATGGCTGATTAGGAATCAGAAAGCCTCCAGTTAGCAGATGGCAGGGAAAATTTAGCCAGGTTCACCAGTGTGGATTTCTCAGCAGACACATTCTAATATCAAGACAAAAATTCACCTCCTTCTTTAACTATTTCATTATACTATTCTTTTACTACGAAATTAGTGAGAACAGATGCTTTAAACCAACTTTTCAATTTCCTGCATTATGTTTCTCTAAATGCCTTTTAGCTTTCCTAATATTGCTTTTAACTGTTGCTAGTATTTGCTTATAAGACCTATGAAAGTAATAAAATTGTTTATCTCAAACATGCTTTTTCTTTGCAATTCCTTCCTTAACCCATTATTCATACAGATTGCAGATTACTTTTACATTTCTAAAAGCTTGTAAAGTTTTGGAATGACATTTTACAAAACTGTTTGTAATATACTTTTAACGCTAGAATTACCAAAGCCTACGAAAAATTCGTAATCCCGGCCCACCTTAAATCCGTTCGCACCTCTCTGTCAGCATCTTTTGTGTTTGTAAATGTGTCAATCAACACAAGCTGCAAGCAGCCTGCTATCCCATCCCACCACCCACCGCCGTAGTTCAATTCGCAAAGAAAGTTCTCAGTGCTCAGTGTTTATCTTGGAGTGTATTGCCTGGAGGTGTAGAGGGTGAATAATATATCATCATTTGGAATACATATGTTTCACGTGTGTTCCGTGTCAACAACAATGTATGTAAACACATCATTAAAACAGAAACATTTTTCATGTTTTAGTAATAAACTAGTCATTTAGCCCGTTACAATAACGGGCGCTAGAACAGTAGTGCATAAACATTAGTAGGAACAGTCTATATTAAATGGCAAGGGACTTTGACCTCATTCTTTTTGTTGCTCGTATTTTTCTTTCTTTCAGCCTTTCTTTTGTTGATGTTTACTTGCTGAGCTGACCGTTCTTCATGGGCTGCCGCCATGTATTGTGTCTTTAATTTTCTGTGACAGTAATACTGTCTCGTACGGCTCTGTTCAATAAGGGCGCGCACAAAAAGGCGAGCTTCAAAAGGGTGACCTCAATTCAGCGCAGCGAATAAAGACGTTTGTAGATAATTTAGTTCAAATGGCTCTGGAATATGTGAAGAGCAACAAAGGTGCAGATCTTTATTTACGTTCGCCTTTATTCGCTGTGCCCACTTGAGGTCGCCCTTTTGAGGCTTGCCTTTTTGTGCGTGCCCTTATTGAAGGATACCATCTTGTACGTCCGCTGGCTTGTACGTCCATAATATACCTTTAATTTTCTCTGCCGGTAATACAGGCGTGCGCGTCGGTAATATGCCTTTAATCTCCTCTGACAGTAATACTGGTTTGTATGTGGCTGTAATATGCGTCACTGTATTGTGTACCTTTTAATTTCCTCTCGCAGTCATACTGGTTTGTATTTCCGTAAAACGCCTCTAACTTTCTCTGACAGTAATGTTGCGCATCGCACCGTGCCCCGCGCATGCGCACTTCACCAGAAGACACCCACACATGGGCACCTGGACGCACATAGGGATTTTATATATATAGATGACAAAACGTAGACATGAACTGTATAATGTGTGAAGCCTGAAGTCCAAATATCAAATAAAAACTTTTATAAAAGGTACAAGTTTAATATGACGGCTTCCGTGGTGCAGCAGTAAGAACTGCTGACATGTAATCAAGAGGTCGCCGATTCGATCCTGGCTGCCTCGCAAATTTACCGTTTTGAGTACTGTACGCCTCCATTTTGAGTAGTGTGTTGCTGTTATTGTTAATAGTATACAATAAAAACATACATTTGATTTGCGTCTGTAACATTTTTTTTTTTACACTTTTATTCTTTTAGTCACAATCACGATACAACCATTTACACCACCCCAGAACTGGATATTCTCAGATCTGGAGGGATAAAAGCTGACACACAAATACTGGTGAATCTGCCTTCTTGGTATCTCATTGTCACTTGAATTTTTTTTATTCAGTTTTATTGAATGTTCCTGCTCACGCTGAGTTAGTATATACCATATGGTCCAAGATGTCAAAGCCTCACTGACAAAAAAACAGAGACATAGGTATATATGATATTTGGAATAATTAATTTTATGACCTGTATAGAATATTTCGAAAACAATTGTGGCACTGATGCAACATTATTCATATTCATTCATTTTCCACCCCCGATCTTGCCCAGTCTCCACATTTTGATGCATGGTGGTGTTTCTTTTGTACTCCAGGACATGCAGAGGAAAGAATAGTACAGAGAGGTCAGTTCTGCGCTATATACAATCATCAAATTAAAATGTTAACAGTTCCCACACACCTAAGGACCGTCCTTCCTACATTTATGACATGTTACATTGAAGGAGCACCTGACACTGAGGTTGCTTTCCTGGAGGAAGCGGCGGTCTTGGAATAGAAGCTTATCGATGTCCAGTTATCGCCTCCAGGTCAAGCATGTTGTAGCAGACATCGACTGACCACTTGCATGTTCCTGTTAGCACTGAATAAGCTCACACCTTCTGTTGCATGATGTCAACACAGCACTGGGGAAAAAAGAAAGAGGCAAATTTATGTGACATTTTGAATAAATTATTTTATGAACTGAATAGTACCAGTCAGAAAACATCATTGCACTAATTCAATATTATTTGAAAACTAACAGCATCAGATCAGGGGGGTATTTTTCGTACGTGCATTACTCGTTTAGCCGGATGTAATTGTTGACGATTTGGCCTGATCCTGGATCTGTCAGTTTTTCAAAACTCTTGCTGGATGTGTTGTCATAGCAACACATCCAAATCCTCAAACGAGCAGGTTTGTTCTATGTAAACAAGGATTAGCTCACACACTTAATCAGTGTCCATGCGTAGAATTCATTCAGTCATGACTTTGCCGTTCATGAATGAGCGACCAATTGATATCGGTACGCAAATTATAAGAAGAGAATTTCATATAGAGAGGGTTTTGCGCGATCGGCAAGATCCTTTATTGCTCCCAGAAGAAAATTCCTTTCGAAAGATACTGCTTTAGCCGAGGGGGAATATTGTACCTCAAAAATTTATTCAAAGTCAAACTTGGCGAAGTTGGGCTCTCACAACCACACAGACAGTATGCATTGCTTTGAGGTTTTTTGCAAGCGGCACTTTTTTATATACTGTAGGCAATGCAGAAAATCTATCTAAAAGTGCAGTTTGTCAGGCAATTCATAAAGTCTGTTTGGCTCTGAAATATTTCCTTCGGGTTTTCATAGTGTTTCCTGGACGCCTGTGTGTGCACACAATAAAAGAGGCGTTTCATGCCATTGCATGTAGACAACCCACAGGCAAAAACACCCACAGTTCCATAAAGAATCTCACAATCAGCCTAACATTCTCATTACCCAGGATTTCCAAATGTGATTGGGGCACATGGGACTGATCAGAGTGGAGTTTGATCAAACATTATTTGGAAAATGTACCTCTCCTCCTTATGAATAATCAGACACAGTGTCTCCATCAAATATTTGACCTTTGTCAGTATCTCGTTGGTCAGACACAGGCTCTAGGGACATGACATTCCCTGCAACTGACCCAACACAAAAAGATGGCCATATGGAACATACCTATGGCACACATTGAGGACAAATATATGCAATGACCATCCTTTACCTGAAATGAAGTGACCACTGCATCCTGCCACTGGTTCTGAGGAGGACCTTCCCCCTGGAATGCCCTCAGAAACAGGGCGATGGGCATTTTGCTGGAGAGCCAACTCTTCTGCAGGCGTTAGGTCTGGACCGCGTGGACCTCCACCTGTTTTTTGCTTGTCTGCCTTCTTATTAGCTTTAAAATTAATGTTCTTTACATTATATATGATTCTTTATGTCAACAATTCTTTAAATAGTTATATACCAAAATTTACCAGTTTGAAGTATATTCTTGTACTTCACTTTAACCTGTTCCCATGTTCTCCTTGTGCTCACGTGTAACGGTCGACCGGAATATGTGTTATGTACCTGTAAGTTTGTACCTTTTCCCATACCTGTTTTAGTGGTTCGCCTTTATGTCAAGGCCAGCCCTTGATACAGAGGGAGGGGAGCTCCTGGCTTGGAGGGCCAACAGACTGTACGGGGAGGAGCTATCCGTTTGTAAATAGGTGGCGGGAAAAAAGAAGAGGACAAGGAGAGAGGAGGAGGAAGCCATAACAGGAAAAGGCACAAGGGAAAGGATTAACACTCGTGGATATCGTCAGGTGAACCCGGGTTCATTGAAAGCCAAATAATTTTTTCTTTCGAGAGGAAGGCATACGGGAGAGGACTTGACGGACCAGCACTAGGAACTGTTGATCAAATACTTTTCCCGGAATATGATATATGGTCGCGCCTCATTTCCCCACGCTAGACGGAGCTCAACGCTACAGTTCAGATAAGACTTTAAAAAACTATAAATTCATTGTTCTTTTTTTTTGTGTTTGCCATCTGCTAAAGTCCTAATTAGTAATGTATGTTTTCTAGGGTTTGTGTTGTGATTTTGTGCGGGGAGGGGGAGCGCTGCAGCGCGATATTATACATATAAGGTTTTCTGTTGTTGTTGTTGTCCCGGTGATAATGTGTATTGTCTATCAATAATCATTTCAACTTTATCCTGCTCCTGCTGGTGTGTCTCTGTAATTTGAAGTGGTGTAGTAGAAAGTAGTGTTGGTCACTCGCGCCCCGGATTATTTAATTATTATAATCGTGCCGGAGCTGAGAGCGGTACAGATTATTGGTGGCCCGTACGGGGAGCCGGTTGACTAAATATTATCCACCGTATTTCTTTTTTGCCACACACAAGCCGTCAGGATGTCGACTGAGAGCACTGAGCAGCGGTTTGCCGACTCTTGTGCAACGCCGGAGCGAGGTGAATTGCTAGGTCGCCACGTTACGGTCAGAGCACAAGAAGAGGTGGATGAGGCAGCGAGCCTGCTAGACACTTTATATATTTCAACTCCGAAGAGCCAGGGTCAGGAATTTATGGATGCCTCACTGAACTTGCAGCCCCCATGGGCAGAGGTGCAGGTGCAGCTGGACGAGCTTCAAGTCCGGATAGATGAAATGAGTGAAGGGGCGGTAGCTCGGGAAGAAGCTCTGCATGGATACGTGGATTCGGCGGGGGCCGAGTTGCGGGAGTGGGTTCATGTACGTCTAAGAAGTCTGGAACAAAAGCTGGTACACTGCTTACTGCGGCGCGATCAGCAATGGGAGGTAGAAATACAGGACGCGATGAGGAGGAGTATTACTACGTACTTTCAAACTCTGCGCCGATCGACGCTATTGGTGGAAGCGCGGCCGTCCTACTCCTCTACTGCTGCAGCTGCTGTACGGCTGGAGTTTCCAAAACTGGAAACCTCCTGTAAATCGGCAGAGGTGCTTCAATTCATTGAACAAGCAGACGCGTTTTTAGAACTGCACCCATTAACGATAGCTGAATTGATGGGCTTCTTGAGTACGTCTCTACAGGGACCAGCGCGCCACTGGTGGCAGGCAGAAAAGAATAATATTAAGGACTGGGCATCTTTCCGTACGGCTTTTTTGGAGGCCTTCTTACCTGCTGACTACCAAACTGAAGTCGAAGAACAGCTCCTGGCCGCTCGGCAGGGTCCATCTCAACCCATCAGAGACTTTGTTTACGAATACCGTGCGCTCTGTCTAAAATGGAACCCCAATATGTCAGAAGAACACATGGTTAGACGCATTCTGGGTGCTTGTAACCCGCGGCTTGCGGTAGCACTTAGGGGCACGGTGAGTTCTGTACAGTCCATGGTAAAAATCGGATCCTTGATCGAGAAGGATTGGGCTGCTATGAGGGGTAAAAAAGATCCTCCCAGAGACACTTCTAGCAGGGATGCACCCAAGGTCAATTACCCGAAGAACAAGGATCGGTCAGTGGGGGCTGAGCTCACCATGTTAAGCGCACAGTTGCCCTTACTAGTGGTACCGGTGAGTGTGCGGGACATCATCGGGGATGCGGTCATTGATACAGGGAGCACGTTTACCTTAATTAATCGCAGCTTGTGGGAAAAAATAAAGTTGCCCGGCGAGCTACTGAAGGGAGGCGGCACAGTAAAGTTCTTCTTGGCAGACGGGCGAGCATATGGAGATAGTGGCAAGGTTCGAATGCAGTTTAACTTGCAAAATATATCTTGGGAAGTCGAGGTGTATGTCTTGGAGGATGCATTCCTGTCTATGCCACTGCTCTTAGGGCTGGATTCCATCGTGGCAGCCGACATCATTTTACACCCAAGGACTCATGAATACGTAATGCCTGGAGGGGGGGTGTTCAGTTTTGAGGTAAGAGGGCGTGATGAATTACACTGGCCAAAAGTAAATTACTACTTTGCAGTACCAGTTAAAGATATCAGCCCTGTGGAGGAAAGCATTTGTTCTCAGCCCTGCGAGGTGCAACCTATTCTGAGGAGATGGCCCATGGTATGGACGGACAAACTTGGGCGTACGGAGGTTATTCACCATCATATATACACCGTTGATGAAGTCCCTGTCCGTCAAAGAGCTTACAGGGTCTCTCCTATGAAGAGAAAGGTTATCAAAGAGTGGGTTGATCGTATGCTGCTGGAAGGTATTCTTGAAACCTCTACCTCGGCCTGGGCATCCCCGGTGGTTTTGGTGCGTAAGACCAATGGAACCTTTCGTTTTTGTGTGGATTACCGTGGACTGAATGCCAAAACTACCAGTGATGCATATCCTATGCCCCTGGTGCATGAAATTTTAGAATCCTTACACAGCGCAGTGGTTTTTAGCACTTTGGATTTACAATCGGGATATTGGCAGGTATGCATGGGAGAAGACAGTGTGGCCAAGACTGCTGTGATCACTCCTGATGGCTTATTCCAATTCCGAGTAATGCCTTTCGGCCTGAAGAATGCAGGGGCATCTTTTCAACGCTTAATGGAACAAGTGCTGCGGGGGCTGATTGGGAAGAACTGTTTTGTCTATATTGATGATATCATTGTCTTCTCTTCGTCAATAGAGCAACACCTCCGGGACCTAAATGAGATCTTCTATCGGCTTCAGCAGGCTCAACTGACCCTAAACATCAGTAAGTGTCACCTCGGACAATCTCAACTTACCTTCCTCGGTCATGTGGTATCTGCAAAAGGTATTGGGGTGGATCCAGAGAAAATCATGGCCCTTGTGGACTACCCACCACCTTCGGACATTAAATCCCTTCAGCGTTTCTTGGGAATGGTGGGTTGGTTCCACAAGTTCATACCCAGATTAGCAGACACTGCAGACCCATTACATCGCCTGCTGAAGAAGGGAACCTCATGGCAATGGACTCCAGGGTGCCAAAAGGCATTTGAGCATCTAAAGAAACATCTGATGGAACCTCCAGTTTTGGCACAACCTATTCCACTGCTCACCTTCCAAGTCCAGACCGACGCTAGTAATGTGGGGCTGGGGGCTGTATTAACGCAGTTCAAAGAGGGAGAAGAACGAGTAATTGCCTATGCATCAAGGTCTCTCCGTGGCCCCGAACTAAATTATTCAGCATCCGAGAAGGAGTGTCTCGCAGTCGTGTGGGCAGTGGAAAAGTGGCGTCATTATCTTGAGGGATCATTGTTCGAGGTGTATACTGACCACCGTGCTCTGGCTTGGGCATTTAACTGCTCGAAGATGTCCTCACGACTCACCAGATGGGTTCTTCGTCTCCAGCAGTTCACCTTTAAGGTTTTTTATCGAAGGGGTTGTGGAAATGTGGTTCCAGATGCGCTGTCCCGGGTTCCAGAGCCTAGGGAAGTTTCGTCAATTGCCCTGATTTCGACTCGCCGTTGGGACCTTCCACTTGACGTATCAGATATAGCCCGAGCCCAGGATAACAGTCTGGTTTGTCGGGAGGTAAGGGAGAACTCTGGGTCGCGGACGGGACGCATTCATTTCCAAGAATTCCAAGGGATATTGTATCGCTGTGTGCCATCGAAACTCGGGGGTGAGAAATACCAACTAGTCGTCCCCGAGGCTCTTCTTCCAGAGTTCTTGGCTTATTTTCATGACAGCCCTTTCGGCGGTCACCTTGGCAGATTGAAGACTCTAAAAAAGATATTAGAGGTAGCCTGGTGGCCCACCGTGAGGAAGGACGTGTGGAAACATGTGAGAACCTGTACCATATGCCAGCAGTACAAAAACCCACCTGGGCTTCCGGCAGGACAACTGCAATCAACAAATATCACTGAACCAGGAGAGATGTGGGGAATTGACATTATGGGTCCATTACCACCAAGTAAGAACAAGAGGACCGTCCTGGTAGTGGTGGTAGATTATTACTCTAAATGGGTGGAGCTTTTTCCTTTGCCAAATTCAACAACTGAACGGCTGTGCTCCATCCTAAGGAATGAGATGTTTGCCCGCTGGGGGGTTCCAAAGGTCATCGTTTCCGATAGAGGTCCACAATTTACCAGCTCTGAGATGGAAAGTTTCATGAAGGAATGGGGGGTAACCCATAAGAAAACCACAGCCTACCATCCACAATCCAACCTCACGGAGCGAGTGAATCGTACCCTGAAAACTATGATAGCCTCCTATGTCGGTACCCGCCACCAGGATTGGGATCAGAGGCTTCCAGAGTTAAGAATGGCCCTCAATTCCGCGTGGCATGAGAGTACTGGTGAATCGCCTGCTTGTTTGGCTCTCGGAAGACAGATATTGGGTCCCCTTGAGCGGCTTGTCACTCCCTCAACTCCTGATTCATTCCAATATTGCAAAGTTTTGCAGTTAGAAAATTTAAAAGATATGGTTAAAGAGAGATTGGTGCATTCCAAGGCTAAACAAGCCCGGTTTTACAATAAGCGCCGAAAGAAGGTTACATATTCTGAAGGGGACCGGGTTTGGCTGAGGACACACTACATCTCAAAAGCATCATCCAGATTTACATCTAAGCTAGCGCCAAAATGGTTTGGTCCAGCCACAATATTAAAACAATTAGGGCCCGTTAATTACCAAGTCCAATGGCAAACTGACAGTAACATGAAAACAGATACATTCCATGTGACCAACATGAAACCCTACTATGCCCCCATGGAGGGTTTGGGGAGGGGAACTCTGTAACGGTCGACCGGAATATGTGTTATGTACCTGTAAGTTTGTACCTTTTCCCATACCTGTTTTAGTGGTTCGCCTTTATGTCAAGGCCAGCCCTTGATACAGAGGGAGGGGAGCTCCTGGCTTGGAGGGCCAACAGACTGTACGGGGAGGAGCTATCCGTTTGTAAATAGGTGGCGGGAAAAAAGAAGAGGACAAGGAGAGAGGAGGAGGAAGCCATAACAGGAAAAGGCACAAGGGAAAGGATTAACACTCGTGGATATCGTCAGGTGAACCCGGGTTCATTGAAAGCCAAATAATTTTTTCTTTCGAGAGGAAGGCATACGGGAGAGGACTTGACGGACCAGCACTAGGAACTGTTGATCAAATACTTTTCCCGGAATATGATATATGGTCGGCGCCTCATTTCCCCACGCTAGACGGAGCTCAACGCTACAGTTCAGATAAGACTTTAAAAAACTATAAATTCATTGTTCTTTTTTTTTGTGTTTGCCATCTGCTAAAGTCCTAATTAGTAATGTATGTTTTCTAGGGTTTGTGTTGTGATTTTGTGCGGGGAGGGGGAGCGCTGCAGCGCGATATTATACATATAAGGTTTTCTGTTGTTGTTGTTGTCCCGGTGATAATGTGTATTGTCTATCAATAATCATTTCAACTTTATCCTGCTCCTGCTGGTGTGTCTCTGTAATTTGAAGTGGTGTAGTAGAAAGTAGTGTTGGTCACTCGCGCCCCGGATTATTTAATTATTATAATCGTGCCGGAGCTGAGAGTGGTACACACGTTTGATCTGGAATTATGACATATTAAATAATAATCTGACACATAGGAAATGAAGCGCTGCTTTCAGTAAGTACAGTACAATGCACACGCGTTTAATTTGTCAGCCACTTTTTGCCAGCTGTCTTTTCTGGTTTGGGCTGTTTTTGCAGTGTTACCCCTTGTGCATATTAAATCTTGAAATCCTTCGAGTAACTAACTAGCTAACTAACTAACACCCACACACACACGCACACGCACACAGCTTGTGTGAAAAAAAATACACCTGTTCTTTTGTCATTTTGTTGCAGCTTATCAAAGACTTGCTGATCTTGTTTTCTAGACTCGATATATATGGGCTTTTCACTCAGCGCGGGCGGCACATTCATTTTGAATGATTAGATCCAGCTCGACTAATCTACTACACAGCTGCGTTTGAAAAACCGACTTATCCCGGATGAGTTTCACCGGCATCAACTCATCCCAGGTGTGAATTTATGCTGACTCTGTTTATTAGGATCAGATCAGGAGGTAGGGAGGGAGAGCGTAAACGTGACTGGGAGAATAAAACTGAAAAAAAAAAAGCTAACTTTTATACGTACCATAAATTTGCTGTCTTTTTTTTTTTTTTTGTACCTTCACAACAGTATCTGAATGTAGGCAGTTTTATTATTTAAAATAAGGACACAGTGAAAAGGTCTATTGTGCTTAAAGTGGAAATTTCAACTTTAATCTTGAAATGTCCACTTCAACCTCGTAGTCTGTTTCTATCATTGAAAGTAGACTGTCGTAAACATCATCTTAAAACCAACCCAGTTGTTAACTTCTACATGCTTCTGGGGCTTCCTCCTGAACTGACAGCAGCGGCAAGCAGCAATAGATCACCACACAGAACACATTAAATTTATGATATTCCAGCTCTCTGCACATTTAGAATCCTTAGATTTATACTTGATATCACTTTCTTGATGAAATGCATTAAAGTATGTATGTTACATTTTACAGATAAATTGTATCTGGTATGGTAAAGAAGGAGGTGAAGTTCTTTCTTGATATTATTAGATTGTCTCTGCTGAGAAATCCACATTCTTCCCCCTAGCTAATTTTTTTTTTATTTTTTAATTTTATTAAACATTCCATACAAATAAGTCACGTTTTACAAAAGTAGGTTAGATACAAATCAAATTAACCCCCACCCATGAGAAAGAGACTTAGGCCAGCAGAGCAAAACTTTAAGCTAGTAAAAATAAGTAAATAGATCAATTTAATAAATGAATAAAGATAAATAGAGTAAAAGAAAAAAGAGGGGAGTGAATCTGCTTCCTCAATTTAAATGCTTATTCTAAAATGTTATTGATTAGATCCTGCCAGGTTTTGAAAAAGTTTTATACAGATCCTCTAAGTGAGAATTTGATTTTTTTTCATTTTCAAATAATATATAACATCAGTTACCCACTGACTTAAAATCAGAGAGTTATGATTCTTCCAGTTGAGCAAGATAAGTCTAAGTGCCAATAGTGTAATAAACTTTAAGTCCATCTGGAAGTACACCAAACAGTTGTTAATGGGTTAGGAGGGATTGTGACTCCAAAGCTGTCTGAAAGGTATTTAAAGATTTTGGTGTATGCCCAAAACATGTGGCCCAGTGAGGCTGGAACTTGATTGCAACGTTCGCAGGTTGGATCTTGCCCTGGAAACATTTTGGACAATTTCAAGCGAGACATAATATATAAGATATATAATTTTGAGTTGAATAATTGTATGCTTTGCGCATATGGAGCTTGAGTCAATACTTGCATTGCTACCTTCCACTCCTTTTCTGAGATGTTGAGTGAGAGATCCTTTTCCCACTGTGCTCTTGGATCTTTGAAAGGGAGGCACTGTAAAGTGGTTTTATATATTACGAAAATACTGTTTGAGTCCTCAAGACTAATCAATATTTTTTCCAGCATAGAGGTAGGTGGGAGATTAAGAAAATTGGGCAGGTTCTGTTTAACAAAGTTTCTAATTTGAAGGTAGTGAAAGAAATGTGTTGCGGGAAAGTTAAATTTGGAGTGTAATTGTTTGTAGGATGCAAAGAGGTTTTTAGTATATTGGCGATATCTTGTATTTATTGGGGTACAAAGCAAGGAATATAAGGAAGTACTGCCGGATTTTATTTCTATTGCGGACCAAGCCTGTGTATGTTCATCTATTTGTGTCCATGTCCAGGTTTTTATGGCTTGTATATTTGCTGCCCAGTAATAAAATTGAAAGTTAGGTAGAGCCATGCCACCTTCCACCTTAGGTCTTTGTAGGGTCATCCTTTGGATACGTGGATGTTTTCAATTCCAAATAAATAAGGTTATGGTTGAATCAAATTTCTTAAAAAAATATTTATTGATGTATATTGGAATGTTTTGAAATATAAAAGAAGCTTAGGAAGGATATTCATTTTAACACTAGAATTACCAAAGTCTACGAAAAAACTCATAAATCCGGCCCACCTTCAATCCCTTCGCACCTCTCCGTCAGCGTCTTTTGTCATTTAAATGTGTCAATAAGCAGCAAGAAGCCTGCTATCACATCCCCCCACCACCGCACAAAGTTTTCTCAGCTGAAGTCTGTTTACCTGTGTGTCAGTTGCTTAGAGTTGTATAGAGTGAGAAGTCAAGCAAAATGACACCTTTTATAAATGCTATATCGTCGTTTGGAACACATGCATTTCATGTGTGTTCTGTGTCTACAACAATCTATGTAAACACATCGTTAAAACAGAAACATTTTTCATATTTTAGTAATAATTGACAAAATGTAGACATGAAGCGTATAATGTGTGAAGCCTGAAGTCCAAATATCAAATAAACACTTTCACAAAAGGTACAAGTATAACAAAACAAGTGCGCTTTTATTCAAGAATATAACTGCAGAAAAAGAACCCGCATTAGGGTGCGACATTGACACGACTGTTTTGGTGGCGTAAGATAAAAACTGCTGACTGGTAATCAAAAGGTCACGAGTTCGATCCTCCACAACTCCGTATTTTAGAATAAAAACATTCATTTGATTTGAGTCTGTAACAGGTGGTGTAAATGTACGATACTTGTAAAGGTTACCGTTTTTTTTTATTCAGTTTTATTCTCCCAGTTACGTTCACACTTCCCCCAATCTGACACTGCTGTTTTCACATAAAGATGTGCTATAGCAGAGGTGAACTCAGATGATGACGAGGGTTCTACATCAGAGAAAGAATGCACGTCGCACTTTTGACTTTTTAACAGTGTTAACAATGTTAATTCTTCCAGCTAAAGTGAGATGAAGGGTTGACCATCTATGCCATTCTTTCTTAATTTTTTCCATACAAACGGCAACATTTTGTTGATAAAGAGATTTATGTTTACTTGTGATGTTTACCCCTAGGTATTTAAACTGATCTGCGATGATAAAAAGGGAAGGTGTCCTAATATTGTGTGCTTGAGAATTCACTGAAAAGAGCACACTTTTATTCAAATTAATTCTGAGACTAGAAATCTTTTGAAATTCTGTATGTGCTGTTAGGACTGCAGGCACAGTGATTTTGTGGATCGGATATATACATATAGAGAAATTTTCTGCTCAGGTCCTTCTCTGATAATCCCCTTTATCTCATAAGCATTTCGACAGTGAACTTCCCGTGGCTTAATGGTGATTGCAAAAAACAGTGGTAACAATGGGCATCCTTGTCTGGTACCACATTCTAGTTTAAAATAGTCTGAATTAATGTTGTTAATACAAACTGAAGCTTCTGGGCTGGTACACAGTAGTTTGATCCATGCACAAATGTTTGGGCCAAACCCAAATTTCTTCAGTGTAGTGAAAAGGTAGTTAGTTCTGTTCAACCATATCAAATGCTTTTTCTGCATCCAATGATGATGTCATCTCTGGGGTGTTTGACTTTGTGAGTGAATATATTACATTAAACAGGCATTGAAAATTGGAAGCTAAATGTCTGCCTTTAATAAATCCAGTTTGGTCTTGTGATATTACCAAAGGGAGCACTTTCTCCATCCTTCTAGCTAGGACTTTGGAGAGTATCTTAACATCATTATTCAGAAGTAAAATTGGTCTGTATGATGCACATTGTAATAAGTCCTTATTTTGTTTAGGAAAGATGGTGATTATTGCTTGGCGAAATTTATTGTCTCTAGCTTCTGTAAATGTTGCTAATAAAACGGGAGCTAGCTGCGTTGAGAATTATTTTTATAAAATTCGGCAGGGTAGTCATCAGGGCCTGCTGCTTTCCCACTTTGAAATGAGTTTATAACATCTAGTAATTCTGATAGTGCCAGAGGTTTATCCAATTCCTCTACATTGTGAGTATCTATTTGTGATTTCAGTAATGCATTAGACTGTGTCTTGTCATCTTTAAACTCAGTAGAATATAAGGACTTATAGTAGTCTCTAAATGTGTGCATTATATTTTTCTGGTCAATGATTTTGTCTCAGTTTGTGTTGGTGATTGTTGGAATTGCATTGCAAACTTCTTGCTTGTGGATTTGTTGAGCAAAAATTTTATTAGCTTTCTCTCCATGTTCACAGTAATGATGTCTTGATTTAAAAACGAGTTGTTAAGTTTCTTTAGTTGTTAAGAGGTTGAGTTCTGAATGCAGAGCCTGCTTTTTCCTATAAAGTGCCTCACTTGGACACCTGGCATGTTCTTGATATATTCTTGTAATTCCGCTGATTAACTCTGATACCTTCTTGGTTTCCGATTTATTTCTGTAGGAAAGATGTGAGATAATCTGTCCTCTTAAGAAAGCCTTCAGGGGTTCCCAGAGTATTCCTGCAGAAACATTTGAGGATGTATTTGTCTCTAAAAAAAATTGATTCGTTTGGTTATAAATTCTGTACAGTTCTTGTCTGCTAATAAAAATGGGTTAAGACGCCATCTGCGAGATGAGTATGTGAAAGCTCCTGTCGCACTCTGTGCAAATATGTTTGATTTTATTCAGGAAAAGAACTCAGTCGCCCAACGAGAGAAAAACTTCCCAAGACTAAGGTCATAAAGCTTATGAAACCATTTCTGGACAAAGGTAGAACCGTAACAACAGTTACATGGAGCCTCCACCTGCAGCTTAAGTCACTTCAGTACACATGTAATTTGTGAGAATGCCCGTGTTGATCAAACAGAGGAAGCTCTGCATTTCATTTGTGATAATTAAATGAATCAAGGTAAATGCCATTTGATCTGACTTTTATATAAGTAACATATAAATGTTTTTTGTATAACGACCATCACGAAACATAATCACAAACAGGACTTTGCATGATGCCTTAGCGAGCTCTTTAAGCACTACTTTTTCTTTGAAGGACAGGTGTGGGGCAGACTGACTGGCAGAATGATGTCGACCTGTTGCTGCATCCAACTTGTGCCATCTCTCGCCTTTACGCCTGGTGCACCTGTGTTGTTGTTATATGTGAATGGATGTTTCTTGCGGGGTGGGCTTCTGTTCTTTTTCTCCGATGTAGAACCCTCATTCTTATCTGAGTTTATCTCTGCTATAGCATGTCTTTATTTGAAAACAGCCGTGTCAGTTCAGGGTGAGCGTGAACATGACTGAAAGACTAAAACTGAATTAGAAAAAGAAAAAAACGTTAACCTTTACAAGTACCATAAATTTATACCAGCTGTTACAGACTCAAATCAAATGTGTGTTTTTACTCTATAATAGTAAGAATAACAGCAGCACACTACTCAAAATGGAAGCGTCCAGGATTGAACCACAAATGTCTTGACTATGAGCCGGTAGTTCTTACCGCTGCACCACCAAAGCAGTTGTATTAAGGGCGTGTCAATGTCACACCCTAGCGCAAGTTCTTTTTCTGCAGTTATATTCTTGAATAAAAGCGCACTTGTTTTGTTATACTTGTGCCTTTTGTGAAAGTTGTAATGGTTTCTACATATTTTATGTACTATTATCTGTTTCTGCCCCTTGCTCCCTTTGGAATAGTTATCCTCCAAGACACTAATTTCCTCGGACATCTCTTTAAGGGGAGCAGGGGGCCAAACCACGCCTATAGGTCCTTGACTAAACACGCTGTTGTATGTCGTAAGAGAGAGAACCGACTTAAATAAGGGAAGGCGGCGCGTGTTTAAAAAAAAAAAAGATTGTTTAAGAAGGAGCTGGGAAGGTGGATGAGCAAGGAAGCTATCAGTAAAGCAAATAAGGCTCCGTAACTAGAACGGTTCGGGCACACTGAAAAAAGAGAGTGCTGGCTAACCAGGAAAGGTCGTTGGAGCGCACGGCTTTGCCTTGTATTTTTGACGCTGGCGTCTGCCATGGAGGGACATTAATGCCAATACACCCAGGTGAGAGTCATCGCCAAGCCGTGGTGAGATTGTTTCTTTTATATATAACGAGTCAGTGGAATATATTTGGCTAGTACGCTGGATTTATCGGCGGATTTCCCAGGCCAGTTGGATACAAAGCTAAGATAAAGTTGATATTAAAGGGACTGGGGAACATGTGGGAAGTGTGTATGTCTAGTTTATATTTGTGTGTGTGTGTGTATATATATATATATATATATATATATATATATATATATATATATATATATATATATATATATATATATATATACTGTATATATATATATACTGTATATATATATGTATGTATACAGTATATATATGTATGTGCTGTGAATATATTTGTGCTGTCTGTAAATGGTCATATTTCCTTTTTTTTCCCCCTCTCTTTTCTGTTTCGCTGTTTTCTGGGGAGTGCATTATAGAAGGGTCAAGGGGTTGGTCATATCAATTAGTTTTTGTTTAGTTGTTCTGGATTTGGGTAGGATTGCTTAAAGGGTGTTTATATTTTTGTTTGGTTGTTTATAACATATGTTTTTGTTTGTTTAATTAACTTAATTGTTTGGGTGGTTATTTCCTTTTGTAAATTCACAAAGGATATCTCCAGCTGAGGGGATCAAATTGGGGCTAAGGTTCTGTCTGGTTCCGTTCCCGATAAAATTAGTTTTTCCTAAGAGTAAGAGATTCGTGTGTGTGCCAGGCTCCTCTTCCAACTCTAAGAGGAACTTGCTACAAAGTGTTTATTTGATATTTGGACTTCAGGCTTCACACATTATACACTTCATGTCTACATTTTGTCAATTATTACTAAAACATGAAAAATGTTTCTATTTTAATGATGTGGTTACATAGATTGTTGTTAAACACGGAACACACATGAAATGCATGTATTCCAAATAATGATATATTATTTACCCTCTACAACTCCAGGCAACTCACACGCAGATAAACAGACTTGAGCTGAGGGTACATTTTGCCCTTTCTGCATTGGTGGAGGGATGGCATAGTAGGCTGCTTACAGTTTTTGCTGATCGACACATTCACAAGAGAAAAGATGCTGACGGAGTGGTGCGAAGGGATTTAAGGTCAGCCAGGATTACTAGTTTTTTCGTAGGCTTCAGGAATTCTAGTGTTAAGAGTGGCAGTAGTCATGAGAATGGTATAATTTACCGTTACAAGGGGCCTTGAGTGACTTTACAGTTGTTGAGACTGCTATGTAATTCAGCAGATCAACTGTGCAAATTTAGCTTTTTACAAAATAATTGCCCATGTTATGCAGTGGGAATATATACAACCACATTTTTTGTACCTGTAAAGTGTACCTTAAAAAAGGCAAAGTTCCAAAGTGAATATGATATGGTCATCAAGCTAAACTGCATAATATTGTAAAGACTGTGCAAACGACAGCTGTTGCCCAGGTGCTTCACCAGTCATAGCATTATGAGAGAGCTGCAAACAGAAAGCCAGTGTTTAAAAATAAATATATATGTGACGTCTCAGCTAGTGTCTGCCAGAAGTTACATGAAAGATTGCAAAGTCAGTTGGAAGAAAATTTTATGGTCTGATGAAACTAAAATGGAGCTTTTTTGGCCATTGGAGTAAACATCATGTTTGGTGTAAGCTATCAGAAACACTCTATCCCTGATGTGAAGCATGGTGGTGGGAACATCATGCTGTCATCATGGAATGCTTATTAGGATAAAATGAGTGTAGCAAAATACATGGAAATCCCGGAGGAAAATCTGATGCAGTCTGCGAGAAACCTGTGCCAGAAATCCAAAAGTAATGGTTTCATGTTAATGTCCTGGAGTGACCAAGCCAAGATCTAAATCAAATTGAGAATTTGGGGATGGACTTGGAAAAAGGCTGCTCACTCACAATCCCCTTGTAACCCGACAGAGCTTGACCAGTTTTGCAAAAAAGAACAGGGAACAATTGTGGTGTCCAGATGTGTGAAGCTGATACAGACCTACCCACAAAGACTTAATGATGATATTGCTGTCAAAGTTGCATCTGCTAAATAATGACTTGAAAGGGATGACTGCTTATGCAATCAGAATTATTTACGAACTCTTTGAAATTACTTTTTTTCCCCCACATATTATATAACGTTTGACTCGTCTCGAATGTCTAGCTAGGCAAGATGTTGCTTTTTTTTTGGTGTTCCTCCCTTATTTTTAGTTTTGTAGATCCAAAACACCCTACTTTTTAGGCCATTTTTGCCCCATACTTTGTGCAGGAAATTGCACCTTTATGATAAAGAGTAAACTGTTAGGTGTTTTCAGTAAAAATGATCAGAAGTACTTGAAGTTGTGGAGGCCACATCATCCCCATGGGGTTGACGCCTTAATGAGATACGAGAAGTGAAATTTGCTTCTTTTTTTAAAAAAACTAAAAGAATGGGGATTGGTAATTCAGACATGTGGAGTGACCTTTAATTTCGAGATTGGGGATCATGAATTATAATATTTTTGATATTTTATTCTTTACTGATGGTCCTAGCCCTCTAAGAGCCACTCCCAAGAAGGTTAAAAATGACAAATTTAAAACATAAGCATGTGGATATAATTTTAGACTATTTCAAGGTCGGTGATTGCAACTATGATGTTACATCTGAATTTTTCTATTACAATTAAGAAAATGTAGATTTTAAACATTTTTACTGAAACACACATTCTAATTTCAAATCTCACAACAACAACTGAAGTTAGAAGGACTTGCACTACACTTTGAAGGTATAGTTCCAACACTTTTGTGGAATTATTAAGCAGGTACTTTTTTTTTTACTACTTACATGTCTCCACTCTGCTTTCCAACTGGCTCCCTGGCCACCTGCAGAAACTGCCCATTTATCAGCTGCTGAGCTGGAAAGTAGGATAACTCTCTTGCATCAGATTAGAGAGAGCAGATAGATAGATAGAATGAATGAACAAACTTTATTTGTCCCCATGGGGAAATTTGGCTTTTTACAGAAGCTCTTTAGATAGGTAGATAGATATATACACACACACTATGGTCTGGACACACACCGGAATGACTTATATAGTTCCTCTGAGTTTTAAGACCAGTCCAACCTCTCCTTAATGCACACCTTCAAGTACTTGTAGGATTGGACCACCTTTACTTCCACTCCCTGAATCATTTTACATTGAGAGTTATCACAGCACTGTGTACCTGCACTTGGTACGGAGCACTGTGCAAGAACAGTGTAGTTTGTACCATTGTATTGTATTTCTGAGGTGGCAATTATAGATTGACCATCTAGCTCTGTGAAGAGGATTACTTCTGTTTCATTTTGTGTGTTGTATGTACCCCATTTTTGACACCCATCATACGCCCAATCTACCCAGAATGTACCTCTTCATTTAAACTTTGTACAACCTCCCTTTGCTAATATAACAGAATGGAGTCTTCTCTTGTAACCTTTTATAAGGTTGGAGAATACAGAGCATGGCATCTGTGACTATTCTTTGTTACATAATCTCTCTAGATCATCCAGGGTCCTAAGGAAATTTATGTTCTGTGTCTCCTTACATTTTGTATCCCAGTTAATCAGGAAGTCATTGATTTCAGGTGCAAAGTTCCTATACACTCGAATCACCTTAACAATTTCCAATTTAAATGGTAAACGTGCTTCAGTTACATTGTTTCACATTAATTTCCAAGGGTGCCAACAAATGGGGCACATGTGTTTTTGTTAAAAAATAATTTTCTTGATGAGGGTTTTGTTTTTCTTTGAATGAACTTGTTTCAATTAAAAGTCAGATGTTTCTCATTTTTCAGTGCATGATGACTATTCTGCAGCAAACTGATTTTTTTCTAACCCTTCTTACTAATTTTTACAAGGGGTGACCATAGTAGTGGAGGGCACCGTATGTACAGTATATATACAGTATATTTTATACTTGAAGCACTGGCAGATTAAGTGACTTGCTCAGAGTCACATAATGCATCATAGCATTTGATTGAACCAGCAACCCTTGGATATAAAATTCGATATCTTAGTCACTGCACCACACTGACTGCATAATTGATTGTTTTGTTGAAATCTGGAAAGACCTGCAACCTGCATAGAGTGTATTGAACTCAACCCTCAAGTTTGCTTGCACTTTCTAAATAGAATATAATGAGATGTATAAGAGTTAACTACTAATACTTTACACCAAAAATGTGTTTTTTGTTTCCTGTCTTACAGGTATAATAACTATGACAGGGCTGTTATTAATACAGTTTCCTATGAATTTGTTGAGAAATGGTATGCTGCACACCAGACTTTGACTGCTGAACTGCGAAAACCAGAAAATGAGGTCTGGGTGAAACTCAAACCAGGAAAGGTATATTATATAAAGTGAAAATCTCTAGTTTCTTACTTTAAATAGCATACCCATTTTTTCATTTTTGGTAGAAGAATAAATTAACCAAAATGTAATTGTTAAGTAGTGCATTTTAAGGGCTTCACAGGTTAGTGGCTGTTCATGCTAATAGTGTGATTTTTTTTTTTCCCCCAAAACACAAAAATGGTCCAAAAGTAGTTGTATAAAACTAGTCATAAGTAAAGGAAAAGAGCTGCTTCTAGTAATTCTACAACCTCAAACTGAAGGCCTATCACACAAAAGCTTGTGATTGGTAATGTAATACAATACAATACAATTTATTTTTGTATAACCCAAAATCACACAAGAAGTGCCGCAATGGGCACTAACAGGCCCTGCCTCTTGACAGCCCCCCAGCCTTGACTCTCTAAGAAGACAAGGAAAAACTCCCAAAAAAAAAAACCCAGCAGGGAAAAAATGGAAGAAACCTTGGGAAAGGCAGTTCAAGGAGTGACCCCTTTCCAGGTAGGTTGGGTGTGCAGTGGGTGTCAAAAAGAAGGAAGTCAATACAATACAATACACAGAACAGAACACAAGTAATCCTCAATACAATATAATAGTAAAATAAAAATAAGTACAGAGCAGAATTTAACAGTAGATGATAGATATCACATAATAGGATTTGAATTTGAGTCCTGGAGACCTTGGCCATCAAGCTGCCTCTCCCTATTGGCCATTCCACAGCTAAGACAGCGCTGGGCCAGCCAATCTGATGAAAGGACCCCTCTACCCCACGATTCCTGCGATCCTCCATCAGGGATGACTTTACCTTAGGCAGGCAAAAGAACTTGGCAGGTAGGCAGTGGCACCAAGTGCCACATTTGAGTACCAAGAAGAGAAACAGAATAGGTGAGGATTAGTAAAAAATTATAACTGTCATATTGCTTATGTTTTAGTGCTAATGACTAACAACAGAGATGCAGTCTGTATAGTTAATCAGCAGCTCTACTCAGGATATGCTAAACTGAAATAGTGAGTCTTCAGCCGGGATTTAAAAGCTGAGACCGAAGGGGCATCTCTTATAGTAGCAGGCAGACTATTCCACAGTTTAGGGACCCTGTAACTAAAAGCTCGACCTCCCATTGTTATTTTATTAATCGTTGGAATCATAAGCAGACCGGCATCTTGAGATCTTAATGTGAGCTCTGGTTTGTAAGTCATGATAAGCCCAGATAAGTAAGCCGGACCTTGGTCAGTTAAGGCTTTATATGTTAAAAGGAGAATTTTGAAATCTGCCCTAATAACCGGGAGCCAATGTAAGGATTTAAGAACTGGACTTATGTGTTCTTATTTTCTTGATCTTGTAATAATTATTGCAGCAGCATTTTGGATTAACTGGAAGCTGTTTAAAGAACAGTTTGAACATCCAGTGAACACCGCATTGCAGCAGTCAATCCTGCTAGAAATAAATGCATGAATTAATTTCTCAGAATCCTGCTTATTTAGAAAATGCCTTAATTTCCCAACATTTTTAAGATGGAACACATACGATTTGAACAACTTTGTAATGTGTGCTTTAAATGACATGCTAGAGTCAAACATAACTCCTAGATTGCAGGCTGATTCAGTAAAATGAATGGTGATTCCAACCAAGTTAAATGATAACAGAATAGTGTTGCGATCAGTGTCATTCCCTTCAATAATTAACATCTCTGTTTTATCTGTGTTTAAAGACAAGTACCCTAAGTTCTTGTCTATAAGCCGCGGCTTATCTAAGGAAAAAAGTTGTGAAAATGAAAAAATAGAATATCGGCTTATACATAAGTCCGGCTTATACATCCATCGTGGGGGTGGCGTTCCAGAGCCACCCGCGAAATAAGAAAATCCGCGAAGTAGAAACCATATGTTTATATGGTTATTTTTATATTGTCATGTTTGGGTCACAGATTTGCGCAGAAACACAGGAGGTTGTAGAGAGACAGGAACGTTATTCAAACACTGCAAACAAACATTTGTCTCTTTTTCAAAAGTTTAAACTGTGCTCCATGACGAGACAGAGATGACAGTTCCGTCTCACAATTAAAAGAATGCAAACATATCTTCCTCTTCAAAGGAGTGAAGCAAACAAATCAATATGTCTGTTTGGCTTTTAAGTATGCGAAGCACCGCCGGCACAAAGCTGTTGAAGGCGGCAGCTCACACCCCCTCCGTCAGGAGCAGAGAGAGAGAGAGAGAGACAGATAAAAAAATCAATACGTGCCCTTTGAGCTTTTAAGTATGCGAAGCACTGTGCAGCATGTCTTTTCAGGAATCAGCTTTACAAAAGATAGCAACGTGAAGATAATCTTTCAGCATTTTTAGACGAGCGTCCGTATCGTCTAGGTGTGCAAACAGCCCCCCTGCTCAATCCCCATACGTCAGGATCAGAGAAAGTCAGCGCAAGAGAGACAGAGAAAAGTAAGCTGGGTAGCTTCTCAGCCATCTGCCAATAGCGTCCCTTGTATGAAATCAACTGGGCAAACCAACTGAGGAAGCATGTACCAGAAATTAAAAGACCCATTGTCCGCAGAAATCTGCGAACCAGCAAAAATGCGCGATATATATTTAAATATGCTTACATATAAAATCACAATTTAAATGACCGCTACGCGCGTGTTGACTCGGCGACGCCCAGAGCAGAAAGAACGCGCTCCGGCCGCTCCAACCGCGCCATGCGGGGAGTGAGAGAGACGCCAATATCTCACACTCTCTCCCCCCTTAAAGAAATTAAATGGGTGCGAGTGAGACCACTGACCTCCCTCCCTTCTATTAGTTATAGGTTATAGTACGTTCGGCTTATCCATGAGTCCGGCTTATCTATGATACGATTTTATTTTAAAAATTCGTATGATTTTTGGTCTCCGGCTTATAGACAAGAACCTAGGGTAGTTCTCAACCATCCACTCCTTTAATTCACTAACACAACTAATTAAAGACAACATTGGAGAAACTTCATTTGATCTAAAAGAAAGGTATAACTGGGTATCATCTGCATACTAGTAAAAGTTAACATGTTTTCTAATGATGGATCCCAGTGGAAGCATGTAAATTGAAAATAGTAAAGGTCCCAGTACTGAGCCCTGCATGACACCATATCTCACTTCTGTATATAATGATGGAGTCCTGTCAGCACATTTCTGTACATACTGGAATCGATTTGATAAATAAGAACTAGGTGCCTGGGTGCCTGTGACCCCAACATCATTTTCTAGCCGGTGCAGTAAAATAGAGTGGTCAATGGTGTCAAATACTGCACTTAAGTCTAACAACATAATTACAGTAATCCCTCACTTATCGCGGGAGATAGGTTCCAAGGCCGACCGCGATAACTGAATTTCCGCCAAGTAGGGACACCATATTTATTTAATTATTGAACGTGTATTTGGACGTTTTTAAACCCTCCCTGTATTGTTTACAACCCACCCTTTAGTCTATTAATAACAGGGACAACTGCTAAGCAATATGAAATTGGTAGATAAGTTTACACTTACTGTATAGCGAAGTACACATAGCTATATATGACGTGATAATGGTGATGAATATGCTGCGCAGTAAAAACATTGTGATCGGCAGTTGCTGCCGCTGCTTCTTTTTCACACACAGCACAGTGTAAAGTAAACCGCTTTTATTAAAAGAATCAAAACAATTGTCCAAAATACAGTAGAGCAGTCAATACATCTTTAAATAAATAATCCTTAAAACAGTTGTGAAGTGGAGGTTTAAAATACACAAGAATAACAATCCTTTAACACGAGGTTAAAACGTCAACAGAAAGCAGTCTTTAAAAACAGTGTCAGCGTCTGACCTGCTTCTCCCATGCGGGCTCTGCAACAGGCGAGACGCTCTTAATGCAGCTGACCTTCTCTATACTGTCCTGCTACAGCTGTTTGGCTCGCCTCACCGGTCATCCACCTTCCAGTCACTCTTGCCCTTCAGAATATTCTGCGAGAGCGACCACTGCTGCTACTCCTCGGGTGTTGGCCATACACCCAAGCTACCTGTACAGCTGCACACGAGCCTGCACTCGCTCGCTCGCTCGCTCGCACCGACTTTATTTCTCTCTCTCTCCAATGCTTCCTGCCTCCTCCTGCAACCTCCGTTTCATCTTTCCTTTTCCTCTTTTACTTCTCCTCTCCCCTTAACCGGCTCGCGCTTCTCTATATATGCGGGGAGGACATGGCAGCTGCAGCCCATTAGCCACAGGAACAATCATGGATGTGGGCAGTTTCCCACCTGTGCACTTAGGTGAGAAACGCCCACACTGCAGATCGCCCTGCGGCTCGCTACAGCTACCACGCCCCCTCACTAAGCCGCGAGCGCGGCGATTATTTATTTAAAACAAAACGGCCTTTGCTGGAAGAGCTGTGGACCCATAACACCACAGAGATACTGTGTGATCTAGGCATCAGTCAAAGCACCAATCACAGGCCCGATTAGAAAGCGGGAAGCTGTGATTTGTCGTCTCCCTCCCATGTAACAATCACAGCCCGTGTTACAACGCACTTAGTCACCAAACTTGTTTTGTTGTTCTTAGACTAGGAAATACTACTACGTGTACTATGTTTAAAAAACCGCGAAGTCGTGAATCCGCGGAAAGTGAACCGCGAAGTAGCGAGGGATTACTGTACAGTGGAGTTTCCTTCATCAGAGGATATCAGAATGTCATTTAATGGTTTAATAACTAACACTTTTAGTGCATCAGGTACTGTGCCATGCAATAATGAACTATTAATAATGTTAAGAATAGGTGATGCAAGAACATCCATTGCACTTTTTGCTAGTTTTGTTGGCACTGGATCTAGGGAACAAGTAGTGGGTTTCATTTTAGAAATTAAAGTTAAGACTTCCTGCTCAGTTACAGGATTAAAATTTCTAAAGTGTTGAATGCTATGTGAGACAGGGTCTGCCAAGCTAGTATGTGGTTTGCACTGTGATGCTTAGATCTGGGATCTTATGTTTTTAATAAATATAAGATACTGATGATTACATTAAATAAATATAAGATACTGATGATTACAAATGATTCAGATATGGTTTTAAAGTATTGTCTACTCAAAGTAGTTAAAGCAGTTGGATGATATGCAGACAGTTATTAATCCAGCCATCCATTTTGTAACCCTTCATCCTTAGTAGGATTGCTACAATAGGAGTGCTAAAACCTATTACATCAAACTTAGGGTGCAATGCAGAATCAGTCCCTGGACCACACACATTGGGAGCAGTATAGCATTGCAAATCCACCTGGTCTTGTTATTTGTCATAGAAGCTACACATTCTATCCATCTAATTCAACTGTTGATTAGAAAAACGTTAATATAAACCAGAAATTCACATATTTTGTTTTATTTATAGAACCATGGAACATATCCACACTATAGCAAGCTTTCTGACACAATCTAGAATTTCTGATACTGTAAAACAAAATAAAAAATACATTTTACTGCATTAGTTACTGATAATGTGTTTTGCTGTCTCTGTACCCTGTGCAACTTAGCAGTAACATTTAAGTCTTTGATGAGCTTCAACCAGTGCACTTAAGTCAGGTGTAATTTCTGATATTGTGTTTGCAGCATAGCAGACAGATGGTCATCACTCAGAAAAGATCTGTGCCTAGATTTGTTGAATTTCATTACTGAGAATGTCTGTTTACATAATGTTGATCCAAAGATGACAAGCATTCTCTGAGCTAGTCTCTTTAAGCATGGGAAATTCTTCTTTTTGAGAGAATTGTAGAATGTCAGTAATGCCACTGACTTGAAGTGTTCTGCCAGCAATGCATCAGACTGCAAGTCTATAAGTTGAAGTTGTGCCTCACTGGGGGCAATGTCCACAACACATGTGAAAGGAGAGGAGATGATGAACATTTCAGTTTCCAGTGATTTAAAGTCTTCAAATTGCCTAGAAAACTCACCATGCAGTTCCTGGAACATAGCTGCATATCTGTTAAGCTGATCATCAGATAGATTTCTCTCTTTCAGTGTGGGTAGGTGTGTCAATGTATCCCTCTCTATTTGTTGAGAGAGAGAAACAGCATCTTCCTCATGAAGGCCTTCCATAGGCTATGCATATCATGTGCAAGGAGAACATTGCCTTGCAGTTTTATATTGGTTCATTCATGACTGCGTTCACATCAACAGCAAATGCTAAATCGAATAACCACTCAGTGCAGCTTAGTTAAGGGATTGGTTTCCTTTCATTTGACAAATCTTTTGAATCTCTGATTTCAGATCCCAGACCTGTTTGAGCGCTTTGCCCAGAATGAACCACCTGACAGTTGTGTGGTAGCTCAGATTATTGTAATCAGTCTCATACTCCTCCAGCAGTGTAATAAACTGTGATTTAATGCCCCAGCCGTGATGAAAATTACGGCATTTGTTACAACATCAACCACATGATTAGATAGATAGATAGATAGATAGATACTTTATTAATCCCAATGGATTAGTTTTCTACACTGATTTACATAGCACTTCTTTGTGAATAATACAATGTACAAATATGATTTTTTTTGACTAAGTTATTCTGTCATCCTGCATCCTTTTTTAAAGTTTAAAATGTTTACCTATCAAATTAGGAGAACCATAACTTGTCACACCAACTAACTTTTCCTACTGTAGTCCTAACTTTTGCATGCATGTACAGACTTCTGCAAATAAATAATTACCAGTTGTCGACCCTTCCATTGACTGTATAGAAGCTGGTTCCTCTTGTCATTTCGAAGTATTTCATTATTGCTTTCATGAAAATCAGCAGCTGAGTCATGTTATGAATATCTCAGCTCTCATCCAAGGTCAGTGAGAAGTTGACAGTTCCCACCATACTCTTCAGCTGTAGTTCCAGATTCCCCTCGGTTTCCTCAACCCGTTTTGTAACTGTTCTATGTAAGAGGAACAAATGTTCATGTGCATCTTTCTTCTCTGGTCAGAGGATTGCCACTGGCTCCAGTAGTCACTCTTTAACAAATTCCCTATCAGAAAATGATTGGCTTCTTCTGGTAATTTTGTCAGCTGATATATAGCTGATTTTTACTGTTCTTTATTTTGCTGTTTGAAGCTAGGTAAAGAGTTCTTGCTGCTTTCGCAATTTAGCAAACAATTCTTCTGCAGTCCTCACCTTTTTCTCTTGAGATAAGTTTCTGTATTTTTTGCTGCATGTCATCTCTGAGTGACAAGTTGTAGTCTTTGAATGCAGTGATGTGCTCTCTAAATACCAAACAAACCTCTAACCTCTGTGAAAAAACACTTAGAAGTCCAGGATTTGTTCAATGATCTGCTTTCCATGTCAACTTTTCATTTTTTTTATTGCTTATCTGTGTCTGCATGGTCACATCTCACTGTGATGCAGGCTGACAAGCCCAGGCAGGTACTTGCCGTCAGCATCAATATGCGTAAACAGGAAAAAGTCACACACTTTACAAAATTTTAGTCTATTTTCTAGCTTGGTATGTGATTTGTCTGATCTCTCACGGGACAGTCCGAACAAAACATGGCCTGTACAATGCCCAGGTCTGCACTTGCCTGTTAAACTGTTTAAATACACTATCAAAAACAATGCTAGCTTTCCTTTAAGAGCTTTTACAATACAGTCTTGTTTACACCGTTTATTAATTTAAAAGTTGCATCTTTTCTAAATAATCCTAATATCCACACAAATTAAATTTCATGTGTTTTACTTAACAAATTGTAAAAAGTATAATTTTTTTCACCCTAATACACACATACACATCCACAATAATGTTTGTTATACAGGTGCTGGTCATAAAATTAGAATATCATGACAATGTTGATTTATTTCAGTAATTCCATTCAAAAAGTGAAACTTGCATATTAGATTCATTCATTACACACAGACTGATGTTTAATCAAATGTTTATTTCTTTTAATTTTGATGATTATAACTGACAACTAATGAAAGTCCCAAATTCAGTATCTCAGAAAATTAGAATATTGTGAAAAGGTTCAATATTGAAGACACCTGGTGCCACACTCTAATCAGCTAATTAAAGGCTTTTGCAGGTGTTTTGAGTTAAACGGTCTCTCGGTCTAGTTCTGTAGGCTACACAATCATGGGGAAGACTGCTGACTTGACAGTTGTCCAAAAGACGACCATTGACACCTTGCACAAGGAGGGCAAGACACAAAAGGTCATTGCTAAAGAGGCTGGCTGTTGACAGAGCTCTGTGTCCAAGCACATTAATAGAGAGGCGAAGGGAAGGACAAGATGTGGTAGAAAAAAGTGTGCAAGCAATAGGGATAACCGCACCCTGGAGAGGATTGTGAAACAAAACCCATTCAAAAATGTGGGGGAGATTCACAAAGAGTGGACTGCAGCTGGAGTCAGTGCTTCAAGAACCACTACGCACAGACGTATGCAAGACATGGGTTTCAGCTGTCGCATTCCTTGTGCCAAGCCATTCTTGAACAAGAGACAGCGTCAGAAGCGTCTCGCCTTTGGACTGCTGCTGAGTGGTCCAAAGTTATGTTCTCTGATGAAAGTAAATTTTGCATTTCCTTTGGAAATCAATGTCCCAGAGTCTGGAGGAAGAGAGGAGAGGCACAGAATCCATGTTGCTTGAGGTCCAGTGTAAAGTTTCCACAGTCAGTGATGGTTTGGGGTGCCATGTCATCTGGTGGTGTTGGTCCAAGGTCAACGCAGCCGTCTACCAGGAAGTTTTAGAGCACTTCATGCTTCCTGTTGCTGACGAACTTTATGGAGATGCAGATTTCATTTTCCAACAGGACCTGGCACCTGCACACAGTGCCAAAGCTACCAGTACCTGGTTTAAGGACCATGGTATCCCTGTTCTTGATTGGCCAGCAAACTCGCCTGACCTTAACCCCATAGAAAATCTATGGGGTATTGTGAAGAGGAAGATGCAATACGCCAGACCCAACTATTCAGAAGAGCTGAAGGCCACTATCAGAGCAACATGGGCTCTCATAACACCTGAGCAGTGCCACAGACTGATCGACTCCATGCCACGCCGCATTGCTGCAGTAATCCAGGCCAAAGGAGCCCCAACTAAATATTGAGTGCTGTACATGTTCATACTTTTCATGTTCATACCTTTCAGTTGGCCAACATTTCTAAAAATCCTTTTTTTGCATTGGTCTTAATTGATATTCTAATTTTCCGAGACACTGAATTTGGGACTTTCATTAGTTGTCAGTTATAATCATCAACATTAAAAGAAATAAACATTTGAAATACATCAGGCTATATGTAATGAATGAATCTAATATACAAGTTTCAGTTTTTGAATGGAATTACTGAAATAAATCAACTTTGTCATGATATTCTAATTTTATGACCAGCACCTGTATATGCTCTCCATCTGTTATTGCAGAGAAAGACAACATTCTCTAAATCCCGTCTTGTGGCTCAAAAGTACATTATTACCCACATTCATTTTTCTGGTGGCCCTTGTAGATGCTATCTTACTTGTGCTGTAGTGTTGTGGTCCTACGTTATACTGTCATTGTTTCAACCCTTCTGATGTTCCAGCCTTGGAAAAATACTGTCTTTTAATATTAGCAGGGTCACCTTGTGCATCTTATGACTTTCCATCAGGACTCTACACAACCTCTTTGTGAGGTTTGCCTTTCAGAGATGCTCCTACATTTCGGACCTCCGTAACCATACACTCATGTACAGCCAAACACTGCTTCAGTTTCAGGTCCTTCTAGGCTTTCTGGGAGAAGGTGCCTTCCTCTTAGACCTTTCATCACCAGAATTTGCTGAAATCCGCCTGCCATTTCTTGACTCTACTTGACTGGATGTTTTGAATATTAAAGGCTCTGCACCCTGTAGCTTAGAGCTTCCTTAATCTGCATTCCCCTTAGGCTTTGGCACATTAACTGACACTCCTCCTCTGAATCTGAAAAACTTGTATGTAAATTACTGCTCTTGGTACACAGCCAGCCATGGCTGACACATTACAGTATCTTACTTTATGCCAGGGGTAGGCAACGTCGGTCCTGGAGTGCCACAGTATGTGCAGGTTTTCGTTCCAACCCAGTTCCTTAACGAGAACTCAATTATTGCTGATGAAGCACATATTGCTTAAGTGACATTTTAATGCTTCATTTTAGTGGTCTCGCTTGTTAAGGTTCTCCAACCTTAATTGCTTATTTCAATCTTAAACTGCTGCATTCAGTGTTTTAATTGCTCCTTATTAGCAATAAGATGTAAAAGACAAAGCAGCCAGCAGTTCTCCAGCTAGCTTTTTTCCAATTATATCTGTGTGTGTTCATCATGCACGGTTTGATTTAATAAAACACTTAATAGAAAAATGTGACAGACTGAAAATGATCTGTTTTAAGCTTCAAATCATTTGGATGATATCCTTGGAAAGGAAAAAAATCTACGATATAAAAGCCTTACATTGCACAGACTAACAAGCCATAAAATTAAATAAGGTCTGAGATTGGCAATGATTGGTTTCTAATTAAGCAATTGGGTTGAATGAAAACCTGTAGCCACTGCGGCTCACCAGGACCGACATTGCCTACCCCTGTTTTACATCTTATTGCTAATAAGGAGCAATTAAAACACTGAATGCAGCAGTTTAAGATTGAAATAAGCAATTAAGGTTGGAGAACCTTAACAAGCGAGACCACTAAAATGAAGCATTAAAATGTCACTTAAGCAATATGTGCTTCATCAGCAATAATTGAGTTCTCGTTAAGGAACTGGGTTGGAACAAAAACCTGCACATACTGTGGCACTCCAGGACCGACGTTGCCTACCCCTGCTTTATGCATACTGCTAAATCTTGCTAAGCTAACTGGTGTAAACTACTACCTGAGTTCTTTATGAATGTGCTATTTCACTCTTCAACTCCTCTTTGGAGTAGTCTAGGTGGGTGAAAACCAAGTTTATTTCCCAATGGTCCTTCTTCATTTCATTTAATTCTTTCAGAATATATACTATGTACACAACCAAAGTCCTCTGCACTGGAGAGATTGCTTCTTTTTAAACCAGTTTTCTATGAGTAAAATAACCAGGAATACACAGCTACAGTTAAAAAAAAAAAACTCTAACATTTATTAAAGCTTACAAGCTATTCCATCTGTTTACTGATTGCAGCCCTTTAATAATTCTTTTTTTTTTTTAGTTTTTGTGCTGTAATTTATTATAGTGATCTCTTTCCATTCCCTATATACAGTCATGGTAGGCTAACTGGTATGCTAAATTGACTTCAGGTGTGTGTGTTCTGTAATAAACTGACATCTTGTCCAAAGTTCAGTTTTACATGGTAGCCGATACTCCTGGACCTTGTGAATGAGTAATATATTGTATAAGATGGAAAATAAAAAGACCCAACACAACAGGAGCAGATTTAATGATGTGTGGGCCTAAAACAAAAATAGGAATGGGGTGCTCATAAATCCCACTAATCATACTTCTTAGTCTAAAGCCAGGGGTGGGCAAATTTTTTTGGAAGCAGGCTAAATTATTAATAATGACTTATTCAGTGGATAAATCAAGGTGTGCCTATGAACTTGGACAAATTAGCATATGTGTTAAACTCAGACAGCAACTTTAAAAATAGATGTTATAAAAGCAATCACAAACACTAATCAGTAGCAGTAATTTTATGCCGTGGTTCTAGTGATGAACATGAAGCGAATAGCATAAATGGTTACTATCAAATGTATTTATTGCAAAGATGGGTATCTGTTAGTATGCTTCTATACATGCTTTTAGTAATTTAATTTCTTAAAAGACCTGCTTATAGTTGAAATTGATGCCACATAATAATTCCATGTGAGTAGATTTGCATAGCTTTGGAAAAAAAAATCCTAAGCAATGTGCACACTGTAGAAATCATGAAAGGAAATTTGGTAAATTTATTTTGAATTTGCTCTGTGTCCCAGGGTGCAGTTACTTCCAGCTGCAAAATGTTTGTCACATTGTTCACATTAATAGCAAAAGGAGATGAAAAAATTGGAAATTTTTTCTTGCAGCACTCAAAATCTGAAATCAAAATTCAAATTCACAGTAAAGGATGCCAATCTGAGCTCTCTGGCAAGTACAGAAATAATCCGTTTGTATAGATTTGCTTTTAACCTACATCTTTCACATTTATAAACACCACTCTTTGTGCTGCTTCATGCACAGAGCTGGAGTGACGCCCGAAGATGCTGCTGCCAACAAAATCTATGAGCAGACTCATAATATTTAAAAATGAGCATACAAGACAAAGACAAGCAACCAGCTAAAAATAATTGACATTTATCCTTATGCGGACTATCCCTGTTCCTGTGGTAAAATATTGGTTTCTTTGGATGACACCACTTCAGAACTTATTATGTTTATTCCAACAAACTGCATCATCATTTTATTAAGAGCACCTCATAAGGGATAAATATTAAGATACTTCTACAAGTAGCCCACAGGCCATAAATTGCCCAACCCTGATTATAAGTGATGGTGTTTTCATCATTAGCATGACAAGTGTATGACGTGGTGTTGGGTGTTTAATACTCTGACAGTGGCAGAACATTTATTCTGTTTGGCTGTTGTGTTTATTGCAAAATTTTACAAAGGACTCTAAAGAAATTACTTATGATCAAGCTGTAGGTTATTTCAAGAAAAAATAAATTACTTTTGGGAGCTTTGCAACAAACTTTTTTCTTTCTTACTTTTTTGTTTTTCTGCCCCCATTTGGGTAAGTTTGTTTCATTTTTTAGTCATTAACTTGTGTTTTGTAGTAGATACTGGTACATAATCGACCCTGCTGTGCTACAAGCTTCTTCTCTTAGCTATTTTGCAATACTCTTTCAGGCTACACTTCCAACTACACAGTAGTGTGGCAGTTATATGGAATAGTCCATTGTAGCCTGGACTAAGCTGGGGAGTCCATGTTAAAAATAACAGCTGCAGTAGAAAGTTTGGTGTGTTTCAAATTTTGGTATAAATCTAAAAAAAAAATTATAAATGTATTTTTCCATGGGGCCCTAGGCACTTGCCTACCATTGCCTAATGGCTAAGTCCACCTCTGAGCACAGCTAATGTATGTTATTTGTGAAGCAGGAAGTAGAAATTTTAAAGATAGGCATTTAAATAACTTTGCATTCCAACATCCTAATATAATTTTATGAATGGAGTTTCCAAAGTAGGTGATGCCTCCAAAAGAAGCCAGTGAGAAAGCCAGAAAACTGCCTGGTCTACCTAACATAGGCAAACGTGACTTTATTCAGTCCCCTAAGTCACCTGCTAGCTTTAGCTGGAACAGCCCCAAAAAATGCAATGCTGGCAAAAACAACTATAATAGTCTTACAATTAAGGGAAAGCCTCACAAGGAAATGATTGACTGTTAACCTTTGATTTGTATTTAAAGGGCAAACAAAGTATCTTTATAAATGAATGATGTACAGTAATCCCTCGCTATATCGCGCTTCGCCTTTCGCGGCTTCACTCCATCGCGGATTTTATATGTAAGCATATTTAAATATATATCGCAGATTTTTTGCTGGTTCGCGGATTTCTGCGGACAATGGGTCTTTTAATTTCTGGTACCTGCTTCCTCAGTTGGTTTGCCCATTTGATTTCATACAAGGGACGCTATTGGCAGATGGCTGAGAAGCTACCCGGCTTACTTTTCTGTCTCTCTTGCGCTGACTTTCTCTGATTCTGACGTAGGGGGATTGAGCAGGGGGGCTGTTCGTACACCTAGACCAGGGGTCTGCAACCTTCACTATCAAAAGAGCCATTTTGCCCCCCCCCCAAAGAAAAATAGTCTTGAGCCGCAAAACATAACACAGCTTATAAACTTTTAAAAGTTTTAATCTTTTTTTAGATTTTACATGTTACAACCACGGAATACAACAAACAGAAGTGCAGTGTGCATGTGTAGGGCTACTTTGAAATAAATTAAACTGAACTATGCAGGCCTATTTGGGTCCTTCCTATACCTGTGTAAAATTAAAATAAAAACTAGCCCACTTTAATATAAATAAAACATTTAGCTGTAGCTTAGCAGTTTTAAAAAAGTAAACATCAAATTCCATTTCAGTGTGCTGAATCAACTGAAACACCTGAACATACAAAAAAACCTACATCAGCTCCGGGTCCGAAATGAATGTGTTTTGTTTTTCTGAAAAATAATAGCCTATTAAATGCTATTGTTGTCACCTGTTTAAAGTGACTTCTGTTTCTGAAGTTCGCTGCTGATCATCTCTATGTCGGGGCTGTACAATGTGACTTTGACCTTCACACAGGACTGCAGGCTCTCATGTGTGAGGCGGGAGCGATATTTGGACTTTATGAAGTTCATGCTTGAGAAAACTTGCTCACTTAAGTATGTTGAGCCAAAGATGGACAGGACTCCAAATGCATATTTTTTCATGTTCATATACGTTTCGGGAATGGCACTCCATGTGTCGAAAACAAATTTGTCGGGTTTTGGGGAGGTTTTCAATATCACTCCATTTGTGCTCTTTAGCGAGAGTAGCCTTCTGACGGGTGACTTCTTCAAGATCCGCTGTCAGGCATTTGAACTTGGACACCCATTAATCTTTATCTGCTATGTCGTCCAGTTCAGTTTCTAGATCGGGCTTACTCCTGTGAATGCGGATGTGTTCAGCAGGGATGGGTCGATGTCCAGGGGTATGACAGGGAAGGAGAGAGTGTGTGTTTTTCCTTTCTGAACTCACTGAATCTTTCTCTACATGCAGCTTGCATTTTCTGAACAATTTCCTGTTTGTTTTTAAAGTCGGAGAATAGATGCTCTGATATTTTTATGAACGATTCTTTCATGTATTCTCCGTCTGTGAACGGCTTACCCCTCCTTACGATCTCTTGAGCTGCCACAAAACTAGCAGCTGTAGTTGACAGTGTAGAAGTGATCCACTTTTTGAAAGTATGTTTGCTCTGTTCAGCTTTCCGTTGCAGTTCCGAAATTGCTCTCTTTCGCTTATCTTCACTTGGGTATTTTTCAGTGAATGCTGAGAGCTTGTTTTGAAAATGTCTTTCAACATTACATTTTTTGATGTTCGATAATTTATCGCCACATATTAAGCACACCGGTAAGCCAGCGTCGTTGGCGGTGAAGGCAAATGCTTCTGTCCACGCAGAATTAAACTCTCTAAATTAGATGTTAAAATGTATAACAGTAGTAGTAGTAAATAAACATATATATATATATATATATATATATAAATACAAGTTAAATTAAGAAATTGCCATTATTCATTTTCATGGTTTTTATTTTTTTGTCAAGGCCAAAGGGAGCCACTGCAAGGAGGCTGAAGAGCCGCATGTGGCTCCAGAGCCGTGGGTTGCCGACCCCTGACCTAGACGATAAGGACGCTCGTCTAAAAATGCTGAAAGATTATCTTCACGTTGCTATCTTTTGTGCAGCTGCTTCCTGAAACGACATGCTGCACGGTGCTTCGCATACTTAAAAGCTCGAAGGGCACGTATTGATTTTTGTTTGAAAAACAAACTCTGTCTCTCTCTCTCTCTTCCTGCTCCTGACGGAGGGGGTGTGAGCTGCCGCCTTCAACAGCTTTGTGCCGCGGTGCTTCGCATACTTAAAAGCAAACAGCCCTATTGATTTGTTTGCTTTCTCTGTCTTTCTGACAGACTCTGCTCCTGACGCGCACTCCTTTGAAGAGGAAAATATGTTTGCATTCTTTTAATTGTGAGACGGAACTGTGATCTCTGTCTTGTCATGGAGCACAGTTTAAACTTTTGAAAAAGAGACAAATGTTTGTTTGCAGTGTTTGAATAATGTTCCTGTCTCTCTACAACCTCCTGTGTTTCTGCGCAAATCTGTGACCCAAGTATGACAATATAAAAATAACCATATAAACATATGGTTTCTACTTCGCGGATTTTCTTATTTCGCGGGTGGCTCTGGAACGCAACCCCCACGTTGGAGGAGGGATTACTGTATTAGCAAAAGATATACAGAAAGGCTCAAAACAACAAAAATAGCACAAAATGAGTTGCCTAAAATGCAATCGGTACCAAACAAAGTCCAAATCACACTCCAGTAATCAGATTCATTAATAAAAAGTGAAAACTAATTAAAAAACAGAAAACCCAGCACCAAAGACTGCAATACTGCTGATGATCTGGGTTGGCTGCAGCATCCTTGTCACTCTTGAACCCATAACTATCGATAGTCATGTACCTAGATGAGCCAGGACAATAATTACACACAACCAGCAAGAGTAAGGTGCAAAGTGCAAACGTGCTTTTATTTCAAACAAACGTCAGTGTTTCTTAATAAATAAATAAAATTCAGTGTTCTTTGTGGGTTAATACCAGCAGTAAATAGTCGATTAAAATCAAGCATAAAACAATGCAGACATCGGGATCATTGCCATTTCTTTTCTTTCCTGTCAGCCCAGCACTTTCTGCTTTGCGCCCTTCCCCACCATAACCTATCATCTATGGAGGAGGATCGAAAGCTTTACAGTAGACTCATCAAAAATTATGATCTCCGGTTTTCGATGGATCTCAACATTTTAAGGTCCCCTGATCCCGAAAACATCAATATCTTGATGATGGCTGTGTGTGTGTCATAGTTTCTTGAAGACAGTCTAGAGCTAAAGCAGCTGGATGGAAAAATAACAAACTTGAAACTTAAGTCTGTTATGAGCTGACAATGTGCTGATTAGTTTTTGAGCCAAATCGTGCAAGAGATACTCTAGAGGAATCCCCAAATACTGTAATTCTGCAATTAATTTTGAATTCTTCTTGCTGTCGTAATGACCTATTTTATGATTGGAAAGATCAGCATCGGAGCGGTAAATAATTACTGAAATGTTATAGAATAGCTCAGGTAACTTGGTTCCCAGGGCGCAAAGACTACTGATGCTCATGTCCAAATTTGTTCTAAAAATATAGGCCAAGTATCATTACTGCTTTTTACTAATGACTCTGATGCTAACACCTTATGTAAATCGATAGTTTGGATTAATTACAGTAATCCCTCCTCCATCGCGGGGGTAGCGTTCCAGAGCCACCCGCGAAATAAGAAAATCTGCGAAGTAGAAACCATATGTTTATATGGTTATTTTTATATTGTCATGCTTGGGTCACAGATTTGCGCAGAAACACAGGAGGTTGTAGAGAGACAGGAACGTTATTCAAACACTGCAAACAAACATTTGTCTCTTTTTCAAAAGTTTAAACTGTGCTCCATGACAAGACAGAGATGACAGTTCAATCTCACAGTTAAAAGAATGCAAACATATCTTCCTCTTCAAAGGAGCAAACAAATCAATAGGGCTGTTTAGCTTTTAAGTATGTGAAGCACCGCGGCACAAAGCTGTTGAAGGTGGCAGCTCACACCCCCTCTGTCAGGAGCAGAGAGAGAGAGAGAGACAGAGACAGAGTTTGTTTTTCAGTCAAAAATCAATACGTGCCCTTCGAGCTTTTAAGTATGCGAAGCATCGTGCAGCATGTCGCTTCACGAAGCAGCTGCACAGAAGGTAGCCAACGTGAAGATAATCTTTCAGCATTTTTAGACGAGCGTCCGTATCGTCTAGGTGTGCGAACAGCCCCCCTGCTCTATCCCCCTACGTCAGGATCAGAAAAAGTCAGCACGAGAGAGAGAGAGAGAGAAACAAAAGTAAGTTGGGTAGCTTCTCAGCCATCTGCCAATAGCGTCCCTTGTATGAAATCAACTGGGCAAACCAACTGAGGAAGCATGTACCAGAATTTAAAAGACCCATTGTCCGCAGAAATCCGCGAACCAGCAAAAAATCCGCGATATATATTTAAATATGCTTACATATAAAATCCGCGATAGAGTGAAGCCGCGAAAGGCGAAGCGCGATATAGCGAGGGATCACTGTATTACACAAAAGCACTCCTTTCTCACTTCCCAGGTTTATTTGCTTTCCTACAATCATGTCCTCTACCTTCTGCCAGTGAAACTTCACCCCAAATTTTTCTTTATATTACCAACTCAGTAATGCCTTAGAATGAAAAGGCTTTAAACCAGTGGGTGTCAAATTTTGGAATCATTTTTAGGGTCAGAGACTATGTGTTCCTCCTGAGTTAAGACATTAGTAAAAGGACTTTAATCTGTTACCTGAAATTTAATTGTTTATTAATACCATTATTGTTTATTAATACATATTGTTTAGTGTTGAGCGCACATTTATCTGTCCATGCAGAGAGATTCAGGGACTGCAGATTTTGTCTTTGCTCTAACTTTAAAACTTTCTTTCCTCCCTTTGTGTGTTTAAAGAGGTAAATGTGTTATTTTTCATATCTAAATTTCTTACCATTATATTGGGGGTTAAGACACCACAAGGACTCTCCCCTCCAGTGCAAATGACCCAAGATAGCAACTGAGTATGGAAAAAAACAAATTTTTACCCTTCACCAGCTGGGTATCTACAGCCTTCCCTAACACTAACCCTCATAAAACAGTTTGGTACATCTTCCTATAACAAATCTGATTCTTAACAATTTTGTACTGCATTTTTTGTCTTTGCGTCCAGGTACTGTTCATTGACAACTGGAGAGTGCTTCATGGACGAGAGTCCTTTACAGGGCTGCGCCAGCTTTGTGGCTGTTACCTGACAAGGGATGATGTACTAAACACAGCAAGATTTCTTGGGTTGAAGGCCTGAAATACACACAATGTGCTTTTATGTATTACCGCAAACTAAATTGTGTGAATACATTTCTATTATGAAGAAAACAAATTATATTTTAACATGTACATTTTTAAAAGAAAGAGAAATGTGATTTAATCCTTTTAGTTTTGATAGATTAGTGACAATGATTTACTTAATAATAACTTTGTAGTAACTTGGTACTAATGAAAAAGTCAGATGAACAGTGTATACCTAAGTATGGGTAGGGCACAGGTAAATGTCCTACATCTAAAAATTAAGTACTTTGTTTGATCTTATATATCTAAAGTTCTGTATTACAGGATAATGTTGATTTTTATTGGCAGAGATTGAATGCAAGTGCTTCATAAGCAGGTTGTCATTGAAATGCTGGAGTTCCTGTAGCTCACCTTGTATCACACATTATGTACTCTGATTCTATTAATGCAGTCTTCTTTAAAGTCATTTGCATGTGAAGTATGGATTTTATACTGTAAAGCTGGCTTTATCTGTTGAACTTTAATGTTACACATCTTAAGTAACAAATTAAAAATTATCAACAGTGTATTCTTTGATCATGTCTTATTCTTCCTTAAGCATTTTAAATGACAAGCTGTGAAGCCAGCTGTTTGTGTGCTATGTGAAATATTGGTGAAGCTGGCTGTTTTCAGAATGCATCCATTTAAAGCCTTAGTTATTTATCCTGCACAAATGTAATGGATTCCGCTGTGGCAACCCCTAACGGGAGCGGTCGAAAGAAGAAGAAAGAAAGCAAGCCTGCACAAATTTAGTGGATGATAAAACTGTGTGAAAAAGATTGATATGTTTAATTATATATGGTTTAATGTCTTCAGTAAGAGCAAATGAAAGATGGCCGTTAAATATTACTGAATTTTGTCCGGACTGTTTCTCTTCACCTGTACAAGAATTCTTCAATTTTCTTTTGTTGGGCTTTGAAATTTTGACCTGTTGACAAAGAGTTTCATAGAAGTTAAAAGCTCCTGTAACCTGTTAGACTTCCATGTATTTTTGGAGTGTGTATTATTCTGCAGGTATTTTTCAATAGGCAGTGTATTGTATTGGTAATGCACTGGAACTCTATAATATTCTGTGCAACTGAAGTTTAAACAATTGTAATGATTGAAGTTGCAGTGGCTAAAGGCTTACTGTAACTTGCATAACTTACTGGGACAGTTTCCAGGTCATGTAATCCTATTCAGAATGGATGGTGTCCCCAGATTCCTCACAGGGCCCATTCACTTTTACAGTCATGTAGATGCAGTTTAGAATTTCTAGTCGCCCCAGACAAGCATTTTATATATACAGTGGAACCTTGGATTGCGAGCATAATTCGTTCCGGAAACATGCTTGTAATCCAAAGCACTCGTATATCAAAGCGTATTTCCCCATAAGAAATAATGGAAACTCAGATAATTCGTTTCACAACCCACAAATATTTATATAAAAATGATTAATACAAAATATGAAGTAAAACTACATAAAACAAAATAACCTGCACTTTACCTTTGAAAAGAATCACAGCTGGTGTGAGGGAGAAGAGAGAGAGGGGAGAGGAGGAGGATTATTGTGTAGGATGACTGTCACTACAACTCATGGAATCACACGAGAAGCAACTTTTCTACATCTTTCAGAACACGTGGCTGTTGCTTTGATACTCTCATGACTTCTTTTGCTGCATCTAGCCCCCTTATTTCTTCTCTCTTCTTTAATATTGTGCAAATTGTCGACGTAGACTTGTTATAAAATCTTTCAATGTTGGCCACTCACATACCTCATTTGTCCTTCTCAATGATTTCCTTCTTAACTTCCACCATAATCCTCTCATTCTTCTTACCACCTTCCTTTTCAACCTTTTTCTTCATGGGGGCCATTTTCGCACACACGCTTAGCAGTATATGCTAGTACAGATGTTGACTATATGAGTGAGCCACAATCCCACAGTGAGTGAGTAAGAGAGAGAAGTTGTGATCACGTGAGGCTCGGCAGACAAAGCGTATGCATACTACTCGTATTGCAAGACCTCTCTCGTTCATCATGTCAAAGACCAAGTTACTCGCAATCCAAGGTTCCACTGTGTGTGTATATATATATATATATATAGATATATATATATAGATATATATATATAGTGCCATTATGAACAATGCTGCACCTCCTTTCTCTGACACACTAACTCTGAGGAGTTTTAGACAACGGATTATTCAGCAGAAGTGTGTCAAGAAACAATATGGGTGCTCCTTTATACCAACAGCAATATGCCTGGGAGTGTGACTGCCAAGTCAAAAGGCTTTATTTCTTTTTAGTAATCCTGGTGTGTATCTGAGGGGCTGTTGTTTCTTATATTGTTTATTTATTGAGCTTCTGTAAAAAAAAAAAAACTACATTTTCCCCATGGGACAAATAAATTCCTATCAATCTATTATTTTTTCTCCATGTACACTTCTATTTCTAAATTTGTCTCTCTTGATTTTCTTGAGCCTAACAAATTCGATAAGCACTGCTTTTTCATGTTCCTTTATTCATATTTGATATTTGATTGCTTATATATGCTTAGCAATTCTGTCTTTCCTGTCTTCCATCTGGAAGCAAAATGCCTTCTGCTTATATTAAATACAGTTGTGCTTGAAAGTTTGTGAACCCTTTAGAATTTTTTATGTTTCTGCATAAGTATGACCTAAAACATCATCAGATTTTCTCTCAAGTCCTAAAAGTAGATAAAGAGAAACCAGTTAAACAAATGAGACAAAAATATTATACTTGGTCATTTATTTATTGAGGAAAATGATAGAATATTACATATTTGTGAGTGGCAAAAGTATGTGAACCTCTAGGATTAGCAGTTAGTTTGAAGTGAAATTCAAGTCAGGTGTTTTCAATCAATGGGGTGACACTCAGGTGTGAGTGGGCACCCTGTGTTATTTAAAGAACACACGTTTGTGGAAGTGTATCATGGCACGAACAAAGGAGATTTCTGAGGACCTCAGAAAAAGAGTTGTTGGTGCTCATCGGGCTGGAAAAGGTTACAAAACCATCTCTAAAGAGTTTGGACTCCACTAATTTGCAGTCAGACAGATTGTGTACAAATGGAGTAAATTCAAGACCATTGTTACCCTCCTCAGGAGTGGTCGACGAACAAAGATCACTCCAAGAGCAAGGCGTGTAATAGTCGGCGAGGTCATAAAAGACCCTAGGGTAACTTCTAAGCAACTGAAGGCCTCTCTCTCATTGGCTAATGTTCATGTTCATGAGTCTACCATCCGGAGAACACTGAACAACAATGGTGTGCATGGCAGGGTTACAAGGAGAAAGCCACTGCTCTCCAAAAAAAACATTGCTGCTCGTTTGCAGTTTGCTAAAGATCACGTGGACAAACCAGAAGGCTATTGGAAGAATGTTTTGTGGATGGATGAGACCAAAATAGAACTTTTTGCTTTAAATGAAAAGTGTTATGTTTGGAGAAAGGAAAACACTGCATTCCAGCATAAGAACCTTATCCCATGTGTAAAACATGGTGGTGGTAGTATCATGGTTTGGGCCTGTTTTGCTGCATCTGGGCCAGGACGGCTTGCCTTCATTGATGGAACAATGAATTCTGAATTATATCACAGAATTCTAAATGAAAATGTCAGGACATCTGGCCATGAACTGAATCTCAAGAGAAGGTGGGTCATGCAGCAAGACAACAACCCTAAGCACACAAGTCGTTCTACCAAAGAATGGTTAAAGAAGAATAAAGTTAATGTTTTAGAATGGCCAAGTCAAAGTCCTGACCTTAATCCAATGTTGTGGAAGGACCTGAAGCGAGCAGTTAATGTGAGGAAACCCACCAACATCCCAGAGTTGAAGCTGTTCTGTACGGAGGAATGGGCGAAAATTCCTCCAAGCCAGTGTGCAGGACTGATTAACAGTTACGGGAAACGTTTAGTTGCAGTTATTGCTGCGACGGGGGGGTCACACCAGGTACTGAAAGCAAAGGTTCACATACTTTTGCCACTCACAAATATGTAATATTATTTTCCTTAATAAATAAATGACCAAGTATAATATTTTTGTCTCCTTTGTTTAACTGGTTTCTCTTTATCTACTTTTAGAACTTGAGTGAAAATCTGATGATGTTTTAGGTCATATTTATGCAGAAATATAGACAATTCTAAAGGGTTCACAAACTTTCAAGCACAACTGTAGATGATGATGACTTCTCTGTTTTTTTATTGTGAGTTTTGCTATTGTGTAGTGTAGCAGACTGTGTATACCATTTAATGCAAGTAGACAACTTGTATAGCAAGGCAGCAGTCCAAGGCCTCTGAAATGTGGGCAACCATAATGGAAAAATAACAGTGTGGTGAAATGCCGTTGACCATAGCTTTTCAAAACTTCAGATGTACTGCTGCCCTCCACATTTCCTTTGATCTTGATAATGCATTATTGTAGCTGTTTCTGTCTTCCAGTTCAAATAGATTTGTGTTTAATTTTGAAGTATGGCCTTCTAAAGATTAGATCTTATTCCTTGTTAGCCCAAGGAATTCATCAGCTTACCAAGTTTGTGTGAGAGTTTGGTCTGGTCATCTTTCACCACTGCCAAGTCCTACTTAAAACTCAGTTGAATCAAGTCCCACATTACGTCAAGCTGCTCAGTAATGAAGGACTTTGTTTTTAAAGAAGGACTCCTGCTCCAACTTTTATCAATGCATCATCCTCTGAGCATGGAAATTTCATTGCAGGACTGGAGGATTCATGCTGCACTTCCCGAGTGGAAGATGAGATCTTTCAATTGTGGGGTGAGTGTATAGTATTTAACAAGTCAAACTTTATTATTTAATGTGGATTAATAGAGAATAATGAGGTAAAAGAACAAACCACACCAGGAGCCACTAAATCACATTTGTATCTGCAACAGGGGTCAGCGCAACACTCACCAACATTAATCAGGATGATATACTAAAAGTTACATGTACTGTATATCCATAGGCAGATAGCTTCTCCTTCTTCTTCTTTAGGCTGCTCCTATTAGGGATTGCCATAGCGGATCATCTTCTTCCATATCTTTCTGTCCTCTGCATCTTGCTCTGTTACACCCATCACCTGCATGTCCTCTCTCACCACATGCATAAACCTTCGCTTAGGCCTTCCTCTTTCCCTCTTCCCTGGCAGCTCTATCCTTAGCATCCTTCTCCCAGTATACCCAGCATCTCTCCTCTGCACATGTCCAAACCAATGCAATCTCGGCCCTCTGACTTTGTCTCCCAACTGTCCAACTTGAGCTGACCCTCTAATGTATTCATTTCTAATCCTATCCATCCTTGTCACACCCAGTGCAAATCTTAGCATCTTTAACTCTGCCACCTCCAGCTCTGTCTCCTGCTTTCTGGTCAGTGCCACCGTCTCCAACCCATATAACACAGCTGGTCTCACTACTGTCCTGTAGATCTTCCCTTTCACTCTTGCTGATACCTGTCTGTCACAAATCACCCCTGACACTCTTCTCCACCCATCCCACCCTGCCTGCTCTCTCTTTTTCACTTCTCTTCCACAATCCCCATTACTCTGTGCTGTTGATCCTAAGTATTTAAACTCATCCACCTTCACCAACTCTACTCCTTGCATCCTCACCATTCCACTGACCTCTCTCTCATTTACACACATGTATTCTGTCTTGTTCCTACTGACCTTCATTCCTCTCCTCTCTAGAGCATATCTCCACCTCTCCAGGGTCTCCTCAACCTGCTCCCTACTATTGCTACAGATCACAATGTAATCCGCAAACATCACAGTCCACGGGGAGTCCTGTCTAATTTTGTCTGTCAGCCTGTCCATCACCATTGCAAATAAGAAAGGGCTCAGAGGTGATCCCTAATGTAATCCCACCTCCATCTTGAATGCATCCATCACTCCTACCGCAGACCTCACCATGCTCACACTTCCTTCGTACATATCCTGTACAACTCTTACATACTTCTCTGCCACTCCCGACTTCCTCATACAATACCACAGCTCCTCTCGAGGCACCCTGTCATATGCTTTCTCCAGGTCCACAAAGACGCAATGCAACTCCTTCTGGCCTTCTCTAAACTTCTCCATCAACACCCTCAGAGCAAACATTGCATCTCTGGTGCTCTTTCTTGGCATGAAACTATACTGCTGCTCACTAATCATCACCTCACTTCTTAACCTAGATTCCACTACTCTTTCCCATAACTTCATGCTGTGGCTCATCAGTTTTATCCCGCTGTAGTTGCTATACTCCTGTATATCCCCCTTATTCTTAAATATCATCACCAGTACATTTCTTCTCCACTGCTCAGGCATCCTCTCACTTTCCAAGATTCCTTTAAACAATCTGATTAAAAACTTTACTGCCATCTCTCCTAAACACCTCCATGCTTCTACAGGTATGTCATCTGGACCAACGGCCTTTACATTCTTCATCCTCTCCATAGCTGTCCTTACTTCCTCCATGCTAATCCATTGCACTTCATGATTCACTATCTCCACATCATCCAACTCTTCTCTCTGTTGTTCTTTTCATTCATCAGCCTCTCAAAGTACTCTCTCCATCTGCTCAACACACTCTCCTCGCTTGTGAGTACGTTTCCATCTTTATTCTTTATTACCCTAACCTGATGCACATCTTTCCCAGCTCGGTCCCTCTGTCTAGCCAATCAGTACAGGTCCTTTTCTCCCTCCTTAGTGTCCAGCCTCTCATACAACTCATCATACGCCTTTTCTTTAGCCTTCACCACCTCTCCCTTCACCTTGCGCCTTATCTCCTTATGCTCTTGTCTACTTTCTGCATCTCTCTGACTATCCCACTTCATCTTTGTCATCCTGTTCCTCTGTATACGCTCCTGTACTTCCCCATTCCAACACCAGGTTTCCTTTTCCTCCTTCCTCTGTGCAGATGTCACGCCAAGCTCTCTTCTTGCTGTCACCCTTGCAGTCTTCCTTTTTCAACTTCCACCATTTGATCCTTGGCTCTGCCCTCACTCTCTTCCTCTTCTTGATCTCCAACATCATCCTACAGACCACCATCCTATGCTGCTTAACTACACTTTCCCCTGCCACCACTTTGTAGTCTTCAATCTCCTTCAGATCAACTCTTCTGCATAGGATGTAAGCTACCTGTGTGCATCTTCCTCCACTCTTGTACGTCACCCTATGTTCCTTCCTCTTCTTAAAATGCATATTCACCACAGCCATGTCCATCCTTTTGGCAAAATCCACTATCCTCTGACCTTCTTTCTTCTCCTTGACACCATACCTACCTATCACCTCCTCTGTTCCCTTCACCAACATGTCCATTGAAATCCGCTCCAATCACCACTTTCTGACCCTTGGGTACACTGTTCATCATTTCATCCAACTCACTCCAAAAATCATCTTTCTCCTCCATCGTACACCCAACTTGCGGTGCATATGCACTAACAACATTCATCATCACACCTCCAATTTCCAGCTTCATAACCATTACTCTGCCTGACACTTTTTTCACCTCCAAAACACTCTTGACATACTGTTCCTTCAGAATAACCCCTACCCCATTTCTCTTCCTATCCACAACATGGCAGAACAATTTGAATCCACCTGGCCTTACTCCCCTTCCATTTAGTCTCTTGCACACACAATATATCAACCTTCTTACTCTCCATCATATCTGCTAACTCTCTCCCCTTACCAGTCATACTGCCAACATTCAAAGTTCCCACCCTCAGTTCCACTCTTTACTTTCTTCCTCTCCTCCTGCCTCCAGACACGTCTCCCCCTCTTCTTCTCCTTCTTCTTCTTCGGCCAACAATAGCTCTATTTCCGCCAGCACCCTGTTGGCTAACAGTACTGGTGGCGGTCGTTGTTAACCCGGGGCTCAACTGATCCAGTATGGAAATTTATATTGTTGTTTGCATATTAATTTGGCAAAATTTTACACCGGATGCCCTTCCTGACATAACCCTCCCCATTTATTCGGGCTTGGGACTGGCACGAAGAAGCACACTGGTTTGTGCATCCCCTGTGGCTGGGTACAAAATCAACTGGAATGTCCAAGCAAATTTTAGAAAAAAAAACCCGATCTAAATCCATTAAGTAGTTCTCTCATGAAATGTGGACAGACATACAGACAGACAGATGTTAGATTATAGATAGATAGATAGATTACAAGGCCAGGAGTTGTGCTTACCAATAATGAATGCGTGTTTTTTTTTTTTGTCTCCCGCTCTCTCTTTTTTTTTAAATAGTGAGAGAGAAGAGTTTCACATATTCAAGATGGAACAATTGGAAGCACAAGAATTATTATGTTTATTGTAAATTGTTTGACATAGATGCACTTTTATTTTTTGAATAATTATCAATGAAGTCTTGTTTTCCTTAGTTCCAATACTGAGTTCTTCCAGAGTACTGGCCACAGATGTACAGATTAACACAAGTGGAATTAATAGTTTCTACCAGAGCCTCCATTGTAACAACACAGGCCACAAATGGGATGGATGGATGGATAGATAGGTAGGTAGATGGATGGATGGAAAGATAGATAGGTAGATGGATGGATGGAAGGAGGGGCAGAAAGATATACAGAAATCTAAGGGGAAATTTAAGAACCAGTAGCCAAGGATTACATCAAGTTAGATACATTTAAGTACACACTATACAAATTACAACCCCAGTGTACGTGCTGAATGTTATTTGTAGTCTTGTACAGGTAATGTCAGTGGAATGGGACCTGTGCAAATAACATTACTATAAAAGTGATAGGTGGCACATCATAAAGTGACATAATATTTAAGTAAAAGTATAATAAAGTGACGTAGCTTATGCTAATAGGATAACAACAGCAATCAGCACATCTTCAACCTGAGCCTGCGACTGGGGAGGGTCTCTACAGTTTCCTGTCATCCAACATTTATCCAGTTTGTTGTAGAAATGGAACACACATGAAATGTATGTATTCCAAATAATGATATATTATTTACCCAATATCAACTCAAGGCACCTCACACCCAGATAAACAGACTTGAGCTGGGAGAACTTCAGCTGCATTGGTGGGGGATGGAATAGCAGGCTGCTTGCTGCCTGTGCCGATTGACACATTTGCAAAACAAAGACGCCAATGAAGAGGTGCGAGGTAATTTAAGGTGGCCTGGCCTTACGACTTTTTTCGTAGGCTTCAGGGATTCTAATGTTAAAGTGACTCATTATGGAAAAAAAAGGTTATACAGTAGTGACCAATATAGAAGGAAAAATTTATACATTAGGCAAATTTGGTGACCCCGACGTGGGGAGGAATGGCAGCTGCATAGATCCAGCGGTCAGGACGGTGCTCTGTGAAACGAACACAGACAGTGGCCACACAGAAAGGTAAGCGATATTTTGCTAAACTTGTTTGTGTAAAGTTTCAAACAGCTTCTGCCCCTCCAATGGAGACAAGCGGCAGAAAAGCCACTCTAAAAAGAACAAAGTAAGGGAAAAAGGGATGGGCATACAGACTTAAATGGAATGTGTGGAAGACTGTACAGTTCATGTGTGATGGTATGAATGTTGGGTGCAATAAATAAGACGCTCCAAACCGGTTGATGGACGACGGGGGGCTGCACTAGTAATAGGTGGTGTTGAAATCCTATCAAATACTAAGGGTGTATAGATAAGTGTGGAATTCCTGAGCCAACACTCCTTGCTGTGGCTGTATATGTTCTCCAGTAAGACGAGAGGGGTGTCGTAAAATCCTTGCCCGTCTCGAGAGCAGAGGCGTGACCACGGGTAGGGGCAAGCCGGACAAGCCGTGCCCACCCTGTGAAATGCTCTGTCCAATGAAAACTCCGGAGAAGAATAACATTTGATTTTTCAAAACTGAGTTGCTTTCCAATCGGCCCGTTTGAATTTGGGGCGTATCCGTCAGTGTCTCCTCCACTAGACAGGCACCGTGCTGCTCACAGTTCACTTCGCCGCACATTTTGCAGCGCGTTTTGTACCCGTTGACCGCATTCTTTAATTAAAACTGCATATACGTTCCATTCTTCTTTTATTTTCTGGTTTGTAACTCAAAAGGCTATGCATAGGTGGCTTATTAAAAAGCAGACATCTTCTACCTCTGTCCCTCCGCAAGCTGCTGGCTCCACGGTTGAGCCCAGCACCGCTGCTACCAACACGGAGCACAGCGCACCCAAGTCAGGAACTGAAACTCCAAAAGATGTAGATAAGCCCACACAATCCTCCAGCTCTGCGCCCGTGTCGGGTACTCCAAACCTCTGCCTTCAACAAAATATACAGTCCGGTCTGCCTGACTTAAATATGGATAGTCCATCCCTGCCCGTTTTAATTAATCATCCCAAGTGCGCATTAGGAAAGACACTCAGATGTTTTAGTGCAAGCTGGTATCAATCTCGACCATGGCTTGAATATTCTGTTGTCCGTGATGGCAGCTTTTGCTTTGCCTGCCACAAATTTAGTGTCTCCAATTCGGACCGCGAGGACATATTCACCAAACACGGTTACACTAATTGGAAAAAAGCTCTAAAAAAAGACGGTGGCGGCTTCCACAAACACGCGTCTACAGTAGTATCCCGCACGTCAGAGCCATGTCTGCATCACAGCACTCATCATTGGTGTGTCTTCAGCTGCATGCGAAAGCTCTTTGTCTACTTTGAACCGCATTCTCACTCCACTCCGCCGAACAATCCTGCATTCAAGGAAAAGAAATTTAGTCATTCTGGCACATGAGAAAAAATCACAGAAAATCTAGACATGAATGAATTTATTTCAGAATTTGCCAAGAGTAACCGCAGACTGGTCCTGTAGTTAATATCCAGGTTAAACACTGGAAACTGATGTCCTATAGCCTCTCATGACTACAATAAGCCACGTTTCTGTTCTTGCTCTCATATGTTGTATACATTTGACTTTATTGATATTTACCTTGTAGATGTAGTTCTATATTTGTTCACAAAAAATAATAATACAAGTTCCATTGCCTCTGTTAATTTTATTGAACAATCGGTTATGATTTATGCCACAATTTTTGCGTTTATGTGTTATATAAAACTATGTTGTTATTATTATTTGACTCCCCTACAAAAATGGGGATGGATGGATATTTTTTGCCCAAGAGACAAGCCCAAATGCCCACCCACACATGATGTTCTGGTCACACCTCTGTTCGAGAGGGAGCCAGTTTTAGGGGAAAGCTCTACAGAAGTTCCTTCTGACTGTGCCCCAGCAAAAGAGTTGGTTCGGGTGCGACTGGAGACCTATCATCGCCGCCCTGAATTAAAGAAGGGGAACTGACAACGTGTAGGCAAAAAAATTCCTGTTCGGATAAACGCTTTTAAGTTCGTATAGAGAGCTTGTGGAAGGGTGGTAACAGGTGGTTTGAATGTGCTAGCATTAGGGACAGATAAGAGAATTAGAACTTCATTTTATTTTATGATTTTTCTTTTTGTAGGCTAGGGAAGCACGCAAGTGCTGTGTGTGTGGAGCGCATTAAAAAAGCAACGCGGCGAGTGAAGCACAGGGGTGCAAAACTAGTGTAGGGCAAAATAGGGCACGTGCTAAAAAGTGTGAGTGAGTACGAGTGTAAAATATATAAGTATATATATAAAAAAAAGTGTGTAACTTTTCATGTGCAAAAATAAAAGAAATATATTGCTTTAAAAGAAGAATAATGAAACCTGTGCATGTAAAAGTAGCTACTGTATATATAAATTTCACCCTGTAGGAAGAAGAGTAGAGCTAAAACATTCAGTAAAAATTAAAAGAAGAGGGCTATTGTTTTTTAGAACTTGCATTTGCAAGAAAGTCAGAAAAGAAATAAAAAGAATAGTAAAGTGTAGGCACACACACCACATATATTTTAATTGCCCCATCCCCGAGTAAGGAATGACTGAGTGAGCGACTGTATGAGCCCCGTTATCTCTTAGTGGGCGCGGACACAAGTGAGCGGGAGTGGGAATGAGCTCTGGGACCCAAATACATGTAGTGGGTAACGAGGGACACCGTAAAGGAAATACGCACGTAACGAGTGTGCCTGGGATTTTGTAATCGAGCACTTCTGTCATAGAGATACATTGAGAGATTTTTTATCAAGACTGTGTTACTGTTAGGAGTTACAGTAAATAAATATATGAAAGCCAAAGTAGTTCAATTAAGATGAATATAAATTAAAGATCACAGAAAGAATACATTACAAAAATACACCCGGAAAAACATTAACGAAGTTCATTTGACAGGATTTCTTAAATTTAATGCCATGATTAAACACTTTCAGTTGGCGTAGGTTTCATTCTTTGCAGCGGTAGTATTAAAATGATCAAAAAGCATAATTGAGACAAGCTTCATGTTACTCCCTATTGAAAAAACAACTGGAGCCGTATTTACAGCTTGATAAGTAAAACAGCCTTCAGAGAAATGTAGGAGGAAAGCACCAAAAAGAGAAATTACGCGATAGAAAAATGTGTGAGTATATAGATTATGTGTATATATTTGTGAGGAAAGAATATAAATAAATGCGCTAAAAAGAAATGTGCACCGTATTTGACTTCAAAGGTACCTGCGCTCGCTAATATCTGTGTATGTGTGCGCGCACGCGTTGTTTGTCCTGCGTGTGTGTATGTGGGAGTACGAGAGCGGAACATGGAGACCTCTGGGTAATGTAGTTCAGTTATCATTTGCTGAAACTGCCTTGTGCATATAAATTTCCAGAGCTCTGAGTAAATATGGGTTAAAAATAAATCTGAATATGTGTAATAATTGGAAAAATGAAAACGTATCCACTTTTAATTATACAAATGTTTATAAATATGCAAAGCATCTTTCCTTCAGACCCTGATCAAGTCTTAGGGGAAAATGTTCTTTTGATAACTATAACATATAAAGGAAACACTTTCTTTCAATTTCTTCTGTCCTTTTCATTCTTTCTTGTGATGCGTGTAAAGGAAGTTGTGCATTATGGAGTTATTACTGTGGAGTGTGTGGTGGCGCAGTGGTTAGCACTCATGCTAAGATTCAATCCTGTATGGGATTCATGTTGAAGCTTACATGTTATTTGTTTTGATCCCTGTAATGTGCATGTTAAATAAGTTTAAGTGTGTTTGAGAGTGTCTGTGTCTAAACATGTTGTGTTGCTTGAAAGGATGAGATGATTGATATTAATGTGCATGTGAATATAACTGTTTGCTGAAATTAAAACAGCTCTTCATTTTAACTGAATAAGATATGAACAGGTGGTGTACAAAGGTGTCCAGATTAGGCATGATACAATATGAGCACCCCTTTCACTTGAGTACTGGGCAGGCTCAAATGCAGGGAGAATTTTTATTTAAAAAGAGTATAAATTTTAATGAGAGGAGACATTCTTTAAAACAGTAATGAAGCCGAAGAAAAACACAGTGGCTTCCAGTCCAGGTAGTGTTCCATGCTAAGATACGCTACAAAGAAAAGGGCTGTAAGGTTTAACTAACAGAAAGACAGACTGGGCAGACTGGAAAACATGCAATAAACATCTGAAAACTAATAATGAAAGAACGTGCAAGATGTGCTGGTTTTGGCAAAAGGTTATGGTTATGTGACTGAAATCGATTTCGAATATTTTCTTGGTTTGACATTCTGGGGAGATTAACTAACAGAGAATTGGATTCTTCATTCTAAACATGGGAGGGAATGTGCTAATTTCCTACAGGGCATTTTAAAAATAAGTAAATAAATAAAGGCACATTTTGCATTTTGGGGCATTCTTTTTTTTTTTTTTTTTTTGTATTTTTATTTTATTAATTTTCATTGTAATCATTCCATACAAACAGATCAATTTATAACCAAACAAAATTGAAGACTAATCACACCCCACCCCTGAGAAGGAGAGCTTAGCTAAAGGAAAATTGCTTTAGGCTTTTTAATAAGGCAACATTAAACAAAAGAAGGGGAGAAGTAAATATCTATGTAAATAAGAGATGGAGAAGGGAGTTAAATGCAATAATAGTTATTTCCTTATTCTAAAATAATATTGATTAAATCCTGCCAGGTTTTGAAAAAATTTTGTACAGATCCTCTAACTGAGAATTTGATATTTTCCAATTTCAAATAATATAAAACATCGGTTTCCCACTGACTTATAAGAGGAGAATTAGGATTCTTCCAATTTAACAAAATAAGTCTGCGTGCCAAGAGTGTAGTGAATGCAATCACCGTTTGTTTGTCCTTCTCCAATTCAAGTCCATCTGGAAGGACACCAAACACAGCTGTTAATGGGTTAGGAGGGATTGTGATACCAAGGCTGTCTGAGAGGCACTTAAAAATTTTTGTCCAAAATGATGTTAGTTTGGTGCAGGCCCAGAACATGTGACCCAGTGAGGCAGGAGCTTGGTTGCAGCGCTCGCAGGTTGGATCCTGGCCTGGAAACATTTTGGACAGTTTTAAGAGAGACAGATGAGCTCGATATATAATTTTTAGTTGAATAATTCTATGCTTTGCGCATATAGAACTCGAGTGAATTCTCTGCTTTGCTACCTTCCACTCCTTTTCTGATATATTGATTAAGAGATCTTCTTCCCAATGTCCTCTTGGATCTTTGAAAGGTAGGGACTCTAATAAGATTTTATATATTGCGGAAATGGTGTTTAATTCCTTGAAATTGAGCAGTATTTTTTCCAGCATTGTGGAGGCTGCAAGGTGGGGGAAATCGGGCAATTTCTGTTTAACAAAATTTCTAATTTGAAGATAGTAAAAGAAATGTGTAGCTGGGAGGTTGAATTTTGAACGTAATTGTTCAAAAGATGTAAATATGTTGTCTATATAAAGATCTCTGAGCATTTTAATCCCAAAACTTTTCCAGGTATTAAAAACTGGATATACTTGCGAAGGTTGAAAGAGGTGGTTCCCTTGCAGAGGTGCCACTGATAAAAGATTTTCCATCTTAAAATGCTTCCTAATTTGGTTCCATATTCTGAGTGAGTAAAGCACAATTGTGTTATTAGTATATTTGCGATAACTTGCATTTATTGGAGAGCAGAGCAGGGAATATAAAGAAGTACTACAGGATTTTACTTCTATTGCGGACCAAGCCTGTGTATGTTCATATATTTGTGTCCAGGTTTTTATGGCTTGTATGTTTGCTGCCCAGTAATAAAACTGAAAATTAGGTAAAGCCATGCCACCTTCTGCCTGAGGTCTTTGTAGGGTCGCTCTTTGGATACGTGGGTGTTATGAATTCCAAATGAATGAGGTTATTATTGAATCTAACTGTTTAAAAAACGATTTATTGATATGTATTGGAATGTTTTGAAGGATATTCATCTTAACGACGTTAATTCTTCCGGCTAGAGTGAGATGAAGGGTTGACCATCTATGCAAGTCTTGCTTAATTTTTTCCATACAGACGCCAAAATTTTGTTGATAAAGAGCTTTATGTTTACTTGTGATATTTACCCCTAGGTATTTAAACTGATCTGCTATGGTAAAAGGTAGGGTGTCTAATTTAATATTATATGCTTGTGAATTCACTGGAAAGAGTATACTTTTATTCAGATTAATTCTAAGACCAGATATCTTTTGAAATTCTGTTAGTGCTGTTAAAACAACAGGGACAGTGTTTTCTGGGTCTGATATATATAAGACCATATCATCTGCATATAGAGAAATTTTCTGTTCCAGTCCTTCTCTGACAATCTCCTTTATCTGATAAGAATTTCGACAGTGTGCCGCCAGTGGTTCAATGGCGATTGCAAACAGCAGTGGTGACAAGGGACATCCTTGTCTGGTACCACGTTCTAGTTTAAAGTAGTCTGAGCAAATGTTATTAATACAAACTGAAGCTTCTGGACTGGTATACAGTAGTTTGATCCATGCACAAATATTCGGTCCAAACCCAAATTTCTCCAATGCAGTGAAAAGGTAGTTCCACTCAATCATATCAAATGCTTTTTCTGCGTCTAATGATAATAATATCTCTGGGATGTTTGATTTTGCTGGTGAATATATAACATTACACAAGCGTCGGAGATTTGAAGATAGGTGTCGGCCTTTAATAAATCCAGTTTGATCCTGTGATATTACCGAGGGCAGCACTTTCTCCATCCTTCTAGCTAGGATTTTTGAGAGTATCTTAACATCATTATTCAGGAGTGAAATTGGTCTGTATGATGCACATTGTAACAAGTCCTTATTTTGTTTAGGAAATTACGGTGATTAATGCTTGTCGAAATGTTTGAGGTAGTATTTGGTTGTCTCTAGCTTCTGTAAATGTTGCCAATAAGAGGGGAGCTAGCTGAGTGGAGAATTTCTTATAAAATTCTACGGGGTAACCATCAGGGCCTGATGATTTCCCACTTTGTAGTGACTTTATAGCATCTAGTAATTCTGTTAGCGTCAGAGGTTTATCCAGTTCCTCAGCACTTAAAGCATCTATTTGTGGTGTCTGTGATGTATCCAGAAATGCATTAGATTGTGTGTTGTATTCTTTGGGCTCAGTAGAATATAAAGACTTATAATAATCTCTAAATGTGTGCATTATATTTTTATGGTCAATAATTTCTTCTCCATTCTTGTTGGTGATTACTGGTATTGCATTGTGAAGTTCTTGTTTGTGAATTTGTTGAGCTAAAAGCTTATTAGCTTTTTCTCTGTGTTCATAGTAATGATGTCTTGACATATAAATAAGTTGTTCAGTTTCTTTAGTTGTTAAGATGTTAAGTTCTGTATGCAGGGCCTGCCTTTTCCTGTGGAGAACTTCATTTGGACGCCTGGCTGGTTCTGCATTTTGGGGCATTCTGATATAATGATTTCTTTCCTCGTCCCCTTTTTGTCTAATAAGTAACTTGCATATTTTAAATATGAAATACAATGAAATGCTGGTGTTTGTATCACTATAAAGCTGATGAAAGGTTGATTGTTTATAATTTAATGCTTTAATGAAACATTGAATGGTACTTTTTTATTAAGATTCTAAAACCTAAGATCTAAATGTATGTGGTACTTTAAATACTTGGGAAACATGTAAAGAAACTTTAAGCTTTTAAATGACAGGCTATAAGGGGTTAGAAATGAAGTCCAAAATCATTTTTGCTGCTAAGTAACCTTGAAAATGATTTAAGAGACTTTTAGTGGGAAAGGATAAAATCTTTTACTTCAATGACCTTGTTAATCTGAGATATGGTCCAAATATACTCAAGTATGAACATCTTGTGTAAAAGGAAAAATGTTTTTAAGATTTTACATATTTGAATAATGTAAGGGAGAGGAAACGTGGAGCCTATGTTTGTTATATTTAATGTCTAAAACAATTAAGATTTTACCCGTCCAGAATGTGGATTCCTTTCTTGACTCTGCTTGCTATGCTAACTATGGGATGTTCTCTGGAGGTTGCTGGTATACATTCCCATCCATTTAGGGGAAAGGTACAGTGAACACTGAGACAAATCAATTTATTGATAATAATTGGTTGAATTCTTCTTGCTTTTTGCACCAACCTTCACAGAACATGGCTCTTTAACTAATGACCTTCTCTTTAATTTTGTTTGTTTTCCATCCCTGGACGTATTTGTATCCCCTGTAAGGAAGCTATACTATTCGACTTTTATTAAATTACTAGATGAAGAGCCTGATTTGACAACGTAAGATGAAACAGGCACGAGTGGAATAGTAATAAGTATAAGCACCACAAACCTGATATAGGTGTATTGAATGAATGCGTAATTAGGCCTCGAGCTGTAGTCGAAATCGCCTTTCAGGCCTCTAGAGCTTTAATCGAAGTCGCCTTTCTCTTTGAATTTTTGCGGCCGTAAATCCGCCGCCTGCCGCGATGTCGGTCTCGTAAGGTTTTTCAGGCGACTGCGCATTCAGCTTCGGACAGACGTGAGTGAGTGAGTGAGTGAGGAGGCTGGCGAATTATATATAAGATTATATTACTGGAATCAGTTTCAGATTCCCTCTTGCTTCACATCTCCTCTAACAGTAACATAAGAACAGCATTATTGACACAAGTGTCGATAGATAGATAAATAGATAGATAGATAGATAGATAGATAGATAGATAGATACTTTATTAATCCCAAGGGGAAATTCACAAAGGGGGAAGGGTTGGTATAGTAAATTTTTAGTTTTTGAAGTCATTTTTCAATTATTGAATATTATGCCAACACTATTACACTATTTGTGAGACTAATGTTTGCAATGATTTATTATTGAGTACAGTTTCCCATGATATATGTTAAGATTGACTTTATTTTAATAATGACTTACTTGTTATGAGGACATGTTTTCAATTAAATATAAAGTGCAGCAGCCAAACTGGAAACATCTATAAAGGAAGGCTTTTATTTAAAGATTTATTTTTGAATATGAGAGGAAAGCTGAACACTGTGCTTATCAATTTCAAACTTTACTTTGACTGCTTAAAAGCAAATTGCCTTAGACAAGCACAGACTGGATTGAAATGATTGTTTTTATCGCTAGCAATATTTTTTAATAGGGTACCCCCAGCGAAACAGATCTGACATCTTATGACATATTATTTTTGGGATCCATAAGTAGCTACCAATGAAGAATTAACATGCTGACTGTTTTAAGTGAACATTTTTTAAGTTTTTACATCTGCAGGTGAAAGTTGTTTTTTTCCTAGTAAATTATAGATGACAACATTTGAAGTTGAACCCGGAGATTGGGCTGTGATGAAGGTCTGCAGATAAGCTAATCGTTTTACTCCAAGGAGAACCCAGCCATACCAGAGATGGGATCAAGTCGTGGATCAGGCCATCGACCGACTGACTACTGGATAACGTACTGCAATTCCACTCCAAGGCATCATGGATCCTTGCTGCTAAGAGCTCAACTGTGCTGATGACGATTGAGCCTAAAAGATCATTGTGGATTCTGAATCGTAGATGACATCTGCCTGCTTTAGTCCAAGACCTCTAGACGTGGTCCTTTTTACTTTGGGATATTGGACCCCAACACCTGCTTTAATCCTTACCAGAGAAGAAAACTTTGTCACACTTTTACTCTGCAGGGCTCGATGTTCTAAGCCGGAGCCCACTTTAATTGTCCACTTGTTTGACACTAGCAACATCTTTCAAAAAGTATTTGAACCTTGAACTTGTACAAGGTGTAGAAAGAGAAGCTAATTATCTGCAAGCAAAGCAGAATACAGGGACTCCTAAATAATATTTAAGATATTTTTGGATAAATGTTTTTATATGCCTTCTGATATTTAGTATGAGATAATAAGTTACCTTTAAGGACCAATGATTTGTGTAAGCTGGAGTTATTAAGAATCTAATCTAACATAAAATAACTATTAGAGATTGTTAGGTGACTGTCATTAAAGAAGCATCCCACCATTGCTAGTTAGGGCCAGTCCAGTTTACATATTGTAGGTTATTGAATGTAATATTATAACAAATACTGTAGAGCTTAACATTTAGGTACATTTATTAATTGAAAAGAATAATAGTAAATGTATGGGATTGCATACATAACAAGTATTGTGGGAATAAGGGACACTTACGGTAGGTCAGACCCATCCATAAGCTTTAGAATACTTTAGGCTGACATGTTGATGGCGAAACAGGACAAATGATTAACATTATGGCTTTTTGAGTATATGTATTATAAAAGATGGTGAAATTAAGTGATAATTTGGCTCATAGGAGATGGAGTGTCTTATGCATATGAAGTGGTGACTGTGTGGTCTGTGAAATAAAAGCCCAGATATAAGTTTGAGAATCTCTACTGGTGGCAGAAGATTTGAGCCATCAATGAGAAGCTTGGGTATTATAACCCTTGAAATTTGAATGTGACCTCAGAGATGACCCAGTGACTTGTATTTTGGAAAGTAGTGCTGACATCTTCCGTAGGGAGGATTGACACCTACTGTCCACAGAATAACTGCATTAATATGATAAAGGTGGCTCAAAATTGAGCAAATATGGGCAACGTTATGAATGAATGTGTTAGGATGTGAGCATGGTGAGGTGTATAAGGACTTCATCTCTGATCATTATTGTGCACATCAGTGACAACATAAAACTGAGAACTTTTGAGTTTTTTAAAATTAATATTTGGCTATGTGTGTCGCCACCAACAGGTCTGATTGTAGATGAACATACAGAACTAGGTATATTAAATACGTTATTTCACCACATTTAGGAATTGGGACAATCCTGACATTATGTGTAAACTCATCTTAGAAACAAAAAGGTAAAACCAGTCTACTTCGTATTGGCTTCATTTGAACCTAGGATCATGGGGAGCTGTGTTTACCAAAGTAGGAATTACTCTCTGGATTGCATCATTGTGTCCTTGAAATGGTATTTTGCTGCTTATCGCCAGTTTTCTAATTAATTGTTACCAGAGTTGCTGTCAAACAAATGTACATCTAAGTTCTTGAACCATGGACATCTTCAGCTACAAATTTTGATTCTCTTCTTGATGACAATGTGGATAATGAAATATTAAACCAAAAGGCTCCCTGGGTGAAGTGCTAGTAGCCGCTCCCCAGGGAGGTGACCCTCTACGGGGTGCAAAGTAGCTGGTTGAAGAAAAATTGTTATTTCACTGGAAGAATATTTCTCCAAGCAAAGGAAGAGCACATATTATGGACAATTGTTTTATTATTTTAAGCCTTCTGTCTTATTTTCTTCTAACCATCATGGATTATGTTTTATTCACGTTATTTAATTTTATCTGCACTTATGATTACTTAGGTGCATATTGACTGTTAAGATAGGGCCACAAAGTCTTTTACTCCTCTCTGTTGAATGATGGGGGGGAGATGTTTGGCTCCTGTGCCACCAGAGGAGAGGTACGGGTGTTGAAGATTGAGAAGAATTGTAAGGGGTCTGTCTGGATTAGGTCCCGAGGAAGATTTGAACCAAAATCCCCTCCTTTTCTTTTGCAATTTCAAGATAGGTGGTGAGGCTAAATTAGCCTCAAAGGGAGGATTATAGAAGGAAAAAATGATACATTAGGCATAAATAGCATATTAGCATAAATAGGCACTAGGGGGCTCTGCCCCCTGCTCGCTTCGCTCGCCAACCCCTGGCATTGGGGCATGACAAAGAGTGAGATGTATGAATTAGATATAGAATAGTGTGCAGGTGTGGATGATGCATATAGAAAGCCAAAAATACAGTGTTTGGCACAGAGTAATGGTTTATTGGAATATTTCTTTGTATACAACATTAGTAGTAAAGATGGTGTCTTGTCTTTGAATGAGTCTTCCTTGGCATGGAGCATTTATAACTTTAACTTTAACGTCAGATGAACGTTGAACACGTGAGAAGGCAACATAAAGTTGTCCATGTCCAAAAACGGGCTCAGAGAGGTAGATGCCAACCTTGTCCATGGTTTGTCCTTGTGATTTGTTGATGGTCATGGCAAATGCAGGTTTAATGGGGAACTGTCGCCGTTTAAGTGTAAAAGGTAATTCTAGGTCAGAACTCGTAAGGTCAATTCTAGGAATGAGAACAGTATTGTTAGCATGTGATTCTGTAAGAACTGTTGCTTGAATAACATTGCGTGTCATGGTGTTGACGACTAAACGTGTGCCGTTGCATAAACCCTGTTTAGTGTTAAGGTTTCTTAATAGCATGATTATTGTTCCGATTGTAAGGTTAAGATTGTGTTGTGTAATCCGGCTGGGTTAATAGTGTTTAAATATTCTAAGGGGAAATGAAGATGGTCATTGTCGTCATCAGAGTAATATAGTGCATTGTATTAAAAGGGGCATTTGGTCTAATGAGACCGCTGTTCCAAATATCTCCGTAAGTAAGTCGTCGCAGATGAAGGGTTGAGGAATTGTAATAATATCTGTGTGAAGTCCATCTGTATTGGTGAGTGTACAATGTTCTAGTTGTAATAACCAATTGTTATATTCGGGATCTGGAAATCGCATGTTTTGTACCAAGTGTATCTTTAGAAAGCAAAGCCAATTGTTCGCGTAACATTTTTTGTTCCGCGGTTTTAGAAGCGCACCGAGGTGAATTTTTTTTTTTTGATGCGGGTTCGTGTTTGTGGTCCCGTTACTCGAGCCGTCTAGTTTTGTATCCGTGATCGTGAATTGATGACTTGTTTGATCTTTATCGTGAGGAATATGGATAAGTAATAAGTAGGATCGAACTCACTGTTAATATGCGGACTGTTCGTTTCTTCGTATTATCACCAATCAGGTCTCGCGCCTGTATATGTATTGTAGTTCGGTCTCGTGTTGTTTATATGACGTCATCGCGTATTTTAAGGTGGACTGAACAATAGCTGAGCGCATGGTATGTGGAGCAATAGGTAAGCACTGTCTAAAATCTACTCCTAATAAAAGTACCTTTCCTCCAAAGGGAATATTATTATTCATCAACGTTTGTAGAAGTTTATCAATGGTGTTGAGTAAGTGACTGGATGCCATTGTACATTCATTTATAATTAATAGTGTGGCAAGACGGATGTCACGTGCATTGTTACTGTGAATTGTCATAGTGGATACCGATGTTTCTGTGATTGGGACCGGTATTTGGAATAAGGAGTGACATGTGTTTTTGGAGCCGAGACATTTTTTCTTCCGCGGTTTCAGAATCGCTTTGTAGGTGCCGACGTGATTTGTGCATATTTGCGTTCTTGATTTGTTTCAGGGTGCACTGTTCTAATGCGATGTAATATTTGTCCATATTGGTGGTGCGCGAGCGTCTTCTTTCTTTTTGTGTGCCAGGGGCTTGTTGAATCCTCCTCTTTGTGTGTGTCCCGTCCGGTGCCTGTGGGGGTGGGGGTGGGGGGGGGGGGGGGGGGTGGCTTGCAGGTGGGCGCGAGCGGCTTCTTTTTTTTTTGTGTGCTAGTTTCGTGTGCAATGGCTTTCATGCGGCACTGTGCGTCGCCTGCGTTTGACTCCTTTTTTCTGTGCTCACTCCTTTTTTCTGTGGTCGCGTCCGCCTCTCGCGGAGCCTCATTTCTTGGGGCGCCTGCGCAGTACGTCTTTTTGCGGCTACGGCACATGGCCGGATGTCCCTGCGTCCATCCGGTTTAGCATCCTTAGTAATATGGATAAAAGTAATTAAAAGCTTCTGAAACATTAGATTAAGCATAAATTAGAATGTTAAGCAAATAAGATAGGTCAAGCAAATGGTTAACTAAAAAATCAGTCATATTGCATTTTCTAGTAAAAAAAGGAAAATCAACAGTATTAAGAGAGGAAGAAGAGCACAGGACAAGAGTGACACCCAGACACTCGCCGAGGACAGAAGAAGGGAGAGCAGTGCACAGGCGTTCGGAAGACAGAAAGCTGAGAAACGATGTCAGTAAAAAGATAGGTCCTAGTAGGCACGCCAGCTGGAGTAGGGAATCAGCAAAGATGGCAAAGGTCAGATATGATGTAATGAATGGAAAATAACAAATTATATTCTAGCATAAATAAGTTTAGAAAACTATACTAGCATTTAACCTTAGTACAGAAATTAAATGTAAATCAGGACTACCAAGTAAATGATTAAATAAAAGCACATGCCATATTTCTTTTTAGATTAAAGCTTAGCTTCAGGCCACTATTATAACATAGTTTGAAAGGCGTAGGAAAGGAAATGACACAAGAAAAGCCCAAAGATGGTAAAAGGAAAGCATGTGACCAGCCTTAGACCAATCAAAAATAAGCAAAACAGAAACTAGAGATGAACAATGGACAGTAAAAACCGGTGCAGAATGAGCTCATTGAACGAGGGCAAAGTGATAAGACATGAAATATAAGTTTTGGGTTTGAAACTGTTCGGGGCTCAGCTCAATTTGGCCGTATTGGGTAGAGTCCTTATTATTATTATGGTTATTTTATTGTAATAAAACTGTAGACTCTGTTTGCCTATCCCGAGACTCCTAATAGCCTTCATTTCAGGTAAAAAGCCTTCTGGTGACAATTTTTGCCACAAAACCAAGTAGTGAGATATGGGATGTAGTGCATAGCTAATATAGCTTATAAGAAGAGAAGGAGTATCAGGCCCCGGACTCAACCACTCCTTGACCCATTTGGGAAAAGTTAAGAATCTTAATGGCTCTGGGAATAAAAGATCTTTTGTTATCTATCCATATTGAAGTTGTGTGCCTATCACTAAACACATTCCTCTGCTTAATTAATGTGGTGTATAATGTCCTCCTCTCTACCACTTTCACCAGATAGTCTGTTTCCATGCCAACCACAGATCCTACTCACCTAATCAGCTTCTCTTTTCTTCAAGCACACCACAGCAGAGGAGAGTACTGGCAACCACGGACTGATAGAACATCTGCAGGAGTTTCTTAAATATGTTACAGGCCAGCTTTGCCACTTTTTGAGCAGAGCCTTTGTGTTCTCTGACCAGTCCAGCCGATCATCCAACTGCACTCCAAGGTATTTATAGGTCGTGACTCACTCCACATTAACCCCTTCAATGAAGACAGGTCTCAGTGGTGTTCTAGACCTCCAGTAGTCAATTGTCCTGTTCTTTCTGGTGGGAAAGTCAACATTCTGAAATAAGGAAGTCAGAGCCAAGTCCAGTGAAGTATGTTTGAAGTCATGGCAATGAAAGCCTCTGGGTTTTGCATCTGGAATCTTGTGATGGTTTTGAGTATGATGTCACATGCCTTCCCTGCATCCAACCTTGGAGGAATGTAAACAACTCCCTGGGCATGTACTATGGACTGACACCTACCGCTAATAGTTCAATGTCCCAACATTACATTATTTCCTTAACTGTTGCATGCCCTGAGTTACACCATCTGATGTTAACAAACAGTGCAAATCCCCACCCTTTGCTTTTGCAATAGCGTTTTTACATTTGTGAAGCCCGGACTGTAAATGTTCACATCCATGCTTCCTTTCAGACTCGACAAACTGCACTCCTGATAGACCCAATGGTTTTTAAATAGTGCTGCTAGCTCATTCATCTTGTTGACCAGCGAATTTACTTTCCTTATTACCACCGAGGGAATAGATGGTTTATATTGCGTGCGTTTGTTCACAACCTTCACCTTGGCACCAGCCCTGCATCCCCAATACCTGCTCCTCAGTTCTTCTGGAACTAGGAGGCTCTGCCCCCTGCTCGCTTCGCTCGCCAACCCCTGGTGTTGGGTAATGCAAAATAGTGTGATGTATGTATGAGATATAGCCTAGTGTGAAGGTGTAGATCGTGAGAAGGCCACATAAAGTTGTCCATGTCCAAATACGGGCTCAGAGAGGTAGATGCCAACCTTGTCCATGGTTTGTCCTTGTGATTTGTTGATGGTCATGGCAAATGCAGCTTTAATGGGGAACTGTCGGCGTTTCAGTGTAAAAGGTAATTCCAGGTCAGAACTTGTAAGGTCAATTCTACGAATCAGAACAGTATTGTTAGCATGTGATTCTGTAAGAACTTTTGCCTCAATAACATTGTGTGTCATGGTGTTGACGACTAAACGTGTACCGTTGCATAAACCCTGTTTAGTGTTAAGGTTTCTTAATAGCATGATTTTTGTTCCGATTGTAAGGTTAAGATTGTGTTGTGGTAATCTGGCCGGGTTAAAAGTGTTCAAATATTCCAAGGGGAAATGAAGATGGTCATTGTCGTCATCAGAGTCAACTTTGTCAGAGCTTAGAAAGAGCCGTGCCTCTACAGGAAGTAATGCAATGACCTGGTTATTTATGTGATCAACAGTAATATTTTTTGGACATAATATAGTCCGTTGTGTTAAAAGGGGTATTTGGTGTAATGAGATTTACTCCGGTAGATGGAAAAGCAAATGAACTATTGTAGGATCTAATGCAGTTCATAAAGTTTTTACTTTCAGGCACATCGTTAGTTAGAAGCTTCTGTAGATATTCAGGATATTCATGTAAAACAGTCAGTCTAACCTGACCCTTTTGACAACAACGTGTAAGCTCATTATTTGTATTGCCAGTTGTTTCTTCAGGGAAGTTAAGTGAATGACAATGACAGCAAATGACATTCATTAATCCCAATGAATTTTCATTAATAGTAGACTCGTTACAGAACGCGTTGTGAGCCAACTGGCGCAATTGTTTAGCAGGTGTTTGTCGTTCATGTCGTTGACGTTTATCTTTTGCCTGTGCCGTTTGAGAGGCGCGTCGTTGTATGTCCAGTATTTGGGATGTGTTGTTTCGGATCTGTAATTGCTTCGCTTGTCTTGTGTGAGAAGCGCGTTGTAGTCGCTGGCGTTCATTGTTTTTATTGAGCCAGGCCCGTTTTTGGATCCCGGTCAGTCGAGCTCTCTCTTTTTGGAGCCGCGCCTGCTTGTTTTCCGGCATTTCAGACGCGCGTTGTAGACGTCTGCGTTCATTGATTTTTTCCCGTCGCTCCCGTTTTTGTATCTCTGTCACTCGAGCTCTTTCCTTTTGGACCCATGCCTGCTTCGCTTCCGCAGTTTGAGACGTGCGCTGCATGCGTCTACGTTCATTGTATCTGTCCATTTGGGCTCGTTTCTGTACCTGTGTTAGTCGAGCTTTTCGTTTTTGGAGCCGAGACAGTTTTTCTTCCGTGGTTTCAGAAGCGCGTTGTAGGCGCCTACGCTGTTTTTTTTTCATGCGGGCTCGTCTGTGTGGTCCCGTTACTCGAGCCGTATCGTTTTGCACCCGTGATCGTGAATTCATGACTGTTCTGTTCTTTATCGTTAGTAATATGGATAAGTAATAAGGATGATCACACTCACTGTTAATATGGAGCGTTTTCTGTGGTTGTACGGTTAATAGTGCATCACTCTAATGAGATTCACCTATGATGTAAAGTTTGTACGTGTTCAGATGACGTATGTTTAATACGGAGCGTTCGTTTCTTCTTATTATTACCCATCAGGTGTTGCGCCTGTGTTATCTGTGGGTGTCCTGTTAATATTGTATCACTGTAATGTGATTCTAATATGTATTCTGGTCCGGTTTCTTGTTGTTTATGTATGACGGCGGTTGTCCGCGTGCGGTTTTTTAGAAGTGTGTGGATTTTGCTGTGCAATGTGTGTACGTTGATTTCAGATGCGCGTTGTAGGCGAATGCTCCTATCGTAATATCTGCCGTTTTCCGTAACACAATTCGCTTTCCGTAATATCTCGGGCTTGATGTGACCCTTTGTGGACTCCGTAGTCTGTCCCGTTTTACTGTGGTGCGGGGGGGTGACTACTCTTTGTCCATACAATCTCGGGCTTGATTTGTGAACCTTTGTGGACTCCGTAGTATGTCCCGTTTCACTGTTAGGCGGGGATAATGTGATTCAAATATGTTGTTTTGTCCGTATTTGTGGGGTTTTTGTATGATGTCGAGTGTTTGGTTGCGGTCACTGTTTCGTTTTTGAGCCGTAATCTCGGGCTCGATGGGTGACCCTGTGTGGACTCCGTGGTCTGTCCCGTTTCACTTTGGGGTGTGTCTGACTCCTCTTTTTTGTGTGCTATGGGCGTGTTGCCTCATTTCTTATTTCTGTTAGTGGAGGTGTGCTTTGTGTCTCATTTCCCATTTATGTTAGTGTGTGGACTCTGTAGTCTGTCCCGTTTCACTGTGGGGCGTGGGTCTGACTCCTCTTTTTTGTGTGCTATGGGCTTTGTGTGGCGCATGCGTGTGACTCCTCTTTTTTTTGTGTGCTATGGGCGCGTTGCCTCATTTCTTATTTCTGTTAGTGGGCGCACCATGTCTCGTGCGATTTCCGTTGGTTGGAGGGGGGCTTTGTGTGGCGCCTGCGCACTATGTCTTTTGCGTCCACGGGCAGGTCCCTGCGTCCATATCCGGTTTACCATTCTCGTTTAGCAAGATGGATGAGCTGCGCTCTGCCAGGGTGTCTCTTTGTTCGGATTGTGAATAGCTCTTCCTTCGTGTAAACAAAGAGTGTGCCTCTCACTTGCATTCTACAAATATCCATATTCTGAGGGATGCCTCCTTAATAGGACAGGAGATGGCTTATGAAGGGCACTATCATCAATGAAGGTAATGCAGCAGTCTTACATGCCCAAGCCATAACACCACTTCACTGCCACCATGTTTAATAGATGAGGTAGTATGCTTCGGATCTTGTGTAGTTCATTTCATCTGCACACTTTGCTCTGGCCATTACTCTGATACATGTTAACCTTTGTCTCATATGTCCAAAAAACCTTTTACCAGAATTCTCTGGCTTCTTTTAAGTACTTTTGCAAACTATAATCTGGCCTGTTTATGTGACTAACTAGTGGCTTGCATCATGCAGTGTGCCCTCCATACAGTATTTCTGTTCATGCATAAAGTCGTCTCTGACACAAAGTACTAATTTGCCTGTTTTTGATTTGTCAGACAGGAGGTTGACGTTTTTTCTTTACCATAGTGAGGATTCTTCTGTCATCAGCAGTGGAGGTCTTCCTTGGCCTACCAGTTCCTTTGTGATTACCAAGTTAAATATTGTACTTTCCACTTAACCTTAGGTAAATCCTAAGGTTTCACTGATGTCTCTCATATTTCTGTTCTTGTTTTTCAGCCTCATAATGGACTCTCCGACTCACTGGCACAGTTCTTGTCCTCCTGTTGAACAATGGCAGCTCCAGACTCCAAAGGGTAGAAGACAGCGTAGGTGAAAGCAATGAAACACACCTGGGTAGTCAAACACCTGTGACACCAATTGTCCCAAACGTTGTGCCCTGAAATGGGAGGACCCTGTATAAAGAGTGTCATTCCTATATGTCATGACCAAAATGTATGCAAATAGTCTTAAATTAAAATTTGCAATGTGCACTTTAACCACATCCAAAGTATTTGATTTATCCCTCTTCTCTATAGTTTAAAATTGCAAATCAAGGAAAAATGTACCTTTGTCCCAAACATCATGGATGGCACTGTAGGAATACACTGAAAATACGATCTGTGATGTTTAAATTAATGCCCATCAACAGTACCTGTAAAAAGGTAAATATCAGTGCAGAAATTAAGAATTCAATATATACATCACACCTCCTAGAATAAGCACCGATAAGGACAGTAAGCAAAAATGACTGAAAAAGTTGAGAGTTTAGAAAGAAAAAAGAGGGTTAGTTTAATTGGGAAAACACATGACACCAGAAATTAGGGTCTCTAGGCAAATAATAGTGGAAGCTAGTGAGAACACTCAAAACTCTGAAATCAGTAAGTGTTCAATTTTTTTAATATCTGTCTTATAGTAATGTCATTACCATGATGTCTGGCTTTCTGCTGAATATAAACAAGCCCCTTGAAAATCTGTTACAACATGTTATACAATATTACTATCAGCAACAGTGAGGCACTTTATAATATAGAAGAAAAATCACCATATGCATCTGTTAGATAAAAGTGGTTAAGTAATACAAATTTAGTTTGTAATCACATTTCAGATATCATCAATTGGTTACTTTAATGGTAAACAAACTTACATTAAGAGTTTCTAGGGCTATAGAGAAAGTGTTCTAAAACCTCAGGATCCTTATACTGTAGCAACACTGTACTCAAAGGAAGCATGTTCATTTTACTCAAACAGCTCTAGCAGAAAATACCGTAGAGGTGACAATCACCACAGAAAATTACCGTATATACTCACGTTTAATTTATTTAAACATTTTTTACTGTATAATTTCCAGTATTTTATGATGTTGGTCATATAAGTTGAATGCGGAAAACTCACACTATTGGTCCAAGAGATTATGATATGCTAACGCCCACCTGAGAGAGTAACCACAGAGCACACGGCCTTTTTTTTTCTCTATGTATTGTGCTTACGTGACCACGCGGTATTACCCAAACTATTCCGAAGTGACGTTTGCAGTGTTTTGTGATTTTTGTATCTCACACCCTCATACGCCTTTATCATAACAGCATCTCTTATCTATGATGGAGCATTCATCCATCCATCCATTGTCCAACCCGCTGAATCCGAACACAGGGTCACGGGGGTCTGCTGGAGCCAATCCCAGCCAACACAGGGCACAAGGCAGGAACCAATCCCGGGCAGGGTGCCAACCCACCGCAGGACACACACAAACACACCAAGCACACACTAGGACCAATTTAGAATCACCAATCCACCTAACCTGCATGTCTTTGGATTGTGGGAGGAAACCGGAGCGCCCGGAGGAAACCCACGCAGACACGGGGAGAACATGCAAACTCCACACAGGGAGGACCCGGGAATCGAACCCAGGTCTCCCAATGGCGAGGCAGCATCGCTACCCACTGCGCCACCGTGCCGCCCCATGGAGCATTAAATCAGAACAAAATATGAAACTGGATTTAAATTAAAAGTCATTGAAGTGGCGAAAGGAATTGGGAACTGCGCTGCTACAAGAAAATTCAATGTGTCTGAGAAACTGGTGCGAGATTGGAGGAAGCAAGATGTACAAAAAAAAAAAGTTAAGTGTCGTATTTTTGAATGGCCGTATAAGCCAGGGTCTGATTTTATGATCGATTTTTTGGGTTTCAAGACCTGACTTATACGCGAGTATATACGGTAATACAAACACTTAACAATACAATAAGCTACTGTATCAATCTAAGACAATGAGTAACTTCTGAAGCAAAAGGTGCAGTCAAAGTAGGCAAAGAAATTTAAAGTGGTTAGAGGTTGTACTGAGGTAGGCATTTATAATTTTCAACAGGGCATGCAGAAGGCCATATCCACAGCAAAGCCAAAGTGTAAAAACAGTCCCATGAAAACAGCTTTAAACAAGTGAAATTTCCTTTTTTTGGGGAATTGAAAGTTTGGTGGCAGATATTGTAGTGTAATTATTCCCTAGTACTAGCACTGCCCTTTGACAGACTAGCACAGACAATCCTCTAAAGAGTTTACAATTTATAAAACTGTGAAATTGTACTGCAACAGACAAATAAAATAATTTATAAAGTTAAAAAACTAGAATGCTTTCAACAATCCTTTACCTTTCAAATTTTAATTAGTAATAACTTAACAGTAAACAGAACCTCTGAATGCAAAAAGTTGAAAAAATTACAAATTAAATACTTTGAGAATCAACATAACATTCTTTTTGAAAAGATCTGTAGGAGACACCAGATATACATATTTTTGAAGAATACTATTTTACTGTTCAAAAGTGTAAAAATGTATTTTGAGTTTTACAACACTGTTTAAACAGCCTATTTATTGAGAGTGCTTGGACTATGACACCAAACAGGTGGCAGTCCAATTAAAGTTATCAAATAGTTAATGCATTCTCCTTAATACATAAATACAGCCTAAATGTATTTTTAAGACATTAACAGAATTAAAAAAATATTTAAAAGACTTTTAGGAAATCATAGAACAGTTTATAAACTTTTTTTCAATTCAGAGATTCACATCATATACAGTTATGCGCCTGTTAACATCTACTACCCTCTACATTCAACTTGTGTAGTATGTTTTTTTTTTTAAACAAAATTACAATACAATTAACAGAGGGTTAGCCTTCTAACATTTAAAACCAGGTACAACAACTTCATAGACATCTTTTTGCTGACTACTGACGGGTCATAAAGCATCATAATCATCATCATCTTCATGTTTCCTTTTTAAGGAATTTGCTTCATTACTTGACGTTTGCGAAGAAACCATATTGGTTGTGATGACAATATTTTTTGAACCAATTAAAGATGGATTAATGAGTACATTCTGAACTGTATTTGTAGATGTTGCAGCTGAAAAATAAAAACACAATGAATAAACAAACAGTTGGCAAAGTTTATTTTCTAAACTTTGTGTTGTTTATATTATAAAGCCTCAAATCTTATAGAACAGCTTTTTTATACATAGAAAATGCTTCCATACTCATATTTGAAATGTTTTGAAGGAAATGAGAATGATTTAAATTGAACAATCTTAATCAAGAGTCTGAAGTAACTGAACTTACATCACCTACACTGGTGAATATGAAAAAGGAACAAGCACTTGTGGGGTCCAGATGTGATTAGGTTTGATACAAAGAAGCATTTTCACAATTTCAGAAAATCAAGTCGGAGGTTCAATCAAATATATTAACATCAGTCTGTAAAAGTATGCTTGTGAGGAAAGACAATTCAGAAATTGTAGAAATTAAGTAAATGAAATGTACTGCCTAGCACAGCACAAGTCGATAACTGAAGTACCTAGGTTGGCAAGTCTGTATTCTATTTAACTTCATATTTCTCTAAAAGATATAACCTGTATAACGCTGTGTGTAGAATTCACACTAAAACATGGCATACACACAAAAGTCGGAATGTGCGTACGCACAGAAAAATTCAGATGCAGAAACCGTGCATCAGCCGACGTCCACGCACTTCTGCTACATAAATCCCAGTCAGCGTGAAATGTAACGCTCGTGCACGCGCCTGCCATCCCTCCCAGAATGACACCTCTTAGAATATGCAAATCAATATAAATATTCCCTTAAGTTCTGCGCTCTGTGAAAAGACAACGGCAAAAGCCCGGGGTGGGGAATCAGCGAATGCCAAGTAGAGGCAAGGAAAAACATACTATTTGTTGGTTTAAGCAGTTGTATAAACAACAAAAGGAAGGTGATCGAAAGTTCAAGTTCAGAAAGTTGCACAGTGCCCAAAATAAAAATAGTTGTCAGATATCAAAGTCGCTGTGAAAAGGTGAGTCGTAGCTCACTGTCTCAGTGTAATATGGAAGCTTATTAGGGTACAGAGAAAAGAAAAAAAAATAAGGACACAGTGGAAAAAAAAATCTTGAAATTTCCACTTTAATCATGTAGTTTATTTTGTCATTAAAGTAGAACATCATAAGCTTAATCTTAAAATCGTTTAACTAGTTTCTCAAATCCCACTGTGACTAAAGTAGCATGTAAAATGCTTTGTGTTCTGTGTGTTTTTCTATGTACTCTGTGTGTGTGTGAATCACTACTTGTTGACTAAACAGGCTTTCTCTTATGCCGACAGGACACAGAATACATTACATTCAGGATATTACAGCTCTCTGAACAATTTAAATACTAAGATGTATACTTGATATCATTTTCATGATGAAATGAATTAAAGCATGTATTAAACATGGGGCCATGGTGGAGCAATGGTAGCGACGAGTTGGTGCCCCATCCAGAGATTGGTGCTGCGCCGTGTGCGACCCTCAATGAAATAATTTATTGCAGCAGTACTGTCTCTTTCAAACATATTAACACCCAATTCCTGTTCGTTTTCTTTCTCCAAGTAACCAATCGCCACACAATTAGCTCTTTAATAAATGTCAAGCCATCTGCAAGCTTAGAACGCTGATTCTTCAAAACTTTTAAGGAACACTGAAATATATCTGTAGTACATATATAATTCCAGCCATCAATCCATCCAGGGTCGCACCGGTCCCAGGAAGCATACAGTGCGAGGCAGGAACAATCCCTGAATGGGGGGTCCAAATCATCACTACCACTGTCCACACATTTAATAACAGCATACATTATTTAAATGAAGTTAAAAATGTATCTGTATAATGTAATATATATGTTGTCACACATGTGCGATTGGGAGCCAACCTAAGAGACCAGGAAATGAAAATTCCACACCAGGCCAGGGGGTGGTGGGGTGCACTGAACCTCTCTTTTTTCTCTCTGCAGACCAAACACAAAAAATCCTTCCTGTTCGGGTCCGGAGACATAACTTCCCGTAAACCAGCTATAAAAACCCCTCATCCTCCACACTTAAAACAGTTCTGTTTTGGACTCTAACAAGTACACATGGTACTCTACTTTAAAGCCTTTTGCAGCCAGGGAAAGTATACAGGTGGCTGCCCCAAACCTTCGTTATGTGTCCGGCCGTCTCTTTCACAATGTGTGTGTGTGTGTGTGTATTATATTATATTATATAATATACACACACACATACATACTGCATTTCATCTGAAAAAATGATATCAAGAGCTACAAAAAGATACAGCCTGGAAACCTAAATCGACTTAGAAGCCAGTAGTGTCATCATTTGTAAATACGCACTCTCTATGGAATTGAATTCCTTTATTGTTAAAGTATTGTACAATGAGATTCAATATGCAAATCCTCCATAAACTTATTTTCCTATAAAATGGTAAAATAACAACAAAAACAAATTTAACAATAAGATTAAAAAATGAAAAATATACAATATGAAAGCATAAGTTGCTCAGGTTGTGCAATATGACAATTGTAATGCAAGTTTACAGTTAGGTAATTGTACTTATAAGCACAAACAGTTCTACCGGGAGCACTTGATGGATTGATTGCGAGAGCATTTATAGCTCTTGGATGAAACTGTTTCTGAACTGCGAGGTTCGTGCAGGAAAGGCTCTGAAGCGTTTGCTGAATGGAAGAAGTTTAAATAGACTGTGCGCATGACTGAGGCAGCGTCTGCTCGATGCTGTACCCCAATAATTTTCTCCGTTCTTGACACAATCTGCAGTAGAGCTTTCCGATCAGCTGCTGTAGAGCTGTGATTCCACACTCAGATGAAGTGGGTTAAAAAAAACTCACAGTATTTGGAATAGTTTGGCCATTCGGTGCACCATTATATGGTTACGGGTTGATTACAATCAGATGCCTTAAACTAAATGCGGTTAATGTCAGTGTATTTGACAAAGCCGCATCAGGGATGTGGAATCTAAAAAATAAAGGGAAGCCACCCAGGAACAGTACACTGCTTTGACGCTGGGTGCCGACAGTTTGCAAAACCGAGCAGAAAACTTGTGTATGCTATGGTTTGAGCTGGCGTGAGAATGTGCGTGGCTTCATGCTAACTTTAGCTTTTATACATCACGATGTGAGCGTGGAAACAGGCGTACACAACATACATGAGGCCCCAGGACTGGCCAGATCAATCATTTGGTACATTCTTAAACAGAAGGAACTCACTGGTGAGCTCAGCAATACTAGAAGGCCTGGACAACCATGGAAGACAACTGTGGTGGATGATTGCTGAATTCTGTCCTTGGTGAAGAAGAATTCCTTCATAACATTTAGTCAAGCCAATTACACTACCCAGACTTATCATTGCCAGAGTCTACAATCAATTCCAGATAGCATGAACTGATAAGTTTAATGATAAACAAACTGTATTAAGAGTTTCTAAGGCTATAGAGAATGTTTAATAAAACCTCAAGTTATACCAACACTACTCAAATGAAGCATATTATTCTTATTCAAACAGCTCTAGCGGAAAATACCCTAGAGGTAAACTATCACCACAGAAAATGAATACAAAAACTTAATACAATATAGTAAGCTATCCATTTAATCAAAATTAGTAATTTCTGAAGCTAAAGGTGCAGTCAAGTTAAGCAAAGAAAACTAGTGGTCAGAGGCTGTATTGAGATATGTATCTGTTATTTTCACCAGGGCATAAAGAAGGTCATTGCCACAGCAGAGACAGTGTGTAAAAATAGTTCTGTGAAAACAGCTTTAAACATATGAAGTTTACTTTTGTATTAGGAAAAGAAAATTTGGTGGCAGATATTGTAGTGTACTTATTCCTTAGTACTAGCACTGCCCTTTGATAGACTAGCACAGATAGTCCTCTATAGAGTTTCACATTTATAAAACTCTGAAACTGTACTGCAACACAAAAATAAATTAATGGATGATAAATTAATGGATGACTTCATAATTCTTTCTGTGGCGAAGTATAACTCCTTTCACAACATTTAGCTAAACCAAGAACACTCTCTGGCAGGTAGGCCTATCACTGCCAAATTGTACAATCAAGTACATTCTGTGACTACATTCCTAGGTGTTTGCACAGATCTGCGGAGATAAGTCAATGGTGCCTATCGTGGTGGTAGTCCCCAAACTCAGTGGGGGATACCAGAAGAAAGGGACTGAAGAAGGAGGAGTCCTTTTTGAGCTTGGCTAGCTTGTAAAACTTCAGAGACAGCTAACAGGTACAGACAGGGAAGCGGAGTGTGGCAATGGCAGTGACGGAAGCAAAAATGCAGGTATGACAGCAGTTCAGCGAGGCCATGGAAAATTATTTTCAGTTGTGCTCAAAGCAATTCGGGCAAACTGTCAGGCGACTCAGAAAAGGAGAAGCAGTGCTTCACCTTTGCGATTAATAGCAGGGTTGGAGTGCCTGACAAAACAGTTGGGCGGTGAAAAGAGAACTTCAAGGACCACCTAAACCCTCTTTTGAGGAAGCAGAGACAGGAGATTCTGAGAAAGATGGAGGTAGTTATTAAAAAAATAATAAAGAAAAAAGCACCTCCTGGGGCAGGATTCTGGAAGAGGAAAATATTTGCCCAGAGTTCCTAAAGGCTCTGGATGTTGTTGGGCTGTCATGACTGACACACCCGCTTCAGTATTGTGTGGATGTCAGAGGACAGAGCCTCTGGATTGGCAAAAAGAGGTTGGTGAGGTCCCCTTCATTACCAGAGGGTGTATTCCAGCTTTAGGGGAATCACCCTTCTCAGCCTCCCTGGAAAGGCCTATGCTTGGGTTCTGGAAAGGAAGATTTTGATGTTGGTTGGGCCTTGGATTCAGGAGGTACAATGCAGATTTCATCCCGGGCGCGGAATACAGGACTAGCTTTTACATTTTTCAACAATTCTAGAGTATTCATGGAAGTATGATGAACCAGTCTACATGTGTTTTGTGGAATTGGACAGGGCATATGACTGTATCCTTTGGGGTGATCTGTGGGAGGTGTTTCGGGAATATGGGGTACTGGGTCAACTGTTGCAAGGTGTTCAGCTGTGGAACAACCAGAGCGAAAGCTTGGTTCGCATTGCTAGCAGTGTCAGATTCATGCCCTATATGGGTTCAAACCTCAAGCAGACGAGGTTTAAATATCTCAAGATCATATTCATGAGTGAGGGAAGAAAGAAATGGGAAATCAATAGGTGGATTGGAATGGTGTCTGTAGTAAATGTGGACACTACTGGTCAGTTATAGTGAAGAGGGAGTTGAGCCAAAAGGTGAAGATCTCTATTTACCAGTCGATCTATGTTCCAATGCTTAACCTATGGTCACAAGCTCACAAGCTTTGTGCAAGTTTACAAAAGAAATAGACTGCGGATAAAAGCTGTAGAAACCAGCTTCCTTTGCAGAGTATCTGGGCTCAGCTTTAGAGACAGGGTGAGAAGCACAGACATTCAGGAGGTGCTCAAAGTAGACCTGCTGCTCCTCCGCATGGAGAGCAGCAAGTTGAGGCAATTCAGGCAACTGATAAGGATGCCTCTTGGAAGCTTCCTTGGGGAGGTGTTTAGAGCATGTTCCAACTAGGAGAGAGACTATGGGGCAGACCCAGGACACAATAGAGAGATTTTATGTCTTGGCTGGCAAGGTAATACCACAGGAGGAATTGAAGGAGGCAGCAGGGAAAAGAGATGTCAGGGAAATACTCGCTTAGACTGCTTAGAATTCTCCTAACACATCTAAGTCTAATGGCAGGGATAATTGTAGGTCTGATATATAAAGCATCATATAGTCTGCAAATACTGATATTTTCTGTTCCGAGTCCTCTTTTAATCTCCTCTCTCTAGTTTCTTCTAGAGATGAACAGCCAGTGGGGTCTATGGCTGACGCAAAAAAATATTGGTGTTACTGGGCACACATGTGGAGTGCCTCATTCTAATTTGAAGAAATCTCAGTTTGTGTGATTAATGCAAACTGAAGTTTCTGGACTAATATAAAGTTGTTTAAGCCATACAGATACTGTACATTGGGGCCAAAACCAAACCTACAGAGTACAGTAAACAGATAATCACAACTGACTTTATCAAAGGCATTTTCTGCATTAATAGACATTAAAAATATCTGGTCACTCGGAAGCAGGGGTTGCGATAGGGAAGGATTTATTACACTGAACAGGAGCTGAAGGTTTGAAGAGGAGGGTCTGTGTGTAAAAAATCCAGTTTGTTCTTATGATATTACTAAGGGATGCACTTTCTCAATAAAACAATCAAGCAAAGACTTTCACAAGTATCTTAGTGTCATTATTCAGGCGTGAAACTGGACTATATGATTCACATTGTAGTAAGTCTATAGTTTTCTTTGGAAAAAATAGTTATTAAAGGATCCATTATCCAGGTCTGGATTTAAAAAGTGATTAAAATCTCCAGTTATTATCATTTTAGAAATGATTATATTAGAAACCAGTGCAAATACATTTTGCTAATTTTTTTTCTATCATCCACATCAGGAGCACATATATTTACCAAAGTTACTTTAGAGTTGAGTAAGTTCCCTGCAACCATGACATACTACCATTTACAATCAGATACTACATCTGCTGCTATAAGTAGGATTGCGTAATGGATTAAAATTGCAACACCTCTTGTTTTCTTATTATAAATAGAATGAAGGATTTATCAAGCAAGGCTCCTGTAAGAACACTACCTAAGCTTTTATGCTTGGCAGATCAGAGAATTATTTTTTTCTTTTACACGTCGTGATTTAGACCTTTGACAATCTAACTTACAAAGTTCTCTATTCATTAATGACTCATGCATACTTAATAAAATATGCTGTGTAGTATATGAGCTATATATTCTATAATATATATATATATATATATATATATATATATATATATATATATATATAATGTTAGAACAATATAGACAAGAACAGGCCATTCAGCCCAATAAAGCTTGCTAGTCTAATCCACATAATTCTTCCAAAGTCCTATTGTCTACCACACTACTTGGTAACTTATTCTATTGTCCTCTGTGCAAAGAAAAACATCTGCATGAAATTTTACATTAACAAGTTTCCAACTGTGTCCCCATGATCTTGATTAACTCATTTTTAAGTAACAGTCTCTATTCACTGTACTAATTCCTTTCATAAATACTTCAATCATGTTTTCTACTTTATCTTCTTTTGCTTAAACTGAAAAGGCCAAGCTCTTTAAATCTTTCCCCTGTATCCCTGGAATCAGCCTAGTCACTCTTATCTGGATGTTGTCTAGTGCTTCTATGTCATTTTTGAAGCCTGGACACCAAAACTGTACACAATACTACAGGTGAGGTCTAACCAGTACATTATAAAGCATCAGCATAACCTCCTTGGAATTGTTATTTCACACATTATAATACCTAACATTATATTAGCCTTTGTAATGGCTTCTGAACACTGTCTGTAAAATGAGAGCGATGAGTTCACTATGACTCCTAAATCCTCATAAGGTGTACAGTAGATTTTCAGACTTCTCATTGTGTATTCAAACCTAACATTTTTACTTCCTACATGTCCTTTTGTTGCTTCATCACAGAATTCCAGCATGTTGCTAAAACACAACCTCCCTCTTCTGAAACCATGCTGATTATTCAGAAGAACTCCTATTCTTGCCATGTGTTGCTCAATCATTTCCTTAATAATTTTAAGTTACCTGCGAAGCACATTAAGTTTACTAGCCTACAGTGGCCTGGATCTGCCCAGATCACCCTTTTTTATATAACAGGATAATATTTACCTACTTGCAGTCCTTAATTTCCCTAGTGCGAAGTGACTATTTAAAAATATACAAGGGTTTTATTTATGTACCTGTTAACCTCCTTAACACCAGAATCCCTGAAGCCTACGAAAAAAGTCGTAATGCCGGGCCATCTTAAATTCCTTTGCTCTTCCTAATCAGCATCTTTGTTTTGCAAATGTCTCAATCAGCACAAGTAGCCTGCTATCACATCCCCCACTGATGCAGCTGAAGTTCTCCCAGCTCAAGTCTGTTTATCTGGGTGTGAGGTGTCTGGAATTGTATAAGGTAAATAATATATCATCTGAAATATATACATTTCATGTGTGTTCCGTGGCTACAGAAGTCTGGGTAAATGCAGGATGATGACAGGAAATGCCAGGCAAGAAACGTTGAATACGTAACTAAAGCAGAAAATTTTTCTCATGTTATAGTACTAATGACAAAATGCTGATGTGAACTGTATAATGTGTGAAGTCCAAATATCAACTAAACACTTTCACAAAATGAACAACAAAACAAGTGCGCCTTTATTCAAGAATATAACCGAAGAAAAACAAATTATTATTTGTTGTTATTATTAAGTTATATGTTGCTGCCAATATGTAAAAACGGAAGCACAAATGTCACTCTCATGGCTGGTTTAGAGGTAAGAATGTCTGTTTCTAAATCAAGAGGTTGAGGGCTTGATCTTCCCCACATTTAAGTTTGAGTAGTGAGCTGCTATTATTATTACTATTATATAATAAAAACATATTTGATTTCAGTCTGTAACACACATTATATTTTTGATACTTGTAAAAGTTTTTTTTTTAATTCAGTTTAATTCTCTCAGTCATGTTCACGTGGTACAACCAACTTGCCTCTCCCTCTCTGAGTTGATGGTGTTTATCTCCTCTTTTCACAAGAGCAGCAAAGACCACAGCTGGGGCTATAGTCGATGCCTGGTCAGAACTGTTTGTTGTACCGGCAATTAAGATTCAATATGGCATTTGCACTTTCATAACAAAGACATCCATGCAGAATGTGGGAAAAAATGACAGATTTGCTGCAATCTTGAACATCTGGCAAAGTTTTGTTGAGAACTGTGTTTTGAGTTACAACCCAGGGCAACATATTACTGTTGATTAGCACCTGTTTCCAACTAAGTTTCGTTGTCCTTTCTTGCAATACACCTGAACCAAGCCTAACAAATTTGGCCATAACGTTTTGAATGGCGGGACGTTTGGAGACAAAGTACATGTAAAATGCCACTCCTTATTTAGGAAAAATCCCAGTCGTCCGACAGGAAATAGACTTTCCGAAACTGCAGTCATAAAGCCGTTTCTGGACAAATGCAGAACAGTAACAACAGACAACTTCTTTATGTCACTTTCCCTGGCTAATACACTGCTCTACAGCAACACAACTTTGCTTGGCAACATAAAATTCCACCCGTTGATCAAGTCACTTCAGTATGCGAGCAACTCTCCACGCTAATGTTCAGATCTGGCAGTGCCATGCTGATGGTGAATGCACCCAAAGAGAAGATGTCTGTCTGCATTCTCAGTACCATGCGCCATAACGTGGAGATCTGGCAAGATTGTGTTTTCATGCATGAATGTGTATGTGTGCATGCATGAGAGAGGCAGTGACAGATTTGATGTCATTCAAGTGGTTACTGTAATATAAACACTTTTTGCAAAGATGTAACAAAACAAGTGTGCTTTTATTCAAGAATAAAACTGAATAAAAAAAATTCAAGTAACAAGACATCAAGACGACATGATTCACCAGCGTTTGTCTGCTTATATCCCTTTCATGATATCTTTTACAATTAGCAAAAATTTTAAATTGGTTGCTAACAGACACAAATGTATGTTTTTATTCTACAATAGTAAGAATAAGAGCAGCTCACTGCTCAAAACTGAGGCATCCAGGGTCGAACCCGTGACCTTTTCATTACCAGTCAGCAGTTCTTACTGCTGCACCACCAAAGCGGTCGTATTAAATGTGTGTCAATGTCGCACCTAATGCGGGATCTTTTTCTGCAGTTATATTCTTGAATAAAAGCGCATGTGTTTTGTTATTCTTGTACCTTTTGTGAAAATGTTTGATAATTGGACTTCAGGCTACACTTTGTCTACATTTTGTCAATTATTACTAAAACATGAAAAACTTTTCTATTTTAACAATATGTTTACATAGATTGTTGTAGAAACGGAACACACATGAAATGCATGTATTCCAAACAACAATATATTATTTACCCTATACAACTCTAAGCAACTCACAGGCAGGTAAAGCAGACTTGAGCTGAGAGACCTCTGTGCCTTTCTGTGTTGGTGGGGGGGATGGGATAGCAGGCTGCTTGCTGCTTGTGTTGATCGACACATTTACAACACAAAAGACGCTGACGGAGAGGTGTGAAGGGATTTAAGGTGGGTCGGGCTTCAGGGATTCTAGTGTTAAGTAAATGAATACACTTTAATATAGTACTGTTTGAAGAGACTGACACTTTCTCAAAGTTAATAAGAAAAAATACTTTGAAAGTTTTGTTGACCAGTGAGGGCTGAGGTTATTGTGAGTGACACAAAGAAAGGTTCTTAAATACAGAGTGAGAAGATCAATAATGAGCATAAGCACTGTAGTCAAGGCAGTCAGTTGAGGTGGACTGAACATTCAGCTAGAAGAAGGGTTACATCGTTCAGATGGTCTGGAAGCACCTGGGGTCTGTTACTAAAGAAAAAAAAAAAAAGACTCTTTTCTTGACTATAGACAATATTTTAACATTATCTTCATACTTAAATTCCAACTACAAAAATAATTTGTTAAAGCAACATTTACAACTAACAAGGAATGGAAAAATACTGTTAAAAAGACTTTAAAAAGACAACCTAAAATTGAAAACAGGTAAAGTGCATTTTGGAAAGCACAATTAAAGTCAAATTTAATTCTGAGTAAAATACCTGATTTAATTGTTGAAGACTGTGAGGTTGGAATCTGTACTGTAAATCGTTGACCAGAGAGTGATACTGGTGTCACAGGTTTATTGGTAACTGATACAGTCTGAGCAGGATTACCTAATTCATAAAAAAAAAAAAAAAAAAAAAAAAAAAAAAGGCAAATCAGCAATTTTAAACAGCTTTTAGTGGTAATGCATTAGTTCTGGAGGTTTTTGACAATCCACACATGACACAACATACTGCAATTTATCACTTTAAATATTTTCATTTTGTTTTCAAAAAGCAGAAGATTACAGTGGTGTTTATCAATCAAATAACAGATACAACCATTTACTTCAAAATTCAATACAAAAAAACAGAAAAAAGCAGAGCGCAAAGCAAATTCAACATCTACCCAAGAGAAAGAGATAAGGAAGACAGACCATTTAGTGGACACACCCAATTTTTTAAATATAATACAATGATTAATAGCATAAGAATGTCATTAACAGGATCAGCACACTTATTCTAAAATGCAAGTACTATCAATCAATTCTTTAAAAAAAAAAAAAAAAAAAAAAAAAAAAAAAAAAAAAAAAGGGACCTATCTTCTTAAAGAGTTTGACTTCTTTGCAATTTGAGATAAATTACAAATGTTTCCTACTCACTAAGTTACAGAAAATGGGTTTGGGGTTGGTTCTGATTGTGACACCTAGGATAGCCTAGAAGTATTTAAAGATTTTTGCTCTGATTGATCGGCCTCCAGTCGAAATCTGCTAATGCTCAATATAAAACACTCAATCAGTAATCGGTAAATTGCCTTATCACAAAACTCTTTCCAGCCCCTGCTTTTCTAAGTTTTATGGTAAATAGTTGTAGTGCTTCTTTATGCAGCAAACTTCTTGTAGTGCTCCTTGGCAGTGAACTTTCTGTACAGTACAGCAGCAAGTCAAGCACAATTGGGTTGTTAGTATATTGGCAATAAGTGTTTTGTATTATTGGGGTACAAAGTAAGGAATATAAAGAAGTACCGCAGGATTTTATTTATATTGCAGACCAAGCCTGTTTATGTTTATTTGTCTCATTGTCCAGGTTTTTATACTGTAGCTTGTAAATTTGCTGCACAGTTAAAAAAAAAATAATAATAAATAAAGTTAGGTAGAGACATGCCACCTTCTGCCTTGGCTCTTTGTAGGGTCACCCTTCAGATACATGGATATTTTGAATTCCAAATAAATAAGGTTATGATTGAATCTACCTTCTGAAAAAATTATTTATTCATGTATATTGGAATGTTTTGAAATAGAAAAAGAAGCATAGGAAGGATATTCACCTTGACGGTGTTAATTCTTCCAGCTAAAGTGAGATGAAGGGTAGTATGTAAGTCTTACTTCATTTTTTCCACGCAGACAGCAAAATTTTGTTGATAAAGAGCTTTATGTTTACTTGTGATGTTTACCCCTAGGTATTTAAACTGATCTGCGATGATAAAAGAGAAGGTGACCAATCTAATATTGTGTGCATCTGATCTGCGATGATAAAAGAGAAGGTGACCAATCTAATATTGTGTGCATGAGAGTTCACTGGAAAGAGCACACTTTTACTCAAATTAATTCTGAGACCATAAAGCTTTTGAAATTCAGTACATGCTGTTAGGACTGCAGGCACAGTATTTTGTGGATCTGATATATATAGTACCATATCATCTACATATAGTGAAATTTTCTGTTCCAAGTCCTTCTCCGATATTCCTATTTATCTCGTAAGCATTTTGACAGGGAACTGCCAGTGGCTCAATGGCGATTGCAAAAAACAGTGGTGACAAGGGGCATTCTTGTCTAGTACCATGTTCTAGTTTGAAGTAGTCTGAAATAATGTTAATACAAACTGAAGCTTCTGGACTGGTATACAGTAGTTTGATCCATGCACAAATTTCTCCAATGTAGTGAAAAGGCAGTTCCATTCAACCACATCACATGCTTTTTCTGCATCCAACAATAATATCTTCAGGGTGTCAGACTGGGGGTGAATACATTACATTAAACAGGCGTTGAATATTGGAAGCTAAGTGTTTGCCTTTAATAAATCCAGTTTGGCCTTGTGATATTACAGAAAGAAGCACTTTCTTAATCCTTCATTATTTGAGAATTTTTTATAAAAATTGAGAGGGTACCCATCAGGATCTGCTGCTTTCCCACTCTGAGTGAGTTTATAGCATCTAGTAATTCTGACAGTGCCAGAGGTTTTTCCAATTCCTGTGCTCTTAGAGCATCTACTTGTGGTATCTGTAATGCAGCAAAAAAACTTTTTTATATTATGGTTTATTTCAGATAGATACAGTATATTACAGAAAAATGAAACAATCTGACAGGTTGCAACTATTAGAAGAATTTTATTTTCTGTTATACCATATGAATTATGGATGTTTTGTACATATTTTATTAAAGATATGCATTTTAAGGAAATGTTATTTATTTTAGCATTTTTATGGTTAAAGAACTAACTCTACAAAACTTAATATTGTTAAAAAATTAACAGTTAACACCTGTGATCTATAGTTTAATTATAAAAATACCAGAGTTAATACTTTAATATTGGATATAAAGCCTTCATGTGTTTGTAGATACCAACACTCAAGGGTTTAATTTGTCCTGGGTATATTTTAGACATTTGTAAATGAGATAAATGTGATTGATGCAAGACTAACACTAGAATACCTGAATCCTATGAAAATATTCGTAATGCTGGGCAACCTTAAATTCCCTCGCACATCCTCTTCAGCGTCAGACCCTGCTCACTCATTCGCAAAATTCTCAGAGATGATCTGTCTTTATCTGGGAGTTAGGTGTCTGGAATTGTATAGGGCAAATTATGTATTGTTATTTGGAATACATACATTTAATGTGTGATCCATGTCTACAGCGATCTGTGTAAATGTAAAATGACAGGAAATGCAAGGTAAGAAATGTTGAACACATAACTAAACAAACTTTTTTCATGTTATAGCAATAATTGACAAAATGTTGTTGTGAGGTGTATAATGTGTGAAGACTGAAGTCCAAATATTAAATAAAAACTTTCACAAAAGGTATAACAAAACAAGTGCTCTTTTTATTCAAGAATATAACCAAAGAAAAGGAAATTATTAAATTTGCATTTTGCTGTCAATGTGTAAAAACTGAAACCCAAATATTAAATCAACACTAGGGAGACATGTCCGTTTAGTGCTGAGATAAGAACTGCCGTCTCATAATCAAAAGGTTGTGGGTTCGATCCTGGGTCCTCCCCACACTTACCATTTTCAGTAGTGAGCTTCTATTATTATTATTATTATATATTACAAACAAACATTTGATTTGAGTCTGCAACAGCTGGTGTAAATTTTTGGTGCTTGTAAAAGTTTTTTTTCTGATTCAGTTTTATTCTCTCAGTCATGTTAACGTGGTACAACCAACTTGCCTCTCCCTCTCAGAGATGATGTTTATCTCCATTCTTTTCACAAGAGTAGCAATGACCATAGTTGGTGCCATGGTTCTTGCCTGGTCAGAAGTATTTGTTGTACCGGCAATTAAAGATATGATGCCTTGTGACTGCTATCAGACTCTCTTACGGCAAAGACAACCGTGCAGAACGTGTGAAAAATGACACATTTGCTGCGATCTCGGACATCTGACAACGTTTTGCTGAGAACTGTGCTTTGAGTTAGAACACAGGGCAATATATTACTGTTAATAAGCAACTGTTTTCCAACCAAGATCCATTGTCCTTTCTTGCAATACTTCTCAACAAAGCCTGACAAATTTGGCATAAAGTTTTGGATACGGCAGATCTGGAGACAAAGTATATATATGCAATGCCACTCCTTATTTAGGAAAAGATCACAGTTGTCCCATGTGAGAAAGACGTTCCGAGACGGTCTTCATAAAGCTTATCGAGCCATTTCTGGAAAAAGGCAGAACCTTAACATCAGACAATTTCTACACGTTGCTTTAGCTGGCTCATAGACTGCTGCACCGCAAACACAACTCTGCTTGACACCATAAATAAAGTGGGATGGGAACTTCCACATGCAGTTAAAGTCACTTATACGCAAGCAATTTTTCACACTAGTGTTTAGATCTGATGGTGTATGCGTCCAAAAGTAAGTCTGCCTGCATTCTCAGTACCATGCACCATAACGTGGAGATGGGCAAGATCGAAGGAAAAAAACATAGCGTTTTCAAATAACGTTTTCATGTATGGATTGTGTTTGCATGCACGAGAGAGGCAGACACAGATTTGACTTTAGTCAAGTGGTTACTGCAATATAAAATAAACATTTTTGCAAAGGTATAATGAAACAAGTGTGCTTTTATTCAAGAATAAAACTGGAAAAAAAAAAAAGTGACATGATTTCAAGACATAATTCACCAGTGTTTGTGTGTCTACATTTATCCGTCAGCAAAATCTTTTACAAGCAGCACAAATTTACACCAGGTTTTACAGACTCAAATCAAATGTATGTTTTATTATATAATAGTAAATGCGGGGAGGACCCAAGATCAAACCCGCAACCTCTTACGAGTCAGCAGTTCTTACCTCTGTACCTGCCAAGTTGATACGTTTAGTGTGTGTCGATTGATATTTGGAAATCTTTTTTTACACATTGATAGCAAGATTTAAATTGAATAATTTCTTTTTCTCCGGTTATATTCTTAAATTAAAGCGCACTTGTTTTGTTATACCGTACCTTCAGTCTTCACACATTACACTTCACGTCAGCATTTTGTCATTATTGCTATAACATGAAAAAAGTTTAGTTATGCGTTCAACATTTCTTGCTTCACATTCCCTGTCATCCTGCATGTACAAAGATTGTTGTAGCCAAAGAACATACACGAAATGCATGTATTCCAAATGATGATATACAGTGCATCCGGAAAGTATTCACAGCACATCACTTTTCCACATTTTGTTATGTTACAGCCTTATTCCAAAATGGACTCAATTCATTTTTTTCCTCAGAATTCTACACACAACACCCCATAATGACAACGTGAAAAAAATTTACTTGAGATTTTTGCAAATTTATTAAAATAAAAAAAATGAGAAAGCACATGTACACAAGTATTCACAGCCTTTGCCATGAAGCTCAAAATTGAGCTCAGGTGGCATCCTGTTTCCCCTGATCATCCTTGAGATGTTTCTGCAGCTTAATTGGAGGTCCACCTGTGGTAAATTCAGTTGATTGGACATGATTTGGAAAGGCACACACCGGTCTATATAAGGTCCCACAGTTGACAGTTCATGTCAGAGCACAAACCAAGCATGAAGTCAAAGGAAATTGTCTGTAGACCTCCAAGACAGGATTGTCTCGAGGCACAAATCCGGGGAAGGTTACAGAAAAATTTCTGCTGCTTTGAAGGTCCCAATGAGCACAGTGGCCTCCATCATCGTAAGTGGAAGAAGTTGAAACCACCAGGACTCTTCCTAGAGCTGGCCGGCCATCTAAAACTGAGCAATCGGGGGAGAAGGGCCTTAGTCAGGGAGGTGACCAAGAACCCAATGGTCACTCTGTCAGAGCTCCAGAGGTCCTCTCTGGAGAGAGGAGAACCTTCCAGAAGGACAACCAACTCTGCAGCAATCCACCAATCAGGCCCTGTATGGTAGAGTGGCCAGACGGAAGCCACTCCTTAGTAAAAGGCACATGGCAGCCCACCTGGAGTTTGCCAAAAGGCACCTGAAGGACTCTCAGACCATGAGAAAGAAAATTCTCTGGTCTGATGAGACAAAGATTGAACTCTTTGGCGTGAATGCCAGGCGTCACGTTTGGAGGAAACCAGTTACCGCTCATCACCAGGCCAATACCATCCCTACAGTGAAGCATGGTGGTGGCAGATGACTGCAGCAATGTACAGAGACATCCTGGATGAAAAACCTGCTCCAGAGCGCTTCTGACCTCAGACTGGGGCGACGGTTCATCTTTCAGCAGGACAACAACCCTAAACATACAGCCAAGATATCAAAGGAGTGGCCCAGCCAGAGTCAAGACTTGAATCCGATTGAACATCTCTGGAGAGTCTTAAAATGGCTGTGCACGACGCTTCCCATCCAACCTGATGGTGCTTGAGAGGTGCTGCAAAGAGGAATGGGCGAAACTGGCCAAGGATAGGTGTGCCAAGCTTGTGGCATCATATTCAAAAAGACTTGAGGCTGTAATTGCTGCCAAAGGTGCATCGACAAAGTATTGAGCAAAGGCTATGAATACTTAAGTACATGTGATTTCTCAGTTTTTTTTTCTATTTTTAATAAATTTGCAAAAACCTCAAGTAACTTTTTTCACGTTGTCATTATGGTGTGTTGTGTGTAGAATTCTGAGGAAAAAAATGAATTTAATCCATTTTGGAATAAGGCTTGTAACATAACAAAATGTGGAAAAAGTGATGCGCTGTGAATACTTCCGGATGCACTGTATTTACCATATACATTTTCAGACACCTAACTCCCAGATAAAGAGATTTAGACTGAGAATTTTGCATCTGACTTGACTTCAGCTGTCTCAGTGTGGGATGAGTGTGCAGGCTGCTTGTTGCTTGTACAGACTGACAAATTTGCACAACAAAGACGCTGATGAGGAGGTACGAAGGAATTTAAGGTAGCCCAGCAATACAAATATGTTTGTAGGCTTCAGGGTTTCTAGTGTTAAATGGAATTATGGAATGCTTGTCAGATACAGAAATTTACTGTATTTATTAGTGTAGTGCCACTCCTTTTTGAGAAGCTAATTGAAAGGTCTCTTTCACACAGTCCCATAGGATCACTGAAGGATAGGTTGCTTAAAATATTTATATTTATTGCTGAAATGCAGTCTGAGTCTTCATTAAGACTAACCAGTATAGCCTCTGCGGGATACATATGGCTGCGAGATGTGGAAAGTCTGGTACATTTCTTTTAACACCATTTCTAATATATAGACACGAATAAAAATGTGTAGCTGTATAGTTAAATCTGGAGAGTAAGTGTTCAAAAGATTCAAATATGGGGTCTATATAAAAATTTCTAGCATCTTAATCCCAGTTTTTTCCGTAAATTACATACGAAGTTTGTTAAAGAAGGTAGAATAAGGCAATTATTGTGTATATCAGTAACAAATTTGAAATGTGTCCTATATTGGTTCCCAAATTTCAAGTAAATGGTGAACAACTGTATTGCTGGTAAATTGTCAGTAAAAAAAGTCAGTATTGACAGCAAAGTATACAAAGGAGATTTAGAACAAGATCCGTTTTCCATTGCAAGCCAGGCTGGTGTAAATTTATGAATTTCTGCCAATTTCCAAGGTTGTATCGTGCACATATTTGGTACCCAGTAGTAAAATAGAAAGTCAGTGCCATGCAACCTTCTGCTTTAGATCTTTGGAGAGTCATGGCATGCCTGCATCAGTTTCTACATGAATGATGTTATGATTAAGTCTAACTTCTTAAATAATTATTTGCTGATGTATACAGGGATATCTAGCCATAACAACTTCAGAAGTGCTCATGTTAAGAAACAATGCAATTTACGTTTTGCATAAATTCTCTATCCTCCACATTAAGTGTAGACATTTTCACCTAAATTAAATTTATATTTGAATAAATTCCCCACTGCTGTGACATAGCACACTTCAGGATTGGGTACTACAACTATTGCTATAAGATCTACTGCTTTTATTGACATTTTGTGATCTTAATAAACAATAGAAGTCAATGGTGACAAATGTTGTACAACAGCAAACAATGCGAAAATGTCCATGGAAAAAAAAAATCTTACTTTATTTGTCACATAATCCACATGTCAGTGATATTAGATGAATGCTCAAAATGTGCAAAACAGATGCTTTGTTTTTTATTGCTTTACTGTTTTATTAAAATAGAGATTTCCAAAGAAATCAATGCACACTGAAGACATTGAGGAGGAGAGGCAGATCTTCAATTTAAAAAGGCAATCCTTTGTGGCTTTGGTCTCCTGCTTATCATTTGGCAATAAGACTGTCTTACCTTTAGCACACAGTATTTCTTGCTTTATTCAATATGAAACACAAACTTTAATTGCTGATGGCAATGTAATCAAAAATTCAAAACACTTTCTTACCAAGAGTTGGTGTACTTGGTCGACTAGTGACGGCACCAACACTTAGCCGTGGTGCTGTTATTCTTCCAACAGAAGAACCCTGGAGGATTGGGGGTGGGAGAAAACAGGGATATCATTTATTGACTGGTTGGGGGTGGGAGAAAACAGGAATATAATTGCAGTGATAATTCTGCACATAAAAAAAACTCATGCCCTCTATTAAAATAATCCTTTGTACTGTCCCGATTTTCCAGAATGCTGAACCCTAAATTGGACCAATTATAATTTATTGTTACAACAAAAAATGATTGTAAAAATACAATCATGAATACAAAGATGTAACATATCAAAGGAAGAATTAAGATACATTAATTACAATTAAACTGAAACACCACCCATACCAATCCAGAAAGCTATTTGATTATGAAGGCCCATTATATACCCTCACATTATCAACAGAAATAATATAATATAAGGATGTCACAAAAGATGTCAGCTAAATGGTTGTTACCGGTTTTGAAAACATAGAAATTCCATCTAAGCTAGATGCATTGTGGACATTAACTTAGTTAAAAGTCCTTGTTATGTAATACAGAAACAGGAAAGGATGAATTATGTAGTACTGCTGGAAACGGAAAGCCGAGCTGCTTGTTATCATGATCAAAATGGAAACATTAAATTGGTCTACAATGAAAGGTGAGGATACTGGATTTGCTTCTAGTTTGTAGTCCATAAGCATTTCTATCTCTGCCAAAGTCTGCTACCAGGGTAGTACTGCATATAGACAAAGATATACAGAAATAGATACACAGACAGACAGAGGCAATTTCTACCCTAAATGCATTCAATGGATGATGTTTTTATTCATTACCTTTACAGTATTTCTAATTTTCTTTTGTCATTAGCCTATGGGGGACATGTAGGCAAAGAATTTATTGTACTATGAACACATGACAAACTTTAACCTACACTTGATGACTTGAAACATTCTAGTCACTGAAGTACATGTTTCTACACTATCCAGCTGAAGTGAGATCTCAAACCCATGGTATTTTGCATAAAATAACATCCTCCCCACTTTTATTTTGTACTATTTATAAAAGAAATCTCACTTTTTCTAAAAACCCTAGTCACCAACATATTCAATTTTAAAATGAGCAAGTATATAAGCTTTCTCCTTAGCCTTCCAGTTTCTGATGGGGTGGTTGTCCAGACACATCCTTTATTGTAGATTTTTTGGTTACCTCTTCTCACATGGTTGGGGTGAAGCATTTGGGGGAAAAGGTGATGTGGGGATTATCATCTATATGTTATAAAATCATTTGTAAAAATGTACTTATATTTGTTAGATTCAATAAATATTTGACGCCTCCCCCACTAATCAACATCATATAATACGTGAAATTCCATATAACAAATGAACAGCAAAAACAATTCAATGCTTCAGTCTACATTATAACAATGTTTGGAACAGGCCTCGTAAGAACTTACTAAATTAATTTTACACTGTATAGAGTATTTGAAAGCATATGCCTTCTAATGAACATATTCAAGGCTATGCTTTCAAACAAATCCTATAGCAAGTAGATGCAATTATTTAATTTTCAGAAAACACTACACTCCTAAATCAAAAAGGACATAATACTTAACTTAGTATTCCAAAACACCCACACACTAACCTTTTTTTGGAGAGATTTAAGTCTGTAGTTGGGTGCTGTTAAGCAATATCTGTCTGGGGGAAGTCTGGGTCCACAGTATGGCTTTATTAAGGGCAGTGGAGTTTGATTCTTCTGCCTTGCTACCTCCAATAAAAACTAAAAAAAAAAAAACAAACAAATGCTGCTCAATAATTATATTTCACACACCAAAAAACACTAATGACATGTACATTAAAGCAAATAAAAGTAATTTAGTATAGCAAAATATCTCTTGCTTGTAATGACAGAAAAATACCTTTTGTAAAACCATGAGTTATGGCTATACTTGAGTAAATCGAAATACACAGGAAATGCAAAGAAAAAAGAAAAACTAATTAGAATTGGTAAAGATAAAATGAAAGATATATTTTAAAAAAAGAAAAAAGCATCAAACTGAGTACAAGAAATGTACACCTTATCACCAAATAGCAAGTATTTTTCTAGGACCAATTCCTTGCAACAGAAAGAAATATATCATTTCAGAAGTTAACAATCAACTAATCACAGTAACTATCCTCTCAAATAGTAGTTAATATACACCTGACATCAATTAAACCCACTTTGATTGAGTTCAGATAAAGTTTGGCTGTTCCTGTAGGATTATTCTGACATTCCTTTTGGTGCACCATACTCCAAAAACCATGGTCGACAAAGAGCTTTTAAAACATGAATGGAATCTCATCATTGAAAAGTATCACTTAGGACAGGGGTACAAAAAGGTATCCAAAGCATTAAACATCCCATGGAGCATGGTGGAGAAAATATCAGGACATCCCTCCAAGACTGTTTGGAAGACAAGGAGAAAAATGGTCAGGGAAGCCACCATGAGGTCTACAGCAATTAACACTATAATCCCTGAAGCCTGCGAAAATGTTTGTTGTACCGTATCACCTTAATTTTCCCCATAGCTCCTTATCACTGCGCCAAATGCCTGCCAATAAGCACTTCTGTTTTGCAAATGTGTCAATTAGCAAAACGCAGCCTGCACTCACCAATCTTCCATTGACACTAGAATCCCAGAAGCCTATGAAAAAACTTGTAATACCAGGGCACCTCAAATTTCTTCGCACCTCTCCATTAGCGTCTTTTGTTTTGTAAATGTGTCGATCAACACAAGCAGCCTGCTATCCCATTTACCCCCACACCTCCCCTCCCTCACCACAGCTCAACTCTGACAAAAACGTTCTCCCAGCTCAAGTCTCGTTTATCTGGGTGAGAGGTGCCTGGAGTTTTATAGGGTAAATAATATTATTTGGAACACATGCAGTTCATGTGGGTTCTGTGTCTACAATGACCTTTGTAAATGTATGATGACATGAAACGCAGGAAATGTTGAACACATGCGTAAAACAGAATTTTTTTTCATGTTATAGTACTAATAAAAAAAATTTGATATGAAGTGTATAATGTGTGAAGACTGAAGTACAAATATCAAATAAACACTTTTACAAAAGTGATGAGAATTTGAAGAGAATACCCTTCCAGCACCCAAACTGAAGAAAATTTAGGAGATATACCAGGTGACTGTAGCAAAATTTTGGAGCGTTTGTATTCCAGACCGTCGCATGGCTTATAAGAGCAGACTGTCATGTAGAGGTGGGTGGTATGACCAAAATTCTATATCACGGTATTTTTCTAAATTCTGCTGGTTTCACGGTATTAGACGGTATTTTTTTCCCCATGCATGAGTGGATGTTAACCACATTTTCCACTGCAATTACTGCAGTAGACTGGCTAAGAATAACCTATTAGACTGTTATGAGAATTGTACATCGTACAAAAGACATTTTAATGTGCACACAAGTATTAATCCAGGTTTGCATGGCCCCATAAAGTGATAGTTTTCAAGGGGGTGGCACTAAAGAGAAGGATCACATTGCATGACAGATGCAGTCAAATATAGAACCTTTAATTGAACAAATTTTGCAAAAGCTTAAACTATGATTTTGACAACATATTTTCAACCATCCAAAGAGGCATTTTAGACTTAGTAAAATATCCAGAGGTGTTTGTCAAAAGTTGGATTGCACAGAACACGTCTTAGAAAAGGAATAAATAGTAAATATTTTTTGTAAACCAACTACACTTTGTTAATGTTAACAATCTCTGTCCACTGACACGTTAAAGTGACTTTTTAAACAATTTTACCATCATTAAACTGCATAATATTTAAACTAATAAAATAAAATACATAATAGTATTACTGATAGTTGCACCATTACTTCAAGGCTTCAAGCCCAGGTGCATTACACAGTATTCACCAAATTAAAATAAAATAAAACAAGTGCAATCTTGGTGATGACAATGTCATGACATCTTACCAACTGTACCATCATTTAGGCAAACTGCATTAATATGGACCTTGCTTCAAGCTAAGCTATATACATAAATAATAAAAACTGCAACTTGCATTTATAATGCTGTTTGTGGTATAGCCCTATGGAAGCGCATTAGGGCCACTGTGAAGAAAAAAAAATATGGACACGGAAGAAAAAAAACTATATGTCGAGAATAAATTCGACATGTTGACTATGTCAAGATTAAAGTCGACATTTCCATTTTATTCTGTTTATTTTATAATTAAAGTAGAATGTGGTAAACTAAACTTCATCCTAAAATCAATGTTTAATTTACTAGATTTTCTCAAACCCCGTCACAAGTTAATGCAGCACATCAAATACTTTGTGTTAATCACCACACGATAAACGTCTTTGTGAAATTAAAACTAGTTATTAACTTAGCCGACGGAGTGTTCAGAACTTTAAAAGTATCTTCGTTATACATGTTTAATTATGCCATCCATTCAGAGTTTCGCCCATCTCTGAACGAGTCGATAGCACATCGCAGAATGAATACAAGCAAAACATACACTAGCAAGTACAAAAAACAAGTACAACTTGGCTTGCAGTATTATCCAGTAGTATAGAAACAGTATTTACACATCTGACCTTTTAAAACTAAAGTATCTCCAGGCGACGGATGTGACTCCTTTTTTTCGGCAAAAGTTCTTCTGTTCATCACATGTTCAACTTTACTTTTAGTTCACTTTCAGAATGCTCTCTGTCCATTTTCACGGTGCAGAATACCTATGCTACCGCCCACTATTGGTGGTGTAGCAGTGAAAAAGAACCCTAGTGCAACAAATCTGTGTTTAGCGGTGTAGCAGTGAAAAAGGTCCCCACTTAAACAGTTTCCCGCTGCGCCATGTTCCGAACGTCGTTTAGGCAATTTAAACCGGTGTTGCGGTATAAGAAAAATCCATATCATAAAAAAAATTAAAAACGGTTTTCGGTATGAACCGGTATACCGCCCAGCACTACTGTCATGGATACAGTACGTCAAAAAGAGCAAAATTTGGCATGAAGTTTTACGAGCCTTGTGAATCTAAAATGGGATACATTTGGAATTCGGTTCTGTACACAGGGAAAGGGACAATGTTTGGTCCAAAATACAATCAGTACAACGTTGCTACGTTATCAGTGCCGACTTTGATAGCTGCTCTGCTGGATCAAGGTTACTGTGTAACCATGGACAATTGTTATTCTTCACCAGAGCTATTTCACATCTTACTGCAAAGAAAGACTGGCGGATATGGAACAGTGCGTCCCAAACGTCATGACATGCCTCAAGATTTTGGCAGAGCTAGATTATAGTGAGGTGCGCTAGTAGCTTGGCAAAAGGGTAAAGTGCTTGCGCTAAAATGGAAAGACAAGAAAGATGTTTATCTTCTTAGCACTGTAGATAATGCATCTACGGTCACTGTACAGGCAAAAGGCAAAAAGCAGCTTACAAGGCCTCGTGCTATGCAAAAGGCAAAAAGCAGCTTACAAGGCCTCGTGCTATGGTCAACTACAATAGCACAATGGGTGCTGTAGATCATGCGGATCAAGAATTGACTTTCTACCCTGTTATGCGAAGACAAAAGAAATTCTATAAAGATATTTAGTCATCTGGTAGAACAGTACATTTGGAATGCATTTGTCTTATACAAACAAAAAGCTGTCAAAATGTTTATCATGCAAACTTTACATGCCAGTTATAGAATAAATCATTGCCACACATTCAACACCCACACTATCGCTAAAGAGACTGTCGACCAAGCACATTGCGGATCAATGCAGAGCATCTTATTGGTAGACATTTTATTGATTAAAAACCTCAGAATGTGTGCTATTCAAAAACTAATAAATCTACAAAGAAAATCCAAAAAGTAACATGCTATTACTGTCTCGACTATGATGTTGGATTGTATCTTTCACCGTGATTTAAGATTTACCACACAAAGTACTCATTATGAGATTAAATACTGTTTTGGCATCATTAGTAGTATTATTATTACTGTTATTATTGTTCATTTCATATTATTTTATTCATTATTACTATTATTATTTGTATCATTATATTTTTGAGATTTAACAAAAATATAATTTTTCATGCCAAAGAAAAATGCAACACTTTTTACATGCTTTTTTGGAATACAATACAATGATAAGGGGGTTATCTGTTATATCGTGGATTTGAAAGAAAACCACCTATTGGCAGTCAAAATTGAGTAGCAATAACTTTCTATGAACCCAAGGACAGTGTCAGTAATTCTTGGCATTTTCTTCAGTCATGGCTCAGGCCGAGACAGGAAGTTCCAGAACATTGTACTTCTCCCTCTGCATGAATGCCTTTGTGGATTTCGAACTGTGTTCTGGGTCATTGTCTTGTTGGAATATCCAACCCCTGCGTAACTTCAACTTTGTGACTGATGCTTGAACATTATCCTGAAGAATTTGTTGATGTTGGGTTGAATTCATCCAACCCTCAACTTTAACAAGGGCCCCAGTCCCAGAACTAGCCACACAGCCCCACAACATGATGGAACCTCCACCAAATTTGACAGTAGGTAGAAGGTGTTTTTCTTAGAATGCAGTGTTCTTCTTCTTCCGCCATGCAGAACGCTTTTTGTTATGACCAAATAACTCAATTTTTGTCTCATCAGTCCAAAGCACTTTGTTACAAAATGAATCTGGCTTGTCTAAATGAGCATTTGCATACAACAATTGACTCTGTTTGTGGCATGAGTGCAGAAAGGGCTTCTCTCTTATCATCCTGCCATACAGATGTTTTGTGCAAATTGCGCTGAATTGTAGAACGATGTACAGATACACCATCTGCAGCAAGATGTTCTTGCAGGTTTTTGGAGGTGATCTGTGGGTTGTCTGTAACCATACCCACAATGCCGCTCCTGTATTTTTCTTGGCCTGCCAGACCTGTGTTTAACAGCAACTGTGCCTGTGGCCTTCCATTTCCCGATTACATTCCTTACAGTTGAAACTGACGGTTTAAACCTCTGAGATAGCTTTTTGTAGCCTTCTCCTAAACCATGATACTGAACAATCTTTGTTTTCAGATCTTTTGGGAGTTTCTTTGAGGATCCCATGCTGTCACTCTTCAGAGGAGAGTCAAAAGGGAAGCACAATTTGCAATTGACCACCTTAAATACCTTTTCTCATGATTGGACACACCTGTCTATGAAGTTCTTAACGAGCTTAATGAGTTAATCCAACCAATTTGGTGTTGCAAGTAATCAGTATTGAGCAGTTACATGCATTCAAATCAGCAAAATTACAAGGAGACCCAAATTTTTGCACAGCCAATTTTTCACATTTGATTTAATATCATACAACAAAATACTGCTTCACTAAAAATCTTTGTTTGGAAAACACCCAGTACTCAGATGTTCCTAGGAAATGAAAGACATACCACTTATCTTTTTTGTTGAAAGTAGAGTAATTATTATGCAGGCTGAGAGGGGTTCCCAAACTTTTCATATGACTGTATATTCTGTTAATTTATAAAACAGATGAAGACCAAGTGCCTCAGTGCAATGAGTAACATTTTCAGGCTTTTAGAATAAAAAAAAAAAAAGTAGCAAAGCTGGGAAAATGAAAAAATGATTAATGGCTGCATTAAATACACTTCACAAATAATAAATTTTGTATAAATTTCATATGAGCAATATAGGTAGAAAAAAAGGCAGCGCAAAGTGTGCCTTATTCCTCTCCAAGTATGTCACTATCAGTGGCGACTGCTCTAAGACTACAAGGGAAGCTCCGCTTCCTCTACTATGTCAGAAAATAAATGCTCATATATGCACTGTCGTATTTATATTGGTTTTAATAAAAGTGCGCTAGAACGCGTTCAACTTCATGACTAGCTCGTTCAGAATCAGGTATTTATTGTAGATTGTTTGATGCGATTTTGTCATACATTTCCGTGCAGCACGGCACGTTAAACCCTCCTGAAGCCCAGCTTCACTGGAGCTCTATGGGCAAGCACAGAGGAGCTTTTTTCACTGCAGAAAAGCTGGACGGTAATTGGATAAATGCACCAAAATCGTCACTTCCAGGGAAGCGCAGCTTCTCTGGGAGTGAATGGAGCAGTGGGCAGGCCAGGACGCTGGGCTGCTGCATGATGATTGGAGAAACTGTTTAAAGGGCGGAACCCCTTTTTGATTGACAGCATGTCTTAAGTATACATCAGCACTACAGAGATTCAAGTTCAGTCCCATGCGGATTTGCAGGTGAAGTCGTACGACAAACTGCTGCACTCTGTATTGTTTGCTGGTGATATTGTAGCGCTGTCACATAAAGATAATGTTTTCTGCTGTCGATCGGTTGTTGGGGGGGGAATAGTCTTCCGACAGAGATTGACAGCGGTACCCCAGAGGTGGAACTTCCGGTTGGTTCGGGGATTCATTTGCATAAAGCGCACCGTCTTAGAGGGAAGAGGAGAGAGGAGAAGGAAAAAGAAGAGCATCGGATAACAGAAAAGGCAGATCAGCTTCTGCTCTGGCCATGGGAAAAGCCTAGGAGCTCCTATCAGTCCTGTCAGAAGGTGGATGGTCTTCTCTTTAGTACCTGGGAATCGATCGTTCCTTTATTACCTACGGACGTGGGTGAGCTATCAAAACGGACTTACTATACTTTAATCATGGCGCAAGTCTGACTGTATGTCTTTTATGACGAAGAGGAGATTGGATATATAGTTCGCTATTTTCAGGACTCCTCATCAGCTCGCCGGCCGTTGCGGGAGTATTACAGTGGACTATCTGCGGATCTATTTATTATCTCTGGAACGGGAATTGGGGGAATGAATACTGTTGATGTGTAGATACATGTATATGTGTGTGGCGCTGCAAATTAAGGGTTACTTAGATTCGGGCGGGGCGATCCATGTGTAAGGGATTGTTTTTCTATTTGTTGTTTATTTGATGGACTGCAAGGATAAATATGGACTATGGTGTGCAGTGACCTATAAATGCATTGATATTAAGGGATTGTTTTTATTAGAATAAAGGCTATACGGGAAATTTATTAAGGTGTGATATTGGCCTATCCTTTTATCATCTGCCTTTAGCTAGGTCAGAATAGTGGTAGCAATAATCTCAGGCTAGTGCTCGAGACGAATTGTTACAATATAAACCATTTTTGTTTGTACAAATCATTCTTTAAATAATAAAAAAAAAAAAAACATAGCGTTCTTGACTTTGCTCTTTGTTTCAGCATTGTAAAGTTAGTTCGTTCATATAATTAAAGTAGCTCGTGGAAGGGGAAACTAGCCAGCTAGCAAGCTGTGCATAATGGCAGACGGTGCTAATATTGTTGACCTGCTTTTGGCAAAACCATTTAGTAGTCTTCCTTACGAGGAGAGACTCAGAATTAAACGGCAGGGCAGACCAACGCCCAAGATTGATCTGGTGCAAAAATCAGGAAAAAACAACAGGTCTTTTCAGCTCTCCTGGTATGACAAGGCGAACTGGCTGACTGGAAGTGCTGTGACAAAGAAAATGTACTGTTGGCCATGCCTCTTGACGAAACCTTCTCAGGGAATGGGATGTGTTTGGTCAAACGTGGGTTTTGGGGATCTGGGTAACTTTGACAGGGCATACAAAAGGCATGAAAAGTGCAAAGAACATGTGAGTTCATGTGCAAGGTTAAGTTGTCTGGGCAGGGTCAGGGTTGAACATGCAATCAATGAAGGTCTTCGCATTCAGGTGGCAAAACATAATGAAACTAAACCATCTAATGGATGTGCCTTGAGAGAGAGAGAGAGAGAGAGAGCGAGAGAGAGAGAGAGAGAGAGAAGAGAGAGAGAGAGAGAGAGAGAGAGAGAGAGAGAGAGAGAGAGAGAGAGAGAGAGAGAGAGAGAGAGAGAGAGAAGAGAGAGAGAGAGAGAGAGAGAGAGAGAGAGAGAGAGAGAGAGAGGAGAGAGAAGAGAGAGAGAGAGAGAGAGAGAGAGAGAGAGAGAGAGAGAGAGAGACTTTATTAATCCCAATGGGAAATTCACATTCTTCAGCAGCAGCATACTGATACAATAAATAATATTAAATTAAAGAATGATAATAATACAGGTGAAAAAAAACAGACAATAACTATATCTCCTCAATCTGTCTGTGGAGCAGGACAGTGACAGCAGTCTGTCGCTGAAGCTGCTCTTCTGTCTGGAGATGACATTATTTAGTGGCCATCAGGAGCTGGAATTCAGGGGGCATGATGAGAGTAGTGAATCAGCAAATAAGGGGAATTACAGGGAATTTACAGAAACATTAGCTAAATATGACTGTCTTGGCCACACAATTTCAGTCATCAGCTGTGTTTTCTGGTATGTCCCACTCAATCCAAAATGACTTGATCTCTGCTCTCCCAGCCACTGTTTCTGATCATATAATAGGTGAAATTCAGACTGCTCCTTTTTTTGCATGGCAGGTGGATGAAGCAACTGACATATCTTGCCATGCCCAACTGTTTGTCATTGTTAGATATGTGGATAGTGCAGGTAAAATTCAAGAGTGCTTCATTGGATTTTTGGATGTCAGGGGGTCGAGATGCTCAGTCTGTGTTTGAAGTTTTAAACGAGAACATGCAGGGCTACAGTTTTAGAGAAAAACTTGTGGCACAAACCTACGATGGGGCTGCTGTCTTTGTTTCATCTCTCAATGGCCTACAGGCCAAAGTTAAAGTAATAGCCCCTAGTGCAGTGTTTGTGCATTGCTATGCACATAGACTGAACCTGGTGTTGTCCCAGGGTGCTAAATGCTTGCCTGAGTCAAGAATATTTTTTGCATCTCTCTCTGGGTTCACCAAATTTTTTTCAAAGTCCACAAAAAGGATGTCTTTTCTTGAGTCTGCAGGGTCTTCAAGATTGCCCAGAAACACTCCTACTCGATGGAATTTCACATCACGGATAGTGAGCACTGTGGCAAACAATTATGATGGCCTCCTGCAGACTTTTGACAAGATTACCCAGGATGAGAGCATGGATGATGACACATTAGATGCTGCCAAAGGCTTCATAATGAAACTGGAGGATTTTGAGTTTGTGTTCATGTTGTACACATATGAACAAATACTCTCTGACACAGATGTTGTCTTTGATATTGTCCAGCAAAGGGCTATGGATGTTCTTTACTGCAAAAAAAGAATTGGGTCTCTCCTTGCTTTTGTCAAGAAGAAGAGGTCAGGAGGCGGCTTATCAAGCAGTTTATGAAAAAGCAGCAAATCTCACATCAGACCCTCGAGATGAACCTATTAGAAAGCGCCATCTGTCACAATTACAGGATCCCCAAGACCGCTACAGAAATTTGTACATGTCCATCCTAGACAATCTCATGGAGCAGATTTCTCGGCGTTTTTCAAATTTGGAAAGCATGACCTTCTTAGAATTAGTCAATCCAGGGAAATTTGATGAAATGAGACAAGTGTTTCCAGAGGAGGCATTTGAAAGTGCGCTGAAAAGTTATGGCCATTTCTTTGACTCAGGGAGACTGCGTTCTGAACTTCAAGTACTATATTCAGATCTTGACTTACAGGGGAGCAGGGGTAAGCTGTGTGATTTCTTGGTGTTTTTTTTAAAGACATGGAGTTGGATAGTGCAATGCCTCAGCTATACAAGCTGTTGTAGTTAGTGACAACAATTGGTGCTACATCAGCAGGTGTAGAGAGGAGCTTCTCCTGTTTAAAACGGGTCAAGTCATACACCCGCAACACGATGGGCCAAGATCGTTTGAGCAACCTTGCTCTCCTGGCCATTGAGAGGAAACTGGTTAAGTACCTGGAAAAGACGGCCAATTGGTATGACAGGGTCACAGACCATTTTCTGCAAAAGGAACGGAGGGCAGAATTTACGTACAAATAACATAATGAATTTTATGATGAAGGCCTAATATGAGCTTCCCCCGTTTCAAAAGCTAGCAGCCGCCACGGGTCACTATGTACACTATTGAACTGCTTTTTTGTGAAATATTGTGAACAAACAAGCAAACACAGTGTAAACATTAATATAACACAAATTTCTACTCAATATTTTAGGATACCTCAATAATAAAAAAAAAAAATAAAATCAATTCTTAATCTTTAATCTGACAACCCTACTCCTGATCCCTTTGCTGTTTACTCTTAAGCTTGAGATCCCTTATTGCTACTTAATGCTAGAGAAGTTAAATATCCATCACAGTAAGCAACACCTTTCTCATCTCTCTATTATAATAAAAAAAACTTGGGATGAGACGCGACTGTTTGAAGAGACTTTTTGGAATGATGTCCTGCAAGACAGAGACTTAACATGAGATTCTTTCAAGTCACTCCCTGCTTACAATTGTTTTCAAACAAAACCACTGTGATCTAACCTCTCAGTCGTGTCAATGCTTTTGTCAGACACGCTTCCTGTGCTCTCAGCTCTTATAAATTTTATCAGGACAATAATTTCATATGACACGTCAACGACTAAGCAAAGACTAAAGAGCATTGCGTCGAAAATAGACCCAAAAGTGTTGGAGAGAAAAGAATGCAAAAAAGAATAATAATAATCTATGTGCAGATTCTGAAAATAAGGAAAATAATAATCAGCCCGAAACAAGTGGACTTGAAAACCTTGCAGGTCCAACTGGGGTCAGAAATAAAAGAGTAAAAGACAAAGTAGAACTTCATAAAGACGTTTAAAAACATTGGCGTGATACACATGCAGAGCAGGTTAGAGATTATGAGCGATGGACTATGCAATGGGACAAGATTAGTTGTATTGAAAATTGGTTGAACAATTCTAACATGTAAAATTTTAATAGGCGACAAGAAAAGTAATGTAGTACATATTCCGTGAATAACAGACAAAAGGAGATCTTGGTATGCCATTCAAATTAAAATGTTTACAGTTTCCTGTGAGAATAGCTTTTGCTAGGACAATTAACAAATCAGAGACAAACATTCGAAAAAGTCGGTTTATTTATTAGAAAGAAACGATATTCACTCATGGGCAGTTTATACATTGCGTTGTCACGATGTAAGTCCAAACACGGAATCAAAATTCAAAGCAATCTTGAAGAAAAGTTAGTTCCAAATATTGTTTTTACTGAAGTTTTAAAGTAAAAGTGAAAATAATGAATTTGTAACAATTCCCATAAAAATCTCTTTAAATTTTATAACCGGTTAACTAAACCTGGGGGTTGGCGAGCAAAGCGAGCAGGGGGTAAAATAAATGCTGTAGTTCTTATTTTCCCATTGCTATTTTAACAGTTTTAAAATCACAGTTAAAGGGTCTTTCTAATGTCAGAAATGCTTATTTAAGGCATATCGGTCAATACATGGTTTCACACGGTGACTGGTTTTAGTTTGATGCTGACCTAAGGCACACTGGTGTGTGTTTTTTTTTTTTTTTTAAAAAAGTGGATTATTATTAAATCTGATTAAAAATCTTGCAAACGAACATTTTACTCACGTCTCTGGGTGGTGGTGAAGTAAATGACTGGTCCATTCGGCACTGTATTGCTAACCTTACATCATCTGCATCAACATTTGACTTCTTTGCATGAGATGAATAGATCTTTGCATCTTCCAATATTGTTGTCACATATCCTGGTACAAAGGAAGAGGAAATAATTTTAACAATCCAACCGTTTTCTTGAAAGTAAATAAACTACACAGCATATCCTAATTTCCAAAGATACACAAATAAAAAGGAAATTGTGTAAAAATGGTAAAAGGTCAATAGTTGTAAGCAATTTCACATGTATCGAGTACTGTGAAATTCTTTATATATTCAGCTATCTAGCCCGTAATAGACAAGAATGTATTAAAATTCATACCTTCATTTTATTTAACAGAAAAAGCTAACCAGTTTATTCAATACACTCCTTAACACTTTTTATACTTGCAAAAGCATACACAGAATTAAACATTTTAGTTAACGCTTTTATATTACAAGTGTGAGAAAACTACATACCACCTTAGCTATACAGTAATCCCTCGCTATATCGTGCTTCGACTTTCGCGGCTTCACTCTATCGCGGATTTTATATGTAAGCATATTTAAATATATATTGCGGATTTTTTGCTGGTTAGTGGATTTCTGCAGACAATGGGTCTTTTAATTTCTGGTACATGCTTCCTCAGTTGGTTTGCCCAGTTGATTTCATACAAGGGACGCTATTGGCAGATGGCTGAGAAGCTACCCAACCAGAGCGCGTATTACGTATTAAATAAAACTCCTCAACTATATTGTGAGCACGGGGGCTGTTCGCACCCTAAGAGGATACGGCCGCTCCTCAAAAAACGCTGAAAGATTACCTTCACATTGCTCTCTTCCTTGCTGGGCTTACATCGGGCTGCTTTGCTTCCCGCACTGTGCTTCGCATACTTAAAAGATCAAACAGCACGTATTGATTTTTGATTGTTTGCTTTTCTCTCTCTCTCTCGCTCCGACATTCTGTGCTCCTGACGGAGGGGGTGTGAGCAGGGGGGCTGTTCGCACCCCTAGACGATAGGGACGCTTTTCTAAAAATGCTGAAAGATTACCTTCACGTTGCTCCCTTCTGTGCAGCTGCTTTGTCAAGTGACATGCTTCCTGCACGGTGCTTCGCATACTTAAAAGCTCGAAGGGCATGTATTGATTTTTGATTGTTTGTTTTTCTCTGTCTCTCTCTCTCTCTCTCTCTCTCTGACATTCTCTGCTACTGACAGAGGGGGTGTGGAAAGAGGGGCTGTTCTCACACTGGCCTAGAGGATACGGACGCTCCTCTAAAAAAATGCTGAAAGACTACCTATACATTGTACATCCTTGCAGCTGCTTTGTCCGGCGGTGCTTCGCATACTTAAAAGCCAAACAGCCCTATTGATTTTTGTTTGCTTTTTCTCTCTCTCTGACATTCTCTGCTCCTGACGCACACTCCTTTGAAGAGGAAGATATGTTTGCATTCTTTTAATTGTGAGACGGAACTGTCATCTCTGTCTTGTCATGGAGCACAGTTTAAACTTTTGAAAAAGAGACAAATGTTTGTTTGCAGTGTTTGAATAAAGTTCCTGTCTCTCTACAACCTCCTGTGTTTCTGTGCAAATCTGTGACCCAAGCATGACAATATAAAAATAACCATATAAACATATGGTTTCTACTTCGCGGATTTTCACCTTTCGCGGGGGGTTCTGGAACGCATCCCCCGCGATCGAGGAGGGATTACTGTATTCAATTAAAACATGAATGCTGTCAAAACAAAATGCAATTATAAAAACAGATATTCCTTATTCATTTGTCATTTTGTTACATGTCACTGTTTCACTTCATAAGAGTATTCACATGTCCAGTTGCATGTGTGATGTGTTTTTTAGTTAGTGAGATGACTGACACTGCATGGAGTTAACAAGAGAGGTGTATGGTGGAGTGGAGCCACTTAGGTTCACTCTTATGGAGTCATTTAAATGTTCATCTCTCAGTCTTGTTCTGAACTTTGAGTTCATGACATTCATGTCAGAAAAGGCAAACTCACAGAGGTATGTAGACACAAACAAGGCAGACATTTTCAGAGCTGCTTCGTGAAGATTCTTATAGTTATCTGGCTCTACTAAGCTCCAGAAATTCCGAGAATGCTGTTGAGACTTTAACTGCACATTATTTTGAAGGTTTACTAATACTGTATATAATATATAAAATCCAATGTCTGTCTGTCTGTATGTACAGTGGTGTGAAAAACTATTTGCCCCCTTCCTGATTTCTTATTCTTTTGCATGTTTGTCACACAAAATGTTTCTGATCATCAAACACATTTAACCATTAGTCAAATATAACACAAGTAAACACAAAATGCAGTTTGTAAATGGTGGTTTTTATTATTTAGGGAGAAAAAAAAAATCCAAACCTACATGGCCCTGTGTGAAAAAGTAATTGCCCCCTGAACCTAATAACTGGTTGGGCCACCCTTAGCAGCAATAACTGCAATCAAGCGTTTGCGATAACTTGCAATGAGTCTTTTACAGCGCTCTGGAGGAATTTTGGCCCACTCATCTTTGCAAAATTGTTGTAATTCAGCTTTATTTGAGGGTTTTCTAGCATGAACCGCCTTTTTAAGGTCATGCCATAGCATCTCAATTGGATTCAGGTCAGGACTTTGACTAGGCCACTCCAAAGTCTTCATTTTGTTTTTCTTCAGCCATTCAGAGGTGGATTTGCTGGTGTCTTTTGGGTCATTGTCCTGTTGCAGCACCCAAGATCGCTTCAGCTTGAGTTGACAAACAGATGGCCGGACATTCTCCTTCAGGATTTTTGGTAGACAGTAGAATTCATGGTTCCATCTATCACAGCAAGCCTTCCAGGTCCTGAAGCAGCAAAACAACCCCAGACCATCACACTACCACCACCATATTTTACTGTTGGTATGATGTTCTTTTTCTGAAATGCTGTGTTCCTTTTACGCCAGATGTAACGGGACATTTGCCTTCCAAAAAGTTCAACTTTTGTCTCATCAGTCCACAAGGTATTTTCCCAAAAGTCTTGGCAATCATTGAGATGTTTCTTAGCAAAATTGAGACGAGCCCTAATGTTCTTTTTGCTTAACAGTGGTTTGCGTCTTGGAAATCTGCCATGCAGGCCATTTTTGCCCAGTCTCTTTCTTATGGTGGAGTCGTGAACACTGACCTTAATTGAGGCAAGTGAGGCCTGCAGTTCTTTAGACGTTGTCCTGGGGTCTTTTGTGACCTCTCGGTTGAGTCGTCTCTGCGCTCTTGGGGTAATTTTGGTCGGCCGGCCACTCCTGGGAGGGTTCACCACTGTTCAATGTTTTTGCCATTTGTGGATAATGGCTCTCACTGTGGTTCGCTGGAGTCCCAAAGCTTTAGAAATGGCTTTATAACCTTTACCAGACTGATAGATCTCAATTACTTCTGTTCTCATTTGTTCCTGAATTTCTTTGGATCTTGGCATGATGTCTAGCTTTTGAGGTGCTTTTGGTCTACTTCTCTGTGTCAGGCAGCTCCTATTTAAGTGATTTCTTGATTGAAACAGGTGTGGCAGTAATCAGGCCTGGGGGTGGCTGCGGAAATTGAACTCAGGTGTGATACACCACAGTTAGGTTATTTTTTAACAAGGGGGCAATTACTTTTTCACACAGGGCCATGTAGGTTTGGATTTTTTTTCTCCCTAAATAATAAAAACCATCATTTAAAAACTGCATTTTGTGTTTACTTGTGTTATATTTGACTAATGGTTAAATGTGTTTGATGATCAGAAACATTTTGTGTGACAAACATGCAAAAGAATAAGAAATCAGGAAGGGGGCAAATAGTTTTTCACACCACTGTATGTCTGCTTTTCATGAGAGAACTACTTAACGGATGTAGATCCGGTTCTTTTCTAATTTGCTTGAACATTCTGGTTGAATTTGCGACTTCTCTCATTTCGCTATGTATCATAGTTCGCTTACAGTACCGATTTATTAGAGCAAATAAAAGTGAAACGCAGTGGGCAGAGGGGTGGGGCCCTCCTCACTCGCGCTGCAGCATTGGGGCGTGTTCCTTACCCTCGCTTAGCTAACGAACAAGAGAACAACTGAATTCAACTTAATTTGATATTTGAAAAAATAAAGTGTTACTTAGGTCTTGATGAGTTTGAGTCTGGATATTCTCTTAAGTGTATGCCACATTGAAAAGATAAGATTGCAATTCAGATTGTGGATCATGATTTTGTGTTAAAAGGATCATAAAATGATTTTTTGGAAAGATCGCCCACCCCTAATTTGACTAATCAAGTTTTATGTAGGATTCATTAACCCTTTGGCGAGCTACTTGGAAAGGGGTTGCAAGCTACCGGTAGCTCACTGGCAATGCGTTGGAGACCCCTAGCTTAGATCTACTGGTCAGTCGTCTCTTGTTGTCCTTCATATTAAGTGTAAAACTAAGGGGGGTGTTTAGGGGCTTTTGCAGCTGCTGCACTTTGTCTGTGGAATTCTTTACCTTATTACATTAGGGAGTCATCTTCAATTGAACTGTTTAAAACTAGATTGAAGGCACATTTCTGTTCTCTAGCCTTCCATGACCTTCAGCGATACTGAAAGTTCTCTCCTCTTAGTCATTTGTTTCAATTTACTGTTGGTTGTATTGTGTTTTATTGTATTTTATTCTATTTATTTTACTTAATGTTTAGTGTTTTTAATGTGAAGCAATTTGGCTACAACATTACTGATGTTGTTGTAAACAAGCTCTATAAATAAATTGACATTAACTTTATGCATTCTTATAGGCAGGTTCTAGGTATGCGTTCCTGGGGTGAAATTGTGTTTTTTATAACATTAAAGTGTCTGCCTCTTCCTGCCTTTGTTTTTATGTCCTGGCAGCAAACTGAACTTGTGTCAACTCTTTTGAGGATTTTATGACCACACATTGTCCCACTGGATGAGCTTTGATCTCTGACTTACTTTAGCTTTTCGAGGAATACAAGGATAAGTTTTCAAATGCCAATGGGAAAAATAAGTATTTCTTCAGGAATGTTGTATAGGCATTTCTAGTACTTCTTACTTTGCCATTTTATAATTTTATTCTATTTTAGATAAATACTTTATTCATCCCTCAGGGAAATTCAGGTATCCAATAGCTCAAACACATCAGTAAAAAATGTTAATTATCATAAAAGCAAGGAGAACAAATATAAATAAATAAATGGTACAAAAAAAAAAAAAAAAAAAGAAAAACTACCAGTTGGAAGGTGGAGTGGTGACCAGGTCATGAATCACTTATATTGACAACTGTGATATAAAATCTTACTGGTGTAGGAACAAATTACCTTCCAAAGTGTTCTGTTCTACAGCTCAGTCAGAGAAGATGACTGCTATGTTTACTTCTCTGACCCACCAAAATATTGTGGAGAGGGTGAGTACTATTGTCAACGATGGCCTGTACCTACTTTCCCATACACCTTTACACCACAACTCCCAGAGAGTTCATAGTCCTGCCTTTTTTTGAAGCTAGACTGGCTATGTTTCAGCACTGAAAAATCTACTGCCTTAAATTTTCCCAAGGTTCTATGCCTTTTTTTCAGAAAAAAATATTACAACTAAAAAATTACTTAAGTGTTTAAGTTTTACTGTGTTACAGCAAGGCCCTTTTTCCACATTTCTCTTTCTTCATTTTTGTAAACTGTAACTGCACATATTACTGTTAAGTTTTTTTTTTATTAGCTTTATTATGTTTTTTTGGTTTTTATGTAACTTCCATATTACTTTTTCCCTTTTTAGCTCATTAAATGCTCTATGTAGCATAAATAGATAAGAGATATTAATGCATAACAGTAAAGTTTTGATAGTATTTAATCTGTTTTTGACTGCACTTTGTTATGCTTCAATTCATCTCTGTACACTTGCTAGTTAACCCTTTAAAACAATTCAATAAAAAAAGGTTTTTGCAAATCTGTGTTGCAAATAAATGACAGGTTAAGATTAAATAGCAATTACGGAATACAACACAACACTGCTATCACCATTTATAAAAATTGTAATGTATTTGCTGATACTTACTATACGTGAACTCCAACATTTGATTAATTACTCTTGGCTCATACTCTGTAATTCCCATATCTTTGAGAATCTGCACCATAACCTACCAACACATAAATAACATGCAAGTCACAATTAAAAACTTAATCACTGAAAGATAAATGACACTACAATCAGGTTATAATAATAAAGAAAGTCATATTGATTTCAATTCCATTTATTTTTGGAGAGCTCTCTTCTCTAAGTGCAGGCACAAACCTCTGTAACATGTTTATAGAAGTAAAAATAAATTACAATTACATAAACAGAAAATAAAAAAGCAATTTAAAACTGATCAACATAAAACAGTCTTAACAATTTACAGTATGTCCATTAATATCATCATCAAGATGTGGTCAGCTGACAACAGAGGAGTATAAAACAAAAGCTCCACTCAGTAGAATTTCTGAAGCTGAAGAACATCAGCCTCTGATCATGGTCAGTTATAACAAATGAATCATTGTCAAAGTCAGACAGAGTCAACATTCTGAAGCCCAAAGGGGGCACTCAATAGTATTATATATTTTGACTGATAAAAAGATCAAATCCTTTGACTAACAAACAGAAGCAATAAGAACAGCTAATTAGCAACGATAAACTGATTATTCGTACATAAGCGTCTCTGTATTTCGGGTGCATTAAGAATATAATATTAATAGCTATGGTTGTATTCACCTTAATTACAAATACACTTTACTAAAGCTTATCAAAATTTTACTTTAGAAATGTATACACAAAAGCATAACTTATATATGCTTCCCAAGCATGGCTGCTACCGCACCGACACGGTAGCGCAGTAATGACACCACTACAACACAGAATGCCAACTGAGGTAACATATCCCACAGGATCTGGCTGATGGGACAGATGTTCCCTTTATATCATGACAACTTGCAAAGTCCATTTATTGTCACAATAACTATTGATAAGGTCTAACAAAGACTTTATATTTTTCCTCCATACATTTCCAAACAAAATTAGAAACACACAAAATCAAAATTGAATAATAAAACAAAACTAGGCGACGGCATATTTAACTGACAAAACACAACACTACATACAGTATACGGTTTACACGGCCTAATATTTTCAGGGTACAAGAGCACTGAATTGTAGTTTCTCTCTAGTGGTAACCTAACTGTAAGTATTACATGCACCATACACAGCGACAAAATAAAAAAATGAAATGATTCGATTTGAGTCTCGTCCGGGACAGGTAGAGGGTACGCAGAACATCTACATGTTTTGAGGGGATTTTAAAATGAGAAGATACCTGAACTGCATTTTAAATGATGACTAACAAGAATTCAAATAACTAAATGAAAAATTAAGGAGTAATCCTATCGCCCTTGTGCTCGCAAATGCTTAGATTCTTTACTCAAGGGAGATAAGCCACTCTTATCTATATTTTAGACCTGCCATGCACATCCATTAGACTGCGACATCATTTTAACAAATTTAGTAAGACATATACGTGACAATGTTTACGGAAGACAATTAGATTGACACGAGCACCAACAACACGGACTAAACACGCTTAATTTAACAATTTCCAAACTAAACTGTAACTTAAACAAATGTATATGAAACTCGGAAATCTTTAACGGCACACAGGACTCTTTAATAAAATGTTCAAATCCTCCCATTAAACAGTACAGCGTATTTAAAAAACACTTTTTCTCCTGTTCCTACCTGAGCATCTTTAGGTACACTTTTCACAGACGCCATTTTCAGTGAAATTGTTTCCTGTTATGCTGCAAGGGTAATGTAAAGTGCGCGCGCACGGATCTTGACCCATAACTTCCGTTACGCCCATTACGTCACTTCCCGAGCAGTACATGGGCGTGACGTACAAACCACTGCAGACCAAGTAGATATTGCTGCAGACCGGAGTAAAATGGGCGTAAATATCATTTTCGACTTCAGCTAATCATATATTAAATTTGTGAACGTCAGGCACTGATCAGCCAATCGAAAATTTAAACGTCGCGGTCAATCACCTTTTTATTTAACAAATCGCCAATCGGTGTTATTTGTCATTCATGCTCCACTTTAGCCAATTGCCTTATGGATACGTAAAAAGAAAGGTGGGAGTAATTTCTAAAGGTGGACGTGTAAGATAATTTCTAAAGGTGGACGGTCAAGATAAAATGACTGTAAGAGACGGAGTGTATATTCGTAAAATACATCAGCGACGATGGTCTACAAGTGCCACTATCTTACACTATAACACTCTGTCGAGTGCATTAGTAAGACTGCAGTGTATTTTTACCACCGTCATTTATGATTAGCGGCTGTGAAAATTAGATATTTATCGTTGGGCGGCACGGTGGCGCAGTGGGTAGCGCTGCTGCCTCGCAGTTGGGAGACCTCGGCAGCTGGGTTCGCTTCCCGGGTCCTCCCTGCGTGGAGTTTGCAAGTTCTCCCCGTATCTGCATGGGTTTCCTCCGGGTGCTCCGGTTTCCTCCCACAGTCCAAAGACATGCTGGTTAGGTGGACTGGCGATTCTAAATTGGCCCTAGTGTGTGCTTGGTGTGTTTGTGTGTGTCCTGCGGTGGGTTGGCACCCTGTCCAGGATTGGTTCCTGCCCTGGTATTGGCTCCAGCAGACCCCCGTGACCCTGTGTTCGGATTCAGCGGGTTGGAAAATGGATGGATGGATAAACAAGGTCTGAAGAAAATTTAAATGAACATAACAATACAAATTTGTGGCGTGGACTTAAGTGTGGGCTCTACTTGATTGAGTCAGTCAGATTAAAACAAATGTTTGACTGTTGTTGTTTACTCGAATGTCCAAATGAAGTAGTCGCCTACATTTAACAAGTCACCTTAAAGACAGGCTATAAAAGTATTACAATTTTAAACATTGAATAAACTGTCAGATTTAAATCTTTACTTCTATAATATACAACCCTAAAATGTGTTTTATTACTTTCATTACTATTTATCCACGTTTATTTATTTAAGTATTCCTAATATTCATTGTCCCCCCGTCTGCCTGCAGGTCAGCCTCTGTTCTTTGTTTGCTGATGTCTGTCAAATATTCTGCGGTCTTCATGTCTGTTCTCAACATACCAGCAGCTCCAGTGAGTTTCTTGCCTGTGGATCTTGTAGTCAAGTTTGTTTTAGCTGTATTATGATTACAGAATACAGTATTACAAATCACATACTTGACACTCTTACGTTCATGTATCAGGGAACAGACAACATTAAGAAAGCTGGCAATAAAATTGTGACTTTAAAGAGTCTATTGGCTGTCTCTACATGTTATCAATGTTAAATGTAAGAAACACAGTTATCATAGTGCTAATAGTAAACTTTCAATTATTATTTTTATAATGAAGTCTACTAAGTTAAATGATCTGTGAAGAGCAAATATTATGCCTTTAAAAGAGTAATAATTTTGCAGTTTTTGTGCACCTGTTAATCAGGGTATTCAATTATTTGACTTAATTGGATCTTTATTACTATTTGGATTTTAAATACCTCTTTAAGATAATCAAATATGTGTTTATTATAATACATATTATTTATGCAAAAGTGACATTTAGAGATTAAAACTTGACAGATGTTTGTAGTTCATATCTCATTGAGCCTCCATTTGACTCCATCAGGTCCTAGTGGTCTGCTAAACACGTCAGCCTGTCTTTAGGGTCTCTGAGATTGGAGGAGGTCAGGAGTCCAACTGTACAGCAGGCACTGATGGGCATCAGTATCACGACTGGTAACAAGATAGAGATGGCAGATAGTTCAGCTGGATATCAACCTATATGACTACCTAAGCAAACAGCATATTAAGAGCACACAGAGTCTGTATACTCCAGTATGGCCCTGATATAACCACCTGTACAGCTGTAAACGACTCCATTTTACTGGTCATTTTAGCACACACTACACTGAGTCTGTCTAATCTTAACCATTAAATAATTCAATCTGAAAAACTGGAAATTTAGCTGCTCAAATGAAGTAAAGGAACCCTTTTTAATGAGAGTATAGTATCAAGTCAATGAAACGTCTGGACTATTGATCTGGTCAGTTAAGCAGCAGAGGGGCTTGTTAATCAGTTTCAGCTGCTTTGGTGCACTAGAGGGGCAACACTGAGACGACCCCCCAAAACAGGAATGAATGGTTTAACAGGTGGAGGGAAGCCACTGACATTTTTAAATCCTAATCTGTTTTGTCACTTGTTTTGCATTTGGCTGCGGTCAGTGTCAGTACTAGTGGCATGAGGCCATACCTGGACCCTACAGAGCTGGCATAGGTAGTCCAACTTCTCCAGGATGGCACATCAATACCATGTGCCATTGTCAGAAGGTTTGCTGTGTCTCCCAGCACAGTCTCAAGGGCATGGAGGAGATTCCGGGAGACAGGCAGTTCTTCTAGGAAAGCTGGACAGGGCCTCTCGTAGAAGGTCCTTAACCCATCAGCAGGACCCACTGGTATCTGCTCCTTTGAGCAAGGAGGACCAGGATGAGCACTGCCTGAGCCTACAAAATGACCTCCAGCAGGTAGGCCACTGGTGTGAATGTCTCTGACCAAATAATCAGATACAGACTTCATGACGGTGGCCTGAGGGCCCAATGTCCTCTAGTGGGCACCGTGCAGCTCAATTGGCATTTGCCATAGAGTACCAGAATTGTCAGGTCCACCACTGGCACCCTGTGCTTTTCACAGATGAGAAAAGGTTCACCCTGAGCACATGTGACAGACGTGAAAGGGTCTGGAGAACATTATGCTGCTTGTGACATCGTTCAGCATGACTGATTTGGTGGTGGGTCAGTGATGGTATATCTGGGGGAGCATATCCATGGAGGAACGCACAGACCTCTACAAGCTAGACAATGGCACATTGACTGCTGTTACATATCGGGATAAAATCCTTGGACCCATTGTCAGACCCTACGCTGGTTCCTCCTGGTGCACGACAATGCCCGTCCAGGAGCACAGTGATGCCCTGGTCCATATCTGGAGGAGATTCCCCAGGACACCATCCGTTGTCTCATTAGGATGTTGTCAGGCAGGGGAAGGGGGAGGGGGGGTCGGATGGCAGCATACAAACTACTGAGTACAATTTGGAGTTGCTGCAATGAAATTTTGGCAAAATGGAGTCGTTTGCCTGCCTGCTGCATCATTTTTTCCTCTTTGATTTTCAGGGTGTCTTTGAATTCAGCCCTCTCTCTGTAGGTTGATCATTTTCATTTCCATCCTTTCGTTCCTAACACATCGTCATATCAGTTCAAAGGAGTAGAGATAGCCAGCAGGATTTTTTTCCCATTGAGATCTGATGTGTTTTCAAAGTGTTCCTTTAATTTTTTTTGAGCAGTTCATTATACAGTGGTGTGAAAAACTATTTGCCCCCTTCCTGATTTCTTATTCTTTTGCATGTTTGTCACACAAAATGTTTCTGATCATCAAACACATTTAACCATTAGTCAAATATAACACAAGTAAACACAAAATGCAGTTTTTAAATGATGGTTTTTATTATTTAGGGAGAAAAAAAATCCAAACCTACATGGCCCTGTGTGAAAAAGTAATTGCCCCCTTGTTAAAAAATAACCTAACTGTGGTGTATCACACCTGAGTTCAATTTCCGTAGCCACCCCCAGGCCTGATTACTGCCACACCTGTTTCAATCAAGAAATCACTTAAATAGGAGCTGCCTGACACAGAGAAGTAGACCAAAAGCACCTCAAAAGCTAGACATCATGCCAAGATCCAAAGAAATTCAGGAACAAATGAGAACAGAAGTAATTGAGATCTATCAGTCTGGTAAAGGTTATAAAGCCATTTCTAAAGCTTTGGGACTCCAGCGAACCACAGTGAGAGCCATTATCCACAAATGGCAAAAACATGGAACAGTGGTGAACCTTCCCAGGAGTGGCCGGCCGACCAAAATTACCCCAAGAGCGCAGAGACGACTCATCCGAGAGGTCACAAAAGACCCCAGGACAACGTCTAAAGAACTGCAGGCCTCACTTGCCTCAATTAAGGTCAGTGTTCACGACTCCACCATAAGAAAGAGACTGGGCAAAAACGGCCTGCATGGCAGATTTCCAAGACGCAAACCACTGTTAAGCAAAAAGAACATTAGGGCTCGTCTCAATTTTGCTAAGAAACATCTCAATGATTGCCAAGACTTTTGGGAAAATACCTTGTGGACTGATGAGTCAAAAGTTGAACTTTTTGGAAGGCAAATGTCCCGTTACATCTGGCGTAAAAGGAACACAGCATTTCAGAAAAAGAACATCATACCAACAGTAAAATATGGTGGTGGTAGTGTGATGGTCTGGGGTTGTTTTGCTGCTTCAGGACCTGGAAGGCTTGCTGTGATAGACGGAACCATGAATTCTACTGTCTACCAAAAAATCCTGAAGGAGAATGTCCGGCCATCTGTTCGTCAACTCAAGCTGAAGCGATCTTGGGTGCTGCAACAGGACAATGACCCAAAACACACCAGCAAATCCACCTCTGAATGGCTGAAGAAAAACAAAATGAAGACTTTGGAGTGGCCTAGTCAAAGTCCTGACCTGAATCCAATTGAAATGCTATGGCATGACCTTAAAAAGGCGGTTCATGCTAGAAAACCCTCAAATAAAGCTGAATTACAACAATTTTGCAAAGATGAGTGGGCCAAAATTCCTCCAGAGCGCTGTAAAAAACTCATTGCAAGTTATCGCAAATGCTTGATTGCAGTTATTGCTGCTAAGGGTGGCCCAACCAGTTATTAGGTTCAGGGGGCAATTACTTTTTCACACAGGGCCATGTAGGTTTGGATTTTTTTTTCTCCCTAAATAATAAAAACCACCATTTACAAACTGCATTTTGTGTTTACTTGTGTTATATTTGACTAATGGTTAAATGTGTTTGATGATCAGAAACATTTTGTGTGACAAACATGCAAAAGAATAAGAAATCAGGAAGGGGGCAAATAGTTTTTCACACCACTGTATATATATACACACACACACACTTAATGTCAAGACCTTAGAATTACGAGGTTCTAGTTGTGAGTTATGGATTTTCAGTTAAAGACAATGCAAGTTTTATTGAAAATGTGACTCCTAAATAAAGATAAGTAAGACCCTTATTGTTGTAGATTATGTTTGTAAGTGAACAAGAAAGTCTTGATCAGGATGCTCAGTTTCCAAGCTATAGGATTACCGGTGAGTCCAGCAAAGTGCCATTTGTAGACGGTGTTAATACAAGTGGAAGCTCTGCTCAAATCTATCAATTCTAGTTGTGTTAATACACGAGTTGATTGGGGCAGCACAAATTAAAACAAAGTATTATTAATAATTATTCAGTATAAATTGTACAACCATTTCAAGAAATATTTACAATTAACAATAATGATGGGTCAGTTGAACTGAAAGAAAAAATCTTCTTTGTGCATTCTAACAAACAGACTGATCGGGGAATATACTAAAACCTGCCCACTTCTATATATTATATATAAATAATATGTAATGAGGATAGACATGTTTGCTTGTAATGTTCAAAAAAAAGTAATAAAACTGTACAATGCAGTTATAAAAGTTAAAGAAAAAATGCAGATGGCATGAATTGGCTAAAAACAGATACACAGACAATCAAATATGCAGAACTTAATCAACAAAAAGTGTCCTTTATTATTTACATCAATAGTTAAATCAAATATACACAACTCTATTATGCACAGTCAGTTTAACACTCAGAAATAAAAAAGGCCAAAGACAAATAAAGCAAGTGACGCGTTTATTAGAGGAGTGGCTGAGATGGAATCCTAAATTGAGATGCCTCAGTGATGCTGTCTGTCCTTGTACTCCAACAGTTGAAGCTCAAGTTTGTCAAACTCTTCGCTCACCTTAAAAAGAAAAAAAAAAAAAGATTTATTTTCACCAATACTAAAAGTGTATTAATGCGTATTTTAAATTTCACTTTAAACAAATATTAGTTTATATTCTTGTCTAAATTCACTACAAGTAAAATGGTATTCTGATTAACAGAAGAATGGTGCTGAAAGTAAAAAGAAAGGACCATCTGCTCCCAACACCACATGACGTCCCACTCACCGTCTGCTGGTCCATCAATGAACAGACCTTCTGCCTCTGGTAAAGAAATCCTCTCAACTGTTCCTCAAGCTTTAATAATAGCCAATCACAAAAAAAGAAACAGAGAAGATGTCACTCATAGAGATACTTTCTGTACTCAATAGAGACTCACTAAAGCCAAATCAGCACATCCAGAATGATGTGAACTCTGTCAATCTTTTAAAAAGTACCTACAGCTCTTGACAGCACTTCATCAGGTAGTTGTGGAGGACATCTGTCTGCTCCTCATCTTCTACTGTATAGAGGTCATTACCCAGTGACCTTTAGGATGTTCATCGTTTTTAAACCATTTGGATGACACCTTTTCAGATACAACAGCCTGTTGGACAAGCAAATACAAGAGTTTGGTGCTATAAAGTCATCATAGCTCTCTGCTACTAGATAGATTGCAATAACAAATTTTTACTTGTTAACTGAACTAAGTTACCAGCAAGTGGTCATCTGCTCCATGGCTTTTTATGATGAACTCCAACAGTTTTTATGTTGAGTCCTCCTGGAGGCCCTGCTGATCTCTGCAGCCTCATAAACCTGAGCCCCTTGTTCACGAGTCAGCTGCCCTTCTGCAGCCACACAGCCACTGTGGAGACACACAAATAAATACATCAGACTGTCACATGAAATATTTGTCTTGTGCAAGCTATCTGGTTTTGGTTTGAACACTCCTGTTTTCTCATAAAAATGGACACTTTGGAATAAAGTTCAAACCTTGAGAATTACTCTGTGATTCACTACAAAAACTCTCGTTCATGGTTATCTCAATAGTTTTTTAGAATACATCCATTATTTCAGAGTATTATGTATACCCCAATCTGGACACTACCTAAATGATACGCAAGTCACAGACTCGTCATCCTAAGATAAAAAGGATAAATACAGTGCTCTCCATTATTACTTGCATTATTAGTAAGAAAGGTTACAAAAAAAAAAAATCCCTGTTTGCTGAAGAAATGTCACCTTGCACTGAAAACATTTGAAACATCAGACTTTTAATTGAAACAATTTCATTCAAAGAAAAACAAAGCCCTCATCAAGAAATAAATATTTTTAAAATTAACATTTTTATAAGGGGTGTCATTAATAGTGGAGGGCAAGTTAAATGAATGCCACAATTAAAGGTATGCCACACATGAAGAAAAAAAAAAAAAAAAAAATTATATATATATATATATATATATATATATATATATATATATATATCCATCCATCCATCCATTTTCCAACCCGCTGAATCCGAACACAGGGTCACGGGGGTCTGCTGGAGCCAATCCCAGCCAACACAGGGCACAAGGCAGGGAACCAATCCTGGGCAGGGTGCCAACCCACCGCAGTATATATATATATATATATATATATATATATATATATATATATATATATATATATATATATATATATATATATTATCTGCATCTTTAAAAGACTGACAGTAAAAAAGGGTTCCTCCATAGTCAGATAAAGAGCATACTGAGAGAGAATAAAAGAAAAAGTACTGAAATCATACACAATCTAAACACAAATGTAAAGTTACATAAAACTTTGTTAATATTCACATACCATCAACATGTCTACTCCACAGTCTACTGAACCAGCAGGGATGTCCTAGGAAAAGACACATGTGAAAGTCAAACACTACAAGTGAATTACAATTTTAAGAAATGGGTGTTTACAATTTACTTTATTTTTCATCAGCATCCAATTTTCAGAAAATATTCTTGTAGCAAGCTGGCTGAAAGGAAAAAAAATTATAAATGTCACTTGTAAATAAATTGAAAGGGCTCTGTGCACATCGCGACTGTCAGTCTGGCTCACATATAATTTACTGGCACACTGCCCATTGCAGGAAAGTCTTTTAACAGTTTAGAAATAGCAGGTATCATCTGCACAAAACTACCATGAAATTCTATTAAAATTGACGGTACAAAAACATCGCAGATTATTTGGTATTACAATTTAGACATATTACTCGAACATAAGGAGCTAAACTGAAAAAAAAAAGATAATATCGTGCACCACTGCAGTCAATCTGAACTTTATCAAAAGCCTACTTCACGACAGAATAACTAATCAAGCGTTTCCTAGATGCTTGTAAAAGTTTTTTTTTCGTCTTCCATGCACAGACGAGGAGTTCTCGTGAAACTTGCCTTGTGGAATTTGAGGAGTTGACGGTACCGCTGAGTGCCGGTCCACTTCAAGCACTGAATATAAATCAATTACTACAGCGAAAATGATTATTAATACAAACATAAAGGTTCACGGTACAAACATAACCATGCAAAACGAAGTTATTAAAAATACGAAAAAAACTGCAACTTTCAGACGTTTTCATTTCGAAGCACACTTACTTCCATTGTCAAAAATACAAGCAATTAGTTTCGTCACTTCTTCTTCTTTTGTCTAATGGAGTTTCATCACCTCAGCTTCTTTTTTTTGTCTCTTTTCGTTTAATGGAGCTTCGCCGCTTAATAAAACGGCAGGTTATTTAAGAGATAACTCTATAAGGCGGAACATCAAAGCGGTAGGGATCACGAAATGTGAAATGTTTGGTTACAGTTACACTTGATAGACAACTTCAAACGTTGATAATTGGACAGGTGAGTTTTTGATTGTCATAGAGTAACAATAATCTCATTCGTTGAAATTCTGAATTAGCCAATACTATCCACTTGCATTTACAGTTATCCCGCCTTCAGATCCGCCCATAATGTCTCCGGTCTGCAGCAATACCCTTCCTGAGAGTGGCCAACAGAGTGAAGATGCCAATGACGTCATGGCACCATCCATGACCATCATTATCCGAAAGTGCATTTCATTCGATTTAACAGTTTGGTTTGGGTGTTGAAACTTTGCCTGTATATTTATAATTAATCCTTGTGTAATTAAATTTTTCACCGTCAACACACGTAAGTGTACAACAGTTATGTTTCCTACTGAAGGCATAAGTAAAATTGCAAATGTTACGTTAATTGCTTTCATTTAAAACAGACGTTTTATTCTTCTTTTACAGCTCATTATTCCTCCTACTGCACGTCAACACATATAACTTCAAGCCATCGTTCAAAACAAAATATTTAAAGATTAACGAAAATTTTTACTTATGACGTATGTCATTTTCCTTCACTCTGTTGGAAGACAGGACGTGATCTTGAGTATGAAGTGATCAAATACTAGGAATACGCCTGGAGCCTCAAAGTGTCTCCTCCTCAGCAAGACGGGGGCGTGCTGGGTTTAGTTACTACTTGTTTCCGCAATATACGCACTTCCTCGTTTCGTAAAGTCGTCATAGCTTTGTGAAGTTAGGATGAATATTTTACAGCCAATGTTTTGATTTTAATCAAACGTCTTCGTTATAATTAGTACGGAGTGTCCTATGATAAGAAAAAGAAATCGGGATTGTATCTTTCAAGATCATGCCTTTTACAAGCTACTTTGCGTTGTTCTGTTCTGTTGCTGCCTCGCTCCACGCATATTCCCATGCAGGTAGTGTTAACAGCTTTGTTTTTTTCTTATTTATGTTGTTATTATATGAGTACACACACTATATAGGTATACATAGAGATTATTTTATGTTACCATTATGTTAAAGTTAGAAAGGTTTAAAACGGTGAAGAGAAAAGTGATTTTTGTGATATTTTACTGACAGGCTTGATAAACGATAATAAATGTATTTGTAAAATCTCGAGTTAATATCAATTAAAATAAATAATAACTTTGGAGGTATTTCATACTTTTATTCTCATTTGTAATGATGGAATCTTGTTTTGTTATTTCTTTTTATTGTTGATATTTTGCCTAGCTTCGATATGAAAAAAAGTTATTTAACAATTGTAGTTGGGGCTATATTCCACGAAGGGCGCTTATGAAATCGAGACTTTGATGAAAAATTCTCGCGTGAATAAGCTTTGTTGTCCAATCGGGACTCAACCGGTTCCACGAACGTAAAGTGCTTCTTGTTTATTCAAAACGGGTTTAGGCGCTCTGGTGATTTTTAGGCAGCTCCGAGAACTAGTTGTCGATAGTATTTGTCATACCCATCCATCCATCCATTTCCCAACCCGCTGAATCCGAATACAGAGTCACGGGGGTCTGCTGGAGCCAATCCCAGCCAACACAGGACACAAGGCAGGAACCAATCCTGGGCAGGGTGCCAACCCACCGCAGGGCACACACAAACACACCCACACACCAAGCACACACTAGGGCCAATTTAGAATCGCCAATCCACCTAACCGGCATGTCTTTGGACTGTGGGAGGAAACCGGAGCGCCCGGAGGAAACCCACGCAGATATGGGGAGAACATGCAAACTCCACGCAGGGAGGACCCGGGAAGCGAATCCAGGTCCCCAGATCTCCCAACTGCGAGGCAGCAGCACTACCCACTGCGCCACCGTGCCGCCCTATTTGTCATACCCTATAAAGCAAAGGGGAGAATGTAATATCTCCAGGTTGAGTACCTTTGACTTTAATTTTGGAACTGATGGGATGTATGGTTTATAATGGGAGTTCTTGTAAAAGTTTCGTTTTATGTAATTTGCATAAAATAGGGAAAGCTTGTAATAGAGACAGCGGCAGTCTTTTCAGCAGATATATATAATCAGTAACAGAAAAAAATGTGCCTGCTATTAAGAAAGCTAGGGAGGCTGCTCGGCTATCTAGCAGACCATTCTATTGCCTAATTACAATATGGGTGTGAATTTGTTCATGGCATAATTAAATGTTAATGGAATTATTCAAATTTAAAAAAATCCTTTGTATTGTCCAAGTTGATTATTAAATGTACTTGTTTGTGAATGTCATACTTCAAGACATGTAATCAATATTGAATATTTATTGGCAGTGTGAAGCCTGTTTGACAACAAGAGAAAATTATATGCAGGTACATACTTAAGAATTACTAGGATATGCATTTTTAAGCAAACATCTAATAAGCTTGAGGGTCATTGCCATTTAAAAGGACTTACCTGTTCACTGATGCTATGAAATGATTCGTATTTCATATACTAAACATCTAATAAGCTTGAGGATGCCATTATTTGTACACAAGTACAGTCTCTTACACATATGTTTGGGAAGCCTAAAGTACAATATCTAGTGTCACTGATACAACTTTGTATTAAAGCAATTTACATAGATTCATTTTTTATATAAGATTCATATTTGTTATGAACAATTCTGAGTTCCCTTATTGATTGTATTTTCAAGAAATGCACACATCTTATATGATACTAAGCTTAATATAACCCAGTTCCAGACAAAGGAAAAAAAGATATACAGGTACAGCTTATTCTTTCGACAGGCGGATCGGTGCGGCATCCACAGTAATGTGGGCTCTGCATCAGTCTGTCGTGGTGAAAAAGGAGCTGAGCCGCAAGGCGAAGCTCTCAATTTACCAGTCGATCTATGTTCCTACCCTCACCTATGGTCATGAGCTATGGGTAGTGACTGAAAGAACGAGATCACGAATACAAGCGGCTGAAATGAGTTTCCTCCGCAGGGTGTCTGGGCGTTCCCTTAAAGATAGGCTGAGAAGCTCAGTCATCCGGGAGGGGCTCAGTGTAGAGCCGCTGCTCCTCCGTATCGAGAGGAGTCAGATGAGGTGGCTCGGGCATCTGATCAGGATGCCTCCTGGACACCTCCCTGGTGAGGTGTTCCGGGCACGTCTAACCGGGAGGAGGCTCCGGGGAAGACCCAGGACACGCTGGAAGGACTATGTCTCTTGGCTGGCCTGGGAACACCTTGGGATTCTCCCGGAAGAGCTAGAAGAAGTGGCCGGGGAGAGGGAAGTCTGGGCATCTCTGCTCAAGCTGTTACCCCCGCGACCCGACCTCGGATAAGCAGAAGAGGATGGATGGATGTATGGAGGTACAGCTTATGAGTGGTGGTCTCTTTGGAGGTCAGAAGAGTAATGGTGGAGCAGGTTCTCCCTGAAGTACAGTAATCCCTCCTCCATCGCGGGGGTTGCGTTCCAGAGCCACCCGCGAAATAAGAAAATCCGGGAAGTAGAAACCATATGTTTATATGGTTATTTTTATATTGTCACGCTTGGGTCACAGATTTGCGCAGAAACACAGGAGGTTGTAGAGAGACAGGAACGTTATTCAAACACTGCAAACAATCATTTGTCTCTTTTTCAAAAGTTTAAACTGTGCTCCATGACAAGACAGAGATGACAGTTCCGTTTCACAATTAAAAGAATGCAAACATATCTTCCTTTTCAAAGGAGTGCGCGTCAGGAGCACAGAATGTCAGAAAGATAGAGAAAAGCAAACAAATCAATAGGGCTGTTTGGCTTTTAAGTATGCGAAGCACTGCGGCACAAAGCTGTTGAAGGCGGCAGCTCACACCCCCTCCGTCAGGAGCAGACAAAGAGAGAGACAGAGAAAAACAAACAAGCAAAAATCAATACGTGCCCTTCGAGCTTTTAAGTATGCGAAGCACCGTGCAGCATGTCGCTTCACTAAGCAGCTGCACAGAAGGTAGCAACGTGAAGATAATCTTTCAGCATTTTTAGACGAGCGTCCGTATCGTCTAGGTGTGCGAACAGCCCCCCTGCTCAATCCCCCTACGTCAGGATCAGAGAAAGTCAGCGCAAGAGAGAGAGAGAGAAAAGTACGTTGGGTAGCTTCTCAGCCATCTGCCAATAGCGTCCCTTGTATGAAATCAACTGGGCAAACCAACTGAGGAAGCATGTACCAGAAATTAAAAGACCCATTGTCCGCAGAAATCCGCAAACCAGCAAAAAATCCGCGATATATATTTAAACATGCTTACATATAAAATCCGCGATAGAGTGAAGCCGCGAAAGGCGAAGCGCAATATAGCGAGGGATCACTGTAATTGTTTTTTTTAATTTCCTAGTTCTTTTCTCTGTTTCAGATGACACTGGTATTAGGTGTGTATTTAGTGAAGAAGACAACTGAGGAACTATAAGGCATTTGTTTCTCAAGCTACACGCTCTGAAATTTCAATTTTTATCTATGTCCCTAATTCTTTTTCTTTCTCAGTGGCACTAACAACAACATTTATTTATATAGCATGTTTTCATACAAATAATGTAGCTCAAAGTGCTTTACATGATGAAGAAAAGAGAAAAAAAAGACAAAGTAAGAATTAAAATAAGACAACACTAATTAACATAGAATAAGAGTAAGGTCCGATGGCCAGGGAGGACAGAAAAAACAAAAAAACTCCAGATGGCTGGAGAAAAAAATTAAATCTGCAGGGGTTCCAGACCATGAGACCGCCCAGCTCCCTCTGGGCATTCTACCTAACATAAATGAACAGTCCTTTGTATTCTCTTCCATACTAGTTTGATTGTCCTAATAAGTGCGCATGTGGATAACATAAAAGTAGATGCTGCCCATTGGCATTCAGTTTCATTTGCACCTGTCTCCACTTTTCTGATTAATTGTCAGAATCAGGATGTAATTAACAGAGCAAACCCCTTAGAAAAAATTAATTTAAAGGACAATGAAAAAAAACAGTATTTCGCATTTAAAGCTATGGCAAAAAATCTTTATTACATATAAATCTCACAAAACTGTTATTCTGAATACAGACTAGGAGAAGGATAAAAGTAATATAATTTAACAATGAGATCAGTTAAAAGAAAAAAAAGATTGACTGTGAAACAAAAGCTTGCAGCCACAGGGAGCCCAGGAGTGAACTTGATAACCCATGGTCTAGCTGTGCATGTCCCTTTCTGCACATGAGCACATACCTGTAGTGATTCACTCACTCAAATTGGCCCAAGTGGTTTAAGGCCCCCAAAATGGTCAGTAAAGCAGTCTGGAATCTCCACCAGACTGCCCAGCAGGGGTGCACACGTAGGCACCCTGAGATGGCAGGCTGGCTTTAGCCTACACTGGGGCCAAAATACATCTCTAAATCAAAGTTCCAAAATATATTTTTAAATGTTCCAGTTACATCAAAAATGTCCCACTAAACAAGGGATGATCACAAAGCCTTGGTTAGGAGACAGAAGAGGAAAATGAAGAATCATTATAAATAAAAGACTGAAAAAATGCTCAGTACAGCAACAGAAAATTCAAAGGGCAGAAAGACACAAAAGGAGTTGCCTAAAAATCGGGCAATCCAGTAACAAACTGAAATCCAATACAGAATCCAAAAAGAGTGATCAAAATACAAACAAAAAGGTCAAACATCCAGTAATCCAATAGTAACTATTTGCAAAAAGAAAAAAGCACATGCTAACCCTCAGTGCATACAATCAATATACTGCATTTAACTGCCTGTTTCCTCAGCTTTTACAGGGCTGGGTACAGTCCCTAAAGGGAAATGGACAGATGGCCCCACCGCTCGAGAAGCCATCCACAATAAATAAAGACCATGGTAGAACAGATTTTCACACGTAGCAACTAAATAATAAATAAAACTGACAAAATGCATAACTGTATAAAGAATAAGCATAAATAACAATATAAATCGTAATATTTATAGAATTTAAAAGTAACAAAAAGGCATAGAAAAAGAATTTAAACATAAGCCCTGGAGGTCACCTTGGCTTAAATATAACAAGACCAAAACAGAACTCTAAAAGCTGTAGCAGTTTACCATTGAAGATGCCTTTACCAGTCAAAGAAAATATGAACACAATTTTAAAGAAGCAAAAAGACTTAACAATGCTGTAGCAGTGTTCATATGCATTGACTGAGTTCCGATTTGTGCTGTTGAAATAAAAAAACAGAAATCTTGTTTAACAGCTTGACAGAAAGTAGGGCATGCCAAGGAGGAAACTCTTCTGTCATGCAGAGATTCCAAAATGTGTAAGAAAACAGGTCCTACTACTCATGTATTATAGATATGTGGGCAAGTCGTGCAGTGGATGCATGTTTCTCTGTTACAGTTCAGTTTATTACAGATTCAGGGGATATTCAGTCTTGGTGTCTGGGATGTCTGTTTTGCTATAATGTTCATCTTCCAGTAATCAAACAAGCTATAGGGCTAGATTGTGTGCCATCTTCTCAGTCAAGGGTTAGGAAGACGACTTGTGCTTTCTCCTGATTAAACAAAATAACAAGGCCTTTAAAGGAAAAGTAGAAAGTTCTTCACCCCCCAGAGCAAAATTCAATTCAAGATTACATCCATCTAGTGGGATTCATTCTTTGAAATGGTGGACCACTTTTGTGAAGTTGTCTTTGCAGCTTATCTGTAAAGAGGAATAACTGCCACTTGATGCCCAATGATGCAAGCATCACCACATATGAAACCTTAAAAGATGTCCTGGACCCACTACATAGATTTACTGATGCCCTGAGTGGAGAAAAGGAGACCGCACTGTTTTCTTTAATCTTTAAAGTTAGGCCTTTAATTTTGATTTTTTACTTTGCAAGTTGCAGAAAATTTAAAGAGGTAGGGAGGTAGATACAGAAAATGAGGAGTAGCAAAATTTTCAGTTTTCAAAAAGGTGCATAACAGGACTGTATTTCTCATTATATTAATTGGGAAAAGTAATACTTCATATCCAATTTATCCCATACCAAAGCTTGCTGCTCCAAATACCAGCTAAACATTTAAAAACACATGTATAACAGTCTAACAAGGTACAGTATGTTAAGCAATAAAAAATATGCCAATTTTATAATTAACACTGAATGAGTCAGTAAATGCTTGCTGTATGTTTTTGACTGGACTAAAGATGGACTTCACTGTTTGTATACAGTGATCCCTCGCTATATCGCGCTTCGCCTTTCGCGGCTTCACTCCATCGTGGATTTTATATGTAAGCATATTTAAATATATATCGCGGATTTTTCGCTGCTTCGCGGGTTTCTGTGGACAATGGGTCTTTTAATTTCTGGTACATGCTTCCTCAGTTGGTTTGCCCAGTTGATTTCATACAAGGGACGCTATTGGCAGATGGCTGAGAAGCTACCCAACTTACTTTCTCTCTCTCTCTCTCTTGCGCTGACGTAGGGGGGTGTGAGCAGGGGGGCTGTTCGCACACCTAGACGATAGGGACGTTGCTACCTTCTGTGTGCAGCTGCTTCCTGAAGGACATGCTGCACGGTGCTTCGCATACTTAAAAGCTCAAAGGGCACGTATTGATTTTTGACTTTGTTTTTCTCTGGCTCTCTCTCTCTCCCTGCTCCTGACGGAGGGGGTGTGAGCTGCCGCCTTCAACAGCTTTGTACTGGCGGTGCTTCGCATACTTAAAAGCCAAACAGTCCTATTGATTTTTTTTTTGACTGCTTGCTTTGTTCTCTCTCTCCTGACGCGCACTCCTTTGAAAAGGAAGATATGTTTGCATTCTTTTAATTGTGAGACGGAACTGTCATCTCTGTCTTGTCATGGAGCACAGTTTAAACTTTTGAAAAAGAGACAAATGTTTGTTTGCAGTGTTTGAATAACGTTCCTGTCTCTCTACAACCTCCTGTGTTTCTGCGCAAATCTGTGACCCAAGCATGACAATATAAAAATAACCATATAAACATATGGTTTCTACTTCGCGGATTTTCTTATTTCGCGGGTGGCTCTGGAACGCAACCCCCGCGATGGAGGAGGGATTACTGTATTCGATAACCTGAAGGCTATCTGCAGACTTGGATGGGGTTAGATAAAAAAAGTGTAAAATTGGAGGCCGTGTACCCTTGTAGTTTCTTTGTGTTTCAAACTAGATAAAAAGGCACCCATTAAAGCAAGTGTGATGGTGCAGGCCCGCTCCAGGCTCCCTGTTCCCCACACTGTCGATAACATAACCAAATAAGCTGGCAGATGGGGACAAATCACACACAGAGCAAGGGGATGGTGTAAAGGTGCTAAGTGCTTTTATTAAAAATAAATCAAAACAAAACAGTGTCCAAATAAATAGTGCAGTGCTTCAAAAATCCATAGATAAATAATCCATAAAAATAAGGTGAAAAGTGGGGGATAAAATCACAATAAATAAATCCTTTAAAAGCAGTGGCTAAAAACACAGTCACTGGATCCTTAATATTCTCTTCAGAAAAGGATGATCACAGCCCACCTCCTTCTTCGTCTCCCCGGCTCAACCATAACTCATGCAGCCGGCAGATACTCGGCAGCCACGATCTTCATCCCTAACCCCTGTCTTGGGTACCTCATTCCAGTGCTGCCAGACTGTCCAAGGTCGGCTCTCCTCCTGTCATCCTTCACACACCTGCAGTCGTACCTCAGATCCATGGGGAGGTCATCAGCCATGCTCGCCCCACTCCATGTCCTTGTTTCTGTCTTTTTCCTTTTACTCGCACTTCTAATTTTTATGTGGGGACGTGGCACAGGTGTGGCGATTACCAGCTCCCAGCATCAATTATGGACACGTTTGACTCTGCACCTGTGCACTTAAGTGTGGAAACGCCTGCGCCGCATCGTGCCTGGGAACCGCTCCTGTCATGCTACCATGTCCCCTCCCAAAAGCCGCAAGTGTGGTGATTATGTATTTAAAAAGACAGCGGTCAGCCGCGGACCTTACTTTACCACAACAAGAGGTGACATTTTTAGCAAGCAAACGTAAACAAACTGTAGGAGAACAGGGCAGGGCAGCAGCTTATAAACAGCTGAGCAACTACTGCTCACTTGATAACTTGTGATCTTGTGCAGTTTTAAATTGTTTATACCCATGAAATTTGAAATTATTGTTCCATGCCAACTCACAGTTCCATTGGGGTGGAACAAAGAGTATGGGTATCAAAACCTGCAAATCACTATGGCTAGAAATTTTACAAGACAGTGGACCATGAGGATTGTCTATACCAATTGCAGCTAACTGAATTGCCATCTTCATATCCCTCACAATTACTTTGAATGCAACTCACTTCATCTTTCAATTTTCTATTGAGTTTAGAATGCCCTACCTCTTGATTGCCTTTATCCCTCCTCCTTTGCATGCTCCTAATCGTCTTCCATCGTGGCATACAAGAGAAGAACACACAATTGGAAGTGCTTATAAGGCATCATAAAATGTTTTAAACTGATTTGACACATACAAAATATCATAAGATTAGGGGCCTTTACATTTAGTATAAAATATGTTGAATTATCCACTAAACATAAACATGTGGGAGGAATAATCAATGCAAACTTTAGGAGCTTATCTAGGCTGTAAATGGACCTCAGGTTGAGAATCCCTGATCTGACAAATCTAAAGTGTTTATTTGCACAAACTTTTTTTCTGTTATTGTCTATACAGACATTTATCTATCTGTTCCCAGTAATTAAAGTATTACTTAAGATTTGCATGTTTGAATCTGGAGAAGAGTTTTTGTGTAACTAGTGGAACATTTTATGTTTTTTACCGCCTAATTGGTTTTATTTTTTTAGTTAGTGTTAGGTACAGTGCAATGTTTTACAAGAATACCTGACTAGAATTTCCACATGAACATCATACTTAGCAGTGATGCAATTTTGTGAGTAACACCCAGTTTCTCACAATGCACACATGCCTTTTTTGGGCAGTTCAGGTACATTAAGAAATCATATTAGAATATTTTCTGATGGTGGTAACATCTTTGAACAGCAGTAAATGATGAGTTGGAATAGTATTTTTTACTAGTCAGTGCCTTAGCATACATACTGTAGAATATTTTCCTCATTTGTTTAGTTTATTAGATTAAAATGCTACTTTTTGCAATAAGATTAATTAACACCATTTTTTCCTTTCTCCACAAACAGTACCACCGCCTTTAAACTTGACATTTTCACTGAGGAATCTTTTCACTGCTAAATGGTCTTGGAGCCCTCCAGCAGGACTGAACAATTCAAACTGTTTAATCGAATATATTTCAGAAGTAAATAAGGTAACAGATTTTCATTATTTTTGATAGCACTTATGATTGTGTGAAACTAGAAATTTCAAGTCAGTTATTTTTTTTTTATTATTTTTTATTTATTAGAATAGTCCTGAATGGACAGTACAGCTATCTCGTGAAGGAGATTTAGACTTGAATAACGGAACAGAATTTCGTGTGAAAGCTTCAAATACATGCCAAAATCATATGGCTGCAGAATGGGCCACAATATTTATACCACCACCCTCAGGTAAGAACAAATATAGTTAAATAACACTGCATCATGTATGCAAGTGAAATACATTTTAGAAAAAAAAGCTGTAATGCACCTTGATAATTTTCAGAGAAGTAACTGAGTTCTTATTAGTTATGTACTATGAGCCTCTTAAGTAACATAGTATGTTACTTACATTTTTTTTCTTATCACAGTATGTGCAAGGGCATGTATTATGTATTTTGTTATATGATCAAATTTTTTTGTATGCTGAGGAATTAAGTAATTTTTTAATATTTTTATTTAATTTGGTTGTTTATCAAAGTTACTGTCTGTGTGTAAATTTGTCTTAAAGCTTTTTTTGCCTATGAAAGCCTTATTACAACAACAGAAAAAAACAACATCTTACAGATGCAAACACCAGTTTTAACATAAAGTTACAAGCCAATTCCCAGCACCCTTCAAACAAACTCCCACCCAACACCTACTACCGTAAACCACCAAACCAGCCCTTGCAAAATGGCATCATCCTCGGCAAGGAGATAGACAGCTAAGGATTAGGGCTGCGGCAAAGTCAGGATAAGACTTTCTGTTGATCCTATCCATAGAGAAGAATTAAAAAAAGGAGAATTCCCAGTGACCAAGAAAGAGTTTTCCATTAGAGGCTAGAACATGATTTGCATCAGTTGTCCTTAAAGCAAATAGCTTCTGCTAGATATCAGAAAGGTGGTGCATAAAGGTTTAGAGGTAGAAAAATTATGAGGGAGAAGAAAAATGTTAATTGAAAATCATTGTCAGAAAATGATATTCACTAGTATAAAACATAGACACTGAAGGGCAATCCCAAAAGATGTGCATCAAGGATAGAAGGTCAGACCACAGGCATATTGTTTGCATATAATGTTATATAAATGGAGAACAAACTTTAACTGGGTTCATTGATAATTTCATGTAAACTTATTAAAACACACTTTGTAAACACATGATATGTGGATGTCAGGCTAAGGATATGAGTAACATCTCTCTATTATAAAAAAAAAATCTTGGTAGGGAGACAAGGCTTGATCTTCTCAGAAGACAATCTGACATCCTGTGAGAGACATTTTAACATCACGCAAGACAAGGCAGTGAGACAGAATGACAGCTGCTGTACAGGCTTTTAAATGATCGACGAGCAGAGCGACAAGCAGAACTAGCATCTTGGCAGAAGCAGCACAAAGCCAGTAGCTGATCCGTCCACTTCTGCTTAGTGTGCGTTCAGCTTCACAACATGGGCGGGAGAGACGCGAAGTGGCAGGACCATAGTGTGCCTCCGGGGGTGGGGGAGGGGGGGTTTGAGCGAAGCGATCGAGACCAGATCTTCTCGGAGAGACACTTTGACGACACACAAGACTAGACATTACAACCTTAGGAAGCAAAACCCATGGGACAATGACTTTTGCACATCACGTCCTACTTACAAACAATTTAATACAAGTTCACTGACATCTATCCTAGCAGTTGTTGGAATGCTTTTGGCAGACAAACTTCAGGTGCTCCCAACTCTTAAAACAACGACAAGCAGAACACGCAGTTTGCCAGCAGCAGCTGCAGCAACCCAGCAGATGATCTGCCCACTTCTCCTTATCATGCGTTCAGCCTTAACGACCCCCCCCCCCCCCCCCTCAAAACGCTAGAGGCAGAAACGCGGAGTGGCAAAAGGACAGCTGCTGTACAGGCTTTTAAGTGATTGATGCAAAGCGCGAAAAGCACAACACACAGCTGGCCAGCAGCAGCAAGACACCAGCTGAACCGATCGTATCTCTTTAGTGTGTGTCAGACCTCCCCCTTCACAACACAAGCAGCGTTATAAGTCCCGCGAGAAAGAGATTTAACCACATCCGGGGCAGGAAATAAAGGACAAATATTGTTAGTACAAAAGTTTTAAAGTAAAAATGAAAATAATGCATATGTAACAATTTCTATGAAAATAACAATCTCTTTAAATTGTTTATCTGGTAAACCAAACCCGGGGGTAGGCGAGCGAAGCCCCCTAGTAATGATAATAATAATAATAAATCTGCGATGTAGCAGGGGCACGATAGCTGAACCGCGATATAGTGGGGGATCACTATATATTAGTGCAAAGTCTATGGGAGGTTCTTATAACCCCCACAAGCTGAACTGAATTGGTATATTCTAACTATTTCTTGTCTCTCTGACTATAGAATAGTCTCAGTTAATGAATGCCTTACTGAGAGTAAGGCATGAAGGGCAAATGGTTTTAAACTGTGCCTTAGCATGTCCTATAGCATGAAAGTTAACATACTCTATTGAACATGCAGTGCCATACGTTTAGAGCGTACTGAAGGTGAAGTAAAGCATCTTTAAGTATAGAAACAACTGAAGTTTGACCAGAAAAGCTCTTTAGAAAAGAGACATTTTTTCAGATTTTTTTTTTGCCTTTTATTGTACATGTGTAACAATCTTTATTCTTGTGTGGACTGTTTGCTTTGTATTTTCACTAAATCTTTTAAAACAAACTTGTGAACTGAGAGATTTCTTTCTGCATGCGTTTGATCCGTGCTTGATCCTGTATTAGAGCATGAGAGCAACCATTAAAATATTAGGGAAGCTGTTAGGGAGAAATATTGTAGAAAAGGCAAAAGATGATCCAAAGATATTTATTCACTGTTTTAGTAGCAAAAGAACAGTGAAAGAGTAGATCAAATGTATCAGGAACACTAAGGCAGAATTCATATATACAGGCAGTGAAATAGCTAATGCTCTAAGCTTACTTTTTCTGAAGTTTTCACATGTGAAGAAGTCGATAACATGTCAGTAGTAACAGGGACTACTAAGACGTTACTTATTGTTTTGGAAATTATAGATGGAGTATACTGTATATGTGTACACTCTTGATTCTTATTTTTAGAAAGTCGGTGTAGTGAATAAGAAGACGTTACACTTATATAGCTCTTTTCAAGACAATCAAAGTGCTTTACATAGAGAGGGGGAGTCACTTCAACCGCCACCAATGTGCAGCATCCACCTGGATAATGCAATGGCACAATTTTGCACCAGTACACTCACCACACATTAGTTATTAGTTGACAAAGTGGTGAGAGAGACATTTAGCCAATTAGAAATGGGGGATGATTATGAAGCCAGAATGACCAGGCTATGATGGGTAGTTTAGCTAGCACATCAGGAAACACCCAGCTCTTTACGAAAGATGCTTAGGAAACTTTTATGACCACAGAGAGTCATGGAGAAAACACAATGATGGAGAACTTTGAACATATATGGATGAAGATCTAGAAACCACCTGGTAACCTGCAGATTCGACTACTTGTGAAGTGCCATCCTCTGTAGGGGTGCATGATCAGTCAAAAGAGTGAATTCACGTCCCGGGAGGTAGTACCTCAGGTAGTTAATAGCTCACTTTGTGTCCATTGCTTGTCCTTCCACCATTGCATACCTGGTCTCCCAATCTAGTAGATTCTGGCTCAGGAACATGACTTGGTGTTCAATACCATTGATGCTTTGGCTAAACATGGCACCAAGACCTGCGTCTGAAGCATCCATCTGTAAGATAAAAGACAGAAAAGTCAGGAGTCATTAATACATTCATCAAAGGATATTAAAATGTCGTTTACAACATGGGTTAGTACAATTTCTGTACTGTGGCCAGAGTGGAAGCAGACTGGAATTTCTCTGATGGATGGTGAAACTAACGATGAGTGCCAGTTAGAGTGAAAGAACAATTTGAAATGGTTCTAACAACTAATTAAATACGCATATGTGGTTCTAGCTACAACTTTTTAAATAACAATCTGATATTTGACATTTTTACTTCATCAGGGATTGCACCATTCAGTAATGAACTATTGATAATGCTAAAAAATGGGTGCTATTAGAACATCCATTGAGCGTCTTACTAGTTTTACTACTTTTTACTTGGGACTAGGTCTAAGTAACAAGTGGTAGGTTTCATTTTAGAAATTAAACTTATGACTTTCTGCTCTGTTACCAAATTGAAATCGAGACAAGGTTTATTAATCCAGTACAGTGGAACCTCGGTTCACGAACGTCTCGGTACACGTACAAATCGGTTTATGATCAAAAAGTTCACCAAATTTTGCCTCGGTTCACGACCACACACTCGGTATATGAACAAGCCAGTTTCCCTTTCAGTTTGTACATGTTCAGTCTCTCCCTGTGCATTTCCTGTGCAGCGAGCAGGAGAGCGCGACACACACACACACAGCGCGAGAGAGAGAGAGCCGCGCGCGCACACACAGGAAGTGCGAGATAGAGTGCTGGACGCATAAGGTAGGAAGGCAGTTAAAGAATGCACTGGGCTTGATTTTGTTTTCACTTCTGTTTACAGCGATCGGTTCGTAGCATGCATTGTTGCAATGTTACTTTTCTTGGTGGTTTATTAAATTACAGATTTTTTCAAATGTTCATTTTTTTCCCTGTGCTTAAAACTCATTAAAAAAAAAGTGTTTTTAGCCAATGGTTGGTAGCACTATAGCGCAAACTATTGCAGTGTTAGTTTTCTCTGTTGTTCAAGGTTTTCTCAGTGTTATTCAATGTTTTTACATTTAGTTTACTATTACGCTGTGCATTCTATGGTTTAGTTAACTACATTTGTGCTTAAAAACTTAAAAATAATATATATTTACATACAGTTCGTATGGTCTGGAATGGATTAATTGTATTTACATACAATCCTATGGGGGAAATTGCTTCAGTTCACGACCAAATCGGTGTACGAACGAATTATGGTCGTGAACCGAGGTTCCACTGTATTAAATTTGCAAAGTGACCCTGAAATATGGGATCTTATATTGTCAATTTTCTCAATAAAGAACTTCATAAAGTCTGCACTGCTAATGTAAGTAGGTAGTTTGCATTGTAGTTCAGAATTACAATCTGTTAGAGCAATTACGTTTTGAAATAGTCTATAGTACTATTACAGGATTATTACTGGTGTTATCTATTAATCTAGAACAGCAGTTTGAGCGGGCTGTAAAACAAGCTTTTTGGATACTTTTTAACATTCTCTGTCCATGCAATTTGTAAGACCATCAGCTATGCTCTCTAAATCTATATTTCAGTTTTCAACATTTTAATTTAAGAGCTTGAGTATTCCTATTAAATTAAACTAAGGTGATTTTCTGTATACTTTAATCACTTTTGTTTTAGTTGGGGCCTTTTTCAAAGTCACTTTAGAATTTGATGTTATCTGATCCAAATTGCTTTCCATAATTATACTTGAGTTTCTGAAAATATCCACAAATTTTGATGCAGATTTACAATGAGGATGTCCCTTGTTTTAATTTGCAAGTGTACTGGTAATGGCAAAGCCAAATCAAATATAATTAAATACTTACCAGAAATAGCCATTTAATGCCATAAAATTAAGTAATAATTAGATCTAATGTGTTGTTATAACTGTGAATTGGGCCACTGACAATCTGGAAAAACCCTGCTGAATTTAACATTTGGTAAACACCCATCAATGTGTATTTTAAAATCCCCCATTAACATGATATTGTCATGATTTATGGCTAAATCAGATAAAAGACTGCTAATTTTTATTACAGGCAGAGTAGCTCCGGTTTGCACAGTCATTGGTGGGAATTGAAGTGTAATCTTGCCTTGTCTCCAGGCCACATGCCCTGGCAATGATTTTAGTATCTTCCTGTAGTGCCAGTGGACCAAACTTAAGAAATGAGAAATAATAGCTCTTCTCATAAGTGTTTTGCCAGTCAAGTAATATATCAAACTAGCCATATTACCTGTTGAAAACAGGTAATTGAATATTTTTTTTGAATATTTGATATCTATTGCACTATATGTACAGTCACCACCTTTCCTTGGTATCCTTGTACGTTTGAACGTCTCTTCACTAGTGCTTCTACTCTCAAGCGTGTTCTTGTAAAGTCGGCTTCTCAGACTCTTTATCGTTTTGAGGTGCTTTGCTCAATCTCCTGTTTACTTTTATATGCTTACCATATTTGAAGGCGTCTTGTAGCATGCCTCCTATGCCTTTACTCATATTCATGTGTCTCACACTCACAGTTCCTCTTTTGAGGGCATCACCAAAGCCAAACTGACCAAGCAGATTACTCTGAGGAACTAGACACAGACCTTAGCATTTTATTCTACAGTAGATTAATATTATAGTGGCAAAAAGACACCTTTTTTAAAAATGTTTTACAGGAATATGCATTCATATTTTTAAAGAGAGATAATATGTAGTATAACAGTATATTTAGTATATTTGATTTACTATTTTATTTGATTCAACAGGTGATTTTAAATCATCAGTCATGAATTTTGAATGTTTGATGTACATGATGGGATACATGAATTGCACCTGGATGCCTGGGATTTACTCAGATTACAACCTTTACTACTGGTTTGTATTATTTTTTTTTCTGTTGCCCAGGTGCTTCTGGTGCTAGAATTGTATGGAAAAGCATCACAGACATTTCATCATAGTGGTGCATTACGATATAACTTAACTTGCATTTCTGAAAAGTGCTTCATGTGAGGTTAGTGATCAAACAGCAACAAGCCCAAACTCACAGCAAATTTGGTTTTTAATTTGGCTGATGCTAAACCTCAAGGTTTAATTAATGCTGCAGCTGCTGCTTTTTTGTTTTATGTAAATGACCTGGATAAAATATAACCATTAAGAGGGTTACACTTTATCCTAAATTGGGACAACTAGCAGAATTTTTAGTTAGTAGTGTGATTACTTTTGGGTCTGTACAGTTTTAAGCAAATATATGGCTAATGAAGTTTAACAAAAATTAAAGTGAAGTAAACTAAATAAATGTTATATATGATTTTACAGTGGAATATGTGAAATATTTCCTTATGAGAAATATTTGCAGTTTTTAGCAGGATCACTAATAGATTGGGTTCCTAAGCACTTACTACTGACTAAACACAACATTTTTTATCACCACTTCTAGCCTCATTTCCTACCATCAACTGCCAATAGCAGCCCTCCCATCTTAAAGGTCACAGTGTCTTGGACTGGAAGAGGCTTTTAAGTCTCACTCCCTTAATTATCTGGATCACTTCCTGGGTCAGGAGTGCCCTCTGGGACAGTCACTGTATAGTTCCTTCTTGTGAGCACAGATGTCACTGCAATACTAGAATTCCTGAAGCCTACGAAAAAGCTTGTAATCCCAGCCCACCTTAAATCCCTTCACACCTTTCTATCAGCGTATTTTGTTTTGTAAATGTGTCTATCAGCACAAGCAGGAAGCAGCCTGCTGTCCCATCCCCCACCTTGACAGAGCTCAGCTCGGGCAAAAAGTTCTCCCATCTCAAGCCAAGGCTCCTTATCTGCGTGTGAGATCTGGAGTTGTATAGGGTAAATAATACAGTATGTCGTTATTTGGAATACATGCATTTCATGTGTGTTCCATGTCTACAAAGATCTGGGTAAGTGTAGGATGAAAGAAAATGCAAGGCAAGAAATGCTGAACACATACCTAAAGCAGAAACATTTTCCATGTTATACTAATAATGACGTAAAGTGTATAATGTGTAAAGATCAAATAAACGTGTGTGGTTTTATTCAAGAGTATAACCAAAATAAAAAAAGCATTTGATTTACATGTGGCTGTCAATGAGTTAAAAACTCAAGCTTAAATGTCAATCAACAGGGAGTTTACACGTATTCTTAAATGGTGCAGAGGTAAGAACTGCTAATTTGCCTCAGAGCTGCTTTTGTGTTCTCCAATAAGTGATGTCCCCTACTGTCCCCTGCTTATTTTTATCTCCCCAGAATATCTACTTCTGAGTCTCCTTGTTCTGTGGAAAGACTTAGTATCCATCTGTTTGTGTACTTTTGTTACTCCTTTGGGGCCACAGAAGTGGCCATTACAAATGTACTTTTCACCGAGGCATCTGACAAACTCCCACTCTGGCTGAAAAGGGCTTCTGTCCAAATCCCAACATAAATTGTTAAATTGAATCGGTAAAACCACCTACTCTTATAGAAAAAGTTTTAAGATTTATAACCATGGTTTGTAAGTATATTGTCATGTTTAACAATTATTTTACAATGTTATTTTGATTTTTTTATGTTGTTATTCACGAAAAGATACCCTTTTCTTTAAATTTTACATTTTGGAAATTTCCCAGAGATGGTATCCTTGGAACCATGTCATTACCATGCCACAAACGTCAGTGCGTGTGATGTCAAGGCAAGCACTTTTTTGTGTGTATTATCTATACATATGCTTCCTATCTGTTTGAATTCTTAAGGAAATAACAGGAATTTTGGTTTTAACTTAGAAATAGTTAGTGACTTACAGATTTGGTTTACCCTCTTAATTTTTATGTTTGTTTCCTGGTATTTGGGTGATGATGAAGTCAATTGTTGGTGCTTTCGACAACATTAGCACATATTCTTCAGCATTGTAGTTTAATCCTTTTTTGATGTATATTTGAAATCAAAATGACTTTATGATATCCATTAAAAATACAGTGGAACCTCGGTTCACGAACGTCTCTGAACACGTACAAATTGGGTTACGACCAAAATGTTTGCCAAACTTTTGCATCTGTTCACTACCACGCACTCGGTATACGAACAAGCCAGTTTCCCTTTCGGTTTGTGCACAGCGATGATTTCCCCACGTGTTCAGTCTCTCCCTGTGCAGCGAGTGAGACAGACAGACACACGCGAGAGAGACACACACACACACACGCATGTGAGAGAGAGGGCTGGCATAAGGCCGAGAAGGCAGTTAAAGAATGCACCGGGCTTGTTTTTAAAGAGACTGATTCAAGCATTGTTTTAACCTTGTTGTATTTAATGTGGACTTTTTTCTATTGGATTTTAACCTCCACTTCACTTCTGTTTACAGCGATCGGTTCATAGCGTGCATTGTTGCAATGTTACTTTTCTTGGTTGTTTATTAAATTACGGGTTTTTCAAATGTTCATTTTTTCCCTGTGCTTAAAACTCATTAAAAAAAGTGTTTTTAGTGAGTGGTTCATAGCGCTATAGCGTGAACTCTTGCAATGTTAGTTTTCTTTGTTGTTCAAGGTTTTCTCAGTGTTATTCAATGTTTTTACATTTAGTTTACTATTACGCTGTGCATTCTATGGTGTAATTAACTATATTTGTGCTTAAAAATCTTTAAAAAAAATATATTTACATGCAGTTTGTATGGTCAGGAACGGATTAATTGTATTTACATACAATCCTATGGGGGAAATTACTTCGGGTTACGACCAGAGTTTTGGAATGAATTATGGTCGTGACCCGAGGTTCCACTGTATTCAGAATTTGTTTGTGAAGGGTGTGTACCACTGACTTCATCTGCTGAAGTACATGAAAACAAATGGTTATCCTTTTAGGAATTTAAATATAATAATGTAGTAAAAGTGTTAATCTCTTTGCTAGATTCATCTTAAACATTTCATGAGGTTGGGCAGGGGATACCTATGAAGTAAATTGATATTTCTGAGTTTTGCTGTGATATACTTACACTACTGAAGATGACATAATTTTTTTAAAATTCCTTTAAAGTGAAAAACGTGTTGTCTCTCAAATATCATAGGGCACACATTAAATATTTAATTTATATAAACGGTAGCATTGACAATTAAATAACTAACTATCAATAATTACATAAATCTTTAACTAAAAGGGTGGAAAAAATTAGTGGATGTGCATTTACCTATTTAATGAATACACTGGATGTACAGTATGTAGTTAGCTTTTTGCTCACTATCATTGTTGCAGGCTAATTATCTAGACATTCTTCAGTGCTTCACAGAAGAGTGGTGGAAGTGCCACAGTTTGTGACTCAATGCTGGGTGGTTTTCAGTAAACAGACACAAACTCATATCAGTGATAAAGACCAGATTGCTTATACGGTATAATTAGATAATAATCCTCTGGATTGGGCGTCCATTATATGCACTACAGACCACCCTACTTATGCTAAACAAGAAAACTTTACTAATGCATTTCAAGCTATATTTGATGTCTCTTACAGAACTGAATTAGCGATTAATAAGTTACTCACCTACAACTGGGAAATTGTAACACTGCAGACTACACGATCACTTTCATGATCTTAACAGCAGACATAGAATGGCAAGAAGAGAAGCTGGTTTCCTTATTTAAAATGTCTTTCTCCTAAAATCAAGGGTGAGTTTTTTTTTTTTTTTTTTTTTTTTGTGAAAGGGTAGGAAAAATGTTTGAGGAGGCCATCAGTGTAGACTCTCGTTTAAAAGACCTACAGAGAATGCAGTTTGTTGTGTTTTTGTGAAACATGGCTAACGACTAGCATCTCAGATGCTAATGTGGAGCTACCTGGGTTTAGCACAGTTAGAGTGGACAGAGACGCAAATACCTGCGGGAATCGGAAAGATGGAGGACTCACTCTCTATGTGAACACAAGGTGGTGAAACCCTGGACATGTAAATGTCCAAATCTCCACCTGCTGCAGGGACATCGAATTGCAGGCTGTAAGTCTGCGTCCCCATTACTTGCCCAGAGAGTTTGGACACGCCATTGTTGTTATTGTTTACATCCCTCCTCGCGCGGACGTGGAGATAGCGTGTGATGTCATCCACTCCGCTGTTGCTAAACTACAAACACAGCACTCTGAGGCGCTTGCGCTAATCTCTGGAGACTGTAACCATGTGATGCTGGACAAATAATTACCTGCCTTCTCTCAGTATGTGAATTGTAACACCCAGGGAAATAGGACTATTGACCTACTGTATGCAAATGTTAAGGACACATACAGCGCCACCCCACTGCCTGCGCTTGGGAAAGCAGATCATAACCTGGTTCTGCTTCTGCCTCACTACAAACCAAGAGTGAGGGAGCTACCTACAACCACACGCTCATTCAGGGTCTCCTGAAGCAGAGCAGACTCAGAGAGACTGCTTTGGAACTACGGACTCGGATATCCTGCAGGGGTCATATAGTGAGAACATTGAGGAGGTCGTTGACTGCACTACTGACTACATCAACCTCTGTATGGACATTGTAGTTCCAGTAAGAACAGTACGCTGCTATGCTAACAACAAGCCATGGATTGCAAGTGACATCAAGGGCCTTTTGAACCAGAAGAAAAGGGCTTTTAAAGGCCGTGATCAGCATGAGCTCAAGCGCGTGCAGAAGGAATTCCGAGCCCAGCTTTCTCTGGTCCTGTTCAGCCTAAATACATCGGACTTCCAGTACAACTCAGAGTCCGGCCACGTGCTAAAGTTCACTGACGACACTGCAATCGCGGGCTGCATCAGGAGTGGGCAGGAGGAGGAGTATAAGAACCTAATCAAGGACTTTGTTAAATGGTGTGATTCAAACCACCTACACCTGAACGCCAGCAAAACCAAAGAGCTGGTGATGGACTTTAGGAGGCCCCTGATCCCGTGATTATCAGAGGTGACTGTGTGCAGAGGGACAGACCTATAAATACCTGGGAGTGCAGCTGGATGATAAACTGGACTGGACTGCCAATACTGATGCTCTGTGCAAGAGAGGACAGAGCTGACTATACTTCCTTAGAAGGCTGGTGTCCTTCAACATCTGCAATAAGATGCTGCAGAGGTTCTATCAGACGGTTGTGGTGAGCGCCCTGTTCTACGCGGTGGTATGCTGGGGAGCCAGCATAAAGAAGAGGGACGCCTCATGGCTGGACAAACTGGTGAGGATGGCAGGCTCTGTTGTACGCACGGAGCTAGACAGTCTGACATCTGTAGCGGAGCATCAGGCGCTGAGTAGGCTCCTGTCAATCATGGAGAATCCACTGAACAGTATCATCTCCAGACAGAGGAGCAGCTTCAGCAACAGACTGCTGTCACTGTCATGCTCCACTGACAGACTGAGGAGATCGTTCCTCCCCCACACTGTGCGACTCTTCAATTCCACCCGGGGGGGTAAACGTTAACACTATACAACGTTATTGACTGTTATACCTGCCTTGCACTCTCCACCTTACACTTTTTAACTTGCACTGCGCTTTTATTGCTCTTTAATTAATATTGTTTTTATCAGTATGCTGCTGCTGGAGTATGTGAATTTCCCCTTGGGGATTAATAAAGTATATATCAATCAATCAATAAATCAAAAAGATGTTTTGAAAGAGCAGTTTGGGGGTGTAATAGATCTATTTCAACCTCCACACTTTACTTTTAGAGATTAAAGTGAATGTATGGGGTTGGAAGGAATGAATGTTAAAGTAAAAGAGCAGCAAAGACAATTATTCTTTAGCAGGATTGGTAAGATGTGTGTTTAGATTCAAATCCTGATTATAAACATCATCTTTGCAATCAAGAGAGAAGCGGCTGAGAGCTGTTGTATTTTTCTGTGGTGTGAGAGTTAATTATAAAATACAGTTTGCTCCTATAAGGCTTTGTTTTAGTTGCTGCTAAGTAGCTGTGCAAAAACTTTTAAAGCAATTTTCCCTTCAGAAGAGTTTTTTTGCTTTTTTTTCTCCTGCACTCCTTAGGAGCAAGAGCAGCTGGGTGTTTGGGGGTGCATTTGTAAAAGTTACTTGTTATGTGTACCTATTTGTATTCAAACTAGCATCATTGAGGCTTGGCAATAAGTGGCAATAGCTGACACCAGCAACTCTGTAAGTAAATAATCTGCATTGTAGCAACAAATAGTTAAAAGGAACATTGATTCTTCAGGGGATGAGTAAAGCCACGGCTAACTTCAAAGTTGTTAAGAGAAAAGCTCAGTGGCATGTAGGCAGATGCACAGCATTAAGATGCCAATTAGTTACAAGCGGCTGTAGGAGCAGACAAGACAGAACGAAATTAAATAGCAGCAGATATTCACTAAGGAAGTTTTTGTAGATTGAACAGTTTTTAGCCGTCAGGAAAGTAAAGCAGTTAAGAGGGCGGCAGCGTGAGGATTCGTTAATACGTAGGAAACAAATTGTGTGAGTGAAGAGCTTTTAAGTAAAGAATAAGAGGAGCCTAGTTAGGAGAACAGACAGAGAAAACTAAAGTTAACCTAATAGAAGAACAAACAGAAGGCAGTCGAGGGGGAGAAGATTACAGGATCTTAAGGGCACAGAAGGTACAAAATTAAAGAAATGTAGCAGTTCTTTAATCCAATTTCTTTAGCGGACATTTGTTTAGTTTTACCATTTAAGTTACATCATTTAATTTTAATGAAATAAAAAAAAAAATTAATGCAGTTTTAGTAATCCTAACTCAAATTTTAATAATGAGGCCAGGGCAATGCAATTCCTGCTAGATGTTGGACTTTTTAGATGACAGCTTGGAGGAGCCAGTCTTCAATGAGGGCTACATCTGCAGGATGTGCAGGCTAATCGAGCACTTTGATCGCAGGGTCGCTGAACTGGAAGAGGTGGCTGGCCTGAGTTGTAGTAGAGAATTAATGCCCTTTAGAGAGGTAGTATGCACCTCTAAAATGGCGCGGAGGAGATTCCAGACCAGAAAGGTAGAGATGAGTGGGTCACGGTCACAAGGTGCAAGGTAAAGGGTGCACACTGTCCATGGGCATCAAACCCAAAATTGGAAATGTCAAACCGTTTTTGGGTTCTTACAGAACTGGACAGTGTCTCTGAAGAATTTGTGGTGCTAGGCAGGCATGAGGAGCCCCAATGAACATTAGAACAGTCTTGATGAGAATAGGCCATTCAGCCCAACAAAGCTCGCCAATCCTATCCTCTTAATTCTTCTAAAAAAAAAAAATCAAGTCTACTTTTGAAAGTCCCTAAAGTCAATGAGCCGCCTCAAAAATAGTTCTCAGAAAGAGAGAGGTAGTGATAGTTGAAATGCAGGTTTGATCCAGAAACAAAGATTCTTTCACTGTGTGTTACTTTCCGGGTGCATAGTTGGGAGACCTCCCTAGAAGAATGGCTAGGCTCTTGGCCAGAGTGGGAGTGGATCCAGTTGTCACTGTCCATGTTGGAACAAGTGACATACAAAAGAGTACTATGTCAGTTCTGCAATCCAAATTTAAAGAATTTGGTGCCAGGCTGAGAAGCACAACGGACAAGGCAGTCTTCTCCAATGTTCTGCCTATGCCATCCAGGTAAGACTGAGGAGATTAGAAGGCTTAACGTTTGGCTGAAATGTTGGTGTAGAGTAGAGGGTATATGTTAGTGGTGTATTTGGACTCCTTTGGGAACAGATGAGAGCTGTTCTGCTGCAACAGATTACATCTTAACCGGAGGGGCACCAATGTGTTGGGTAGGTGTATGAGTAAGTTAGTTGAAGATTAGTTAAGCTAGAGTATGGGGGAGCAGGGAATTTAGGACAGGCATGTTTAGAACTATACAGTATATGAAGGAACAAACTATAGTTTTAAAAACATAATGTAAACTCTAACCCAACGTTTTACTGCAAAAGTAAAATAAGCAACACGATACAAATAGGTTGCCTTAATGCTAGAAGTATCAAAAATAAAACAAGTGCATTGGAGTTTCATATAGCAGAACATAATTATGATATTGTAGCAATACGGGGATGAGTATGACATAGAAAGATACTCATTTTTTTAGGAAGGATAGACAGAACAGGAAAGAGGTGGGGTTGCTGTTTATGTCAAAGCAAGTCCCCTTCAATTGGATGATGAGCCCAATCTTTGTGAGGACATGTGGTCTCATCTGGAAAGCATTAGGGAAAGAGGCCTAATTTATATGGTCTTGATACTTGCCTGGGGTGTTGAAACAACTGCAAGTGGAAGAAATGATGTTGTTAGAGATGAGGAAAAATATTTGCACAGCACTGTTTGGTGGATGGTGTGTGGGGGCGAGGGTTTAGTTCATCTTACGAGGAAAACCAGCTATGCTTACAACACAGCGATGGCCGAGTCAGCAACGATCTTATTGTAGACGTGTGAAACAATGAAAACAATTTTCACTTAAGCTATATATTCTATGTAAAAAACGCTTTGGTGAATTTCACTGATCAAGAATATTCATAACTCAGTAGTATATATAGCTGAAATTCAAGCAGAGAGAAAAAGTACAGTTTATTGAACAAGTGGTAGGCTTTTTACAATAGTTGCCTTCCTTTAATGAATCCAGTTTAATCCTGTGATGTTATTATAGAAGCACTTTCTCAGTTTTTTGGTACAACTTTGGCCAATACCTTGACACCAGAATTCAGTAATGAAGTTGGTCTGTATGTTACACATTCCAAAGGATCTTTATTTTTCTTTGGAAAGACAATAGGGGGAACAGCAGTATTATGTTCATGTTCAGTGCCTGTTGTAATACATGAAAATAGGGGTGTTTATCAGCCATGTCAATAAATCTCTGCGCAAGATCTGGTTTAATTTCAGTCTAAAAAAGTAAGCAGATAATTTTGATCTTTTTTTTCCTCCTTAAAATACCCAGGTGTTGCCCTAAAAATTATTTTTAGAAAAGTGAGCAAATGCTTTTAAACTTTGTTTATATAGTTGGGCTAAGTGTAGGAGTATTCTTCCTGTACATTACCCATTGAATTACATGAAAATGTCCAGAAGATCGTGGTTTTAGTGAGATGGAATTTACAAATATGTCATGGGTTCACATGCTTGTCACCTATTCCACTTACTCTCACTTAGACCAATTCTTATAATCTCCAGTAAAGTCAAACTAAAATTTAATGTTGTTATAAAGTTATGGTTTACTTCATTTTGTTTCTATAAACCACTGTTTTTTTTAACTAATGCTTAATTGTCATCTCAACCTTTTCAATATTTTCTAAGCCGTGTTGGAACTCCTTCCTCACAACTGTTTTTAAAGATTTATTAATTTAAAAATTTTAGAATGACTATGAAAGATCCATGAGAATTGACTGCATATAGAATATACATGCAACTTAAGTCCTATGAGCCATTCCAGCAGTAATAACTTGCATGAGCTTTCATCATAGAGCAAAAGAAGTGACCATGTAGGTCCATGCAGTCAATTAAGATAATAATATTTGAATAAAAATCAGTAAACAGAAACATATTCTGCCTCCCAAAAATATATCAAAGGAGTACCCAAAGGTGCCCAAAAACATTTTTAGATCTCATGATTTTCTAGATAAATTACATATTTAAGATTCAGACTTAACAGGACCCTGTGGTGACCAATTCTGGACAGTGGCAAACGATCTGAGTAACGTCAAAGCCATCAACATGTGTGTATTTTCTGCTAAAGTAAACTCAGCATTGAATATCAACAGGAAAGATGCCATTCTGTCAATGCTATGTGTTTGAATTGGACATCTATCATTTCCCCTCATTCATTTGTCAAGAATCATGTCTCACTGAGTTTGAATTTTCAATATGTAATTTCTCCATGAAAATATGGGATTAAAATAATTCTTTCTCAGCCACCGCTACAAACTAAATTGGGTAAGTAACATATAAAAACATTTTAGAGTAGAGTATTTGTTTAGTTACTTATTTCCATATTTATTCCTTACATTAATACCTTAGGTAATTGAACTCCCACCTTCAATAGATGTAAAGTAGAAATTTCTGTTCTTTCTCTATGGCAGACAATCATGCTTTTATTTTTAAAAACTAACCTGTATACAGTCACTTTTCCATTAAATATTATTTGCTTTATTAATATTTATCTAAATGATACTAAACTATTGTCATCTGTTCAAGTTAAAGCTCTCTCTGTTATTCTGTAAGATTTTGTTATTTGAAAAGTATACATACATAAACAGATATATTCTCAGACCCTCTTAATACAATTCATACTCGCAGGTGGTACTGGAAGAAAGTGTAAAACTAAGTTCCATTAAAATGTTTTGTAATACTTTACTCTCTTTTTCAGGTACAGATATCTGGAGAAGGTTCAGTCCTGTAAGCAATACATTTACATAGGTGGTATTCGGCAAGGCTGTCACTTCCAGCCACATGATCTAATGTGGAAAAACATTAAAGACACAATAATTTATATCTTTGTTAATGGATCAAAAGAAAATTCTACCAAACCTTTCTTCTACAAGAATAATCTGCTGAACATAGGTAAGCTTTGTTTTATTCTAAGATTTTCATATTCATCAAACCATGGTTGATGTTTTGATGATTGTAGATAACACCTTATCATTTTATAATTACCACTATTAATCAGTACTCATGTGGGAGTAAATGATGACTAACACCCACTTCAAAAATAAGCCCTAAAAAAGAAAGCTGAATGACTTAAAACAGTTTTACATAATGTCATAGATTGTATAAGGAAACAGAAATAATGCCTGTTTTCAATATTATCTTACCCAACAGTTTTGATAGAAATATTCATTTCATTTAGTCTTTTGTGTCTTTCCCTATATTCCTTTGTACATTTGGGCTGATGGAGCTGGCTGGAATGCTAGTTCAGAGCAGGAATCAATAATGCCCCATTCCTATACTTAGCCCAACTACAAGACTTTTTTTTTCCTTTCTTTTATGTAGGTGGAATTTTTATTTCAGACAGAGAAGTGGATTTCAGTTTGATTCTTTAATTCCATTGCTGATTGTATTTATCCTTACATTGCTTAAACATTCATGTAACATTCCGTCTACATTTGTAATAAAAAATAATGCATATATTGTATTTATATAGACAGCTGGTTCAACTTAGATGGTTCAGCTTCTGAGTTCTTTCACTCAGCTTGTTAAGATTTTAGGATACTTTATTTTTTACTCCTTTCTATTTAATTTTTGAAAAGTGAAACATTGCAATGGCATACCACTCAATCACACAAATAATAATAACATAACACATTTAATCCAAAGAAAGAAACAAAACAAGATTCAAAGTCCACTCAAAAAAAAAATTAAAACAATTAATACCATAAGAGAGTCACTGACAGACCCAGCATGATTATCCTGAAATTATATTAGTGAATTCTTGTCTTGTTTTTAAAAAAAAAATTGACCATCCTCTAAGAGTGAATTTGATTTTTCTTATCTGAGATAAAGTAGAATGTCACCTGCCTACTGTATTATAGAAGGTGGGTAGGGATTGTTCCAGTTAAGCAAGATAGGTCTGCATGCTAGGGATATTACAATTGATTTATCCCTGTACACTTCAAACTTATCCTGGAGTACATAAATATCATCATTAATGGTTAGGAGTGATTATGTCACTAAGGCTATTTCAGAAGTATTTAGATTTTTTTGTCAAACATTTTAATTCCCAAAATATAATACCTTGAGATGCTGGAGCTAAATGACATAGCTCCCAGATTGGATCTTGCCCTTTGTACATTTAATACATTTTTAAGCAATATTAATATGATCAATTCAATTTTTTTACTTGAATTATGGAATTCTTGGCACATGTAGATCTAGAATACATTCTGTGTATGGCTGAGTTACACTCCTTTTCTGAGATGCTAATTGAAAGGTTACTTTTCCACTGTTCTGTATTGTCATTAAAGGATAATTTCTTTGAAATTTTCTTATATATTGCTAAAGTACTGTCTAAATCTTCTTCCAGACTAACTAGTATTACATCTGGGATAGATATGCGAGTAAGGTATGGAAAGTTCTGTAGGTTTCTGTCAAAAAAAAATCTGATTTGTATACAGAAAAAATGTGTGAAGCTATAAAGTTAACTTTGCAGCATAATGGTTCATAACATGCAAATATGTTGTTCATGTAAAGATGTATGAATGTCTTAATCCCTACTATTTTCCATAAATTAAGCAGTGAGTCTTAAAAGGTTAAAAAAGGTGATTTTATATATATGAGCAACACATAAGAGCTTATCTACTTTTAAATGTGTCCTGCATCGGTTCCATATTTTAAGTAATTGGTGGACAATTAGATTACTAGTATACTATTGATAATTAGTATTATCAGGGCATACAAAAAAGGGTTAGAACAAGATATGTTTTCCATAGCAAGCCATGCAGGTGTAAACTGATGAATTTCTGCCAATTTCCAAGATTTTATTGTATGTATATTTGCGGCCCACTAGTAAAATTGAAAGTCATGTAGTGTGATACCACCTTCTGCTTTAGATCTCAATAGAGTTGGCTTTGGGATGTGTTGACATTTGTAATGTTATGATTGAGTCTAATTTCTTAAAGAATGATTTGGTTTTGTATGCAGGGATAATGTGGAATGGATATAGCAGCTTAGGGAGAATGTTCATTTTGACATTATCAATTCTCCCTCCAAAGGTGAGGTAGAGGGTAGACCATCTGTTAAAATTTTGTTTGATTTTTTTTTTTCAAAGTACTGCCAAAATTAGATTGGAACAGGTCTTTATATTTATCCCCAGATATAAAACTGTTGTAATATTATTAATAAATAAATATCAAATCTGATATGATGTGCTAGACAATTCACTGGGAAAGGCACACTTTTAATCAAAGTTATTTTGAATCCAGAGATCTTATGATATTCACCTAACATGCTTAAGACTTATGGTAGAGCTGATTGTAGGTCTGCTATGTAAAGCACCGTATGTGCATAGTGATATTTTTTGTTCAAATCCTACTCTAATAATCCCCTGTATCTCTGGTTACTTCTGGAAATGAATAGTCAATAGCTCATTAGCTACTGCTTGTCAAGTACCTTATTCTAACTTTAAGTAATCTGTGTTGATGTTATCAATATGGACTGAGGCTTCTGGGCTAGTATAAAGTAATTTAATCCATGAGGATATGTTATAATAAAACCTGAATTTGTACATTGTAGTAAATAGGTAGTCCTTTTCAACTCAATAAAAGGCTTTGCCTGCATCCAAAGATAGTAATACTTTGGAGTTTGTGAGTAAATATATTACACCAGTAACGGCGCACTGCACAATAACATGCAGTGAATACACTTGACTTGGTTATACTCCGTTGACCATATATGTGTACGAAATTTCAGGTGTGTATGTCGAATGATTTGGGAGCTGCAGGTGACTGTAAAGGCACATTACAAACAACCATACAGTGAATACACGTGATTTGACTTTACTCGGTTGACCTTTGACATTGGAGGTCAATCACTCCGAAAGTTGACAGTAGAGGTCACATAATATAATATGTATGCCAAATTTATTTAAATAGATCAATAGGTCAAATGGTTTGGGAGCTACAGTGTTAAATGTAAACACTCATGTGTCTTGGTGACAAACAACCTTGTGATAAACAATGTTTCTAGTAAATACTCTTTCACTTTTCTCAATCGGCTTTCCCTGCGATGGTGAATCTAGGACTTTCACCTTTACATCTTTTGATCGTCGTACTCTTGAAAAGGCAACATACAGTTGTCCATGTCCAAAAACGGGTTCTGGTAAAAAAAAATTCCAACTCTATCGAGTGTTTGTCCCTGGGACTTGTTTATTGTCATAGCAAAAACAAGTTTTATAGGGAATTGTTTTTTTCTCAGCTTAAATGGAAAATCGGTATCATTGCTAATCAAATCTATCCTTGGTATAAGCACAACATCAGCTATACTTGAGCCAGTAATAATCTCCACCTCAATTACATTAGGTTTTAGATCTCTAACAATAAATCGTGTTCCATTGCACAAACCTCGTTTACTATTTAAATTCTGCAGTAACATAATAATAGCTCCGATCTTCAATTTCAGACTATGTGGAGCAAACCCAGACGGAGAAAGGGTATTCAAAAACTCAACAGGAAAGTTATCTCTTTCATCATCATCATCAGTTTGTATTGAGTCATCGCTCAAGTATATTACAATGTTGCCTGACATTTTATTAAGAACATCCTCGTTTAATTGATCAACATCAGAATTTTTAGGGCATAATATAGTCTTTCCAATCATATTCCTAACCATCTGTGTATTAATACTATCTCCAAAGATTTCAGTTACTAACAAACCATGACATAAATACACATTCGGTATTTCTATAATATCTTCATCTAAGTCACAATCATTGGTAAGACTTCCGTTTCCAAGCTTCATTAGCCATTCAGTAAACTGTGGATCAACTGATCTCGTTATTTTTTAGAGTGAGCCTTTTGAAGTCTTTGAAAAACTTACTGTTATGCAGACTTGCTTGTAGGATTGCTTTTTTGTTCCATGTTTAACTATAGTGAGGTACTGGCGAAAATCACCTCCCATCAGCAAAACCTTTCCTCCAAATGGAATTTTATTTTTCATTACGGTTTCCCAGAACATTCTTTCAGTCGCATTTAGAGCAAGTCCTGACATCATTGAGCATTCATCTATAATCAAAAGCTTGGCCTGTCTAAATAAATTTGCAGCTACACTATTCTTGGTTATAGTTGGAGTTGTATTTTCTACAATATTCGGACCAAGTCCATACTGAGAATGGAAAGTTCTCCCTCCAATTAATAAATTAGCTGCAATTCCAGTTGAGGCAGCAGGAAGAACAATTTAATTTCTTCCTCTAATGTAATGGATCAGCATCTTATACAAATAAGTCTTACCACTTCCCCCAGGACCATCCAAATGATAGCATTTTACATTGCTGTCGTCAGACAAGGCTCTGACTATTTCGTCGAATGCTAATCTTTGCTCTTGATTTAAAGTTTGCATCATTTGTTCTGCTGTTGTTTGTTCAATTGCACCATTAAATACAACCCTAGTCAAGGCGGGAAGACTTATAGGAGGATCGGACAAATTAAAATTCGAATTACTCTCTTGGCTATGACTTCGAAAAATAGCATGCAGCTCCTTAAGGGCATACATTTCACATTGCGTACATTCACTATCTCCATTATGTAATGTCATGCAAAAATCTTCAATCATATGAATCTTAAACTTTTCCCACAGCTTCTCTGGTTCAGTTGGTGTGCCAAACAGACAAAAATATATGCGAACAAATCTCTGATCTGTCTTGGCATATTAAACACAGCTGCATCGGTAAGTGTGTTTTCCCACACTGTGTCATCTATGAGAAGCCCACGTTGCTTTGTAGCTTCCTGTAGACTGGAACTTATAGCTTCATTAAACGACTTCAGATAATTGTAACTTGTCGCGCCTTTAATGTGCAATAACAGAAGATGCAAAAAATATCCTTCAGCTTCTCTTATGATTACTGTATACATTCTTCAAATTACTTTATGTGCACATTTGTGCCTTTTCTGCCACTTAGTTTTTTTGGTTCCACGTATAATGTTTTGGAATATCAATGTAGTTAAATTTTCATGCGGAGGGATCTTTTCTATTGAGTTTAGTGTTTTTGGTGTCGGATCGCGTAACAGCAATTTCCAAATTCCCTGCATCATCTGGATTAAAGTAAACAGGTTGCTGATTGGGCAAATGAACTGGAAGTCTTTATATAGTATGAGATTGATCATGCATTTTCATACTGAATAGTCTCCAGCTAGCTTCTGGGGCACTCACATAGCGTGAGTTAACAAAGGTCTGTGTCTCATCGTGCGTTAAGATGTTTGTGGTTGCCTTCTTTACTTCCACACTCTCACAGTCGTGGCCTTTATAAATGTACTTAAACAGATATTTGACACTAACAATCGAACATATTTCTATGTTTATATAACAATTATACTTTAAACTTAAAACTGGGTTATAAGGCACGATTCGTGAGTTATCGATTACTCTGCCATTTATTATAGCCAATGTGCCTGCTCGTCTTCTATATATAGGATATCCGTCAATGTTTCCAAAGTGCGTTCTTGAAATTATTTAGGAAATCACTGTTCAGATTTTCTTTTCCACATGGTTGATGTACCTTGTAGTTTGTGATGACTTTCCACGGTCATGGATTTTTTTCTTTATGAGGTATTTCAACGCATACAATTTTGTCAATGTCTTCTTCTGTATTAGGCTTATGGTCTTTTCCAAGATTGAGTAAAATATGCGCATGTGGAAGTCCTCGTTTCTGAAATTCAATGACATGCACATATGCATCCACTAATCCGAAGGCATGATTCTTAATTAAATCATCAAGCAAACTTTTTAATTTTATGTTAAAAACTTTTGCTGCTAAATCAGGTCGGGTGTTCAACTTTTTGGCCGTGTTGCAAGTTTTCCTTTATTTCTGTTAATTCAGGGTTACATGTCATTGTAATAAACAGATCTGGCTTTCCGTATTTAGTTACAATGCACATAGCATCTTGGTATCCTTATACCATCTGTCTTGGACTACCTTCAAAACTTGAAGGAAGTATATAAGTTGTACCTGGTAATAAGCTTTAATTTTCCCTTCTGGTTGCCAGATAATCTTAAAGTACATTGTATTGGTCAACTTTTAATTTTGGCTGATTCATTCTGATATAATTCAGGTAATTTGCATCGGTCTTTACATAAGCATCCACTATATATTGCTGTGTCAGTTTTCCAGCATTATGAATAGGGTTAAACCTTTCAGCTCTTACAGCAAGTCGATAACAATAATATTCTCTTTGTGTAATGTGTTGTCTCTTGCCTGTATGATTTTGCTTCTTTAACTCTGTTCCCCATCCCTCTTCCCCATTTGCAAATAGTAAAAGGTAGGTCATTGGATCTAAATTTGGGTTGAGGAAATTTATTCTTTTGGTTGCAGCGTGATCATGTTCGGATGGTCTAGTATAGATCAGTAAATCTCTTTCAAATGGGGGTTCTCCATCTTCATTAGCAAATATTATGGCAATTTCATTAGCAGTAGCATTGTTATATCTTCGAGGATCTTTCTTTCGATCCTGTCTAATTTGTCAAGGGTTGTCCTGTTCTTTGGGACTCTCTAATGGCTTCTCTTTCAACCTTATAGAGCATTTTATATGCCTCTGCGTAGGGGTTTTTCGACATAATCTTAACCAATTCAGTCATCACAGTTTCATCACAGTTCAAGCTTTCATACGACGATAACCGTTGTTTTGTTGCTTCCTCTGTGTCCAATATATATAATTGTGCATATTTCCTTGGTTCACCCTCAGCAGGATGCAATGTTCCAGTTCTGTGATAAATTTGTCCATGGATTCTAAAGCAGTATGGACCAATTCCTGGTGGTTTTACAATATTGACACCCATGGATGCAAATGAACTTTTAATGGATCGTATATTTTCCATAAAACTTTTAGAACTTCTTTCTTTTGCTGTCATCAGATTGTACAAATATTTTGGATAGCGTATTTTAGCATGTTCACTAATACTTACATTTTCATATACATTTTGCTCATTCATTTAATGAATTTCAAAATCAATGTGTTCTATCGAAATCTTTCCCGTTTTTGCAACACTTAGAGAACTCCATTCGGGCAGATGCCTCAGCCTGAAAATATAAGGCGTTGCATTTACTACAAACTTTATTCATTGCACCACAGGAATGTCCAAATATCTCATTTTCGTTGCCTATTGCAGATTGAGCAAATTGTTGAATTGAGCGCATTCTGTCAATATTTTCAAGAATTTTCTCTTTGTCGTCGCTGGATGGTGCTGTGCTCTGTCTCATTTTCCTTTGCAATTCTGGCACGTTTGACCACTTATTGCCGACGTTGATTAGCCTCTTCCTCAGTCTCGTTTGCTCTTGCGACTCTCTTTCACTCAGTGTCGGCCCGTCTTCATTGTATGGTCTTGTATTTGCTCTCATTTGCTTGAGCAATTCTCTTTCGCTCTGCGTCAGCCTGTCGTAAATGCTGAGTGCACTCTTCATAGTTTTCATACTCTTTCGTTTGCTGCGAGGTTGATGCACTTGCTGCTTCCTAAGCAGCTCTTCTTTTCTCCACTCTAGCAGCCCTCTTCTTCTCTTCTTTTGGCGGCATCTTATCGTGTTTAAACTGATCAAGTCAGTTTTCTTTAATTGTTCACTTAAGCTGGCACTTAAGTCTTCAATCTGCCTCAAGAATGACTTAAGATATGAAGAGGTAGGGGAAGTGACGGCAATGGTGGTAAGAATGAGAACGGCGCCCGTACACATAAGCCGCACAGTCACCCTGTTGGCCGCTGCAGAGAGTTGATTCTACAATACAATAAAATAAAATAAAAATTGGAGGTTAATCATTACCCCGAAAGTGGATAGTAGACATCTCGTAGTATATGTGTACCAAATTTCAGGTCAATAGGTGAAACAGTTTGTGAACTACAGGTGATTAAAAGTCATGGACAGACAAATGAATAGCGGGTATCAGATTATGTAGAAGGATTAAGCAGCACCAATAATTTGAGGCTGAGTGTGTATCTTTAATATATTAGGTTTGATCTTGTGATAATACTGAGGGTAATGCTTTCTCCGTTCTTCTAGCTAATACTTTTGCTAGTATCTTACCATCATTGCTAAGGAGTGAAACTGGTCTACATGATGCACATAGTACCAAGTCTTTATTTATTTATTTATTTTTGGAAAATCGGTTATCATTGCGTGGAAGAAAGTTTGTGGTAAAAATTATTTTTCTAGTATCTATGAACATTATTTAAATTAATGCAGCTTGATTGGTTGAAAAAGTTTTATAAAATTTAAATGGGTGACCATCTGGGCTTGCACCTGACCCACTTTGGAGTGAGTTTATGGCATTCTGTGATTTTAAAAGTGTCAGAAGTTTATCAATTTCTTCTGCACTAAGAATATCAAGTTGTTGTATTTATATTCTATCAAACATCTAATTTTATGTCTCCCTTTTTTCTTTTAATTTTAAAAGCACTAATAAAACCTAGGATCATAAACATGAGTGGCCTTAAGAAGGAATTCAGTGTTTAGTGAAATTAAAATGCTTCTGAAAGAACATAAAGAAATTCAAAATCCATTGGGATTTTTTGTATTTATTTTGATTTTCAGAAAGTAGTTGATAAGGTCCCACAAGAGAGATTTGGGGATAAAAATAAAAGAAGTGGGAATTCAGGGTATAGTCTGCAGTTGTGTGCAAAACTTGCTAAAACACAGCAAGCAAAGTGTTATGACGTGAACCTTATCTGTGATTTTAAAAGAGGTGTCGCTCTGGGCTTAGTGTTGGGGCTGCTTCAATTTTTAATATACACTTACTGGACACTTTATTAGTTACACCTGTTCAACTGCTCGTTAATGCAAATATCTAATCCGCCAATCACATGGCAGCAACTCAATGCTTTTAGGCATGTTGTCAAGACGACCTGCTGAAGTTCAAATCAAGCATCAGAACATGGCATGGTAGTTGGTGCCATACGAGTTGGTCTGATTATTTAAGAAACTGCTGATCTACTGGGATTTTCATGCACAACCATCTCTAGGGTTTACAGAGAATGGTTCAAAAAAGGTAAATTATACAGTGAGTGACAGTTCTATGAGTGAAAATGCCTTGTTAATGTCACAGGTCAGAGTAGATTGGCCAGACTGGTTTGAGCTGATAGAAAGGCAACTGTATCTCAAATAAACACTTGTTACAATTGAAGTATGCAGAAGAGCATCTCTGACTGCACAACCTGTAGAACCTTGAAGAAAATGGGCTACAACAGCAGGAAAGTACACCGGGTACCATTCCTGTCACCTAAGAACAGGCTACAACTCACATGGGCTCACCAAACTTGGATAGTAGTCTCGAAGATTCTCAATTTCTGCTGTGATATTTGGATGGTAAAGTCTGAATTTTGGGTCAACAACATGAAATTATGGACCCATCTTCCCTTGTATCAATGGTTAAGGCTGGTGATAGTGGTGCAATGGTGTGAGGGGTAATTTCTTGGCACATTTTGTATCCCTTAGTACCAGTTGAGCACTGTTTAAATGACACAGCCTCCCTGAGTATTGTTGCTGACCATGTCCATCCCTTTATGACCACCACAGTATACACATCTTCTTATGGCTACTTCCAGCAGGATAACGCACCATGTCACAAAGCTGAAATCATCTCAAACTGGTTTCTTGAACATGACAATGAGTTTAATTATACAAAAAAGCCTTCACAGTCACAGGATCTTAATCCAACAGAGCACTTTTGGGATGCAGTGGAACTGGAGATTCACATCGTGGATGTGAATCCGACAAGTATGCAGCAACTGTGTGATGGTATCATGTCAATATGGACCAAAATCCCTGAGGAATGTTTCCAGCACCTTGTTGAATCTGTGCCAGGAAGAATTATGACAGTTCTGAAGGCAAAAGGGGTCCAACCCAGTGCAGTGGATCCTTGATGTACGAACTCAATTCGTTCGCGAGGGCTGGTTGTAACTCAAGTTGGTTGTAAGTCAAGACTATTTTTCCCATAAGAAATAATGGAAATACCCATAATGCGTTCCAAACCTCCCACAGCAACACTTACTTAACCTTTTCATAATAAAAAAGGGTTGTATAATGTGCATAATTTACCAAAACACCAATAATTTTTCTAATGTACTAACCAAAAGGTTATAAAAAGTGCCTAGCGTACCAGAAACAACAATTTCATACTGTACTCACCATTTAATTTGACATCTGTGGGCTGCAGGAAGGGAGGAGGAGGAGAATGAAATGGAAGGTGGTTATTGTTTGGAAGGAGCCTCCTTATACAAATCTTTTCTTTGTAAAATTGTTGAGATGGTGGTTTTCGACATGCTGTACATATTAGCGAGATTGGTCACATGAACACCACTCTCATATTTCCGCACAATTTCCTTCTTTGTTTCGATTGTGATTGCTTTCTTTACCTTCATTACCTTCTCTTCCATATCCATAAATTACAGTGAACTCGTCACTATTAACATCCAGGATACAGAAGTAGGCTAAGAGAATGTTAAAGTAGTCAAAAAAAGTTGTTTTTTCTAAAGCACTGGTGAGTCCAGTGTGCAGTTTTGTTCTGTAGACAATACAAAAAAGACATAGCAATGCTAGAGTCCAGAGGTCAATGAGTCTGTTCTGTATTACTAAACAAAGGTTATATATATGCACGGATGCCAGACGCACCGAAGCGCATGCGCACTGCGCCCCAGAGTCAAACCCAGCGGCTTCCCAGAGTCAGTAGGTGGTGCCCAAACAACACAACACAACCTGTAAACTAAATTTCACGTCACAATACAACCACCGCCCAAACGTGAACACCACCACATATACAACCTTCATTTAGTGATGTTTGTATATATGCAATGAAGAAGCACCGAAAGCGCCCCCAAGTCAAACCCAGTAGCTTCCCAGAGTCAGTAGGTGGCGCCTAAACAACACAACACGACCTGTAAACTAAACTTGAGGTAAAGCATGCACACCAGGTTGTATATATGCACAGATGCCAGAGGCCACAAGCAAGCCGTACACACTACCACCGCCGCCCGAATGCGACCACCCACGCCACCGCATATACCACCTTCGTTTAGTAATGTACCCATCCAAGCCCGGGTCCGCCACCAAGGTCACTTAAGCACGCGAATCCGCCGCCGTCAGCAAACGACTTTTAGCTAACAACACAGCCATAGGAAAACAAAAACGAGACCGCATTGATAAAAACAATAAATGAAGGTGCCTACAACGCGTTTCTGAAACACCAGAACCAGATGAGTCATGGCTCCAAAAAGAAACTGCTTTAGTACAAATATGTTTATTTAATTAAATGAAAACTTTCCCAGGACGCATCTGCCCTCCATGATTTTTCTTCCCTCCAAATATCGGAGGGAACAGGAAGTGATTGCTATTCTTGGATTTGCGATTCTTTCGAGAATCGCGGGTTTGCTGGTTCTGGGACTAAGAGGTATGAACTATGAGGAAAAATTAAAGGAGTTTAACCTTTTTAGTTTAAGCAAACAGAAATTAAAAGATAACTGTGATAGCCAGGTGGCCAGCAGCCTTAGTACCTTCTTGAACCCAGGTCATCGATAGTCATGACTGGGGTGGCTAGGGCAGTGAGGTTACAAAAAAAGAAGATTCTCAAACCAACCGCGCTTGTTCTTATATTCAGGTGTGACCTGTCAGCCTTGGTAAGCTCTGTATGCAAACAAGCACCAATCTACACACACCAAGTACCTAATATTTACTTTATTACTTCATTCAACTCTAGATATAAAGGTAAAGTATAAATATATGAAAGAAATGAAATATTTATTAAAGTAAAAAAGTATAATAGAAAATAGCAGAAAACTGGATATAGTCTTAGAAAAGCTTACTGAAAGTTAGCAATATCGGGGTGTATGTTGTCCAGGGTGGTTTTTAAATATAGCAATTAGCATGACACATAAGTTTGCATATTCCAACATACAAACGAAATGGCTTCTCTCGCTCTTTTTTTCTGATGCGCCTCTTATGCCAGTTCCTATATTGTTAATCAGGCCATTATTTATGTTGAAGTTCCATGTGTGGGATCAAGAGCATATGGCATTACACACATTTGAATGGCAAGCTCTCCTTGTGACGAATGACACTGCTCAAAGTCTTTGCCTACAGGTGGGTGATGCAGTATGTGGACCAGAAAATGAGATGGACAATATAAGCATGCAGGATATAAGAGAAAATAAACAACACAATTGGAAGTGATATATATAATTAGAAATCCCTGTTTCTCTGTCTCAATTGGGAATGTGAAGTATATTGATATCTCTAACGTGTTTTAATAAATAATGCCTAAAAAAGTGATTTATGGACATACTAGTACCAATATGTTCCAAAGTTGTTATTGTTAACAAAATCTAAAACGAAGATGAAATGTATTACGTGTAATAAGAAAACATCTTGGTAAACGGAAATAAAATAATTAACAAAACCAAAAGGAAAAACTAAAACTAAACAAATATATTAAGTAGCTGAAAGAAAATAGGAATTTACAAAAAACGTTCTGTTTTCCTCACAGCTGGAATTACACACAAGATAACGTGGGCTCCAGCAGCCCAGAAATCAATTAAATTATAAAAATAAATATTTGTTGTTTGTTATTTAAAGAAATATTCTTGCTGCTAGACTGGCCAATCAAGTCTTCTTTAACCCTTTACCATCATCCCTGGGATAACACATCCTTCGTAAGCCACCGCACATACACCAACATCCAGTAAGCAGTGACTAGGTGTGCAGAGGACAGGTATTGACACTGTATTTGTTGCAACATAGCACACTGAATACATGTAATAAAAAGTGTGAAGGAGAAAGCGATTTACTTTGTGATAATAGTGACTGTTGTTCAAAAATTGACAGTGACAACATGATAGGCTGTAGTTCTAGTGTCAGTGTATCTCATCAAAGTGATGATTTGGTTCAACTATTTAAATTTTGAAGCCACTTCTGAATGTGCGTGGTATCCTATGAGTGGAGTGCTAGGAAACTTTCAAAGCTCCCATTCGCTGTATCTCCATGGCTCAAAACAGATGCATCAGATACAGGTGATCCTTACAGAATTTCAGTCTGTTCATGAGCAGTGATGAGCAAACCCTATGGAGTTCATCTCACCGTCAGTCTGATGAAATATTCGAGAACTTTGCCGAACTCCAGGTGGTGCTTCCACAGTGCTAAGGCTACTGCTATTTTTAATATATATAAATGATTTGGATAGGAACATAAGTAAGATGATAGCAAGCTAGGTGGATTGGCAGATAATTTAGAATCCACTGAATCATTACAGAGGGACTTGGACAGCATACAACCTAGGTCAAATTTGTGGCAGATGAAATTTAATTTAAGTAAATGTAATGTATTACATATAGGAAGTAAAATGTTAGGTTTGAATACACAATGGGTGTACACCTTATGAGAAGGATTTAGGAGTCATAGTGGTCTCTTAAGTTATCGACTTCCAGAAAGTGTTCAGAAGCCATTAAGAAGGCAAACAGAATGTTAGGTTATATAGCATGATGTGTGGAGTACAAGTCCAAGGAAATTAGGCTGAAGCTTTATAAAGCACTGATGAGGTCTCATCTGGAGTACTGTGTGCATTTTTGGTCTCCAGGCTACAAAAAGGACATAGCAGCACTAGAAAAAGTCCAGAGAAGAGCGACTAGGCTGATTCCAGGGCTACAGGGGTTGAATAATGTGGAGAGATTAAAAGAGCTGAGCCTATACAGTTTAAGCAAAAGAAGATTAAGAGGTGACATGATTGAAGTGTTTAAAAATATGAAGGAATTAGTACAGTGGATCGAGACTGTTATTTTAAAATGAGTTCATCAAGAACACGTGGACACAGTTGGAAACCTGTTAAGGGTAAAGTTTTTCTTTACACAAAGAACGTAAGACACTAGGAATAAGCTACCAAATAGTGTGGTAGACAGTAAAACTTTAGGGACTTTCAAAACTCGACTTGATGTTTTTTGGAAGAAATAAGTGGATGGGACTGGTGAGGTTTGTTGAGCTGAAAGTCCTGTTCTCGTCTAGAATGTTCTAATACTACTTACAGCTGAACGTGCAATAATCAGCAGGGATGAAATTTCATGAACCGTCTTATTACAAAGGGGGCATCCTATCACAGTACCATGCTTCAAGGCACTGTGCTCTTGAGGACAACGTGTTTTGTTTCACAAATGTTTGTAAATAGAGACTGCATGGCTAGGTGCTTGATTTTATACACCTGTGGCAACGGGACTGACTGAAACACCCTAATTCAATAATTAAGAGGTGTGTCCCAATACTTTTGCCCATATAGTGCATGTGCCAACATTTTCATGTAGTACAGACAACAAAAGCCCACTGTTTACTTTAACATGTGCCTACATTACTGGGTCTGCTATGCCTGTGAAAACATTGTGAGTGAACCACCTTCCACTACTGTGCTCTTCACTTGCTGCTTGATCCATCCACAATTTGCCATCTTAGGTGTTCTCCTTTCCCCACATCGAACTGATGCTGGCTGTGTACTTCATATTCCAAGACAGTTAAAAAAAAAAAAAATAGATTATAAAATGACATCACACTGTTTTTTACACATCTGAAATAATTGCAGTACTGACACTTTTGCAGATTTATCTTTTTAAAAATTTTTATTTTATTAATTTTATTTAATTTAAATTTAACAATTTATACATTCAAATCAAACTTAACAAAACCAAAATTCAACCCCCATCTAAATGAAAGAAAGAGATGAGAACCAGACAACAAAGCAGTTCTTTTAAATGGCAAGAAAGTTAAAGAATCCATTTCCCTGATAGAAGCTTATTCTAAAATGTTATTGATTAGATCCTGCCATATTTTGAACAGATCCTCTGAGTGAGAATTTGATTTTTTTCCAACTTCAAATACTACAGGATATCAGTTACCCACTGACTTAAAAGTGGTGGGTTAGGATTCTTCCAGTTGAGCAAGATAAGTCTATGTGCTAGTAGTGAGGTAAAGGCAGTTACAATTTGTTTGTCTCCACTTAAGCCCATCTCGGAATATAACAAACACAGCTTTTAATGGGTTAGGAGTGATTGTGACTCCAAGGCTATCCAATATGCTTTCAAAGATTTTTGTGCAAAACGATGTTAATTTGGTGCACACCCAAAACATTTGGCCTAGTGACGCTGGAGCTAGATTGCAATGTTCACAGATTGAATCTTGTCCTGGAAACATTTTGGATAATATTGATTGAGATAAATGTGCTCAATAGAAGATTTTAAGTGGAGTAATTGAGTGCTTTGTGCATATGGAGCTTGAATGTATTCTGTGCATGGCTGCCTTCTACTCCTTTTCTGAAATGTTAAGTGAAAGATCCTATCCCATTGTTTCCTGGGATCTTTGAAAGGAAGGGACTTTAAAGTGTTTTTAACGAATTATGGAGATTCTATCTGAGTCTTCAAGACTAATCAGTATTTCTTCAGGAACAGAAATAGGTGGAAGGTGAGGCAAAATTGGGTAGGTTCTGTTTAGCAAAGTTTCTAATTTAAAAGTAGTGGAAAAAATTGTGTTGATGAGAAGTTAAATTTGAAGCTTAATTTCTTGTAGGATGCAAAAACATTATAGATGCACAAGTCCTTCAATAATCCCAGGCATTTTCCAAAAATTAAATACTGTATGCTTGAGAGGGTGGAATAGAGTGGTTGTCATTTAGAGTTGCAACAGATAAGAGTTTCCCTGTCTTAAAGTACTTCCTACATTGGTTCCATATTCTCAATGAATGAAGGGTTATTAGTGCTTTGACAATAATTTTTATTTGCTGAAGCACAGAGATGGGAATATGTTTTGTCTTGTTAGAGTTCTGTATTACTCTACTTTCCCCTTTTGTGCTGTTAATGTATAGCCTTTGTCAGAATGCCTCAAATCCCATAGACTTACCACTGTTTATAAGGTATTGTACTTTATAACTTCTCCCCACCTTCCCTTCTACATCAATAACCTCAAACAATTACAGAGAGTAAATGACAAGCAATAGTTAAGTTACAACTTTAAATAAGGTATTATTGATAATATTTGTAAAAAAATATAAATAAGCAAAGTACATCTGAATATTAACAACCATACAACCTGATAAATAGTGATGTGTAGTTTCAGGTGGCACACAGACTTGCAGTTACTTTAAATGTCTCTAGTTTTGTCATTATTTTATGGTTTTCTTCAGGACAGACTGCATGCCTGTCTGAATATGGCTGCCAAGTTGTGGTCTTCTTTTCAGTTCATGGTGTGTGAGATGCTCCTTCATCATGATGATGAGAGAGATAGAGAGGAGTAAAGCAACCGAATTTATCCATTCTTTGTCCAAATCCTTACACCAATAGGGTGTTGTGCTACAGAATGGCCTCTGATTCAAACCAATCCCAAACAGACCAATGGGGGAACACAATACCTTTTATAACTGCCCCCAAAACCATGTGTTGAGCTGATGCTTGCCAGCTAGGTAATTTTGCTTTCCTGTGGGACATTAAACCATTGCTGTTCTTATCAGTGAAATAACACTAATATTACATTGGCTTGTCTAAGTTACAAATAAAGACATACAAAATATTAGCAATTTGTATGCAAAATTTCACATAACAATATAAAGAAGTAAGATTTTAATTCTATTGTAGACCAGGCTTGTATATTGACATCAATTTGTGTTGATGTGCAGGTCTTTATTGCCTGTATATTTGCCACCCAATAATAAAAATGAAAGTTTGATAGTACCATGTCCCCTTCTGCTTTAGGTTGCACCCTTTGGATGCGTGGATGTTTCGAATTCCAAATAAATTATGTTAAGATTGAATATAATTTCTTAAAAAATGATTTGTTAATGTATATGGGGTTGGTTTGAAATAGAAAAAGAGGTTTGGGAAGGATGTTCATCTTAACAGTGTTGATTATTCCTGCTAATGTGAGATGAAGGGTGGATCATCTATTCACATCTTGTTTAATTTTGTCCGTGCAGACAGCAAAACTTCATTAAACTGAGCTGCCAAGATAAATGGGGAGGTGTCCAGTTTAGTATTGTGTGCTAGAAAGCTCACTGGAAAAAGTACAGTTTTATTCAAATTAGTTTTGAGTCCAGATATCTTTTGAAAATCTCATAGTGCTTTGAGGACAACTTTTTTTGGGTCGGATATATACAGTACCTTATCATCTGCATATAGTGATACAGTGTCTTCTTTTCAAGTCCTTCTGAAAATCCTGTTTATCTCTGATGCATTTCAAAAGTAAACAGCCAATGGCTCAATGGCAATTGCAAAAAGCAATGGTGATAGGGGACATCCTTGCTGAGTACCACCTGTCCAAAGTATTATTGTTAATGTGAACCCAAATTTGTGCAATGTGGCGAATTGGTAGTCCCATTCAACCATGTCAAATGCTTTTTCTGCATCCAAATATAGTAAGATCTTTGGGGTGTTAGATGTAATGGGTGAATAATGTATATTATATTAAATAAACATTGAAGATTAGAAGCTAAGTGCCTGCCTTTAATAAATCCAGTTTGGTCTTGTGATATTACAGAAGGAAGCACTTTCTCAGTCCTTCTGGGTAGAACTTTGGAGCGTATCTTAACGTCATTATTCAATAGTGAGATTGGTCTGTATGATGCACATTGTAGTGAATCCTTATTTTCCTTAGGAAAGACGGAAATGAATGCTTGGCGAAATGTTTGAGGTAGAATTTTATTGTGTTTAGTTTAAAAAAATGTTGCTAATAATAGTGGAACTAATTTATTTGAATTTTTTTTTTTGCAAAATTCCATTGGGTAGCCATCAGGGCCTGCTGCTTTCCTACTAGGAAGTGAGTTTATAGCATCTAATAATTCTGAGAGTGTCAGAGGTTTACCCAGTTCCACAGTACTAAGCATATCTAGCTATGGCATCTGAAATGAGTCAAAGAACTCATTAGATTGTGTTTTATCTTCTTTAGGGTGAGTAGAATATAAGGACGTATGGTACTCTCTAAATGTGTGGGTTATATTTTGATGGTCTATGATTTTATCTCTGTCTGTGTTCGTAGTTGCTGTTATTCCATTGGAGACTTCCTGCTTGTGGATTTGTTGAGCCAAAATGTTATTGGCCTTCTCTTCATGTTCATAATAATGATGTCGCGATTTAAAGATGATCTGTTCTGTTTTTTTTATTAGTCAAGAGGTCTCTTCGTATTCCAGATCTATTCTGGTAATTTCACTGATTAACTCAGACATCTTCTTGGTTTCCAATTTATATTTGTGAGAAATATATTAAATAATCGGTCCTCTTAAAAATGCCTTCAGAGTTTCCCAGAGTATTCCTGCAGAGAACTCTGGGGTTGTCTCCAGAAAATAATCAATTTGCTTGGATATAAATTCAGTACTGTGCTCAGAAGTTAATGACAGGGGGATTGAGATGCCAGCTACGATAGGAGTGTGTAGGACAAAGTAAGTTAAACTCCATGATCAGAGGGGTGTGGTCGGAAAAAACTATATTGTTGTCCTTACACGATTTGATAATGGGCGAAAAATGATTGTCTATGAAGAAATAATCAATTCTTGAGTAACACTGATGAACTTGTAAGAAGAAGGAGTATGCCCTAAGGTTAGGATTTAAAAACCTCCATGGGTCTGATTAGTTCAGATCTATTACAGACCGTGTAAAACACTACAAATGGGATTAATTTTTAATTTTGTTCATCGCACATAGTGAAGCAATGTGAGCGATTATAAGTATGACATCTTTTGGATGGTTATTTTGGATGGTTAAGACAGACCATGGACAGAGTCAGCCTTTACCTCTCTGAGCCTGTATTTAGACATGGACAACTTTATGTTGCCATTTCAAGAGTTCGGCATTCATGTAATGTTAACGTTAAGATTATAATAACCACTCCAATATATCTCATGCATAGATCTGCACATCTATACCTACATAACATAACAATTACACTGCTATTGTCATTTACATATCTTACATAGACCTACACATATCGTGGCACTGAACATAATACATATGTGACAATTACCAAGACAGACAATGACAATTACCAAGACAGACAATAATCTCTATCGGATGTATTTCGTGTTACCCAAGACCAGGGGTTGGCAAGCGAAGCGAGCAGGGGGCGGAGCCCCCTAGTGATGAAGACTAAAATATCTCCCAGGAGAGTCTTTCTACTCCATGATGGACAATTTTGTGGCGAGCCTTAGATAAGTTGGACAACAAAGGATACATCTGAAAGCATCATCAGAGAGGAAACTAAATTGTACGTTTAAATACATCTGCTTAATCCTTCAGCTGTGATGTCGTAGTGACTGTACTGCAGAGTCATGAGACTGCCATGTAGTGTCACTGGCCATTTTCAGCTTAATCTGGGGAATGTTCTGAATATTTTGAATTTACATTAAACCAGCCATCCTAACTGAAGAATTTTGGAAGAAATAGAACAGCTGTCTTAAGATGTTGTTCAGTTTTGTTAAATAAGGTACAGCAGCTGCTGCTTGGGCACTTGCAAGGGCCAATTGGTGGTTTACACAGTGGCAGTTGACCAAGAGTCCAGATGTTTTATCTTTAAGCAGTTTTGTCACACCTTCTGTTTCCCAATCATAACAGCCGCTCCATTTGACCATAGTCCAACCAGATTAGCAGTTTTCAAGCCTGGAGTGTCCATAGTCTCACTCAGTGTGTTGGTTATAGTCTCCGCTTTGCCATCAATCATATTGCGTGTTGATACAAAACTAATTCTGACCTCTTTAGTGACCTGGCAAACATATTTAATGTAAATAATTAATTGTTTTACAACTGAGATGTCTATGGTTTCATCACACAGAATATTTTTCAGTATGGTATACTTTATTTCTGATGCTAAGACATCCAGCAGCTCTTGCATTATTCTTTTAGAGGCGTAATGTGCATTTTTACCAACATTGAAATGTTGTAAAAATCGAACAACCCATTTCTTTACAGTGTTCCAACAGCTTTTCAAACAACGTTGTATGTGGCAACTCATTTTTTGCCAACCAATGCATGGACCTTAAAGCTCCCACAAAGGCATCTCACTGAAATTTATTTAACACAGATACAGATCTTTCAATTTGACCGATTCCAGTTTGCTCTAGTACACGCCTTCCTGAAAGGTCAGCAGAAGACTCAATTATAAATGGTAATGCTGTCAGAAGGTGGCTAACCCACACTGACCCATTTTGTAGGTCACTAACACTTGATTTTATTATTTTTGTCTTGCAGAAAATTACCTAATGACTGTTTTCTTCTCTCTTTCAGTGAAACCTACACCACCAAATATTTTATCTGTAACAGTTGTAAAAGACAGTGTACAGCTTAAATGGGAGGAGCCACCTGGATTCAACAAAGAATGTTTGTTATATCAAATAAACTATAAAAGTATCAGAGCAAGCAATTGGATGCCTGTAAGTTGTGTTTTGTTTATTAATTATCTGCTTTATTTATTCTTTGTGTAAATTATCTCTGGAGTTATATGCCCCTTCCTCTGTCAGGGTAACTTTGCAGAAATATAGGCAGCATAAAAGCACAATGCAAGTTTTGTTCTAAAGCAGGGGTCCCCAACTCTTGTCCTGGATAGCCCCAGTGGCTACAGGTTTTCATTCTAACCTTTTTCTGTATTAGTGCACTGTTTTTGCTGTGAATTAACTTCTTTTTAATTAATTTTAATTGATTTGTTTTTTAAGATTTGTTACTCTGAATTTCTTCTTCGTTCCTCTGAATTGCTTCATTTCTTTCCTTAAATGGCATCCAAACGGAAATGAAATGTGAAGTGAGTGAGCCAACAGAAGATCAAATAAGTGAGAGCCTCAAACTCTCCAATTTCACCCCAACCAGTTGCTAAATTAAGCACTGATTCTTGTTGTTATTTAAACCCGTTCTTTAATTCCATGGCTTGTTGCTGCTCTCATTGTGCAATGGCATACATTTACGAAATTGTTGATTTTTCTATTTTCTAAAAGCACTTTTAAAATGTTTTGGGGACCAGAGCAGATCAATATTCCTGAGACCTTCATCTTTCTTTATTTTCAGATATTGTATGATCGACACAGTTTGCTGGTTATGTTTTGGTTAATTTTGTATCTCATTATTGTTTGACTGCTAATTAAGGAAAAAGAAACAATTCAGGGGTTTGAGTCTTCAAGAGCAAGTAAAATAAAATGAATTCAAAAGAAGTTAATTAGGAGCAGAAAGAAGTCACTAATTAAGAAAAGGTTTAGAATGAAAACCTGCAGCCACTGGGGCCCTCTAGAACCGGAGTTGGGGATACCTGCTCTAAAGGTTTCTAATTTTTATATATAATCTTCATTTGGATCTTGATCTTTGTTTGTCCGTGAATTCACTGCCTTGTGTGGTGTTCCTGCTGTGTTCAGTAGAGGGCAGTAGTGATGGAGGAGGAGAGGAAGTGAGGGGGAGGATCGTTGGATGAGGTTGGAGTGTGGTGATTAAAGAGGATTGAACTAAAGGAGACTACATGCTGTTTGTACTGGCTGAATACACAACACCTTGGTTGTTACTTTTGTTTACAAACACTGTCGATAGCACTCTTTGTGTTTATATCTGGCGTCGGCACCTGCGTCGTTGTCGAGACTGTGGTTTTTTGTGTTTCTATCGACCGTCGTTAGCAGCACTTCGTCCAAATCGAATGTTCGCCCACTTCTTGGAGTCGGCAGTCAGAGTATATAAGTCAGGCACACTTCTGTGATTTTCCATCAGTCGGCGTTTGGAGTTCAAGAAAGAAGCATTGGTTCTTCCTTACTCTTTGGATTGCCACAAAGCAACCTGCGAGATTGGAGAACGGTTGAGAAGAGATCGTGACAGGAAACGACAGCGTCATGAAAACGAGACGGACTGTGAACGGAGAGAAGCAGAAATGCTCCTCCACCACCACATAATTACTATTCGGACAGTGATTCCGAGTAGGCCGTTCCTATCGAATCAATGTCCAAGGGTTTTGTTTTCTAATTTTGTTTCCCTTATAAAAAATCATAATGCTCTGCGACGAAGGGCCCAGTTCACGACTGGCAGCCGCGTTTAAACAGGGAGCCCTTCACAGACAACTTTAACATGCGCAACGTAGTTGGGCGCACATGGCTAGTCAAAAATAATTAGCATGATATTTAAGTAATGTGGGAACCTCCCAAGAAACTATGTTATCTTATTAATTCCAGAACAACACTAATTTCACTAAAAGCAAATTAAGAATGATTTAAGTTAAACTTCATTATGTTTCCAACAAATTTTCCTTTCCCTGTTAATATATTTTACACAAAAAAAAATGATTTTTTTGTTTTCCACAGCATACTATTCAAAATACTATTCAAATTAATCATACATCTATCTGCAGCAAACTCTGTGACTAAACCCAGAAGGAACTACAGCTTTAAATAAGTTACATGACATTATGCCACTCTTCACATTATTTCAACAATAAAATTTCCTTTTTCCAGAGGTATTTTGTCCTGCACATTTGAAATAATAGCATCCCATCCAAAGCTGGTTAATATCTTACCCAAAGCAGTTGTTTTTTTCCACTTTCATGCAAAACTGAGAAATAGGAAAAAAGATGAATGTCCAATGTCTAAAATAGAAACAAAGTCAAAACACTGGATAACAAAGTTTTCAAAAGTTTTGCTTCCTGAAACATTTTGGATGATTATGATGAATTTCAAGCTGAACACAAATTTCAATTCAGATTGACTATCGTGCAGGAATTGCAAGAAACGTAAAATTAGCTTTTATTGAATTTAGCATGTTTATTTGCTTAATGATGCTGATGCATTTCATTAATTCAATTGACTTAAATGTTTTGCTGCTGATTTTCATTTACACTCATCATCTGATTCTGCTTATTTTAGTGTTCAACAGTAGTTGGTCATCAATGATGAATTCTACTTGCCCTAATGCTACTTGTTCTGGTAAAACATTACACCATGTTTGTCACTGACTGCATCAAGGTTAGCAGGGAAAAAGTCTGAATGCAAAAAATAACTCTTTAGCAATATGTTGCACTCCATGGTTTTGTTGTCAAAAAGCTGGACATAGTTTGGCGCAAAGAACATTTTTCAACAATATCCTTGAATGACTTACAAGTGATTTCCTCCAGCCCCAGCAGCAGACCTTAGAAAAGCTTGTCATTGATGATGTTTCCAATTTGTGGACCAAATACAAAGCCTTCCTTAATCTTGGCATCAGTTATTTTTGGGGATATCTGTGTCAAATATCAAAATCTTTCACTTTCCTTTTTTATAATTTTAACAGACTTTCTCATCAGTCCAAGTTTTATAAGAAGAAAACTTAAAATAATCTTTGTTGGATCAACAAGCGGTTTATGTACCCTACTTTTTTGCCCTGGAACCAAATGCATGTGGAGTGGCCAGTTCTTTTCAATGTAATGAGACTTGTTAACACTACAGGCCCATTGAGAAATGAATCAACAGTACTTGGTATATTTGAGCTGCATTCCTGGGAGCATTGCCAATGTTTTTAGATCACCACATGTGTTTCAGTTGTAGATGATATACTTTATATGTATAATTATTGTGTAATTTAGAGGAAATCATAAAAAGCAGTTTGGAAGATTTAAACATGATTATTCTGGCCAGAAGGTCAAAATCTGAACGATACTTCTAAAATTATTTAGGAAGCAAAATCTTTATTGTCCTGTGAAATTATAACTCTACTTCTGGCAAAATTCAAAAGCTGAATATAACATCAAGTTACCATTTAGTCTCTATGCAATCTGCATGGAATTTGCATGGTCTTGACATTTGTCTGCTTAGGTTTCTTTCTGGTGCTCAGGTTTCCTCTCATTCTCCAAAGACACACTCCAAAGTGTGTGTATGTGTGTGTGTGTGTGTTTCATCCTGTGAAGGGCTGGTGCAGTGTCCAGGGATTGCTCCTGCTTTGTGTGCAATGATTGCTGGAATAGGTTCCAGCTGCCTCATGACTTGGCGCTGAATAAGCAGGATTGAAAGATGGATGTATAAATACCACACAGCTTTTGCTACACTTATAAAAACAAGTCCAAGACAAAGGCTTGTGGAGAGTTGGAAATTGTTCTAGCAGCAGGTGTTACTAGGTGCAAAACAACCCTGGACAAGTAAATTCACCAGATTCAATGGTACCGGCAGAACATGCTGTAGATTTGGTGAGTGAAATGTCTTTGTGTTAAAACGGTGAACAAGAATTTGTGTTTATGTGTGTTTCTTTTGTGAGAAAGTATAGCTCCATGCTCTATAATAAAATTATAACTTAATGCACTATAATGATACAGTTTTTGTCTTTTAAACATACATACACAAGAACACAGAATCAACAAGATTAAAAGTACAGTTGTTCAGCAAATAAATACCTTTAAACATTTTGAAAAATATCATAGTGCACTGGCAAATTAGATTTTTTTATTCAGTCAATTTCTAATACATAGATCACATGACACACAAAGATGGGAAGTGATTTTTTTTACTGTATATAAATCCTTTATGAAACTCTGGGAATGTGTGCTGTTGTTGAATATACAGCTGTTTGAAAAATGGTTCAATTTAAAAAGCTGTTAAGATAAATCAGTATTCTTTCCATTTTTTAACATGCAGGTTTATAATAAACATTAAGACATTTCAGATGTATGAAAAAATTCTGTGAGCTGCTTTCAGGACCTGTTCCTATAGAGCTAACAGCCATTAAGATTTTTGAATTATATTCTCTATATTTTTTTAATGTTATACTAGTTTATGCAATTTGCCAATAGTTCTCTATATCAATTTTATTGGTATTACTTAAATTTTATTTTATTTAAAAAAACACACATTAATGAAACACTATCAAATCACAAAAATAGGCCAACTATGGATAAAGTAAACTGAACTGGAGGGTGAGAAACTTTGTGAATTAATATACACTTAAAATCTTGAGTCATTTTAACTGTGTGATTGCACATACAGGTAAAATTCCGTTATAACGAACTCCCAGGGACCTAAAAAATATTTAGTTGTAATGAGATTCTGTATTTGTTACTATAGTGCTTTCTTTAACTTGTATCCAGGCATTTGCAATCATTTCAATAGCTTCTTTCGCGTTACTTTTAATCTCCTCCTGCCTACAAGTTATGCTGATGAGAATTTTTTTCAGCATTTCCTTGCGATTACACTTTCAGGGTGCGAATGATGCCCAAATCCAATGGCTGAAGCGCTGTCGTGCAATTGGGTGGGAGGTATTCAAAGCGAACATTATCTGAATGTGGAAGCATGTTGTGGGCAACACATTTATCAGTCAGGAGCCTAATCATTATTACTTCTTCATATTGTGAGGTTTCTGAACTCTTTTGAGACCCCCCACTCCCCACCCAATGGGAACGACACGCTGAACTGCATCCTGAAGCGCGATTGCAGCGTCTGTGGAAGATTGTTTGTCTGTTGCTGGAGCAGGGCAATTGGAGGCTCACATTGCTGCAGTGAAGCACCACAGAAGCAAATCATAAAAGATCAGGGTCACGCTATAAGTCCCTGTCTTGCACCCCAAAACATGAGGCTTAGTGTAAGTACTTCAGCAAAACCAGCTTTATTCAGCTTGAAACAGGAACGGCACAGTTATTTATTGTAGCGTGATCTGCCACTCTGCTATACACAGACATAGCAGTCAGGCAGGATCGTGGCCAGGTCAGTGATCGAGTAATCCTGTTACAATATCTGCATTTACAATTTATGTGCTCCTAACCTTGCATCACCCATCGAGATCTTTTCTGTTTACTTTGGCGGAGAGACGCAGCATATCTGTGAGCCTGCTATTGCCCCATACAGACGTGGAGATCGCACTTCGGGATGCTCTTTGGCTTGCTGTCTAGTTGGGGGAGGTTCCAAGAGAGTTTACAAACCTCACATTTTCTTGAATGAGTGCCGTATTAATAGGAATGTTTCTTGAACGAGCATCACTGAACCACATAAAACTGCTTTTTCGTCTTCAAATGCAGCAGTTCACATACGTTTGCAACCCGAGATTTTTCTACTTTTTTTGCTCCGTCTTTCAAGAAAGTTGACAGTGTCGATGGCGAAATTCTGAATTCACTGGCAACGTCTTTTTTCTTTTTGCAGCAATCGAGAGCTGCAAAAAATTACGTTTTTTTTTTCTAATATGAACTGTTATCGTTTTTCCGTGTCTGCCATTTCTATAGGAGGGTGACAATGAGTTAAATTCCAATGGATGTTTTTCAAATGTTGACGAGCAATAAGTAAAAAGGTATCACTGAAAACCGCAGGAAACAAAAAAGGCAAAAAAAAAAAAAAACAGTACAAGGAAAATTCGAAGAAAGAAAAAAAATTGCAGTGTTTCTGTTTGGGGGTCGTTGTGCACAACTGAGCTGTGACCACAGAACTAACTGCTCTGTGGATGATTCATTCAGGCATTTCAAGGTCTTTTGTGCACTTCGTTATAATGAAAATATCTGCTGAATGTAATTCGTAGTAACGAGATTTCTATAGACTCGTGTCATATGGGGAAGCTGTCGGGACCATAAAAATACTTCGTTAGAATGAAAATTTTGTTGTAAAGATATTCGTTATAATGGAATTTTACCTGTATTAGTTATAGCTGTTGACTTTTCTTCAGAAAATTGCAATTTAATCCACCTTAGATTTACTGCTTGGAGTGTTTTGTATGATGGGTGGTACAGCTAACAATACCTCACAGGAATCAGTTAAATTGAAAAGAATAAAATTAAGAAAAGCCTGTCCCCAACCTCTGCACCCACTGACAAATCTTCCTCCCACAACAGAGGCTACTATCTAATAGTCCTCTTCACCTTCCATCTATCTTTCCTCCAAGGCATTAGCTCAGTAATACAATGTCCCTGTCATCTTCTGTACCCAAAAGAAGTGCCAGAAGCAGCACAAAAATCTCTTCAGACAAATGCATGCTGTCCTTTCGCTATGTCTCTGTTATGTGCCATTTGGCATGGGATTCGTAAAAGCAGTGCTAATGCTTGTGATGTGCCTACTGTTAGAAAATAAAATACATCCATCCATCCATCCATTTTCCAACCCGCTGAATCCGAACACAGGGTCACGGGGGTCTGCTGGAGCCAATTCCAGCCAACACAGGGCACAAGGCAGGAATCAATCCTGGGCAGGGTGCCAACCCACCGCAGGACACACACAAACACCAAGCACACACTAGGGCCAATTTAGAATCGCCAATCCACCTAACCTGCATGTCTTTGGACTGTGGGAGGAAACCGGAGCGCCCGGAGGAAACCCACGCAGACACGGGGAGAACATGCAAACTCCACGCAGGGTGGACCCAGGAAGCGAACCCAGGTCTCCTAACTGCGAGGCAGCAGCGCTACCACTGTGCCACCGTGCCGCCAAGTAAAATACATACATTAAAAAATATATTCCAACAAATTGTGCACTGCAAATCTTAACGCTGAATACGCTGAGGTCTACATTGATTACTTCCCTTGATTTCAACCTCTCTTAGATGGGTAGCACAGCTAGTGACCCTATATATAAACCTATATCTGTTGAGCTAGAAGAGAGAGTGAACAAAGAAATTCTGCCTGAATAGTTTAAATATAACTTTCACTTTAATAACATAATTTTCAAATGTGTTTTATAATGCATAAAAACTTCATATTATGACATATGAATAAATAGTGTATTACATAATAGTAAGTAGTGCTGTATTGTAACTCTGAAAAGGCAGAGAAAACACTTACAATCTGGTCTGAACTATTGCCATAGAATCATAGAATTGCCCCACAAAGAGCTCACAAAGAAAACTTTTTGCTCAGGTTTTAAGGTATTATGAGAAGATGTGCAAGCAATTCAAAGGACAAGTTGACCACACAGCACATGAACACACTCTCGGAATCTGCAATGAGACTGTGCCACTAATGCTAATACCCAATCATCTTCATGGTCATTCCAAGTATATTTTCTGGTAGTATCTACCATCAAAAAAAATTTTGCTCTCATCAAAAACATTTTTTCACCGTCAATGGTTTTTTTCTCACATACCACTTAAGTGGCTTTGTAGGATGTTGTTTTTGATTCCTTCTCCAATTTCACTAAAGAGCTAAGAACTACATGGTTATTTAGCCTACTAATAATGATGATTGTTTTTTTTTAGCATGGACACTCATCAAATAATTGGTTGTAAACAGAAAGATTCTGGGAGTGCTTAGAATAGGAAGAATAGAAATAGTAAAAAGTGCATAAAATTAAACTGAAACCTAAACTGAAAATGACTGAAAATAGTATAGAAATTAAAAATAAAAGATGGAACTAATTACTGATTCACAATTGTGAATAAACAAAATAAGTGTTAAAAACTCTAGGCATGTGACACAGGTCCACTTTGCACTTTGGCCTGCCGTTACACATAAGAGCAAAGAGAAACATTTACTGCTAGCAAAGTATCAACTTCTTCTACCTTAAGGTAACATTTCATTTTGTTTTTTTATTATCTTCAGTTGATGGTTATTTTTCAAGGCATTATTATGAATTTACCACACTACCGCTTTGTTTTACATTTAGTTCAAATCACTGCTGTTTTGTGGCCCTTTCATTCATGGTTAGATCTATATTGTTTATGCTTAGTATGGTTGTTGCCAGTCACATGATAGGAAATCATGACATATCATTGTACTCTGCCTATATAAGATGGTGGGATGCAACCTTTGGCATCCTAATTTTGGAATGTTTTGAATACAATGCTGCTACAAAGATCTTTTACAGCAGCTTTGTGTTTTTCTTTTTTTAATTGATTTTATTTGTAGAAAATAACATTCTACACGATCAAGACTAAACTTTACAACAAAGAAAATAACATTACTTTCAATCGAGTCAAACATCACAAATTAGAATTCAACTTCTGCCCGAGAGAAAGAGAGGAGAGCCAATAGTAAGAGAAAATCTTTAAAAACCACAAAGGAGAATGTCCTTTACCTTGATATAAATGATTATTCTAAAATTTTATTAATTAGGTCTTGCCATAGTGTAAAATGGATTTAAACAGATGCTGTAAATGAAAATTTGATGTTCTATACTGTTTGAAATTGGAAAAAAAATCAGTTACCCACTGACTTATAACAGGTGGACTAGGATTCTTCTAGTTGAGCAAGATTAGTCTATATGCTAGAATCACGGTATAGACCATTACAATCAAGTTGTCCTTCTCCAGGGCGGCATGGTGGCGCAGTGGTAGTGCTGCTGCCTTGCAGTAAGGAGACCTAGGTTTGCTTCCCAGGTCCTCCCTGTGTCGAGTTTGCATGTTCTCCCTGTGTCTGCGTGGGTTTCCTCCGGTGCTCCAGTTTCCTCCAACAGTCCAGAGACATGCAGATTAGGTGCATTGGCGATCCTAAATTGTCCCAAGTGTGTGCTTGGTGTGTGTGTGTGCGTGTGCCCTGTGGTGAGCTGGTGCCCTGCCTGGGGATTTGTTCCTACCTTGTACCCAGTGTTGGCTGGGATTGGCTCCAGCAGATCCCCATGACCCTGTGTTAGGATATAGCGGGTTGGATAATGACAGACTGACTGACTGTCCTCCTCCACTTTAAGCCCATCTGCAAGTACACCAAATACAGCTGTTAACGGGTTAGGAGTGATTGTAACACCAAGGCTGTTTGATAGGCATTCAAAGATTTCTGTCCAGAATGAGTTAATTTGGTGCACGCTCAAAACATGTGGCCTAGTGAGGCTGGAGCTAGATTGTAACGTCCACTGGTTGAATCTTGGCATGAACTTTGGACAATTTTAAACAAGATAAATGTGCTTGATAAAAGATTTTAAGTTGAAAGATTGAATGCTTTGAATATGTGGAGCTAGAGTGTATTATATGCATTTCTGCCTTCCACTCCTTTTCTAAAATGTTAAGTAAAAGATTGTTTCCCCACCATACCCTGAGATCTTTGAAAGAAAGGAACTTTAAAATGTTTTTATACATTATTGTGATTCCTTCTGAGTGTTCAAGACTGATCTAGTATTTCTTTTGGAATAGAAGTGGGATTGAGGTGAGGACAATTGAGCACATTCCTTATAGCAAAATTTCTGATTTGAAAGTAGTGGAAAAAATGTGTTGATGTGAAGTTAAAATTGAAGTGTAATTGTTCATAGGATGCAAAGACATTGTCTATATACAGTTCTCTAAGTGTTTTACCATTATTTTAAAAAATCTTTGGTTAAGGCAATTTTTCTCCAAGTTTAGTTCAGAGCATTTTATTCCCTGACCTTTCTTTTTTTTCTTTATGGTTTGTATCATTTGAGTTCCAGGTTTTCTGACTAAAGCTTGCATTTTGATTACATTTTATCAGGCCCTATTCCATTTTTCATTTTCTGGTTATTAAACAAAAATCTTAATTTTGTGAACACCTAGATTTTCTAAGTGTGTCATAAAAATAGTAAGCTTAACAATCAAGGAAATATACAGTTATCCCTTGGTATCTGTGAGGAACTGCTTCCAGGGCCCCCACAGATACCAAAATCTACAGATGCTCAAGTCTATTATATAAAATGGGGTAGTATTTGCGTTTAACCTACGCATATTCTCTTATATATACTTTAAATGATCTCTAGATTAATTATAATAGCACTAGCAGCACTAACACTTCCATGAATTTTACCTTCTTTCTGCTCGATTCATTCTTACTGAGCTTATGGCCAATACAAAACATTCAAAACATTTAACAGCAGCAAATTAAAAATTCAATTAAGTTGTTAAAAATAAACAACTTCACAGGAATGTCCAGTGTGAAGGAAAAATAAATGTAACCCTTTGATATTAAATGAACAGAATAAAGCTTTCTGTTAGGGTGTGTTATTGTTTAACAATCTGTTTATTTACTTTGTGTCTTTCCTGTGTTTAAACAGGGATTAGAAACAGTTTTGTTTTCATTTTGTTTTGTTCCGAACAGAAGTGTTTTTATGTTTCTGCTCTAGTGTTATGCCCCTCTTTTTTCTATTAGATAACTGGTTAAAATGAAATAAAAGAACGATTAATAGCATTTTTTGGATATGATGATAAGCTATGGGAAATATCTACAGTATTATACAGTATTAATGACTAGCTGCCTTAAATCAGGAACATGTATATTTATTTATTAAGCAGGTTTAATTACACTAGTTTGTATCAAAAATATTGTTGTAATATGTGCAATTAAAAGTAAATTACACAGTCAAAAGCCCTTAAACAAAGGGATTGTAAAGTCATAAATCATTATTATACAAAAAAGGTGGTATACATAGACTTAAGTGTATTTTCAGCCTAATAAACTAATGGTTTACGTGCTAAACTGCTTATTCAAACAAATAAACAAATTGTCATCCAAAATCATCACATTTAAATTAGTGTGAAAAGATGGCAAGATGCATTGGAGGCACAAAAAGGCATGCTTAATATTGACCTGAGCAACAGGGACAGGAAGCCCATTTCTTGCAAGTTTGTACAACTCTGACTTCATCTCAGACATGCCTGACCAGTATGCAGAGATACTCTTGCTTCTTTTAAGTTGTGCTTCCCTGGAGTATGCTATCAACAAATTTCAACATTGAAATGTTTAGTGGTTTCTTAGTGCAACTGCAGCCCACTTCCCTTCCTTTTTAATAGATGTTTATCATCTTCTCAAAAAAATATTGTACATTTTATGGGCACTGAAGAAATAGATTACATTACATCCCAGCTTCTGCAGAGGAGCACCATTACAGTGTCAGCTTCAGTCTCTCAGGGTAACCTTGGAATAGTGTTCAGGGAATGTAGCAGAGGTGAAAGCAACATTGTCAAACATTTTTTAACAAGTCTTAAGGTAGCTTCCCAATTGTTTGGCAAACACGCTGTCCACTATCTCTGTTGTGAGCTTGCATTTGAGCCAAACTCCAAAGAAATCTCCTGCAGTCAACTGATCAGACTGGAGATTCTGTGTTGTAACTTCAGCAGTTTTAAAGCATCTGCAAGGCTGCTCCTCCCAATCTCATTCAGTCGGATTCACGTGTAGATCTGGGTTGGTAGGGACAATATCTCATAGATAGGTTTGAGGTTGCACAGATGCTCCAGCATGTCGTGAGTTGGCTCTCTTGTGGCTCATTCTCTTTTGAACTGTACTCACAGCTTGTGTTCAGAATTTTCTGACAAATGTCACTTTTGCAATTTTCAGGTTAGAATTTTTTCTGTTTTTTAAACTATCAGTTACTGCTAACTGTAATGTATGGGCTGAGAATCTTAAACTATGCAGAAAGCCTATTGGATCACCTTAACTGTCCAGCTCAACAGCAAGTTCCTCCTACCCGATTCAGACTGTCCTGCTTTGTGCAAATCATCATCCTGTTGTTCTGCATCTCAGATGTCAAAAACCATTCTTTAACCATTTTTGCTCCATTGTCAGTGGTGATTGAATACACATGGTTTAAAGTTAGGTTATATTCCCTCAAGGCTATGTGGACAATGGATAATATATGCTGCTTTATACTGCACAGTATTTCTCAGCAAGTTCCCTGACCACCAGTGTTCTTAGCATAATTTGCTCACCATCTGTATACTGGACATTAATTTCAAGGACAAGTATTCTGTACAAGTCACAATGTCCTTTTTACAATTAGTACTTTACCAGTTTATGTCCTATGCGTAATATTTTACATTTATCCATCCATCCATTTTCCAACCTACTGAATCCGAACACAGGGTCACGGGGGTCTGCTGGAGCCAATCCCAGCCAACACAGGGCACAAGGCAGGAACCAATCCCCGGGCAGGGTGCCAACCCACCGCAGGACACACACACAAAAATACCTACACATCAAGCACACACTAGGGCCAATTTAGAATCGCCAATCCACCTAACCTGCATGTCTTTGGACTGTGGGAGGAAACCGGAGCGCCCGGAGGAAACCCACGCAGACACGGGGAGAACATGCAAATTCCATGCAGGGAGGACCCGGGAAGTGAACCTGGGTCTCCTAACTGCAAGGCAGCAGCGCCACCGTGCCGCCCATTTTACATTTACTTACATTAAATTTCATTTGCCACCAAACTGCAGAAGCCTGTGTGCTGTCCAAGTTCCTCTATAATAAAAAGCAAAGACATTAACAGTGACGAGCTCCAAGCAGGCCTCTTTCAGTGTCTCAGTGTAATGTGAACAAATGTGTTGTACTGCATTAGAGAGTCCCAAGTCATTTGGCTTTTAGCCTGCCTTTCAGTGCTGCTGGTTAACAGCTCACCTTTGCATCATTCATCATAAAATGAGGAGTGCTATTCCTGAGTATGGTGCTGTAAATTAACGCCTGCAATTTTATCAGTGCATCCCCCCACCTTGCAATTCAAGTTGTTGGTTGCACAGTCATAGTTAATACATTTTTATATGGATTTTCCTGCATTTGCCCCATCTTTATCTCATATTTGTTAATCTGTATTTGTTCAAAACAGTCACTATGGAGGAAAATTTACTGTAAAAAACAACATATAAATCAGATTGTGCCTCTTGACTTGTCTTTAGTTTGACTGTTTCTGGATGTTTAGCTGTCTGCTAAAGTTGTTTCTAAATTACATTTCGATTCTAATCATATTTTACTCATTGTCAAGCACAATGGCACTTACATGCTGACATTTAGAATGCTCATAAAGGGTGTTACGTGAGTTGTCACAGAGAAGAAATTCATGGAAAAAACAATGCAGGTATAAAAGTGAAACTGAGTTTTATAAAATTTTTATAATAATAAAAAAATATTATTACAGAATATTTATTGTTTGCTTACCCATATTGACCACCATTTCAACAAAAATCCTAATAGATATATGGTTTCAATATTAAAATAAAATATTTGCTGTTAACCATACTATTTGGGGATGAAAGAGGTGCTGAAAGTCATGTGACATTTCAGAAAAAATTGATATTGTATTTTGTATGTATCTGCACAGATCTGATGCTTAGATTTCAAAATGGTATTCGTTGCGTTGTGAAAAATCTGGAGTTAGCTTAAGTGATTCCTGTATGAGTTGGATCTGTGAAAGTTTTAGTCTATATGTATTAAGATAGGTTTGAATGAATGAAGTGGACTTGGTATTGTTATAACTGTTTAGAGTAATCACATTCATGATTTTTAATGCCACTGTCCTTTTGGAGATTTAAACTTATACTTAGTAATTTTTTTGTCTTGCTTATATATTCATTTTTTAACTCTGTTACTTTCAAGATTTCTACAAGAGAAAACTCTGCAAGTGTTCCTATTGATCCTCACATACAGTATGCCTTTAAAGTGCGTTCAAAGTATGATACCTGTGGTGATGGCAGCTGGAGTGAATGGAGCAATGTGAAAGAAAGTGGTGAGTATTTAGAGCAAAATGTTTAGTATTAAAGAAAGAAATTGTGTGAATGTAGAGTAGAATGTTGATTAATCAAACTCATTGGGATTAAGAATGGTTTGCTTAATCAAAAAAGTGAATATCCAGATTATATGAAACAAAATATTATTGGACCTACAATTAAATTATTTTAAAAATTTGATTTAGATAATGGTTTGTACATAATAACCAAAGAAATTTGAAGAAACAGTGTATACAATATGGTATGTATTTTGAACCTTGCTAATTACCACACAGCAATGGATCAATATAAATGCTTTCCTGGAGTTGTTTTGTTTATGTTCTTGGAATTATAATTCCTGTATTCTTTATTATTTTTTTAACATTATGGCAGTGACATCACCTCAAAGCCAATTTATAGTGTGTTTTTGGATGTTTGCCACAATTGTGTGACCATTTTTCATAGGCATGGTCATATATTTTGAGGTGACCATTTCTGTTACCAGTAATATGACTGTTAAGATCTGCTGTTTGTTAATTGGAAGAACTGCTAAACCAACTAAAGTAAGCAATTAATAGACAGATTTATATTATTGATATTATTATATTAATGTATTAATAAAATAGAAACATAAAGAGCAAGAAAATGTATCAAAACAAGATATATAAAAACTATCCAAACCCACTAAAAAACTATTATAAAAAATATATCATTCCCAGAATTTAACAGCAATTATAAAATTGTCCAAAGAAAATTCACAGGTCAGATCTTCAGAAAGTATGGCAACATTTATATGAAACCAACAACAAATAATAAAGTATCTATCTATCTATCTATCTATCTATCTATCTATCTATCTATCTATCTATCTATCTATCTATCTATCTATCTATCTATCTTATCTATCTATCTAACAAGGACGTGCAGCTTAGAATCTCTGATTGCAAAATCTATCAATGCTACCACAGCATGACTTAAGTGAAATGTTTAAAGGCACCTGACCTGCTTGATTGCTCACCTGCTTAACTGGGGCCTTGCTCCCTTACTTTTAATTAGAAGTAATAGTAATAATAATAATACATTTTATTTATATAGCGCCTTTCCCATGCTCAAGGCACTTACAGAATATAATAAAGAACGGCAGCGTATACAGTATATAGCATTGTACAAACCAGATAAATAAATAAAGAAGATTAAGACAGTGAATTCTGAAAAAAAAAAGAAACAGACAACATAATTGATGGTCTCGCACACACACACAGGTTACATTAGCATCTTGACAGAGAAGTAAACTGAGAGAAGGGTAATAAAGTCAAGTAGAGCTAAAAGCCTTCCTGAACAGATGAGTTTTGAGTTGTTTTTTAAAAGAATTCATGGAGTCAGCTGACCTGATTAATTTCAGTAGGTCATTCCAGAGTCTGGGCGCTATACAGCTGAAGGCCCTGTCACCCATGGAGTGTAGATTAGTGATGGGCACAACAAGATTGCCAGAATCAGAGGACCTTAGTGGGCGGGCAGGCACATAGTGATGGAGAAGGTCACTGATGTAGTTTGGCGCGAGGTTATTTAAGGTTTTGAAAGTTATTAGTAGGATTTTATATTCGATTCTGTAGGACACAGGGAGCCAGTGAAGACGGAGCAGGATGGGTGTGATGTGCTCGCTGCTGCTGGTTCGAGTAAGGACTCTTGCAGCTGAGTTTTGAATAAGCTGGAGCTGTGAAATAAGATTAGAAGGGGCACCTGCCAGTAGGGAATTACAATAATCGATGCGGGATGTGATAAAAGCATGGACAAGTTTCTCAGCATTAGAGAAGGAGAGGAAGGAGCGAACATGGGATATGTTACGGAGGTGAAAGTAAGAAAGTTTCTTAATGTAATTTATGTGGGCGGAATAAGAGAGGGAGGAATCAAAAATGACACCAAGATTTTTTACAGTAGAGGCAGGTCTGATGAGATCACTGCCAAGATAGACTGGGAAGGAGCTCATTTTATTAAGTTGCATTTTAGTCCCAATTTGCAGGAGTTCAGTTTTATTGCAATTTAATTTTAAAGAGTTCTGCTCCATCCAGGTTTTAATTTCATTAAGGCAGGTTGTGAGCTGAGAAAGCTCTGATGAAGTTCCACTTTTAACATTGAAATACAGTTGAGTATCATCTGCATAAAAATAATAACCCAGTCCATAGCTACGGATAATATGGCCAAGGGGAAGCATGTAAATACAGAAAAGCAGAGGACCGAGGACAGAGCCTTAAGGGACTCCTTGTGTGACTGGTGCCGAGCTGGATCTGCTCTTGCCAAGACTAACAAACTCTTGCCTATCAGTCAGATAGGACTTGAACCACTGGAGGGCAGTGCCAGAGATACCCAGCATGTTCTCCATTCTGGACAGTAGAATGTCATGTCTGACAGTGTCAAATGCTGCACTGAGGTCTAACAGAATTAATATACTGGTTTGTCCAGAGTCTGCTGCCATAAGCAAATCATTGGTTACCCATAGCAGAGCAGTTTCACAGTTGTGCCGCACCCTGAAACCAGACTGAAAGGGTTCCATCCAATTATTAGAGGTTAAGTAATTGGCGAGTTGGGAAGCTACAACACGCTCAAGAACTTTTGACAGGAAAGGTAAGTGGGAAACAGGCTGGAAATTGTTAAGATTGTCAGCATCAAGACCAGACTTTTTTAACATTGGGGTTAACAGAAGCAATTTTAAAAGTACACAGGGAATAATGTAATTAAACAATAGAAGAGCAAACACCAGGTAATTAACAAAACAGAATGATTGTTTAATTATGTCAAAATAAAATAAACTCTGCAGTGGGTAAATAAGGAGATAAAACATATATAACAAAGGAAAAAAAACAGCTGATTTTATTTATCAGGCATTAAGCCTAATAAATCCAGTAGTAACTATTGGGTGTATGGGAGCATGAGGAGAACTATTACAAAGGATATTAGGGATGCCTAATGGCAGTTAGAGAGAAATATTGTAGAAAACAAAGCGATTCTTTCAGTATTTTAGATTAGATTATATATGTTTTATTAATCACACAGAGAAATTCACATGCATATAGCAGCAGAAACATAAAAAATGCAGACTCACAGGACACATAATGTCCTTCTTGTACAACATCACTGTGTTAATAATAATAATAATAATACATTTTATTTATATAGCACCTTTCCCATGCTCAATTGTTGTCAGAGAAGTCCAGTTTGTTGTTTATATGAAACCCCAGGTAGTTGTACACTTCCACATTCTCCCTCTTGCTGTTAACTTGTCTCAGAGGCTCCTTGGCACGGCAGAAGTCCAACATCATATCTTTTGTCTTGCTGATGTTGAGTTGCAGGTGGTTCTCTGCACCACAAGACAAAAGTTCTCCACAACCTTCCTGTACTATGACTCTTCTCCATTATTAATGCAGCCTATGATAAAGGATTCATCTGAAAATTTCTATAGGTGGTAAGGTGACTGGTATTGTACTGGACGTTTTTTGTGTAGAGGGTAAACAGGAAAAGAGGCAGGACAATTCCTTAAGGTGCTCCATTATTACACACCACCATTTCTGACACACAGTCCCTCGGCCTCATAAACCACTGTCTATTGGTCAGGTAGTCCATGATCAAGGAGATTATGAGGGCATCAAAATTTCTTTCTCAGTAAATGAGGCAGAATCAAAGAATATTACCCTGACTGTGGTTCTAACTTTGTACAAGTGAGAGCAGGAACTGTGGAGCATGTAGATCAGATTATCCTTCACACTTATATGTGTCTGATAGGCAAAAACATATCTCCAACAGCAGAAAATGGGGAAAAATTCTAACAGACACTATTTCTATGTCCGATTTCACAATATTAGTTTTAATTATAATACGCTCTCTCCCTCATTCACATTCACGCTTTTTTTTCCACACCACACTGGGTCTCTGCCTGCATGAATAAGGTGAAGTCCATCTAGCATTAAAAGTGTGTCATCTATACGAGGTTTCAGCCAACTCTCCATAATACCAAAATGCCACAGTGCCTGTACATGTAGTGACCAGCTATAAGAACAGTTTTGAATTCTTTCTGTCTTGCTTTTATGTCTTGCTCCAGCTTTTTGGACAAACATCTCCTGCGGTTAAGTGTTAAGGAGCTTAAATGCTCATGATCACAATTCTGGCAGTGGATTACGTGAATATTTAATATATCCCACTGTTAGTTTATCAACATCTTTTATTTCTAGGTGTTGAAGACATAAGATAACCTTCAGATGTTGTTTGCTCTCCTTGTGACCTCTCCGAGGTTTGCAGCTTGTTTGAAAGACAGTTGAAACATGCTGGTACTTTGATTTGCAATGACTGAAGCAGGTCATTGTCAAATTTAAAACCCCTTTATCTAATTTTTAGTGCCTACTATCAGTGACAAGCCAGAAGTCAGATCAAATTTAATCTTAACAATTACACTGAGTAACTAGTAAAATAAGTTCACAAAAAAAAACAGAGAGAACATGGAGCTTTTGTAAAAGGCTGTTGTCCGTAAAAGTATCTATTAAGTTTATAAGGATGTGTATTGAGTAACTTAAATTGATTTAAGGGGGATATTATAATGGGGGACTTTAACTATCCGAATATTAACTTAGTTATTTAGAGCTAACCAGAGACTATTTTTTAACTCAGTATGTTAAAGCACCAAAACCCGGTGAAGCCTGTCTGGATTTAGTATGTTGTAGTAATCAGGATAGAATTGAGGGTGTAGAGGTGATTGAACCACTAGGGTCAACTGAATCATATATAATTAAGTTCTCAGTGTTTTGTAACAGTGCGATGCAAAGATTAAATGAAGTTTAACTTTGGTAGGGCAAATTTTGAGCAGATGCAGCAAAGTCTAAAGAGGATATACTGGGATAAGCTTTTAAATTGTGAAACAGTTGAGGGTTATTGGAGCAGGTTTAAAAATGTTTTACATGTAATGCAGGACAGGTACATACCTAAATTTGGAATTAATAGGAAATTTAAAATAACTCCGCAGTGGGATAATAAAGAGTTAAAAAAAGAAGCTGCAAAGGAAAAAAGAGCAGTATAAGTCACATAAGACTAATAACTACAAAGTGAATTACAGGGTATATGAAAACACGAGGGCAACCATTAAGAGGGATATTAGAAAGGCTAAAAGAAAGTTGGAGAGGAATATAGCAGATAAAGCGAAAGATTCTTTCAATATTTTAGTGGTAAAAGAACAATCAAGGAGGAGGTAAAATGCATCAGGAATAGTAAAGGGGAATTAAAAGATAGTGAAATAGTGGACGCTGTTATCTTGCATTTTTCTGATGTCTTCACAGGAGAAGAAGTGGATAATCTCCCAGCAGTAAATGAAGGTTCTGAGTAATTAAGAAATTGTACAGGGAGAAGTACTGCTCAGATTAAATAGGCTGAAATCAAACAAATCACCAGGACTAGATAATGTTTACCCTCAAGTTCTTAAGGAGGCTAGCGAGCATATATATAAACCCTTGACACATATTTTTTGGAAATCATTGCGCACTGGGGAGATTCTGAAGGACCGGAAAATGGAAAATATTATCCCATTGTATAAAAATGGTGACTGGGCAGATCCAAGGAACTATTGGCCAGTAAGCTTAAGATACATCACAGGAAATTTAATAGAAGGAATTATTAAGCATAAGATGGATCAGCATATGGCAAGTACAGGAGTTTTTCTGAATAGTCAGCATGGGTTCAGAAGAGGGAGTTCATGTTTTACAAACATGCTGGAATTCTATGAGGAAGCAACAAAAAGATATGATCAAAGTGGAGCATATGATATTATTTATCTTGACTTTCGGAAGGCATTTTATAAGGTGCCACATGAGAGATTGGGCATCAAACTAAAAGAAATGGGAGTTCAGGGTGATGTTTGTAGATGGGTGCAGAATTGGTTCAGACATAGGAAGCAGAGGGTGATGGTGCATGGAACCTCATCAGAATTGGCTGATGTTAAGAGTCATGTTCCACAGGGGTTAGTGCTAAGGCCATTGCTATTTTCAATATAACTGCTCAAAAAAATTAAAGGAATACTTTGAAAACACATCAGATCTCAATGGGGAAAAAATCATGCTGGATATCTATACTAATATGGAATGGGTAATGTGTTAGGAATGAAAGGATGCCACATCGTTTGATGGAAATGAAAATTATCCACCTACAGAGGGCTGAATTCAAAGACACCCCGAAAATCAAAGTGAAAAAATGCTGTGGCAGGCTAGTCCATTTTGCCGAAATTTCATCACAGCAACTCAAAATCATACTCAGTTTGTATGGCCCCCATGTGCTTCTATGCATGCCTGCCAATGTCGGGGCATGCTCCTAATGTGACGACGGATGGTGTCCTGGGGGATCTCTTCCCAGATCTGGACCAGGGAATCACTGAGTTCCTGAACAGTCTGAGGTGCAACCTGGTGGCATTGGATGGACCGAAACATAATGTCCCAGATATGTTCTATTGGATTTAGGTCAGGCGAGCATGGGGGCCAGTCAATTGTATCAATTCCTTCATCCTTCAGAAACTGCCTGCATATTCTCGCCACATGAGGCCGGGCATTGTCATTCACCAGAAGTAACCCAGGACCCACTGCACGAGCATAGGGTATGACATTGGGTCCAAGGATTTCATCCTGATACCTAAGGGCAGTCAAGGTTCCGTTGTCTAGCCTGTAAAGGTCTGTGCGTCCCTCCATGGATATGCCTCTCCAGACCATCACTGACCCACCACCAAACCAGTCATGCTGAACAATGTTATAGGCAGAATAGTGTTCCCCACAGCTTCTCCAGACCCTTTCATGTCTGTTACATGTGGTCAGGGTGAACCTGCTCTCATCTGTGAAAAGCACAGGGCACCAGTAGTGGATCTGCCATTTCTAGTATTCAGTGGCAAATGCCAATTGAGTTCCACAGTGCCAGGCAGTGAGCACAGGGCCCACTAGATCACGTCGGGCCCTCAGGCCACCCTCATGAAGTCTGTTTCTGATTGGTTGATCAGAGACATTCATACCAGTGGCCTGCTGGAGGTCATTTTATAGGGCTCTGGCAGTGCTCATCCTGTTCCTCCTTCCCCAAAGGAGCAGAAACCAGTCCTGCTGATGGATTAAAGACCTTCTACGGCCCTGTCCAGCTCTCCTAGAGTAACTACCTGTGTCCTGGAATCTCCTCCATGCCCTTGAGACTGTGTTGGGAGATGCAGCAAACCTTCTGGCAATGGCATGTATTGATGTGCAATCCTGGAGAAGTTAGACTACCTGTGCAACCTCTATAGGGTCCAGGTATCGCCCCATGCTACCAGTAGTGACACTGATCGTAGCCAAATGCAAAACTAGTCAAAAACAGTCAGAAAAGATGAGGAGGGAAATGTCAGTGGCCTCCACCTGTTAAACCATTCCTGTTTTGGAGGTTGTCTCATTGCTGCCCCTCTAGTGCACCTGTTGTTAGTTTCATTAACACCAAAGCAGCTGAAACTGATTAACAACCCCCTCTGCTGACCAGATTAATATCCCAGATGTTTCATTGACTTGATGCTATACTCTGATTAAAAAGTGTTCCTTTAAATTTTTTGAGCAGTATATGTAAATGATTTAGATAGGAATATACTGTATGTAACAAGCTGTTTAAACTTGCAGATGATACCAACAAAGGTGGATTGTCATATAATTTGTAATCCGTTAAATCATTACAGAAGGGCTTGGACAGCATACAGGCTTGGCCATATTTGTGGCAGATTAAATTTAATGTCAGTAAATGTAAGGTATTACACATAGGAAGTAAAAATGTCAGGCTTGAAAACACAATGGAAGGTCTGAAAATCAAGAGTACACCTTATGAGAAGGATTTAGGAGTCGTAGTGGACTCTATGCTATCAACTATGCAGAGAAGAGCGACTAGGCTGATTCCAGGTTTACAGGGGTTGAATTATGAGGAAAGATTAAAAGAGCTGAGCCTATACGGTGTAAGCAAAAGAAGATTAAGAGATGACATGATTGAAGTGTTTAAAAATATGAAGGGAATTAGTACAGTGGATTGAGACTGTTATTTTAAAACGAGTCCATCAAGAACACTGGTACACAGTTGGAAACTTGTTAAGGGTAAATTTCACAGAAACATTATGTAGTTTTTCTTTACACAGAGAACCATGGACACTTGGAATAAGCTACCAAGTAGTGTGATAGACAGTAAGACTTTAAGGACTTTCAAAACTAGACGATGTTTTTTTAGACAAATTAAGTCATTAAGAGTGGCATGCTTTGTTGGGCTGAATGGCCTGTTCACATCTAGACTATTCTAATGTTCTAATTAGTAACAATGTTAGATTTGTTTTTCTCTATTTTTTTTTTTACTTTTTTAGAACACATCTATCAAATGGATAGAATAATCTATATTGCCCCTGTTGTGGCAGTCATGTTTGCTTTGATTATTCTCTTCTACATCAAAAGGTAAGCCTTTGCTCATGTGCAAAATCTTAATAGGACTAGATTTTATTTTTTAAGCAATATTATGAAATTTTGCTCATATGAAATGTTTTAACATTTAATGCCTTTTACTTGCGAAAGATCCTTTTAAATCTTGAAACAACACAGAAGACCAGGCAGCATCCGGAATCATTATTTTATGAAAGATTACTAGCAGAGGAACACACTAGTGTTCTTGGGGATGAGTGAGACTGGAATTTCTTCTGGTGTTGACTTTTACTTTGCATCACATTGCCACTTTTATATGAAGGCAGCTCCCTGTATCCCCTATCCAAAAAGTCAAAAGGGGGATAAAAAAAACTATCACTACACTTATTCTGATGATTTGAATTTATTATTTTGTGGTATTCACATTTGTAATATTTATTTTGTTTTTGATCTTAATATTTTTTATCATTGCTTTATTAGTGTCATCTCAATACCATTTTTTGTTGGAAACCTTTCACAGCCAACTCTACTTTCTACTGTTTTGCCTTGGTCACTGCCATACTGTTTACTGTTGCCATGTCCTTTGGTGGTAACCTGACTTGATGTATTGAGTCATCTTGTTCTACTTGTGCATGTCTAGAAATCTTTACTTTGGAGGAAAGTACTTCATGACGGATTTATTTGTTATTCCGTTTCAGAAACGTACATATTTTCTGATAATTGTTTGGTTTTTGGTTGCTTGGCTTCTGCCATGCCATGTGTTCTGCACTTAGCTCGCCTGCACGTCCCCCCTCCCCCGCCAGCACTACGTTTGGTTAAATCTTTTGGCACAAAGTCCCGTCTCATGAGACGTGAGTTCTTGATATTTTTTTGTTTATAATTTAAAAACGGAATAAAAATCTGAAAATCTAACAACATCACATCAAAGTTCGATACACTCTGAAAAGAATGATACCAAACATATATATGTAGGTTTTAAAATAAGCCCAATTTAAAGCGTGACAAAAACGTGACCTAAAAATGTCACAGTTGCACTTTTAGGCTTAGGATTTTATATATATATATAGTAGATATGCACAGTGTAATATATATATATATATATATATATGTATAGTGTATATATATATATATATATATATATATATATATATATATATATATATATATGTATATATGTATAGTATATATATATATATATATATATATATATATATATATATATATATATATATATATATATATATATATATTTAATTACTCCTCTTTGTTTAACCAGTGTGTGTCAAGCCAGCATTGACCTCAGACTGAGTGTGAAGTTGTATGTTAGCTGAGGTAGCTAAATGAGCATTGCCAGCACTATTAAGGCATTTTAAGCATGTACCAAAAACTGAGAATTTTAGGATCCAAAATAGACCCAGAACGTCGGGTTTGGGTAAATGTTATTCATGTCAAGGTACGAAACAGCTATTAAATCCCTATACAAGAAGTAATGATGATGTGAGGTATATGTTAGTAGAATAATTCTCTTATTTGCATACATAATACAGAAGAGTTTTCCTTCATTATGAACCTACCTTTTCCCATTAACCAAATTAATCCAGCAATTACCAGAGCATATAGAGGCTGGACCGTATTTGTAATGAATGTGTCATCATAGTACAAACTTCGTAATAGAGCACAAGCTGTATTTAATTCATATAGTGCACAATCTCATATCAGATCTGGGGGACCCCCACAAAGATATCTTCACAACAGTCTGAACGTATACGGCATGGAAGAATCTGGCAGCATTTTTCACTGTGCACTTTGCAAAATGGCAGCTGAGTGATTTCGTAATTAGGCAAACTGACTCTGCATCTATTTTACTGAAGATCAGGGCTTAAAGTAGGTCAGTATGCACTGGTACAGCATACCAGCTTTGTTCTATTATTTTATGCGGCATACCTTCAGTAAATGTTTTTGTACCAACAAATCTTGCTGTGACCTTGTAGGGCATCACTTTCACAGAATAATGAACCGAGGCTTAACACATGACAGTAAAAGCAATAAAAAGATAAAAATGAAAATGCACAAATGTACAATCTGCATAAAACAATGTGTGCAATTACCAGCCAATTGGAACAACCCTAGCACCTGATTCAATACAACTTATTTTTGTATAGCGCTCTTTACTGAATGCAGGTACAGAGCACTGTTAACAATTCTCATGTAAAATACAAGTACAGATTATACGAATTACTAAATGCAGAATTGGTACTCATATATATGTAGATTTGTTAAAACACACAAAGAACAAGGTGGACCAGATTAAATTTAAATGGAAACCAATTTAGGCTCAATCTCTTGCTCATGTGATCATGTAGAAGTTGACCATGTTAAAATTAAAAATAGCAATGCAAAAAAGATGTAAATTCACTTGTGACTGGGTCAATCTAAATACATGCAGATGTGAAAAGAAATGAATAGCAATGCCCTGTGAGCCCAATGATCAAACCCCCTAATCTTACACCATGAAAGGTATGTGCATAATGTGCGTGGTAATGTTTATTCAAATATTCTAAAATTAACATTAACAAATAAGATATGGAACAAGATGATCGGCTATGGCAACCCCTAAAGGCAGCAGCCGAAAGAAGAAGAAGAAGAAGAACATTAACAAATATTTACACAAGTTAAAACAGTAGATATGTGATTCGATATAAACTAAATTGAGGTTGCATTCATTTGATGGCTAGTGGAGAGTAAGTACTGTATGCAGCATTATGCAGTTAAATGAAACTCACCTGATCTGTCTACTGTCATAAAGCTGAAGCACATCAGTTTATGCTCACGGCAGAGCTTGCCTTCTTTTGTATTTGAAGCATGTCCTTTTAATACTATGCATAATAGTGCACATTATTTTTAAGTAGTCTTTCAGTTGTTCAATATTAGGCATTTTGCTCATAGTGCTGTGTTTGGTATATTGTCGACCCTCAGTGTTTATTGATATGTCTAGTTTGCTTGGAAGTTTTCAGTGTGAAATACAGCCAAACAAATTGGAAATTGAAACAAAGAAATTAATAATCTCCTGATTTACAACAAACCAAACAGACTAGGAGTGTGAAAATACCTTAAGACTTGGTCTCCTGCTAGACCATAGCAATGTGCCTAACTGAAACAGCTCTAAACCCAAAAGTTAGTCTTATTACTGTAAATATGTACTAAGACCAGATCAATCCAGAATCATCCTGAGCTCATAGCACACTGCAACTGACCACAACTGTTTTCTCTCCTGCATAAAAATATGAGATTCAAAATTTTTTCTTGACCATCACTACAAATTATATGGGGAAAGTGACATTTAAAAAATATATAATTTTTGCAATGGAGTATTCCTTTAACACCAGAATGCCTGAAGCCTATGAAAAAACTCTTAATACCCATACCCATCTTAAATTCCTTCGCACCTCTCAATCAGCATCTTTTGTTTTGCAAATGTATTGATCAGCACAAGCAACAAGCAGTCTACTATCCCATCCCACCGCCCAAATGGAGCTGAGGTCATCCACAAAATTCTCAGAGCTCAGGTCTCTTTATCTGGCAGTGAGGTTCCTGAAGTTGTAAAGGGTAAATAATATATTGTTATTTGGAATACATACATTTCATGTGTATTCCGTGTCTACAATGATCTGTGTACGTGTAGGATGACAGGAACGGCTGAACACATAGCTAAAACAGAAACTTTTTCTATGTTATACTAATAATGACATGAAGTGTATAATGTGTGAAGACTTTAGTCCAAATATCAAGTAAATGTGTATGTTTTTATTCAAGAATATAACCAAAGAAAAAAAATAGTGTTCAATTTACATGTGGCTGTCAATGTAAATGATGCTCACTAGACAACTGTGGAACTAACATGTAATTTATATTGACTGCAAGAATAGTTAACATAAAACTGCTGATATAGACACTTTCTTTTTTTGGGTAATGGTACTCTGATCACATTCAAAGTATGGTGACGGTCTAGGTTGGCTCCACAGTACCTTGTCACTTCCAAGAGCTTCTCTAACCCCAAAACCGGTCGTTAACTGAGGTAAGCCAGGGGAAATGAGAGCATGCACATTCAGCAAGAGTTTGCTTTTATTAAAACCAGCAAAAAGTGTTCAAAAACAAGTGCAGTGTAAAACAATATTTCTATCCTTTGCTCTTCAACAGGGCTAACAACCACTCTGCCTCTCGCTCGCTCACTCGTTAGTTACACAGGCACCTCACTCATAGTCTGAACTGAACTCGTTCTATTTCTCCATTCCCCTTTCTGCCTTGCCGGCTCCCTTATACCCTGCCCAAATGGGTGTAGGTGTGGTCCTCTGCCACCTGTCTGACCCCCTCGGATTTGCATATGAATATGCAATCAGCCAAGCACTCCAATCAACCCCAGAGGGAGCGCCTGCATGCTCTGGGACCCAATTACTTATTTAAAGTTGCACGTGGCCACGGACCTCTTATCACAATTATGACAAAGTATTAAAGCCAGTCGTATGCCAATAGTATTAGGGAATATTCATTTTATAAGTAACTTGGTTACATTAAACATTACTTTTGGGAAAAAAAGTAAATGTGTTACATAGTTAGTAAAATGTAGCACATTATAAACAGTGCGTTGGTTTGGCGTTACTTTTTTGTTGTTTCACATAAAAAACTGCACATTTCATTGAATCCTAAGCCCATACAAAAGCCATCATGAAACTGACCAGAAATATCCCCCGAATATTTGCAATATGAATACTAGTCACTGCAGCACCATATATGGTTGAGAGACATGACCTCTATCCAGTGACCTGAGACGAACGCTGGACTCCTTTGGCACTGTGTCTCTCTGGAAAATCCTTGGGTACCGATGGTTTGACTTTGTGTCGAATGAGCGGTTGCTCATGGAGTCCCGAATGAGGCACATTACCTGCATTGTGAGGGAGCGTCAGTTATGGCACTATAGCCATGTGGCTCGTTTCCTTGAGGGTGATCCGGCTCATAAGATCCTCATTGTTGGGGACCCGAGTGGCTGGACCAGGCCAAGGAGTCGCTCACATAACACCTGGCTGCGGCAGATAGAGAGTCATTTCCAGAGGTTGGGACTGGACCGTGTGTCTTCCTGAGGGGTTGCCAACCAGGATCCCGAGTTGTTTCGTCGTGTAGTGGGTGCGGCAATGCTCTGTACCAGTGCATGCTCCTCAACTTGACTTGACTTGACACTTAAGTTTTATGTTTCTGTTACTAGATTGTATGCTGCAGTCTTTTTTGTTTCTGTGTGAAGTTGTGCCTAAAGGAGTGGTATACTTATGTTTGCGTCTTGCCCTTCACTCAGTGCTGCTGCTATAATTATTGGCTCTCTGTGTCCCTAAACTGAGCCAATTAAATTTATCCCTCAGCACATGCAGGAGTATGTATACTTATATCTTTTATTCAGTTCTTTTCAGTTGATTGCATGCTATACATGTGCTTAACTTCCTCACTAGTCATCACCAGACAGCTGAAGCACACACATGTGAACGATGCTAACAGAGTAATAGAGGTATTCTTACTTCAAAAAATAAGTATTTTGTTAAATTACTTAAAAAGTAAAAGTAATATGCTTTCCAGAACTAACTTAATTTAAAATTTTCACATTCATCTTATCTGCAGATGATGCATTTTTTACCATTGGCTTATTCGCAAGTATGCACATTTTTAATCAATTTTAATAATAAAATCCAAATCAGAACTGTCAGTTATATTCAATTGTCATTAATAAAAAAGAAACTAGTTTTTCACTGGTATGATGGATGCTTAACAGTTTTACCATAAAATAGCCATAATTCAGGGATCTTAGGTTTAGACTTGAATCAGAACAAAATCAGCAACAGAAATGCCAGAGAAGTTCTTAAAAATCTGTTCTTAGTACAACTGTAGATCCAGGAGCAGAACAGTGAAGAAGACAAATATCTACACTAAAATGTGTACTATAGGGGTATGTTTCAGAAACAGAAAGATGACTGTGAAAGTGATGTGCACAAACAGAACAGTATAATCGAGCAGTATTGCATAGAGTGCCTGGAGCAATACAGTGCCGAAGTTACAGTTAAGCAGAGTGAACAGTTTTTTTTTTTTTTTTTTTTTTTTACATTCAAACATCAGTTTATACTTTCAAATAAGACATTTTTATAATTCATTTGAATTATTTTCACAGAGCAACGTTCACTCTAACAGATCTAAAACATATTGTGTTCAGTTCTAAAGAATCTGCATTTACAATGTGTGTTACACTTTTGCATTCACACTTGTTGGCATGATGTAGTCTCTTTTAAGCATGTCATATCACTTGTGCCTTCAGTTGCTATCTACTGGTGAAAGTAGTGCAAGAACATTAAAACAGTAGAAAAAGACTTGTGTTTTTCTACCTGTGACCACAAGAACAACCACCACTAGAAATGCCTGCAAGTTATCGTTACTACAATAAGCACTATTACAGTACTACATTTAAGCCAGTACTACATACAGTGAGCACTGTCACAGTATTTCTCCATGTGCATCTCACAATTTCTTGTAATTACTACCTGATTGTGGGAGGATAACGAAATTCTGATTTGGCAGTGTGCACACATATTCACTGTCAAATATTTGAAAGAATTGGTTAAATAAAAAAGTTGATTTAATTTGTGTTCCTTTTTGTTTTCTAAAGTCCCTTGTGATAGTGTGATATGTGAATTGTCATGTATGAAATAAACATGTCTGTTTGCTCGTTGACAGTTACAATATGCAGATAAATATTATAATGATATACTTCCAATCAAAAACTTTTTACAAAATAAAGGAAATTGATTTGTGCTTGTACGGTATATACTCACGTATAAGTCAGGTCTTGAAACCTGAAAAATCGGTCATAAAATCAGACCCCGACTTATACATCCATTCAAAAATGCGACACTTTTTTTTTTTTTTTTTACATCTTTTTGCCTCCTCCAATCTCACATCAGTTTCTCAGACACATCGAATTTTGTTGCAGCAGCGCAGTTACCAATTTCTTTTGCTACTTCAACAACGTTTAATTTAATGCCAGCTTCATATTTTCTTCTGATCGAACACTCCATCGTAGACAAGGGATGCTCTTACGATAAAGGTGTATGAGGGTGTGAGTTTCAAAAACACAAATCAGTGTGCTGCTTCGGAATAGTTCGGGTATTACCGTGTGGTCACATAGGCACACTAGAGAGAGCGAAAGAGAGAGGTTAGGAGCATGCGCTGATACAGCGCATTGCCACACCCGCATAGAAAAAAAAGGCAGCGTGCTCTGTGGTTATTCTCTCAGCTGGGTGTTAGCATGTCATAATCTCTTGGACCAATAGTGTGAGTTTTCCGCATTTAATTTATATGACCGACATTATAAAATACCAGAAATTATACGGTAAAATCAAGTCCTGACTTATTCACGAGTATATAGGCTACTGTAATTAAAGACTTTTTTCATTCTTGCATCAGATTCTGCCAGGGTAAGTCTCCCATTACCCAGTACAAGATAAAATTCAATCAGAAATTAAATTAATTTGCAGCTTATATGAAACCACTCTGTGAGAATTACTTAGAAGGCATTGTACAATTAACCCTTTTCACAAAATTCGGAAGTGATGTATCAATGAGTTCCATTCCCTGGAATTTAGCCAGCAATGGATAGTGTTTATTTGACTTGTCTGTTATCTTCCTATAATCGATTTTTGCAATGTAAGAAGTATTATTGAAAACAACTACACAGATAAAGCATCAAAACTGGATAAAAGCTATAAAACTTTCATGGAGAAATTCCTGTATATTTGTCAAGGTACGTTTGTGAACTTTAGAATGACAGTTTCCACAAAGCTATTTCTTAAATTTAACTTTAGCTTGCTCTGTTTTGACAAGCAAACCAGGTAAATTAACTGTAATCTATTAAAAACTATTTGATCTATGTTTACCTAGTGAACATTTACATTCACATTGTTTTAAAAGGTTTTTTCATGTTTATTATATGTGAGTTATTAAGTTTCTTTTGTGAAATATGCAGACATATAGCATTTAAACTTATCATTCATGTTGGTAATCAGAAAAAAAAAATTTAATCACATTAAGTTGTATATACTGTACTTTCCATCAACACAGACTTTCTTACATTAACTTAAGGAGAAAGGCATTTGCCCTTTCAAAAGCTGATTTCCTTTGTCAATATGACTCCAAATTTATTCTAGTTTAAAAGTCACAGCTTCAAGCTTATAACACAGCATGTAAACTTTATGTGCTTATCAGATTTAAAGTGCCAGGTACAAACATAATTGCTGCCATGACATATAACAAATAATTTTGTCCTTTGTCTTTTTTGATTACTTGGATTCATTTTCTTTACTATATTTCCTCATTGGGAAAGCTGTTGAAACTCAGGTAACGATGTTTTGTTTAGAATTTGAACACAGAGGAACACTACAGAAACTCTTCTTTTATAATTCTGCCCCTTTTTTTTTTTTGGAAAATCGGTAAAGAGTTTACCCATTGACATGTCTCCCAGAAGAAAAAAATACAAAAGTGTACAAAGAGCTAATAGAAACCACATAAAGCAAACAATACAGTTATCAGTTACTACAGTCTTATAAAATTCCTATTTTTAAAAATGTTATGATACCTATACATCACTTTTTTATTTTATTTTTTTCCCACAAAGAGCCCTTTTGTATTTCAAAGTAAATTGTTGTTTAAATGTTGTAACTCTAATATTAATTATTTTGATTTTGGCAAATGTATAAATTTCATGTTGCAGCTTTAAATTTCCAGCAAATGAGGTTCAGACACCAGTCCTGTTTCTGCATTCTTCCCATGTACTATTGGGTTTTCCTTTTGTGTGCTCAATTCCTTGCTTTTCCAAAAGATGTACTAGTTAGGTTAATTGGCAACATTATATCAACCTAGTGTGAGTGAGTGTGCCATGCAGTATGCCAGTGCCCTGTCTGACATTGTTGCCTGCCTTGCCTTTCTCTAATGCTGTTAGGATAGACACCTGGTGATGCCGAATTAGACTTAATAGTCATACTGAACTAGATTGAATTTTACATTTATAGTATATGGATGCAAATGGATTTGAAATTGTTTGTAGCAATGTATGTTAGGTTATTATCAGCAGAACCTTGGTTTGGCTCACATATAGCCTAAAGTAGTCAAATATGTTTTAGCTTTGCTTTATCAAAACCTTTAAATCATATTGCAAATACAAGACATAATTTTGAATTATGCTGATAATTGGTACTAATTCATTTTACATTTTTAATATTTTCAATTAAAGGCTACGAATGCTACTCCTTCCGCCAGTTCCAGACCCTAGCAAATTCTTAAAAGGAATGATTGGTAAAAATGGAGAGCTGCTGGTAAGTTTATAAATTTGTTACTAAGTGTTTTATACTAAACTAAAACATATACTGTAGATGCCCTAGTTTTTGCCCACCCCTACTATCATGTGTTTGTATCTCTAAATTGCAAATAAAAACAAAGAAAATCCAAAAATGTCCCATTCTGCTGGTTTCCTGTTTTTCTCTCCACCCAAACATTGTTTGATGGGCTAAATGGAAGCTTAACTTTGTCTAATATCTCTGAGTGTGGACCACAGTGGACTGGCACTCTGGGCCATTGCAGAACTGAATTAGTGGGAATTGATAATAAAATAATTATGTGATTGGCTAGTTTCTATAACTATAAGCTTGATTATTTAAGGATAGATAACAGATGCAGGAACAGTTGTACACACCTGCCAAATGCCACCATCAGTTGTAAGCAGAGTTCTTCGTAATGCTCCCTTCCTTATTGGCAACATGGCTCCTTACTTGTGAGGCTGACTTTCTTTGTGTGCAGTGTCAGGTTGGACTGGTCTTGGACCACAGATGGAAGTGTATATGAAAGGGCAGAACAGGCTGTTTTTCATTAGGAAGATGATGTTCCTTTTATGTGGAAAGTGACATCCTTCACATCTTCTACAACTCTGTGATGGCCAGTGTGATTTTCTACGCCGAGGTGTTCTGGGCTAGTAACATCACTTCAAGACAGACCCACAGAATCAGCAAGCTAATTTAAAGGGCAGGCTCAGTTTATATGATACACTCTGGATCCCATGGACGCAGCAGCAAAGGAAAGAATTAAAATATGACTAAGTCCCATTATGACAGATGCTGCACATTCTCTCTCTCTGAAATACTGAGTACTTTCAGCCAACAAATTATTCAGCAGGAATGTGTGAAGAAATGGTACTGGTGTTCTTTTATACCAACAGCAATAAGTCTGCATAATGCTTCACTGTGACTGTGACTGCCAAGTCAGAAGTTTTCAACCTTTTTAGTCAGTCTGTTGTGTGTGCAAGTCTGGCGTGTGTATAAATATTTATTTATCTATTTATGTATTTAAAGAGCTTCTGTAAACAGCAAAATTTCAACCTGGAGACAAAAAGGTCTGTCTGTCTGTCTATCTATCTGTCTAATTCTCCAGAAACTTGTTAACTCGTTCAGCATTAAAACTGTCTTGTTTGAGGACCTATACGGATCTCATACAAGACTTTTGATCTCACTTCCTGTCCATCTGCTTTCCCTCGTGTCTCAAGTTATGTCCACTACGTCAATATGAAATGGAAATTGGCTCAAGTAATTTTTAAAATGGCTTGTATTCTCATCAGATGCTTTGCTTGTTGCAAAAATAGGGTTGGTTTAGTTTTAAAAGTAGAACAAAGAATCTGGTTTGGGACTAGGTTCATTCATTTAAGATTGCTGTCATGTAAATTAGCACTCACATATAGTATACATTATGTCATATGGTGACGTGTGGGTCAAGTGTTATATAGTTTGTCTCTGTCTGCACACTTTTAAGATACACTCATTTCATATGTCTCTTATCTCGGCTGAGATCGGTTCAGAGCAGACCTTAATACATCCCTACTACTCCACATTCAGTGCTGTCTTTTGACAGTTGAGGGGAATACGAGGTCCAGTCTATTTTGGATTCACAGGGGTGAGAAACACTGGTTTTTTTTTGCTTGTGCATTTGAAGAGCTACAGACCCAAGAATTATTTCTGGGTTTGGTTCAGTGCCCTTTGGGCACCTCACCAGTTGGACCGGTTCCATAGAAAATTCCCTCAAAAGTTGGATGGACACATCTGGAGATTGTGTCATCAACATGAGGTTGTTTATTTTTCCTAATTTTATAGGTGTTCCTGTATCAGTTTGGGTTTTTACCTTTGTTTTGGGGGAGGGGGATTGGTTCATTGAAATATATATTTCTAGTGTGAAAATTTCTCTTTTTTTTTAATTAATTAATTTTTGGACCATTTTATCCGCCATTTCATGATTTTGCGTTCATCTTCAGAGATTTTGGCCTTTGATCACAACACAAAATGGTAAAGATTACCAATGAGTTGTGGATTGAGTAACCAAATTTCTTATTGCTTTTGCTAACTTTTCTGTCTTTGATTCTAGAAATTTGACGTTTGTTCTTGTTTTGTTTTGTTTTTTTTTTTGGTTTTTTTTAACTGCAAATTTTTAACTCACGTTTTGATTTAGTTGCTTGGGCTTACATTAGGGGAAGATTTATATTTGTATCAATCTCATTTGATTTGCTCCAGATTAGTATGTGTGGGCTCTATGAAAAGTTGATGGTCTGGGAATTTCAGAAATGAACTGTATGTAACTTTGATATGGAAATAGGTGCTTGAAAAAATGATAAATAAATGTTCCTCTGCAAATATTCAAGCTACTACTGCTCTATCAATGAATTACTGTAACATACAGAGATAAGTGTATATTGTAGGTTTGTACTGTAGAACAGCATGGATTACTGTATTTTACTGGGAGACCTCTGAACATAAAGTGTAACAATTTTCAGGTATTGCATAAAGGATGATTGAATGGTAGTTGAGCTCAGAGGATCTTAAGAAAATGTATCACTTGTGGATTATATAGGGTCTGGCTGATACCTGATCTGTTTAATTTAAGTCAGTATCAGTTCCTTTTCTGTCCTCATAGTTTAATACCCCACAGTCCAGGAACCTGGATGACTGCAGTTCTCTGGACTTTCTCTAGCACTACCATGTGTTTTTGTAATTTCGAAACCAAAACTGTACACAATGCTTCAGATTAGGTCTCACTAGTATGTTATATCCAGGAGCCACTTTAAGATATATAAGTTTACATCTTAATTGCTTTCTAAATCTCTTCCTTATAGCGTCTTAAATGTAGATAGTAAAATGTCCATTATGACTCTTAGATTGTTCTTATGTTTTAAGCATCCGATTGTGCATTCACCTCTACAATTTTATTTCTTGTAAGAAATAAATTTATTTTCACAATATTTCAACTGCTGCTGCAACTTTAGACCCGGGTTTAAATTCTGTCCAGTTTCGTCTGTAATGATTTGACTGATGTAAGGATATATGCCACTGCACTTATTTTGGTATCGGCTCCTTACTAAATCAAGCAAAAGTATTATTATTTATATTCTTATCAAAATCATTAATATATATTGAAAATGACAGTGACACCAGCACGGATTCTTGAGGGACACCCCTTTTAACCTCATCTAATACAGAAAAAAAGTTCCTTTCACCATAAACCTTCTGTTCCTGTTTTTAAGGAATTTTTCCACCCATCTAAATAGTGTTTCTTAGATTCTTATAGCCTCTAATTAGCCCCCAAACCTCCCCACCCCTACCAACCCACCTCTCAATAAAATGATACTGCCTATGACATGTGCCTAACTGAACTAGGGCCCATCATCCAATATATGAAAGAATCTAGTTTCCATGCGGACAACCCCCTAACCAGCTTGATGAAATAATCGAGTTTCTGCATACCAAAAACAAGAATGGAAAATACCGTGCTGCATTAAACAACCAGGTGTCCATACAACCCTAAATCAGAACAAATTGGGACAGTATAGAAAATGCAATTTAAAAAAGCAGTGATTCTTAAATTTACTTTGACTTTTATTTCATTGCAGACAGCATGGACCCAAGATATTTAGTGTTTTGTCTGGTCAACTTCATTTAATTTGTTAATATACACCCATTCCTAAATTTCAGGCCTGCCACACATACTAAAAAAAGTTGGGACGGGGCAAATTAGGTCCAGTACTGAGGTAAAAATTAAATAATGATGTGATTTCAAACAGGCAATGTCAACAGGAGATTGTAATCATGATTTGTTACAAAAGCACTATCCACGAAAAGCTGAGTCTTTGGAGAGCAAAGTCAGGCACAGGGCCTCCAGTTTGTCAACAAATGAATGAGAAAATTATTGAAATGTTTAAAAACAATGTTCCTCAAAGAGAGATTGGAAGGGATTTGCATATTTCTCCCTTTTCAGTGCATAATATCATTAAACGATTCAGGGAATCTGGAGGAATTTTAGAGCATAAAGGACAAGGGCACAAGCCTAAACTGAATGGCCATGATCTCTGATCCCTCAGACAGCATTCTCTCAAGAAACGTCGCTCATCAATAGCTGATGTAACCACATGGGCAAGGGATTACTTTGGAAAACTGTTGTCAAGCACTACAATACGCTGTTGCATTCACAAATGCCACATAAAATTTTACTGTGCAAAAAAGAAGCCTTATGTTAACCATGTCCTGAAGCATTGCCTTCTCTGGCCTCAGGGACATCTGGGATGGATCATCAAACTGTGGAAATGTGTATTGTGGTCAGACAAATCAGTATTCCAGATCAATTTTGGAAGAAATGGACACTGTGTGCTCTGAACCAAAGATGAAAAGGACCATCTAGATTGTTATGTCATCTAGTCTGTCATGGTATGGGGATGTGTCTGTGATGACATCCCAGAATATTCTTGTTGAGGGTAGTTGAGGCAGACAAGATTTTTTCCTTGATGTTTCAACGGAGAATATCAGATGTGATGTAGATGAAAATATGTGGCCAGACCAGCAAGAGCAACAGGACAACCCATGGTGTAGAATTGGCCTTGTTCTTTCCAAAATAACTACCTAAACACTGCACATTTTTACTGTAACATTTAACAGATAGATAGATAGATAGATAGATAGATAGATAGATAGATAGATAGATAGATAGATAGATAGATAGATAGATAGATAGATAGATAGATAGATAGATAGATAGATAGATAGATACTTTATTAATGCCCAAGGGGAAATTCACATACTCTAGCAGCAGCAGCATACTGATAAAAACAATATTAATTAAAGAGCAATAAAAACACAGTGCAAGTTAAAAAAAAGAAAAAAGTGCAAGGCAGGTATAATAGACAATAATCTTGTATAGTGTTAACGTTTACCCCCCCGGGTGGAATTGAAGAGTCACATAGTGTGGAGGAGGAATGATCATCTCAGTCTGTCAGTGGAGCAGGACAGTGACAGCAGTCTGTCGCTGAAGCTGCTCCTCTGTCTGGAGATGATACTGTTCAGTGGATTCTCCATGATTAACAGGAGCCTGCTCAGCGCCCGTCGCTCTGCCACAGATGTCAAACTGTCCAGCTCCGTGCCTACAATAAAGGCTGCCTTCCTCACCAGTTTGTCCAGGCGTGAGGGGTCCCTCTTCTTTATGCTGCCTCCCCAGCACACCACCGCATAGAAGAGGACACTCGCCACAACCGTTTGATAGAATATCTGCAGCATCTTATTGCAGATGTTGAAGGACGCCAGCCTTCTAAGGAAGTATAGTTGGCTCTGTCCTCTCTTGCACAGAGCATGAGTATTGGCAGTCCAGTCCAATTTATTATCCAGCTGCACTCCCAGGTATTTATAGGTCTGTACCCTCTGCACACAGTCACCTCTGATAAAATTCACCACCAACTTCTTGGTTTTGCTGGTGTTCAGGTGTAGGTGGTGTGAGTCACAAAGTCCTTGATTAGGTTCCTATACTCCTCCTCCTGCCCACTCCTGATGCAGCCCACGATTGCAGTGTCGTCAGCGAACTTTTCAATGTGGCAGGACTCCGAGTTGTATTGGAAGTCCAATGTATATAGGCTGAACGGGACTGGAGAAAGTACAGTCCCCTGCGGCGCTCCTGTGCTGCTGACCACAATGTCAGACCTGCAGTTCCCGAGACACGCATACTGTGGTCTGTCTGTAAGATAGTCCACGATCCATGCCACCAGGTATGAATCTGCTCCCATCTCTGTCAGCTTTTCCCTAAGGAGCAGAGGTTGGATGGTGTTGAAGGCGCTAGAGAAGTCCAGAAACATAATTCTTACCGCACCACTGCCTCTGTCCAAGTGAGAGAGGGATCGATGTAGCATATAGATGATGGCATCCTCCGCTCCCTCCTTCTCTTTGTATGCGAACTGCAGAGGGTCGAGGGCGTGGCAGACCTGTGGCATCAGGTGGTGAAGCAGCAGCCGCTCCATGGTCTTCATCACGTGACGTCAGAGAGACAGGCCGGAAGTCATTCAGCTCACCAGGACTTGATACCTTTGGAACTGGGGTGATGCAAGATGTTTTCCAAAGCCTCGGGACTCTCCCCTGTTCCAGGCTCAGGTTGAAGATGCGCTGTAGAGGACCCCCCAGCTCCAGCGCACAGGCCTTCAGCAGTCGTGGCGATACTCCATCTGGACCCACTGCTTTGCTGGCCTGAAGTCTCCTCAGCCCTCTGCTTACCTGGGCTGCTGTAATTGTGGGTGGGAGAAACTCTGTCCTATGCTGGTATCAGCAGAAGGATGGGTGGAGGATGCAGTACTCCGTGGTGAGAGTGGGTTAGGGTGGTCAAACCTGTTAAAGATGTTGTTCATCAGGTTCGCTCTCTCCACGTCTCTCTCGATGGTGGCACCCCGTTTCGAGCTGCAGCCAGTGATGATCTTCATCCCATCCCACACTTTCTTCATGCTATTATTCTGCAACTTCTGCTCCAGCTTTCTTCTGTACTGCTCCTTCGCCTTTCTGGTTCAAAAGACCCTTGATGTCACTTGTAAATCCATGGCTTGTTGTTAGCATAGCAGCGTACTGTTCTTACTGGAACTACAATGTCCATATAGAAGATGATGTAGTGCAGTCAACAACCTCCTCAATGTTCTCACTATATGATCCCTGCAGAATATCCCAGTCCGTAGTTCCAAGGCAGTCTCTCAGAGCCTGCTCTGCCTCAGGGGACCACTTCCTGAATGAGCATGTGGTTGTAGGTAGCTCCCTTACTCTTTGTTTGATGTCAGGCTGAAGCCGAACCAGGTTATGATCTACTTTCCCAACCACAGGCAGCGGGGTGGCACTGTATGCATCTTTAACATTTGCATACAGTAGGTTAATAGTTCTATTTCCCCAGGTGTTACAATCCACATACTGGGAGACGGCAGGTAATGTTTTGTCCAGCGTCACATGGTTAAAGTCTCCAGCGATTAGCACAAGCACCTCGGGGTGCTGTGTTTGTAGTTTAGCAACAGCGGCATGGATGAGATCACCCGCTATCTCCACGTCCGCCTGAGGAGGGATGTAAACAGTAACAACAATGACGTGTCCAAACTCTCTGGGCAAGTAATAGGGATGCAGACTTATGGCCAACAGTTCGATGTCCCTGCAGCAAGTGGAGATTTTGACTTTTACATGTCCAGCGTTGCACCACCTTGTATTCACATAGAGAGCGAGTCCTCCTCCTTTCCGCTTCCCTCAGGTATTTGCGTCTCTGTCCGCTCTAACTGTGCTAAACCCGGGTAGCTCCATGTTCGCATCTGGGATGCAAGTCGTTAGCCACGTTTCACAAAAACACAACAAACTGCATTCTCTGTAGGTCCTGACATTTTTCACCAGCGCAGCCAGTTCGTCGATCTTATTTGGTAGTGAGTTCACATTTCCCAGGATCACAGAAGGCACCGAAGGCTTGTATCGCCACTTTCTCATTAGCCTAGATACCGCCTTCTTACCTCGTCGGGTAAATAGGGAACCACACCGGCACGGGCCTTTGTTTTCAGTGCTTGAAGTTGACTACCTGAATAGACGAGTCTCGGCGTGTAAAAATCCATGTCCAAGTAGTAAGAAAAAGGAAGAAATATAAAGTCGTACACAGAGTTGCTGGAAAGGCTGCCACTCACGGCGGCACCTACCATTACTATCATAGCATTGTATAGCATGGTAATTTCTGTTGTCCTAAATAAAACAAAATATTACAAATGTTATATTAATCCTGTCTTGCAGAAAATACCAATGTTTTAGAACATTGTAAAGTTTTCTAGAACATAACTAAATGTCCTCTGGTGCACAAGCAATGTCAGCTGCTTATAGAGAGCTGATCAATTTTAAATCTTTAAGTACTTTCATAGTATATTTTTATGTTGACAGCTTGACTTAATGTTTTGACTGGCATGTCTGTAGGCAGTAGTTCAGAAATGTCACATTTTGGTGGCACTTACTAAATGGCTGACAAGAAAATTGCATTTTCAAACATGAATGAAAGTGTTTTAATGAATTTGGTGTTCCAAATTATTGTGCTGCAGTGTAGAGACTGTTCAGAGAAATTGACAAGTAGTTCAGGGAACCTCTAGACTGTTCAGAGAAATTGCCCAACGCAATCCAATGTCCAAAATATTTATTCCCTCAATTTTAGCTGAAAGCAAATGATTGACAAGGCAAAATACTATTGTATAGTTGATAGATGTCCAGTTAATTTATTTTTTCTTTTTCTCTTTTACAGAAACTGAATAAACAGCACACAGATAATCCTATTTTCTTTCCTGACCATGAGGAAGAATTTTCAACAGCCCAAGTGGAGCACAATAGTAACTGCACATCAGATAACAGAAACCTAAAAGTACCTGACAAAACCCAGATGTAATAGCATCCTGCAAAAAATCTTTCCTTTTGAAAATAATTATTGATACAAAATATTGATATGTCATAATTGACAAAACTAAGTGGTATCATGTATGCGTTTATAGTTTTTGGCGACAGAGTAAAAATGAACACTATGGCAACTTTCTAGTAAGCAGCACTAATTCATTGTTTTTGTAACAGTCAATGTATATTGTGTAATATTGACCAGATATCTATATATTAGTATACAGAAATAGTTTGCAATATACAACATAACATAATTTTCTTTATCTGTGAAGATTTTAATTAATCCATTGTCAGACATGCAAGTAAGTATTTTACTTTACTGTGGACATGTGACATTAAATTTGAAATTCATAGCAATGGAACAATATTTAAAGTATTTTATATGTTCTTATTTTTACAATATATGTTAAGATTGCATTACCAATAATTCTAAAGGTGTAATTTAATAAATATATTAGGTGTCAAAGAACAAAAGGGTTATGTTATAGTTTGGGGAAATAAGGTTAATAGTACATTTTGAATAGTTTAAAACTAAAATATCGGCCTAATTCTTTTAAGAATCATTCATTAGTGATAGGAAACAAATGAAAAAAAAAAAGTTTTTTAACTTAAAACAATGTAATATTTCTGCTTTATCAGATATTATTTGACCCTGCCAAATTGGAAAAAATATCAGCTTCAACCGTGTAATAACTACATTAGTTGATCTGCAATTAATTCATGTTATGGAACATCACTGATATTATGTAATATTCTTTATAAGTTATATGAGCAGATATGTCATTTTCAAAAATACTGACAATAGCAAATTATTGTTTATACTTTTTATATTTTGATTTTTATTACCGTAGTTTCTAATAAGGCAACATTTTTTAAAGCATTTGCACACTCTATTTTCATTCTGGTGCTCGTGTTATTTTAATAAATATACGAATAATAACTCACAGCAAATAAAATCATAACATAATACAGGCACAAAGTAGAGCAAATCAATCCAACTATCTGCACAACTAAGAGTACTTTGTCTGTTATCACACTCCTTAGAAAACCCATGGCAAATGTGAAAACTGCACAGACAATTCCCAGCCTGGGATTTGCAGCTGTATAACTATGATGTTCCAGCTCTAAACATACAAGTTGGAAATTAATGATAATTGGAAATTAATTATTACTTTGCAAAAGTCTATTCACAAAAAAATCTTTATTGATTGCCAAACAGGATAGAATTCATAAGATATTTGATTAAATCAAGCCAACATGTTTAAAAACTGAGTTGTCTAACTAGTATTACATATGGATATTACTAAACTCAGCTCAGTTAATTTCATTATTGTATCCACAGTAAAAAGTTAGACAGGGAGGAATGGTCGGGTCTCATAAAATTTTTCACATGCACTTGTCTTAGAAGAAATGCATCTAAAAAATTATAAAAAAAAAACAAAAAAACTTTAAGTTACAAAAAACTTGTATAAGTTCATAACTATCAATATGTTTATGACAGTGGTTATAAAGGGATCTCAACCTCTCAAATTTCTTCTTTTATGGCCAAAAGTAGCAGCCAAGTAGCACCAAGTGCCAAAAATAGGGTACCAGGGAGACAAATGAGAACATTTGTTTTATGAACAGTCTAATCAGCAATTTTAATTGGATACTCTAGGCTAAGGTAAATGATCTTGAGCATTCAATTAAATACTAAAAGATATATGTCCCCTGTTACAGTTAGGTCCATAGGTATTTAGACAGTGGCACAATTTTAATAATTTTGTCTCTTTACAGCACCACAATGGCTTTGAAATAAAGCAATCATTATTTGATTGAAATGTAGACTTTCAGCTTTAATTTAAGTAGTTTACCAAAGATATTGTATGAGCCATTTAGGAATGGCAACAATTTTTCTACATATCCCCCACCTCCCATTTCCTGGGGCTCAAACGTATTTGGACATTTGACTGACAAGCTGTTCCATAGCCAGGTGGGAGCAGTTCCCTTATTACTTCATTAACTATTAAGCAGGTAGAAGATCTGGAATTGATTCCAAGTGTGGAATTTACATTTGGAAGCTGTCACTGTGAACTCACAATGTGAGGTACAAAGAGCTGTCCATACAATTTAAAACAGTCCATCATTAGGCTGAGAAAACAAAACAAACCCTTCAGAGAAACAGCAGAAACACAAAGAGTGGTCAAATCAAACCATCTGGCTCAAAAGAAGGAACACACTGGTGAACTCAGCAACACCAGAAGATCTACAAAACCACAGAAGACAGCTGTGCTGGATTATTGCATTATTCTGTCCTTGATGAAAAAGAACCCCTTCACAACATTTAGCAGAACCAAGAACAATCTCCAGGAGGTAGACCTATCATTGCGAAAGACTACAATCAAGAGAAGACTTCTTGAAAGTAAAGACAGAGGGATTACTACAAGGTGCAAACCACTGTCCAGTTCTGGAACAATTTTATGTGGACAAAGGAAACTAAGATCAATATTTACCACAAAGATTTACCGCAAAATTTACCGGAAAGAGAAGAAACGGCTCATGTTCTGATGAATACCACATGATCTGTGAAACATGTTGGAGGCAGTTTTATGGCATGATCATGCATGACTTTGAATGGAAGTCAGTCACTAGTGTTTTGTGATGATCTGACTGCTGTCATTAGTCGCAAGATGATTTCTGAAGTGTATAGGGCTATTCTATCTGCTCAGCTTCAGCCAAATAATGCAAAACTGATAGGATGATGCTTCACAATACAGATGGACAATGAGCCAAAACATACTGGGAAAGCAAAATAAGTGCTTTTCAAGGCAAAAAAGTGGAATATTCAGCAAAGGCCAAGTCAATTAACTGACCTCAACCCAATCGAACATGCATTTCACTTGCTGAAGACAAAACTGATGACAGAAAGTCCCAACTAAAAAGCAGCAACTGAAAATAGCTGCAGTAAAGGCCTGAGCACATAGGTTTCAGACTTCATTGACTGTGAAGGATTTTCAACCAAATATTGAAAATGATCATTATATTTATGATTGTTAGTTTATCCAAATACGTTTGAGCCCCTAAAAATAGGAGAACCATGTATAAAAATGTCTGTCTTTTCTGAACAGCTGATACAATATTTTTGTTAAACCCCTTGAATTAAAGGCAAAAGTCTGTACTTCAATCACATTTTGATTGCTTTGTTTCAAATAGATTGCAGTGAAAATTGTGTCACTGTCCAAATAGTTATGGACCTAACTATAAAAGTTAAGCTATGCCTCCTACTCTAGTCTTATTATATATTTGTGCTGTCATCTTAAATATACTGAGAGACATACAAATATTTAGTAATGTAGGTTGATATGTAAACAGAGTTAGTTTAATTGTGCCCTGGTAACAGTTAAGAAATTTCAAGAGGATAAATACATTTTTAAATATTCAGTTTATATTATGGACATTATTACTTTTAATTAGACACAGAACAAACAGAATTCATTCATTGTCTTCTTTATATCCTGCTCACTAAAAATGTAATTTCCTATGGTCTTAACTAGAATAAGCAGGTTTTAGGTTGTATTGTATTATGTGTAGTGACGGATATGAATTGGATCACAGATGGCAGGAAAACCTGATGGAGAATGTGATTTTTAAATCTAGGTCTAATTATTCTTGCTTCTGCTTGGCTGCCAGTTGATTTTGGATTCTGTCACAAAGTCACTTTTTCAGTTGCTCCCATTGATGGGATTTTGGGTAGAAGCTACAGAAGAATATCATAGAAAAACAGCCTGAGACGGCTTCTTATTTAAGACCACAAGGTTGTAGCATGGATGGGGCTCCATTCATTTTGACAGGCAGTTTTCTTTGGGTTTAAAATGTAAGATACCCAGATAGAATGGAGGCCATCTTCATTAACAAAATGCAGGCCTTTCCCAAAAATCATCCAAAGTATTTACAAAGGCCATACTTTACTTTAAATTAGATACCAATATACATTATAATATTTAAACATTACCTTGCGTTTTAACAAATAATATTTATTCAGCAGAATACACAGCAAACAGAGTGAATAGTAATGGAAAGTAAATAATATTTTTGCAATGCTGCATTCAGCATCACAAGAGTGATTTTACTGTCATGTAGATGGAAGTTTGGTAATAGGGTTAAAAATTTGTTATCAAGTTAAATTCAGATTTCATTTCTATGATGTTCAAAATGGCTTTGAGCCTGTAGAAAAATTGATTTTAGAATGGTGTCCGTATGTTTGTGTACACCTATGTACAATTTATAACTGAGAAAAAACAGAATTTCCTTTTTCAAAAATGTTGCATAATGTTTGTCTTGTAACAGGATATCTCTTCAAAAATAGTTTGAACTATGTACAGTGACATCTGCCTTACAAATTATTTAATTTAAATAGGGTTTTTTCATTTAGTCATTGGACCAGGCCTATTTCTTTGAAAAGTTTTTGCACAAGTAGTTTTTAAGATAATATAATTTATTTAAATATACATGTCCACACACAGAGACATACACAAGTGCATGTGTGCACACATAAACACACAAACTTTTGCACTCACATGCTGAAGGAAATTTATTTATCAGTGAAGATAACTGACAGCTTGTTTGCCCTGCCAGGGTACATGCTGGATAATGAAGAGAAAATAATAAACACATCCCTTATTTGGAAAACATAGGTCATTTTCTCTCTATATATAACAGAAAATCCTGGAATGGAAAGCAAATGCAAGGCTACGATACGTGATCATCTTGAAAGACATTTTAAAGACCAGTGAGACCAAGGAGACTTGCCACGGTGCGTCTCACGGGGACTGTAAACATGAGACTTGGTGCCAAGAGATTGTCCCAGGGCCATAGCAAAAAGGACAGCGGCTGTACAGGCTTTAAAAAGATCGAAGGGCAGCGTGACAGCAGCTACCAAAATACCCCCTCAAACGCGAGCAGCGTTATACATCCTGCAAGAAAGAATTCAACCACGCCCAGGGCCAGAAATAAAAGACAGGTATTGCTTTTACAACGTCACGCGAGACCAGGCAGTGAGCCATCATTTAAAACAAGTCAACAGACCTCTAAGCTAGCAGTTGTTGGATTGTTTTTGGCAGGCAAGCATCATGCGCTCCAAGCTCTTAAAACAACAACATGCGACAGGCAGAAGAGGCAGCTAACAAGCAGCAAAAAGACAGCAAATGATCCAAAGGCATATCCTTAGCGTACGTTCAGCTGCAACACCCTTCACAACATGAGCAGTATTATACGTCTGGGAAGAAAGAGATGTAACCTCGCGCGGGGCAAGAAATAAAGAAACAAGTATTGTTTTTACAAAAGTTTTTAAAGTAAAAGTGAAAATAATGCATCTGTAACAATTCACAAGTAAATAACAATCTCTTTAAATTGTAGATTGCCTGCCTAAGGTAAAGTCATCCCTGATGAATGGGGATGTGGGAATGAGGGGTCCTTTCATCGGATTAGCGCTATTTCAGATGTGGAATGGCAAAATGGTGGAGGCAGCTTGATGAATGAGGTCTCCAGGACAAATCCAAATCATATTATGTGATATCATCTAATGTGAAATTCTACTCCGTACTTCTAGAATTTTTATTTTTATACTGTAGGCCTATTGGGGATTCATTCTGTTCTATGTATTGTACGGTATTGTATTGACTCCCTTCTTTTTGACACCCACTGCACGCCCAACCTACCTGGAAAGGGGTCTCTCTTTGAACTGCCTTTCCCAAGGTTTCTTCCATTTTTTCCCTACAAGGGTTTTTTTTGGGAGTTTTTTCTGGTGGTCTTAGTGGGTCAAGCCTGGGGGACTGTCAAGAGGCAGGGCCTGTTAAAGCCCATTGCGGCACTTCTTGTGTGATTTTGTGCTATACAAAAAATAAATTGTATTGTATATCCGGTAAACCAAACACAGGGGTTGGCGAGCGAAGCGAGCAGGGGGCAGAGCCCCCTAGTTTTTTAAATGATCATTGTACATAAGTTTACGTTGACTTTTCTTAACATTTTCAACATCATAGAATCATCATCTGAACTTAATTTCATAGCGAATGTTTGACCCCATCACCAAACTTCCATTTACATGGACATCAAAAGAAACGTAAACAATGTACTTGAATTATAAAATATACAGCATATGATAAACAAAAGGTTATATGAAGGTAAACTGACTAAACACAAAGACCACTGTGACACACTGAATGTCAGTTGATCTTCATACTGTAGCTGCCTACAGTGTAGCAGGAGTAGGAGTACAAGCAAAGGAATTAATGCAGATAGATCCAAGAAAAAGACACGAGAGATGAGAGAGATCTTCAAAGAGACAATCTTAGAATGATACCTGGAGACAAAAGACCTAATAAAGCATAGAGAAGAAAATAGAGGGGACTGTAGTGCATGCAAGTGTAACTTTAGTGAGAGTAAATTGTGAAAACTAGGTTTTTGACAGCAGTAATGGAAAAGTCTCACAAAATGGAGAGATACACTAGTGTAGTTGGCTGCCACTTTTTCTGTATTTGGTTTTCATTTTGTACTTACCTATTGTTATTATAGATTTTATTATGTTTTATTCTGTTGGTTTTGTACCTGCTTTATTAGTAATATCCTATCTGACACTGAAAGGATATTTTTTCTAAGGATGATGCCACTCTGTTAGATGATCAGTTTTGACTGAAACCATCTTGCTCAAACTACCCAAGTGTTTCTGACCCAGAACTTTTTGATTTTCAAGAAATACGGTTGTGTGTCATCTGTGCTGCCATCTCTTTGTGATTTAGAATTTCTGTACATCTTACTTTTATTGGACAGCCCACAGTCCAAGATGGAGATATGTTACTGGAAGACTGAACTTTATCAGTTGCAAGATATCCATTGTCAGTTGTACCCATTGGGCTCTTGCAGGATCTTTTTGACGCGTTAGGTTGGTAACTCTATCAACTCATGTTGCAATTTCAGTGTAAATAGATGACTGTTGCTAAAAGTATGCCATGGTGTAAATTTCAATACATTTCCTCTGTTGCCAAAAGCAATATTTATCGTGATGCTCCTCCAGTTGCTGCTAATATAAAAATTTCCCTTCAAAGTGTACATCCTTATAACAACAAATCACTGATCAGGGTATTGCTTATCTGTGCGTTACTGAAATTTGGCAGCAGCCTAATGCCTTTTTCTTTAAAAATGAAACTCCTCCTGAGAATACCAATGTTAATACACCTCGCTCAGTAGGATGTACCAGCAGTGAACGACATTAAACAAGTCCAAGGGCAAATTGTATTCTCATTTGAATATGTTACATTGAACAGCTTTAATCTGGCTTATTTATTGCCCTCCTAAACCTTCCACCAGTTTTATTTCTGAGTTAGCTGGTGGTCTGTTCTTTATGTCCAAATGTCCTGCTATTAGGTGACATAAACATTCATATTGATTAAAGAAGTTGCACTTTTTCTGCTGCTTTTCTGAACTCATTACAGTGTTTTAATCTAAACAGTATGTTAATTTTCTAAATGTCATTCAATAGATGTCTTTGGCACAGACCTTCCTCTGCCTCAGTCACTCAGGGTATTCCACAGAGTATTGTGTTAGGTCTCTTATTGTTTAATATTTATATGTATCCTCTTGGTCAGATTATTTGTAGTCATAGATTGAATTTCCACTGTTCCACTGATTATACACACATCTGTATTCAAGCCAAATCCTTCCATACATTACCCCTTAATAACACGATTTTCTCTCTAAAGGAAATGAACAGCTGGAAGGTCTTTAATTCTTTAAAGCTAAATGGTCATAAAACTTAGATGCTCCTTTCTGCCAGTTCTAGTGTCCAGAGGAAGAGTGAATGTTTTAGTTTGTGTGTTACAGGTTTTATTACATGTGAGGATTCTTGGGGTTATCTTAGGTTCCCCACACTTATTTGAATCCCATATTAAGAGTATTACTAAGACAGCATTGTTTTATAAGGAAAACATTTCCTAGCACAGTGCTGTTGACACTCTTTTTGATTATTTTATCACATCTGGTCTGGACTACTGTAATGCTGTTCTGCAATGGTTCTTATTCCCAGGGATTTAAGAGTTATTAGTATGTACAAAATTCAACTGCCAAAGTTTTTCAGTGTTGTACTAGATCCTGGGATTATTTTATTCCCGTACTTAAACAGCTCCATTGGCTCCCCTTTACATGTTAGATTCAGTTTAAGATTCTTCTGCTTATTTTCAAGTCTATCCACGGTCTAGCCCATACATTTCTCAGCTGTCTTCTTCAGTTATATAAGCCACAATGTTCTGCCTGTTGCACCGAGTCTTGCTGTCTTTCTATTCCTTCCACCATGCTTCACACTGCGGGTGACTGAGCAATTAGTTTGCTGGTCAAAAACTCTCGAGTGCTTTGCCTTTTATTTTGCAGGTATCTTCAACTTTAACATCATTTAAAGTACAACTAAAAACATACATACTTTTAAGCCCAATTTCTATTTGCCTTAACTGTTGCAATTTTTATGCAATTGTCCAGACTTTTTATATAGAGATCTTTGTAACCTTTATGGTATTTATATATGTACGTTTTGTAAATATTTATACATATGTTTTTTATGTATTACTTTTGTTCCTACTCTTTGGTGTTTTTTTTCTTAGTACTTTGTACAGCGTTCTTGGGTTACTTGAAAGGTGCTTTTAAATAAAATGTATTTTTATTTTTATTCTTATTAGTCAGTTGTTTCTTGTTGTCCCTCATACTGCGTGTAAAACTAAGGGGTCGGGGCTTTTGCATCTTCTGCACCTCATCTGTGGAATTCAATACCTAATTACATTAAGGAGTCACCTTCTTTTAAACTGTTTAAAACTAGATTGAAGATGCGTTACCATTCCCTCGCTTCCCATGAAGTTTCCCTCCTCTTAGTCATTTGTTTGTTTCAGTTCACTGCTAGCTGTATTGTGTTTTATTATGTTTTATTGTATTTATGTTTATTGTATGTTTCATTGTAAAGCACTTTGGCTACAGCATTACAGATGTTGTTTTAATTGTCTTGTATAAATAAATTGACATTGACATTAGCATTATCATTAAGCATTTAATGTAATAGTTTAGGAGTAGGGCAGCTTATTGGACCAGTGGTAGTCCTGCTGCCTTTCAGTAAGGAGACCAAGATTCATGTCCCTGGTCCTCCCTTCATGGAGGTTGCATGTTCTCACTGTGCCTGCATGGGTTTCCTTAGTGTGCTACAGTTTCCTCCCACAGTCCAAAGTCATGCAAGTTAGGTGGACTACCAATGCTGCATTGGTCCTAGTGTATGTGAGTATGGCGTGTATGTTCACCCTACGATGGTCTGGCATCCTGTCTGGGGATCGTTCCTGCCTTGCACCCTCTGTGTACTTTGACCCTGTTAAGGATACAGCATATTTGGAAAATGGATGGATAGATAATTGAGGAGTGGAACTGAGTGGAAGCCGTCTGTGCCCTTTGAAGAAAAGATCTACTGTGATCACCAAACCCAAAGGACTCATTGCCAATAATGAGAATCTTAATTTTAAACAAAGTGAAAGGCAAAGTAGATGGTAATCTGGGAGGCATTACATTACATTCTATAGGAAACCAAGACTAAATAGCACAGTGATATTAAAATATACAAAACAATTTTAACAAGCCTACAAATTACACTTTACATTTCACTGCATTACGCTCATTAAGTCTTTTAGCTATGTACACATTCCTTGAACAATGATGTCTAATTTGGTTTTCATTAATGCTGGACAGTATTAAGGAGAGTGAAAGATCTGCAGTACTGACTGACAAAAGTACAAACTGATGAGTTGTCAGAGTCAGATGAGAAACACATCAACACAATGATAAAACAATTTTAGTGGTCAAGTATGTGTATAAAAACAATGAGAAATGCTAATGTGGGTGGGGAAATGCATTATGGATTTGAGAACTGCATTAAAAGTAAGAAGAATGATGTTACTGATGTGAGAATTGCATCAAAGCAATTGAGGAAAACTGTAAATGGACGGTTTCACAGCATCATAAAGAAATCAACTCTAAGTTTTGGTCCTACTACTCCAATTATTTTAATCGGAATATACTTTGACCCATGAAAAAATTAAATAGTTTTTATCAAACATTGACCTCCACTGTATCACAGAGTTTCATGCCCCACTTTCTCACAGAGTTGCTCTTAGCACTGTTTGCCAAGAATAGGCAATTGGATTCCATTCAAACTTATACTAGCATTCTGGAAGCAGTTATCTGAACCTTTATATGCTTGTGGTTTATTTATATATCTCAGCTCTGTCCTAGCTTGAAAATGGCCTAAATACTTCATCAACAATTACTACCGCTTCAGTTAGTATGGCAAGTGATGAGTAAACCTCTGGTCATCATTATGGACTGTTCATAACTGATGAACAAGTGAAGAGATTAACTGAGGAACGTTCAAACAAGAAAAGTGCAGGACCAGATGGAATAAGACCTTGAATTCTTAAAGCCTGTGCTGACCAACTTTGTGGTATGGTCTGTTACCTCTTCAATCTGTCTCTAATGTCCCAAAAAGTGCTGCAGCTGTGGAAAAAAACATCCTTTATCATTACTGTTCCAAAGAAAGCAGGTGCTACTTCACCTAATAGCTACAGGCCAGTGGCCTTTACACCCCACATCATGAAGACCTTTGAGAGGCTTGTCCTGGACTATATGTGTCCTCTTGTGAAAGACCAAGTGGACCCACTACAGTTTACCTGTTAGACAAAGATTGGAATGGAAGGTGCAATGATCTATCTGCTCCATATGACTTATTGCTATGTGGACAAAACTGACAGAACTGTAAGGCTTGTACTTTTTGATTTCTTCAGTGCCTTCAATGTCATCCAACCATCCCTGTTAAAAGGTAAGGCTGGTAGTAGAAGTAGGCTGGTGGGAGAGGCAATAGTGTTCTAGATAGTGCACTGTCTATTGTGCAGGCTGCAGTTTGTGAGGCTCAAGGACTGTGTATTGATATGGATGTCAGCAATAACAGGAATAGTCTCAGCACCTTTTCCCTTTACCCAGTATGCCCCAGACTATAAACATAACACCAGGTGTTGTGATGTGAAATTTTGTATATAAATTGATAAATATTTTGTATGTCTTTATTTGTAACTTAGACAAAGCAATGGTTTGATGGTTTAAGAACCCTTTTAGGAATGATTCTCTTTGTAATTTTACAACAGGGTTGGAGGAAGTGCCTTAAACAAGTTTGGTTTATGTTTCTCTGCAGGACTCCCAGTCAACCCCCACAGGAAAGCCAGGCTGCCTAACTGCCAAGCTTTACCTTAACATATGGTTTTGGGGGCAGGTGTGAAGGTTTTTTGTCCCCCCATTGGTCTGAAGTATGGCTGTTTGGAACTGGCTTGTATCAAAAGCCTTTAAGTACCACAATGCCCTTTTGTCTCTAGGGGTTGGACAGAAAACCTATAAATTTGCTGCTTTACCCAGCTCTCTCTCTCATACCAAACTGGTGAAAGACCATCTCACACCATGAACTGAAAAGGTCAACACAATGAAGAGCACAGCTCGGCAGCCATATTGAGACAGGCATGTAGCCTGTTCTGAAGAAAGCTGACTACAAAACAATGCCTTAACTAGAGACACTACACATCACCATTCGTCAGGTTGTATGGTTGCCAATATTCAAATGTACTTTGCATATTGTTATTATTTGTGAATATTATCAATAATACATTATTTAAAATGTAACTTAACTCCAGCTTGTCTTTTACTACACCTAACTGCCTGAGGTTATACAGTGGTGTGAAAAACTATTTGCCCCCTTCCTGATTTCTTATTCTTTTGCATGTTTGTCACACAAAATGTTTCTGATCATCAAACACATTTAACCATTAGTCAAATATAACACAAGTAAACACAAAATGCAGTTTGTAAATGGTGGTTTTTATTATTTAGGGAGAAAAAAAAATCCAAACCTACATGGCCCTGTGTGAAAAAGTAATTGCCCCCTGAACCTAATAACTGGTTGGGCCACCCTTAGCAGCAATAACTGCAATCAAGCGTTTGCGATAACTTGCAATGAGTCTTTTACAGCGCTCTGGAGGAATTTTGGCCCACTCATCCTTGCAAAATTGTTGTAATTCAGCTTTATTTGAGGGTTTTCTAGCATGAACCCGCCTTTTTAAGGTCACGCCATAGCATCTCAATTGGATTCAGGTCAGGACTTTGACTAGGCCACTCCAAAGTCTTCATTTTGTTTTTCTTCAGCCATTCAGAGGTGGATTTGCTGGTGTGTTTTAGGTCATTGTCCTGTTGCAGCACCCAAGATCGCTTCAGCTTGAGTTGACGAACAGATGGCCGGACATTCTCCTTCAGGATTTTTTGGTAGACAGTAGAATTCATGGTTCCATCTATCACAGCAAGCCTTCCAGGTCCTGAAGCAGCAAAACAACCCCAGACCATCACACTACCACCACCATATTTTACTGTTGGTATGATGTTCTTTTTCTGAAATGCTGTGTTCCTTTTACGCCAGATGTAACGGGACATTTGCCTTCCAAAAAGTTCAACTTTTGACTCATCAGTCCTGGGAAGGTTCACCACTGTTCCATGTTTTTGCCATTTGTGGATAATGGCTCTCACTGTGGTTCGCTGGAGTCCCAAAGCTTTAGAAATGGCTTTATAACCTTTACCAGACTGATAGATCTCAATTACTTCTGTTCTCATTTGTTCCTGAATTTCTTTGGATCTTGGCATGATGTCTAGCTTTTGAGGTGCTTTTGGTCTACTTCTCTGTGTCAGGCAGCTCCTATTTAAGTGATTTCTTGATTGAAACAGGTGTGGCAGTAATCAGGCCTGGGGGTGGCTACGGAAATTGAACTCAGGTGTGATACACCACAGTTAGGTTATTTTTTAACAAGGGGGCAATTACTTTTTCACACAGGGCCATGTAGGTTTGGATATTTTTTCTCCCTAAATAATAAACACCATCATTTAAAAACTGCATTTTGTGTTTACTTGTGTTATATTTGACTAATGGTTAAATGTGTTTGATGATCAGAAACATTTTGTGTGACAAACATGCAAAAGAATAAGAAATCAGAAAGGGGGCAAATAGTTTTCACACCACTGTAGATGTAGAAGGGAAGGTGGGGAGAAGTTATATGGTACAGTACCTTATAAACAGTGGTAAGTCTGTGAGATTTGAGGCATCCTGACAAAGGCTTCATATTAATAATACAAAAGGGGAAAGTAGAGTAACATATTACTCTACCAAGACAAAACAGGTCATGTCACTTGCAGAAATTCACAGATAATTCTGAACTTATGGGGTGTATTAATATACAGAGTATATGAGTCAAGTGGAGAGCTTTGTTTTCACCTTTGGTGCAAAGAGAATTGTCTGCAGCTTAACATCAGCAAAACCAAGGAACCAGTTTTTGACTATTGACTTTCACCGCACCAAAGAGCCTCAACACCCGGTCACTTTTCAAGGAGTGAATATGGAGGTGCAGCACTGGTAAAAGAATTTCAGTGTCCAGATCTATGACAGGCTGTACAGGTCTAGTGACACAGAGGAGCTATATAAAAAAGAGAAGAGCAGACTCCATTTTCTTAGGAGACTGCATTCCTTTAATGTGGGTAGTGACAATCTTCACATATTCTTCAACTCTATGATGGCCACTGTGATCTTTACAGTATACATTGTTGTGTGCTGGTAATATCACTTGAGGAGAGGCCCACCACAGAGGACGCACAAATCAGTGTTCTTCTTCGTGCCGGACCCAAGCCCAGATAAATGGGGAAGATTATGTCAGGAAGGGTATCAGGTGTAAAATTTTGCCAGATAAATATGCAGACAGCAATACAGATTTCCATACCTGATCAGTTGAGGCCCGCCACCAGTACTTTTAACCAACAGGGTGCTGGTGGAAATTGGGCTACTGTTGGCCAAAGAAGAAGAAGAAGAGGGAGAAGTCATGTCTGGAGGCAATAGGAGAAGAAGGTAAAGAGAGTGGAAGTGAGAGTAGGAACTTTGAATGTTGGTAGTATGGCTGGTAAGGGAAGAGAGTTAGCTGATATGATGGAGAGAAGGAAGGCATACATTGTGTATGCAAGAGACCAGATGGAAGGGGAGTAAGGCCAGGTGCATTGGAGGCAGGTTCAATTTGTTCTACCATGGTGAGGATGGGAAGAGAAATGGAGTAGGGGTTATCCTGAAGGAAAAGTATGTCAAGAGTGTTTTGGAGGTGAAAAGAGTGTCAGACAGAGTGATGATTATAGTTTTTCTCAGTTGCTTTGGTGCACTTCTCACAACAGAATTGCAGTTCTCAAAACTGCTCGTTCAATTCCCACAACCTTTAGTCAGTTGTGCACATCATAACAGCAATTTCTGGGTGTTTGTCATTTTGCAATTGCTTTAGTTCACTCCGGTAGATGCTTATGTGCAATTCTCAGCTATATCAAGCATCAGCGGTTGCTTATGTCATGGTGATCGAAATGCATTGTGTAACCCTCTTTTGCATAGTCTTACACTCCAGACAAACTTGTCATTTTTTCATTGTGTAAGTCATTACAGTCAAAAGTGTTCAACAAGATATCATTGGCTGTCAAGTGTATTTTATAGGTTTCTACAAAACTTTTTTTGGTTTGTATTCACAATACTAATGATTCCTGCACCACCTTAAATTGCTCGCAGGTGACATTATTCAGGGCAGGTGTGAGATCTTAGATCAATCAAGCAACTAAGCAGCAGTCCCCTAAAATTGCTCCTGAACCTGCAGCTGGCAAGCATATAAAGACAAGGCACAATGCAGCGTGGAAGCACATCAAGGAAGGACAACCTGAAAATGGAAGATCAGCAAGAAAATGAACAGGGCCAACAGCCCAGACCAAGAAGAGTAGGGGTGTGTGGTGTAAGGAGACAAAACAGAAGAGGTAGAAGAGGTTCAACACATAGGTCAGTTTCTGATGAAATAAGGGCCACAATTGTGGACCATGTTATAAATCATGGCCTTTCAATGACTGAAGCAGGTCAAAAGGTGCAGCCAAATTTGGGGAGAACAACCGTATCCTCGATTGTTGAGACATTTCGCAGAGAGAACAGGTGTGTAAATCAACGATTTTACTCTGTATTTATGTGTATTACTTTATAATGTTACAGTATGTCATATATTTACAATAGTCCACACTAGACAATATGTATGTTACTGTTGTCCATTCAGTGTTGTATTTTTACTGTGACTCATAGGACTTCAAGACTTCCTGGAAGAGGTGGCAGGGGGCCTATTTGCACTCCTCGAGAGGAAGAGGCTATTTGTGTTATGGTCATAGCAAATAATGCCATAAGACTCAAGGAAATACAAACTGCCATTATTGCTGACAACGATGTGTTTGAGAATGTCCAGTCTGTCAGCATCTCAACTATTGACAGAGTGCTGAGGAGAAACCAAATGAGTATGAAGCAGTTATACTATGTACCATTTGAAAGGAATAGTGAAGAAGTGAAGGAACGTCGGTACCAGTATGTGCAGGTAAGACTGAACATGTGCAGTAATACTGTAACTGTAATCTACTGTACAGCAAATAGTCCAACATTATATATCGACATGCAGTACACTTGATTTCACCTTGCCACATTTGCTACCGCTGTGAAAGCAACAGGAATATGTTGGATTTGACTCTATTGTCTCCAAAATGAAAATGCATTTTTTTACATCAAACTTACTGTAGTATCTTGTTTGATACAGTGTATAATGGACCTGGAATCAAGTGAACCACCACATATTTTCATATACATGGATGAGGCTGGCTTCAACTTGGCCGAAGGAAGAAGACGTGGGCATAAACTGATTGGACAGAGAGCTACTGTTGATGTGCCAGGCCAGCGGGGTGGGAACATCACTATGTGTGCAGCTATTTCGGACAATGGGGTCCACACTCGTATTCCTCATGTAGGGCCATACAACACCCAACATCTGCTGACCTTCTTGAACACCCTCTACAGGGATCTCATTCCTGAAGAGGAGATTGGTCAAGAAAATGTACCACAGTATGTGATCATTTGTAATAATGTGAGTTTCCATCACTCCAACCTAATCAGACAATGGTTTGCCAACCACCAAATGAGTATGAAGCAGTTATACTATGTACCATTTGACAGGAATAGTGAAGAAGTGAAGGAACGTCGGTACCAGTATGTGCAGGTAAGACTGAACATGTGCAGTAATACTGTAACTGTAATCTACTGTACAGCAAATAGTCCAACATTGGCTAACACTGCTTGTCCACAGGATGCTGATGGAATTCCTACCTCCATATTCCCCATTCCTCAACCCAATTGAGGAGTTCTTCTCAGCTTGGAGGTGGAAGGTATATGAGTGTAACCCACAAACACAAATGACACTGCTTGCTGCCATGGAAGCTGTGTGTGGGGATATAACAGCAGACGCCTGCAGAGCCTGGATAAGACATTCTAGGAGGTTCTTTCCACGCTGCATTGCAAAGGAAGATATCCGTTGTGATGTGGATGAGAACATGTGGCCCAATATACAGGATCAGCAGCAATTGTAGAGAGCATTTAGAGTTTCAGTACGTATGTATATATTGTTTTCGATGTTGTAATTTTTTTCCTTCATTTCATATGTTATGCATAAAGTATTGAAATGCATTTTTTTGCTAGACTCCAAGTGCAGTGCATGGTATGTCACCATATACCTGTGCAATCAATAAAATATTCGTCTTGAATCAATCTCCCGCAATCGGTGTTTTGTATTTTTATGTTACCTGCCCTTGTCATTCAGATGTTTTGTGCATCAGAAAATGTTTAGATTGTGCCAATTTTATATTGATAACATGACTTTACATTTTGGCTGTCATGTCCGTGGACGATGATTCATGGACTTGGCATTTTGATGGCACTGACATATTCAGCGATGTAAATACTTGCTTTTGAGGCATGGATTAAGGATTTTGAAGAGGTTACTTGCTTTTGCTGGTCATCCATGATGTTTTGCCATTTGCACTAAGTATTTTGAGAAATGCACTCGCTGTTATGCAAATATTAAGTCTGTTGTGAGAAATGCACCAAAGCAACTGAGAAAAACTGTAATTGGTCTCAGGTGACTGTTAACCTATAAACATGAGGCAATCTACAATTGTTCAGAGGTGAATTCCATGAACCTTCAATTTACTGTATCATATTATATACTCGTCTATTCAAGTAGTCAACTTCGAGCGCTGAGAACAAATACCAGTGCCAGTGTGGTTCCCTATTTACCCGACGAGGTAAGAAAGCGGTATCGTGGCAGCAGAGCCGGCACTAAGCTAAAAATGAAGCGACTTGCAAGAAAGTGGCGTTTTAAGCCTTCGTTACCTTCTGTGATCCTGGGAAATGTGAACTCAATCTCAAATAAGATCGACGGACTGGCTCCGCTGGTGAAAAATGTCAGAACCTACAAAGAATGCAGTTTGTTGTGCTTTTGCGAAACGTGGCTTACTACCACCATCCCAGATGCTAACGTGGAGCTACCCGGGTTTAGCACAGTTAGAGCAGACAGAGATGCAAGTACCTGCGAGAAGCACAAAGGAGGAGGACTCGCTCTCTATGTTAATACACGGTGGTGTCACTCTGGACATGTTAACGTCAAAGTCTCCACTTGCTGCAGGGACATCGAACTGTTGGCCGTAAGTCTGAGTCCCTATTACTTGCCCAGAGAGTTTGGACACGTCATTGTTGTCATCGTGTATATTCCTCCTCGGGCGGACGTGGAGACAGTGAGTGACATCATCCATTCTGCTATTGCTAAGTTACAAACGCAGCACCCTGAGGCGCTTGTGCTAATTGCTGGAGACTTTAACCATGTGACTCTGGACAAAACATTACCTGCCTTCTCCCAGTATGTGGGCTGTAACACCCGGGGAAATAAGACTATTGATTTACTGTATGCAAACATTAAAGACGCATACTGCGCCACCCCGCTGCCTGCGCTTGGGAAAGCAGATCATAACCTGGTTCTGTTTCAGCCTCACTACAAACCAAGAGTGAGGGTCCTACCTGCAACCGCACACTCATTCAGGAAGTGGTCCCCGGAGGCAGAGCAGACTCAGAGAGACTGCTTTGGAACCACTGTACTACTGACTACATCAACTTCTGTATGGACATTGTAGTTCCAGTAAGAACTGTACGCTGCTATGCTAACAACAAGCCATGGATTACAAGTGACATCAAAGGCCTTTTGAACCAGAATAAAAGGGCTTTTAAAGGTGGTGATCAGCATGAGCTCAAGCGTGTGCAGAAGGAACTCCGAGTCCAGCTCAGGGCAGCGAAGGATCAGTACAGAAGAAAGCTGGAGCAGAAGTTGCAGAATAACAGCATGAAGGAAGTGTGGGATAGGATGAAGATCATCACTGGCTGCAGCTCGAAGTGGGGTGCCACCGTCGAGAGAGACGTGAAGAAAGTAAACCAAATGAACAACTTCTTTAACAGGTTTGACCACCCTAACCCACTCACACCTCAGAGTACTACACCCTCCACCCATCCTTCTGCTGACACCAGCATAGGAGAGACATCCCCACCCACAATTACAGCAGCGCAGGTGAGCAGAGAGCTGAGGAGACTTCGTGCCAGCAAAGCAGCGGGTCCAGATGGAGTATCGCCACAACTGCTGAAGGTCTGTGCGCTGGAGCTGGGGAGTCCTCTACAGCGCATCTTCAACCTGAGCCTGGAACAGGGGAGAGTCCAGAGGCTTTGGAAAATATCTTGTATCACCCCAGTCACAAAGGTATCACGTCCTATTGAGCTGAATGACTTCCGGCCTGTTGCTCTGACATCACATATGATGAAGACTAGGGATGCACCGATACCACTTTTTTGGAAAACGAGTACGAGTACGAGTACTTGCATTTCAGTACTCGCCAATACTGAGTACTTGCCGATACCGAGTACTTAATAAAAACATGATTTAAATTTACAGGTAACAGCTTTAGTCATATAACTTAACAAAAAAAAACAAGAAACTCTCGTCTATCCACTGGGAGGTTAGGCTAATTAGCGACACGGGGCTAACACTGCTTGTCCAAATATCCGTGGTGAAACTAAACGCAGAGGAGGCTTGCAGTAGGCTGTGGATATGTTTTTTCACGGAGTCGTGTAGTTTAGGCAGCTCCGTGTCAGTCATGTAGCGGCGGCTTGGGACATCATATCTGGGCTCCAGAACATGGAGGAGACGCAGGAATCCCACATTTTCTACCTCCGAGAGTGGCTGGTCACTCAATGCAATGTACTCGATAATTGCCTGTGTTATTTTCACAGCACGTGGATTGTCTCTGGACATTTTCTCTCGTCTTGCAAGAGTTTGCTGCAGCGTGGGTTGTGTTGGTTTAGAAGCGTGGGTAAACTCTTTGTACTCGTTGTCGTGTTGGGATTTTAGGTGCTTGATTAAATTACTTGTGTTAAATGCGCTACCTTTTGAGCCTCCTCTGGAAAATTTCGTTGAGCACAATTTGCAGTCCGCCTTTGTTGTGTCGTCTTCATTCACTCTGAAATAGTTCCACACGGCTGACATCTCTCACCTCGCCTTCTCCCCGCTCTGAGCTGCAGCCGGGGCCTGGGGGCGGGCACTCGGCGCCTGTGATTAACCCCTTACACGCCGCTCAAACATAAACATTTCTCAGACCGTGGTATCGGTCCCCGGTATCGGGGGACTTTTAACGAGTACGAGTACTTTAGAAAATGTGGTATCAAGGCCGATACCAGATACCCGTTTCGATATCGGTGCATCCCTAATGAAGACCATGGAGAGGCTGCTGCTTCACCATCTGAGGGCACAGGTTCAACACGCCCTCGACCCTCTGCAGTTTGCATATCAGGAGAAGGTGGGAGCGGAAGATGCCATCATCTATATGCTACATCGATCCCTCTCCCACTTGAACAGAGGCAGTGGCGCTGTAAGAATTATGTTTCTAGACTTCTCTAGCGCCTTCAACACAATCCAACCTCTGCTCCTCAGGGACAAGCTGACAGAGAGGGGAGTAGATTCATACCTGGTGGCATGGATCATGGACTATCTTGCAGACAGACCTCAGTATGTGCGTCTCAAGAACTGCAGGTCTGACATTGTGGTCAGCAACACAGGAGCGCCACAGAGGACTGTACTTTCTCTGGTCCTGTTCAGCCTATATACATCGGACTTCCAATACAACTCAGAGTCCTGCCACATGCAAAAGTTCGCTGATGACGCTGCAATCGTGGGCTGCATCAGTGGTGGGCAGGAGGAGGAGTATAGGGACCTCATCAAGGACTTTGTTAAATGGTGAGACTCAAACCACCTACACCTGAACACCAACAAAACCAAGGAGCTGGTGGTGGATTTTAGGAGGCTCAGGCCCCTCCTGGACCCCATGATCATCAGAGGTGACTGTGTGCAGAGGGTACAGACCTATAAATACCTGGGAATGCAGCTGGATGATAAATTAGACTGGACTGCCAATACTGATGCGCTGTGCAAGAGAGGACAGAGCTGACTATACTTCCTTACAAGGCTGGCATCTTTCAACATCTGCAATAAGATGCTGCAGATGTTCTATTAGATGGTTGTGGCGATGCCCTCTTCTATGCGGTAGTGTGCTAGGGAGGCAGCATTAAGAAGGACACCTCACGCCTGGACAAACTGGTGAGGAAGGCAGGCTCTATTGTAGGCACGGAGCTGGACAGTTTGACATCCGTGGCAGAGCGACAGGCGCTAAGCAGGCTCCCGTCAATCATGGAGAATCCACTGCATCCACTGAACAATGTTATCTTCAGACAAAGGAGCAGCTTCAGTGACAGACTGCTCTCAATGTCCTGCTCCACTGACAGACTGAGGAGATCGTTCCTCCCCCAAACTATGCGACTCTTCAATTCCACCCGGGGGGGTTATCGTTAACATTATTCAAAGTTATTGTCTGTTTTTACCTGCATTTTTTATCACTCTTTAATTTAATATTGTTTTTTGTATCAGTATGCTGCTGCTGGAGTATGTGAATTTCCCCTTGGGATTAATAAAGTATCTATCTATCTATCTATCTATCTATCTATCTATCTATCTATCTATCTATCTATCTATCTATCTATCTATCTATCTATCTATCTATCTATCTATCTATCTATCTATCTATCTATCTATCTATCTATCTATCTATACCAAGCATAACACAGATTACTGAAACATTTTCCTACATGGTAATGGACCAACCACAAGCTATTAAACAGGTGTAACAGCATGGAAGTAGGCAGGTTAGGATGCAGGGTGGAAGAGTAAGGAGACAAAATAGAGGTGGAGGAAGAGGAGGCTGGATACACAGGGTTGTTCCTGATGAAATAAGGGCCACTATTGTGGACCACGTTGTTAATCACGGTCTCACAATAGCTGTGGCTGATCGAAGGGTACAGCCAAATATTGGGCGAATTACTGTGTCCTCAATCATACAAACATTTCATCGGGAGAATGTAATGTAAAAAATATGTATATTGTAAAGCTTCAAAGTACAGAGTTTGCAGTAACTTGCTTGATGATGCTGTATTGTACACTAGTATATTTACTGTATGCATTTTCTCCATTTTACAATACTCTCCAAATAGGACTGCAAGACTGCCTCATAGGGGTGGTCAAAGGCATCTGTTTACTTCCAACACGATGAGGCCATTTGTGCCATGGTGGTTGCAAATAATGCCATTCGACTACAGGAGATACAGAGAGCTGTGACTGAAGACAACGATGTATTTGAGAACATTGCATTGGTAAGTGTCTCAACAATTGACAGAGTGCTGAAAAGACACCAAATGAGCAGGAAACAAATCTACTGGATCCCATTTGAAAGAAATGATGAAAGAGTAAAGGAGCTGCGTTACCAATATGTTTTAGATAAAATATTTATTTGCATACAGTAATGTACAATAAACAGCACAATTTTAGTTATTTTTCTGAATATTACAATAAAGTAAGGCATAGTACAATAAAGTAAGTGGTGGCTCTGAGGCTAGGGATCTGCAATGGCAATCAGAAGGTTGCCGGTTCGAATCCCGTAAAATGCCAAAAGGGACTCTGCTCCATTGGGCCCTTGAGCAAGGCCCTTAACCTGCAATTGCTAAGTGCTTTGAGTAGTGAGAAAAGCTCTATATAAATGCAAAGAATTATTATTATTTATTATAAGTAAAATCTGAACAGGTTTGCATCTATTTGATGAAATATGTTGTCCAAAATACTGTAAACAAAATAACACTGTACAGTATGTGCTATAATTATGTTTTTTTTCTGTTGGTGTATAGCATATAATGGATCTGGACTCGAGAGTACCCCTTCATAATTTCATATATGTTGATGAGGCAGGCTTCAGTCTGGCTAAAGGCGGAAGGCATGGAAGGAATCTCATTGGTCACAGAGCTACTGTTGATGTTCCAGGGCAGCAGGGAGGGAACATCACCAGGGGCCTCATGTATAAACGGTGCATACATACAAAAATGTTGCATACTCCCATTTCCATGCTCAAATCGCGATGTATAAAACCTAAACATGGCGTAAAGACACGCACATTTTCACGCTAGCTCAAACCCTGGCGTACGCAAGTTCCCGGTTTTGCAAACTGGCCATACCCAGAGTCAAAGCAGTGCTTTTGTTCCAGTGCGGTTTCCCTTTCTTTTTTAGATCCACATCTCTGATGCAGCTTTATCATATTCACTGAAATTAACTGCATATCAGATTGTAATTAACTTGTAACAATATAATGGTCCATGGAATGGCCTAACTATTCCAAATACCATAGCTGCTTTAGCGTTGTTACTCTCACTGCATGTTCTTCTTCTTCTTTCAGCTGCTCCCATTAGGGGTTGCCACAGCGGATAATTTTTTTCCATATTACTCTCACTGCACCACTCAGAGTATTTATATCACTGTATCTGAGTGTGGAATCACAGCTGTACATCAGCTGATCAGAAAGAGAATTATCAGTATACAGCATCAAGCACACGCTGCCTCAGCCATGCGCACTGTCTATTGAACTGCTCCCATACGGCAAAGGCTTCAGAGCCTTTCCTGTACGGACCTCGCGGTTCAGAAACAGTTTCATCCCAAGAACTATAAACACAATCAATCAGTCCATCAAGTGCTCCTTGTAGAACGCTTTGTTCTTATAATTACAATTACCTCACTGTAAGCTTGCGATACAGTTATAATATTGCACAACCTGAGCCACTTTATAAAGCGCGTATTTATATATGATGACGATATCATTTTTAAGATGAAATGCAGCAAAATACAGTATGTTTATTACATTATACAGATAAAATGTTAACATCATTTAAATAATCTATATTTTTAATAATTAAACATGTGAGGACATGGTGCCGCAGCGCTAGCAAGGTGCTGGCGCCTGTTCACGGATTGTTCCTGCCTCGCGCTGTATTCTTGCTGGTACTGGCGCAACAATGGAAGGATAGCTGGATAGAATAATAAAACATGTACTACGAAGATATTTCAATGTTCCTTAAAAATTTTGAAGAATTGGCGTTCTGTGCTTACAGATGGCTTAACATCTATTACGGAGCTGATTGTGTGGCGATTGGGTATTTGGAGAAAGAAAAGGAAGGACAGGAATTGGGTATTAGTACGTTTGAAAGAGACAGTACTGCTGCAATAAATTATTTCATCAAAAGTCACGCATGGCGCAGCAAGCATCTTGCGGGAGGCAGGAACAATCTCTGGACGAGGTGCCAGCTCGTCACAATCACTGCGCCACTGTGTTCCCATGTTTAATAACATGCTTTAATTCCTATCATCATGAAAATTATATCAAATATACATCTCAGTATTTTAATTATTCAGAGAGCTGTAATATCATGAATGTAATGGATCCTGTGTCCTGTCGGAGGAAGAGAAAGTCCATTTAAGAAGCACATAGTGATTCACACACACAGAGCACATAGAAGATCAAATACAAAGCAAAGCATTTAACGTCCTACTTTAGTTACGATGGTATTTGAGAAACTAGTAAGTTAAACGATTTTAAGATGAAGTTTATGATGTTCTACTTTAATGACAAAATAAACTACGTGATTAAAGTGGAAATTTCGAGGTTAAAGTTGACATTTCGAGCTTTTTTCTCGCTGTGTCCCTATGTTTTTTTCTTTTCTCTGTACCCTAATAAGCTTTCATATGACACTCAGACAGTGGGCTACGACTCGCCTTTTCACGCCAACTTTGATATCTGACAACTTCTTTTTTATTTCAGCACTGTGCGACTTTGTGAACTTGAGCTTTCGAGTTTCTCCGACACTCTATGTCACTCGATCAGCTTCCTTTTGTTGCTTATATAACTGTTTAAACCAACAAATAGTACATTTTTCCTTGCCTCCACTTGGTATTTGCTGAAATTCTTTTATTTTCCCCCGTGCTTTTGCAATTGCCTTTTCACAGAATACTGAGCTTAAGGGCTCTTTATATTTATTTGCATATTCAAAGAGGCGTAATTCTGGGAGGACTTGGGGAGTGGCAGCAGGCGCGTGCACGAGTGTTACTTTTCATGCTGACCAGGATTTATGGAGCGGAAGAGCGTGGATGTTGGTGAGCGCACAGATTTATGCATCTGGATTTTTTTGTGCATACGAACATTTCCGATTTTGTCCATACGCCATGTTTTAGTGTGAATTCTACGCACGACGTTATGCATGATGCCCCAGGTGTGCAGCCATCTCTGACATCAGTGTGCTTACTCATATTCCCTTTGTAGGTTTATACTACACATAACATCTGTTGACCCTGCACAGAGGACCTTATACCTGAAATTGAGACGGGTCTAATCCAGAATGATCTCCCAAAATATGTGATCATTTGGGATAATGTGAGTTTCCATTGCTCACCACACCATCAGAGTGGTTTACTAATCATGACAGGATGATTGTGGAGTTTCTCCCACCCTATTCCCCCTTCCTTAATCCAATTGAGGATTTTTTTTCTGCTTGGAGGTAGAAGGTTTATGATCATCAGCTCCATACCCAGTTGAGCTTGTTGGATGCTATGAATGCGGCATGTGAACAGATAAATATGGACTCCTGCAAAGGATGGATCCGTCATTCAAGAAGGTATTTTCCATGCTGTATTGCTAGAGAGAATATCCGCTGTGATGTGGATGAAAATCTGTGGCCTGACAGACAAGAATGTCAGGATGTGTAAAAAAGGTACGGCTATGCCCACACTACTACGTTCTATGGAGTGTTTCCTCTGTTCATTTGCATTTTTTCATTTATGCAATTTGTTGCTGTAAAAGGCATTCTTTTCTTTACTACATGTTTCTGTAACAAATTTCTGTACAATACAGTAAAGAACAGTATAAAAAATACTGTATCATGTCCAGTCTCTGGCAATCAATCCCCTCAGTACTGTTTGTACTTTGTAATTTACCAAAACTTCTTCTGCCATGTGTGGACGAAAAAGGCACACTGACAACAGGCAGATAATATTTCTTTAGTTCTCTTTATTATTCATTCGGAGTCACAGTAAGTAGAGATTCAAAGAGCATAACTTATTGCCGCAAAGCTCAGTTTGAACCCCGAATAAAAATTAGGAGGGTTTTTTATACTTCAGCATCTCATGATTAATAAGACAGAAAAACATCCTTATCATCTAAGTAGAGTTAAACAATATGTCTGTTGAGCTAAGCACAGGAGAGACGCCTTTGCATAAACTACATGCACTTTTCTGCAGCCTTGTGACCTTGTCCCTGAGACATTCACTCTGAGAAAGGGAAAACAAGACACAGCTTAGATTTTATTCATGTGGACACTATTTCTCCTGAACCCTGCAATAACATATTTTTGTTAGTTCATAAGCCAAAGCGTCTCTCACTGGCAAGTTACAAAATAGTTATTATAAAAATTCTAATTTACTAAACACACAAAATACATGGTGCTGAGGAGAACATTCTTCTACACATGTTTTATTGTAGTGTTAAAACTGAAGACTTTGAAAAAAGTTACAGTCACTTGTGCATTTTCAAACAATATTCCAAAAATCCTACTTACAGTATATCCAGTCTCTTGTAATCAATCCCTGAACAGTAGACAGAGTAATCTGAAACTTCATAGTATAGAAATTGATATACCACACAGAAAATACAGTATGTTGCCTTATGGATTTTCAGACAGTATTACCAAAACCCTTGTTAAAATTTTCAATACAGATCACACAATTATATTGAAAACATTTTCACGCATTTTGACCATCTTGTTCATAGGCAATGGTGCAAGGATTTGTCATTCTGATGGCACTGACAGTTTCACTGACACAAATATTTGCTTTTGGACATAAACTAAGCATTTTGAGCAAGTTACTTGCTTTTGCAGGTAATACACTATGTTTTGTGGTTTGCACATATTGTTCTGAGAAATACACATACTGTTGTGCAAATGTAAATTATGTTTCAAGAAATGCACCAAAGCAACTGAGAAAAACTGTAAATTAAAAAAATTATTTCAAATTAACGTAAATCTTTCAGTTCTGTCATTTGGTGCAAATGTGCAGTTTTTGATAAAAAGAAAGCAAGTTATTTTCTTCTTGGAGTTCATTTACTTGGATGTCAATAAAAAGAGGTCTCTTTCCAAAACAAAAAGGAAGGTGGATGCTGAACCCAGACAATTTAAAGAAAGATAGACATTACAGTATTTTTTGTGGAATTCAGTGTAAATGCCACCTCTACATGTAAAGAAAAAGTTGCTGTTTTGAAGGAAAATAATCTGAAACGTCATTACTCGACTAACAGAACAGTATGATAAGAATTAGGGAAAAGAGAGGGAGCTACACCAAGGCCTGAAATTACAGCAAAGTCTTTTTCACAACGCAAAGAAGGATGCTGCATGCGCGGTGGAGCAAGTTATGTGGTAAGTGCGTTTACAGTTTTTCTAAGTTGCTAAAACACATTTCCTAAAATCTCCTCTCCTTTTCTCAAAACACTTGTAGCAGGGCTACATAGTTAGTGTTGTCAAATGTTAGTACTGAGTGCGTCTTGTTTCCATTGTCCTGTTTGCTGTCTGTGTGTATCAGTAAATGCCGTCCCCCTTGATGGAAGAAGACCACAGCCTCAAACCTGGAAAACACCTGTTCACAATTAATCAATTAAATCCGTCACAGGACTATTTAAGCCATCAGGAGGGAACAGCCAAGGGGAAAAGAGAGAGGAGAGGAGAGGAGAGGAGAGGAGACTTTTTCATTTTCACGACCACAAAGCCATCTATACCTGCTGTATTCCACATCGTGCATTTTCATCCAGTTTGTTTTTCAATCCGCCGGACTGACTTCAATGCCCTCATCACAAGAGACCCCGGGGTCGGACTTCATCATTCACCATGCACCGAGGATTCACGGTGAGGCTGTTCCATTTTGTTCCAGGAAAATCAAACGACTCATTTATCACTAGTTCAGTCAACCGTATTCAGGACAGTTTTTATAATCGGACTCAAGTTCACGATCATTCCGTATATCATTCATTTTTTGTTATTCTTGTTGTTTGTTATATGTTACAGGGGCAAGGGAGGGTTTTGTTGCATTTATATATGGTGGTGTCTCGTTGTTGATGTGGTGGAGGGATATTTATATTTCTATATGTTTATCTATTTTTGCATTTGTCTTGTTGTTTGATTTAATACATTAATCAGTATAATTTTACATACCTGTTTTTGCGTGCATATTTACACTGTCGATTGTGGGGAAAGTGTACTTTGTTAGAGGTCCGGCTTTATAGTTAGATTCATACTCAGTAAATTATCCAGGCCACAGGTCTTGGAGGTGTAGCTGCTGGCTGGGTAAGGGGTCGGCCGTTACACACTAGCACAAACCCTAATTCAAACTACACTCACAAAACATTTGACTCGTCTTGCAAAATCAAATTATCTTCTCAAAACTTATATTACTTTTAATCAAAAGCAAACACGGCTTTCAGATCATGCCTCAAACTGGCTGGCACATAAACACTAATGAGCAGTCATTACACACTACAACAAAAATTTGAAAACACTGTATTCAGGGCATATAGCTCCAGGAGAAATGTTTATTTAATATACAGTAAATGCATTGTGCATCTCCAAAAAAAAAAAACTCAGTGGAATCAGCATTTAATGTACATAAAGTAAAATAAAGTACTAGAAAAGACAGAATTTTCCATAATGTAAATGAGACGTACACCACAGTTAACAGCCTATAATGTACTGTAAATGGTACAAAATCAAAGGACTGTATCAAGTGATTGGTCATTGGCCTTCATCACGGCTTTGGGCTCGGTCAGGCCACAGCACTTTATCAACGTCACATGCTAAATTCACCCTCACCAGGCAAAGGGAGAAGAACCCTCTCGTGTGCCAAATCCACCCTTGACACAACTTCACACCTATGTCACCACAGGAAAATCCCATGGCCTGTAGAGATTTATCTTGGGGTAGTGTTGTCTGTCATATACCTTCCACCGCCATGTAGAGAAAAACTCCTCTGTCGGGTTGAGGAAAGGGAAGTACGATGGCAGGTACACGTTGATAAGTTGCTCATTGATGTTATACCATTCTCTTATCTGTTCAGCACAGTGTGTTCGTTCAGCTCATGATCCTGATGCTCAAGTCCAAACAAGACATCTCGAAGATGACCAAGAAATGTAAGAAGTTTCTGGGTGTTATATGACCCCAGTGCGACCTGATGATGTAGAACCCCACAGTTGCTTATGGCAGCACATAGTGTCACATTGCCACCCCGCTGGCTATGGACTTCAGCAATGGCCTGCTGGCCAATTATGTTCTGGCCTCTCCTTCTCCTGTTTGTGCGATTGAACCCTGCTTCATCCACAAAAATGTATTCATGGGGTCTGTCCATAGAATCCAATTCAAACATTATCTATATGTAGAAATAGATGTAAGTGCCACAGAAAGACAGACCTATGCTGTAGAGCAGTGGTCCCCAACCTTTTTGACAGCAAGGACCACTTTATTAGATGCAAATTTTTCCACGGACCGGTAAGGGGGGGGGGGGGGGGGTTTGGGGGTTTGCAGTTTTGTACACAATTTACATTACATTTCTATTATTATTAAGTTTATTAAGCAGTTTGCATACGTTTGCAACCCGAGATTTTTCTTCTTTTTTTGCATTTAACAAAGACATATGCTTTGCATTTGCCATTCCAACAGATCGCACATCACAAACATTACCACTATCTTTTTTTCGCGTCTGCCGTTTCTATAGAAGGGTGACAATGAGTTAAATTCCAATGGAAGTTTTTCAAATGTTGACGAGCAATAAGCAAAAGGAATCAATGAAAACCACAGACAACAAAAACAGCAAAAAAAAAAAAAAAAACAGTACGAGGAAAGTTCGAAGAAAGATTTTTTTTTTTTTTTTACAATGTTTCTGTTTGGGGATCGTTGTGCAAACGTCACAACTGAGCAGCGACCACAGAACTAACTGCTCTGTGGATGATTCATTCAAGCATTTCAAGGTCACTTCATTGTAATGAAAGTATCTGCTGAATGTACTTCGTAGTAACGCGATTTCTATAGACTCGTGTCATATGGGGAAACTGTCAGGACCATAATAATAACTTTGTTGTAATAGTCTCTCACCTCGGTCACCGCTGCAAAGCCCCGCCCGCCAAGCGTTCTGAAAAGTCTGAGTGAGTCTCCGTTGACGGCAGTTCTCTTGCGGCCCGGCTGTCAGACGGCTGCGGCCCGGTAGTGGGCCGCGGACCGGTGGTTGGGGACCCCTGCTGTAGAGTACACTATGTGCACTTTTGATTTACAGTACATACATTGTGCATACTGTGATGTCATTGAACTTGACAGTAGTACGAATATAGTAATGTTACACTGTAAACAATATGGACTACTGTAAATGTGTCTGAATATACACTTACTTGCACATACAGAAATCACAGCTCTTTGACCCTTTCTGAGTTGTGTTCAAAGGGTACTCTGTACATTTGCTTCATGCGCACCCTTTTGCGTTGGAGGACATGATTGATGGTGGAAAGGCTGACACTGTTGATTCCTTCAAAGTTTGTGTTGTCTTCAATAACTCTTTGCTGTATTTCTCACAGTCTAACGGTATTGTTATGACAGACCATGTCAACTATAATGGCCTTGCTGCTGATTGAACATAGCTGTCCTTACACCCTCCTGTGGCCGTCTTGCAATTCTACAAAAAGTGAAAGTGCAGTTACAAAAATATTCATGCAGTGCAATATAAACAGTGATAGACTGTCCCAGTCTCCCAGTCTACTGAAACTTCTGTAAACAGTAGTACTGTGAACTTACAAAGACAGAAAAACACTTACTGTATACCGTACCTGTTCTCTTGTCTGAATCTGCGGATTATGCTGGACACGGAGAATCTGCTGACATTGAGTTTCACTCTTTGTCCTGCTACCCTCATTGTTATTCCGTGGACAAGAACACAGTCTATGACAGTGGTTCAAATTTCATCAGAAATGACTACTCTTTGTCTTGCTCTTCCTTGGTCCCCTCTTCCTCCTTGTGCCCCACCTCTTACACTCACTCGTCCTCTGCAACTCTGATTGTTGCTGTCCATTGTTGATATGAACCTTCAACAACCTGTGTGCACTCTGTACTGGCTTATATTGGTTATGGCACATCATTTGACACAAGTGTTATCAGTTTTGAGTCGTAGTCTTTAATTAATGACAGCTGTGCTTTATTTGTGCTTACCTTTTGCCACTTGGGGTTACCATTAAACATCACAAGTGCAGTGTAGTGCCATACGTGTTTGATTGCATGAGAATGTGTTTAAAGAGACACTCTGCAAAAAGAGTCAATGAGATCTGCAAATTGTGTTTCACTAGTTGAAAATTATTTATAGTATTGTGAAAAGAGTGAATGATTCAATAAATGAGTTCAGGCCACTGAGCATTCAGTTCAGAGAATCGAGTTTAGTGTTTTAGCAATTCGGAAAAACTGTAATCACTAAGGCAGGAAAGCAATTCACCGAGGGGCAGTTTTTTAAGGACTGTATGTTAAACGTTGCTGAAATATTGTGTCCAGAGAAGACGGGCTTGTTCAAAAATATCTCCTTATCAGCAAACACTGTGGTAGAGCGAATAGGCGAGTTATCAAATGACATTTGTGATCAGTTATGTGAGAAAGCTCAAGTTTTTACTGCATACTCCGTGGTGCATGATGAAAGCACCGACAAAACCGACACTGCTCAACTAGCGATTTTCATTATTGGTTTTAAATCCCACTTTGATGTGACTAAAGAATTGTTAAGTTTATGTCCGATGCACCACAGGTAATGATAAATATCAGTTTCTCTGTGACACGATTGAGCGTGTGAGTTTGCCAAACTGGTAAGCATCACTACAGATGTAGCCCCGTCCATGACAGGCAAACAAAATGGACTGGTGGCATTGGTTCAAAAAAAACCTAGAAAAGGAAAAAGCTGATCCAGCAGTAGTTTTACACTGCGTTGTTCATCAACAAGCACTGTACAGCAAATGCTTATTTGAACATGTCATGTCTGTTGTTCTGAAATGTATTAATTACATCAGGACAAGGAGTTTACAGCATCACCAGTTCAGAGCCTTTTTAGAAGAAACTTATGGTGATGTACTTTACTGAGGTGTGCTGGCTCAGCAGGGAAAATATCCTGAAGAGATTTTCTGTGTTGAGAACAGAGGAGCCTGTACATTGGGGTTTACCCCGGTGGACGAGAGGGTAGCCTCCCTCCGCCTTCGGGTGGGGGGACGGGTCCTAACTGTTGTTTGTGCGTATGCACCGAACAGCAGTTCGGAGTACCCACCCTTTTTTGGAGTCCCTGGAGGGGGTGCTAGAGGGCATACCTTCTGGGGACTCCCTCGTACTGCTGGGAGACTTCAATGCTCACGTGGGCAATGACAGTGACACCTGGAAGGGCGTGATTGGGAGGAATGGCCCCCCCCGATCTGAACCCGAGCGGTGTTTTGTTATTGGACTTCTGTACTCGTCACGGATTGTCCATAACGAACACCATGTTCAAGCATAGGGGTGTTCATATGTGCACTTGGCACCAGGACACCCTAGGCCTCAGTTCGATGATCGACTTTGTGGTCGTGTCGTCGGACTTGTGGTCACATGTCTTGGACACTCGGGTGAAGAGAGGGGAGGAGCTGTCAACTGATCACCACCTGGTGGTGAGTTGGCTTCGATGGTGGGGGAGGATGCCGGTCAAGCCTGGTAGGCCCAAACGTGTTGTGAGGGTCTGCTGGGAACGTCTGGCAGAGCCCCCTGTCAGAAGTAGCTTCAACTCCCACCTCCGGCAGAACTTTGACCATGTCCCGAGGGAGGTGGGGGACATTGAGTCCAAATGGGCCATGTTCCGTGCCTCTATTGTTAAGGCGGCTGACTGGAGCTGTGGCCGTAAGGTGGTCAGTGCCTGTCTTGGCGGCAATCCTCGAACCCGTTGGTGGACACCGGCGGTGAGGGATGCCGTCAAACTGAAGGAGTCCTACCGGTCCCTTTTGTCCTGTGGGACTCTGGAGGCAGCTAATAGGTACCGGCAGGCCAAGTGGAATGCAGCTTCGGTGATCGCTGAGGCAAAAACTCAAGCATGGGAGGAGTTTGGGGAGACTTTCGGACGGCTTCGAGGAGATTCTGGTCCACCGTCCGGCGTCTCAGGAGGGGGAAGCAGTGCAGTGTCAACACTGTATATGGTGGAGATGGTGCGCTGCTGACCTCGACTTGGGACGTTGTGGGTTGGTGGGGGGAGTACTTCGAAGACCTCCTCAATCCCAATAACATGCCTTCCAATGAGGAAGCAGAGCCTGGGGACTCGGAGGTGGGCTCCCCCATCTCTGGGACTGAGGTCACCGAGGTGGTCAAAAAACTCCTTGGTGGCAGGGCCCCGGGGGTGGATGAGATACGCCCGGAGTTCCTAAAGGCTCTGGATGTTGTAGGGCTGTCTTGGTTGACACGTCTCTACAACATCGCATGGACATCAGGGACAGTTCCTCTGGATTGGCAGACCGGGGTGGTGGTCCCCCTCTTTAAGAAGGGGGATCGGAGGGTGTGTTCCAACTACAGTACAGAGGGATCACACTCCTCAGCCTCCCTGGAAAAGTCTATTCGGGGGTTCTGGAGAGGAGGGTCCGTCGGATAGTCGAACCTCGGATTCAGGAGGAACAGTGTGGTTTTCGTCCTGGTCGCGGAACAATGGGCCAGCTCTACACCCTTAGCAGGGTCCTGGAGGGTGCATGGGAGTTTGCCCAACCAGTCTACATGTGTTTTGTGGACTTGGAAAAGGCATTTGACTGTGTCCCTCGGGGAATCCTGTGGGGGGTACTCCGGGAGTATGGAGTACCGGACCCCCTGATAAGGGCGGTTCGGTTCCTGTACAACCAGTGTCAGAGCTTGGTCCGCATTGCCGGCAGTAAGTCGAACCCGTTTCCAGTGAGAGTTGGACTCCGCCAGGGCTGCCCTTTGTCACCGATTCTGTTCATAACTTTTATGGACAGAATTTCTAGGCGCAGCCACGGTGTTGAGGGGGTCCGGTTTGGTGGACTCAGAATTGGGTCACTGCTTTTTGCAGATGATGTTGTCCTGTTTGCTTCATCAGGCCGTGATCTTCAGCTCTCTCTGGATGGGTTCGCAGCTGAGTGTGAAGCGGCTGGGATGAGAATCAGCACCTCCAAATCCGAGACCATGGTCCTCAGCCGGAAAAGGGTGGAGTGCCCTCTCAGGGTTGGGAGCGAGATCCTGCGTCAAGTGGAGGAGTTCAAGTATCTCGGGGTCTTGTTCACGAGTGAGGGAAGAATGGAGCGTGAGATCGACAGGCGGATCATTGCGGCGTCTGCAGTGATACGGGCTCTGCATCGGTCTCTCGTGGTGAAAAAGGAGCTGAGCCATAAGGCAAAGCTCTCAATTTACCGGTCGATCTATGTTCCTACCCTCACCTATGGTCATGAGCTATGGGCAGTGACCGAAAGAACGAGATCGCAAATACAAGCGGCTGAAATTAGTTTCCTCAGCAGGGTGTCTGGGCTTTCCCTTAAAGATAGGGTGAGAAGCTCAGTCATCTGGGAGGGGCTCAGAGTAGAGCCACTGCTCCTCCGCATCGAGAGGAGTCAGATGAGGTGGCTCGGGCATCTGATCAGGACGCCTCCTGGACGCCTCCCTGGTGAGGTGTTCCGGGCACGTCCAACCGGGAGGAGGCCCCGGGGAAGACCCAGGACACGCTGGAGGGACTATGTCTCCCGGCTGGCCTGGGAACGCCTCGGGATTCTCCCGGAAGAGCTAGAAGAAATGGCCGGGGAGTAGGGAAGTCTGGGCATCTCTGCTCAAGCTGCTGCCCCCGCGACCCGACCTCGGATAAGCGGAAGAGGATGGATGGATGGATGGATGGAGAACAGAGGTGAAAAATTTCATGGCAGATGGCAGAATGGATGCTTTTGAGTTGGAAGATCCACAGTGGGTCATGGACCTTGCTTTCTTAGTAAATATGAACATACTTAACCTGAAGCTCCACGGCCCTGATCAGCTCATCATAGCAGCTTATGAAAGTGTGAAAGCCTTCACCTCAAAATTGAAATTATGGAAAACACAGCTTTCTGCCAAAAATCTCACTCATTTACCAACACGTAGATCTTTTATGGAGAATGGCACAGCATTCAGGAGTGATACATACTGTATCCATCTGCTATTGAAAACCTACTGCAGGGATCACCGTTTTGCTGACTAAAGGTCACATCGCAACACCTTCCAGCTGTTTTGCAGACCACTTTTCAACTGATATGGCGAGTGATCCAAGTTTGTTATTGACTTGCAGTGCAATAGTGAGCTAAAAATCTAAGTTCAAAGAGGCACAGGGAAAAGCCGACTTGACTGGAAGGTTTCTGAGGGAATTACGTCCATCCTTTCCAGAACTGTCCAAAGTGTTCTCTCAGGTAATGTGCCTTTTTGGATGCACATACAGTGGTGTGAAAAATTATTTGCCCCCTTCCTGATTTCTTATTCTTTTGCATGTTTGTCACACAAAATGTTTGTGATCATCAAACACATTTAACCATTAGTCAAATATAACACAAGTAAACACAAAATGCAGTTTGTAAATGGTGGTTTTTATTATTTAGGGAGAAAAAAAAATCCAAACCTACATGGCCCTGTGTGAAAAAGTAATTGCCCCCTGAACCTAATAACTGGTTGGGCCACCCTTAGCAGCAATAACTGCAATCAAGCGTTTGCGATAACTTGCAATGAGTCTTTTACAGCGCTCTGGAGGAATTTTGGCCCACTCATCTTTGCAAAAATTGTTGTAATTCAGCTTTATTTGAGGGTTTTCTAGCATGAACCGCCTTTTTAAGGTCATGCCATAGCATCTCAATTGGATTCAGGTCAGGACTTTGACTAGGCCACTCCAAAGTCTTCATTTTGTTTTTCTTCAGCCATTCAGAGGTGGATTTGCTGGTGTGTTTTGGGTCATTGTCCTGTTGCAGCACCCAAGATCGCTTCAGCTTGAGTTGACGAACAGATGGCCGGACATTCTTCTTCAGGATTTTTTGGTAGACAGTAGAATTCATGGTTCCATCTATCACAGCAAGCCTTCCAGGTCCTGAAGCAGCAAAACAACCCCAGACCATCACACTACCACCACCATATTTTACTGTTGGTATGATGTTCTTTTTCTGAAATGCTGTGTTCCTTTTACACCAGATGTAACGGGACATTTGCCTTCCAAAAAGTTCAACTTTTGACTCATCAGTCCACAAGGTATTTTCCCAAAAGTCTTGGCAATCATTGAGATGTTTCTTAGCAAAATTGAGACGAGCCCTAATGTTCTTTTTGCTTAACAGTGGTTTGCGTCTTGGAAATCTGCCATGCAGGCCATTTTTGCCCAGTCTCTTTCTTATGGTGGAGTCGTGAACACTGACCTTAATTGAGGCAAGTGAGGCCTGCAGTTCTTTAGACGTTTTCCTGGGGTCTTTTGTGACCTCTCGGATGAGTCGTCTCTGCGCTCTTGGGGTAATTTTGGTCGGCCGGCCACTCCTGGGAAGGTTCACCACTGTTCCATGTTTTTGCCATTTGTGGATAATGGCTCTCACTGTGGTTCGCTGGAGTCCCAAAGCTTTAGAAATGGCTTTATAACCTTTACCAGACTGATAGATCTCAATTACTTCTGTTCTCATTTGTTCCTGAATTTCTTTGGATCTTGGCATGATGTCTAGCTTTTGAGGTGCTTTTGGTCTACTTCTCTGTGTCAGGCAGCTCCTATTTAAGTGATTTCTTGATTGAAACAGGTGTGGCAGTAATCAGGCCTGGGGGTGGCTACGGAAATTGAACTCAGGTGTGATACACCACAGTTAGGTTATTTTTTAACAAGGGGGCAATTACTTTTTCACACAGGGCCATGTAGGTTTGGATTTTTTTTCTCCCTAAATAATAAAAACCATCATTTAAAAACTGCATTTTGTGTTTACTTGTGTTATATTTGACTAATGGTTAAATGTGTTTGATGATCAGAAACATTTTGTGTGACAAACATGCAAAAGAATAAGAAATCAGGAAGGGGGCAAATAGTTTTTCACACCACTGTATCTGTGTAAGAAACTTTTCTTAACTATGAACTTTAATAAATGCAAGTACAGGTGTAGGTTTACTGATGCTAATCTTGAAGTTGTACTCTGTAAACTCCATTAATGCAAATGTGGCAAGGCTGTGTGAGCAGAAATGCTGACAGTTTTCTGGGCAGAAATAGAATACAAGTTCAAATGTATTCAGGTATTGCATGTGTTAGGTTAATGCAAAATGTTATGTTATTTAAGTTAATTTAATGAAAATAGAACTGCACATTGAAATTAAAATTGTATGTAGAGTACAGTTTGCTTTTTGAAAAAATATGTTAGTAATGGGAATAAAAATAGATTTAAAGAATATCACTGTCTCTTGTTGTACTTGAACATTCAATTTGAATTTGAGACCCCTGGTATATAAGAATAACACGCACCTTCCCCCGACGTTGTACATGTGCAAGTTATGGCTAATTGTAAATAATTACAAATCTTTATAAGGTCTACATCAGTGTTGCTACAGGAAAACAGTGGAGGAAGCAGCAAATGTAAGAGAAAGAGGTAGAGGTGTCAGAATGTGAGGTGGAAGGTTGAGAGGAATGCAGAGAGGAAGAGGCAGGGGTGTCAAAGACAATTAAACATATCAAATGATTTCAGGGCCACCGCTGTTGACCGTGTAATACTGCAAACCATGGCCTAAGCATGGCTGAGGCTGGGCGAAGGGTCCACCTGCAACTAAGCCGCACCTCAATGGCATCGATAATACGAATGTTCAGCCTATATACATTGGACTTCCAATACAACTCTGAGTCCTGCCACGTGCAAAAGTTCGCTGATGACACTGCTGTCGTGGGCTGCATCAGGAATGGGCAGGAGGAGGAGTATAGGGACCTAATCAAGGGCTTTGATAAATGGTGCGACTCAAACCAGCTACAACTGAACACCAGCAAAACCAAGGAGCTGGTGGTGGATTTTAGGAGGCCCAGACCCCTCATGGACCCCATGATCATCAGAGGTGACTGTGTGCAGCAGGGTGCAGACCTATAAATATCTGGGAGTGCAGCTGGATGATAAATTGGACTAGACTACCAATACTGATGCTCTGTGTAAGAAACACAGATCCGACTATACTTCCTTAGAAGACTGGCGTCCTTCAACATCTGCAATAAGATGCTGCAGATGTTCTATCAGATGGTTGTGGCGAGCGCCCTCTTCTACGCAGCGGTGTGCTGGGGAGGCATCATTAAGAAGAAGGACGCCTCACGCCTGCACAAACTGGTGAGGAAGGCAGGCTCTATTGTTGGCATGGAGCTGGACAGCTTGACATCTGTGGCAGAGCGACGGGCACTCAGCAGGCTCCTATCAATTATGGAAAATCCACGGCATCCACTAAACAGTGTCATCTCCAGACAGAGGAGCAGCTTCAGCGACAGACTGAGGAGATCGTTCCACCCCCAAACTATGCGACTCTTCAATTCTACCCGATGGTAAACGTTAACATTATTCAAAGTTATTGTCTGTTTTTACCTGCATTTTTATTACTCTTTAATTTATTTTATTTTTTTTTGTATCAGTATGCCGCTGCTGGAGTATGTGAATTTCCCCCTGGGATTAATAAAGTATCTATCTATCTATCTATCTATCTATCTATCTATCTATCTATCTATCTATCTATCTATCTATCTATCTATCTATCTATCTATCTATCTATCTATCTATCTATCTATCTATCTATCTATCTATCTAAATGAAAAAGGTATATAACCAAATTCCTGCACATTGCATATATATTTTGCTGTATCTGTGAAAAACTTGGTAATAGCAAACTATAACAGATATTTGAGCCTTTGAATTCATGGATGGATGTTTGTGCCATTTCAGGATTGTGCTACTTCCCCATTCTGGCGGCAGAGTCCCATTATTTGCACCAGAAAATGCAGAGTGCTACTAGACTATATGACATCCAGAGCACCTTTCTACAAAACAACACCACCTTTTGGAACATCACGTCTATCAGTCTCTCCACCATAGACAGGGTTCTGAAGAGCCAGGCTGTAACAATGAAACAGCTCTACAGGGTTCCTTTTTCTAGATATAATGAGAGGGTGAAGGAGCAAAAATTCCCAGGTACAGGGAATGTGCAGGTACAGTAATGTTTTCCCTCCAATATGTCAATGTAATTTGAGATTATACTTTAAACATATAGTTTTGTAATTTTTTCTTTGTGTGGTGTGTTATAAAACTGAATGTTCATTTGCAAAATAATCTGATTTGCTGAGTTTTGCTTTGCAGAGAATGATGGAGCTGGATGTGAGTGACACCACATACACATTTGTGTATTTGGATAAAGCAGGATTCAACCTGTGCAAAGTCAGGCAATGTGGCAGAAATATCATAGGCCATTGAGCCACAATGTATGTTCCAGGTCATCATGGTGGTAACATAACCTTATGTGCTACAATATCAGAGGATGGTGTAAACCAGCACATTCCCACAATCGGAACCTATAACACAGCTTGTCTCCTTGATTTCTTAGTAGGACTTGAGAATGAGAGGGGAGTGGTGAGACCTAATATGCCACAATATGTAGTTATTTGGGACAATGTTAGTTTTCACCACTCTGGTCTTGTCAGGGAATGTTTTACTGCCCATGAATGTATGGCAATAGAGTTCTTACCATCCTTTTCACCCTTTCTCAACCCAATAGAGGAATTCTTCTTAGTGTGGAGGTGGCATGCACATGACCATGGGCCACATGACCAATTGTTTCTACTGGGAGCAATGGATGCTGCTTGTGAAAACATCACTGTGGAAGCATGCCAAGGATGGTGTATGTAGCATTCAAGAAAGTTCTTCCCCCTCTGCCTTAGAAGATGAGACATCAGATGTGATATTGATGAAGTGTTGTGGCCTAACAGAGAAGACAGGCTAGATGATGAGGTGGGTTGAAGTTATAGGTGCATTGTATTTACAATACAGGACATAACTATACTTCATAATGTTTTTTTCCCTGTTGTAAAAAAATTCTTTGTTTCATGTCATCATTTGGAGGTTATATTTAAATGTATAATACAATACAGTACAATGCAATAAAATTTATTTTTGTATAGCCCAAAATCACACAAGAAGTGCCGCCATGGGCTTTAACAGACCCTGCCTCTTGACAGCTCCCCAGCCTTGACTCTCTATGAAGACAAGGAAAAACTCCCAAAAAAACCCTTGTAGGGAAAAAATGGAAGAAACCTTGGGAAAGGCAGTTCAAAGAGAGACCCCTTTCCAGGTAGGTTGGGGATGCAGTGGGTGTCAAAAGAAGGGGGTCAATACAATACAATACAATACACAGAACAGAACAAATCCTCAATACAGTATAAAAATTAAAATTTTACAAGTACGGACCAGAATTTAACAGTAGATGATATCACATAATATGATTTGGATTTGTGTAGAGTCCTGGAGACCTCAGCCATCAAGTTGCCTCCCCCATTTGGCCATTCCACAGTTGAAACATTGCTTGGCCAGCCAATCCAATGAAAGGACCCCTCTACCCCACAATTCCTGCGATCCTCCATCAGAGATGACTTTACCTTAGGCAGGCAAAACAACTTGGCAGGTGGGCCGTGGCACCAAGTGCCACATTTGAGTACAGAGAAGAAAAACAGAATAGGTGAGAGTTAGTATCCAATTATAACTGTCATGTTACTTATGTCTAAGTGCTAATGACTAACAACAGAGATGCAGTCTGTACAGTTAATCAGCAGCTCTAGTCAGGATATGCTAAACTGAAGTAATGAGTCTTCAGCCGGGATTTAAAAGCTGAGACCGAAGGGGCATCTCTTATAGTAGCAGGCAGACCATTCCACAGTTTAGGGGCCCTGTAACTAAAAGCTCGACCTCCCACTGTTATTTTATTAATCCTTGGAATTACAACCAGACCAGCATCTTGAGATCTTAATGTGCTCTCTGATTTGTAAGTCATGATAAGTTCAGACAAGTAAGCCGGACCTCGGCCATTTAATGCTTTATATGTTAAAAGGAGGATTTTGAAATCTGTCCTAAACTTAACCGGGAGCCAGAGTAAGGATTTCAGAACTGGAGTTATGTGTTTGTATTTTCTTGTTCTTGTAATAATTCTTGCAGCCGCATTTTGTATTAACTGGAGGCTGTATAAAGAACAGTTTGAACATCCAGTGAACACCGCATTGCAGTAGTCAATCCTACTAGAAATAAATGCCTGAATTAATTTCTCAGAATCCTGTTTATTTAGAAAGCGCCTTAATTTCCCAACATTTTTAAGACGGAAGAAACATGATTTGGAAAACTTTGTAATATGCGCTTTAAATTACATGCTAGAGTCAAAGATAACTCCTAGGTTGCGGGCTGATTCAGTAAAATTAATGGCAATTCCAACCGAGTTAAATGTTGACAAAATATTGTTGTGATCAGCGTCATTCCCTCCAACAATTAACATGTCTGTTTTATCTGCATTTAAAGACAAGTAGTTCTCATCCATCCACTCCTTTAATTCACTAACACAACTAATTAAAGACAACATCGGAGAAACTTCATTTGATCTAATAGAAAACTATAACTGGGTGTCATCTGGATACGAGTGAAAATTAACATTATGTTTAATAATGAGAGATCCCAGTGGAAGCATGTAAAGTGAAAACAGTAAAGGTCCCAGTACTGAGCCCTGCGGGACACCATATTGAACTTCTGTGTATAATGATGGAGTACTGTCAGCACATTTCTGTACATATTGGAATCAATTTGATAAATAAGAATTAAACCAAGCAAGCACAGTGCCTGTAAGCCCAACATCATTTTATAGCCTGTGTAGTAAAATAGAATGGTCAATGGTGTCAAATGCTGCACTTAAGTCCAAGAACATAATTACAGTGGAGTTTTCTTCATCAGAGGATATCAGAATGTCGTTTACAACCTGCGTTAGTGCCGTTTCTGTACTATAATGAGTTTTGTTGCATAATGGAGTTTTCTTGCATATATATGTTGTGAGAAGAAGAGACAAGAGACATGGCAAGGTTTGGGGCAGCCACCCGTATAATTCAGTATCCTGGCTGCAAAAGTAAATGATTCGTAGTTGAGTCATGTTTACAAGACAGAGTCCAAAACAGAACTGACTTCCAGGAAAAAGGTGTGAGGCTTTATAGGAAGTTTGGGGGAAGTGATGTCGTCCTCGGGGCCGGGACCGGAAGTGATGTGTCCCGAGTCAAGGCGGTGGCTCCTGGTGGGATTTCCCGGGAAAGGCCTGCAGGGAACTTAGAAAGACCATCAGTGCATTTATAACACACCCCTAAAATAAGGCCTCTTTCCCTAACTCTTTGAGTCGAATCCAGATGTCCTCACTAAAATGGGGCTCATCATCCGAATCAAGACGGCTTGCATTTAAATTCTGTTTAACATAAACAGCAACCCATCCCTTTTATGTTCTATCTATCCTTCATAAAAATGTGTATTCCTCTATGTTAAACTTTGTTTATATTTTCAATTTGTTACTCATTTTACTTTTCTCACATAAATTTTATACTTTTGCAATTAGAATTTATGTTACTATGCATATTTATTTTTACACTATTTTTCATTACTTCATGTACTGTTCTAAACTGGCCTGTCTTATACTCCCTCCTTGACTAACCTACTCATATACTGTATCTCTATGGTACAAATTTGGCTGGGAGCTGATAAATTGTGGGAAGGTAGGCTCAGGGGGTTTATAGTACAAAATGATCAGAGGGAGCAAGGAATGTATCATGTCTTACAGGTGACACATGATACAAATAATCATTTTTGGATGGAAGATTTTTATGAAGATGTGTTAGGGTGACAGCATAGCATAACATAAGAGATGAAAAATACTTTGCTGAGATTGATTATGGAAATCAGTAATCTTAGTAAAGTCAAAGAAGAGTGGCCTTACATAGATTGGGAAATGATGATAGGTAGGTAAATTTGTGATCCACACTCGAAGAAGAAGAAGAACTAATGCAGTCAGACAGGCTTCACTTTGTGGTTCTACTATATTGGGGATATTTGGACTCCTATCTATATGATGGCTTAGATCAGAGTTTTTAGTGAGGAATAGGAGTTCCTGCCAAAGAATTAAAAGAACCAAAGCAGAACTCAGTGTAATTTTAAGGAAAGTGAACTGGTATCCTAGACCTGTATCAAGGAAACAGGTGGCATGGATCATGGACTATCTTAAAGACAGACCTCAGTATGTGCGTCTTGGGAACTGCAGGTCTGACATTGTGGTCAGCAACACAGGAGTTGCTGCTCCTCACCTGTGGAACTCTTTACCTCATCATATAAAGGAGTCGTCTACAATTGAACTGTTTAAAACAAGATGAAAGTCTCATTTCTATTCACTTGCATTCTGTGACCTTCAGTAATACTGATGGTTTCCTCATTATGATTATATAACATCACTTCTATTTGTTATTTATTTTATTTTTATTTATGTTCATATATTTTTATCTTCTATTTATGTTATTTGTTTGTTTTTCTTTTATTCTATTATTGTAAAGCACTTTGGCCACAGCATTCGTATGTTGTTTTAAATGTGCTATATAAATAAATTGACATTTTAAATGGATTTTAAATTTACCAAAGAACTGCAATGCACGCAGACCCAGGTGTTGGCTTTTCATGACTACACTTCAAGTGGGCTGTGAACTTGGATGGAATTGCAAAGAGGACCCTAAGGCTGCCTTACGTCTGCAACAACTGAAACAGTAAGAGACACTAAGACAGTGAAAGCAGCGTGTATTCCATACTCCCATGATCAGCTACTTGCACTGCAGTCATGAGCGCCTAAGCAGTTCAGTTCCACTCTACCGTAGGAGTTGTTTGCTCAAAGACCGAGAGGGAGATGTGCCAGAGTCCCAGTGTGGTGTGGAAAAAAGACAGAAGGTGGACTGGTCACCTACAGTATGTGAATAACGAATGGTGTAAAAGGGTGCATATCACAGCTAAAACTACGGTTTGTAATTCAGACATTGAAATTCTGGCTGTCAGAATTCTTCCACGTTATTTGCCAAATGGGGACCTAGCAATGGAAATGATTCATTCTGTCATCAGCATTTTAATAATGACTCACTCCAATCGCGCAGTTATAATATCTGGTGACTTTAATATGTTGGCCCGAAGAGCAAGTGACAAAAAATGTAAAGGTGTGACACTCACACACACTTAAAGTGACGCACACATTCAAAAGAGGGGACGTGCTGAATTAAATGTAGTGCTGCACAATTAAGCAAGGTGACGCGCATATTCAAAACGAAGTGACGCATAAAAATAAAAGTGGTACAGCGCAAAATTAGAGATGACACACTCACAATCAGAGGGGTGACAACAAGTAAAAGTGTATGGAAAGGGTAAGTACCTTGGCAAAACAAATGGAAAACACCGATTGGTGGCAAGGTTTGCCTGTCAGTCCACAGGGGAAGTTTCCAGTTAAGTGGTGTGCTGAGTGAGGGAAAGTTAATATAGCATTCTTTTTACGATTAAATTGTTGGAGATGTATGTACATTATGGTGTACATTAACAGGCGGACATCCATTTCTTTTTTTCCCCATGCAAAACCTGATCCCAAAGTAAACTGGGGGTGCTCCTCATTCTTTTTTTTTTTGCCTGCAGTGCGGTGCTTGATAGTTTGTTCCAATTTGTGAATATCCATCCATCCATCATCCAACCCGCTATAACACAGGGTCACTGGGGTCTGCTGGAGCCAATCCCAGCCAACACAGGGCGCAAGGCAAGAACAAATCCCGGGCAGGGTGCCAGCCCACCGCAGGGCTCACACACCAAGCACACACTGGGGACAATGTAGGATCGCCAATGCACCTCACCTGCATGTCTTTGGATTGTGGGAGGAAACCGGAGCAGCCGGAGAAAACCCACGCAGACACGGGGAGAACATGCAAACTCCACACAGAGAGGACCCAGGGAAGCAAACTCAGGTCTCCTAACTGCAAGGCAGCAGTGGTACCACTGCGCCACCGTGCCGCCCATTTGTTTATATTCTACATACCATTTCATTGTAACAGCAATAACTAAAGGAATTATTTGTAATCTAACATGGTGCTCCGTGATGATTTTATGTTCGATCAGGTGCCATATCATTCCAGAGGTATAGCAGCAAAAGAGACAAAAAATCAACCTTCACAGGAATACTCTGGGGAACCCTGAAGGCCTTCTTAGGAGGACAGATTATCTCACATCATTTCCACAGAAACAAACGGGAAACCAAGAAGGCATCAGAGCTAACCAGCGAAATTACTAGAATAGATCAAGAACATGCCAGGTGTCCAAGTGAGGCTCTTCATAGGAAAAGTCAGGCTCTGCATTCAGAGCTCAACCAACCAAACAACCAAAGAAACAGAACAACTCGTTTTTAAATCAAGACATCATTACTATGAACACGGAGAGAAAGATAATAAGCTCTTAGCTCAACAAATCCACAAGGAAGAAGTTTGAAATGCAATCCCAGCAATCACCAGCACAAACGGAGACAAAATTATTAACAATAAAAATATAATGCACACATTTAGTAGAGACTACTACAAATCCTTATATTCTACTGAGTTTAAAGAAGACAACACACAATCTAATGCATTTCTGGACGCTTTACAGATACCACAAATAGATACTCTAAGGGCAGAGGAATTGGATAAACCTCTGGTGCTATCAGAATAGATGGGAAAAAAGAAATGAATGTCCACCTGTTAATGTACACCATCATGTAAATATATTGGGAACTATGAACACCAACAATTTAATCGTAAAAAGAATGCTATGTTAATTTTCCCTCACTCAACACACAACTTAACCCGAAACTTCCCCAGTGGTCTGACAGGCAGACCTTGCCACCAATCAGTGTTGTCCTTTTGTTTTGCCAAGCTACGTACCCTTTCTGAACACTTTTACTTGTCGTCACCCCTCTGATTGTGAGCGCATGATCTCTAATTTTGCGCATCACCTCGTTTGAATGTGTGCGTCACCTTAAGTGCGTGCGTCTCCTTGTTGAATTGTGCGCGGCACACCGTTACATTTTTTGTCACTTGCCCATCGGGGCCACCGTACTTTAATCATATGACTTTGGAAGGTACAATGACAAACTTCTACCAGTTTATGACCAGTTCCATTAAAGATTTAATGGTACAATTGCCTTTAATTGTAATCTACTTGCTCCTTTAGGCCAATCTGAGCACAACCTAATTAATTGTATTCCCATCTACAAGCCTGTTATTAGACAGCAGTTACCACTAGAATAGTGAGGAAGTGGAGGCTGGAGGCTGAAATGACTCTGAAGGACTTCTTCTAAATGACAGACAGGAAAATGATGCGTAAGTCCACTTGAGAACAATACTGAGGGACTCAGTTACTGTATCACAGACTACATTAAGGTCTCTGTGAACACAGTGGTACCCACAAAGGCAGTACGCTGCTTTCCAAACAACAGGCCCTGGATTACTAAGGAGCTAAAAGGTCTGCTGAATGAAGGACATCCATTGTGTGCCAAAGAAAAAGCCGAGTGAAGGAAAGGAAGGTTACAAAGCTAAAATAGAAAACTAACTCACACAGAATAATGTGAAAGATGTCAGGAATGGACTGGGTATAATTACTGGGCTCAGGTGCTAGAAGGGGATTTGGACAAAGCTAACACCCTGAATCAATTTTTTTTACAGATTTTACTTTCCACTACAATTACCATTACCACTTCCATGACCTGTCTTCCCACACCATTCCTTCTACATCAACAACTCCTACTAGGTCAACTAGAATGGCCAGTGACAAATCCACCTCTGACCAGCAGTGCGGACTGTTCATAACTGAAGACCAATTAAGGAGACAACTGATGAAGCTACACACGGGAAAAGCTATGAGAAAAGATGAAGTCAGTCCTCAAGTTCTTAAGGCCTGTGCTGACCAGCTTTCTGGTGTCCTGATCACCTGTTTAGTTTGTCCCCAAGGCTTCAAAAAGTGCCACTGCTATGGAAGCATCCTGTATTGTTCCTGTTCCATTGTTCCACAATGCCTGCGTGGGTTTCCTCCCACAGTCCAAAGACATGCAGGTTAGGTGCATTGACGATTCTAAATTGTCCCTAGTGTGTGCTTGGTGTGTGGTGGTGTGTGCCCTGCCCGGGGTTTGTTCCTGCCTTGTGCCTGGTGCTGGCTGGGATTGTCTCCAGCAGACCCCAGTGTTAGGATATAGCGGGTTGGACAATGACTGACTGACTGACTTCACAGTCGATGTGCTACCCGTCTAAGTCAAGTTGAAATCTAAGTAATCACCACAGAAACTTGTCCTTTTGATAGAGTAGATAAGCTGGCAGCTCCTCTCTGTTGGACTTATGGAATGTATTTTGTAATCTAGTCATAAAATGCATTGCATTTTTCATTCCAACAGACAACACACAACAAATAGCACATATTTTATGATTCACATACCAAATGGCTTATATTTTCATCTAAAATATTTCTTATAATCAAAAGTAATGAAAGAGTACGTTGTACTCTTATAAATTTTACTACTTCCATCCAAGAAGATTGGTGAATTTGGACCTTTGCTGATCTCTATTTAGGTGTTAATCTACCACTTTCTAATTCAACTGGATAGCACTGTTGTCTCACAGATCCAGCATCTTGGGTTTGATTGCCATGCCCAGATGTTTTGTGGAATTTGCATGTTTTGTCTGCACGTTCTCCTCTCATATGCCCCAAGATGTGCAGACCAGTCCTATTTGCACTTATAGATTGGTCTAAGTGTGGGTATGCAGTATGCATGAGTGGGTCCTGTGATTGACTTGCACCTTGTCCAGGTTTGTTTCCTTCAGGCACAAGCTTTGGACTCCCAAAACGGAATTTAGCATTCTTCAAAATATTATGTATAGTTGAATATGGTGAGTCTTCTTGTTACATCATGTTGAAAGTGCATTACCTTAGATATGAGAGGAGAAGTATCATTAGGTGTTTTTCATATGTGAGAAGCAGTTATTTGACAGTGTTTCCAGTAGGGGGTGCCACTGAACCCCAAACCCCAGATTCAGAAATGTCCATCACAGTCATAGGTTCAAATAATGGATCTTTTAATCCAACAAGCACAAAATGCAACCAAAACTGCACAAACAATAATCCTTTATCCTCTCCTTCCACCTCCATATGAGTGCCTCCTTTTATATTGGACCTGGAACAGCTTTTATTGACCTGGCATGACTTGTGATGAACACTCCTGGATTGTTTGGGAAGTAGGGTAGTCTTTTCTCGACAGCGTCCCCTTGTGAGACTCAGGGACCCTGACATCACTGTACTTCCTGACTCCAGTTCCCATGAACCCCTGTGGTAGCCCAAGCTGGGACACCTCCAGTGCACCACTACCTCCTCACATATGGTGGATGGAACTGCCGTGGCCCTCACAACACATAATTGTTACTATCATTCCAAGCTTCCTAGCTTAGGTCTGAGTTTTTAATGCTTAATATTACTGTCTCTAAATTGAGTAATTACTCGCAGAGTATATTTTGAATGTTCACATTATAGATGATAACTAAATCTAAATTATGATGATGAGAGTGAGTAACACATCTCACAATCTGGAGAAACCCATAATTAATTAATGTCAGTTTACACATCTATGTGTATTTTAAAGTTAGGTAAACTGCTTACTATATTTATCATAGTTAATTGCTATTAAACATAAAAGTTTGCTAAACCAAAGAATGAGGAATTAGGACTAGGATGTCTGAAAATGTAAAATACAACTATACGTCATTAAGATTTCATGTCAAATATAAGGAATTTTAAACGTGCAATATTGTCAATCACTCCTGCTTGGACTCTTAATATGTGATTTATGGAGACGGACAACTATCAGGATCAGCTACAACTTAAAGTATTTGTAAGTTTAAGCATAGCAAAAAGTAACTTTTGTAATGAAACAATGGGTATTAAAGCCAACTAAAATAAGTAATTTATGATAACTGAATTGGAGCCTAGACGGTGTTCTAAATAGTAAAGGAAGTAGTTTTTAAAAAATCCAAGCTGCATCTGAACACATTCCATATGCAATATGTTTAGATGCAGCTTACGTTGAGATCAACAATAAAAAGAGATCACTTTCTATAGACTGTCTTCTCTATATTACTGTATTTTGGTAAGTGGCTAGAAAAAATTTATAAGATTTTCTTTTAGCTAAGTGTATAAAGATATGAAGTATTTGCTTTATAGTGCTGACTGTAGAAATCAGTTCATCATCACCATCACCTCATCTTCTCAACAGCAGGTAAATCCAGACGTTCCTGTCACCAGCTAAGGATTCCAGCACCTCCTAGGGAATTCTCAGGCATTCCCAAGCCAGCCAGAGACTCCACCTATTGGGATGTGACTGGAGCAGCTCAAGGGGGAGGCACTGGGGGACATCCTTAAGACATGCCCAGACCACCTCGACTGGCTCCCCTGGAAGGAGCAGCTCTGTACTGAGGCTCTACCAAATTTCCAAGCGTCAGTACAAAGTGTCAGTCCAGACACCCTGTGAAAAAAACTAATGTCTGCTGCTTGTACTCACAATCACAATCTTGATGGAGTCTGATAACCACAGTGAATAAATTCAACTTAACAGCAAGTACTCTGACACAGCTCTGACTGGCTTCATATGGGGTACAATTAACGTGCACACGCAGGCCTGTTAACCCCACAACACGTGCTGAGGGACACAGTCGTATTCTTTTTACTCTGTAAGTAAATCTCTGTAAGTTACTAGGTAGGCTGGTGGGCTAAATAGAAACCTAATTAACAAACCTCCCTTGTATTGCTACTCAAAGATACCATATGTTTCATTCAAATTTCATAGGTTTGATTGTTTTAAAGAAATGCAAAATGCAAAAAAGAGCCTGCCAATATAACAATTAAACACATATTCTTCTAGCAGAACTTTGCAGACAGAATTGGCAGTGATTATTCTACCAAAAGTATCTTTGAACTGCTTTCCGTTGACAATGCACCAATGTCCTATACTGTAAACATTTTGAAGTCAGCATGTTGATGGTGTTCAAGTTTGTTTATTAGGTTTTGTCTATTGACTAATTCATTTTTATTAGTTTTGCAGATGCAGTACACAGTCATATAAGATTTGAGTCACTTGCAAAATTAATTTAAACAGTCCAACACAAATATTGCATATGAGCCAAAAAATGGAACTGTGACACTTTTAACTACAGTCTGAATGAAGCCTTAGCAATGTTTAGCAACATCCATCCATTATCCAACCCGCTATATACTAGCTACAGGGTCACAGGGGTCTGCTGGAGCCAATCCCAGCCAACACAGGGCGCAAGGCAGGAAACAAAGCCTGGGCAGGGCACCAGCCCACCATAGTCTTTAGTAACATACAGACTCAAATGCAGCTGGTATATTAGATCATTACAACACTCTAGACGAGAACAGGCTATTCAACCCAACAAAGCTCTCCAGTCCTATTCACTTAATTCTTCTAAAAAAACATCAAGTCGAGTTTTGAAAGTCCCTAAATTCTTACTGTCTAGTGCACTACTTGGTAACGCATTCCAAGTGTCTGTGGTTCTCTGTGTAAAGAAAAACTTTTTTCTGTGAAATTTACCACAACTCATTCCCCGTGTACTTGGTGAACTCATTTTAAAGTAACAGTCTCGATCCACTGTACTAATTCCCTTCATAATTTTAAAAACTTCAATCATATCACCTCTTAAACTTATTTTGCTTAAACTGAAAAGGCTCAGCTCTTTTAATCTTTCCTCATAATTCAACCCCTGTAGCCCTGGAATCAGCCTAGTCGCTCTTCTCTGGACCTTTTCTAGTGCTGCTATGTCCTTTTTGTAGCCTGGAGACCAAAACTGCACACAGTACTCAAGATGAGGCCTCACCAATACATTATAAAGGTTGTGCAGGACCTCCTTGGACTTGTACTCCACATATCATGCTATATAACCTAACATTCTTTTTGCCTTCTTAATAATAATAATAATTTGCATTTATATAGCGCTTTTCTCACTACTCAAAGTTCTCAGCAATTGCAGGTTAAGGGCCTTGCTCAAGGGCCCAACAGAGCAGAGTCCCTATTGGCATTTACGGGATTCGAACTGCCAGTGCAGATCCCTAGCCTCAGAGCCACCACTCCGTTAATGGCTTCCAAACACTGTCGGGAAGTTGATAGTGTACAGTCCACTACAACTTCTAAATCCTTCTCATTAGGTGTACTCTGAATTTTCCAACTGCCCATTGTTTTTTCAAAACTAACATTTTTACTTCCTATGTGTAATACTTTACATTTACTGACATTAAATTTCATCTGCCACAAATCTGCCCAAGCCTGTATGCTGTCCAAGTCCTTCTGTAATGATATAACGGATTCCAAATTATCTGCCAATCCACCTATCTTGGTATCATCTGCAAACCCCAGCACTGACCCCTGTGGAACACCACTCTTAACATCAGCCAATTCTGATATGGTTTCTCGCACTATCACCCTCTGCTTCCTGTTTCTGAGCCATTTACAAACATCACCCTGAACTCCCACTTCTTTTAGTTTGATGCCCAACCTCTCATGTGGCACCTTATCAAATGCTTTTCTGAAAGTCAAGATAGATAGATAGATAGATAGATACTTTTTATTAATCCCAATGGGAAATTAATAATATCATAAATAATATCATAAGCTCCACTTTGATCGTATCCTTTTGTTGCTTCCTCATAGAATTCCAGCACGTTAGTACGACACGACCTCCCTCTTCTGAACCCATGCTAACTGTTCCTAAGTAACTCCTGTCCTTGCCAGGTGTTGCTCAATCTTATCCTTAACTAGCAAAATACCCGCGCTTCGCAGCGGAGAAGTAGTGTGTTAAAGAGGCTATGAAAAAGTAAAGGAAACATTTTAAAAATAACGTAACATGATTGTCAATGTAATTGTGTTGTCATTATTATTAGTGTTTCTGTCATATACACATATATTATATATATATATATTATATATATACATACATATACACATATATTATATATATATATATATTATATATATACATACATATACACATATATTATATATATATATATATATATATATATATATATATATATATATATATATATATATATACATATACACATATATTATATATATATACACATGCATATACACACATACATGCACTTACAATAACATAGAAATCAATATAAACAACATTAACATCATTATCATATGAGAATATGAAGTAATATATAAGAAGCACATTTCATATAAATATAAATTATTAAACAGTAAAATCTTCTATAATTTGCTACCGTGGCTATTCGTTTGTCTGTCCAGGATTTTAAATCACCTGTAGCTCGCAAACCGTTTCACCTATTGACTTGAAATCTGGTACACATATAGAACGTCACGTCTACTATCCGCTTTATGGGTGATGATTGTATTACTCTTTTTATCTTTATTTTATTTAATTGTAGAATCAACTCCTATCTGCGCACACCAGGGCGGCCGTGGGTGGATGCGTATGGTGTATTCACTCCATGTTATCGTGCATTGCGCTGTCACTGGTATTTTGATAAAAGAATTTGAACAACAAGAAGCGCATAAATTATTAAACAGTAAAACATTAACATTTAAGAAGTAAAGTTACATTGAGTACTACTGCAGTGCCTTCGGGTATACCTCATTTTTTGTTTGCCCATTACATGCTTAAATGTATACATTTTTTGGTGTACCTACCCGAGAACACGCGACATATAACCGACCGTGGGAGAAGCATGGATTTTAAACACGTGTTGAGTTCATCTGCTGGTCTCCCTCGTGGAATAACTGGTAACGTTTGACTAAAATCTATAGCGAGTAAAACGACATTACCTCCTATTTTTTTTTTTTACGATCTCTGAGATCTTGCTTTTTTCGGTTCAAGGCTTCATAAGCTCTTTTATGTTCCATGGTGTACTTATCCCAAACCATCATCTTTGAATGTTGCAAGACTTTCGCCTTGTATGTAGATCGGGGTAATTACATTCATTGCATTCCTAGTCTGAATCACAATCTGATTGTATGGGTGGTTACCTGGCAGGTAACACTTATGTTTGGTCATGAAGTCGTCTAACATCCGCCACGTGCCCTGTTTTAATTGCGAGAAGCAGATATATATAGCCAAATTCTCGCGCTTCGTTGCGGCGAAGTACGGCTTTTAATTTTTTATTAAGAAGAAAACCTTTTTAAATGGATATAAATATACCAATAACAATTTGTTAAGGATCTGTTTTTTTGTGAACCTCCCTTTTCACAGCTGTCGCGCTACGGCGTGTGTTTCGTTTATTTGACAGTATGTAGATCGTGGTAATTACATTCATGGCATTCGTTTTCTGAATCACAATCTAATTGTATGGGTGGTTACCTGCCAGGCTACGCTTGTGGTTGGTCAGCAAGTCGCCTTACGTCCGCCAAGTGCCCTCTTTCTGTTCCGAGAAGCAGATCATAGAATGGTTTTAATAGTTTACTTTCAAATAATGCAAAGAGTATGCGACACGTGTTTCTCCCTAATTCTGGGCTCATCAGGCGTACACACTCACTGCATCCCCTCTCGGGAATCGAATCTCTATCATCAGCACCAGAGTTGAAGCCCCTAACATTGCGGTCAGCAAGTCGGTTAACATCCGTCATGTGCCGTCTTTCAGTTGCGAGAAGCAGATCATAGAATGGTTGAAATTGTTTACTTTCAAATTATGCAAAGAGTACGCGACACGTGTTTCGCCCTAATTCTGTGCTCTTCATGCATACACACTCATTGCATCCCCTCTCGGGAATTGAATCTCGAACATCAGCGCCAGAGGTGAAGCCCCTAACGTTGCGCTACGGCGTGTGGTTCGTTTATACCTTGTTTCTTCACATTAAACTTTTATCTCGCGAATATGTTATTGCAATCCGCATCGGGAGCATTTCTATAAACTTAATTTAAACTTACGTTTTACACCGTGCTTTGTTTCCCTTATGAAGATGCTTGTATGCTTCACTCGCTCGCTTCTTATTGTTTCGCTCCCTTCTCAATTGTTTAATGAATTTTTTGTTCTTCGCTGTTTGCTGCTTTTCCTTCATTTCTCCCTACTGCGTTCAGTCTTTTCACGTGATTACGTGGGAGGCGTGATGACGTGACACTCAACTCCGCCTCCCACGGCCATCGAGCTGCCATCCATTACAGTATATGGACAAAAAAGAGGTTCCAGTTATGACCATTACGCGTTGAATTTCAAAATGAAACCTGCCTAACTTTTGTAAGTAAGCTGTAAGGAATGAGCCTGCCAAATTTCAGCCTTCTACCTACACGGGAAGTTGGACAATTAGTGATGAGTGAGTCAGTCAGTGAGTCAGTCAGTGAGGGCTTTGCCTTTTATTAGTATAGATAATTCCTTCCATTAATTTTCCTGTGATGCATGTTAAGCTTACTGGCTTATAGTTGCTTGGATCTGCCTGGTTACATACCCTTTTAATATAATGGGATAATATTTGCCATTCTCCAGTAGTTAGTAATCTCTCTAGTGCACAGTGACTTCCTAAAATATGTGTCAAGGGTTTATATATGTACTTGCTAAATATTATCTAGTCCCGGTGATTTGTTTGATTTGAGTCTATTTAATCTGAGCAGTACTTCTCCTCTACACTTTCCAAATCCCCCAGTACCTCCTTAGTAGTCCCGTTTACTGATCCACTTCCTCACTTGTGAAAAATGCAAGTTTAGAGTGTCCGTTATTCCACTGTCTGCATATTTTAATTTCCCTTTACTATCTCTGATACATGTCACCTCCTCCTTGACTGTTCATTTACTACTAAAATACTGAAAGAATTTTAGGATCTTCTTTAGCCTTATCTGTTATATTCCTCTCCAACTGTCTTTTAGCCTTCCAAAAGGTGTCCCAATGCTCCCTAAACCTATATCCTTCTACCCTGCACCAGTATTTGAGCCAGGCATTAAACCTTCTAATCTCTTCAATCTTATCTGGACTGGCGCGTGGAACAGGCAGAACTCTTCAGCCTGGCACCTAATTCTTTGAATTTGTATTGCAGAATTGACAGACTGCTCTTATGTAAGTCATTTGTTCCAAGATGGACAATGACAACTGGACCAACCCCTGCTCTGGGCAAGAGCTTATCCACCCTTACAGGGAGGTCTTCCACCTGTGCCCCTGGGAGGCAACACACCGTGCGAGACTCTCTGGAGCAATCCTACACTTCAATCCCCGTAATGATCAACTATCACTACCTCTTCTCTTTCTGTGAACTGGATTTGAGGTGGTCTGTTGGGGTTCTTCATCCCTGACTATCACCTTAGAATCATCAGAGACACCATTCAGCTCCGCAAAGGAGCTGAAAACATTTTGACACTTCTAATTCTGGGGTTGATGCCACTGGATGGTGTGCACCCTTTACCTTATGCCTTGTGACCGTGACCCACCTATCTCTACCTGTCTGGTCTGTTATCACCTCCTGTGCCACCTTAGGGGTCCATAATATCTCTCTAAAGGACACCTGGGCCAGCCAACTCCTTCTCCTTCAGCGACCCTGAGCTTGAGGTGTTGGATCAGCTGGCATAGACAACTGGCTCCTCCAAGCCATCACCTAAAAAGTCCAATATCCAACAGGACTTGCTTGCTCTGGCCTCATTATTAAAATTTGATTTAGGATTACTAAAACTAATTAAAACTAAATGATTTAAAAAAAAAATTAAGCCAAAAAATAAGATTACAAGAATGCAACAGCTATTTTAAACCTTCTGGCCCCTTAAGTTCCTGTACTATTCTCCATCTCAAATGCCTGCTGTTTGTTCTTCTCTGAATTTAACTTCACTTTTCTCTGTGTATTTTCCAAATTTGCATTCCTCTTATTCCTTACTTAAAGGCTCTCCACTCGCAGTGTTTGTAACCCCCCATATTAATGAACTCTTGCGCTGTTGTTCACTTAACTGTTCTACCTCCGAACCACTAAGGACTGTTCAATCTAAAATAAATAAATAAATACAACTTGCTTAATGAATATTTGCTGCTTGTTAATTTCTTACTATCTTACCTGCTCCTATAGCCCCTTGTGTCTGAATGGGATTCTTAACACTGGCCTGCCACTTACCTATGCACTGCTGAGCCTTCCCCTTTATTGCTTCAATGCAGCATTTTTTGTTAAAACTAAGGAATATGCTGTTTCAGTTACTTATTAACTATTTATTGCAATGACACGGTAATTTACTTAAAGATACTGATACCAGTTACTGCTGCAGTCTACCCTGCTTCTTCAAGACTACTTCAAATACAGATAACAAGAACAAGTACAAGTACCTTTTCCAAGCACACCTCCAAACACCAAGCTACTTTTGCTTCTGTGTGTGCGAAAAAAAAAAAGCAAAAAACTCTTCTAAATGAAAAAAAAGCTTAAAAAATTCCTGCAGGAGCAAAATGTATTTTTAATTAACTTTCACACCACAGAAAACACAAAAAATATCAGCAACTCTCAACTGCCTTTCTCGATTGCGAAGTTGACATCAGCATTTTTAACATCATCACTTCTTTCTAGTATTGTTCAAGAATTGCACCCCTATAAATGACACCTATTGTGGTATGTAAAAATCAAATCAGGAAAATGAATGCTAATACCATGTACTGAAATTGGGCTTCATAATGCACATGTGTCGTTTTGATTCTCAAATGCTCACAAAGTGGCAAAGCACTGTAAACCGTGTTGAAAAATTTGAAACTTTTAAGATGAAAATATTTCTCACAATTTTTAAAGTTAGTATCTATATATATAATTCACTAAGCCGGGAGACAAGTAGCCACCCATGGAAAGCACGCCGGAAGGGGCGTGGATTCACTAAACCGCCGACAAGTAAGACGCCAATGGCGCACACAGGAAGGAGCCACACCCACCAACTCTTAGACCATTGGATACGACGAAAAAATCAGAGCCTCGCCCACCAACTCGGATGCAACGCCTCGGAAAACATGCCGTCATTTCTATTTGTCTGTGCCACAGTCCACTTGCAGCTCTGAGCCACGTTGACTTTTCATTAGTCAACCTCAGTGGAACCTTGATTCACACAGAGGCAGTGCCAGAGAGAGACAGAGGCACACACAGGCAGCGCGAGAGAGAGCCGCGCACACACAGGCAGCGCCAGAGAGAGACAGGGGCACACACAGGCAGTGCGAGAGAGAGCCACGCACACACACAGAGGCAGCGCCACAGAGAGACAGAGGCACACACAGGCAGCGCAATAGAGAGCTGCGCAATCCTTTAAAACTGAAGTTAAAACACAATGAAGGAAGCAGTCTTTAAAAACCAATAAGCCCTGTGCCTCTTTTTTGCATTAGCGTCTCACCTGCTTCAGGCCCTGCAACAGTCGAGACGCTCTCTCTGCAGCTGACCTTCTCTGTGCCTGACTCCATTGCTGTCAGTCGCCTGATTAAAAATGGCCTTTTGAAGGTGAGCTATGGACCCGCTATACCACAGGAACACATTGCCTTCGAGCCTGCTCTCGCTCACTCTAACGTACCGGCTTTCAGAGGTAACACTGCAAAAGCGGCCCAAACCAGAAAAAACGGCTGGCAAAAAGTGGCTGACAAATTAAACGCGTGTGCATTGTACTTACTGAAAGCAGCGTTACGGATTTTGCAAATGTTCATTTTTTTCCCTCTGCTTAAAAAACATTGAAAAAGCGGCGCGGATTGGTTTGCAGTGTGTAAAACAGTTTGTTTGTCGCAGATAATTTGCTATCCACACAGGGAGGAACCGGGAAGCGAACCCACAATCTTCCACTGTCTCCTTACTGCAAAGCAGCCGTACTACTACACCGCCACAAGGCAGTTAAAGAATGCACCGGGCCACATGTTCATTTTTTCCCCTGTGCTTAAAAGACATTAAAAAACTGTTTCTCAACTGTGACTCCGGAACAACTCAGTACGCGAAAAGCGGCCAGAACCGCAAACAACAATGAAAACTCTACGTGACTCACAGGTAGTGATGGGCCGCTCGATACTCAGGTTTCGACACTGTGTCGAGCTTTCGAAGCACTGCAGATTTTAATACTTGATCGAATAATAACATCTGTGATTTAAGGATTTCACATTTTCTTTCTCAAATGTGCTTACCTATATCATGGCAAAGTACAGGGATAAACCTTTATTTTCTGTCTACTCCGTTTTAATTAAGACAGACCAAAGAAAACATTTAATTCTACTAAATGTGATCTCAAGAAAAGATCAGGGTTAATTATAATACTAATAACAGGAGCGATTATAATGATACAGTGCAAAAGTAAATACTAATTGAAAGAGCTGGGAATACATGACGTGAGGCGTCTTATTTTGTTTAACTCTTGCTATCGTATAGTGCATTCTGCCTGTCGGTGTTAGTTATATTTATATTTTTTAGACATCACACACTAGAAGCTGCTGACGAACCCTTCTCTTCGTTGTCAGTCTGTAGCTACGAAAAAATAAAAGCAATACGACTTTTAACAGACGTCATTGAAGTGAATCATAAGTTTCTGTAACTCTCATGAAAATGGCCAGGAGGTGTCACGAGAGAGGTGAGTGTCAAATGCTTAGAAGCTTCGATACGATTTCCGACACAACTGCTTCAAACGTGTTGATGCTTCGTGAGGCTTCACTCCGCCCATCACTACTCACAGGTTACTGAACGAGAAATCAGCAGACTAGCATGACGGATGGGGCGTAATGGGCGTCCTTCCCCTCTCCTCCGGATTTTTCAAATGTTCATTTTTTCACTGTGCTTAAAAATCATTAAAAAAGCGGCCTGATTATGCGGCGTATGTTACGCCGTGGGTTGGCTAGTATACAAATAAGGCACTGGATTTGTATGCAATTATTAAGGTTCACACTCACCTTTTTAATAATTAAACATATTATTTCGTAATGTTTAAAAATAGTTAACTAAAAAAGCTATCCTTACAAAAGGGAGGTCACCTAATTGCCTCAACCCATGCTCAAACCCTGACTTAATATAAGTATTAAATAGTTACATTTTTAAGTGTTTATTAGTCATTTAACGACAAATACTTGAGATTAATCCTAACATTAGATAGATAGATAGATAGATAGATCACGAGGTATGAATCTACTCCCATCTCTGTCAGCTTGTCCCTAAGGAGCATAGGTTGGATGGTGTTGAAGGCGCTAGAGAAGTCCAGAAACATAATTCTTACAGCACCACTGCCTCTGTCCAAGTGGGAGAGGGATCGATGTAGCATATAGATGATGGCATCCTCCGCTCCCACCTTCTCCTGGTATGCGAACTGCAGAGGGTCAAAGGCGTGGTGGACCTATGGCCTTAGGTGGTGAAGCAGCAGCCGCTCCATGGTCTTCATCACATGTGACGTCAGAGCGACAGGCAGGAAGTCGTTCAGCTCACTAGGACGTGATACCTTTGGGACGGGGGTGATGCAAGAATATTTTCCAAAGCCTCAGGACTCTCCCCTGTTCCAGGCTCAGGTTGAAGATGCGCTGTAGAGGACTCCCCAGCTCCAACGCACAGGCCTTCAGCAGTTATGGCGATACTCTGTCTGGACCACTGCTTTGCTGGCACAAAGTCTCCTTGGCTTTCTGCTTACCTGGGCTGCTGTAATTGTGGGTTGGGGGAAACTCTCTCCTATGCTGGTATCAGCAGAAGGATGGTTGGAGGGTGCAGTACTCTGAGGTGAGAGTGGGTTAGGGTGGTCAAACCTGTTAAAGAAGTTGTTCATCTGGTCTGCTCTCTCCACATCTCTCTCGATGGTGGCACCCCGCTTCGAGCTGCAGCCAGTGATGATCTTCATCCTATCCCACGCTTCCTTCATGCTGTTGTTCTGCAACTTCTGCTCCAGCTTTCTCCTGTACTGCTCCTTCGCTGCCCTGAGCTGGACTCTGAGTTCCTTCTGCACGCGCTTGACCTCATGCTGATCACCGGCTTTAAAAGCCCTTTTCTTCTGGTTCAAAAGGCCCTCGATGTCACTTGTAATCCATGGCCTGTTGTTAGCATAGCAGCGTACAGTTCTTACTGGAACTATAATGTCAACATTAGGTTCCACATTACCACAGTTCAGCAGTTTAAATAACAAGTTTTATCCTTTATCTATCATTTTTAACAATGTTTCCAAATCAATAATTACAGAGCTTCACTGTGGCAGGAATGCTAGCTGTCATGACACTAGAGACAAGTCAGCCTGGTTGCTCATAATAGTGGGAGAATAAAACTGCTGCAGAGAGACCTGCATGTTTGACATGCTTGAATATCAATTTAATACAAACAAAATACATCAAATGTGATATTCTTATCAGAGCTGATAAATTATTGTTTAACAAAACAAATCTATAAAAATACTGCTTTTTAGAGAGAATAATACCAAGAGACAAATTTTTTATTTCATTTTTAATATATAAAATACTGCATAATTTATAGAAACTTTTATTTTTACAGTTCATTTTTCAGCAAATGTACTGAATAATATTTTGAATACAGATATTCAAATATGTTTCTTCTATTTAATATTTTAGCAATATTTACTCAGTATACACATTATATTTACTTACAAGGATAAAAAACACTTCAAAATTCTGGAATACAGTAGTGTTAGTATAGCACCATTGCATAAAATAAAAAAACATATAAAATGCAGTCTTATAATGTACGCTTTCAGTGCATTTCTTCTTTTAGATGAAAAAGAAAGTTTTGTACTTCGACATTAAAAGTCTAAAAACAGGCATCTCTATAGAGTACAATGCAATAACAACAGAATAAGTAACATTATTCCATTTTCTTTGTTTCAGAAAACATATTTTGCATATTTTAAATGTGACATTTTTCTGAGGTACATTTTAATAAAAATCTATTTTGACAAGTCTATAATTTGTTGTACAGTAGCACCATTAATTTGAAAGAAAAGATGATGAATACAAATCTTGCTTTCACCTACGTTCTCTTCATGCAGACATGACAGCGACTTATTCGAGATGCCAGATTACCAGCTTTTAGTGTCTCAGACAGAGGTTTGCTGTTTTAACAAAAATATTAGATTAAGGTTAGAAAATGCATTTCAATCATATTAAGAATAATATTAAAAAACTAATAAAAAAAACAACTAATGAATCATTTATAAGATTTTGTTGTTTTTTTATCCCTAACTATTAAAATATCAAAATATCTTTTTTAAGTAGATATCTATTATCCTAGATGTATCATCTTGCCAAATTTCAGATTTTTAGCAAAATCAGAAATAGTGTTTTGTTGATGAGTGTGTGAGTCAGTCAACTTTGTATTTATATATATATATATATATATATATATATATATATATATATATATATATATATATATATATATATATATATAATATACTGTATATATAATTTAGATTACTTTGCAAAGATCCATTTTTATTTTAACATTAAACAGTCTGTTTCTGTTGCTCAATGTAAAAAAGACAAGTTAAATACACTATGATTCAACATGCATAATAATAAAATGAAAACTTCCAAGTTGTGAACACTTTTATACACACTGTAAATAGGTATTTTAGCTGATTACATTATCAGGTATGCTGCTGATCACTCAATTTGTACCTACTCTTGCTTCCTAAAAAAATCAGCTTCTTTAGTGAGTCACTGTGATACTTGAAGTCTATATAATTTTAAAAATTGCAGATTGTGCAATAAATGGAGTGAATTCTGCCTAAACTCTCATTGCATTAATGGTAATTAAATTAGAAAGGTAATTAAAACAACAGAAATGATAAGAATGCTGCTTCAGCCTAGCTCAGTTTTATCTTTTGCCTTGTACACCCCACAACAAGAGAAAAGTACTTATTTTAACTAATTACACTTTAAAAATATATATATTATTTGCAAAAGGGCATTAATGAAAGTTATATCAACAATATTGTTTAAATGTTTTTAAAATGTCAAAGAAACAATTGTTATTGTGAGGCAGGAAATTACTTTCATTTACAGAACATACTGGGTATACTGTCCAGTATCCCCTTTTTCCAACAAGAAAAAGTATACATACATATAGTAAATAAGATATGCAAAATAAACAAACAAACAAACAAACAAACAAATAAATAAATAAAAGGAGGTGTCAAAAGGGTTTGAGCAATTAAGGATGGCCAGTGATTACATTATGGAAAGTGGTGGCCATAGATAGGAATAATGAAGCACTGTCATAAATAGAACAATTTTTGAGTTGTTTCTTGATGGTGAATTTATTATTATGTACATTTTTACATATTTTTTAATATTTGATATTAAATCAAATGTGAAAAACTGGCTGTGCAAAAATTTGGGTCCCCTTGTCATTTTGCTGATTTGAATGCCTCTCACTGCTCAATGCTGATTACTTGCAACACCAAATTGGTTGGATTAGCTCATTAAGCCTTGAACTTCATAGACAGGTGTGTCCAATCATGAGAAACGGTATTTAAGGTGGTCAATTGCAAGTTGTGCTTCCCTTTGACTCTCCTCTGAAAAGTGACAGCATGGGGATCCTCAAATCAACTCTCAAAAGATCTGAAAATAAAGATTGCTCAGTATCATGGTTTAGGGGAAGGCTACAAAAAGCTATCTCAGAGGTTTAAACTGTCAGTTTCAACTGTAAGGAATGTAATCAGGAAATGAAAGGCCACAGGCACAGTTGCTGTTAAACCCAGGTCTGGCAGGTCAAGAAAAATACAGGAGCAGCATAAGCGCAGGATTGTGAGAATGGTTACAGACAACCCACAGATCACCTCCAAAGACCTGAAAGAATATCTTGCTGCAGATGGTGTATCTGTACATCGTTCTACAATTCAGCGCAATTTGCACAAAGAACAGCTGTATGGCAGGGTGATGAGAAAGAAGCCCTTTCTGTACTCACACCACAAACAGAGTCGCTTGTTGTATGCAAATGCTCATTTAGACAAGCCAGATTCATTTTGGAACAAAGTGCTTTGGACTGATGAGACAAAAATTGAGTTATCTGGTCATAACAAAAAGCGGATTGCATGGTGGAAGAAGAACACCGCATTCCAAGAAAAACACCTGCTACCTACTGTCAAATTTGGTGGAGGTTCCATCATGCTGTGGGGCTGTGTGTGGCTAGTTCAGGGACTGAGGCCCTTGTTAAAGTCGGGGGTCAGATGAATTCAATCCAATATCAACAAATTCTTCAGCATAATGTTCAAGCATCAGTCACAAAGTTGAAGTTATGCAGGGGTTGGATATTCCAACAAGACAATGACCCAAAACACAGTTCGAAATCTACAAAGGCATTCATGCAGAGGGAGAAGTACAATGTTCTGGAATGGCTGTCACAGTCCCCTGAATTGAATATCATCGAAAATCTATAGGATGATTTGAAGCAGGCTGTCCATGCTCGGCAGCCATCAGATTTAACTGAACCGGAGAGATTTTGTATGGAAGAATGGTCAAAATTACGTCCATCTAGAATCCAGACACTCATCAAAGGCTATAGGAGGCGTCTTGAGGCTGTTATATTTGCAAAAGGAGGCTCAACTAAGTATTGATGTACCTGTCTAATTTTGTTATGATGCATACTGCATATTTTCTGTTAATCCAATAAACTTAACGTCACTGCTGAAATACTACTGTTTCCATAAGGCATGTCATATATTAAAAGGAAGTTGCTACTTTGAAAGCTCATCCAATGATAAACAAAAATCCAAAGAATTAAGAGGGGTTCCCAAACTTTTTCATATGACTTGTGGAAGCCAGCCTGGACACAGACAGGTGGACACGTTCAAGTCACCCACAACACGTTTATTATACATTACTTACAATTATAAGTGCACCCCAAACCCCTAAAGTCCCCAAAGTCCAGGCCAACAGTCCAATGCCTTACTCTTCAGGCCGCCTCCTTTCCACTCCTCACGAGCTCTGTCCTTCTCCACTCCCGACTCAAGCCCACGAACGGAGGGAGGCGGCCCCCTTTATAATCACCTGGATGTGCTCCAGGTGCCTCCCGACAATCTTCCAGCAGCACTCGCCAGTGTGGCGGAAGTGCCGGGTGCGCACCCGGAGGCACTCCGGGTGTGCGGTCCAGGAATCCAAAGGCATTGGGGTGCCCCCTGGTGGTGACCACAGGCCCCTACTGGGTTGAGCTTCAAAGCTCTGTACCTGTGGTCCCCATAGGTACCAGGGCGGTCGCCCCCACGTGGACTGGGGAAGCCCTCTTCCAGATGCCCCCCCCCCCCCCCCCAGCCGCTTGCGACAGACTGTACATTAATTTGTGCATCAAAAAGCATTTTTTTGTATTTATTTAGATACTTGGGATTAAAAATGATAAGCAGGTGAATGGCTTATTATTTAGAATACTATAGGATAAATATTTCATTCATATGTAATATTACTAAACTTAACTATACTGTATGACAAATCAAATATAGTTAAACAGTTATGGAAAAATACCTGAACATTTCTGAAAGTTCAACTGTGGCCAACCAGAAGCTATAGGAATTGGCATAGTAGTTACAGGTGCCTCGGCCATGACATTCAATGAAAGGTGCAGACCGGAACTCTTCCAGACAAGATCCAGGAGATGCAAGGGCTTGGCCAGAGCCCTCTGCACCAGCACTGGTATGCTATTGAAATAAAAAAAATCATATATAATATCAGTTATTGAACAACAATTAGATTTGCTGACTTTTTTCTCCACTATCAACCTTTTAATTCTACCGTAGAGTATAGTTGGTTTATTTGCTGTATGATAGTAATATATATATGCTGTATAGGAAATCAACATTTTTATTTTCACTAGTGGACACATTGTGTATAACATTCATTTCATAATAATAGTGTGAAATAAATAACTTCATACAAAATAACTATTGATTGAGATGTACTAGGCAAGGTCCTTGTATACATTATAGGCTCACATGTGACTGCTTGACTCCTGCAGCTTGTCTTACTAGAGTCCAGATGTCTCTGCAGATGCAAGTTACTGGTTAAGTTACATAACAGTTTTAAAGACATCTGCCAAGGAGGTCAACAGAGGCAGGCAGAGCCATACATGCTGATGGTACTGAATAAATAATTGCATCATTAACATACAATCATACTTAAAGTACCAAATCAAAGCATTTCATAGTAATGCAATACAGTTCTTACATAGATATATATATATAAAGTACAGGCAGACTTAAAAAAAAAAAAGACTTGTTCACTAATGATTCTAGATTAGGGACTCAAACCATCATTACATTGTTTTATTGACTTGAAGATTGCATTACAATCTACACATTACAGATAAATATGTAAGATTGGGTCGTATCCTATGCAGGTCAGAGACACCCCTGCCCTACCTGTCTTGAAAGCAATAAGAAATTTTTTTTATAAGAATAAAATCAGGACTTCCAGCTATGACATTCCCATACACTATGCAGAGGAAAGAATGACAGGAAAGATTATATTGTGAGTGACTGGATTTCTACAGGCGGCACGGTGGCGCAGTGGCAGCGCTGCTGCCTCGCATTTAGGAGACCCCGGTTCGCTTCCCAGGTCCTCCCTGCGTGGAGTTTGCATGTTCTCCCTGTGTCTGCGTGGGTTTCCTCTGGGCGCTCCGGTTTCCTCCCACAGTCCAAAGACATGCAGGTTAGGTGGACTGGTGATTCTAAATTGGCCGTAGTGTGTGCTTGGTGTGTTTGTGTGTGTCCTGTGGTGGGTTGGCACCCTGCCCAGGATTGTTTCCTGCCTTGTTGGCTGGGATTGGCTCCAGCAGACCCCCGTGACCCTGTGTTCGGATTCAGCGGGTTAGAAAATGGATGGATGGATTTCTACAATGTACACTATAACTACATACTCAAACTATCTCTACTAAAGAGCAGAAGCAACTCACTATCACATTTGCCATCCCAACATTTAGCATGATAATTCAATCTTTATTTATGGCATGTTAATTGGCACTTGCAAATTGTAACTATAAATGATTATGGGTTGTGTGTGTGTGTGTGTGTGTTTGTGTGAGTGTGTGAGTAAGAATGGTTTCTGTGATGGACTAGAGTCCTATACAAGCTTGTTTTCAGCCTTTTGCTGAGTCCTGGTGGAATAACCTTTGGCCCCCACAACCCTGAAATGGACTGAAAAGTTTCTGGAACCTACCTACTGAATGAGGTCCATTGAGGACTACAGTACCTGCACAGCCCTTGAACGCACCTGAATGTTACGCCGTGAGCATTTTCTAACTTGTAACCCACAAGTTGCCAGTTTCAGCTGGGATTTTCGAGTTATCCATGTGGTTAAGGGTGGGTGGCGGGAGAGATGGGATTGTTTTTTGAGCTTAGTGACTTTGCCTAGTGACTTTTGGATGAATGGGTCAATGTGTTTTCCAGCTGCTACAATGCCTTCTTTCTACTCTTACGTTATCATTCACTCTATTTTACCTCTCTTGTAATGATTAAGGATAAAACTAGTTTCCAGGAACATCAGGATGTTAAACTCCAGTAACCGACAGGTGTATATGCTTACCTTTTTGCATCCAAGTAGATGTGGCTTTAATTCAAGAATCTAAACCTGTTGGTCTACAATGTTCCATGCTTCACTAATAAATATTATTGTGTGATGTCTTTTTTCACAGCTTTCACCAAAATGTGTGTGGTCTTTAAATTTCAGATTTGAAAGAAGGTTGTGATAACAGAATACAGTTTTTTTGCTGATTGGTGGACATAAATTATTGTTTGTGTCACCCCTCATTTTTTAAAAAATAATTTAGCCTGTTTCCTGCTCAAATATTCTTATGAACTTGTGCCTGGCCACAGATGCGAATGCTGTGATGAATCTGGTCCAAGATAAATCTTCATACCCCACTGGTGAATGTACAGTACATCCCCTTTCATTCTCTTTTAACATAAATTGACATCTGATCTTAGTTTATTAGATTCTTTCAAGCTGTTTCATCATCCAGTCAAACAGTTTCTTATTTTCTACCTTGGCGTAGTTCACAGTCACATACAGTATTGACCATATTTTTTATTTCACATTCTCTTGAATCGTTAGTCCTCAGTTCATCCTTGTTGAGTTCTGACTTATCTGATCTCATCTATGTTTACTGATCCTTATATATTCTCCTTAGTCTCCTGAACTCTACAGTGAACTTTAAACACATCCCTTTTGAATAAGAAACACTTTTGTAAACAGTTTGCATTTAAATGAATTTTTAATGTGGGTAATGTAGAAAGCGATGGTGACATTTAGGAAGCCACCAAAGGTTTCATTCAGAATTTCTCAGTTGCTTTTCATCACATCTTCTATGTATTAAATTATGCAAAATCTCTGAACTCAAATCCAAACTTACAGACTTATAGAAAAGGCATGTCCACCTCTGATCAATGAAAAATGTGAACTAATCATTGGTAATATTAGAACTTATCTTAATGCTTTATTGCCTCAAAGAGCTGAATTCCAAATTCATTACACTCAAGCTTGTTTTCATGTATTTGGGGAGAGATTGGCTTCTTTGCTTGTATCCCCTCAATTAGTATACTAATTCAGTTGCTATTTCTAATTATTTTATTATCCCCAAGTAATTAAAAAATAATTTCTTGACTACTACTCTAAATTGTTTTCTGATTTTTCTATCTCCTCATTTTCCACTATGAAATAATTTCTAAATAGCCTTCCTGTTTATCTTGAGCCATTGGATATTGTATTGTCATCCGTAACTCTGAACGTCTTAATGACATCACTATGTATGATACTGATCACCTAATCTCCTTATTTGCAAATGACATTCTTTATTTAGGCAATGTCCCTTCTGACATCCCACATGTTTTAAATGTATTTAAGTCCACTAAACTCATATTTGACTAAACAAATAAACTGGTCATAATCCTCCCTTTTACCTCTCAGTTATCTATGTTGCTGTACCACCCTTCAATCTTTCAACTCATATCTACCAAGCTCAGGGGCCTCATGCATAACGCCATGCGTAAAATTCGCACTATAACATGACGTAAGCACAAAACCCGAAATGTGCTTACGCACAGAAAAATCCAGATGCAGCAATCTGTGTGCGGCTTCCAGGGACACCAGGAGTGTTTCTGGGTGATCTCCTGACACTTCCGCCACAACAGGATGTGTTGTTAGGACGTTGAGAGAAAGGCCTGTGAGAAAGGTGATTTGGGCGAGAAGCACAGTGTGTTGTGCGGGACAGTGCTGTGTTTGTTGGAGAACTGCAAATAAAACTGCATTTTTGTATAAAGATGTGGTCTTCGACTGGTGGTGTCTGGGCAAGTCTCACATAAGGCATTGTGTACTCTGCTTCTATGAAACCACAACATGTTAATTAAAATTCAAGATATCTCGAATAATTGAAACAATAAGAAATTGTTTTAATTGATTCAAATTGAAATTGAAGTGTGGTCTCGAGCATCCATTTTAGACACTGGATGAGACCACATACTGTATTTTCGGTTTATTTAAACAGCATTTGTACTTTAGTTAGTATTGCACTTTCTAAATATCAATGATCTGTCATTCATGTCATCATATACAGTAGATAAAGAAGGTAAACTTTCAGTCATAGATTTTCATTTATCATGGTAGTACACCTTGTTAATAAATACAGTTTTAACTAGCAGACATTTTAAACTTATGTGCTATATGATAAAATAACAAGAAGAAACATTTAGAAAGTAAATTACCATCATGAAAGAGTAACCAATCCAAAGTGATGACCAACCCTGTGGACATGAAGGAATCTGTATTGTTTGGCTGTGAATGGCAATGACCATGGCTGGTGCTTCACATACTGTGCACCTATTGAAAACACAATTTTAAAACAACACTGTTAAACCACAATTTATTGAAACCAAAAATGACTGTTACCATTCTGACTGGAAAAAATATTACAATTTATCTGTTCAATAAATTGTACTAAAATAACATTTTCTGATTGGGTTTGTATCTTATATTTTTCTTTATGTGATTAATACAAGTATTACAACTTATAATGAATTACCAGTGGTAAATCTGGCATGAGAACATGAGTGAGGTCCCACAATGTTCACAATTTGATTATGCAGTCACAAAATGGAGATATTACACTAAACTCATCCTCTAAACCTGTGAGGAAATGCAGCAGAAATTCAATGCATTAAGTTAAAGACAGCATTCATTGTAAAAACAGAAGATGATTCTCAGCTACATTCTGATCTGTATAGTGTCTTGTGATCACAGCATTCCTGGTAGAAAATCTGCTTTTTTCATAAATTGTCATGACAACACACGCTACTGGTATTCTGTGGTTCATTACTGGCTTACACTGCATTACATTGACAAAGAAAAGCTGAAACTTGAAGTGAAAATGTAAAAAATGTCATTTTCCAACTGGTTAAACAGATCTGGCCAGACATGTTGTGATGGGTAGCCATGGCCATTATCTGGCCGGGACGCCAGTAGAATGGAAGGACTGGGGGATAGGGCATTGGTGAGGCAATACCTCCCCTGGGACACTAGAGGGCAGCCCTCCTGGGTGGCTGTGGCACCACGGATTCCTGCAGGGTACGCTGGGAGCTGGAGTTTGGTACAGCCTTGCTGGGTTCTGTGGGGGCCGTCAGGGGGAGCTGCAGAGCCCTATAGTGGACTTCTACCACACCTGGGAGTGATTCCAGGTAATTTTGATGAGCCACCTGGAACACTCCCAGGACCTGAATAAAAGGAGCTGCCTCACTCTATTCGGATCTGGAGTAAGTGGACAAAGCTTGTTGGGGAGAAGAGTGGAGCAGAGAGAAGGTTAAGAGGACTGTGCTGTGCTTTATGTACTATGCTGTGGGGAGCAGAGAACAGTGCTCCCCAGTTGTAAATAAACATGTGTGCTGGACTGGAACTTGTGTCCTGCCTGTCTGTGTCGGTTTGGGGCGGCTTTACTCGCCCTGGCTTCACAATGTATATACGTGCACGAATGTATGCTTAGAACACTGCAGGGTTATTAGGGCAAGCCTCACTAATCAGAAAAATGCTGCCAAAGACACTTTTGTTAAATACAAAAATGCAATATTTTTCTAGGTAAGAAGAATAGAATATTATGGAAAATTAGAAAATCTGATTATGAAGGCAAAGTTGCATAGCTGAAAAAAATACAGCATATACTTCTGTTTGTTTTGTTTCCCTTCCCTCTTTTTCTCCCACTCTTCTCTCTCCTCTCTCTCTCTCCATGCTCCTTAAAGTGACCTCTATCTTTTTTCGGTCCAGATTGATCTGAATAGATTCTGGCAAAGTGAAAGGGTCTGACTATAGTTGAGGAGCGTGGAGGTCCCATGAATTACAAAGTTAGAATGAAAATACTATATATATCCCTTTTACAAGAAGATCTAAACACTCACCTATACACATTCAAAAATACAATAATACAGCATTGTATACACAGTTAGAAGCATATTTCTGACATTTAATTTAATAATAGTTGAGTGACCATTTAAGAGTTCAGCTGGTGAATTTTGAGTTACTACATGTGTGTTACATGATATGTAAGTATGTGTTATTTATGATAACATGATGATCAACAGCTTAGTGAGGATATTTAAAATTTAATGAGGTCTTATATTAGGAGCGTGTTATAGACCCTCTAATACAATTTTTAATGAAATTAAAAAGGAATCTTTAGAGGGGCTTATTATAGTCATAATCAATGACGGTTTTTAATGCAGTATGTTTAAAGCACCAATGGTTGTCTATATTTAACATTCTGTAATAATGAGGTTAGAATTGAAGGGGTAACAGGTGATTTAACCACTAGGGTCAACTGACATTAATATAATAGACCTCATATGTTTTGGCAGTGTATATTCTAAGACAAAAAATGTTTCATTTAATTTTAGTAAGATAAACTTTGAACAAATGTGAAAAGCTTAGACATCAAAAGACCCGAATGATTTGGAGTCACTCACACCGAATCACTTGCTGCTACTGAAAACACAACCCGACATGCCTCCTGGACTCTTTTCTAAAAATGACCAGTACACTTGAAGACGCTGCAAGCTAATTCAATATATGGCTGATTTATTTTGGAAAAGCTGGTCCAAAGAGTATTTGCCAATACTTTAAGAACATCAAAAATGGCTAGCACCAAGAAGAGATTTTGAACTTTTTAATTGTAGATGATGCTGCACCTGGCAATTCCTGGGTAATGGGTCGAGTCATCAAGACAATATCAGATGCCAAAGGTGCAAAAGATTGTGTCCAGACCAAAACCAGCACACTTGACAGACCCGTGAATAAACTGTGCCTGCTTCAAGAAACAGCCAATGTTTGAAAAAAGAAATTTTTAAATTTTTGTTTCCAGTGTTATTGCTAGTGATTTGAAAACAATAGTTAATGTAAAAGTAAAGTTAGTTGGCTCATATTGAAGTAAAGTATAGTAATTGTCTTTGCTCCTGCGTAGCCAATTAGGGGCCAGAAATGTAAAAGCCAATCTTAGAAAGTTAATGCTTTGAGTTAGTGTTTGCTTAGTCATAGCCATGTAAGTTAATGAGTGACAGAACTTTCTTTCTATAACTAAGATACAGTGTGTTGATTGAGTCAGTTTCCATTTAAACTTAAAAGACCCATATTCAACATAGAAATGGGATACACATATAGTTTTCTGACTGTTCTTAAACGGTTCAGAATTGTTTAGAAGTGATTTGTAACAATCAGAAATGAAACAAGATTTAAGCTTTGAACAGAACTTTTTTTAATAAGAATTTTTCATTTTTTTGCTATATTCATTTTCTTTTTTGTGTGAACTGTTTTATTTTGAATTTTTACTAAATCTTTTAAAAACAAAGATATTTTGTCTGTGGAATCATTTTGACGCGTCATTCTTTAACTGAATCCCATTTTGTATGCTAGAGTTGCTGAACTTTGTTAATTTTGGGAAAATGCAGCTACACTCATGGACTTGTTGGTTTCTACAGGTTTTCTGCACTTTTTGTCCCACGTCATGCCTCGCAGATGCTAGTTTTAAATACAATTAACTTTTCCAAAAGCTTTTTCAAACGCTGAACTACTTTTGCTCCTGTGCAGGTGAAAAAAGCAAAACAAAAAAAAAACATTGAAAAAGGGAAAAATCTATAAAATTTTAACTACATTGAATCTCATCGATGAGTTGTTACTGAGTTTCTGTCCTAGCCCTGGATTGTCCATTATGAACCCATGTCTAAAGCCAAGATTTTTCAAAAGTATACTTGGTTTTTTAGTGCCTTGTGACAAAGGTTACGTTTACAGTTATGATCAGGTGATCGGTGCTCAGGAGACCTCCAGAAGACAATATGGATTTTGAGAAGACCCTGTTTATCTGTGCAGATGAGTGGATATTAAAGCATTATTTACCAAAATATACTGAAGTAAAAATAGCAGTTTGTGTTTAAAAAATGCAGTGAAGCAGTATTGAAGTACACAGTACTCCAGATGAAGTCTAATCAGTACGCTATAAAGCCTGAGCATCATCTGCTTTGACTTGTACTTTGGACATCGTGCTATATAACCTAACACTCTGTGAGCCTTCTTAATGTCTTCTGAACACTGTCTGGAAGTTGATAGAGTCAAGTCCACTATGATCTAAATCCTTCTCATATGGTGTACTCCCGATTTTCACACCGTCAACTGTATTTTTGGACCTACCATTTTTTACTTCCTATTTGTAATACTTTACATTTACTTACATTACATTTCATCTGCCATAAATACTCCTAAGCCAGTAGTGGGACACAACTTTTAACATCACCCAATTCTGATAATGTTCCTCACACCATAACCCTCTGCTTTCTGAGTCTGAACTAGTTTTGCGTTCATTTACACACTACACCCTAAACCTCTATTTATTTTAGTTTAATGGCCAAGCTCTCATGTTGTGCCTTATGAAATGCATTCTGAAAGTCAAAATAAATAACATTGTATGTACTAATCTGATCATATCTTTTGTTGCTTCCACATAGAAGTCCAGCAGGTAGAATAGAATACATTCTCTACAAAGAGAGTAAAAGAAAAGTTTGGGGAAGTAAAGAGATATTAGTGTGAAAGACAGTCAATAAAAAATTAACAATAGACACCCAGAAAGCAGAGACTAAGGGGCAACTTCCAAAACATAGGCAAAAATGTGCCTGATAGAAGCAAGCAGGTTTCAGTGGACAAACTCATAGCAAAATGCTTTCTGGCAGTAAAATAAGTGTGGAGAACAATCCTAAATTAAATGCTTTAGAATTTATGGTTCCTAAACAATTACAAAATACGAATAAAAGTAGATTTTCAAAAACATGAGAGTACTGAGGGATGGTCCACTCCAAAACAGAGGGAATTGATAAAGGGCGATATGAAGCCTTGCACAAACGTGTTTTACACCAGCCATCCAGAGTGCTTAGATCTTCTGGCCAGTTGTCTCTTGTTGTCCCTCGTACCAAGTGTAAAACTAAGGGGGACAGGGCTTTTGCAGCTGCTGCTCCTCGCCTGTGGAACTCTTTACCTCATTACATAAAAGGAGTCATCTACAATTGAACTGCTCAAAACAAGATTAAAGACTCATTTCTATTCACTTGCATTCCGTGACCTTCAGTAATACTGATGGTTTCCTCATTGTGATTATGTAACATTACTTCTATTTATTATTTATTTTATTTATGTTCATTTATTTTATTACTATTTATGTCATTCATGTTAATTGTATGTTTTTCTTTAATTGTATGTTTTTCTTTAATTCTATTATTGTAAAGCACTTTGGCCACAGCATTTCGATGTTGCTTTAAATGTGCTATATAAATAAAGTTGACAATGACATTACTGGTCTTGTGGTAAAAGATAGAGAGTTACATAAATTAAAAGGTAAAGCTGATGGGAGAAAAAGTCAGGGAAAATTGCAAGTATTAAACAGAGACATAGGTTATAAGCAAAAGAAAAAAGAAGAGAATGGAATTCCAAACTGGGACCTTGGGGAGTGGAATTTTTGGAGCCCAGATATTTAAGACAGCTAGTCACAGAAATTCAAGCAGGGAAAGAACATTGACTACAGGAAGTGTTTAACTGAAGAAGGGCACATTTTGCCAAATTCATTTTATATTCCGACAGATTTTATCTAGGTAAAAAATATAATGTTGGGAACTATAAGCTTTTAATAGGGGTGATTAGTTTGTGAAAATTAAGGGTAATGGCCAGAGGCTACAGAGACAGTTTAAGAAGAAGTGGGTGGGGGGTTGCTGAAGCTTTTGCCAAATCTCATTGATGTACCTGGTTTGCTGGAAATGCTGCTGTGAAGTCATGAATGATACCTTCTACGGCCAGACAGACAGACAGACCTATGCAGGATTACTGATGGAACTGAAATTTATTGCCAAAAATTCATCTAACATTACTGAAAGTCTGGCACAGAACTTGGTGTTGCGAATCACAGATGTGTTAAACCACCAATGAGAGGTGCAGAGAGAAAGATTCAGAAGAAAAAATTAGATTGTGGATGCTCTGTGATCAGTTAATGAGGCTAAGCTCAATGTAGAACTGGAAAATGAAGCCACCAGATATTGTGAAATAAAAATACCAACGGACATTAGTAGTGTAGACTTTGTAAACATCTTTTATGATAAAGTTGATAACATAAGATTACAGAGTTCAGAATCACCTCGCAAACAAAATGATATATTGTCCCCTTACACACAATACTTTAGAAATTTTACTTCGACAACAGAACAGGAAGTCAGAATTTAATTTCTAAAATAAAACCTGCTATCTTTGCCTTAGCCCCAAGCAAAAAACAAAAACTAGTGAAAAGCTCAATGGATATTCTGGCAGCAACCATTCATAGAATTATCAATAATTCATTACTGAATGGTCCAGTTTCTGTTGCACTTAAAAGTACTAGATACAACCACTTGACAATTATTGAACCATTTCAAATTTGCTTTATTTCTAAAATACTTGAAGTGACAAGAAGTTGTTACTCAGTTTCAATCACACCTTGCAGTTATTTCAGAAATTCCTGTTTGGCATCCACACTGGTCACAGTACAGAAATGGTAATAACTCATATTGTAAATGACATTCTAATATCCTCTGATGAAGGAAATCTTACAATAATTAGTTAGATTTAAGAGCAGTGTTTGACACCATTGACTATTCTATTTTATTACGCAGTCTAAAAAATTACTTTGAGCTCACAGGCACTGTCCTTGTCTGGTTTAGTTCATATTTATTAAATAATTATAGTACCTGCAAAAAATGTGATGACAATACTCCATGTTTATACTCAGAATTTAAATATGATGTTCCTAAGAGCTCATTACATGGATCTTTATTGATTTCACTTTACATGCTTCCATTCTATCATTTGAAAATATTTAATTTTCACTCATTTTCAAATGACACACAACTACACCTTTCTTTTAGATGATATGATGTTTGTCCAATAGTATCTTTAATTAATTAAATAATAGTGGGGGAAGACTAAATTAACCTTTGATTATGAAATTCTGAAGACAATTGCAATACAGAATTTTGATCTGGGAGACCCTCTTTTATAAATTCATAAATGATAGTGCAGGGAATCAAGGAGTTCTCTTTTCAGCTGTCAATCAGCTAGTAAATCCAGCACCGGCCTTGAAGTCTCCGCAAGCAACAGTAGGAAAATGTGAAGAATCTGCTGTGTTTTTTAAACATAAAATTAGTAGCATGAGGTCTAGCATACTGCAAACAGCAGTAACACAACATATTGATCCATCTCCCGCCAGATTTTATAATTTAAACTGTTTTACTACTATAAACTTAGGAGAACTTCATAAGATAAAAACAAATCCTTAACCATCCACATCTATTCTTAATCCTATTTCATCAGAAGTCTTCAAAAAAAATTCTGACACATTAATTGATGATGCATCAGATACTATAAACTGTTCACTACCCTTTGGTATTTCTTTAAAACTGCAGCAGTTAAAATTCTGTTCAAAATACATACTCTTGACCCCTCTGTCCTAGACAATCGTAGATCCATTACTAACATTGTTTCCTTAAACAAAATATATAAAGAAGTTTTTTTTTTGCAGTAAAATGACTACTTATATAAACATTCTACACTTAGATAAATTCCAGTCAGGCTTTAGTTCTTATTAATTGACATAGAAAATGAGTGGGCCTATCTAATGTAACTCTAAATTGGTCTGTCTTATCTAACAGGAAGAATTTTCTTTGTTAATCTTGATGACTGTGTATTGAAAACACATAAAATTGAATATGCCGTCCTGCAAGGATAAGTTGTAGGTCCATTGCTGTTTTCACTTTATATGATCCCTTTAGACCTGATCATCTCATAACACAATTTAAATTACCACAGCTATGTAGATGAGATGTTGCTTTATTTATTCATAGCCCTAAATGATCCAAAGGCACCTGACTGTCTGACAGATTGCCTTAACGGCATTATGCAATGGCTAAGTTGCAATTTTGTTAAATTATATAAGAAGAAAACCAAACTACTTGTTATTGGCTACAGTGAAAAAAGCTCAGAAATTAAAAAAAATAACAGAAATAAGTAGAAAACACAAGAGAAAAAATTTACATTCAGAACTTAATATTAAATTTCACATTAATTATGCAACCTGAACTGCATTTTTTCATTTAAGAAATACAGCCCCTGTTTGGTCCTTTATGTCTTTAGAGGATGATAAAAAAGTTAGCTGATTAGATTATAGCAATGCACTCCTAACTGATCTGCCAAAAAGGAATTAAGACAATGCCTGTCGGTTCAGAATGCAGCTGCAAGAACCCTAACTAAAATGAAGAAATCTGATCACATTGTACCAGTATTAACATCTGCCTCTGTCTTTCAGAATTAATTTTAAAATACTGCTAAATGTTTTTAAGGTTTGGAATAACGTTGCACCTTCATATACCTTGAAATGTTATCACTTTACATTTCCAATCATAATCTTAAATCCCCAAATTCTGCTGTGCTTGCTATTCCAAGAGTAAAATATAAAAAAGTTGCGAGACCGCTTTTTATTTTTATACTCCACAAATATGAAATAATCCACTTAAAGAGACTTTTTTAATACAACTTTTTGCAAAATTTCTGCTAATCACATAGTTTGCATTTTTAATTCTCTACTTGGTATCAGGTGCTTGGCAGATGTTATCTTTTATCTTTTTTTCAAACTTAGATATACTGTATGATAGAATTTTGCTGTGGAACAACACAGGTTTGTATTTCTCCAATTTATTTATTTATTTATTTTTTACTTTCCCCTCTCTATAGTTTGTTTGATTGTTGTTTTCCCTTGTTTCAACTTTCTACCATTTGTAAAGCACTTTTAATTATACTTTGTTTTGGAAAGCACTATATAAGTAAATGTTGTTACTGTTAACTGTGTCAGTGAGTTAAAGAAGTGGATGGGTGAGAACTACTGTACTTGTGTCTGAATGCATAAAAAAGAAGTACTGTTTATTGGTGTGTGTGGGGCTGCTGGTGGGGAATGATGCAGTCTCCAACAACATACTGCTAGCTGCCACCATTAGTTTCAATAAATCTGCATGGAATTTCAGCATTATCTTTGATACTAGAATGTCTTTTAAAACATTCATTACAAAAGTGTCTAAACCTTGTTTTCCCATCTTGAAAATAACTGAAAACTAATGCTTAAATATGCAGGATATGAGAAATAAATGTATGCCTTTATTTCTAGTATGACTGACTACTACAGTGTGCTATTCACTGGCTGTTCAAATCGGTGTATTTCTTGCCTCGCATTTCCTTTCATCCTACACTTACCCAGATCCTTGTAGACACGGAACACACATGAAATGTATGTATTCCAAAAAATGGTTTACTGTATTATTTCTCCTATACAACTCCAGGAACCTCACATGCAGATAAGGAGTCTTGGCCTGAGCTGGGAGAACTTTTTGCCCAACCTGAGAGGATGGGACAAGGCAGAGGATGGGACAGCAGGCGGCTTGCTGCTTGTGCTGATCGACGCATTTACAAAACAAAAGACACTGATGAAGAGATGCGAAGGGATTTAAGGTGATCCGGGATTACGGCTTTTTTTGTAGGCTTCAACGATTCTAGTGTTATTGGAGAGATATTGTTAGTTTCCATTTATGTAAATCAGTTTCTACATTGTTTTCTGTGTGTTTAAACAAATCTGTGTCTTTAAGTGTACTAATTCTAAATTTTGTAATTCACAAAGCTTATACAGTGGAACCTCTAGATACGAGTTTAATTCGTTCCAGCACTGAGCTTGTATAGCGAATTTCTCGTATCTAGAACAAACTTCCCCATTGAAAATAATGGAAATCCCGTTAATCCGTTCCGCACCCCAAATATATTAACATAAAAATCAATTTTCCTAACAAATAACACTGATAAATTATATATACTGTAGTCTACCTTTAATAAATAACACTGGTAAATAATATAACTGATTATTAAAAGAATCAAAACAGGTGTCCAAAGTGCAGTAGAGCATTCAATAAATCTTTAAATAAATAATCCTTAAAACAGTTGTGAAGTGGAGGTTTAAAATACACAAGAATAAGAATCCTTTAACACGAGGTTAAAACGTCAAAAGGAAGCAGTCTTTAAAAAACAGATGACAATCCCCGGTGCTTCTTCTCTGTTAGCGTCTCACCTGCGAGCTCTGCAACAGGCGAGACACTCTTAATGCTGACCTTCTCTACACCGTCCTGCTTCAGCTGTTTGGCTTGCCTGTTCAGCTACACGTGAGCCTGCACTCGCCCGCTCTCCCGCACCGACTTCCTACTGCTGCTGCTGCTGCTGCTGCTGCTTCCTGCCTCCTCCTGCAACCGCCGTTCTCACTCCTCTCTTTTCTTTTACTTCTTCTCTCCCTTAACCGGCTCGTGCTTCTCTATATATGCGGGGAGGACATGGCAGCTGCAGCCCATCAGCCACAGGAACAATCATGGATGTGGGCAGTTTCCCACCTGTGCACTTAGGTTAGAAACGCAGACACCGCAGATCGCCCTGCGGCTTGCAACTGCTACCACGCCCCCTCGCTAAGCCGCAAGCTATACCCACAGCCTGGCTCGTGGCTCGTTATGCGAGCCAATGCTCGTATTTAGATCTGAATTTTTTGCTCATACTTTCCTCGTATTTTGAATTTCTCGTATACAGAGGTGATCGTATCTCGAGGTTTCACTGTACTTACATTTTACCTGAGAATTTGTTACAGTGCCCCATGCTTGCTTTTAGTGTAGAGTGCTCTACAAAAATCAACTGAAGTGAAATTGAATTGAATCAAATGTTGAGATTCAGTTCAGTCACTTGAGTTAAAGCAGTGTTTATGGTTTAGCAGGCTCCTCTGGTAAGATTTTTCTGTCAATGTCATTGTAGACTACATGTTAGGCTTATGGATCTGCCTTTGCCAAAACTGCATTTTCAGTAAAGAGCAATTGCAATTTGTTCATTCATATGTAACATACTGTAGATCCAGTCTTTCTGGAGAAATGAAAACAACATAAAATATATGGAATAATTTTTGGTTATACATGTAGTTCTAAATTTGATACATGAATGTGACCTGACTTTGAACAATTCACACACGTCCAGCACTGAAAACAACAAGAGAGTGTATCTGTCAGCATGTTGTTGGTGTTTGATTAGGTTGGTTCTTCTTGTGATTTTGTTTTATTTTAATTTTGCATATGTGAGGCACATTCAGGGTATGTATGTGTTAGAGCTGGGCAATAAAACAATAAAGATAATTAAGGGGAAATAACTCTTCCTCAATAGAAATAGAAAGACATGGTCGATAGAAGTTGATAGAACTCATTCCATCCATGTTTTTACAGACAACAAGAAAAGCAAATGATAATGAGAATAGTGTCACACCAAACCAATCATGTGGCTGGAATAGAGTTACAGCCACATCAGGCTAGGATGACGCACACAGCAGTGGAAGTGACATAAAAGAGATAATGACAACAGATAATGTTAACAAAAACTCAGCGTTGCCAATGAAGACACCCCAATGGACACAGCCCAAGGCTCAAAATATGTGGGACATTGTTGAAAAGAAGGCTCCAATGGAATTTGGCATTTTGGCTATTTAATCTCCGACAAGAAGCAGACTAGCATGCACTGCAAATTGTGTTGAAAGCATATTCCCAAAAGGACAGGTAATACCACTAATCTTTTGTACAATCTGAAGCAGCGCCATCCTTTAGAGTACACACAATGCAACTCTTTACAGTCCCAGACCCAAACAAGTGCTCTACTAATGGGAATTTCTTGTGACTTTCTTTTTTTTGACTTGGCGCATACGCTGACTACAATTGAGTGAATAAATCAATTTTGTTTATGTTTTCCTTCATTTACATTTGAAAGCTGCTTGAATTTGGACTGAGGATACATATAAAATGTCTATTTTTTTGTGTTTTTTCCCAGTGAAACAGATTGAATCTATACAAAGGAAAGGATACAGTAGAAGTTTTTTTGAGATTTGATTTTTTAATACCTACTTTATTTATTTGGAACTGACTAAAGAATTTATTTTGTGTTCTCCTGTAAAACTTGAAAGGTTTAAGATTTTAGTTTTAGATTTAAGAATTTTAGAATTAAGGTTTTTTTTATGTGGAGTTGACTGTTGACTGACAAATTTAGTGTGTTCTCCTATAAACCTTGAAAGCTTTTGACTGGTCAGAATTGAGACATTATTTTGAATTACCTATTGTATTTTATTTATTTGGAATTGACCATAGAATTTAGTTGTGCATTTTGTTTGTGTTCTCCGGTAACACTTGAAGCTTTTGACTGATCAGAATTAAGATTTTAGTTTATTATATATACCTGTTTTATTTATTTGAAATACAGTTGTATAATGTTCTACAGTACATTTGTCATGTTCAGCTTCTGACAGGAACTAAATAATATTTAAACCAAAATTAATCTTATCATATCTTCACATCTCACTTAGGAGTAAAAAAGAATGTTTAAGCTTGACAGAAATAGTGACTTGATTTATACCATGACTAGGGGGTTACGCTGTGGTCGCTTCGCTGACCAGCCACTTCGCATCTCTGCCACTCACATTGTGAAGAGGGGGACTGAATGCACTCCAAGGAGACATGGTCGCTCTTCTGAAACCCCCTCTTAAATGGTGATACAATGGGAAACAAATACAGTTTGTTTTACGTTGTCTTTGCTTGATCAGTTGCTGGATTGCTGCTGCTGCCGTGCCGCGTGATCTGCATCTTGCACGGCGCTTCGAACATTTAAAAGCCTGTACAGAAGCTGTCCTACTGTTTGTGTTTTATTTTCAGCCCCGGGCGTGGTTGAATCTTTTGGCACAAAGTCTCGTCTTGCGAGATGTGAGTTCTCGATTTTTTTTAGTTTATGAGTTAAAAACGGCATAAGAATCTGAAAATCTAAAAACATCACATTAAAGTTCGATAAATTCTGAAAAAAATGATACCAAACATATATATGTAAGTTTTAAAATAACCCCGATTTAAAGTGTGACAAAAAATGTGACATAAAAACGTCACCGTTGCACTTTTAGGCTTAGGATTTTATATATAGAGAGTAGATATACATTGATATTGAGTGATATGAATAAAATTATTGTAATTTTTTTTCCATATCATCCAGCCCTAGTATATACAGGTATGCACACTCATATCTTCTTTGGATCACTTGTCAAATTAATTTGAAAAGTAAAAAAAAATAGCGCAGTGGAAATAAATACGTGCCGACTGAGATCGATCTATACGCGCCCATCGCTGATGGATGATGCAAGGGGCATTATAAATGCAGGGAACAGTATAACTTGGCCACTGACCTGACCCCAACTATGCTTGTTTACTGTGTCAGTGTATAGGTGAGTGGTAGCTCCTGCTGCAATAAATAACCCTGCTGTTCCTGTTTCAAGTTGAATAAAGCTGTTTTTGGTAAAATATTGAGACTCAGCCTCGTGTTTTGGGGTGCAAGATGGTGGCTCACGCGTCACAATGCACATTACATTTTAGATTTTTTTTTCTCAGACATACTTGTTAATAAAACCTTTCCCCCTGAGTAGACTATTACTCAGCAACATCACACAGAACTACTGAGGCATCTGCAGAAAAGCATCTGGAAAAAATCATCAGAAGCAGTGGCACATGGCAAATTTAATTTTGTGCCATGACATTGCACCTCCACACGTAGTCAAAGTGTTTTTGACCAAAAACAATATGTTTGTTGCCTCACACCTCCCGTTTTTGCTAGGTCTCACTCCCTGTGACTTCTTTTCTGTGTGTGTATATCTGCGTGTCTGTCCAGTTGCTATGTCTCTGGTATGCGCTATTTGGTATGGAAGTGGTGCTAATGTTTGTGATTCACCATCTGGTGGAAAAAAGCAATGCATTTTATTACTACACATATTACAAAATAAATTCCAATGGATGGTACACTGCAAACATTAAAGTTGAATATGTCCAACAGACAATAACTGCTGGATGGACAGAAATCAGCTTACTTACTTTTAATAAAAAGATAACTGTGTGTTTACCCAGTTGCTATGCCTCTGTTAAATGCAATTTGGTATAGGATTTGTAACAGCAGTGCTAATGTTTGTCGTGTACCATCTGTTGGAAGGAAAAATGCTATGTATTTTATTACTACATGCATTTCAAATTACGTTCCAGTAGATCGTGCACTGCAAATGTTAACGCTGAATATGCTGCGGTCTACATTGATTAGTTAGATTTCACTCCTGTCTTATATGGACAGCACAGCTAGTATTTGAATAATTGAGTATAATATCTCCTTTTAAATGTACTTTGTTAGCATTATCAAAATGAATCTATTATCTGCACTTTCAGGGGTCAATAACACACTTAATAACTTACATAATACAAGACAGATACTTCATTTAAATAAAAAAATCATAGCATTTAAATTAACAATTAAATTAAGACAACAAGTGGCTATTGTCTAGTGTCCAAAAGTTTAAATGTAGATTTTGTAGCAAATATTTTAAATATTTGTAGTGCTTACCTGCTGATAAAAGGTTTGATACTTTCTCCTGTAACTGGAGTCATAGACATAGGCATAGGCTGAGGAGTGGAAAGCCAATAAGAATAGTCATTTCTGGAAGCAAAGTTGCATACATTATTGATGTTACAGAACATGAAAGGCATTGTACTGAAGCGACGTAAACAACTGCCAGCAGTTCCTACAAAATGAAATGAAAAAATGCCATTTAGTGAAATAATAAATACATCCATCATATAGACCCATATCTCTTACTTAGTTTTGCTGGAAGAAATCTATGAAATGATCTATTCTGGCAATAATGGAATGTTCTTCATCTACTGTGTATAATGCTAAAATAATTTATTTAAACATTTGTTTCATTTATTGGTCGGAAGTAAATATTTTATGAAAGAAATTCACAATTTGAATGCACTGAATAAATTATGCCTATTGTAGTTGTTCCTTATGCTTCCTTGTTCTGTTGTCTTACTCGGAATGAAGGATCAACTTACTGCAAACCCTTAAGATTTAACTAAAATGATCTAAAGAGAAAGACATTTTTAAAGGTATAAAATGTTTAATGTTCACAGTTTTCACACAGAAAGTCTATTTATTCTCTTCTGCAGTGGGTATTTTTTAGCAGTAACCTATATTGAACATCTAGAATACAGACTACCACACCAGATTATACATTATATGTGGTAGAGAAATAAATACTAGTGCAGTAATAAATTACTGTTTGGTTTATGGGAGAAATGTCTTTGAAAGACAAGAATATGGATTAAAGATAAGAAATTGAAATATGTACAGGTAATAATAATAATAATTCTTTACCTTTATATAGCGCTTTTCTCACTACTCAAAGCGCTCTCCACACAGGGAGGACCCGGGAAGCGAACCCACAATTTAGATTGAAAATCTAAGGAAATGGTGCACGAGATGTCAAATCTGAAATATTTTTGATGTTTGTTTAAGATGTACCCTTAAACATCCATCCATTATTCAACCCGCTATATCCTAACTACAGGGTCACAGGGGTCTGCTGGAGCCAATCCCAGCCAACACAGGGCAGGAAACAAACTCCAGGCAGAGAGCCAGCCCACCGCAGGGCACACATACTAAGCACACACTAGGGACAATTTAGGATCGCCATTGCATCTAACCTGCATGTCTTTGGACTGTGGGAGGAAACTGAAGCACCCGGAGAAAACCCACACAGACATGGGGAGAACATGCAAACTCCATGCAGGGAGGACCCAGGAAGCAAACCCATGTCTCCTAACTGCGAGGCAGCAGTGCTACCACTGCGCTACCATGCCGGCCCACCCTTAAACAACGGGTCGCATATATGCAACTATGTTATAACTGAAAGAACTAATTTTAGATGAACAACATGCATCCAAGCTATTAATTCCTTTCAAAATTTTAAACAATTCTATGATGTCATCTCAAAATCTCCAATTGCACTAACTGAAAAGACTCAACTCTTCAATCTTCCCTCACAGCATATTTCCATTAGTACTGAAATCTGTCTAGTGGGACTTCTCTAGACATACTCTAACAGGTTTATATGTTTTTTGTTCTTTGGAATCATTTATATAAACTGAAAAAAATGTAGCCTCTGACTTTTAACATTATGTAATTTTAATGACAAAGAATCTGACAAATACAGAAATTTAATGCAAAATGCTTTGATCAGATGATGTAGCATAAGTAATCCAGAATGAAATGTCAAGAAAACACAAGAACTGACAGTTATGCAAAGCAAAGGTGATTTCATTTGTATTTGACAATAGCCAGGTCTTGGGCACCACAATTTTCAGTTCTCAAACACGGTAGGTGTGTTATGGTTAAGAAAGATCAGCAGAACATGCTTTTTCAGAGACACTTAATGAAGTTCATTATGCAACAGGAAGCAATTAGAATTTTCTACACATCAATTACTGAATATGTTTTGTCCTTTCTCATTATTGTCTGATATATAAATAACTTTGCTAAGCAGGGAAAGCATCTACAGAGAGAGTTCCAGACTGAAAAGTACAGTCATTCAGATCTTTTCCAACCTGTCACATCGCAGCCACCTTCCACTCACTCTTTTTCCAGCTCATAAGCAGCTTATGCAAATTATAACCAGTACTGCAAGATTTAATTATTATCTGCAAGCTGTGAGATGCATGAACATATTGATCTTTAGAGTTGTCTTGAATGAAAATAAAATTGTTCCTTGAGGCACTGATAAAGACATTCACTGAGTTTACATAACTAAACAGGATGTTGTTGCTAACAAATCAGTTGTGATTGAAAGAGTTTGTCAGTGAAGCGACACAAACCCCATTCAATTACTGAGTTGGCTGTTTGCTTAGGAGAAGGTAAAGGCTATTGGTAGCATGTCAAACAACAGGTTAAAAACTACACTGATAGCCTTTCAGTTTTACTTAATTTTTTCAAATATATTTTTATTTTTGTTTTGATATTTTCTTAAGTTTATATAACATGCTGAGGCACCCATAGGCAAACCCATATAACTGAAATAAAACACAAGTAACAAACGCATTGAAAAAAAAAGAAAATGTTGCCGCAGAAGTGAATCTCAAGATTGACTGTCTCAAGATGCCGGAAATTCTGTTGATCAGGACTTCCAGGAGGAAGAGGCAGATCCAGGTGGGCAGATATCGGGAGTGATGTCAAGGGTTTTAAAGCCATCAATCTTCTTGTGTGCAGAGGGAGGAAGGAGATAAGGTGTTTGCACCGCAAACAGCACCTTCATCCGAGCCTTTCAGCTGCACCCAATGCGCACATGCATGACTACATCATATATTGCATAAATATATAAACACAGTGGAACCTCGGTTCATGAACTTCTCGGAACACGTACAAATCGGTTTACGACCAAAATGTTCGCCAAACTTTTGCATCTGTTCACGACCACACACTCGGTATATGAACAAGCCAGTTTCCCTTTCGGTTTGTACGTGTTCAGTCTCTCCCTGTGCATTTCCTGTGCAGCGAGCAAGAGAGAGAGAGAGAGAGCGAGAGGACGCGACACACACACGAGAGAGAGACACACACACAGGTGCAAGAGATAGACAGACGCACACACACAGGCAGCGCGAGAGAGAGCCGCGCACACACACAGGCAGTGCCAGAGAGAGACAGACGCACACACACAGGCAGCGCCAGAGAGAGAGACAGACGCACACACAGAGGCACCGCGAGAGAGAGAGCTGGACGCATAAGGTAGAGAAGGCAGTTAAAGAATGCACTGGGCTTGATTTTGTTTTCACTTCTGTTTACAGCGATCGAACGTGCATTGTTGCAATGTTACTTTCTTGGTCGTTTATTAAATTACGGATATTTTCAAATGTTCATTTTTTTCCCCTGTGCTTAAAACTCATTAAAAAAAGTGTTTTTAGAAAGCGGTTGGTAGCGCTGTAGCACGAACTATTGCAGTGTTAGTTTTCTCTGTTGTTCAAGGTTTTCTCAGAGTTATTCAATGTTTTTACATTTAGTTTACTATTACGTTGTGCATTCTATGGTTTGATTAACTATATTTGTGCTTAAAAAATATATACAGTGGAACCTCGAGATACGATCACCTCTGTATACGAGAAATTCAAAATACGAGGAAAGTATGAGCGAAAAATTCAGATCTAAATACGAGCATTGGCTCACGTAACGAGCCACGTGCCAGGCTGTGGGTATAGCTCGCGGCTTAGCGAGGGGGCGTGGTAGCTGTAACGAGCCGCAGGGCGATCTGCGGTGTCTGCGTTTCTCACCTAAGTGCACAGGTGGGAAACTGCCCACATCCATGATTTGTCCGGTGGCTGATGGGCTGGGCAGGGTTGCCATCCGTCCTTTAAAATACGGAATCGTCCAGTATTTGAGAATGAAATTGCGCGTCCCTTATTTTTTTGTATTAAAAGTGGTAACCCTAGCAGCTGCCATGTCTTCCCCGCATATATAGAGAAGCGCGAGCCGGTTATGGGGGAGAAGAAGTAAAAGAAAAGAGAGGAGAGAGAACGGAGGTTGCAGGAGGAGGCAGGAATCCGCAGCAGTAGGAAGTCGGTGCGAGAGAGCGAGCGAGTACAGGCTCGCGTTTAGCTGAACAGGCGAGCCAAACAGCTGAAGCAGGACGGTGTAGAGAAGGTCAGCTGCATTAAGTGTCTCGCCTGTTGCAGAGCCCGCATGGGAGAAGCAGGTGAGACGCTAACAGAAAAGAAGCACCGGGGATTGTCATCTGTTTTTTGAAGACTGCTTCCTGTTGACGTTTTAACCTCGTGTTAAAGGATTGTTATTCTTATGTACTTTAAACCTCCACTTCACAACTGTTTTAAGGATTATTTATTTAAAGATTTATTGAATGCTCTACTGCACTTTGGACACCTGTTTTGATTCTTTTAATAATCAGTTATATTATTTACCAGTGTTATTTATTAAAGGTAGACTACAGTATATATAATTTATCAGTGTTATTTGTTAGGAAAAATGATTTTAATGTTAATATATTTGGGATGCGGAACGGATTAACTGGATTTCCATTATTTTCAATGGGGACGTTTGTTCTAGATACGAGAAATTCGCTATACAAGCTCAGTGCTGGAACGAATTAAACTCGTATCTAGAGGTTCCACTGTATATTTACATACAGTTCGTATGGTCTGAAACGGATTAATTGTATTTACTGTACATACAATCCTATGGGGGAAATTACTTCGGTTCACGATCAAATTGGGATACGACCAGAGTTTTGGAACGAATTATGGTCGTGAACCGAGGTTCCACTGTATATATATATATATATATATATATATATATATATATATATATATATACATATACAGTATATATATATATATATATCTATATAAATAAAATTCTTTTCGTGTTTGAAACGGAAATGACGTATGACCATGGAAAATATTATAATATAGGAACTTATTATTTGTGGGAGAGTTACTTTACTGATATTGAAAAGAAGAAAAAAGACTGTTTAAATAAGGAGCTGGGAAGGTGAATGTAAAGAAGAAGCCAGCGGTAAAGCAAGTGAGACTCCGTAATAAGGATGGTTGGGTGCACGGAGAAGGAGTGCTGGCTAACCTAGAAGGACCTTTGGAGCACACGACTTTACTTTGCTTTTATGGTGTGGGCGTCGGCCATGGACGGACGCTAACGCCGAGACACCCGGGTGAGACGGACTTCTTCCTTCAACAAAGGAATTGTCGCCAGGCCGGTGAGATCGCTTCTTTTACATTTAAATTCAGTATACGAGTCAGCGGAACATATCTGACTTGATCACTGGATTCATTGCAGATTTCCCAGGCCGTGTGAATTTAGACTTTAAAACAAGAACGTGCTGTTTGTAAATAGGGTAATTTTCCATTTCTTTTCCTTGCTTGCTTTCTTTCTTTGCTGTTTCGCCGTTTTCTGGGGAGTATATTATAGAGTGTTTAAGGGGGTGGCATATTAATTAGGGTTTGTGTATACATATTGTCACACACTCATGAATAGGGGGCAGCCAACGGGCCCGACAGAGCGCAAAAGAACAAAAGATGGGGATTTGAAACAAAGTACCAATGTCTTTCTCCCTTTTTTAGCAGAAGAACAGAGGACTGCACCTTTTGGAGATTCCACCAGGGTAACGTCCGTTCCAGCTCTCGCAGACGACTCCAGTTCCTGGTGCCTTTCAAATGGTGTCACTTATGTCGATTATGTCTTCATCTCCGTCACTCATCTTCAATGTCATTCCCATTTCCTCTGCCTGCTTCACTTCCTGCCATACTTCCATAAAAGTCCCGTCGAACTTTGTTTGTTTGTCAAATGTCTGATTTTTGCAACTTTGACCATGGTATTAGTCTGGATATACTGCTCGGACCAACTTACATTATATAGGGAATTCCCCCAACCCTTAAACTGTGCATCTCATCTGTTTACTTCATTACAATATATACTGTACAGAAAGAGACAGAGAAAGAGAGGGAGAGAGATTGAGATAGAGAGAGAATAAGATATTTGAGACTCTGACAACCCCCAAGTTGCGTGTGTGCTGAGACTCTGTTAATGCAGGCAGGAGTTTGTTATCCACTGGTGGTGCAACTACAAGTTCACCAGCTCCCCGTCTTGTCACATGTCTGTTTGTAAACAAGTTCTATCATATATAGTACAAAGATATGAAAAACTCAGGCCCAAAATATTCTTAAACAAATTACTAACTTCAAGTTCTGTCCAATACTGCACAAAGATGTCAGAAAAATAAAACAATTATAACATTCTACTAAGGAAACTTTAAGTTGTGTGACAGAAACACCAATCTGTCCACAGCATCTGGCTTCAGAGCAGCATGGTTACATGTTACAATATTATCTTCTTTGCTGAAAGCCCTCTCAGAAGGGCTGCCTGAGACAAGGATGCACAGGTACTTTTTTGCAAGCTTTTGCACTTCTTGTGTTTTCCACCACTCAAGTAGATTTACATTGCTGTCCATCTCAAGGATCATCAGTGTGTAGAGATTCACCTTCTCTGAATTCCTGTGTTTTTTTAAATAGCTGCTAAAAGACTTTTTTTTTTCTTTTTTGCTCCCTCCATTGTGTCACCAGCTGCTCCAACTTCTGCAGCAGCAGGGGTGAGATGGGGTGGGTTGAGGAGGCAGGATCTATGCAAGTGTTTTAAAAAATGAAATAAAAAAGTGCATTGGAATTGATTACACCCAACCAAGACCGGTTGCAAAATAAAATGAGCCAGAAAGGCATATGCTTCTTATGGAAATAAAAAAAGTCAGTTTGAATGAATTACGTTTTTTTTTGAAAGGATTAATAGCGGATCAATTTCACTAAAATTACATTTCATAGAGGAATAATAGTTTTCGCTCTGTATGGTGTTACTCATTCATCTCGATCTCAGTTTATTACCTGCAGCGGTTTCAACTACCATATTTTTCGCACCATAAAACGCACTTTTTTTTCCCCAAAAGAAGGTTGGAAATGTCTGTGCGTCTTATGGAGCGAATATTGCATCACAGACCATGATGTGTAATACCTGACAAAAGTCGATATCCAGGGGTAGAGGGCGACAAAACTCACTGTTACATTACAGGCATTCCCTCTGTGCTTGGAGGAATGTTAGACTCATTGACTTGGCATCTAATCCTTGCGTCTGCGTGAGTTGCGAAATCTAAACAAATATAAACAAAGGCAAGATAGCATCTACATCTCATGAGGGAGCGAAGCGAGTGCAGAAAACAAAATACTCAGCAGACGATGTTTTGCGCATTATCACTGAGTCGGACTCTGGACTCGATAGATTACCAGCCGCTGGACTACTTCAGGCTGTTCTTTCCTGAAGCTGCCTTTCAGCTACTGTCAGACGAGACAAACAGGTATGCAGAGCAATCTTTTGAATCGAGGGCTGTGCTTGCACCGCATTCTCATTTTTCAAACTGGAAACCCACAACAAAACACGAGATGAAGGGCTTTGTGGCATTACAAATATAGATGGGACTAGACTGGCGATATAACTTCAGGGAGCATTGGTCCAAACGTGCTTTGTCCCCTGGTGGCTTTGGACAGGTTATGTCGCGTGATGATAGGTACGTGATGCTGCAAAGTGATTATGAGCAACTGAGCTTAATAAATTCTGACACTAGCGATGAGGAGTTCTTGGGGTTTCCATAAAACTAGAAGAGAGCTTGAACCTTAAAGTCTCTCCTTATTTGTTAATGACAGTGATGATGTTTCTTAATACCGCTGTTGAATTTACATGGTTGAAATATTATTCTGCTATATTTTATTAAACATATTAGTGCACCATTTGGTTCAGAATATTTTTTTTCTTGTTTTCCTCCTCTAAACCTAGGTGCGTCTAATGGTCAGGTGCGTCTTATGGTGCAAAAAATACGGTACTTTCAGTTATATCTGTCTCAACACAAAAATGAAGGTGATCGAGCAGTATGAGGGAGGAAAGAAAGCAAATGCGATCACATGCGATTTTAAATTATCCCATTGTAACTGGTGTTTACCACACGTGCTGTGAATCTGGTTAACCTTTGAAGCTTCTGTGTTGTGACTCAGGGATCTTTTAAGAACAGGGATCTTTTAAGATCTCTTTATTCCTGTGAAATAGTTGGCAGGATTTTTTCCGGAAGATGACAGAACTGGTTGACCTGACAGCAATGCTGGCAGTCCTTACCGCTGAAATCCAACCCCTGTGGGTTCAGGTAGTAGACCAATTGACTCAACTCGCCGAGGCTTGCGATCAAGCATGAGTAGACCACTAGCACGAATGGGTGTTAGGACCAGCCCAGACATTACTGCCACTTCACACAAAGGATGATACTGAAATGAATCTTGTGATTTTTTGAGTTAACAGCCGCCAGACAATACTGGTAGTGTGTGTAATTGGCACTCATAATGATGCTGTTCCTGATGTGGGAGGTGCAATGAGCTTATTATGACCTTGATGAGCAGACTGCCATCAATTACTACAAACTCAAAACAGAAATCCTTGTCAGGTACAGAGTGACTGCGAACCAACAGAAGAGGCGAGTGGAGGTTAACCCCACTAATCTCATGTGTGATTACCTTCATGGAAACCACTTAAATCATAATGATGACTATGCTGCACAGGCCCCCATCCTGTCATATTCAGGTGGGCCTGGTCACAGAGTAATAGTGGTATGGCACTTGAGAAAGAGAAAAAACATTATTAACTAAAATGATTATAAGTATTTAACTCTCAATACCAATAACTGTAATTTGCATTAAGCATGATGCAGAGAGTTATATGATTTATTATTTCTATATGATTTGTTTATCATATATATAGAGAAAGAATTAAGCTTGTGTACAGTTTAAGGATGTATTAAGCTAACTGAACAAATGTAATCTAATACAGACACTAAGCTGCAAGAGTGTATTTCTGTAAGACAAATGTACTAAAGTAACTTTTAAGATAGCTTTTGATATTGTATAACCAATTATTATGAGTGATGTTCATTATGTGTGAAATGTATGCTATAATAAGATTCTTAAATTGTAACTGTACCACTCCATCATCTGATTTTCCCCCATGCCAAAACAAACGCTCTTTCTCAGATACCTGACATCTTTCATTTAGTCTGCATGACCTGATGGGTCTGGGCTGAGGGGGGGATGTGTCACACACGTGTAATGGAGACAAGTTCAGGCCTCATTGGTTGATTATTATATTTTGAGTCAGAGACAGGTGCTTTTGCCTAATGATTTTTTTCTTGCTGCCTCTGTAGAACAGATGATTGACGGACATAACATCAATGATGTCACTTCCAGCCTCCAGCCACCTCACCCTGCCTTGTCCACCTCTTCTTCCTGAAAACCAGCTCCACCACCATCTTGGGTCCAGTCTGCCTTTGGACTCACACCTGGGAAGATGTACTCATGTTTCATTTTGTTTTTACAAAGCTTCAACTATACGGGGATCACCTACCGTAAGTACCCCAACTCTTCATGATCTTTTGTGGTTTCTTTATTACAACATATAGAAAATCACTTTTAATCAAAGATGCTATTTCTCTGTTTTTTGGTGCAATCCATAAAGCTCTTGCATGCTCTTACACTACTTGCTGTTTGTGTACATTGGCCACTCAAGTTTCGGCTACTCCTAAATTCTGACATTACATACTGATTTTTCAGTGGTTCACTTAGTACACCTAGGTGCCCCAAAGTCTTAACCTGGTTGTGATGGTGTAGACAAGGTTTAGTTTAACAAAAAACACTTTTTTTATGAACTGTAGTCAGAGAGATGCAGGAATAAAAGTATTTAAAAATGTTTCTCTTACTAATGCCTTAGCTTTCCCACAGGGCTTCCATCTTTGTACTTGTTCTCACACAGTCCCTGAAGAAAATGCTTTTGAATTTTACTGTCTGGGAAGATTGTAATGGAGCCATGGTATATTGAAAATTAGTTTTTGTTTTTATTTGTCACTGAAAAACTCTAAATGTGCTTCTACTACTTTAAGAATGAAGGATGTGTTTTCAAAAAATTGTTAATTAGTTTAATTTGTGAAACTCATTGAGTCCAGAACATGAATGTTAGGTTGTATAATACAGTGATTTTCAGTTTCAGTTCTGAGAGCTTACTGACACTGTAGGTTTTTGTCTCGACCAATTTCTTCTTTTAATTTGACTCCAACCTTAATTATTCAATTTGTTATTTCCCAGTTTCTAGGTTTAAATAATTTATTTAATGAAGGAATAATTTGTGTGTAGAATGGGTAAGAATTATTTATTTTAATATCATTTAATTGAATGTTCTGGTTATCTGCAGAGGGTGCAGACCTATAAACACCTGGGAGTGCAGCTGGATGATAAATTGGACTGGACTGCCAATACTGATGGTCTGTGTAAGAAAGGACAGAGCCGGCTATACTTCCTTAGAAGGCTGGCATCCTTCAACATCTGCAATAAGATGCTGTAGATGTTCTACCAGATGGTTGTGGAGAGCGCCCTCTTCTACGCGGTGGTGTGCTGGGGAGGCAGCATAAAGAATAGGGACGCCTCATGCCTGGACAATCTGGTGAGGAAGGCAGGCTCTATTGTAGGCATGGAGCTGGACAGTTTGACATCTGTGGCGGAGTGACGGGCGCTGAGCAGGCTCCTGTCATTCATGGAGAATCCACTGCATCCACTAAACAGTATCATCTCTTGACAGAGGAGCAGCTTCAGCGACAGACTGCTGTCACTTTCCTGCTCCACTGACAGACTGAGGAGATCGTTCCTCCCCCACACTATGCAACTCTTTAATTCCACCCGGGGGGTTAAACGTTAACATTATACAAAATTATTGTCTGTCTGTATACCTGCATTGTTATCACTCTTTAATTTAATATTTTCTTTATCAGCATGCTGCTGCTGGAGTATGTGAATTTCCCCTTGGGATTAATAAAGTATCTATCTATCTATGGCCTGGACTTTGGGGGAGTTTGGGGTTGTGTGGCACTTTATAATTGTAAATATTAGGACTTATAAATAAACGTGTGGTGATTTAAAACATGTCCTCCTGTCTGTGTCTGGGGCTTAGTCCACACTATCTATCTATCTATCTATCTATCTATCTATCTATCTATCTATCTATCTATCTATCTATCTATCTATCTATCTATCTATCTATCTATCTATCTATCTATCTATCTATCTATCTATCTATCTATCTATCTATCTATCTATCTATCTATCTATCTATCTATCTATCTATCTATCTATCTATCTATCTCATTATTTACTAACATGCACAAAATTGAATGTAACACTGAAATAGATGATGTCTTTTATGTTTGTCCTTTGGTCTATATTTGGCTGCAATTAGGAGAGCAAACCCCACATAAAAGTGAATAAAAAGTAAAATGACGAAATTAAGGATTTAAAGAAATGGCAAAAATACAAAAACTTTACACGACGTAATATCCTATAAATGTAAATATCAGCCCTACTGAAGTTTTCTGAATGCGAAATAACAGAAGGAAAATGGTCAGCTAATCAAAAATTAATATTAATTAAAAGTTAAAACTGGTTAAAGCAAAAACTCTTCGGTTAAATGAAGGCTGAGGACTAAATGTGAGAACCACTGGTATAGTATACTTGTAATGCATTGTCCTCTGACTCTCTGATACTGTTGTGACTGCTTTGTCCTCTTGCCTAATGGGAAATATTGTGTTTTTTTTTTTAACAGGGCTCCTGCACATTGTCTAATTCTTGATGAATAACTGATAAATATAATATTATTTTCAAACCTACTTAACAAAATGATTATAAAATAAAATTTATTATGTTGTTGGTCACCAGAAGTCAGGGCCGCCGACAGAAAATCCGGGCCTCGGTGCAAAGAAGTTGTATATTATTGTACATGTATGTGTGTATATTATTATTTATTTCTAACAATCGTAGATTACATTGATACATTTAGATAAGTACGTATAGGCCTTCAATTGCTTCGCACTCACTCAACGCTTCACAATCTTATATGCGAAAGTTCTCGCGTCATACTTTGTCTAAGCTTGTAAGGACATGCTTCGTCTCAAGATAACGACACGTTTCGGGTTTCGTGATGTTTCTTTGTATTATGCTCCTTCGGCACTTGTTTAGTTTCTCGACTGTTCACAACGGTTCACTTAGTCTGCTTTCCCGAATTTGCGGTGTCTCAGAATGCGGCAACTACATTGACGTACTTGTTTGCAGGCTAATTTCTTTTTTCTCACTGCGCCCGGAACCCCCTCCTCCTCGTCACTTCCCACCGAGCAGGGAATACCCTTGTAGACCACGTGACTTCTCTCCCAGCCTTCATGAATGTCTCTTATGTCGTAAACTGTTGACTGCTGCTAAGTACCCTGTGACCCACGTGCCTTTTTAATTTTGAAACTAAACAGACTTGCAAAATTTTAAAAAATACAATAAAAATTAAATGAATTAAATAAATAAATGTTCAAATTATAATAAAAATTATAATTCATGTACCGGCTGCACACCCATCTTCTCGGGCCTGCCAGAGGTTACATATCTATAATTTCAAGAGCATGTCATAATTGTTAATTATCATTGGATATGTAAAACTACAGAACTTGTCATGCATGGGCATCTGAGGATCACTTTCCAGGCTCAAGTAAATTATGCAATACCCCGCTGAGGCAAGAGGGGACTCCACTGCCAACAGTACTGTCTCTTTTCTCCTATGCAGCTCTGAAAAGATGTCCACTGAGGGGACCTAATCCCCTGCCTACTACCATTGAAGCTCCACCTCTTCTGGTTGGGACCATATAAATCTGAGAGCTCTAGGAAGAAGGTGTCTCAGTGTCAAGATAGAAGTCCCGCATGATGGAGCTCCCTGGACCCACTTGAAAAACCTGATTCTTTAGAAGTTTCCTGTTGCACCACCCCATGTCGATATGTGCTGTAGTTTTTGGACAATCGCACTAAACGTGGTGGCCCGGTTGGCACCCCAACTTTCTTTGGGATTCCTTTGCCTCTTTTTTCCTTTACAAACTGAAATAAGGTAGGATTACTTTCTCTTAGAGACTATACCTAAAGAAAAAAGAACTATAAATGAACAATATAAATCAGGAAATTTTACAAAATGTTAGAATATTACAAAATTATGACAAGAATTTAGCCCAACAAGCTCATCTATCCTATTCACTTAGATTTTCCAAAATAACATTGAATTGAGATTTGAAAGTGCCTATAGTCCTGCATTCCAACATACTAAATGGTTATTTTATTCCATGTGTCTGTGGTTCTTTGTATGAACAAAAACTTTCTAACATTTGTACACAATTTGCTTTTAATGAGATTCCAACCTTGTCCCAATGTTCTTGTTGCAGAACATATTTTAAAGTAAAAACTGGGATCTACTGTATTAATTTCTTTATTAATTCTAAAAACTTTAATTATGTCACACCGTAATCTCTTTTTGCTAGAACTGAAAAGGCTCTGCTCCATCAATTGCTCTTCCTAACTCACATCTCTCAGTCACAGTTTCAAACACACAGAACCAAAGAGTCCCTGACTCTGCAGTTTTGGGAAGTACATAAATACCTCATCATACTCCAAATTCGACATTTTGTTAAAAATATATGGAAAACGTACAAATTGACTTAAGTCGGTTAATACAACCTTATGTCGGACAGCCAATGTTAAAATACGTAACATAATATATTATAATATATAAAATCAAATAAAAGCTTATAAATTAAAAAAATATTGTGTTTATCTGGTGTTTGGTGCCGATAACTTTGAGTTCCTCTGCAAGACAGTGTTATTGTTTGCGTGCACCAATTAATTTCAAACTTGTGTTTGTGCTATTTGCAGTGTTTCATTTGTGCTGCATTCATAGTGTCTCGTTTGTGTTGCATTTGTGACTTTAATAACTTCCCCCTTGGTTACGAAGAACATTCCTAGTGCTAGGCTTAAGCATCATGCTATATCGTTAGAAGATAAGGTTAGCATGATAAAATGTCACAAAATGGGTGAAAAGTTTGCTGCCATTGCTCGTGCTTTTGGATTGAGTCGGATGACAACAATTGTGCATGACAAGGAGTGGATTTTATCCCACATTAAGGATGAAGATGCAGGGATAAAGAACAACATCATCAACAACACGAGTGGCAAGATTTATGAAGAAATGAGAAAACTTCACTCTCTCTTTGGACTGAATGGCAGACTTGTCGGCATATTACCATCAGTCAGATTTTGAGTCAGGAGAAAGTGTTGTCTTTGTTTACAGACCTCAATAAAAGGTTTCCTGATGAGAACGACACAGAGTTCAAAGTAATTGTTGGATGGTTTATGAGGTTTAAGCAGTGACAGGGTTTTCTTAAACATCAGGATCCAAGTTGAAAGTGCATCAGCTGACGAAACAGCAGCATCCAAATTCCCTGTTACACTGGTGAAGCTTATTACGGAAAACAGATTTGTTCCAGAACAGATAGTCAATGTAGGTGAGACTGGTCTTTACTGGAAAAAGATGCCAGACCGTTCATTTATATCTGAGGTGGAGACGGCCAGGCTTCAAGGTTTCAAAAGACCGTTTCATCCTTATGTTAGGAGGAAACTGTGGGGGTGACTTTAAGCTAAAGCAACTGCTAGTGTATCACTCCCAGAATATTTGAGTGCTAAAGAACATTACCAAGGCATCTCTTCCAGTTACATGGATCTCAACTCATAAGGCTTGGGTGACTTGTGGAATTTTTGAGTATTGGTTCTTCAACCACTTTGTACCGGTAATAGAGCAGTATTGTACGGAAGGATCCTTCTTATTTTAGACAACGCTCCTGGCCACCAAACAAACATTGTCAACTTTCACCCCATCATTTACATGCCTCCCAACACCACCTCTCTTCTGCAACCAATGGACAAGGGGATCATTGCCATTTTCAAGAGTTACTACATGAGATGAGATGTACACTACACCAGGCTGTAACTGCAACACAGCTGGATGACGGCATCACACTGTGAATTCCGGAAGGCATACAATCTTTACAAGGCCGTAATGAACAGAAACACTGCTTGGAATGAAGTTCCGAGCACAGACATGAACGGCGTTTGTAAGAAGCTGTTCCCTCTATTTTTTATAAAATTTCAAAGGCTTTGACAAGGTTAACAAGGACTTGCCAATTATGCCAATATTTTTTTTTTCAATGAGGAGTGCTTTTGGCATTAAGTTATAGCTTCACTACCAATTAAAAATATTGAAATATGATTGTAATACTTTTAACACTGCTCTGGCAGAGACTACTTGAATTTAAGATTTATCGTTATCCTTTCTAGACATTATATTTTCTGCCAAAGTACATAAAAATACCTAAAAAAAGAGGTTTATTTTACTTTTCAGCATTTTTGTGATGTAACTTTCACTGTTTTTTCTGCTTCGATTTGGGTTATATGCTGCTCTTTTTGTTTTCATGCTTCCTAATTTTTGTGCAGTTGTCATTTTGTTTCTGTACTGCTCCATTTGCACTTGTTGTTTCTGATTTGTGTATTCAGTTTGTCTTTGTGTTTTCTGATTTGTTTTTAAGTATTCATTTGCTTTTGCATTTTCTGATTTGACTTTGCATATTCAATTTATTTTTGCATAATCTGATTTGTTTTTGTGTTTTCTGACTTGTGTTTCCAATTTTCTTTTGTGTTTTCTGATTTGTTTTTGCATGATTTGTTTATGCACATTGTACTTTAGGGTCACCACAGTTGTGGACACTATAGATTAAGCCACTTCACTGTTTCCAATTTGCAAGCAAGGTGTCAGCAGATTAGCTGGATAGGTAACCAACAGGATCTGGTCACTTTTGAGGGACAAAGCTGGTCTGAGACATCAGACCGTTCCATCTGAGAACTCATTTCAGTCTCCCAGATGGAATTGTCTGATTTCTCAGCCCTGCTGTGTGTGGTGCTTTGAAAGTGATGCATAAATGGTGCTTATGCCCGTTTCCATCTTTATGTCGAGATGTATAAAAACTAAACTTGCCATAACGCTACACATATTTTCATGGCAGCCTCAGACCATGCATATGCATGTTTCTTTTAGGTTTGTAAATGGGTGGCACCCAGTGTCAAAGCAATGCTACTCTTCCTGTGTGGCTTCCCTTTCTTTCTGAGATTTGCATCCATGACAAGGGCTTTATCAAATACACTGAAATTTATTGCATTTAAGGCACTTGATTGTAATCAGTCTGTAACAATATAATGCATGGAATGGCCAAGCTATTCCAACTATCATGGCTGCTTTAGTTAGAAGACACTGCAAATGTAATAATTAAAAGAGAATGCATATTTGGAGATCATACTGATTTCTTGTCCCATGATGATGGCAGGATGCTAAGTCGATTTAGATTTCCAAGAGCTACCCTTTTGTAATTGTGTGCTGAACTGGGGCCGGTTTTTCAAAGGCAGACTTTGAGGAATTGTGCTCTACCTATTCCTTTGCAAGTTCTGTCTACTCTCAGGTTTTTAGCCACTGGAGCTTTTCAACATGAACTGGCTGACCCATCATTTATTTCTTAGTCGTCGCTGAGCCATGTCATACCAGCTGGTATTATCCGGTTATCATCCAGATGTACAAGATTTCCGTACACTGTGGTTGAACAGGTAAACATCAAAGTGTAATTTGCAGCAATGTCCAGTTTTCCACATGTAATTCAGAGTGATTGACTACATGCATATTGTTATAAGGGCGCTTTCAGAGAATGAATTTGCTTATGTAAATAGAAAGCAATTTCATTCTTTTAATTTGCAAATTATCTGTGATGTGAAAGTACATATTATTAAAGTTGTGGCAAGATGGCCTGGCTCAACTCAAGATTCATTTATTGTGAAAAAATTACTGTTTGGAACATACTGAAAATGGTGTTGTGTGTGATGGCTGGATTCTCGGTAAGATAAGACATTTAATATTACTCCTTTGGTCAAATAGTAAGTTATATCTGTATGATGTAACCATATAACACGCTTACTTAGGTGACAGCGGGTACCCAATGAAGATATGGCTTCTCACCCAGCTCGCCAACTTACTGACTGAACAAGAGTGATGTTATAATGACCTCTACTCTTGGGCTTGGGCAGTGATAGAATGTACTATATAGTAGCTTAAGAGCTGTTGGCACACCTTGATAAAACTAGTGGAGTGCTGCTCTATAGTCCATAGAAAATGTATCGCATGGTGTAAGCATGTAGCATGCTGCATAATATGGCACACAATTGCGGCTTGCCTGTACCTCAAGAGATGTGATATGATGAACTTGATCTTGACCTCCCAAAAGATCAGAAAAATCGGACAGCATTAGAACGTTGTCCGAATATAATTAGCAGAATTAAAAACAGGTAATCAGATGCAGCATTTATATTTTGACCAATTCATTTAATTTGTGGTCAATATCACATAGTACAGCATTTATTTTCCTTAATTCCATTCTCCACATATCTTACAGCATCCACCATTGCATTTTTTGACTTCAGAACAGTGTTCATCAGCAGATGATGGTTGCCCAGTGGTTTACGAGGCACGAGTGTGTGCGCAGATGGGCTTGGTACAGCAGCACCATCACTGCCTGGCGTCGTTTCCCCAGCACGGGGATCACCTTTTGTAATGTTGTCTGAAACAAAATAAACAGTAATACCACATCTGCTGCCTGCTTGTTTGTCTTATTAAACAGGCAAATTATTTACATGAGTATGGATAATGGTGAAAAAAGTGAAAAAAGAATTAAAACACCCCATACCTGCTGGTAAAATAAGAATCTCACCAATAATTGCAGCAGCTTGCTGCTCAAATGGTGTGAGCCCCGGAATTCTACTACAGTATGTCCTCCAATGTTGTTGACATCTAGACAGTGGGCTGTGACTTACCTTTTCGACTTTGATATCTGACCACTACTTTTTTATTTTGGGCACTATGCATCTTTCTGAACTTGGTCTTTTGATTGCTTCCTTCACACTGTGCAACACCACCAATTTCCATTTGTTGCTTATACCACTGCTTAAGCCACCAAATAGGTGGCGCAGTGGTAGTGCTGCTGCTTTGCAGTAAGGAGACTGTGGAAGATTGTGGGTTCGCTTCCCGGTTCCTCCCTGTGTGGATAGCGCTTTGAGTACTGAGAAAAGCGCTATATAAATGTAATGAATTATTATTATAGTACATTTTTCCTTGCCTCCACCTCACTGAGTAGAACCCCTATTTCGCATTCGCTTAAATTCATCTTTTTTACACATGCTTTTGCCATTGTCTTTTAACAAAACACTGAAAGGAAGGAGCTATTTATATTGTTCTGCTTATTCAAATAGGCAAAATTCTGGGAGGAGTCAGGATTCATGATGATTGAGATTTATAAAGGGAAAGTGCACAGAACTTTGCTTACAGTTTTATTCATCTGAAATTTTTTGTCTGTATACACATTTCTAGTTTTGTCCATACCTCTTTAAAGGTTACCAGATCAGATATTGCTTCATTTTGACATTGTTGGGTAAAAGTGCACCTAATGAGCTTTTGTGTGTTTGGCAAGTTGTAATGGCTCCCTGCATAAGCTGTCTTGCTTGTAAGAAGGGTTTTCTATCTGATAGTCAGACAGAACCATTGGCTTCATTGCTGGCCCTTTCTTTCACGTAATTCAACCATGCACACTTAAATGTGTTATCTAGTAATTTAAAGCATGCTGCACTGACATGATGTGAGGGGCAGTGGAAATGAAATGTACCACATAATTATAAGTAAATCTATAAGACTTTACCTCACAACCTATGAGAGGTGGTTTTGTTTAAACACACAATTATGTTTTTGATATGTATTTATTTCCTTCTTCCACTTTGGTCTTGCTCCTTTGTGATATTTTTTCTGTTCATGGCTACCTGGTCTTGTTTTTAGCCTTATTCTATTTTGAATCACTTTTTGGTTATTAAAATAAAGTAAAAAAATAAATTCAACTTCTTTTTCCTGAACTGAAGTTTTATCTGGTTTAGGTTCAAAATTATGAGTATTCTCATCCTGAGTGTGATGGGGTGCTATGTCACTCTGTCCAGTCAAGGCCTTGCTGCAGTGCTATAAAGGCTGGCTTAAGACAGTCACGATGAGCAAATCAATGCCATTTAAGGGGCAGGCTGTCAGAATGAACCAGACACTGAGCTGTCCCAATATCCCTCTAGAAATGTCAAAAATGTAGCAAGAGTATGTACAGTAGAAAAAACCAAAGTCATAATGGTTAATTATCTGATTAATGAAAATTCAAATTCTTTTAACTTACCCTAAGTTCTTGTCAATAAGCCGCGGCTTATCTAAGGAAAAAAGTTGTGAAAATGAAAAAATAGAATATCGGCTTATACATAAGTCCGGCTTATACATCCATCGCGGGGGTTGCGTTCCAGAGCCACCCGCGAAATAAGAATATCCGCGAAGTAGAAACCATATTTTTATATGGTTATTTTTATATTGTCATGCTTGGGTCACAGATTTGCGCAGAAACACAGGAGGTTGTAGAGAGACAGGAACGTTATTCAAACACTGCAAACAAACATTTGTCTCTTTTTCAAAAGTTTAAACTGTGCTCCATGACAAGACAGAGATGACAGTTCCGTCTCACAATTAAAAGAATGCAAACATATCTTCCTCTTCAAAGGAGTGAAGCAAACAAATCAATATGTCTGTTTGGCCTTTAAGTATGCGAAGCACCGCGGCACAAAGCTGTTGAAGGCGGCAGCTCACACCCCCTCCGTCAGGAGCAGACAAAGAGAGAGAGAGGGAGAGTTTGTTTTTCAGTCAAAAATCAATACGTGCCCTTCGAGCTTTTAAGTATGCGAAGCACTGTGCAGCATGTCTTTTCAGGAATCAGCTTTACAAAAGATAGCAACGTGAAGATAATCTTTCAGCATTTTTAGACGAGCGTCCGTATCGTCTAGGTGTGCAAACAGCCCCCCTGCTCAATCCCCATACGTCAGGATCACAGATAGTCAGCGCAAGAGAGAGAGAACAGTAAGCCGGGTAGCTTCTCAGCCATCTGCCAATAGCGTCCCTTGTATGAAATCAACTGGGCAAACCAACTGAGGAAGCATGTACCAGAAATTAAAAGACCCATTGTCCGCAGAAATCCGCGATATATATTTAAATATGCTTACATATAAAATCACAATTTAAATGACCGCTACGCGCTCGTGTTGACTCGGCGACGCCCAGAGCAGAAAGAACGCGCTCCGGCCGCTCCAACCGCGCCATGCGGGGAGTGAGAGAGACGGCAATATCTCACACTCTCTCCCCCCTTAAAGAAATTAAATGGGCGCGAGTGAGACCACTGACCTCCCTCCCTTCTATTAGTTATAGGTTATAGTACGTTCGGCTTATCCATGATACGATTTTATTTTAAAAATTCGTATGATTTTTGGTCTCCGGCTAATACACGAGTCCGGCTTATAGACAAGAACTTAGGGTATTATATTTCTGAAAATTAGTTAAGTATGATACAATATTTTGTTTCAGAGTGTACCAAATTGAGAAGTAATTCCAGTACTTTATGATGTAGGCAGTGGATCTCGGCCTTTCTCCAAGGTCCCCTATTGATCCACAAGAGTATGCGAGTACCCCTTGCACAGGCCACGATATTCCCCTTTTTGCACTTTTGCTGAAGTCTTGCCAAAGGTGTTTTTTAAATTACATTTATTAACAAATGCATGTTTGCTGCTATACTTTTATACTCCCTCTGTTTAAAAGCATAACAGAACATTAAAAAAAGCAATATTCAAAAACAGCATGTGTGATTTTTAAATAAAAATGATTTTTAATATTGCCCGAACTTCTTAATCATAACCATAAACATATTTTAGGGATAAATAATAACCAATAATTATCAAAATACAGAATTCATCACTGCAGATATTGTTAATAAAAAAGCTGTTCACTTGGCTTAAGAATTACTTTGTAAAATTATGCATAAAATTATGTAAATAAAATTTAAAAAAATACAAAATCAAAAGTAATTTTTAAAATAAAAAATTAATCACTACAGTTTTTTTTTCAAAAATTAATTATAAAAGCTGCTTTGTTATCCTGATCTAAATCCGTTAGGTAGTTGTCTCATGAAAAATGGACAGACATACAGAGAAGCAGACAGACGTTGGATTTCATTTATTTATATTTATATATATATATATATATAGTGGGATATGGCTGGCCATCCATCCCGGCCAATACCCCCAGGCCGCCAGGTGCAGCCCTCCCTGTAGCGTGGAAGTGCCCTGAATGCCAGCAGGGAGTTATGGACAGTGGACTTTTAATTCACAGCCCTGCTGGATACCATGGGGGCCGCCAGAGGACGCTGCAGGGAGGAGTAAGGAATATTTTCCATACACCCCGGAAGTACGTCCCAGTCACATGGACAGAAGAAATGATGTGCTTCCGGGATGAAAAAGAAGAGTTTTTGATCTGATCCGGAAGTGACAGAAAGTCACATGGACTGAGGGACAGAAACACTTCCGGGTCATGGACTATAAAAGGATTATGGGAAACACCAGAAGACGAGCTGAGCTGGGTGGAAAGGTTGCAACGCGTCTGGGAGAGTGGAGGATTATTGATTAGTGTATTGATTATTGTAGGAGTATTGTGGAGAGGAGGGTGCTGCTTTGTGCAATGAATTATTGCAATAAATACAATATTTGGACTTTTACCTGGTGTCTGAGGGTTCAAGGGAGCGAGAACACCCCTATCTGTCACAGTTGGCGTAGTCTCGGCAGGATTCTCTGGCCGTCGGTTTGGCAGAGGACCTGTATTTAAAAAATTTACTGTGGACAGAACCCTAAGAAGTCAGCGTCACGACAGGCAGAGAAAAATTGCCAAACCTCACCTTTACCAAGGACATCATGGGAAAAAAGAAGACAAAGCAGAGTGCCAGCAACAGCGGAGGTCTAGGGCTCAACATTACCTGCGTCAAGATGAGCCACGGAGTGGCTACGTGTTTTGGGAGAAGCCTCCGGAAGAAGATGACTGCTTCGAGGTATGTGCCAGGGATTCAACTGATAACATCTTTAAAATAACACATTTTGTCCCGTGCACATACCTCAGAGAAGATCATTCGAAGGTTCTGCGGGATGCAAGAGAGTGTCCCAAAGACGGTGTTGCGCTCTTGTTCGGGCAGACGAGCAACACAAAAGACTTCCGCATGTCAGGTGCCAAAGAGGGACACGTGACCTACCCCGAAGGATTGGGTAAAGGAGGAGGTCCGTGTCCTACTGCTTTCGGCTTCACCCAGGAAAAGACGGACTTGGTTTATCCAAAGGAGGAGGCGAGTAAAGCGCAGCTCACCCCACAAAAAGGTAAGGAGGGCCGGGAAATGGCCAGTTTAATTTTTTATTAATTTGTCGGCAGATCGCAGTCAGCCAAAGATGGCGGCCTGGTCCTCGTCCGAAGAGAACTCCAATTCCCAGAAGCCTGTGCGCAACCCAACCGAACATGTTCCTGGAATGGACGTGCTCATTGGCTCCCGGGCGGATGGTAAGGCGAGTGATTGTTTAAGCCTGCCTCCGGCCGATTTAAATAAATTGATAGACGTGCAGGAAATCGAAAAGTTAATCGAGCCCATATGAAGTATTTTTCAGGTGCTGATCGTCGGAGATTTGGGAGTGATGGCCGAAGCGCCGATCAAAAAGGTAGAGGATTACCTGCAGCGATTGGGTCGGGAGCCTTCAATAATGATTGATTTGGTGGTACAGGTGAGTTTTACCGGTACCATATATAATGAAATAGGGACACAGAGGGACAAGGGCCCACGATTAATCCATAGATTAAAAAGGAGATCCCAATTGAGAAGCGGGGGTCTCCTGATAAATAAAAAAAGGAGCTGAAAGCTCAAGGGAGGCCAGTGAACCCTCCTTAGCGGGGAAAGGGACAGAGCCAGAATTTCCGAGGTGCTTCCAGCAACGCAGAGGGATAATTCCGGGAGGAAAGAGGCGGTGTTATGGATGCTGACGGCCGGGCCACATTTGGCGAGCGGGGGATAAAGTGGAACACTGTTATGATATTCCTCCTAGGTTCTCCAGGGAATACGAAGAAAGCATCTACCAAGATCTATCCGGAAATTCCTCCTGGAGAAAGACATCCCTCTCGGGGCAAGCCACTCAGAATCATGATTCTTCGCTGGGGAGGAAGTACTGTGATATATGGCTGGCCGTTCATCTCGGCCAATACCCCCAAGCCACCAGGTGGAGCACTCCCTGCAGCATGGAGGTGCCCTGAATGCCAGCAGGGAATTATGGACATTGGAGTTTTCCTTTACAGCCCTGGTGGATACCACAGGGGCCGCTAGAAGGCGCTGCAGGGAGGTGCAGCGACTATTTGCCCTACGCCCCGGAAGTACGTCAGAGTCACATGAACAAGAGGAATGACGTGCTTCCGGGATGAAGAACAGGAGTTTTTATCTGACCCGGAAGTGATAAGAGTCACATGGACTGAAGGCTGGGAAATACTTCAGGGTCAAGGACTATAAAAGACTCTGAGAAACACCAGAGCATTGAGCTGAGCTGGGTGGAAGGGTGGCAACGCGTCTGGGAGAGTGGAGGATTGATTTATTGTATTATTGTGATTGTTCATGAGTATTGTGGAGAGGAGGGTGATTGGTGCACTGTGTAGTTCAAATAAAAACAATACTTGGACTTTTACCTGGTGTCTGGCGTTTAATCGGAGGGTTCAAGGGAGCAGTAGTGCTCCCTATCTGTCACAATATATATATATATATATACACACACAGTGCATCTGGAAAATATTCACAGCGCATCACTTTTTCCACATTTTGTTATGTTACAGCCTTATTCCAAAATGGATTAAATTCATTTTTTTCCTGAGAATTCTACACACAACACCCCATAATGACAAGGTGAAAAAAGTTTACTTGAAGTTTTTGCAAATTTATTAAAAATAAAAAAAACTGAGAAACCACATGTACATAAGTATTCACAGCCTTTGCTCAATACTTTGTCGATGCACCTTTGGCAGCAACTATAGCCTCAAGTCTTTTTGAATATGATGCCACAAGCTTGGCATACCTATCCTTGGCCAGTTTTGCCCATTCCTCTTTGCAGCACCTCTCAAGCTCCATCAGGTTGGATGGGAAGCGTTGGTGCACAGCCATTTTAAGATCTCTCCAGAGATGTTCAATCGGATTCAAGTCTGGGTTATGGCTGGGCCACTCAAGGACAGTCACAGAGTTGTCCTGAAACCACTCCTTTGATATCTTGGCTGTGTGTTTAGGGTCGTTGTCCTGCTGAAAGATGAACCGTCACCCCATTCTGAGGTCAAGAGCGCTCTGGAGCAGGTTTTCATCCAGGATGTCCTTGTACATTGCTGCAGTCATCTTTCCCTTTATCCTGACCAGTCTCCCAGTCCCTGCTGCTGAAAAACATCCCCACAGCATGATGCTGCCACCACCATGCTTCACTGTAGGGAAGGTATTGGCCTGGTGATGAGCGGTGCCTGGTTTCCTCCAAATGTGACGCCTGGCATTCACGCCAAAGAGTTCAATCTTTGTCTCATCAGACCACAGAATTTTCTTTCTCATGGTCTGAGAGTCCTTCAGGTGCCTTTTGGCAAACTCCAGGCGGGCTGCCATGTGCCTTTTACTAAGGAGTGGCTTCCATCTGGCCACTCTACCATACAGGCCTGATTGGTGGATTGCTGCAGAGATGGTTGGAAGGTTCCTTCTGGAAGGTTCTCCTCTCTCCACAGAGGACCTCTGGAGCTCTGACAGAGTGACCATCGGGTTCTTGGTCACCTCCCTGACTAAGGCCCTTCTCCCCCGATTGCTCAGTTTAGATGGCCGGCCAGCTCTAGGAAGAGTCCTGGTGGTTTCGAACTTCTTCCACTTACGGATGATGGAGGCCACTGTACTCATTGGGACCTTCTAAGCAGCAGAAATTTTTCTGTAACCTTCCCCAGATTTGTGCCTCGAGACAATCCTGTCTCGGAGGTCTACAGATGATTCCTTTGACTTCACGCTTGGTTTGTGCTCTGACATGAACTGTCAACTGTGGGACCTTATATAGACGGGTGTGTGCCTTTCCAAATCATGTCCAATCAACTGAATTAACCACAGGCGGACTCCAATTAAGCTGCAGAAACATCTCAAGGATGATGAGGGAAAACAGGATGCACCTGAGCTCAATTTTGAGCTTCATGGCAAAGGCTGTGAATTCTTATGTACATGTGCTTTCTCAATTTTTTTATTTTTAATAAATTTGCAAAAATCTCAAGTAAACTTTTCTCACATTGTCATTATGGAGTGTTGTGTGTAGAATTCTGAGGAAAAAAATGAATTTAATCCATTTTGGAATAAGGCTGTAACATAACAAAATGTGGAAAAAATGATGCGCTGTGAATACTTTCCAGATGCACTGTATGTATATATATGTTATATATATATATATACTGAATATATACCCCTCTTAATTCTTTGGATTTTTGTTTATTATTGGCTGAGCTGTTAAAGTAGAAACTTCCTTTAAAAATATATGACATGCCTTATGGAAACAGTAGTATTTCAGCAGTGACATTAGACAGGTGCATAAATTTGGGCACCCCAACAGAGATATTACATCAATACTTAGTTAGGCCTCCTTTTGCAAATATAACAGCCTCTAGACGCCTCCTATAGCCTTTGATCAGTGTCTGGATTCAGGATGGAGGTATTTTTGACCATTCTTCCATACAAAATCTCTCCAGTTCAGTTAAATTTGATGGCTGCCGAGCAGGAACAGCCTGCTTCAAATCATCCTATAGATTTTTGATGATATTCAAGTCAGGGGACTGTGACGCCCATTCCAGAACATTGTATTTCTCCCTCTGCATGAATGCCTTTGTAGGTTTTGAACTGTGTTTTGGGTCATTGTCTTGTTGGAATATCCAACCCCTGTGTAACTTCAACTTTGTGACTGATGCTTCAACATTATCCTGAAGAATTTGTTGATATTGGGTTGAATTCATCTGACCCTTGACTTTAACAAGGGCCCCAGTCCCTGAACTAGCCACACAGCCCCACAGCATGACGGAACCTCCACTAAATTTGACAGTAGGTAGCAGGTGTTCTTCTTCCGCCATGCAAAGCGCTTTTTGTTATGACCAAATAATTACATTTTTTTTTTCAGTCCAAAGCATTTTGTTCCAAAATGAATCTGTCTTGTCTAAATGAGCATTTGCATACACCAAGCGACTCTATTTGTGGCATGAGTGCAGAAAGGGCTTCTTTCTCATCACCCTGCCATACAGATGTTCTTTGTGCAAATTGTGCTGAATTGTAGAACGATGTACAGATACACCATCTGCAGCAAGATGTTCTTGCAGATCTTTGGAGGTGATCTGTGGGTTGTCTGTAACCATTCTGACAATCCTGCGTATATGCCGCTCCTGTCTTTTTCTTGGCCTGCCAGACCTGCTGGGTTTAACAGCAACTGTGCCTGTGGCCTTCCATTTCCTGATTACATTCCTTACAATTGAAACTGACAGTTTAAACCTCTGAGATAGCTTTTTGTAGCCTTCCCCTAAACCAAGATACTGAACAATCTTTATTTTCAGATCTCTTGAGAGTTGCTTTGAGGATCCCATGCTGTCACTCTTCAGAGGAGAGTCAAAGGGAAGCACAACTTGCAACTGACCACCTTAAATACCTTTTCTCATGATTGGACACACCTGTCTATGAAGTTCAAGGATAAACGAGCTAATCCAACCAATTTGGTGTTGCAAGTAATCAGTATTGAGCAGTTACATGCATTCAAATCAGCAAAATTACAAGGGTACCCAAATTTTTGCACAGCAAGTTTTTAAAATTTGATTTAATTTCATACAACTAAATACTGCTTAACTAAAAATCTTTGTTCGGAAAACACCCCAGTACTCAGATGTTCCTAGGAAATGAAAGACATACCACTGTTATCTTTTTTGTTGAAAGTGGAGTAAATATTATGCAGGCTGAGAGGGGTACCCAAACTTTTTCATATGACTGTATATATATATATATATACCCCCAGGCTGCCAGGTGGAGCCCTTCATGCAATATAGAGGTGCCCCGAGTTCCAGCAGGGCATCATGGACAGTGGAGTTTTTCATCACAGCCCTGCTGGATACCAGGGGAACCTCCAGGGGACGCTGCAGGAAGGTCCAGAGACTATTATGTGCCCTATAACCCGGAAGTATGTCGTAGTCATAGCGACAGGAAGAATGACGTGCTTCCGGGGTGAAGGAGAGTTTTTATATGACCCGGAAGTGTTCCTAGTCATGTGGACAGAGAGGGCGAAACACTTCCGGGTCAAGGACTATAAAAGGACTATGGGAAATCCCAGACATCGAGCTGAGCTGGGTGGAAGGGTGGCAACGCGTCTCGGAGAGGAGGATTGGTGATTATTAATTGATTATTGATTTGTATGAGTAGTGTGGAGTGGAGGTTGCTTTGTGCACATTATTATTATAAAAATAATAAGTGTTGGACTTTTACCTGGTGTTTGGAGTGGTACCTGAGGGTTCAAGAGGTCGATAGGGACCTCAATCTGTCACTATATATATATATATATATATATATATATATATATATATATATATATATTTTAAATATACAGTGCCCACTTGGGCATGGAAATGGTGTACTGTGTGTTATATGGCAATTCAATTTCAAACAAATTTATCCTGTCTTTGAAATACAAGACAAAAACATATGTAATGAAATCTAAACAAAGCACATATCAGCCTTATTAATTTCAACTTATGATTCTTATTGAAAAAAAGGATTTTTTTTGCTAAGCCCTTCGTGGTATGCTAAGTTTTATCCACTTACTGAGTCAGAAAAAATGAGAAACTGCACATAATTTACTAGATTACTTCTCCCCTCCAGACTCAAAATTACTAAATAGATACATGTTTTAAAAGTAAAAGTACACTGAAAAAATATTTAGGTACAATTTTTAAGATTTACACATTTCAACTGTATGAGAAAATTCCTCCAAAGTAAATCAAGTAATCTTAAAATAAGCTTTGAAATGATTTAGATACTAAAGTTTAAGAAAAATAGTCATATAATACATACTACCTTAAAAAGACAGGTTATACTTAATATGATTTGTTTTCATTGACTCTAAAAGGTTCAGATATGTTAATGTTATTACCATTTCTACATTTAAAGAAAATGTTGGGTCCATTTTGTTAAGATTTACATCTTTCAGCTGTATGTTATTTTTTTCCCCTCTGATTTGTACAATTGAAATTCTTTAGATACATAGGTTTGCGAAAAAGATATTGTACTATTATATTATATTAATCATAACAGACTTAAAAATATATGTCATTGAATAAACATATCAAATATAGCACATATTTCCATTCAGTTATTAATATTCAAATGGTTATTTATATTGCATCAACTACGGGGCTTACCCCCTGCTCGCTTTGCTCACCAACCCCCCTGGCCTGCGCTATGCACCAGTCACTTCGCATCTCTGCCACTCGCGTTGTGAAAAGGGCGGCTGAGTGCACCCCAAGGAGATGTGGTCGCTCCTCTGAAACCCCTCTTAAACAGTGATTCAATGGAAAAAAATTACAGTTTTTTTTACCTCCTCTTTGCTCGATCAGCTGGCTGGCTTGCTGCTGCTGCCGGGCCGCGTGATCTGCATCTTGCGCAGTGCTTCAAACATTTAAAGGCCTGTACAGCAGCTCTCTTTGTCATCTACTCTTTGTCTTTTATTTCCGGCCCCAGGCGTGGTTAAATATCTTGGCACAAAGTCTCCTCTCACGGGACGTGAGTTCTTGATATTTTTTAGTTTATAATTTAAAAATGGAATAAGAATCTGAAAGTCTAACAACATCACATTAAAGTTTGATAAATTCTGAAAAGAATGATACCAAACATATATACAGTGGAACCTTGGTTCACAACCATAATTTGTTCCAAACCTCTGGTCGTAAACCGATTTGGTCATGAACCGAAGCAAATTCCCCCATAGGATTGTATGTAAATACAATTAATCCGTTCCAGACCGTATGAACTGTATGTAAATATATTTTTTTAAAGATTTTTAAGCACAAATATAGTTAATTACATCATAGAATGCACAGTGTAATAGTAAACTAATGTAAAAACATTGAATAACACTGACAGAAAAACCCAGGCTCCCTGCTCAGCTGCATGCGCAGGCTCGCTCTCTCTCAGCAGCACGCGAGCCCTCTCTCTCTCTGTAACATCGCAGCAGTTCACGCTATAGCCTTACAATCCGATCGCTGTACAAACACTTTTTTTTAAATGAGTTTTAAGCACAGGGGGGAGAAAAAAAAAGGACCATTTGAACAAATCCGAACTTTATTTAAAAGCCAACCAAGAAAGTAACATTACAGGAGTTCACGCTAATAGCATTACAACCCGATCGCTGTAAACACTCTTTTTAAATGAGTTTTAAACACAGGGGGAAAAAAGGAACATTTGAACAAATCCGAACTTTATTTAAAAGCCAACCAAGACAGTAACATTGCAGGAGTTCATGCTAATAGCTTTACAACCCGATCGCTGTAAACACTCTTTTTAAATGAGTTTTAAGCACAGGGGGAAAAAAGGAACATTTGAACAAATCCGAACTTTATTTAAAAGCCAACCAAGACAGTAACATTGCAGGAGTTCACGCTAACAGCTTTACAACCTGATCGCTATAAACACTCTTTTTAAATGAGTTTTAAATACAGGGAAAAAATGAACATTTGAAAAAAGAGAAAAGTAACATTGCAACACTTTCTTCTCACCACTCTTCACTTGCTTAGAAGCCATGGTTAACTGCAAAAGCACACGAAATACTGTAGAGCACAAAGAGTACACAGGTAAAGCACGCATGTCTGACTGAGAACAATGAACAGGGAGAGGCTGAACACGTGCTTAAATACAGTAATCGACGCGTACGAACCGGAAGGGAAATGAAATAGAGCACAAAGACTTCACAGCGAAAGCACCCATGCACGCACGTGCAAGCACGCACGTCTGACCGAGAACAATGCAACACGTGCGGAAATCATCGGCGCACACAAACCGAAAGGGAAACTGGCTTGTTCGTATACCGAGTGTGTGGTCGTGAACCAAGGCAAAAGTTTGGCGAACGTTTTGGTCGTAAACCGAGTTGTACGTGTACCGAGACATTCGTGAACCGAGGTTCTACTGTATGTAGGTTTTAAAATAAGCCCAATTTAAACTGTGACAAAAAAGTGACATAAAATCATTGCACAAAATCGTTGCACTTTTAGGCTAAGGATTTTATATATATAGAGTAGATCTAATAAAAAAAACAAGTAATGTTTTCTTTGCTCACCACATGTTAACAGCATCTTTATTCGGGCTATCATTGTGTGGCTTTCTCTAACACATTGACTAGTTGTGTTTATTGCACTCACTACTTACTACTACGGTAAGCTCTAGTAGCTGACCATGTTTGGGATTTAATGAGTACTAGTCAACCCACGGCATAGCATACGCCGCATAATTATTTATTGATGGGTGAACACTTCCTGAACAACACAGTTGTCCAAATGGGTTGGGTTTGAGGATATGACTGTGAGTGAATGAAAAGGTGGAACTCTGGAGAGAGCAATATACAATTGTCCGTGACTGAAAACTGGTTTTGGCAGATACAGGCATATCGTTTTGAAAGTTTGTCCCTGTGCCTTATTAATTGTCATTGCAAAGGCCAATCTAACAGGAAATTGTCTGTGTGTAAAAGTAAAAGGCAAATTTGAATCTGATGGGGTCAGGGATATCCGGGGAATAAGGACAGTTTGTGAGGTAGGAGCTGCGATAGTTTTACACTCCAGTACATTGCAGTGAATGCTGGTAACAGTCAATCTAGTGCCATCACAGAGACTTCTTGCTGGCATGAGGTTTCTGAGAAGCATGACGACTGAACCTATTTTAATTTTGAGTTTATGCGGAGGCATGCCAGTGGGAGTAAGACTGTTAAGAAATTCTTCGGGGAATGAAACTTGATCTGCGGGATCGTCTGTGACGATGGAGTCAACGCTGGTGAAAGTTACTTTGTCGGTGGGGATAAGTTTCAGTACTTGTTCATTAAGGTGTAGCGAGTCTTTGTTGGTGACGCTTAATATAGCTCGCATACTAAGTTGTTCCGGAGTCACAGTGGAGAAGTCGATGTTGCCATATAGCTGTTGAACGGGATCAGAAATAAAAGGAAAACAATGTGAAGGTAATGGACGTGGGAGGAGTGTTAGAGTTGGCGGGCGGGGCTCTGTTGTGTGTATCCCATGACGCGGGAGGAGGGTTAGAGTTGGCGAGCGGGGCTCTGTCGTGTGTGCGTGGACGCAGGAGGAGGGTTAGAGTTGGTGGGCGGGGCTCTGTCTTGCGTGCGTGCGTATCCCATGGTCGGGCGACTTGGTGGATTATATATAGAAAAGCAGCCGGAACCGAAAACAACAATGAAAAGTCAATGTGGCTCAGAGGTGCATGTGGACTGTAGCAGAGACAAAAGTGACTGAGGCGGTGTTTGGTGAGGTGTTGCGTGATGGCACATGAGCAGGCAGCGTGCATGCCTCGAGAGCGAGGGTGGACTCGGGAGGAGGGTTAGAGTTGGCGGGCAGGGCTCTGTCGTGCGTATCCCATGACGCGGGAGGAGGGTTAGAGTTGGCGGGCGCGGCTCTGTTGTGCGTATCCCATGGTCTTAGAGTTGGTGGGCGGGGCTCTGTGAGTTGGTGAGCGTGGCTCTGTCTTGCTTGCCATGGACTTAGTGAATTATATATATAGATTGGTGGGCGTGGCTCTGTCGTGCGTATCCCATGGTCTCTGTCTTGCGTGCCATGGTCGGCAGCTTAGTGAATTGTTGGTGGGCGGGGCTCTGTGAGTTGGCGGGCGTGGCTCTGTCTTGCGTGTGTCTTGCTTGCCATGGACTTAGTGAATTATATATATAGATATTACATGGATTGATAAAAAAATAATATATATTCTTATAAATACCAAAAGTGCTTTAAATTTATTAAAGATGAAAACAAATTTCCATATATCAGAAAGAAAAAAATACTTACCCAAATCTTGCCCATGTGCTCTCTCATTTCCTTGCACATATAAAAGGGAATATCCATCATAGATAACGCTTGTGCCTGTTGGGCACAGTGGCACATCTGTACTTTGACTATGTCGAGTAATCAGAAATCCATGGGGGATAGTGCCAGTACCCGGAGGTCCAGGGAGACCCTGTGGTCCATTGGGGCCAGGGGGACCCGGATAACCTCTCTCACCTGGAGTGACATATGAAAAACATAGAAGTTATTTAAAGGAATACTCCACCCAAAAATGACATAATTTTTTATAAGTTACCTACCCTATGTTGTTTGTAGTTGTGGCAACAAAACATTTTTAATCTTATATTTTTATGTAGAAAATACATAACAAGTATTAAAATTGAATGGGACAAAGCAGAGATCAATTCTTGACCACGGCAAAGAATGTGAAAAACGTCCATGGAAAAAACAATTCTCTTGTAACTTGTGTTGCATAATCTACATGTCCCTTATTTATTCCTATTCCCAGAAAATGCAAAATATGCATTTTTTTTTTGCTAAAGTACTATTAATACTTATGTCTTTTCTCCGTAAAAACATGAGATTGAAAGTTTTTCTCAATCACTACTATGTCACAACTTACTACATGGGGTAAGTAACATATAAAAATTATAAGAAAATATCAGTTTTGGTGTGGAGTATTCCTTTAACATTTAGACCCTATAATTTTTTACACAGCTCAAATGGCTTTTGGCATAGTGTTTACTTTAGGAAGGCACAGCTATCTATTCAAAATAAAACTAATAAAACAACAAAACACAAAAGTTAACACAGTGATGTTATTAGGAAAAAAATAAGACTATCTTGTAACAAATTTTGAGTTTCCAGACTTTCTTTTGGAGGATCTCCAAATCCAATTTAATTTCCCAATTTGAGTTAAAACACCATACACCTTTATAGGTATGCAAAAAAAAAAATGATGTGTAAGATTTTTTATGGCCATCAACTTTTTTCATTGTCTAAACAATTTACTTAGCATATAGCATAGCATACTTTTACTGGTTGAAGACAACATCAGGTGGTGGAAACTTATACTTAATGAATGTTTCCACTTCATATATGGTATGATGCTTTAAATTATAAAAATTAAAAATTGACCCATACTACATTAGAACATAACCAACTTGGAAAAAATAATCTTCTGACAGATTAACAGAAAAAGAGTTACAAAGTATACTTCAAACTAGTGAAGAAAGTTTCATGTTTATTGATATTTTCTAGCATTTGGAAAGAATATACACATATGAAATATTATATATACCACTACAAAGGATAGTGGTAAATGCCTATATATAATAATTTCATATAAAATAAACAGATCTGAATAAAAAAACCTTTGTAAATATAAAATAAGTAACAACTTTGTATGGTTCTGGTAAGATTCAGTTCAAATCATCTATGTATGATGCCCTTCACAGAATGCAGCCTAAGAGCACTTGCACAACTTTACAGCTATAATGCATTTACAAAAATAATTAAACCATACATCTTTTACATACCAAACAAGCAAATTAGGTTAAACTCATTATAAAACTAAGCAATTTAATTTTGATTAGCACAAAATCAATGCAAGTCAATTAACATTATAATTGAGATGAATAAAACAAAATAAAATTAGCTCAAATGTGTTAGAATACCCTTTGTATACATTTGTAAGGGATGCACATTCTAATGATAAAATAACGATAATATTGCTGATATGTCTAATACATGATGAACCTTCAATTGTACATTTATTCACTTAGCAGATGCTTTTATCCAATGTGACTTATAAAAGAGGTCAACATACTCAAGGAAACATCAGTCTGATAGGCTGTTTTGGAACAAATTTGTATAATATTACTTTATTTAAAACCTGCTCATTTTGCTGTTAGGTCAGAAGAAACTGGATCTTGGTACGGCAGCATCATTATAATAGAAAACAACTGAACATAAGCAGAAAGTAAGAATTTATCATTTGACAAATGTAATACTAGAAATACTAGAAAGACAATAATACAAAAAACATATAAACAACCACAAGGGACTGAACTAACATACAAATATCAAAAGAGGTAAATACTGTACATAATGAAGAGGAAAAAAGCTTGAATTAATTCAGAGTAAACTCTATTTATTTAATCAGCACCCTACATCCCCATTTATACCTTCTACCAATATACACAGTATTTCCTCTCTCTGACACAATGAGTACTTTCAGCCAACAAATAATTCAACAGAAGTGTGTCAAGAAACGCTACTGGGGCTCCTTTATACTAACAGAAATATGTCTGCATAATGCCTCACTTTGAATAAATAAATGAATAAAATAAATAAATAAATAAATCTTTTCAGTTTACACTCCATATAAAACCTATCGACTGGAATACGCTATTTCATGTATTTATCTTTCATCCTAGATCATTGATCAAACATAAAGGAGGGCTTGTTTGCTAGGTTTTTCTATTATGATGTATGTGCTTAGACCACCAGAACTTTAATTCATCTGCCAATTATTTGAAAATATTTCAACAAAGTATTGTACCAGCAAGGCTTTCAGAGATGCATTGTTCATTAATAGGGACTTGCATGAGGATGGTGTGAATTACTTTTCTTTTGACTTATTGTTCTGTCCTTTGTTAAAATGTGCTCATAGGGGACATCTAGTGACTAAATTAAATATTGTTTTATATTGTTATTAAGACTCCATCTTGAAGCAAACAGCACATGGAGAAGCAGGTGGCAGACATTCATTTCCATCGGCTGTTTATTTGCCCTTGTAAAGGCATTTTGGTTATAGGTATTTTGTTTCTTTATTAGTATATATACTGTTTGATTTTTAGTTGTTCCTTTTACTATGCATGTAAATATAAATGTATATGATTGTTCAGGCCTGTTTTATGCATTTAAATATGAAGCAGCAGGATGTCTTTGTGCTAAAGAATCTGTTTTTTAATATTTATAAAATTTCATACGGAAGTAATAACAAAGTAGTTTGTATTAAATTTAAAAGCATTTTTAATGAAGAATGTATATTAAGTTAACACATTCTGATAGTTATTGCTTGTTATTTTATAGTTTCACACCACTTTCATTAAATGCCTCAGCATTACCAGTGCCTTGGGTTTTTATTGAATGAGTATGCAAACGAGTGGTGAGGGCAGAAGACTCATATCTCACTAAAAGTATGTATTGAAGAAAATAAAAAAATAAATTTGAAACAATTCTTGTTAAAGTTCTTGTAGAAATTTCTTGAGAGGGAAATGTTCCACCCTGTGTGCCCTGTTATATTCAGAGAATACAAGATTGGAGCCAGAATAAACTGATGTTTACATGCAAATTGCAAACTTGATTTAGCTTGTTTGGGCTGCACTAGAGGGCTTGGGTTTTCAAGGATATAGTTCTGCCCAAGCAGCACTGGTCAAATGACATGAGGTTTGAGCCAGGAAACTTCATACATCCCATTGGTGCATAAAGGAATCACAAAACCAGTATTAATTCAGGCTAATAGAGAAGCATAGGAATCTGGGTGAATGTAATCTTACAAGGACTATAGTGGGCATTTGTGTTCAAGTCTATGTAATAAAGAGTCTGAAAGTGAGAACAGAGTCACTCTTGCGGGGCTTCTTCTTATAGTGTAAAATGAACCATCATCCAGCAAAGGAACTGTGTTCCATTACACTCTCTTGGCCCATGTTAATCATATTCACTGTATTATTTTAAAGTATTGGCATACATTAATATTAATACATTTTTCTGTAAACTTCTTTACTTTTTTCATGACCATGTCATTATGTAGTTAATCATCTTTGACATGACATTACTCTCACATCATACTTATTACAGGAACACTTGACATTTACTGCATTTTAGCAGCTATACAAACTGAATTAAATCCAGTTTACTTTTGTATAGCTTGCTTCATTGAGTACAGGTGCAGATTACCATTACAAGTTTGCGGCCAGATACAAAAACAAGCTTCACAAAATACTAACTTCATAGTAAGTACACATAAAGACACAGCTTTGTTTAAAAAAGAAGAAAACAAGGTGGTTTGAAACTGATTAACTAGCCCAGCAATACCTGTCACTTAATTAAATGTTAAATTATGTATTCAAATATAATAATCATAAAAATACTTTAACACACACAGTATATCAAAATACAGTTCTAAGGGCATTGTTTATTGAGTATCATATTTCCACCCCGTGTTATGTAGAGAAGACTTCACATATAGCCAGACTCTCTCTGCATTGCTGAGTACAAAGGTAACATTGAAGAAGATGTACCACACTTGTTAGAATCTTGAATGTATGACTTACAGGAGCCCTCCTTTATGTTTAAGTACCTACTACTGTATATAACTGCCTTGGATAATCTATAATTATTGACATTTTGAATTTATAACTTCACTCAGACTCTCTTTGCATTTAATGTCACTGACTACCATATAATCATCTTTTAATATTACACTGGTATTTTCTGTTTTTCTTGTTTTCCATATTTTTTTTCTCTTTCTATATATGTGACTTTTTTATTTTACTTTTTTTTATAAATAGGTTCCCTGTTTATGTTGATTGTTTTCCATGCTGGCTCACTAAGCATCATTGTATCTTATGTTGTTTTATGTTTTTGTACATATTACTTAGAAATTACAATTGGTGGGTGGCAATGTGTGTGTGTGTATTGGAGGGGAGGGGGGAGAGTTCCAAGCACCAGAAATAACTGGCCTAGCACCCTGAACAGAACTCTCAAAAATGTTTTAACAGTTTGAATGTACTGTAAATCTGTGCATCTTTCACAATGGGTATATTTTATGTTATGTTCATATTGAGATGCCTCATGCACTGGCACCTCTGCACACACTAAAACTCTGGGCATCTGTAATGTAACTAAATGGGTCAGTGGTATAAAATGGAGGCACAGTACCAAAGAAAATATTCAAAAGAAAATAAGTCTTTATTGCCAGCAAGACAAAAAAAAATTCTTGTGTCATGCACTTCAAATTAAATGCAGTCCTCTGCAATGACTCTAAATTAATATATATATATATATATAAACACAAGAATAAACAAATATCAAGTGATATTGATTCTGTACATTGGCTCAAAATAAAGGTCATTGTAAAAGCAAAAACAATGATCAGACAAGTCTTCTTCATTCTTCTTCTCCCAGGACAAAAGTCAAGGGGACAGAAAAACAGTTATCAAAATCAAAAGTGAAAAAAATGGCACAAGCACAAAAATACGGGAATATCACTGAAAAAAAACAATCAAAATAACTTGCTACAGGAATGTTCCACAAGGATTGCTATTCAATTTATTCAGCTAACCTTTCTTTCAAAAGACAACCACTGCTGGGTGTCACTTGGTTTTATATCTACCTGGGAAAATCAATATCCCTAGCCTAACACAATCCAGTCATTGACGACACTTGTGACCATCCACCCCTGTAGATTCGATCTAGACGGAAGCCTCTCTGTATCTTGCACATCTCTTTCGCACATACACACATATGTGCACATGCCTCCTAAAGTTGTTTTTATTTTTTTTACTCTTCCTCTGGGACTTTCACTTTTATTTTCAGCTAGTTACTCTGCCGCAACTCACGCGGCCAAATGGACGTCCTTCATGGGTATAACATGAAGTAACACTGGGATGTTGGCATGCTGACGCTCATGAATTAAAGTAAGTGACAGGCCTTCTCACGCATGTTAGTCTGCCAGCAATGTTTCCACCCATGGTGTGCCTTCATACCACCACCACAGTTGTGTGCTCCCAAAGCCTTCTCACCTGTCCTGCAAATAAGTGCACTTTTCATAGCTAAACGATACAAAGATACATTTTCTTCCAATGTCCTGTGATACGGCCTATCTCACATATGTACACATCTAAACTTAATGCAAAGCAGTAAGAAGTAGTTAATAGACTAAGTTATAATATTACAAGGTTATGAGTTGGGATCATGCAAAATTACCTAGAAAACAACATTTAATTAGATATAGTGCTGTGTTAAAAGAAACATTTTCTGCTTCCATCTAAATTGCCACAGAAGATGAACTAGTGAGATAACATTGAAAAGGATGACAGTAGATGAGGAGATTCAGAAAATGAGCTGGAAAAATAATCAAGAGGAAAGGGTTTGAGAGGAGAATCAGGGCAACACTATCCATTTGCAGCTAACAGCATCTGCTTCCAGCCTAGGCATGTCGACAGAAAAAATTGAAATTAGCCATCATATAGTTATAGGCCCACATTGTCCAGTGCTCAAGAAAACCCCAATGATAAAATGTAATTCTGGACAATGGAGCTTTACTTAAAGTTGGTTTGATCAGTTTTCTTGGCTTGAATATTGCACGACCAAAGATGCAGTATTTTATTTACCATAAGGACTATTTTAATAAAAAGATTATAAATATAATGTACAACAATGCAATGTATCAATTATAGCTATGCATTCAATACAGTGATGCCGTCAAAACTGACACACCCAGCAGTAACACGGACCACTAGGGTCAAGTGACCATAATATAATACAATTCTCAGTATTTTGTAAGAGTGCAGATGCAAAGACTAAAATTGTTAAGTTGAACTTTGGTAGGGCAAATTTTGACCAGATGCAACGAAGTATAAGGAGGATAGACTGGGATAAGCTTTTAAGTGTGGAGACAGTCAAGGAGCAGTGGAACAGGTTTAAAAATGTTTTACATGTAATGCAGGACAGATACATACCTAAAATTGGAATTAATGGGAAATTTAAAAAAACTCCACAGTGAATTAATACAGATTTAAAAAGGAAGCTGCAAAGGAAAACACTACTTTATAAAGCATATACGACTAATGACTGCAAAGTGAATCACAGAGCGTATGAGAATATGAGGGCAACCATTAAGAAGGACATCAGGGAGGTTAAAAGACAGCTGGAGAGGAATATAGCAGATAAGGCGAAAGAAGACCCTAAGGGATTCTTTCAGTATTTTAGTAGTAAAAGAACAATCAAGGAGGAGATGAAGTGCATCAGAAATAGTAAAGGGGAATTAAAAGATAATATAATAAAATTGTTCAAATTCCACCTTTGGAGACTTCAGCTAAAGATGAATTAACACAGCAATAAATGTTTGTATCCATTCATTTAGGTTCTAAGGACTCCACACACTTAACTATGCTCACTTATATCAGGTCAGTAAATAACAAAGTAAACCAACATGAACATGAGGGTAACATGCTAACTTATTTCCAAGAATTGTGTGCTTGTGTCAGGAATAATCTCATATAGATAGTGCCGTAGCTGCAAATTACTCCTAATCCAGACTAGGACAAAAACTTGCCTGCTTTCCTCAGCACAGAGAGTGAACAACTGCCTTATATGATGAGTGTGTGACACTGTGGATTCAGCAACTCACTTAAAGTGACCCGAAAATGCACACAGTCCAGTTACAAGGGTTTTTATTTATAGAAAGAAGAGTTCCAATCGCCACAATAAACAATACTCTGTCCCTGGTCTACCTTCTTCACCTCTGTCTTGTCTCCCCAAGGACAGTGGCAAGTTTCTCTCCTTTTTCTCCACTTCCTTTCCAGGTGAGCTGTTACCACCACTTCACTCCTGACTCAGTGGTCACCTGGCTGAGGGAAGGAGGGATCTTTTAAAGTGTAGTCCTTGACTACTTCCAGGATCATCCAATTGACTGACCACTGATTCCAGGTCATTCCTGACAATTTAGGAAGTATACTCCCACATATTTAAAGGGCGAGGAGGATATATAATTAGTTACAACTTGGGATTAGCTTCCTGCTGCTCCCTCGTGGCAAAGGAGGACTAACAGGTGGTCTCAAGTCCTCCTTTGGCCACCTTCACTACTCAGTCTGGGACAGGATCTCCTATTCCTGGATCAATCTTTTGCATCCCTTCTGGGCAGTGGTCCTGACAAGCTCCCAAATGGCATAAAAAAAAATAATAACCTGCAGTGCGCCTTTGCACCCTGCTGACCTTTACACTCAGCAGACTAACTGTGGGTGCTCAACTTGCAACTGCCCTATTCTCATCAAATCTCTTCTTTAAAATTATTATGATTATTATGATATATTGATAATGTAAAGCCATTCTTATCTGAGGAATGACTGAAGATATGTTATTCATCCTTGAGTTTTTAATGACACATATAGAAATCCTCCACTAATCATTAACATGCATTCTACAGGCATTATGACACTATTAAAAAAATCAGACAAGAAGAAAAAAATCAGTAAAAAAGTCATACTTCAAACACATTAAGTAACAGTTATAAAGGCAATACTATATACCAATATTATTTGCAGGTACAGGTCATATTCAAACAACAGTGGAAATTTTAAAAGATCAGCTTGAACATATAAATGATACAGGACAAATTTGTTAATTTATCGTTGGAATAGGAAGTACAAACTGTGAAAGTGACATTCAAAAATAAATGTCATATTCAAATCTTAAAAGGAAAGGGAACATAAATTTACTAAAGAATATAGGAACATTTTCAATGAAAATGGCTTTTGAATCTCTATTACCTGGCTGTCCAGAAGGCCCACCATCTCCTTTAATCCCAGGGGGTCCATCAAAACCAGGAAGACCATCAGGTCCAGAATCACCAGGAGGTCCTGGTGGACCTAAATTAAAAAATTTACAGTTTAATTGCAACTTATTATATTTAAATAAAAATTAACAAAATGAAGACATCAGCTATGCTGATATTTCAGAAGTTAATCTGCCACTAGTTTGTCACCCAATATTGCATCACATTTTGCCTATTATATTGGATGCAAAACTCAGCACATATTTCATTCATTCTATTTTTCAGGTGAAGATAGATAGATAGATGGATAGATAGATAGATACTTTATTAATCCCAAGGGAAAATTCACATACTCCAGCAGCACCTTACTGATACAAAAAACAACATTAAATTAAAGATGCAGGTAAAAACAGACAATAACTTTATATAATGTTAACGTTTACCCCCCCCCCAGGTGGAATTGAAGAGTCGCATAGTTTGGGGGAGGAACGATCTTCTCAGTCTGTCAGTGGAGCAGGACAGTGACAGCAGTCTGTCGCTGAAGCTGCTCTTCTGTCTGGAGATGACACTGTTTAGTGGATGCAGTGGATTTTCCATAATTGATAGGAGCCTGCTGAGCGCCCGTCGCTCTGCCACAGATGTCAAACTGTCTAGCTCCATGCCAACAATAGAGCCTGCCTTCCTCACCAGTTTGTCCAGGCGTGAGGCGTCTTTCTTCTTAATGCTGCCTCCCCAGCACATTACATTATATTAATACATTAAAATCCAAAAACACCGATTATTATTGTCATTTATTTGTCTGTCAGTGTCCAAGATTATATGTAAGAGTGTTAAAATTGTATTAAATGAAGAGCTAAAATCCATGAGTACCTGGAACAATGTGAGAAGATGTAGTGCAGGGCCAACTTTATATTTACATTTACATTTATATTTATTTGCTTGGCAGATGCTTTTATCCAAAGTGACTTACAACAGAGGTAAACAACACAACATTAAGCTAGGGCCTGTTTGTTCAGCAAGTATAATAGGACAGGTAAGAAAAATTGATTTCCAGTAAGTGAAAATATGTAATAACTAATAATTTACAATCATTGATTATAACTGATAAAGCAATTAAAGTTACACATCACATTAATTAACAATATAAAGGATCACAGAGCATATTTTTTTTCTCTTCAACCAATTGGACAGATATTCACAGAACAGATGGGTCTTCAGTTGCTTCTTAAATACTCTGATGGAGTTGGCAGTATAGAAGCAGGTTGGAGCCCATTCCATCAACTGGGAACTACACAACAAAAGAGTCTGGATTAAGACTTGATACCATGCAGAGGTGGCATCACCAGACGTTATTTGCTGGCAGACCTGAGTGGGCGAAAAGGAGCATAGCACCTGACCACTGTCTCCATATACACAACTGCTGACCCACTGACTACTCTGTAGACAAGCATCAGGGATTTGAACTTAATGCCTGCTGCTACAGGGAGCCAATGTAGTGACCTGAAGAGAGTCAAGTCAAGTCAAGTCAACTTTATTTATAAAGCACTTTACATACAACAGCCGCTGACCAAAGTGCTGAACATAGGCTAAAATAAATTTTAAACAAAAACAAAATAATAAATAAGTAAATAAAATACAATAAATGAAACTAATTAAAACATAGTAAACACAACTAAACAGAGTTAAAACAGAGTAAAATCAACTGCTCACACAGGATCAAACGCCAAACCAAAGAGGTAAGTCTTAAGAGCAGACTTAAAAATGGGCAGTGAGGAGGCCTGTCTAATGTGGATCGGCAGTGAATTCCAGAGCCTTGGAGCCACAACGGAAAAAGCCCTATCATCCCTGAGCTTTCGCTGAGTCCTAGGCACATCCAGAAGCAGCTGACCAGCTGATCTGAGTGAGCGGGAAGGAGAGTGCAGATGCAGCATCTCAGCGAGGTAGGGCGGAGCAAGCCCATTTAAGGACTTAAAAACAAATAAACGAATCTTAAAATGAACTCTAAGCTGAACAGGCAGCCAGTGCAGTGAGGATAATGCAGGGGTAATGTGCTCATTCTTTCGCGTGCCAGTTAAAAGGCGTGCAGCAGCATTTTGCACCAGCTGGAGCCGAGACAGGGTGGACTGGCTAACACCAACATACAACGAATTACAATAGTCCAATCGGGTTGTAATAAAGGCGTGGATTACTGTTGTAAATTGATCTTTGGAAAGAACGTTTTTTATCTTCGCCAAACGTCTTAGCTGAAAAAACCAAGATTTCACCTCCGCGCTGATCTGACCATCCAGTCTAAAATCCTCATCTATCCTAAAACCCAAATTTGTAATAACAGGTGTACCATATTGTGCTAGGGGACCCAAATCCACAGGAGCAGAAGTAGAAATAGACCCACTGGTGTCCCCAGGACCAAAAACTATAACCTCTGTCTTATTTTCATTAAAATTTAAGAAGTTCACTGCCATCCAAGCTTTCACCTCTTCTAGGCACATAACCAAAGTTTGTATGGAGTAAGCATCCTTGCGTTTGAGGGGTACATAAACCTGAGTATCGTCTGCATAACAATGGAAAGCAATTTTATGCTTTCTAAGAATAGAGCCAAGAGGCAGGAGATACAAAGAAAATAGCAGAGGACCAAGTATGGAGCCTTGCGGAACCCCACATGATAGTGAAGCAGAGGAGGATCTAAATTCATCTAGCCTCACTGAAAAAGTTCTTTGAGTCAAGTACGATTTAAACCACGCCAAGGCAGTACCACGTAACATGTGCCCATCTTGGCTGGTTAAATATAAGATGGGCCACTGCATTCTGGATCATCTGCAGCGGCTTGATAGCATATGCAGGTACTCATGCCAGAAGCGAGTTGCAGTAGTCCAGACACAACAAGACTAGAGAATGGAACAGATGGTGTGCTGCATACTCTGTCAGATAAGGTCTGACATTGTGGACGTTGTGCAACATGCACCTACATGAACGAGAAACAGTAGAAATGTGGTCAGAAAAAAAGAACCCAAAGTTACGTACAGACTTGGAAGGCAGCCAAGCTATACAGAGATGGGGAGTTGAACAGAATGGCAGAACGGGTTTTTTGCTGGGGTGAGCTGTAGATTGTGGGCCTTCATCCTGGTTGAGATATCAGTAAAACATGCAGAGACTCTAGCTGATACTGTATTCTCCTCCGGAGGGAATGACAGATACTGCTGTGTATCATCAGTACAGCACTGGTAAGAGAACCCATGGGATTGGATGATGGAGCTCAGAGAGATGGTGTACAGAGAGCAAAATAGAGGACCCAATACCTATCCTTGGGGTACACCTGTGCATGTCTGGTGTGCTTTTGACAACTTTCCTCACCAGGACACACTGTAGGATCTGCCCAAGATGTAGGACTCAAACCATCTGAGAGCATTTCCAATGATGCATGTGTCAGAGAGGGTGACAAGAAGGATGTTGTGGTTGACTGTAACAAAGGCAGAAGAGAGATCTAGCAGGATCAGGACTGATTACATATTGGTACAGGTAGCTCTACCAAGTCATAGCTGGTTGACCACCGTTAGTAGACCTGTCCTTGTCAAGTAGTTATATCACCGTAACAGAGAGATACTGTAGAAAAGCAAATGTAATGATTTCATCATTAATATTCAAAGAACTCTGATGTCTAATTTTCAAGAACAGAAAAGATTCTGATTTTGGTGACTATAAGAAAAGTTTTTATTTCTTATTTTTATGCCAGAACATACCATTCAGTCAAAAATAGCTCATCAATCTTTATTCATATAACTTTCTGGGCTCTCAGTTGCAAAAATGAAATTAACAAATAGTTCTTTTAAAAAGCAGATTTTATCTTAAAGCAGTAGGAACAGATTTAGAGTATTACGGTATTAAACTTACTACAAACAACAGAAGCCTTACATACAGTAATACTTGCTTCCCTGAAATCTCTACCTCTTCTCAGCACTCACTGTGGTCTTTACAGATCTGTCAAGAATACCAGCATGTCAACGTGTTGCTCAACTCTTCGTAAAGACGTGTCCTGTGCCCTCATAAAAAGTGCTTCCCGTGGGCTGCACCACAGCCCTGCTTCCCATTCCTCATAGCTGTCCATGCAGCAGCGAGATACGTCACAATGTTTTAAGTGCAAGAGATGAGCTAGGTGCTATAAATGGGACCCAAGCAACATTGTTATAAGTGTTTCATGCTTTGCAGTGTCACCAACGCGTGTGTCTTATAAGGATTGGGCCCTTTTTCGTGGCTGGTTTTATGGCTCACTGACTTCTCAAGTATCAACACAAAAAATGTCCAGCCAGTTAGTAAGACTGTGACAGTGTGAGAATAGTGAACAAAGTAAAACAGCAGGAAGACCGAAGGTGGACTTGTTTTATTATTTTGGAGGTATCCACTGCAAAGTGGGCAGCAGCAGGGTACCTTTAATATTATGGCATTCAGAAAAAAAGCCGAAGAAAGACGTGATCTTCACAGTTCCAAGTGAAGGTACATACAATCTCTCTACTTTTTTTTCCTTTACAGCAGTAGCAATATTGTAATACAAGGGGGCTTGAACATTTTGAATTTAACCTTATTGTTCTAGGTATTGTGTGTCAAACCAGCAGCAAGGTAAGAATGAGACTAATTGTGCGACATGGCATTTTAAAGCAATGTAATAAAAGTGAAATCGAAATTATGAGTTATTTTCCATTTCCTTTAACAAGATAATCACAGCAATGAGCAATATTTGGGGATATTAGGTTTAAGAGTAAATGGGACAGAATCAGATACGAAATGATAATTTTACATCACCGGAGAAGAGTTTAGAAAAGCTACTCTGAGTACACTTGTAACTGACCTCTCACCAAGACCAAATCATAAAGCGGGCCTTTGCATTTCTGTGGAAAGACACTTGTGAATATCCATCCATTATCCAACCCGCTGAATCCGAACACAGGGTCACGGGGGTCTGCTGGAGCCAATCCCAGCCAACACAGGGTACAAGGCAGGAAGCAATCCTGGGCAGGGTGCCAACCCACCGCAGGACACACACAAGCACACCCACACACCAAGCACACACTAGGGCCAATTTAGAATCACCAATCCACCTAACCTGCATGTCTTTGGACTGTGGGAGGAAACCGGAGCGCCCGGAGGAAACCCACGCAGACACGGGGAGAACATGCAAACTCCACGCAGGGAGGGCCCGGGAAGCGAACCCAGGTCCCCAGGTCTCCCAACTGCGAGGCAGCAGCGCTACCCACTGCGCCACTGTGCTGCCCCACTTGTGAATATGAATTACTAATTTTAAATAACGAATCCTTTTTTTGATAAAGCACTGATCAATCAAGCGCTAGTTTAAAGACATGGTTTGTAACAAGTGGTCAGTGCCACTTTAAGTAGCAGATGAGCTCACATTAACAGGGCAGACCTCTCACTCAGAGACCACACAACAGAGTTAACCAAAGAACAGCATTAAGCCAAAGCCTCTAAAATAATAATAAAACCAGCCAAAAAATTATTTTCAGGCTTTAGAATATTAATTGAGTGCTACAGACTATATTAATAAAACACTGCACATTAGATTAGTGCAAGACCAAGCCAGACTGCAGGTATGTATAAAACAAAAGAGACAGTATGATGATTGCATGACATGTGACCACACGCAGCTAAGCACAGAAAGAGATCAAAGTAAAAATGTTCCCAATACGAAGCTCCCTCTGCTTCGGATTGTTTATGTCCAGCTCATCTACAGTGATTGAGCTTGGTATGTTACTCTGTCTGACCCTGTTCAGCACCTTCACTTATTCCGTTTGATAGCTGAATTATTTTGCCAATATGAGGATCATCCAGTGAAATATCAGGTTGATAGTCATGCAATTAAGATGCGGGCCATTTTGAGACCATTTTGCAGTATCTAGAATGTCAATTTTTTTAAATTGATGTGCTATATGCTTTGCAATTACCAATGGTCCACATTGGTGACTTTGATCATACACACAACCTCCTGCTGAGGATAATTCTGAGTTACTGTCTGTGCTGATTAACCAGTGATATGTGATTATACTCGCTAGAAGGGCATCTATCAATCAAAAAAAAACACTTTTTCAGTTCTTTGTGAATCTACAAGTATGTACAGTATGCACATCTATTATGGAGTACTTTTTCCTCATTAAAAAAATATTAATATTAATAGATGGACACAGCCCCAAGGCCAGCTCACACTGACAAGTCTGACTTGTGGATCAAAGAGCAGAGGGATACAAAATAAACATTTTGAAGGGGTCTAGCTGTAAGTTTTTTAAACAAAAAAACAAGCTAACCATTGTCACAGGTGGCTGGGGGTGGTACCCAGCCGGGATGTCCAGGAGGACCAGAGGAGGGCTTACGCCTCCCCAAGACCACGTGGGGGCGTCCGCCCTGGTGGCTATGGGGACCACAGGTACAGAGCTTTGAAGCTCAGCCCTGTAGGGGCCCATGGTCACCGCCAGGGGGCGCCCCAATCAGTGGCGTAGCTAGGGGCGGGCGGAGGGGGCAGTCCGCCCCGGGCGGCATATATTGGCCAAAAGGCTTAGAACACTTCACATGTAAGCAGCAGGGTTCGGAAAAATATCACTCATGAATGAAAAAAGTAAAATTCTCTGATTTTCATTCACAAATACTTCAAAAATAATTTCCAGACACGGCAGTTTATATTTATGAGGCAATAACAAAAATAAACAGAAACATTACACCGATAATAATTTCTTGGAAGATAAACAACTAATTCACAATGTATAATTTTGTTTCGTTAACAATCCGAATGCGTTCTTGCTCATCCCCACCTATTGCTTGTACACTACACCGGTTCTGGTTTTCGCAGCGTAACTATATTGAATTAATAACCAGAACACGGCTTATCAGTGCGTCTGTACTATACTCTTGTGTAGTTGATGCTTATAAATAATTATATGTGAAAAAATATTGCTGTTTCTCTATATATAAATAAATATATGCAAAATGTATTTCAATTTTTCTTCATACGTCATTTTAATTTTCTATTTAAATAGGTTAACATATTCAGATATGTTGGAGGGCGGCAAATTGAAGCCCCACCCTGCCCCGAGTGGCGCAAACTCCAGCTACGCCACTGGCCCCAATGCCTTTGGAGCCCTGGACCTCAGCACTTCCGCCACACTCGGAAGTGCTGGGGGGAAGAGGATCGGGGACACCTGGAGTGCTTCCGGGTGTGCAGCTGGCACTTCCGCCACACTGGGAGTGCCGGCTGAAGATTGTCAGGAGGCACCTGGAGCACATCCGAGTGACTATAAAAGGGGCCGCCTCCCTCCATTCGATGGCTAGAGTCGGGTGGAAGAGGACAGAGCTCGGGAGGGGAGGAGTGAAGGCGGTCAGGAGAACTGGAGGCATTGGATAGAGAGGCCTGGACTTTGGGAGAGTTTGTGGGTTGTGTGCACTTATGATTGTATATAGTAATTTTAAATAAACGTGTGGTGGTGACTTTAAACATGTCTACCTGTCTATGTTCGGGGCTCATTCCACACCATCCATTCATTCATTCATTTTCCACCGCTTCCCCAAAGCCAGGTTGCGGGCGGCAACTTACTTAGCAGTGAGGCCCAAATGTCCTTTTCCCCAGCCACACTTGCTAACTCACAATGTGGGATCCCAAGGCGTTCCCAGGCCATTTGGGAGATATTATCCCAAATAAACATCCCATAAACATAGGTGAGGGTATGGACGTACATCGACTGGTAAATTGAGAACTTCGCCTTCTGACTCTCTGGCTATCCATTCAAAATTATAAAAAACCGATTGTGGAAGTGAAGTGCAAAAACAGATCTGCACAATGCTACAGCTTTGCATAACACATCTGGAATAACTTGATGCCAAAATTAGTGCAGGTAAAATAAACAGTAAATTGCAGCCTTTGAGATTTTCTAATCACATTGTTTTAAATTGGGATTTTGATTTGAAATCAAATAATCAATTAGTTCTAGCTGGGATCAAGCAGCTTTCCAAAGTTGCTCTCCATCTTGGCATAAAACTACTTCATAATTTATTAATAAAAAACAAAATGACACTATTCAATCAGCTGGAAGCAAAAAAATATTGTATTAAGTCAAAAAGATATTTTTCTTTATACAGTAAATATTTAATAATTAAACTGCAGCATTACTTACATCTTTCAAGGTGTATGTATGTAAATGGCAGGCACCATGATGGACTGAGTATTATACTGTCCACACAACCAGTGCACTATGACTTTTGCATTTTGAACTACTCGAGCAGCGAAAATGGGTGCACTGTATTCACTTTTCTTTTATCTGAGTGCATGTTCTCACACTACTTCTGCACTTTATCAGTGTCTGTCTCCTTGACCATATATTGTATACTTTCCATTACAGTTTTATCCTTTTGTCCAGTTTAGTATGGAGCAAGTTTGTATTTTGGACAAGTAGATTATTTGCCATGCAAACTGATTAAGGTTCTCCAGCTGTGTAAAACAGCTGGTGTGGTCCCAGTGCCAAAGAAAGGACATTGCAGTGATCCTAAGACTGGTTCTAAAATAGCAACCGCCCCTGGTTTCAGAACATCTAGATCTTTTGCAGATTACCTATCAGACACAAATAGGTGTGGAGGATGCTCTGATTTACATGCTCCAAAGAACCTACTACCACTTGGACAGAGCCAGAACCACAGTAAGGATAATGTTGTTCGATTTTTCCTGTGCCTTTAACACCATTCTGTTTCACTGACTGGGGAAAAGCTCAAGGCTTTGTATCTTGATGCCTCCACCATCTCCTAGAACAGTTTGTGAGGCTGAGTAATTGTGTGTCAGAAATTGTGGTGTGTAATACTGGATCATCTCAGGCAAATGTTGTGTCTCTCTTCCTGTTTACCCTCTATACGACACACTTCCAGTATGATCAAAGTGGAGCACACAATATTATTTATCTTGACTTTCAGACAGCATATCAGACAATGATGAGACTCACTACAGAGAGGAGATACAACACCTAGAACTATGGTGCTCAGCCAACAACCTCATCTTGAACACCAGCAAGACCAAAGCGGTCATTGTGGGCTATAGGAGGTCCAGAAGAACAGAACATGCTCCTGCATTCATACATGAGGAGGCTATAATGTGTGTGGACAATATGAAGTTCTTGGGTATCCACATCACATTGGATCGGACCTGGTCTTTGAACACATCTCACCTGGTAAAGAAGGCCCAACAAAGACTCTTCTTCCTCAGGAAGATGAGACATGCTGGATTCTCCTCTCGGCTGTTCACAAACTTCTACAGATCTGCTATAGAAAGCATTCCCTGTCACAAAATGACAGTGTGGTATGGCACCTGCACAGCACAGGACAAGAAGGACTTGGCACGGGTGGTGAGAACAGCACAGGGGATCATGGGAAGTCCTCTCCTAGACCTGGACTCTGTATATGCTTGAAGGGTGCAGAAGAAGGCCAAATGTATAGCTGCGGATCTCACCCATCCAGGAAATGGACCGTTTGTACCACTGCCTTTGGGAAAGCGGTACAGAAACATGAAATCATGTACCAGCAGACTGAAAGACAGCTTTTTCCCCAGTGATGTGAAGTCCATCTGCCCCTGCTGATATACATACATACATCTACACCTGCCCCCCTGTAGACATGCAAAACGCACTTTCCCTCGTAATCAAACACACACACTCGTCTTCCACCTCTGCAGACCCACGCACACAGATCACTGGTCTCTGCAGACGTACCACCTCAGGAAAAGTCTGGACTTGATGATGTTTTATTGCTGCTGTCTTTCATACTTATTATGTTTATTTTATTATTTATAGTGTATTGTGTATGTTAAGCATTCTGCCTTGAAGCCGAGTCCTACCAACAAAAAATTTTGTTATGTGTATGCATAATGACAATAAAGAATAAAGAAAAAGAAATACTTAAAAGAAAAAAAAAGAAGAAAAAAAGGTGATGGTGCGAGGAACCTCATCAGAATTGGTTGATGTTAAGAGTGGTGTTCTACAGGGGTCACTGCTACGGCCACTGCTATTTTTAATATATATAAATGATTTTGATAGGAATATAAGTAACAAGCTGGTTAAGTTTGCAGATGATACCAAGATAGGTGGATTAGCGGATAATTTGGAATTCGTTATATCATTACAGAAGGACTTGGATAGCATACAGACTAGGGCAGATTTGTGGCAGATGAAATTTAATATCAATAAATGTAAAGTATTACACATAGGAAGTAAAAATGCTAGGTTTGAGTTCACAATGGGCGGTCAGAAAATCGAGAGTACACCTTATGAGAAGGATTTAGGAGTCATGTCAATGTCAATGTCAAATTGTCATAGTGGACTGTAAGATATTGACTTCCAAAAAGTGTTCAGAAGCCATTAAGAAGGCAAACAGAATGTTAGGTTATATAGCACAATGTGTGGAGTACAAGTCCAAGGAGGTTATGCTCATCCTTTATAATACACTGGTGAGGCCTCATCTGGAGTGCTGTGTGCAGTTTTGGTCTCCAGGCTACAAAAAGGACATAGCAGCACTAGAAAAGGTCCAGAGAAGAGCGACTAGGCTGATTCCAGAGCTACAGGGGTTGAATTATGAGGAAAGATTAAAAGAGCTGAACCTATACAGTTTAAGCAAAAGAAGAATAAGAGGTGACATGATTGAAGTGTTTAAAATTATGAAGGGAATTAGTACAGTGGATCAAGACTGTTATTTTAAAACGAGTTCATCAAGAACATGTGGACACAGTTAGAAACTTGTTAAGGGTACATTTCGCACAAACATTATGAAGTTTTTCTTTACACAAAGAACGATAAACATTTGGAATAAGATACTAAGTAGTGTGGTTGACAGTAGGACTATAGAGACTTTAAAAACTTGACTTGATGTTTTTTTTAGAAGAAATAAGAGTATAGGACTGGCAAGCTTTGTTGGGTTGAATGGCCTCTTCTCATCTAGATTGTTCTAATGTTCTAATATCAGCATTTGCCATTTACAGATATTTTCAGATGACTCCTTCACCATAGGTTGCATTAATAATTGAGTCGAGTCAGAGTACAGGAGGATTATGGCAGACTTTGTTTTATGGTGTTGGGACAATAATCTGCAAGTCAACATCAGGAAGACAAAAGAGCTGGTGGTGGACATCTGGTGTGCCAACGAGCCTCTGAGATCAGTCACCTTTCGGGAGAGGATATGGAAGTGGTGCAAAGCTACAAGTACTTGGGGGTTTACATAAACAACAAACTGGACTGGTGTGACAACACAGTGGTGCTAAGGAGAATCAGTTTTTTTTTATTTATGCAACAAGCTCCTTGAAATGTTCAGTCAGTCCACAGTAATCAGTGTGCTGTTCTATGCTGCAGTCTCGTGGGGAAGCAACTTGACCGCAAAAGAAGCACAATGCCTGAAACAAACTTATCAGGAAAGCCTGCTCCATCACAGGGTTAACCCTGGACACACTGAGAGCTGTTGTGGGTTTCAGGTTCAAGTTCAATTTCAAACCTGCCTCCATGATTGAAGTTGTCTGCGGCAAGCCCCTGTCTATCTACTACAGAGGGAGGCACTCTGCAGGTGGTTAAGACCTGTGAGAAAAGGACATTTCTCTTCCCTATTAAAAGAAGCCAGGTTGAAGTGTCTGATATGGCATTCCAAACCTTAAAGTTCCTCCCTTTAAATTTCACAGTGGCAGAAAATAATTTGTAGTGGTAAAAAAAAGATTTTCAAATGCAACCAAGTGTGAAGAAAGACACAAATGATTCACAGTTGGGTATCAGTGTTCACAGTTGAACACTAATATTTAATGACGTTGCTTGTGGTGCTTATAGGGGGTCTTTTATGTAAAATTAAAACAAGTTAAAATATTACCAATCACATTTTCTGAATAGAATTTCAGAATTACTACAACATGGGCATTTGAAGTGCAGAACTGTAGGGAAAGTTAAGGAAGGACATGAGTGTGATATTTACATTAATGAAATAATTAAAGATTTAACAATGCAACAGCAATTGGCTTTTTCTTTGTCACTTTTAGTGTTAAAGACTTTTATTACTGTGAGATATCAGAGTTGTGTGTTAAGACAGTCAGCAGTCTGAATAACAGTCTGAATAATGTTTGTATGAAAGTGTGCTTTCTTTGAGACTCAACTTGATGTTGAACTGAAAAAGTAAAAGACTGCACTTAAACAAACCATCTAGTGGGCCTTAATTTCATGTCCTTATCCCTTTTATGCCATTGTAGTAGTGCGTGGTCTAAACCTGCTTCCCCAGTGTTAATAATCGATGTGTTTCAACTACCCAATTTATCACCAGACATTTTCAGTTGTTGAATAATTACATACCCTGGGCAACAGTTTACGGCTTAAATAGATATTTAGCCATTCTTATTGATGAAAAACCTGAGACAACAAACTTTTATGCACTAGCATCTGTCTGGAAAATGAAACCATTTTAAAAATCATAGTTTCTGTGAAGAAGGGTTTTTTACACTCTGAAAAAACCTTTTCATAATCATCAGTCCAAACAATATTTTATGTCTTTTTTTGCTTTTTCAAATCAGTTAAAGGGACAGCACAAAATGTGTATAAATTGCTTATAATAACTAGTCAATCCTAAGAAAGCACAAACCTGTTTCTGTTCATGCTGGTGAGGATTCACATATAACTTGATTAGGCCTTTACCCATGCTCTAACCTAGGTAATGAGTTTCTGACAAACCCAATTTACATTTTTTTGGATTAGCAGTTAAAACAGCACCCTTTAAACTATCTAGCACTGTCTGAAGGTCTGTTAAATGGGAATCTTAGTCATTGCTAAAGATCATCAAAATATGAACTAGAATATTCAGAATAAGGGGAGTAAAATCTGAGATATCATGCCATTCTTTTAAAATATTAACATGTAGTATTTGAACTGGTTTACTATGTCCGGGTATCCTAACCTTACAATTTACAGGAATCATTCATTTCTTGATAATAGCTGGACCTTGTCATCCAGCTAAAAACTTCTGAGGAAAAGTAAGAACAAGAACAAATACTGTATATGGTCTTCTTTATGGAATTCACAGTTTCCTTTTTTGCCATTTGAATTTTTTTGTGTTTCCTGCTTACGTTGCCGACACTCATTTGCAATTGCGTACATTTAAACAGTTCCTTTTGTAAACGAATGAGGTTTACCGCTAATTTAAAGCTGCAGTCATCAAGGTTGTTTTCCTAATATTCCCTTAAAAAATCCAACAGCCCCCAAGGCTGTCAGCCAAAAAGCAATTCAAATGGACTTAAACCTGTAATTATCTGTGGTAATTCACTAACTGTATATACAAAGTGGTAACACAGTATCCCTGGTTATTAGTTCATCATAAACAACATGTCCAATTACTTGTTTTTAACGTAACCAGTTTGTTTGTGGATAATAAATGGTAATACTTTACCAATTCTTACATAATTCTTCAAGTAAAAGGCATACCCTGGTCCAATAAAATCTCACAAGGTATTCTCATGTGAGTGAAAACCTCAGTTACTATCTGGCACTAGGTGAATTTGAATTTTTGTAATGTGGCCAATTTCAGCATCTAACAACCTTAGAATGTATTCATGTTCCCAATTTTAGTTCTGGGCAATGGCTACATGATGTCCATCCCTGCTCTCTCAAAAGAAAACTCTACAATTAGTATAGGTATTAACAGTGCATGTGGGGGTTGATATGTTGACACTATCTGACAATCAGGACAAGGCCTGCAAAATTAATTTATATCTTAATCTATCTTTATTCAAGGTTTCAAGCTCTTTCTCCATGTCTCTTCAGCCAATGTGTTGGGTGACTACCACCTCTTCAGATATTTTTAAACTGGGGACATGGTGTAGTTGCTCATATAGGCAAAAGTGATTGGCAGATTTACTTTAAAAGACTAAATGAGCCACCTGTTCAATAATACAGAGGAGAAATGAGTAATGAGAAAACAGTGAATAAATTCACTTAGCAGATTAGCTACAGACAAAATGATAGGAAAATATTGATTTTCAGTTTCTACCTTTGCAAATTGAAAAATAATAATTTGTACCAGGTAGCTGTTCTGATTTATCATTCAATTTATAGAGGGTGTCTTTAGCTACCATATGCAGATGACATCTGATTTTTTTTTGTAAAGTTCTTACTTCACAGTGTATACTATTTACACTTCTTTAGCAAACCAAAGTTTACTGTCATTTTATTTGGTAATTGTTTCATTAGGAATACAGATTTCCTGGAAGAAACAGATCTATGATTTTACCTTGCCTGTTCCAGCACGTTTCTATTAGCATATTCCAGAGTGTTCAATTTAGGTTATTGTGCAGTCTTCCCACCACCTCACTAGTCTACTGTTTTCATTTCATGTTTAACAAAGTTACCAATTGGACCATTACAGCAGCATGATAAACAACTGACATAATGTGTAATAGTGGTTCCACAGGATTTCCACCTATAGTAGTACACTTCACCAACTGCTTTTTTGAAATCTTTACATATCAGAGTGGGATAATTGAGGTCACCCAAGTTAATAACTGTAGAGTATTAATAAATAGCTGAGACATAGTCTTCCGAAAGCCTAATTGCATTGTTATTCTTTGTCTGTGTGGGACATTACCACTAGTTAGAATCTGAAATGCATATTCTCTCACCAGATTAAATGGTTTACTGTTGACTGTTGTAATTTCTCAATGAGATAAACAAATTATTTCTTATTCTGAGGTATCCCTAAATAACATAACATAACATAACATAACATTCTAAATCCTGCATAGTCAGTTCAGGGTTTTGGGGGAGCTCTAGACCAGACTACTAGGCATCAAAGGGCCCATTTACTTATATGTCCAGACAGGGGACAATTTGAAATTACCAATTAACGAAACTTGCATGTCTTTGTTTCTTTTCATCATAGAACACTGAAGCGAAAGAGTGAACATTCCTTGATATTTTGATTAACTGAGTCTTCCATGTTATTGCTCAGTAATTAGATCCTTGGAAGAAGCACACCAGGAAGAGGACAACAAATTACACATCTCGTGAAACTAAGTAGAGCCCAAGATAGATTATTCTTTCTTCATTCCATGCTCAGAGATGCAAGGCAATACCTTGTACTTCAAATTCTTCAGGCATTGTGTGTGACACATGAGTAAATAGTTAACCAAAAGAGAGATAGGTGGGAGCATGCACTGATACAGCACCCATTACATGACAAACCATCTCAGAAACCCATATTAGGACCCAAGCTCAACTGTGCAGTGGACGACACCTCAGCACCACACTAACTCGAATGGAGGGGAACAGTGTGAGTTTTTTTTTTTTACAGTGGCCAGAATGACAATCCTGCCACCAACCCCCAAGTTTTCCCTGTAAGGAGGAGGACCTGCTTGCCAGGCTGGATGCAGGTTAACGTGATATCCAGGACAGAACAATTGCAGGTTAAAGGCCCTGTTCAAGAGCCTAGCGGAGTGGAATCACTTCTGGAATTTATGGGATTCAAACTGGCAGCCTTCTGCTTGCCAATGCAGATCCCTAGCCTCAGAGCCACCACTCTGCCCAAGATTAGTTAACAAAGGGGCAAACCAAAAAAAAAAGAAACAAAAACATTAAAACCTTGTCTCCATTATTCAGCACTATGTTTAATGTTATTAAGCAATAGAATTATCTAACAGTATAATAAAAAAGGACAATATAACTATGCTTAATATGGGTGTATGTATATTCTAAACCTGATTAATGAAGATCCAATGGAAATGTCACATTATTTAAATAATATCACAGTAAAATACTAATGTAAATCATGTTATAAATCAAAGAAAGCTGATAGAAAATTGTACCTGGCAGTCCAGATTGTCCAGTAGGCCCTGGTGGTCCTTGAAGCCCTGGCTCACCAGGTGGTCCTGGCAAACCTCTTTCTCCTTTTACGGTTATAATTTCAGATGGACCAGGAATACCGGGACTTCCTGTTTCCGGTAAAAAATTAAACTACTGTAAAAAATATTCTCATTAACTTTTGCAACTATAGACTACCATAAGTTGCTTACCTGTTAAACCAGTGCTTCCAGTTTCTCCTGGGAATCCAGGGGCACCAGGGTTACCTGGAAGGCCTTTTGGTCCTGTGGGGCAACAGTGCAATATACAAATGCATATGATTACAATGTAATAACTAATCACGTTGGCATTGAATAGACATCTTTAATAAAACAGTTTTGAGATAAACATCATGCTTAAAGTACCATTTTGACTGACAAATCTGAAATCTGATCTTTTCAATAAATTTATTTTAGATATGACAAATTTATATATTATTATATTATTACTCTTTAATAAGGCATTTGATAAAAGAAAATGTGAGGAAATAATAAAATATTACCAAATAATAGAAAGTAAAAAAATAATAATTTTCTTTACGTCTGGGACACCTACAGTGTTCGATACCTAGAAAAGTGTTCATCCTCTGGGGATTTTTAGATTTTATTGTTATACATTGGTCTATAGTCTGATTGTGCTTTTTGGCTATCAGACTAAATGACATATTTGGTGTAATCCAAACACTTCACATTATTAAGAACCCACTACTCCCAATGTGAAGCATGGTGATGGCAGCATCATGTTGTGAGAATGCTTCTCTGCAGCAGGCTCTAGAACAGGGGTAGGCAACGTCGGTCCTGGAGTGCCACAGTATGTGCAGGTTTTTGTTCCAACCCAGTTCCTTAACGAGAACTCAATTATTGCTGATGAAGCACATATTGCTTAAGTGACATTTTAATGCTTCATTTTAGTGGTCTCGCTTGTTAAGGTTCTCCAACCTTAATTGCTTATTTCAATCTTAAACTGCTGTATTCAGTGTTTTAATTGCTCCTTATTAGCAATAAGATGTAAAACAGGGGTAGGCAATGTCGGTCCTGGTGAGCCGCAATGGCTACAGGTTTTCATTCAACCCAATTGCTTAATTAGAAACCAATCATTGCCAATCTCAGACCTTATTTAATTTTATGGCTTGTTAGTCTGTGCAATGTAAGGCTTTTATATCGTAGACTTTTTTCCTTTCCAAGGATATCATCCAAATGATTTGAAGCCTAAAACAGATCATTTTCAGTCTGTCACATTTTTCTATTAAGTGTTTTATTAAATCAAACTGTGCATGATGAACACACACAGATGTAATTGGAAAAAAGCTAGCTGGAGAACTGCTGGCTGCTTTGTCTTTTACATCTTATTGCTAATAAGGAGCAATTAAAACACTGAATGCAGCAGTTTAAGATTGAAATAAGCAATTAAGGTTGGAGAACCTTAACAAACGAGACCACTAAAATGAAGCATTAAAATGTCACTTAAGCAATATGTGCTTCATCAGCAATAATTGAGTTCTCGTTAAGGAACTGGGTTGGAACAAAAACCTGCACATACTGTGGCACTTCAGGACCGACGTTGCCTACCCCTGCTCTAGAAGGCCTGTGAGTGTAAAGGGTAAAATACAGAGGGATGCTGAAAAAAGCCTGATGCAGTCTGCAACAAGCCTGCACCCAGGGAGAAGACCTGTTTTCCTGCAAAACACTGACCCCCAAGCATAAAGCCAAAGTTAAACAGGAATGGCTTTAAAAAAAACAATGCTAATGTCATAGACTGGCCAAATCAGAGTCCAGATATCAATTCAATTAAGAATTTGCAGCAGGACTTGAAAAAGCCTGTTCATTAACAATCTAAGCAGTGAAAACTGAAAGAGACTGAGCATTCTTACAAAGAAGAATGGGGAAAATTGTATTGTCCATATGTGCAAAGCTGATAGAAACCTGTCTACACAGACTTAGGACAATAATTGCTAACAAATGGGAGAACTATTAAATACTCACTTAAAGGGAGAGAATGCTTATGTGGTCAATTATTTTGTGTTCTGTATTTATAATTAATTTAGACCGCTTTGCAGAGGCCTGTTTTCAATTTGATGTTAATTAAAGAGTTTTGTTCTGTTGATCACTGTCAAAGAGGCCAAATTAAATCCACTGCAATTCAAAGATGTATAATAACTGAAATGGTATAAAATTAAACTATTTTAATGTCCAAGGCTCACAATACTGAACTGTCCTTTAATCAAACTATTTTAATGTCCAAGGCTCACAATACTGAACTGTCCTTTAATCAACATATAAAATAGGAAATGTGAGCTAACACTAACCTACCAGCAATAAGGACACCTAATTACAGCCAGCAATTAGAAAATCTGCACCTTTTGACCTCATTTCAATGAGTCTCCTTGGACTTTTTAACTCTTGACTGTTTAATCACACTGCTTTAGATTGATTTTAAATTCTGCATCTTAACGGACGGGCGGCACGGTGGCGCAGTGGGTAGCGCTGCTGCCTTGCAGTTGGGAGACCTGGGGACCTGTGTTCACTTCCCGGGTCCTCCCTGTGTGGAGTTTGCATGTTCTCCCCGTGTCTGCGTGGGTTTCCTCTGGGTGCTCCGGTTTCCTCCCACAGTCCAAAGACATGCAGGTTAGGTGGATTGGCGATTCTAAATTGGCCTTAGTGTGTGCTTGGTGTGTGGGTGTGTTTGTGTGTGTTCTGCGGTGGGTTGGCACCCTGCCCGGGATTGGTTCCTGCCTTGTGCCCTGTGTTGGCTGGGATTGGCTCCAGCAGACCCCCGTGACCCTGTGTTCGGATTCAGCGGGTTGGAAAATGGATGGATGGATCTTAACTGACTTGAACCTTATATCTTAGATCATTCTTTGTATCTTAAATAAATAGTTTATTTATTGGACCTGGGGTAATTAGATCAGAATGGACAAACAGCCTGAGAAAGGCAAACACTTATTGATTATTTGTGTAATCATTATTCATTTGAGCAGTAGTAAGGCCTTTAAGTTTGGGTGCATTCTAGGTAGGGGAGGGGGGAGGTTGGATGGCAGGCAGAGCAGAAGAGAGAAAAAGCATTGAGAGCTGAGAAGAAGAAGACTCCAAAGAAACTGACAAGGACCTCTGTGGACTGAACACCAATCTGAAGCAACGCTGCAACCAGACTTTAATAGACTCATCTTCCATCATCTTAAATTTCTGCATATATATTTGTAGTACTAGGGTGTTGTACCGTGTTAGCCATTATGAATGTAGAGAAAAGCCAAGCAAAATGACACCTTTTATTGGCTAACTAGAAAGATTACAATATGCAAGCTTTCGAGGCAACTCAGGCCCCTTCTTCAGGCAAGATGTAATCACATCTTGCCTGAAGAAGGGGCCTGAGTTGCCTCGAAAGCTTGCATATTGTAATCTTTCTAGTTAGCCAATAAAAGGTGTCATTTTGCTTGGCTTTTCTCTGCATATATATTTTAAATTAAACTCTCTTTCTTCACCTAAATCTCTTATCACATACATTTCCTAGTTTTTGCTGCCATTGGTTTTATTGTGTTTTTATTAATGTTGCTTTATAATAATATTAATTTCATACTGTTTGATTGGGTCAAGGTAGAGTGATAACAGCACCTGGCGTAGGTGATTGCCTTGTTCCTAGCGGGGTTAGCAACTGAGGAAACAACATATTCCAATAGTAGCAATGTGATGAGCAAGCACCTGCTTTAGTGATTGGCACAGGTATAGCTCAGGTCTGAAAACAACTGTTTGGTCTGCTTGTGCAGAGCTAGTAAGGATTTTTGGCTGATGCAGGTATCCACATGCAGGTAAGGCTGTACACACTGACCCCTCATTTCCTGGCGCTATAAAATGGATACCTTATACTCATATAAACATTACAGTTAACAGTAACTGTTGTGTAGGCACACCAAAACAACAAACACAGGAATTGTTATAATAATATAGTTCAAGGTATAGTTATATATGTTTAGGTCCAAAGAAATGGCCAAAGGGGTCAATACTCTTTATAGGCACTGTATACAGATGCATAAGTATACAGCATAAATTGATCGTGTATGTAATGAAAGTAGCAGTGACCGCTGATTCTTCATGTACTGAAGTGCATCAATGCTATTATAATGCTAAACATGCAAAAAAATATGTTTTACATTGGGCTGGTTCACCTTTTAATACTTTCTCTATCTCATTGATATGCTGGGATATGTATTTACAGTGTATAGTAATTTCTTCTGTACCTCTATCTGAAAAAATAGCTTTGTTTTTTGTCTTTCCAAAAGGATTACCCACTCCTCATAATACTATCTGAAGGGTTTGAAAATTCACTGGGTCTAAAACCAACATACAGACAGGAGAATTAATAATTCATTAACAATATTTTACTATTTATGGACAGTACAGTAATATTTGTCTTTCTTTTTTCACAGTTGGGATTGTGGCTGTAGATTAATAACAACCAGGAAAATATCAACCAAGTCTGTGGATGCTGAATGGAACACTTTTACATTGACTTTCTTATATTTTTTAAAAAAGTATATATTTCTTTAAACATCACTCTACATACATCATAGCACTTTAAATGGCAGTCTCGGTTCAGTGTTCTCTAGAAGTTTGTCTGGTTTTGTTTACAGTATTTGTCCTGTCATTGGGTGTTCAACTGTAATCAAGTATACACATGAAGAATTGTTGAATATTCAACAATTCAATTAGTGAGATTTGACATGGGATTATTCAGAATTAAGAGCTTTTCTGAATATCTTAGTTGGTGGAGCAGCAGTTGTTGGCAGCAGAAGCAGACACAGGTATCGCAAAAGGGGTAAGCGCACTGGTGCACTTGTTAGGCTGAGACAGTGGGGTGTTTTCGAATGGTGCACACAAGTTTACATCTGGCAAACCTCTGCTCTCTAGGCAATAAAATGGATGAACTGTGTACTCCTTAACCGGACTCAGAAAGACTTTTCACTTTCTTCTGTCCTGTGTTTCATGGAAACCTATTAAATAAATCCATCCCAGACTTGGCATTACACCTGCCTGGCTTTCAACCTTATAGAGCGGACTGTGTATCAGAGACATCAGGGAAAACAATGAAGGTTGGTGTACTAATATCACGGTGTTAAGTAAAATGTGCTGTCCTGACTTAGAAATGCTTTTTGTTAACTCTAGCCCTTTCTATTCACCATGGGAATTTTCCTCATTTATATTGTTTAGTGTCTATGTTCCACCTCACGCCTGTGTCAGTGTGGTGCTGCAAAAACTAGCTGAACAGATACTGAGCATGGAGCAAAGTTATCCAAAATACCTTCTGATTATTCTAGGGGATTTTAATTAGGCAAATCACAGCCAGGAACTTCCCGATTTTATACAGCACATAAAGTGCCCTACTAGAGACAGAAGTACACTGGATCATTGCTATACAGTGTTAAAGCATGCCTATTGCACTGTCCCTTGTATAGCTTTGGGTTTCTCTGATCACTGTTTCGATTAATTTGCTCCCAACCTATAGCAGTAAGTTAAAATCTACTAAACCTATGATTAATACAGTGAGAAGGTGGACTAATGAAGCAAAGTTGAAGCTGCAAGCCTGCTTTAACTGTACGCACTGGAATGTCTTTAAAGATACTGCTGCTAACTAAGATGAACTGGCAGACATAGAAACATCTTATGTTAGATTTTGTGAAGATATGTGTGTCTCCACAAAGACCTGGTTAAAATTTAACAATGGTAAACCACAGGCAGGCCCCTTCTTCAGGCAAGATATCATCGATACATCTTGCCTGAAGAAGGGGCCTAAGTTAACTGGAAAGTTTGCATGTTGCAATCTTTCTAGTTGGCCAATAAAAGGTGTAATTTTGCTTGACTTCTCATTATGACAGGTTTGATAAGCCCCAGAATACAAACAACAATAACTCCAGCCCAGTGTATAGACTTATATGAATTTCCCCCCAAAACATTCTTCTACTCAACCTGCATGAAATATGTCTGAAGAGGGTGTGTATCGGCTCTTCATAGGACAACACACTAAGAAAGCAACAAGTCTCGCCCTCCTGCTTACAAATCTGTGCTGATTAACTGGCCCTGGTCTTTACTTGTATTTTCAACAAATCATTAGTGCTGTGTGAAGTTAACTTATGCTTCAAACAAGCTACTATCATACCATTCCTCAAAAATTCCAGTATAACAGAACTGAATGACTACAGGCCTGTTGCTCTGACATCTGTGGTCATGAAGACCTTTGAGAGACTGGTGTTAACTCAGTTGAAGGACATCACAACTCACTTGTTGGATACCCTTTTGTCTGCTTACCGAGAGAACTGGTCAGTGGATGATGCAGTCAACATAGGTCTGCACTACATCCTGCAACATTTTGACAACCAAAGAACATATGCAAGGATTCTGTTTGTGTACTTCAGCTCTGCACAATAATCCTGGAACTCCTCCAGTCAAAACTCAACCAGCATTCCATCTCTGCCTCCACCTGTCAATGGATCTTTCACCAATTTCCTGAAACAGCAGGTGAAACTGGGGAAACTTGCATCTAGCTATCGTATGATGAACACGTGTACCCCCCAGGGATGTGTCCTCTCCCAACTGTTCTCCCTCTCAAAACTGTGGAGATTACTATGTACTGTATTTTAGGAGAGGTCCCACGGTATTATCCTCCCTCTCCATACTTAATACTGCTGTAAAAGTTGTGGAACCTTCTGGGATCTATGATCTCCTGAGACTTGAAATGGGAGACCAATGTAGGATCCATCATAAAAAGGGAACATCAGCAAATGTACTTCCTGTGACAAAAGAGGAAGTTCAATCTTCCACAGAAGCTGCTGATTCAGTTTTACACAGCAGTCATTGCAGTCATAACAGTGTGGTTCGGATCAGTGACTAAACATGACTTAAACAGGCAACATCGAATTGTCAGGTATGCTGAAAATATCAGTGGTGCCAGTCTGCTCACTTTACAGGACCTGTATTATTCCAGAGTCATGAAACAGGCTAGGAAAATCATTACTGACCCCTCATTTGCTGGCCACAATCTTTTTGAAATTCTTGCATCAGCCAGGTGTAAAAGAGCTCACAAATGGTTAATTTCATCCCCCCAGGCATCTCAAAGTCTTACAATACTGTTCACATATTGTTAATACTTCTTTTATTTCAGTGTTTATTTCAGCATTTCTTGAACTGAATTACACTCTCTACTTTGCATACATATATGTATTCACGAGTACATTCTCTGTATTGTTTTTTTATTTTTTGTATCTGAGGTGTGTGATTAACTGTTGTGTATATATCAATTATGTAACTTATGACAGGAGAGTCACCAAAACTGGAGTCAAATTCCTTGTATGTGTGCATACTTGGCCAATAAATCTGATTCTGATTTTTTTTAGTACAGTATATGCATGTTAAATTATTAAAATGCCCCATGTATTATAAGTAGGACTGGCAAGTTAACGCGTTATTATTGCGTTAATGCATTAATTAATTAATGCTGATAATTATTTTATCGTGTGTTAATGCAGTTTTTGTTATTATTATTATTATTATTTTGAAAGCCTCAGTCTCGCTAACGAATGACAGAGATAGGTGATCTTCTTGTTACAGCGCTTTTTGATACGTTTTTGCTAGAAGGAAACTTAGCTTTGTTGGTTTGACCTCGATTCCCTGCGCGTGCATGAGTAGCAAAGAGCAAACAGCTTCTAAAATGGCATGAGGAGAGATACTAAAGTGAATGCTCAAAGCAAAACTTTTTTCGTATTATCGCTGAATTGGACTCTGATTTGTCGGACTCCGATTTTGATGTAAGTGATCTGGAGATGTAGATCGATAACTAAAGTGAGGTATCCGCATCAGCTGATTGGTCCCCAACTGATCGTGGTGGTGAACACGTTCGTGTAGCTAATGCACCTATGGCAATGTTTGCCTGGGAGGACAGACACTTACGATGACAGGAGATACAAACCATATTGCATCTCACTGCAGCTGCCACCCCTACCCACCTGTCTCACAAGTGCAGCCAGCCCACCGTGCATTCCTGCTGGCCGTCGAGCCGCTGCTGCTGCAAACAGAAAACTGAGATTTTTTGGAAAAAATTTTTGCCCTCAAAGAGTTGCTACTGAACATAGACTGTTTATACTGCTCCCTGATAAAAGAAAATGTTTCAGCTGGTATCTGTTTAGATAAAAAAGAAAATAGATTTAGAAATGTTAACTTGCTCGGAAGGTGCCTGTTATAATGTTATGATCGCGGCTCTGGACTCTGAGGGTAACTTGTTTTTCTATAACTAACGAGATAAAATGTTAATGCCCTGGCAGTGGCAAATAGCTTTAGTTTAATATTTGATTTGATTACATTAATATTTAAGTTGAGATTTACAAGACATATTTTAACTGCTACTATGTAATGGGAATACTGCTGTTAAAAAGCACCTTATTTGTTTGCAAACCAAATACATGCCAAATACATGCAATACATTACTTTTGAATTCATTATTGAATTTTGCGCATAACCATGTGATTGTTGTGATTGTCAATCGCGATTAAAAATGTTAATCGTCGCCCAGCCACTAATTATAAGGTAAATCAAATTTAGTCTAATGCAAAAACCAAAAAAAAATCCAGTAAAATGGCACTTACCTGCGGGTCCAGGAACACCTGAGTAGCCAGTATCTCCCTTTGGACCAGTCAGCCCTGGCCTCCCTGTTGTTCCCTGTAACGTAATAAATTATTCATTATTATGAACCAAGAAGTTAAAGAAACATGCTATAATCAGAAACTTTCCATTTTTTTCTTTCATTAAAATGATGAACCTTTCAACAAGACAGAAGCAGGTCTTTAATTTTTGGAAATTACATGTGCATATTTAATAGTCATTTTCAGTATTAAGGCATCCTTCCTTATCTAACTAATGTTTGTGATACTTACTCTTTTCTTTTAATAAAAGCTATAAAAATGTATATATCAAAATGAATATTGTAACAGATCTGTTTATAAATGTGTCACTTTTCTTTTGTGCTCATGGCTCTATCAGTGTTCTTGGACATGCCCAATATCCTCTACCATGTGTCGACTGAATCCATAATTGGTCAAACTGAGACTTTGCAAAAGCTGGATTTGAAGTACCTGTCCTTAATTGTACATATTCATTACTTTTATAATTATATATTTTTTTTTTACACTTAGGCATAGTTTATAATATATTTTTAAATATGTGGATTTTGTGAATATTTTTAATTGTGTTTTTTGCAGATTTTAAAATAAAAGCCTACCTACGTGGGTTAATTTAAAAGCATTAAGCTAACAGGTTTTCCATCCATCCATTTTCCAACCCGCTGAATCCAAACACAGGGTCACGGGGGTCTGCTGGAGCCAATCCCAGCCAACACAGGGCACGGAACCAATCCTGGGCAGGGTGCCAACCCACTGCAGGACACACACAAACACACCCACACACCAGGGCCAATTTAGAATCACCAATCCACCTAACCTGCATGTCTTTGGACTGTGGGAGGAAACCGGAGTGCCCGGAGGAAACCCACGCAGACACGGGGAGAACATGCAAACTCCACGCAGGGAGGACCCGGGAAGTGAACCCGGGTCTCCTACCTGCGAGGCAGCAGCGCTACCACTGCGCCACCGTGCCACCCGCTAACAGGTTTTTTTGTTCTTAAAATATTTATAAAGCAACAAACATTTGTAATTGAAATATCGAGAACCTACCTCTTTTCAACTCAAAGGTACACAACATTAGTTCTACTTCCAGCAAATCGCTACGCAACCTGGACATAACATTTCACACAATTCTGTTTTTAAAACATATATCGCCATATTATACTATTCAAAAATGTTTCTCTCCAGATACACAATTATAAAATTTTCCTAGAAAGGAAGATAGAGAGAACATATTTCAAGCATCATTTCTTTCTTAGTTATTTTAAAACACTGCTGCAAGGCTCATTAATAGAACTGGGTAGTACAACCATATACTGTAGTTCCTATATTTAACTGTTTGCAGTTCATTTTTAGTCTGATTTTAAAGTTTTCATTCAACATATAAACAAATTGATCCCCATTTATTAAGCAAAACATATTAATGCAAACATATATTACAATCTGATGACAGTGGTCTTCTAAGGATTCCAAAGATAAATAGAATTACAGTGTGATATCAGGACATTAGCCACAGGGCCCCTAAACTGCTGAATGTTGTGGATGCATTTAAAGCACCCAATACTGTGATTGTATATGAATGAGGTTGATTAGTATAGTCCATTTATAGCTGTCTCAGAGTGGGGCTCAAGTCGCATTCATGTATGCACATTTACAAGATGACTGTGATTTATTGCATACAAATGAGCACTGGACAAGTATCACAACTCCACAATTCTGGGAGGGGGCAGTATGACATACAGACACATCCCCAAAGCAACACACAGCTGTAACTTGTACACCTCTACGCGCACAGCAGCACAACAAGGTATTTAAACAATGCAGTTCCAGTAACCAGGAAAGCAGAGCAAAGGTAATTTTTTTATTTAATAATTCTTTTGCATTTATATAGCGCTTTACTCACTACTCAAAGCGCTCAGCAATTGCAGGTTAAGGGCCTTGCTGAAGGACCCAACAGAGCAGAGTCCCTTTTGGCATTTACGGGATTTGAACCGGCAACCTTCCGATTGCCAGTGCATATCCCTAGCCTCAGAGCCACCACTCCTGCAAGGTATTACAATAAAAATACTTATTGTTGGTTGTCTGCACATGAAAAGGGGGGCTCAATGTAGTTCCTTATTTTCTGTCCTTCCCCTTCGAAATAAAGATGTGTGTGCAAGTCACAATGCAATTTTAAACATGTGGCTTTAGTCAGAAGCATGCGCAGTGCACGGGAAGTTGGTAATGCCTTTTATGGGTATTGAGTTTATTTTAGGTTTGAACAAACATTTTGTTTGAGTTAGCTTTATTGTGATAATAATAATTTGTTATTATTGTTTCTATTAGGTGGTGATGGGTTAGGAATGCTTTTGAGTTACACAGAATGTTTTCCTCCCTTTAGTTCAGCAGTTAGTTGTGTCCAGGAGCAGGGAGGCCCTACAATGAATTTATATCCTTTTTAAAACGCTTAAGACATTGTCCACTAGGGGTTGGTTAACCAGCTTGGTGAGGGATGAGAATTTAAAAGGTATAGTGTTACTGCAGAGAGGTTTCTGAGCCCTCGATAAGAAGAGATTGGCTCAGTGGCTGGCTGCTTCAGTGAACTGTAATTGACTCCTATTAGTCAGTGAAGGCTCCTGAGTTTTATGGATGTTGGATGTTAAGGAGCTGGTTTATTCAAGACAGAATCACAGCCTTGTTTTTTAAATAGTGTTAAGGCAGTTTTTTGTACCCAGGACTAAGAACATTTCCTTTGGGGGTAAAATTACATTTTTGGGAATTTTGTCTTTCTTTTCTTTGTACCATCTGCTAGAAGCATTTGGCGTATTATGTATGCATTATTTTGATAGACTGACGCATATGTGTTCCCCCGTCACAAATGCCTGAAGACTTTGGCAGAGCTAAATTACAGCGAGGTGCACTAGTATCTTGGCAAATGGGTTAAGTGCTTGCGCGGAAATGGAAGGACAAGAAAGATGTTTATTTTCTTTTTTTTTATATTTTATTTTATTAAAATCAAAAAACATTCCATACATGCAAGTCAAGTTTAACAAAACTGGTTTGAAACAAATTGACCCTCACCCATGAGAAGGAGAACTAGGTCAGCAGAGTAGCACTTTAATAATAGTAAAAATATGTATATAAATTAATAAATAAAGATAGATAGAACAGAAAAAGAGGGGAGAGAATCCACTTGCTCAATTTAAATGGTTATTCCAAAATGTTATTGATCGGATCCTGTCAGGTTTTTAAAATGTTTTGTACTATTTTTAGAGAAGGTAGTCATTATGCAGTTAAATGACCACCTCAATAAACATGCTATTCTTGATAAATTTCATTCAAGTTTTAGAACAAATCACAGCACAGAAACTGCACTCGTTAAAGTAGTAAATGACTTGCGGGTAAATGCAGACAGAGGCCATTTATCTGTTCTCATCCTCTTAGATCTGAGTGCCGCATTTGACACCATTGATCATAATATTCTTAGAAATCGCCTTAGTCAATGGGTGGGCCTCTCTGGCAGTGTCTTAAATTGGTTTGAATCCTACCTGGCAGGGAGAAAATTCTTTGTTAGTTGTGGTAATTACGACTCAAAGACACATGATATCCTATATGGTGTTCCACAAGGCTCTATCCTGGGTCCGCTGCTCTTCTCAATCTACATGCTTCCGTTAGGTCAGATTATCTCAGGGCACAACGTGTGCTACCACAGTTACGCTGATGACAGACAGCTGTATTTATCAATAGCACCTGATGACCCCAATTCTATTGATTCATTAACACAATGTCTGACTTGTATTTCAGAATGGATGAATAGTAACTTTCTCAAGCTAAATAAAGAGAAAACTGAAATCTTAGTGATTGGCAATAATGGATACAATAAGGCTATTAGAAATAAACTTGATATATTAGGATTAAAAGTCAAGACGGAGGTAAAAAGCTTAGGGGTAACTGTTGACTATAATCTGAATTTTAAATCGCATATTAATCAGATCACTAGGACAGCATTTTTTCACTTAAGAAACATAGCAAAAGTCAGACCTCTTATATCATTGAAAGATGCTGAGAAATTAGTTCACGCGTTTGTTTTTAGTCAACTAGATTACTGTAACGCAGTCCTCTCAGGAATACCCAAAAAAGACATAAACCGTTTAGAATGCAGCTGCTAGAATCCTAACCAGGAAAAGAAAATCCAAGCACATTTCTTCAGTTTTGATGTCACTACACTGGTTACCTGTGTCATTTAGGATTGACTTTAAATTCTGCTTATGGTTTATAAAGCCTTAAATAATCTCGCCCCATCTTATATATCGGAATGTCTGACATTTTATATTCCAAATTGTAATCTCAGATCCTCAAATAAGTGTCTCCTTAGAATTCTGAGAGCAAAACTTAAAAGAAGTGGTGAGATGGCCTTCTACTGTTATGCACCTAAAATCTGGAATAGCCTACCAATAGGAATTCGCCAGGCTAATACAGTGGAGCACTTTAAAAAACTGCTGAAAACACATTACTTTAACATGACCTTCTCATAATTTCACTTTAATTTAATCCTGATACTCTGTATATCCAATTCATTATAACTATCCATGGTAGCTCTAAAATCTGTACTAAACCCTATTCTCTCTTCTGTTTCTTTTTCTGGTGTCCTTTTGGTCTACTACCATCTACTCAAAGCACCATGATGTTCCAACAGTGAAGAATTAAAAGCCAGAAGTCTGCATGTCCATCATCATCAAGTCCTTCCGTGAGATCCCTAGACACAAGAGGACTATTTCATTTATGTTAGGTAGAATGCCAACAGGGGACTGGACGGTCTTGTGGCCTGGAACCCCTGCAGATTTTATTTTTTTTCCCCCAGCCGTCTGGAGTTTTTTTTTTTGTTTTTTCTGTCCACCCTGGCTTACTCTTTTTTTTATGTTAACTAATATTATCTTATTTTAATTTCTTATGTTGTTATATTTTTTTTATTTACTTTTCTTCATTATGTAAAGCACTTTGAGCTACTTTTTTGTATGGAAATGTGCTATACAAATAAATGTTATTATTATTATTGTACAGATTCTCTAAGTGAGAATTTGATTTTTTCCAATTTTAGATAATATATAACATCAGTTATCCACTGACTTAAAAGAGGTGAGTTAGGCTTATTCCAGTTGAGCAAGATACGTCTATGTGCCAATAGTGTAGTAAAGGCAATTACAATTTGTTTGTCCTTCTCCACTTTAAGTCCATCTGGAAGTACACCAAACACAGCTCTTAGTGAAATAGGAGGGATTTTGACGCCCAGGCTGTGTGAGAGGCATTTAAAATTTTTTGTCCAAAGTGGAGTTAATTTGGGGCACGCCCAAAACATGTGGCCCAGTGTGGCTGGGACTTGATTGCAATGTTTGCAAGTTGGATCTTTCCTGGGAAACGTTTTGGACAATTTTAAACAACAGAGATGCGCGCGATATATATTGAAGTTGAATAATTGTATGCTTTGCACATACTGTATGGAGCTCGAGTGAATTCTGTGCATTGCTACCCTCTATTCCTTTTCTGAGATGTTGAGTAAGAGATCCTTTTCCCACTGTACTCTGGGATCTTTGAAAGGGAGGGACTTTAAAATGTTTTTATATATTACAGAAATGCTGTTTGAGTCCTCAAGACTGATCACAATTTCTTCCAGTATAGAGGTAGGGGGGAGGTGAGGGAAATTTGGTAGGTTTTGTTTAACAAAGTTTCTAATTTGAAGGTAGTGAAAGAAATGCATTGCTGGAAATTGTAATTGTTCGTAGGAAGCGAAGACATTGTCTATGTACAGGTCTCTAAGTGATTTAATCCCAGATGTTTTCCAGACATTAAAAACTGTGTACGTTTGAAATGTTGGAAAAAGGTGGTTATTGTGCAGAGGTGCCACAGATAAAAGCTTCTCTGTCTTAAAGTACTTCCTCACTGGTTCTATATTCTGAGTAAGTGAAGCACTATTGGGTTGTTAGTATGTTGGTGATGACTTGTACTTATTGGGTTACACAGCAAGGAATATAAAGAAGTACTGCAGGATTTTATTTCTATTGTGGACCAAGCCTGTGTCTGCTCACCTATTTGTGTCAATGTCCAGGTTTTTATAGCTTGTATATTTGCTGCCCAGTAATAAGAAAGTGCAAGATTTGGCACAATGCTTCATGAGCTTTGTGAATCTAAAATGGGATACATTTGGAATTTGGTTCTGTACACAGGGAAAGGGAAAGTGTTTGATCCAAAATACAATCAGTATGGCATTGGTATGTCATCAGTGCCAACTTTGATAGATGCTCTGCTGGATCACAGTTACTGTGTAACCATAGAAATAGTATTTGACATCTTGCTGCAAAGAAAGACTGATGCACATGGAACAGTGCGTTCTAACCGTCAAGGCATGCCTGAAGACTTTGGCAGAGCTAAATTACAGTGAGGTGCACTAGTATCTTGGCAAAAGGGTAAAGTGCTTGAGCCAAAAGGGAAGGACAAAAAAGACGTTTGTCTTCTTAAAACTGTACATAGTGTAGCTACAGTCACTGTACAGGCAAAAAGCAAGAAGCAGGTTATGAAGCCTTGTGCTGTGGTAGACTACAATAGCACAATGGGTGGCATAAATCATGTGAATCAAGAATTGACTTTCTATCCCATAATGTGGAGGCAACAAAATTCGTGTTATACAAACAAAAAGCTGGCAAAACTGTATCTCATGCAAACTTTACATGCCACCTTGTAGAACAAATCACTGCCACACATCCACCGTCCACACTACCGCTTAAGAGAGGCAGTCGATCCAGCATATCAAGGATCAGTCCAGAGCATCTTATTGGTAGACATTTTATTAATTATATACCTCAAGTTCAAAGTCAAGTCAAGTTGGGGAGCATGCACTGGTACAGTGCATTGTCTCACCCACCACATGATGAAACATCTCAGGAATCTGGTTGGCAACCCCCCAGGCAGACACATGGTCCTGTCCCAACCTTCAAAAATGGCCCTCTATCTGCCACGGCCAGGTGTTATGTGAGCATCCCCTTGGCATGGTCCAGCCACTCGGATCTTTAAATGCCTGGATCTTGGTTTTTATCCAGGACACTCGCAAGCACAGAAACTCACACTCATCACTCAGTCTCTCGAGAGCCCGGATCAGAGCCTCCACTGACTCACAGCATCATCAGCAAAGTCAAGATCAATGAATCTTTCTTCACCAAAAGATGCCCCACAGCTGCTGGACCCCACAATCTTGCCCAACACCCAGTCCATGCAAGAACTGAACAGAGTAGGAGCAAGACCACGCCCCTGATGAAGCCCAGAATCAACTGGGAAAATGCAAAGGTTCTACCTCCACTCTGCACAGCACTCACGGTACCAGTGTACAGGCTGGCCAAGATATCCAGCAACTTTGAGGGGATCCTGCAAAGTCTCAGGATGTCTTACAGGGCAGCTTGATTAACTAAGTCCAATGCTTTACGAAAATCAACAAAGGCTGCAAAGAAACCTTGCCAATTTTCGTATTTGCGCTCCATCAGAACCCTCAGTGCCAGGATGCGGTTGATGGTAGACTTCTTAGGCGTAAAACCAAATGGCTCTGGTCTCTCACAGATCCTATTGAGGATGACCCTAACAAGGACCTTACCTTACCCAACACCGAGAGCAGTGTTATCCCCTTGTAGTTGCCACAATCCAGGTGATCACCCTTCCCTTTCCAGACAGGGACGACAAGTCCCGTTTTCCAGTAAGTTGGGATGATGCCTGTCTCCCAAATGGAAGCAAAGAATTTTTGTAAAGCCAGGAGGACTCCAGCCTGGAGAAGTTCACCCCAGATACCACAGACCCCTGCAGCCTTCCCTACCCTCAGCTGGTTCACCACCTGTGCAATCTCTGTGCGATTGGGTGGTTCACAGATAATTACGGATATCTGAATCTGTTTCTCAGAGAGTTGCAGCCAGGGAGGCTGATGGATCTTACTAATAAAACAGACAAAATTAATAATTTTTTTTTCAAAAGCCTGAAATACAAGATGCAATGAGGAGGACTATTGCTGCGTACTTTCAAACTCTGCACTAATCGACATCATTGGCTGAAGTGTGGTTGTTCTACTCTTCAACCTCTGCAGCTGCTGTGTGGCTGGAGTTTCCAAAGCTGGAAGCCTCTTGTAAATCTGCGGAGGTGCTTCAATTTATTGAGCTGGCAAACGCGTTTTTGGAGCTACACCCATTAATGCTAGATGAGTTGATGTGCTTCTTAAGTATGTTTCTTTAAAGATCAGCGCACGACCATTGAGAGACTTTGTTTATGAATACTGTGCGCTGTGTCTAAAGTGGAACCCCAGTATGTCAGAGGAACACATGGTTAGATGCATTTGTGGTGCATGTAACCTGTGGCTTGCTGTAGCACTTAGGGGCATTATAAGGTCAGTGTAGTGACTGGTAAACACCGGCTCCTTGATAGAGAAGAATTGGGCTGCTATGAGGGGTAAAAAAGATCTACACGGAGGGACCTTTAGCAGAGAAGCACCCAAGGCCAAACCTCAGAAGGACATGGATCAGTCAATTGGGCCTGAGCTCACCATGTTACGTGCACAGTTGCCCTTACTAATGGTGCCAGTGAGTGTGCGAGGCATCATCGGCAATGCTGTCTTTGACACCGGGAGCACCTTTACCTTAATTAATCGCAGCTTGTGGGAAAATATAAAGTTGCCCGGCGAGCTGCTTAAGGGAGATGGCACAGTAGCAAGGTCCTGATGTAGTTTATGTTGCAGAGTAAAATCGAAGTGTATGTCTTGGAGGATACTTTCCTGTCCCTGCCACAGCTCTTAGTGCTAGATTTCATCATGGCAGCCGACATCATTTTGCACTCAAGGAGTCATGAATATGTAATGCCTGGGGGTGGGGTGTTCAGTTTTGAGGAAAGGGAAAGTGATGAATTATAGTGGCAAAAATGAAATTACTATTAGGTAGTACCAGTTAAAGATATCAGGCTAGTGGAGGACAGTATTTCTTCTCAGCCCTGTGAGGTACAACCTATTCTGAGGAGATGGCCTATGGTATCGATGGACAAACTTGGTGGTATAGATGTTATTCACCATCACATATACACCGTCGATGTCAAGTTCCTGTCTGTCAAACAGCTGACACGGTTTCTCCTATGAAGAGAAAGATCATCAAAGAGTGGGTTTATCGTATGCATCTGGAAGGTATTCTTGAACTCTTTACCTCGGCCTGGGCATCCCTGGTGGTTTTGTTACATAAGCTCAATGAAACCTTTTGCTTTTGTGTGGACTACCATGGATTGAATGCCAAAACCAGCAGTGACGCCTATCCTATACCCCTGGTGCAAGAAATTATAGAGTCCTTACAAGAAGCAGTAGTTTTTAGCACTCTGGATTTACAGTTTGGCTATCGGCAGGTTGCATGGGAGAAAACAGTGTGGCAAAGACTGCAGTGATCAATTCTGAAGGCTTGTTTCAGTTTCGAGTAATGCCTTTCGGCTTGAAGAATGTGGGAGCATCTTTTATATCATCCTCTCCCTCTGATTCTGCTGATACAGGCTCCTTTCTAAAATCCCTACTCCTCCCAGAGCTTTTGAAGTCAGAGGCCTCTGCTCTAGGTATTTCCCTTTCACTTAATGAACTATAAGAGACTTTGGACTCTATGAGCTCTGGGAAATCTCCTGTACCTGAAGGGTTGCCTCCTGAGAGTCTGCTTAATGGAAGTAGCTTTCAGTCCCACTCTTCCAGATACTTAATTTTTCCCTTTCATCTTTTCACTTTATCACTTCAATTAATTTGGCTCTGACTAGTTAAACAACACAATAACACCACTAATTGCTCCAGTTATTATCCAGTATCCCTGTTCTAAATATTGCAAATATTGCAAACCATCCAACTTCTTCCTCTCCTTGTTAGTATGATATATCTGTGTTGAGAGATATATTTAGTGAGTTAGGGCTGGAAATGTTCATTTCTCTTTGATGTCTCATCCTGTGCCTTCTGTTTTTTTCTATTTGCAGCTGAAGTCTGTGCTCAAGATATGTTAGAGCCCTCCTTACTTTCCCTCTTACAATTTATCCCCTGTACTCATTTGCTTCAACCCTTTTTCCTAAGTCCAAACTGGTGTCTCATCTTTACTTCCCCCTCTGCAAAGCTTCCCATAAAGTTCACCCAATAATGTGTAATTGGCTAACAGACCTTTCCCCATCCTCTGTGTTATGCTGTCAAACCATCTTTCTAAATATCAAAAATGGCTCTAAAAAACTTGAATAACAAGCACATATAATTGAAATTTGTCCATAGACTGTATACTACCCCTAACATGTTCTCTGAGTGTCCTCTGGCTGTGACTCTCTGGTACTATGTAGCTGAATCCCTCTCCACAATTCTTTATCTCTCCCTCTACTTTGAAGTTCTGTTAATACTGAAGTATCTCAGCACTTCATATAAAGCCACCTTGTTTGAACCTTTTCACGTCAACTTCACCACAGCACTAAGGGCCAGTTTATACATCATGCTCAGAACCATGTCTTGCCATGCGTTCCCAGCGTTCATTTGATGCATCCTCTGAGCACGTCCTCAGAAATTAATGCGATCCGTGTGCGAGTTGCAGTACCAGCAAAAAGTCAGGGGGAGCAGTGTGATCAGGTTGGAACAAGACGTCAGAGTCTCTGTTTACTATTTACATGTGAAACAAAGCCACTTTGGAGATCCTACAGGATCGATGTTTGATAGATAGATAGATAGATAGATAGATAGATAGATAGATAGATAGATAGATAGATAGATAGATACTTTATTAATCCCAAGGGGAAATTCACACAGTTTGATGAATGTTTGATGTGGTGAAACAAAATGCAGACATACAAATGCATTTGTGGTGCTTTTATATTCAAGCGTCACATATTCCCCCAACATAATGACACAATACATTTTAAAATTCTCACATAACATTTTCAGTGCTGTCTTTTTTTTATTGCACCTTCACAACAGCATTGGAATGTATGGCAGCATATTTGAACCAGAGAGAAAAAAATTAAGGACACAGCGAGAAGGTCTATTTTGTGATTAAAGTGGAAGTTTCAGCATTAATCTCGTAATTCATTTTATCATTAAAGTAGACTGTCGAAAACATCATCTTAAAACCAACCCAGTTATTAACCGCTACTTGCTTCTGGGGTTTTTTCCTGCATTAACAACAGTGGCAAGCAGCAATCTCTATACGGAACTCATTAAATTCCTGATATTCCAGCTGTCTGCACATTTAGAATCCTTAGATTTATACTTGATATCACTTTCATGATGAAATACATTAAAGTATGTATGTTACATTTCACAGATAAGTCATTACCTTAATTTAAATAAGGAATACTGTTAATAATTACATATGTGGGGGTGCACGGTGGCAGAGTGGTACAGGTGCTTACCTCACAGGGAGTCACATTCCTGGTGTTCCCAGCCTGGAGTTTGCATGTTTTCCTGGTGGGTTTCCACAGTTTCCTTCCAGAGACATTAAAGTTTGGGGATTTGGTGACACTAAAATAACGCTAGTGTCTGTGTGTGAATGTGTTCACCTTGCAATGAGCTGATGCCCAGTCAAGGGATTGTTTCTGTCTCCCACCTGCTGGAATGGCTGCATCTCTGGACTAATGGATGTAATCCTTAAACATCCTTTTCAGAGATATTGTGGCAAGGTGTCCTCTGAATTTAATGGATGTTTCAGGCAATTCACAACACAGCGAAGTTTTCTCACGGTGATGATATCTCGCACTGACACCTGGTGGAATTTTCCAGAATTACGTAAAGTATGCGCGCAAGTATAAACAGTACAATGCTTGCATAGCAGTAGTGTCCGCTGGAGCATGCGTCACGTGAAGTATAAACCCACACTTAGTATGCCTATGTAAAAACTGTCCCTCCCAGCTCTTGATGATTTAACTCTTGTCTGTGACACTAATTCTTGCTAAAGTTATTTTCAATACTGTTGATAATTAAACTTTTTTAAATGTCTGTAGTGCAATGCTTACTTACTGGACCAAGCTACTCCAGGCTGTTGTCCTATATCTGTTGTTTAATCTATTCTGTTTGTTCAGTGGAAAATCTGAAAACTCTTCCTGTAGTATTCCTAAACGATCAATGCTCAGTCCACTTCAGTTGAGTAAGTATATGTTGCAAATGAGATATTGGATAACTTCTAGTTGTGTAAGTGATATTGTGGAGCTCACAAGCTTATATCTGTGTATGGATGTCTGCCAACTTCCCAGAACCAAGCATGAATAAAACTTACAGTAATTGCCTCTTATGGAACCTCAAGCTCAATTCAAAATATTTGAATCCTACTTGCTAGAACTTTCTTAGAGTCCTCTGGTACTATTGAGGTATAAATCAATGATCATTATGCCTTGTTATTGGTTTTAGAACTATTAACTATTAAAAGGAGTTGCTTGACATCTTTTTAAGTGGCTTAGACAGGCACTATTTTCTTATAGGCTGCTGCTTTTGTTTTTAATGTGGCCTGCTTGATTTTCACTTTCCTTATTTCCTATGAACCAATGATGTGTTTTTTAGGGAACTGACTAAACAAACTTTTGTTTTGGGCACATGGAGACTTTGCTGTAGGAGACCCGGGTTCGCTTCCCAGGTCCTCGCTGCATGGAGTTTGCATGTTCTCCCCGTATCTGCGTGGGTTACTTCCGGGTACTCCGGTTTCCTCCCACAGTTCAAAGACATGCAGGTTAAGTGCACTGGCAATTCTAAATTGTCCCTAGTGCGTGCTTGGTGTGTGTGTGTGTGTGCGCGCCCTGCGGTGGGCTGGCGCCCTGCCCAGGGTTTGTTTCCTGCCTTGTGCCCTGTGTTGGCTGGGATTGGCTCCAGCAGACCTGCGTGACCCTGTAGTTAGGATATAGCGGGTTGGATAATGGATGGATAGATAGACTTTGCTGGGCCTACTGGCTTACTAAAGACCAAACAAGTTTCTGCAAATCCTCAAGGGCCTTAAACTTAAGAAAACTAAGTAAACTTTCATGCTAGTGCATAAACACTTAACATATTAACATTTTTAAATGGCATTTAATTTTATATTTTGAGGTTTTTGAAAATTCTTATATTATATATTGATGAAGTTGAAAGCAAGCTGTATTGTGTTAGCTAAGATTGAGTTATACAGGAGTTTAAGAGATGACTATCAAAACAGCCATTTGCATTCAGCTCCAGCAGCTCAGCCCTTTTCAGTGAAGCTGCCTATGATTTTAGTCTTACTGGATGCTGGTGCAACAAGCAATTATTAATTGAACAGTTCAGATTTAATTCAGATCAGATCAGATCAATTAAAAGGCCTCCAATTTTTATTAGATCAAGATTAGGAAATGCAAAACAGATGATGGTCATCTCCGGGCCAGGCGGCAAGCAAGACCTTCGAGTCCTAATGATTGTTATGAAAAGACTGATGATTATTAGGGGAAAGACGTTTACAAGAAGAGGTAATTATTATGAAAACAGGTACAGCACAAGGTCATTATTATGAAGATAACATGTAAAGTGGATGACAAGGAATATTTCAAAATGGGGATGTTTTGTGATTAGAACTGAAATAAAAATGAACTACACCCAAACCACCTGGCTCACTCCATGAACTGAGACGGCTTTATGTGCTCTGCAAGTGTTTCTTAAGATGTGAAATAAATTCTAAAGTCTAAATTCTGACTGCTTTTTCTGAAGATTTCCCCACAACAGTACCACTTTTTGAGCTATGATTAAATGCATTCCAAGTTTTCAAAATTGCATTTATGCAATAGTCAGGTCTTTCTTCTACCATGACAAACTGCTAGAATCATACTTTTATTCTCCTTCTCTGATTTGAGATTCTTAAATTTGAATCTTCTGTGTCAGATCTACTGTGGATGATTTACTTTTTAAAGTTTACAGTTACATTCTGCATTTTCCATATGATGGACTATTGCCCTGTCCAAGTTTGGTTCCTACCATGAACCCAAAACTTGCCAGGACAGGCAATGTTCTTTACAAACTTTGAAGTGAATTCAGTAAGGTTAAGAATATAATACCATGTTATTCTGCCATGCTTGTTCAAAAACACTAATTTTCATAGGCATTAATGTTTTCACTATTTCTTTAATTGGCAGTGTTAGGTACAAAAGAGGCTGGACTCAATTACAGAAAGATCTTAATCTAATTAGTATTTTCTTTTTATCTTTTATTGAATTTATTAAAGGCATGTAAAGTTCCATACAATCGAGTCAAACTTAACAAACCTAAATTTACTTCAACCCCCACCCATGTGAAAGACAGGAAGGCCAACAGCCAGAGTAAAGAGTAGTAAAGAGGGAAAGAAGTCCTTCTCCCCAGTATAAATGCTTATTGTAAAATTTTATCGATTAGATCCTGCCAGGTTTAAAAAAAGTTTTGAACAGATACTCTAAGTGAGAATTTGATTTTTTCTAATTTCATATTGTATATAACATCAGTTACCCACTGACTTAAAAGAGGTGGGCTAGAATTCCTCCAGTTGTGCAAGATTAATTAGTACTTTCTTAAAAGTTCCTCACATCATTCTTAATTGTAACTGGTTCCTGTCTATGTGAATTTCCCATTGGGATTAATAAAGTATCTATCTATCTATCTATCTATCTATCTATCTATCTATCTATCTATCTATCTATCTATCTATCTATCTATCTATCTATCTATCTATCTATCTATCTATCTATCTATCTATCTATCTATCTATCTATCTATCTATCTATCTATCTATCTATCTATGTGTATGTGAATTTCCCCTTGGGATTAATAAGGTATCTATCTATCTATCTATCTATCTATCTATCTATCTATCTATCTATCTATCTATCTATCTATCTATCTATCTATCTATCTATCTATCTATCTATCTATCTATCTACAGAGTATGCATGTTCTACACAGGTATATGTGAGTTTTCTCCTACATCCTGTACACACAGAGGATGGATTAATTTGCAATGCTAAACTGTCCCATTGTGAGTAACGTTGCAGGTAACGTTGCCCTCAGATGGACTGACATTCCATTCAGCAAAAGTGCCTGCTTCATGCCCAGTGCTACCAGGATAGGTTCTGACACACATTGTGAATCTAAATTGCATTAAGTGGATGAGAATCAAGTTCAAGTTTGGGAGCATTCACTGGTAATTTTTAAATTATTACTACAAAAAATGTTTTCTTACAGAATTACTGTACTTACAGGAAATCCAGAAGGACCAATGTCTCCTTTTGCACCTGGGAATCCTGGGACACCAGTCTGTCCAAGATTTCCCTTCTCTCCTTTAATTCCACCAATGCCTGGAGCACCACGAGAACCTTCTGGACCTGGAGAACCTTTGTGTATACATAAACATTGTTAATATCTCATAAATAAGCCTAGGTTTTACACAAAAATGAAGTAGATATAACACATAACTCTTAATGTTCATCATATGGACTCACTCATACAGAAAACGTCATAGATTTTTGATTAGTGTTTAATACATTTTTAACGCATCTTACATATACAATGTGATGTTACTCAAAAACAGCCTGAGTGGTTGTTTTAAGATATGCATGTCAGTGTAGGACGTTGAATGGGAAAACAGTTGCGGAAATTTGAAATAAAAAATTTAAATATATTGAAGAAAAAAAGAAATGTGATTTTTTTGGAATGAGAATACTATAGTTATAGCATAGTATAAGATGATGAAGGATTAGTGTTCACTGCTTTTAATTGTTTTCTTGTGGCTTTGGTTGTTGTGCTGTTTTATTTTCCCATTATTTGCATATGTATTGTTATTTCAACAATAAATGTTGACATTTCAGTCCAAGAACTAAAGTTACGTTTTTTCCCTCTTTAAATGTTATGATTTAATAAGTGCAAGACCTGTACTTTAATAAAGAACAAGTATCTATTTCTTATAAAAAAAAAAAAAACTACTGAACTTTTTTGTAAAACCAGAACATTTAAATAAAATCAAAAATAAATACAACTTACTAAGACAATATACTAAAAATCATGCTCAATTTTATGAATTGCATCACAGGCTTTTCTTAGATTCTTTGCCCTAATTTAGCTCTGGTGACAGTAGTGATTGTTGCAAGAACTGATACTCCTGTACCAAGTCAATAACAAAATGCTAAAAATTAACAGTATTAGCTTTTTTACATAGTTGTTAATACTGAGTGAAAGTAGGTACCACAATGAGGAGTGACTGCAAATATACATATTACTTTGGAAGGCAAAATAATATGTGAGAAAAGCATGAGTAAAAACTACACACGAAAATGGCTCACAGTGCTACTGCACTGCATTAACACATCTTTAAAGAAAAACAGCAGAGTCATGATTCTGATAAAGCTTTGTGTTTGAGGCTGGAACAATTTCAATGAGTGATTGCCAGAATCATGCTTGTCATTTAAAAAAACACAAAACATACATAGGCTACATATCTTATAGCCACTTTAATTCTATTATGGAGATTGGCTAACTAGTAGTTGGCGAGATTAATAACTTTTCAATACCATGTCCTACACAGTCCCAATAAAGGAATAAAGGCTTTACATTCATTCTCTAATAAGATGTCTACAAATATATGTTCAAGTGTCCATCCATTTTATTATCAGCTTACACGGTTCAAGGTCGCACGCATCCATAGTTATGTACAGGACTGTGGAATATGGAAGGAAACTGCACCAGAGGCAGTGCTAACTACAGTTGTAGCAAGTAAAAATCAATCAAGGTAATTTCAAATAAAGTGGCTGTTTGACTTGTGTTCACTTCAGTTCATTTGGCTGCTCCATTTGTTAATACCAAAATAAAATTTTTTACTACTTCAACACTTTAAAGCACAATCTCTCTAGAAATACAATATACTGTATACCCCATTAACAGAAATACATTGCAGAAACATGCAGCTATACCAATAAGAACATAACAGCATTCTGAATATCAATCTACTAATGCTAAATCTGTGTCAGTTATTTTACCTACAAACCCTAAATTTGAGTCAGTTATTTAGATTCTGAAGGAGTGGGTACATAGGCCAACATAAAAAGGCAATTTGAGCAGTGTCCAGTTATCCTAATGCAGTCAGGAAAATTGACTCATAATGCAATAAGTGCACATAGTGAGATTGGAACTGCTTTTGTTAACAGAAAGCAGTTACATTCCATTAATGCACAAGTCATCTGTGATGCCAAGATGAGACAAATGTTATAAAATGGTAGTCTGGACCAACCCATGATTAATTTATTTTACGGCAAAGTAGCATTGGTAGATGACTTGCTGATGATACTGCAAGTAAATGCTGGCTTGATGGTAAGGTAACTGGCGGAACCCTCAGTATTTTAAATGGCCTGTACTATTCAATGTAACAGCATGTGCCATTACATGTGCCAGATGATAGTGGCTACACGCTCCTTATGCTTTTCCCCCAGAGATAAGGTTGTACAATGCCATGTATGTTCTTGTGTGCTCAGTTTTGGAGCACGTCATAGGACTCCTCAAATGCAGATGGCAGGTAATTTATCAGGTGGGAGGCTGGTCAACCAGCCAACAAAGGTCTGCAGCCAGATGACACCTTACTGACATCTGTATATAATGCACAAGCATTGTTATTTCATTTAAAGGTATATGCTAAGTGTTTTTCCTGATTCCTATGCAGCTCTTCCAACTTCCACATCTGTATGCTCTGGCATAATACCACATAATTAATCATCTCCAAAATATAGATGCCATTCACAGATCGAAATCAGAGAGGATAGATGTGATTTTTGTCTTCATTTCTTTGTCTATACTTTGATATCATTCAAATATTTGTTTTACTTCAGGTATGGTGTGGCTGGTAGAACATTCATAGAAGCAGTAACATGTTGCCATTCAACATATTTGCGCTTTTTAGTGACACCTGTGCTTGGGCCACCAAATAAAGGTTCTTTGTGTGCCTCAACTTCAGGGACGAGAACTTTTATGCTGCAGCCTTGAAAGGTTTTTCTTTTTGTCTCTCTTCTCTGTTGTCACTATTGTCACACCCTACAGGTAAATCTGTTCATTATATATGATTGAGGTGGATTCAGGGTGGCAACCAAGCATAGATTGAGGTGTGTTCAAAAACACTTAAAAGATAATTGTGTTTTATAAAGGGAAAATTGCATACGAATGTGCACGTGCACAAGTTTTATAAATCATATTTTTTTATTTAGCATTTCCCTGTTTTTGGCATACTGATATATTTCACGTTTGAATCCATGCAGACTTTTATAAATGAGTCACCAGAGGCCTCATGCATAACGTCCTGTGCAGAATTCACACTAAAACATGGCGTATGGACAAAAGTGTGCATGCACAAAAAATATCAGATCCACAAAACTGTGCATAAGCCAGCTTCCTCGCACTTCCGCTTCATAGATCCTAGCCAGTGTGAAATGTAATGCAAGTGCATGCCAGCCCTACCCCGAGTCCACCCAGAATTACACCCCTTTGAATATGCAAATCAATATAAATAGCCCCTTACCATCAGCGTTTTGTGAAAAGACAATGGCAAAAGCACGGGGTAAAAAAAAAACTTCAGTGAATATGAAGTGGAGGTCCTATTCAGTGTAGTGGAGGCAAGGAAAATATACTTTTTGGTGACTTAAGCAGTGGTATGAGCAAAGAAGGAAACTGATGGAGTGGCACTTAAAAGTTAAAGTTCAGAAAGTCATACAGTGCCTGAAATAAAAAAGAAGTGGTCAGATGTCAAAGTCGAGGTTAAAAGGCAAGTCGTAGCCCACCGTCTGAGTGTCATACAAAAGCATATTAGAGCATGCAAAAAAGAACAAAAAATTAGGGACACAGTGAAGAAAAAAAGGTCAAAATGTAGACTTTAATCTCTGAATTTCCACTTTAATCTCATTGTTTATTTTGTCATTAAAATAGAACGTCGTAAACTTCACCTTAATATCGATGTTTACTAGAGTTTCTCAAATCCCATCATAACTAAAGTAGCATATTAAATGATTCGTATTCGGAGTGTTCTCTGACCCAGTCTTTAATCACTACATGCTTCTTAAATAGGCTCACTCTTTTGTAGACAGGCAGTGATTGCAACACAGAATACATTACAGTCATGATATTACAGCTTTCTGAATATTTTAGAATAGTACGGTATATACTTGATACACTTTCATGATGAAATGCATTAAAGCAGTGTTTCTCAACCTCGGTACTGGGGACCCACTGTGGCTGCAGGTTTTTGTTCCAACCAGCTTCTGTTTTTAATTGGACTCCTGGGCTAATTAATTGATGTGTTATTTCCCAAGTTCTGTGTTTTGGGAACAATATAGAAATTAGAAAACTAAGTTTGGTTAAAAAGAAATATATATATATTTATATAATATTTAAAATGTACCAAGAAGTTATATGGGAATAATGCATTTTTTTCTTTTTAACAATATTTTCATCTTGATTTTCATTCTACTTTTTTAAGTGTTCTAATTGTTTAATTAATCCATTATTTACTAATTAGTTGCTCTGATGCTAAAGTAGTTGCAGCCTTTGCTTATTCAGTGTTGTTTGCTAGCGTGTCTGCTCTGCTCATTTTTAATTCTCATTAATACGATACAACAAAGGGGAAAAACTGCACAGAGAAAGGGCGAAATATGATGAAATCAACAAAAGAAAATTAAGCATTTAAATCTATAGCAAAAACAGAAACATTTCTAAATGTCTTATAAATGTAAAAACCATGCTGCTGTGCTTTTCTGAATGTAGGATAAAAGAAAAATAATAGCAACTAATTAAATGAGATCAGTGCTATCAGGTGTTGTCACTGATTAAGAATGTGGTTGGAACAAAAACCTGCAGCCACAGGGGGTCCCCAGGACCGAGGTTGAGAAACACTGCATTAAAGCATGTATTAAACTTGTGGGGGGCACAGTGGCGCAGCGGTAGCGATGAGCTGGTGCCCCGTACAGGGATTGTTCTTGCCTCTCCTGTCCAGGGATTGTTTCTGCCTCCCGCTAGATGCTTGCTGGGACACTTGTGACCATGAATAGAATAATTTAATAAAACAGTACTGTTTCTGTCAAACGTACCAACCCCCCATTTCCTGGTGTGCCGTTTTCTTTCTCCATGTAACCAAGCGCCACACAATAAGCTCTGTAATAAATGTAAAACCAGCTGTAAGCTTAGAACGCTGACTCTTCAAAACATTTATGGAACATTGAAAAATCTTTGTTATACATGTTTAATTATTCCATCCATCCAAGGTTGTGCCAGGGTCTGGCCCCCAGCCTCCTGCCACAATATATATATATAGGTAAAATTCTGTTACAATGAAATTTTTGTTACAATGAAGTATTTTTATGGTCCCAACAGTTTCCCCATATGACACGAGTCTATAGAAATCTCGTTACTATAAAGTACAAAAATAAAAATTATGGTGAGTGGGCACCTGCTTTGGTAAATGGCACAGGCTTATTCCAAGATAGTATGTCTCTTTGTTTGAAGCAGCTGTTCATGTGTAAGTTGTATAAATGAGATGCTATAAAGCAGATAACTTAAGTCTCATTTTGCTTGAAGTAGTAGTCTATATGCAGAAAAAGCCATACATGTGGGGCACTATAGAGCAGTTACACAAAAGTCTCAGTTTGGTTAAGGAAGCTGTCCACATGGGGCACTATAAAGCAGATATGTATACACTAAATATACTTATAGTTTTAAGTGTAGGTGAACCAAAATAATGAAGAGAAGTATTTCCATGATAATACACAGAGAATGCTTGATTAAAACTACAAGAGTGGTTTTCCCAACACAGCATTGTTTTTAATTGCAAAATAGGGAAGCAATGATGATCATGGACCACCTGGCCTGAAAAGAACAAGGAAAAGAAACAGAAAAAGAAGTCAAATAGGAAGATTTGAGAGAGGATGAACTTAAATAGTCAGAATAGACAGAACTGTATAGAAGACCAAAAAGCAGAAACTGGGGGACACTCATAGATCAAACAGAAAAAGGCGGAAGGATTGTTTTGTTTATTGGAATAATTATAGAGAGGATGCAAAGAAAGAAAAGAGGACAGATGGCACTGCAAGAGTTATAGGGAGATCTATTACAAGTTAAAGGTAAAAGAAAATGGAAAAGTAAGGAGTATTAAAATTAGGTCTCAAAACCTGAAATGTCCCAGGAGTATTTAATATTTTGACCGTTTTTATATAATTCACTTTATTTGCCACATACAATTTCTTGCAACAGGAATTTGTCTTTTTTCACATACCACAACATACTCTCAAAGTGTAGGGTCAGCTATTTGTAAAGTGCCCCTGGAGCAATTGCAGGTTAAGGGCTGTGCTGAAGGGCTCAGTGGAATAGCATTCATTCTGGTACTGTCAGGATTAGTAGCAGCAACCTTCCAGTTACCAGCACAGATCCTTTAGCCAGAGAGCTATTATACTCCAAATCTTTCAACTGCACACACTTTCTTCTACATATGAATTAGAAACTTTGTCAAATTAACTTTCACAAATTCCCTCATCATTCACCTATGTTTATCCCTGAGATAACACTGTTCTGTTTGTTTTATAAATCCCACTACTTTTTTTACTTTTTCTTTGGATTAATAAATTTTTCCTGAGCAATTTGTATTTGTCTTTAATGAGTTTAATATAGTACTTCTTGACACTGAAACAAATGCCCCTGCCCCCAGCATACACTCCCACCCCCACTCCTATGATTGTTCTTGATTCACAGCGACAGCTTTCTCTACGGATCACAGTGTAGATGCCCCAGATGACGGTTGGGCATCCTTCCCAGGACAGAGGTGGAGTCCTTACCTGGCCATAATGGAAGGATGCACTAAATGGGGACAATAACTGGTCGGGTTACTATATGATGCCTGTCCTGGGTGGGATGCCTGAAGATTACAGCTGGCAGCAGTTCATCCCCCACTTTAATAGGTGGCAGTGTCCCCCATATTATAGAGTCCCAGTCTGGATGCCTGCAGGGCTGAAAGGGAATTAGAGTCTGGAAGAGCAACCATGTAGGAGCCCCTGGCAGATGATACAGGGCACTGCCGGGGGAGGACCACCCTGGCTTTCTCATAACCTGAAAGTGCTTCCAACTTTCTATGTCATGTCACCGTAAGTACTCCTGGGTCCTCAATAAAAGAGACCACATTGCCTTGTACAGGCCAGTCAGAGCTAGGAGCGGAGACAGGCAACACTTAACTGGAGGAGTAGCAGTGCAGTGTAAAAAGAAGGAGAGGGTGAAAGACAATAAAACACTTGTGTGTTGTTATACAAGGTACTTCATAATAAAACCACTTTTATTTGAACCCAGGAATGTTTTATGAATTTGTGTTTGGAGTTTGGGGATCAGTGGTGCCCTCTAGTCTTCACAGCAGCCAATCATGGATGACCTTCACCACTACTGCTCTGACAATCAAGGTCGAGATAAAGCATTGACAGTTGTATTTGATTTATCTAACACCCTAACGTTCTGGTGATATCCTAGCTGCCCCTCCCATTTTGACAATCACACTCGATTCACCAATGGGACTACCCCAGTCTACCTTCTCAGATGATTGTGCTAAATTCATGCAGGACGACAAAGATGGGTTGCGAACACACTGCCATGTGAAAATCTGAGTTGTGACACCAAAACGTTTGGGAAACACCTGTTCAGACAGTTTTAATAAATTATGTGTTTTAACTAATATTAATAATTAAATGGAGAACATTTTTTTTGGATTTATTTCTTTCTCTTGCATGGAGTAATATTGATTATAATTTTAGCTAACATTGTTAATTTTCTTTCAATAGTTATTTTTCTTTTGGTAATTTCATTTTACTGTCCATACAATATGAGTTGGACTTTGAGTGGTGTGGTATTATTACTAAGGTTATGAAAAACAGGTTCATATTTGTAAGACAGAGAGGCACCCCAGGGGCCTCTTGTATAAACGGTGCGTACGCACAAAAATGTTGCGTATGCCATTTTCCTCACACACTTTTAAATGTATAAAAACTAAACTTGGCGTAAAGCTATGCACATTTTCACGGTAGCCACCTACCCTGTATACACACATTTTTGATCAGTTTTGCAAATTGGCAGCACACAGCGTCAAAGCAGTGCTACTCTTTCTGTGTCTTTTACCTTTCTTTTTCAGATTCGTATTAATGACGCAGGATTTATCAAATACACCAAAATTATTTGCATATCGTTTACAAATTGAATTCACTTGATTGTAATCATTCTGTAACGATATAATGTTGCATGGAATGGTTAAACTATTTCAACTATCATAGCTGCTTTAGCGTTGTTAAAAGATGTTGCAAATGGAAAAATTAGAAGAGAGTGTGTATTTATAGATGATGATGATGACTGACTTCTAAGTCGATTTTGATCTCCAAGAGATCCTATTGGAGCTGTGTGCTGAACTGGCTCTGGCTTTACAAAGGCAGACTTTGATGAATTGTGCTCTACCTGTTCCTTTGCAAGTTCTGTCTACTCTCATGTTTTTAGCCACAGGAGCTTTTCGACATGAACTGGCTGATCAATCAGGTATTTCTTGGTCATCACTGAATGATGTCATACCAGCTGTATGGGCTGGTATTATCGGGTTGTCATCCAGATATATAAGATTTTGGAGCAGTCAGCTGCATGCACATTGCTATTGCAACGGCAGTGGACATGTGCTGCTCTTTTTTTTATTACTGTACTTTTTTCATTATTCTTATCCTGCTGTGGTCTTACTTACTAAACCCATATTCCTCCTGATTATTATTAGGACAGTGAGCTGTAAAAGCAGCCAGAAAAGAAGTGTAAACATGCTGATACTATGCTATATTAATATTTTTTTCCTTTTTTTCACTCACCTTGCCTCTGCATAGGATAAAGTACTTATAACAATGTTGCATGGGTCTTGTAGCATTCAGCTGTGTCCTTGTGCTGCAAACGTATTGTGACATGTTTTTAAATAACAGTGTCCAGAGGACTATTTGGATTTTTGTTTTTTTTTGCTGGTTGTGTTTTATTCTTGCTGTGTGACCATGAATATACCGTAATAATAAACTAGTGAAAAGCATGTCCAAACATACATACTGTATAATGCCCAGAATCATTAACCTAAATTCGAACATATTCGAATATTTACTTATTTGTAATTAGAATATTCAAACCTTATTTTTGGCTAATTTGACAGTACTAGTGGTCCTAGTGTGTGTGTACTTTTATCTATTTAACTCTTTCAGGGCAGGTGTTGACTTTGTCAAAAGAAGGGGTTAATGGTGATAATCAACTGTGACAAAACTCTGTTATGTTGGACTTTCTTTGCTAGAAGCAAAGTTAGCTTCATTTGTTTCACCAAGATACCCTGTGCTTGCATGAGTAGCAAGAGGCAAACAATAGCAAAAATGGCATCAACATCTGGAGAGAGATCAAAGCAAATACGTAAAGCAAAATACTCTCTGGATAATGTTTTGCATATTATAACTGAATTGGATTCTGACTTGTAGGACTCCAATTTTGATACAAGTGATGAATAAATGTGAGGTACCAGCATCAGCTGATCAGTCCCCAGCTGATTGATTCCCAGCTGACAGTAGTGCTGAACAGGTTCATGTAGCTGATGCGCTTATGTCAACGTTTGCCTGGGAGGACCACCACTTACAATGGCAATAGGTACAAACCAGATTGCGGTGTACTGTGACCACCGCTGCAACCTCTGCCCCCTGCCACACAAAGACAGCCTGGCTGCCACCCTACCAAGCATTGCTGGTGAACTGGTGGCCACAACACACAGCAACATATGTTTTATGTTGATTTCTGCGTGAAACCATTGCTTTGTGTGCAACTGTGTTTTTTTGGAAAAAATATTCAGCCCTCAAAGTGTTTTTTTCCTGAAAGATAAATAAAGTTCAACCTATCTATCCATCAGTCTATCTATATAAAGTGAACTGAATTGAAGCTGACTGGCAGCATATGTTATTTTTTACATGAAAATTACAGTTATAAATTAAAACTTACCATGTGTAATTGATTTGTTTTGTCTATCTGGGAAGCAAGTAAAATATTTCAACTACATGGTTGCAAAGCACCATCAAAAAGGCCATGCTTTGTAGACAGACATTGTGCATGAGTCAACAATAAGTGCTACCTTATTTCAGTCACAAAATCAATCTGACCAAAGTTCTGAGACAATGTGGAAACATGTTAAAATTACTCAAAGTTACTGAAATTACATTCAAAGTAGTAATGAGCTGTTGAATTAAATTATAATAAATACTGTATATGACAAATAGAATGTATAACAAAACTTTAGTAGGTTTAGTTATTGTAGGTTTGTGGGAATATTGAGGCTAGTATATTTTAATAGAAATAATCTGTATATACAAGGAATAATGAATAATCATTTGGTTAATTATGAACAGTTAAATACATAAATAAAATCTAGCTGCTCTGCAAAACTGAGGGAATAGAACTTTTAGATATTAAATATCTAAGGAATATATTGCTGTTTCTGTCCCTGTTTCTGATTCATAAATAAATGCCCTTTCATAAATCATTTAACTTTAAAATGCTTTAGGCATTAAAAAAGAAAACTGCACTATATACAACTCATATATATTAAAATAATGTATGAATTATGTATGGGAGTTGGTCTCGTCCGTTACGGGAGATGGACGTCTGAAGCGGAGCTCCGTTGCAGCGGCTTTATTTTTTCTCTTATTTCTTATTAGCCCGAGGTATCCTGTATTTACCTAACCAAAGGAGTTTCTACTACAGTATATAAACATGCGTAACAAGAAAGGGGGTCAGAAAGAAACGGAAAAGAAACCTAAAGTTACATCCAAGTCTAGACAGGCATCAGGCTCAAGTGCAAGTGCAAGGTACGGCCTTTCTGAGACTGACCTGGAACAGGCAGGCGAAAGCACAGACTTCCCAGGACCCCATTCCACTGCATTATCTCCAGTCGAAAGCGAAAATGGGAGCAAAGGTGCAAGTGATGCAGGTCACGATAGCTCGCCGATTCCAGAAGATCACTAGAAACTACAAATTGCAGTCCGCGCATTCATCTACTCCTCGCGAGCCGGAAGCATTGGCTGTAACGGGGGTTGCCACTTCACCCGCGGAGCACGAAAGCCGAAACGATTTGTCCGAACTGAAGGAAATGATCGCAACATTGGCCACGGCCATAAGTGAGCTCAAGACATTCAGAAAAATATGAAGAAAGAAATAAATGGTTTGCTCAAGACAATTGAGAAGACAAACGAGAAGCTGCGGCTAGAGCTGCAAGACATGCGGCAGGAATATAAAGACTTGGAAAAACATATATATAATCGTTTTGATGCAGTCTTTAAAGTTATGATGAGAAAAATTGAGGAAAACATTCAAGAAAATGCGTCTAAACTGAGAGAACTTGCCGATCAGCTGGAAGACATTAAGCAGACATTCACAGCTCGAATTAAACCAGTGGAACAATTGGCATCTAACGCCGATGGAAAAGCTACAGCTGCAAATTCCGAATGCAAAAAACTCGAAGACAGACTTGCAGCTCTGGAAGATGGATGCAGAAGGAATAATATTAGAATCGAAGGTCTACCTGAGAATCGTGAAAGTCCAAACCCAGTGAAACTCGTAGCTGAACTATTCTCAAAAATAATTGGAGAGGACTTTAAATCAGATACCAAGATAGATAGATAGATAGATAGATAGATAGATACTTTATTAATCCCAATGGGAAATTCACATTCTTCAGCAGCAGCATACTGATACAATAAATAATATTAAATTAAAGAATGATAATAATACAGGTGAAAAAAAACAGACAATAACTATGTATAATGTTAAATATTAACGTTTACCCCCCCTGGTGGAATTAAAGAGTCGCATAGTTTGGGGGAGGAACGATCTCCTCAATCTGTCTGTGGAGCAGGACAGTGACAGCAGTCTGTCGCTGAAGCTGCTCTTCTGTCTGGAGATGACATTATTTAGTGGATGCAGTGGATTCTCCATAATTGATAGGAGCCTGCTGAGCGCCCTTCGCTCTGCCACAGATGTTAAACTGTCCAGCTCCATGCCAACAATAGAGCCTGCCTTCCTCACCAGTTTGTCCAGGCGTGAGGCGTCTTTCCTCTTAATGCTGCCTCCCCAGCACACCACTGCGTAGAAGAGGGCGCTCGCCACAACTGTTTGATAGAACATCTGCAGCATCTTATTGCAGATGTTGAAGGAAGCCAGCCTTCTAATGAAGTATAACCGGCTTTGTCCTTTCTTGCACAGCGCATCAGTATTGGCAGTCCAGTCTAATTTATCATCCAGCTGCACTCCCAGATATTTATAGGTCTGCACCATCTGCACACAGTCACCTTTGATGATCACTGGGTCTATGAGGGGTCTGGGCCTCCTAAAATCCACCACCAGCTCCTTGGTTTTGCTGGTGTTCAGGTGTAGATGGTTTGAGTCGGACCATTTAACAAAGTCATTGATTAGGTCCCTATACTCCTCCTCCAGCCCATTCCTGATACAGCCCACGATAGCAGTGTCATCAGCGAACTTTTGCACATGGCAGGACTCCGAGTTGTATTGGAAGTCCGATGTATATAGGCTGAACAGGACCGGAGAAAGTACAGTCCCTTGTGGCGCTCCTGTGTTGCTGACCACAATGTCAGACGTGCAGTTCCCAAGACGCACATACTGAGGTCTGTCTTTAAGATAGTTCACGATCCATGCCACTAGGTATGAATCTAATCCCATCTCTGTCAGCTTGTCCCTAAGGAGCAGAGGTTGGATTGTGTTGAAGGCGCTAGAGAAGTCTAGAAACATAATTCTTACAGCACCACTGCCTCTGTCCAAGTGAGAGAGGGATCGGTGTAGCATATAGATGATGGCATCTTCCGCTCCCACCTTCTCCTGATATGCAAACTGCAGAGGGTCAAGGGCGTGTTGAACCTGTGGCCTAAGGTGGTGAAGCAGCAGCCTCTCCATGGTCTTCATCACATGTGATGTCAGAGCAACAGGCCGAAAGTCATTCAGCTCACTAGGACGTGATACCTTTGGGACTGGGGTGATACAAGATGTTTTCCAAAGCCTCGGGACTTTCCCCTGTTCCAGGCTCAGGTTGAAGATGCGCTGTAGAGGACCCCCCAGCTCCGATGCACAGACCTTCAGCAGTCGTGGCGATACTCCATCTGGACCCGCTGCTTTGCTGGCACGAAGTCTCCTCAGCTCTCTGCTCACTTGCGCTGTTGTTATTATGGGTGGGGATGTTTTTCCTATGCTGGTATCAGCAGAAGGATGTGTGGAGGGTGCAGTACTCCGAGGTGAGAGTGAGAGTGGGTTAGGGTGGTCAAACCTGTTAAAAAAGTTGTTCATTTGGTTTGCTCTCTTCACGTCTCTCTCAATGGTGGTACCCCGCTTCGAGCTGCAGCCAGTGATGATCTTCATCCCATCCCACACTTCCTTCATGCTGTTATTCTGCAACTTCTGCTCCAGCTTTCTCCTGTACTGCTCCTTCACCGCCCTGAGTTGGACTCGGAGTTCCTTCTGCACGCGCTTGAGCTCATGCTGATCACCGTCTTTAAAAGCCCTTTTCTTCTGATTCAAAAGGCCCTTGATGTCACTTGTAATCCATGGCTTGTTGTTAGCATAGCAGCGTACTGTTCTTACTGGAACTACAATGTCCATACAGAAGTTGATGTAGTCAGTAGTGCAGTCAACAACTTCCTCAATGTTCTCATTATGAGATCCCTGCAGGATATCCCAGTCTGTAGTTCCAAAAAGTTCTCTCAGAGTATTCTCAGCCTCCGGGGTCCACTTCCTGAATGATCGTGTGGTTACAGGTAGGACTCTAACTTTTGGTTTATAGTGAGGCTGAAGCTGAACCAGGTTATGATCTCCTTTCCCAAGCGCAGGCAGCGGGGTGGCGCTGTATGCGTCTTTAACGTTTGCATACAGTAAATCAATAGTCTTATTTCCCCGGGTGTTACAGTCCACATACTGGGAGAATGCAGGCAATGTTTTGTCCAGCGTCACATGGTTAAAGTCTCCAGCGATTAGCACAAGCGCCTCAGGGTGCTGCGTTTGTAACTTAGCAACAGCGGAATGGATGATGTCACTCGCTGACTCCACGTCTGCCCGAGGAGGAATGTATACAATAACAACAATGACGTGTCCAAACTCTCTGGGCAAGTAATAGGGACGTAAACTTACGGCCAACAGTTCGATATCCCTGCAGCAAGTGGAGATTTTGACGTTAACATGTCCAGAGTGACACCACCGTGTATTAACATAGAGAGCGAGTCCTCCTCCTTTGTGCTTACCACAGGTACTTGCATCTCTGTCCGCTCTAACTGTGCTAAACCCGGGTAGCTCCACATTAGCATCTGGGATGGTGTTAGTTAGCCACGTTTCGCAGAAACACAACAAACTGCATTCTCTGTAGGTCCTTACATTTTTCACCAGCGCAGCCAGTTCGTCGATCTTATTTGAGATTGAGTTTACATTCCCCAGAATCACAGAAGGCTTGAAACGCCACTTTCTCGCAAGCCGCTTCTTTTTTAGCTTAGTGCCGGCTCTGCTGCCACGATACCGCCTTCTTACCTCGTCGGGTAAATATGGAACCACACCGGCACTGGCATTTGTTCTCAGCGCCCGAAGTTGAGTACTTGAATAGGCGAGTCTCGGCGTGTTAAAATCCATGCCCACGTTGTAAAAGTAAGTGTGTCCAGGGAAGGAATCCACATAAAATAAAGTGGTAGGAGTGATCAATAAATAAAAATAGAAAAATAAAAGTAGAAAAGTACACATACATATACAGTCATACACGGAGCTGCTGAAAAGGCTGCCACTCACGGCGGCGCCGGATAGATAGATAGATAGATAGATAGCGGCAGCTTATCGCATACATGGATCAAATACTTCTAAACCTAGGACTTTAATTGTCCGCTTCGAGAGATTACAATTTAAGCTTAATGTAATGGCACTTCTCAGACACAAACAAGAGATTATATTTGAAAATAACCACATTTGTATTTTCCCTGACTTCTCACCCTCAACAGCTGCTAAACATGCAGCTTTTTACAACATTAAACAGCGGTTGCAGAAAGCCGATATCAGATACAGCCTCTTGTATCCTGCCAAACTGAAAGTGGATATTCAAGACAAATATCACATCTTTTCCTCCAAGGAGGAAGCAGAAAAGGAGTTAAGAAAGCTGATCCCGTGGCTTTTTTGAAATACGAAAGCGAGTCGCATCCTGTCATGCTATGGCAAGAACATATTACCTGCTGTCTGATCTGCTTGCAATGATACAGGTACCATAATTATACATCCTTTTTTCTTCTCGGCCACTGTTTAGTTATGTTTTAATTACAATTACACGCGTATGTGTGGAAGAAATTAAAGTAGTTCTTTCTTTTCTTTTTTTTTTGGTTTTTAACTATTCTAAAGGAGACTGTTTAACATCATACCCTTGGTTTATTGTTATTGTTATTATTGCATTAGGGTTTACTATGCTTATCCAGGGCCACTTTTTAACACCATTCCCTGGGTTTACTGTCTTAATATTTCAAGACTGTTCATGATTATATTTTATGCTTATAGTATTTAGACTTTATCAGCAATAGATATCTCTAATTTTTAATCCTCAAATGCCGCTGCTGCGGGGCTTGTTTTGTTTTGGATGTGCTCTGTCTCTAGGTATGTCAGAGGACTGGGACTTTGTGAAGTGGCGTTCAGCCTCACGTGGGGAGGCAAAATGGGGGGGATAAGGGGGGGAGAGAAGGAGAGCAAGCTATATCTAATCTATCCTTTTAATCCTTATAATTATAACTTCCAATGTAACAATAGGCTGCATGGCAATAACTCGTGGGAAAATTGGAAATTAAGGTTAAAGTTGTCTCACTTCCAGTTAAGACTACAAAATGACTTCAAAAATTCAGAATCAATGTCTCCATGATCTGCGGTGGGTTGGCACCCTGCCCGGGATTGGTTCCCTGCCTTGCGCCCTGTGTTGGCTGGGATTGACTCCAGCAGACCCCCGTGACCCTGTGTTTGGATTTAGCAGGTTGGAAAATAAATGGATGGATGGGATAGTTAACTTTGTGAGCTGGAATGTTAAAGGCCTGAATCACAAATTAAAGAGACAGGTCTAAATGCTAAAATAGTGTTTTTACAGGAGACCCACTCATTAAGCAAAGATCAGTTCCGGCTGCAAAAAGACTGGATTGGCTAAATATTCCATTCCAGCTTTACAAAGAAAACTAGAGGTATGGGAATTCTTATACATAGAACAGTCTTATTTGTAGCATCAGATGTAGTATCTGATCCTGATGGGAGATATGTGATTGTCATGGGCAACTTATTTAACTGTAAAGTGATTTTGATAAATGTTTATGCATCCAATATCGATGACAGGGAATTCATGCAAAATGTATTTGCATCTATTCCCAATGTGAACACTCATAAAATTATAATGGCTGGGGACTTTAATTGTGTTTTAAATCCACTCTTAGATAGGTATCATCCCCTAACACTGAAAAGACAATTACACAGTGCTTAACTGACCACAACTTATCAGACCCCTGGAGATTTCTAAACCCAAACTCAAGAACATATTCCTTCTACTCACCAGTGCATCATTGCTATTCAAGAATTGATTATTTCTTTATAGATAATAATTTCTTGACTGTGATTAAATCTTGCAAGTACGACGCTATTGTTATTTCTGACCATGCCCCTCTGATCTTGGAGCTGAAATCATTATGCCCCACATACTCATCTCGCAGATGACCGTCTTAACCCACTTCTATTAGCAGATGAGAACTGTACAGAAATTATATCAAAACAAATCAGTTTCTTCCTAGAGACAAATACATCCTCAGAGGTTTCTGCAGGAATACTCTGGGAAACTCTAAAGGCCTTCTTAAGAGGACAGATTATTTCATATCTTTCCCACAGAAATAAATTAGAAACCAAGAAGGTATCAGAGCTAACCAGCGAAATTACTAGAATAGATCAAGAACATGCCAGGTGTCCAAGTGAAGCTCTTCATAGGAAAAGACAGGCTCTGTATTCAGAGCTCAACCAACCAAACAACCAAAGAAAGCTAATAAGCTCTTAGCTCAACAAATCCACAAGCAAGAAGTTCGCAATACAATCCCAGCAATCACCAACACGAACGGAGATAAAATCATTGACCATAAAAAATATAATGCACACATTTAGAGATTACTATAAATCCTTATATTCTACTGAGTTCAAAGAAGACAGCACACAATCTAATGCATTTCTGGATACATTACAGATACCACAAAAAGATAATTTTATTGCAGAGGAATTGGATAAACCTCTGTCGCTATCAGAATTACTAGATGCTATAAAGTCACTTTAGAGCGGGAAAGCAGCAGGCCCAGATGGCTAACCTGTTGAATTTTATAAGAAATTCTCCACAAAGCTAGCTCCCCTCTTACTAACAACATTTTCCGAAGCTACAGACAATCAAATTCTACTTCAAACTTTTCGGCAAGCATTAATCACTGTCTTTCCTAAACAAAAAAAGGACATACAGTGATCCCTCGCTATATCGCGCTTTGCCTTTCGCGGCTTCAATCTATCGCGGATTTTATATGTAAGCATATTTAAATATATATCGCGGATTTTTTGCTGGTTCGCGGATTTCTGAGGACAATGGGTCTTTTAATTTCTGGTACATGCTTCCTCAGTTGGTTTGCCCAGTTGATTTCATACAAGGGACGCTATTGGTAGATGGCTGAGAAGCTACCCAACTTACTTTTCTCTTTCTCTCTCTTGCGCTTTCTCTGATCCTGACGTAGGGGGTGTGAGCAGGGGGGCTGTTCGCACACCTAGACGATACGGACGCTCGTCTAAAAATGCTGAAAGATTATCTTCACGTTGCTACCTTCTGTGCAGCTGCTTAGTGAAGCGACATGCTGCACGGTGCCTTCGCATACTTAAAAGCTCGAAGGGCACGTATTGATTTTTGCATGTTTGTTTTTCTCTCTCTCTCTCTCTCCCTGCTCCTGACGGAGGGGGTGTGAGCTGCCGCCTTCAACAGCTTTGTGCCGCAGTGCTTCGCATACTTAAAAGGCCAAACAGCCCTATTGATTTGTTTGCTTTCTCTGTCTTTATGACAGTCTCTGCTCCTGATGAGCACTCCTTTGAAGAGGAAGATATGTTTGCATTCTTTTAATTGTGAGACAGAACTGTCATCTCTGTCTTGTCATGGAGCACAGTTTAAACTTTTGAAAAAGAGACAAATGTTTGTTTGCAGTGTTTGAATAACGTTCCTGTCTCTCTACAACCTCCTGTGTTTCTGCACAAATCTGTGACCCAAGCATGACAATATAAAAATAACCATATAAAACATATGGTTTCTACTTCGCGGATCTTCTTATTTCGCGGGTGGCTCTGGAACGCAACCCCCGCGATGGAGGAGGGATTACTGTATTACAATGTGCATCATACAGACCAATTTCACTTCTGAATAATGATGTTAATCTCCAAAGTCCTAGCTATAAGGTTGGAGAAAGTGCTGCCTTCGGTAATATCACAAAATCAAACCGGATTTATTAAAGGCCGAAAATTAGCTTCCAATCTCCAACGCCTGTTTAATGCAAAGTCAAATGCCCTGGAGATATTATTATCGTTGGAAGTAGAAAAAGCATTTGATATGATTGAATGGAACTACCTTTTCACTACATTAGAGAAATTTGGGTTTGGCCCGAATATTTGTGCATGGATCAAACTACTGTATACCAATCCAGAAGCTTCAGTTTGTATTAACAACATTTGCTCAGATTACTTTAAACTACTGTAGAACGTGGTACCAGACAAGGATGCCCCTTGTCACCACTGCTATTTGCAATCTCCATTGAACCACTGGCAGTTCACTGTCGAAATGCTTATCAGATAAAGGGGATTATCAGAGAAGGACTTGAACAGAAAATTTCTCTATATGCAGATGATGTGGTTTTGTATATATCAGACCCACAAAATACTGTGCCTGCAGTCTTAACAGCACTTACAGAATTTCAAAAGATCTCTGGTCTCAGAATTAATTTGAATAAAAGTGTGCTCTTTCCAGTGAATTCTCAAGCATACAATATTAGATTGGACACCTTCCCTCTTATTATTGCAGATCAGTTTAAATACCTAGGGGTAAATATCACAAGTAAACATAAAGCTCTTTGTCAACAAAATTTCGTCATCTGAATGGAAAAAATTAAGCAAGACTTGCATAGATGGTCAACCCTCCATCTCACTCTAGCTGGAAGAATTAACGTTGTTAAGATGAATATCCTTCCTAAGCTTCTCTTTTTATTTCAAAACATTCCAATATACACCAATAAATCATTCTTTAAGCAATTAGATTCAACCATAACCTCATTTATTTGGATCCACGTATCCAAAGAACGACTCTACAAAGACCCAAGACAGAAGGTGGCATGGATCTACCTAACTTTCAGTTTTACTACTGGGCAGCAAACATACAAGCTATAAAATACCTGGACACAAAAAGATGAAAATACACAGGCTTGGTCCGCAATAGAAATAAAATCCTGCAGTACATCTCTATATTCCCTGCTTTGTGCCCCAATAAATGCAAGTTATCGCCAATATACTAACAACCCAATTGTGCTTCACTCACTCAGAATATGGAACCAATGTAGAAAGCATTTTAAGATGGAGAATCTTTTATCTGTGGCAGCTCTGCATGAGAACCACCTTTTCAAACCCCCGCAAACATATGTAGTTTCTAATATCTGGAAAACATTTGGGATTAAATTGCTTAGAGATCTTTATATAGACAACATCTTTGCATCCTATGAACAATTACATTCCAAATTTAATTTCCCAGCAAAACAATTCTTTCACTATCATCAAATTAGAAACTTTGTCAAACAGAACTTGCCCCGAATTCCTCCATCTCCCACCTTCCTCTATGCTGGAAAAAATATTGCTTAGTCTCGAGGACTCAAACAGCATTTCTGCAATATATAAAATATTTTACAGTCCCTCCCTTTCAAAAATCCAAGAGGACAATGGGAAAAGGATCTCTCACTCAACATATCAGAAAAGGAGTGGAAGGTAGCAATGCAGAGAATTAATTCGAGCTCATGCACAAAGCATACAAAATTATTCAAATCAAAATTATATATCGAGCACATCTGTCTCGCTTGAAAGATCCAACCTGAGAACGCTGCAATGAAGCTCCAGCCTCACTGGGTCACATGTTTTGGACCTGTGCCAAATTAACATCATTCTGGACAAAATTTTTTAAGTGCCTTTCAGACAGCCTTGGTGTCACAATCCCTCCTAACCCATTAACAGCTGTGTTTGGTGTTCTTCCAGATGTGCTTAAAGTGGAGAAGGACAAACAAACTGTGATTACCTTCACTACACTATTGGCACACAGACTTATTTTGCTAAACTGGAAGAAACCTAACTCTCTACTTTTAAGTCAGTGGGTAACTGATGTTTTATATTATTTGAAATTGGAAAAAATCAAATTCTCACTTAGAGGATCTGTGCACAACTTTTTCAAAACCTGGCAGGATCTAATCAATAAAATTTTAGAATAAGCTCTTAAAGCATTTCTTTTTCTTTTCCATTTATCTGTATCCACCTAATAAACTCATCAATTTATTTATTTTTACTGTTCTTAAGTTTTAGTCTGTTGGCCATGCTCTCTTTCTCAGGGATGAGGGTTGATGTGTTTTCAATCCTATTTTTTTTGTAAAAATTGATCTATTTGTATGGAATGATTACAATAAAATCAATAAAATTATAAAAAAATAAAATAAAATAATGTATGTAGATTTGGGTTAGAGTATTTGGTAAATAAACAATAATGTAAAAAAAGATTGATAGAGAAAACATTTTCATATTTCCCGTTCTGTGAGATCTCATGTTCAGTCTTTGATATGTATGTTTTCATGTGGTTGCCTAATAGCTTCTGTTGTTTTCAGGTATATTATACATTTATTATATTAGTAGAAGATGTTAATTAATTTTTAATCAGTTTGAAGTTTTAACCCTTTATCTTAAACTCCTCGAATTCCAGCGTATATACAGAGCAATACATGTTTTATCACCTGTGTAAGTAACATTATACATACTTACCTATGCTGATAACCCTTATTGCATATTATTTGGAAACAATTTATAGTATATTTACAGATGCAGTTACTCTGCAAGTACACAAGAATAAGACAGGCATAAAACAAAGTGTGAATAGTTAATTTGTTTTGAGGTTTTCCTAAGTAAGTAGTTTTCCTAAAATTAGATTTTATGTATGTCTATTGAAGAACAGATATTAAAATGGTCAATCAATATTACTAATGTTCAGTCATTTAAATGTAACTTACCTGGTCTTCCAGGAGGTCCTGGTGGTCCAGGGTTACCTTTTAAACCTTTTACAAAAGGACCTGGTGGTCCAGGTACCCCAGGAGGACCAGGAAGACCTGATGATCCTGAGAATCCTCGATCACCTTTCTGACCTGGTAAACCTGGAATTCCTTGTAAGCCTGATATACCAGCATCTCCCTTGGAACCTGAAATTTAAATGTACAATATATATATTTATAAGTTAATTTATTACAAAAAAAAACATATATGTGTGTGTGTGTATGTACAGTATATATACACACAGTCAGGCACCGATTTATGGCCAACCAAGTTAAGGGCATTTGTATTTATGGCTTGTAGCGGGGATACATAGTAATAGTATATTTTATGTGTGTGCTGAGTGCGTGTTGTTTTCATCGTCCCGTTTACTGTCCGTTATGTGTGCGTCAGTGAATGTTGTCTCTGTAAGTGCAGAGGAGAAGGAAGATGGAGAGAGACCGCAGCCCCAAGACGGAAATCACCTGTTTACGCACCAGTTACACCCGGGACATTTTACATTTAAAAAAGAGGAGCGAGAGGTGACAAGAGAGAGGTGGAGAGAGAGAGGGAGAGAAAAGAAAAGAAGACATTTTATCCATCCATCTATCTACAAACTCATTACTGCTATTCATTGCTTTATTCCACTGCCTGCTTTTTCATCTACCGATCATTCATCACGACAGCCAGAGCCGAGAAACCTCAGAGTTGAAGTCATTCCAACCATTGCCAAGATGTTTACGGTGAAGTCGTTTTGTTGTTGTCGGGAGGAAGCACAATAACACCACAACCAGTTTCTATACCGCTGGACTTTATTTTGGGACACATTTTCAAATGCTGTGTTTTTCAGATCTATGTTTGTATTTGTGTTGTGTGCTTTTGTTAATTGTTTGGGGGCAAGGGAGTGTTTATTGTAAATATTTGTGCTAGTCACTGGTGTTTTGGGGATAAGTGGTAATTTGCACACTCATATACATATTTATTTATTATTGAATATTTTTCTGTCTTTCATTTTACAATATATCTGTGTTTGATTTGACATATCTGTTTACTGTCTCTGGTTATTTCGTTGTGTCGGGAAAATAAGACATCTTGTAAGGAGTACGGCTTGCTGTTAGAGCAAGAAACCTCAGGTATTCCAAGTTATAGTCTTGGTAGTGTAGTGGCCGGTCTGGGTAAGGGGTTGGCTGTTACAGGCTAATGTTTTTTTCTTTACTGATGAGCAGAAGCAAATAACAGAAGAGCTGATATTTTCCTTTCACAAGAGATTTCTTCAGCTCCATTACACTGCACAAGCTTTGTTATGCAAAGTATCAATCAATCGACATCAGCATCAACAAATAAATGAAGAGTTTTCTAAATGAAATAACCACTGTGAAGCACCAACACATTAATGACAAGCATGGTGGCTCCCCCATGAAACATTGCACACATGAATGACAAGCAGTTGCCCAGCAGTTAAAGTATGCATACCAGTGACTAACACCAGACCAACAGATCCTCACTATACACTATGTGACTGATATACAGCCAATCTGACATATGGCCAAATGGCTGTTCCCAAATGGAGTCATAGGTTGGTGTATGCATGTGTGTTTGTGCCTGTGTGTTGTGATCACTAGGGGTACCCACAGCCCAAAAAAACAGATACAACGTAGCCACAAACAAAGTCAAGATAAAATAAAAATATTATTAATTTGGTAACAACGCCTTGCCACAGTAAGAAATCAGTCCAGCACCATACCAACAACCAATAAAGCACTTCCATTTATATTTCCTCTGTGAGAGCTGTCCAGCTTCCTTCCAATTCTGACTCCCTGTATGATGCAAGCACTTACATAATACACACACACACACACACACATATATACAGTATATATATGCCCAAGGACATGTGTGCATAGGAGGCAGCTAAAAGGCACAAAAGGCGGTAATTCCTCACAAAACCAAGGGATGGCAGAGTGAAATTTTCCAATCGTGGGAAATTACACTTGGGTCACTCACTGCAAAGGACATTAACACTAGAATCCCTGAAGTCTATGAAAAAGTCGTAATCCTGGGCCACTTTAAATTCCTTCACACTTCCTCATTAGCGTCTTTGTTTTGCAGATATGTCGATCAACACAAGCAGCAAACATCCTGCTATCCCTTCCCCCACCGATGCAGTTCAAGTTCTCCCAGCTCAAGTCTGTTTATCTGGGTGTGAGGTAGGTCTGGAATTGTATTAGGTAAATTATATATCATTATTTGGAACACATGCATTTCAAGTATGTTCCGTGTCTACAACGATCTGGGTAAATGTAGGATGACAGGAAATGCGAGGCAAAAAATGTTAAAGACATACCTAAAACAGAAACTTTTTTCATGTTATAGTGCTAAGGACAATATTTTAACATGAAGTGTATAATGTGTGAAGACTGAAGTCCAAATATCAAATATACAATTTCACAAAAGGTATAAGTATAACAAAACAAGTGCCCTTTTTATTCAAGAACATAACCGAAGAAAAAGAAATTGGGTTACGGTATAATGCTGACATTGACTGCTTGGTTGGTGCTGAGGTAAGAACTGTTGTCTCATAAACAAGAGATTGTGGGTTTGATTCCAGGTCCTTCCTGCATTTACAGTTTTGAGTAGTGAGCTGCTCTTATTGTTACTATTATAGAATAAAAACATATAGTACATTTGATTTGAGTCTGTAACAGCCGATGTAAATTTATGGTACTTGTAAAAGTTAACTTTTTTTTTTTTATTATTCAGTTTTATTCTCTTAGTCATGTTCATTCTCTCACCTCTCTGACACTGTTAGTTTTCAAATAAAGACGTGGTATAACGGATGAGAACTCAGATGAGGGTGAGGGTTCTACATCAGCGAAAGAGAACAGAAGCTCTCCCCAAGAGAAAAATCTAGTCGCACATAAGAACAACGCAGCTGCACTAGGTGTAAAGGCGAAAGATGGCACTGTTTGAATGCAGCAAGAAGTCGGCCATCATCCTGTCAATTACTCTGCAACACACATGTCCTTCAACGATACAGCTGGGCCCACAGAGCTCACTAAGGTATCGTGCAATGTTCTGTTTGCGATTATGTTTTTTGATGGTCTTTATACAGGTATAAAAACATTTATGTTTCTTACATAAAAGCCACATCGAATGTTGTTCATACCTATATTTTTTTACTTATCTTCCTAAAGCGTAAAGTCACAAGTAGACTGGAGAGCTTCCTTTGTTTGATCGACATAGGCATGACATGACATAGGCATGAGTTATGAGATGATGATGTGCTGATTAATTTTTGAGCCAAATCACGTAGGAGAAAGAGGCACTCTACAGAAACTCTCAAATACCACAATTCTGTAATTAATTGTGAATTCTTCTCGTCAATTGCTATCCTAATGACCTATTTTATGATCAGAACGATTAGCATCAGAGCGATAAATAATTAATGAAATAGTTTGGGTAACCTGGTTCTGAGGGCGCAAAGTCTAGAATTTTTTTCATGTGTATTGCACATTTCATGGGTATGGAAGGGTGAACATTACCATTATGTAAGAAAACAGCTTAACAGTGACAAATCCATACAAGACACCATTTTTGTGGGTCATGCTTGCAACCCAAAGCTGTGAACAGCCCATCAATGTCTGTGCAGAAAACTATTTCTATTTTAGTTATGTGTTCAATATTTCCTGCCTCGCATTTCCTGTCATCCTATATTTACATAGATCGTTATAGACAAGGAACACACATGAAATGTATGTATTACAAATGATGATATATTATTTACCATCTACAATTCAAGGCACCTCACACCCAACTTTTTTCATCTTCTAGTAATAATTGTCAAAATGCTGACGTGAAGTATATAATGTGTGAAGACTGTAGACCAAATATTAAATAAACACTTTCAAAAAAGGTATAACAAAACAAGTGCGCTTTTATTCAAGAATATAACCAAAGAAAATATAAAATTTACATGTTGCTGTCAATGAGTAAAAACTCAAGCTCAAATATCATATATTGACAGAAGGGTGACTATGTCCTTGGCTGGTGTAGATGTAAGAGCTGTAGCCCTGTAAGGAAAAAGTTGCAGGTTTGAACCTAGGTTCTCAATGTTTTGAGTAGTGAGCTGCTATTATTATTATTACTATTATTATGTGAAGGAATGAATTATGACTTTTTTCATAAGCTTCAGGGATTCTAGTTTTAAATGTATTCATTATTGATTAGAAACACCATATATGGTCACTTCATGGGAGAAAAAAAGTGTCTATTTATGCAAATTACTATACAAATTTTACCCTAAACAAAAATATCTATAAAGATTAACAACAAAGTAAATCATATAGCTCATGTCTGCATTACATTTAAAATAATTTGTAACACTAACCTGGGAGTCCTGGAAGACCTGGTGGACCAGGGCGTCCTATACCGGGCTGACCTGGTTAAGAAAATTTATAATGATAATGAACACAAAGTAAAATTAAGATGGATAAAGAAGGTTTGAAAACAAGTGCTCATTAACACACACATAATGGCAGATTGTTTTTAAAATTAATATGACTGTTGATATTTTTTCATAAAATACATTTCAAATGAAACTCCTTACTTACTTACACACTGATAGCACATCTGTATAGTAATAAAATATTACTAACCTGGATCTCCTTTCTGTCCAGCAGGCCCTGGAATGCCATCTCTGCCAGCCTGACCCTTCTCTCCAGGAGGACCTGGTGCACCAGGATTCCCAGCAACACCTGGGTGGCCTGGAGGGCCTGTGAGGCCATGAGGACCTGGTAGACCATCAGCACCTTTCAGACCAGGAATACCTGGTCGACCTAAATTAAAATGGAAGGAAGATGTATGCTACAGTATGTGATATAATATCTTAGACAGTAAGTTAATCAAGAAATCTTCTCCAGATGACTAAAGAGAACAAAATGAGAAATTCCATTAAAACAACTGAAACAAATCTGATGTAGTCCATTGATTTCTCTTAAGAGGGAGCAAAACACAAAACTCAGCCTTGGGTATGGAATGAATCATTTACATGCAGTTCATGCTTTGAAGAGGGAGAATGTAGAAATAAAAAAAGTCAAATACTGACATCAAAAATGAACCAAACCTCCTTATTACAATCTGAAACACAAAGCTTCCTATAACTCATTGGTTAAGTATGTGTTTTTCATACAAATTACACATTAACACAAAATTGTTGAAGTTATACATTAAGGACTATCATATACAGGAAAAAAGCTCTGCAACCCATATTAATGATTATCATGTTACAATTCACATCCATTCCCTTAGTTATTTATGGTACAGTTTCAAGTTTTACCTATAGAATTCAGCTAGAAAACACATCCAGTTCTACAGGCACCTCACAATGTAGTAAAAGTCCTTTGCACTAGTGATCAGATCATAAAGTTCTGATTCTACACTTTTCATTGTAACCACATGGGGGCATCACTGAGCCCCAAACCGCAGACACAGTAATACCCAACACAATTCCAGGTTCAAATAAAGGATATTTATTTTTCACCATACTTTTCCAATAATCACCAGAAAAAAGATGAACACCAAAATTACAAATGAGATTAATTTCTTTCCTCCTTCCTCATAAAAGTGTTGCAAGCTGCCTCCTAACTCTGATTCCCCGATGTGAGAAGGCGGACTCTTTTTCAAGAAAAACTTGGACTGCTTTCAGTCACTGTATTGCATGCTGACAGCAATTCTGGGTCATATGGAAACACGTATTGAACATCCCCTGACAGCACCCTCTGGCGACACACAAGGACCCTGACAGTGCTGTACTTCCACACTCCAATTCCCATGCAGCCCTGTGGGTGTCCTGATTTGGATCAGCCTCGAAGGACACTAACAGTTTCCATGTCGGGGTATGAACTGTCTCAGTATCCACATTCACCCAGTACATTCACTATAGTTTGATCCCAGTCAGGACTAAGATTATAGAGTGGTCTGGCTGTGTTGTGCCTCCATTCCTGCAGTCCTTTCATTGTGGCATCCTGGCCGGACAAGAACTGTCTCCACCCTGATCAGGGTGCCCGTCTGTCCTCCATGGCACTTACAACATTTATGAAATGTTACTTCTTTCAATGTATGATTGCTAGAACATTGCGCATATACATGTTTGTTCATTTATGCAATATACAGTACATTCTATATACAAAGAGAATACAAAGACACCTACAAAAGAGTGAAGAGAATGCAGTCTTATTTTCTGGAAAATGTCTGCCTGTAAATTAAAGTCACTTTGTGCATGTTGTCTCCATAGGCCCTATTAGGATAAAATGCTTCAGAAACTGATACATTGTTATTTTAATCTTCTCTTTTCTTTCTTTTATTCAACTATATTAACTACTTTTCTATATAAAAAATAAGTGCTGGCTGTATTTTATGAAGACCGTTTAAAAATACTACAGATGAGGGGCTCTTCCATATGTAACTGAGAACAGGACCTTAGGATATAAGAATATGGATCAGACACCTCTTCTGAGAGGAGTTATGAAACCCATAATTGGATGGCACACATTGGCTGTAGATTCTTTTGATATACTTTGTATATTTTGTCTGCCACATCCTGTGCCATTATGTTTATATTAATATGTTAAATATATAATTAATTATTTAACTTTTTTTGGCCTACTTGCATTATCTGTGTTTGGGGGAAGTCTCAAAAGTATTTCTTAATGATCACACATAATAGTATTGCTGAACTAGGACAGATGGAATCAGGGGCTAAAAACCTTTTGCCGGTTTAAGAAACATTTATTACTGCATTATATATATATATATTTTGTTTTTGATGCACATGATTTGGCTCTATGTTTACATTGTAATTCCTTAAAAGTAGCAAATTACCTTTATTAAAGTAATCAGATTTAAATCTAAACAGTTTTAAAAATCATTGACCATTTTTAAAAAGGTAGCGTTTTTTGTAAAGTTTGAAAGAAAATACCAATCATAAAACTCATCTAATAAAATGCAAACTTCATACAAACTATTATTCTGGCTTTTACTTCTTCATAGCACAAAAAACAGTACATGTTTAAATGATATTCTGACCTCATCCAACATAGGAAATGCTGCAGCTATTATGTTTTTAAACTTAAGTGCAGCTTTCATTACAGTATTTTTCTACATAGAGTTTAGTTAATTTAGCATTTAGCCTATAGTTGGCAATATACTTGGCTTCCTATGCATCACAGTAAGTGGTGACCAATATTTGGAGATGCTAGAAAACAGCATTCTTTCATTCCTGTCAGAAGTAAGAAATGTTGTCCATTAGGGATCTTTGCTGTGACCAATTCTCTTATTCCTATATGTTATATAAGTTTCCATTATGACAGGTAACTTACTGAAGAAACATAATATTAACTTTCATGCACTTACTGATAAGCCCCAGCTTTATTTATCATTTAAAGCAAATGATGCTTCCTCAGTTATAAAATTTGTTAATCATTTTGCTCATGTAAAAGATAAAAACATAAGCAGGCATCCAAAACAAAATAAAAAAGGTTATTAATATTTAATACTGAAGAAAATATTTTATATTACCTTGCACTCCAGGCAGACCTTGATCACCTTTAACCCCAGGACTTCCTGGCAAACCGGGCAGTCCTGGGGAACCTGGTGCTCCTTTGGTTCCAGGAATTCCATTGAATCCAGGTTGTCCTGGTTCTCCCTGAGAATACATTAGTTAAAAGACAGTCACAAACAAAAAAAGCACACATGCATTAATAAGAAGCAGGCTCTAAATGTTAATGTTTAAGAATCACTGCATTTCAAACATCTTCAAATAAAGAAATCATTTATGGGCAATATACAAAGTTGTAGCAGTTATTCTATAGTGTATAATATATGCTGACACAATTACATGACAAACAGTATCACTGATATATTGTCAAACTGTAAATAGTAATATTGATATAGAAGGTAAGCTGCCCTATTTTACCTCTTAACAAGTATGATGAATAATGCTTAATTAATATTGAGTTGTTCTTTTGCATATATCATTAAGATAACAACTTGTTTTCTATATATTCTCATTTGATGTACCCTTCTCATAAATAAGTGAAGAAACTGGGCAGATGTAAAGATCCTCAGTTTGTTTTTTTATTATTATTGTAATCAATAGTTATTTTACTGAGATTTATAGAAAAGTCTCTAAATAGTTTCAAAGGTTAGAAGTTTAATTGGTTGCATTAACAATGTTTCTTGACATTTTTGGAGTATCTTTAATGTTTTTGAGTTTGAGAGATATAATTTTAGTGAGCATACTATATTGAGCATATGTTTAATGAGATTGCAAGCCATTTTTGGAGTATCTTTGATGTTTTGGGATTGCAAGATAAGTTAACTTTGTAATGTGAATAAACCATATTGAGATGCAGGATTTATTTATTTATTTAGAACCATTAATTCTGACCCTGATAAAGGACAAGTAATCCATAAATACACTGGCCACTAGGAAGACACTTTATGGCTTCATATTTTAAACAGTTTCCTGCTGATACCGTAGCTTATATTGTGGAAATTAATTTGTCTTGCTATGATATTTTTAACAGTTGTGAAGTTTGGATTTATATCTTACAGTATTTAGGCACATTTAGTACATTTACTGTGTGATTACAAGGTGTTTTCCAGTAACCGAGAGCTGCTGAGACAGGATAATAAATAATAATAATAAGTTGCATTTAAGCACCTTTCACAAAAAAAATAAAAAATACACAAAAGACAAATGTTTGTGGAAGAGGAAAGTTTTCAGTTGAGATTTAAAGGTGCAGAAAGAGGAGCAATCTCAGAGAGACTGAGGAAGAGAGTTTCAGAGTTGAGGGGCCATAGCACTGAAGGACCTGCCTCCCAGGGTGGAGAGTCTGGTGCGTGGGAAAGTAAAGAGATTACTGCTCGAGGACCTGAGAGATCGACAAGGAGTGTAAGGAGCTAGGAGCTGAGTGAGGTAGAGGGGGGCAATGTTATGTAGGGCTTTGAAGGTGAGAAGCAGAATCTTGAATTTAATCCTTTAACCAGTGAAGCTAGGAGAGAACAGGGGAAACAAAGTGTATGGGTGAGGACTCTGGCTGTGGAGTTCTGAATATACTGTAGCTTCTGTATAGATTTTGCAGGGAGGCTGATGAAGAGGGAATTACAGTATATCAATATGAGACATTATGAAACAATGAACCAGAGTTTGAGCATCATTAAAGGACAGAAATGGACAGAGGTGGACAATGTTACAGAGATGATAGAATGACATTTTGGAAAGAGACCTAATGTGTAGCTCAAAGTTAAGTGATAAATGAAACAAAACACCAAGATTTCTGACAACAGGAGCAGGTTTGACAAAAGTACCATCAACAAAAACAGAGAAATTGGATGCCTTAGAAAGATAGGAATTTTTGACCTATCAGTAACACTTCAGTTTTATTGGCATTAAGTTTGAGAAAGTTATTTTCCATCCATAGCTTAATTTTAGTGATGCAGTCAGTGAGTATGCTGAGAGGTGAATCTGTAGGGGAGTCTGTACTAAGATATACAGTAACTGTATATCGTCTGCATAACAGTGGAAGTTAAGGCCATGTCTGCGAATAATCTGACCCAAAGGAGGGATATAAAGTAGAAGATGCAAACAGACTACTTTAGGCTGTCGGCAAGAAAATTATGTTTTTTTTACTGAATGAGAAAGGAAGCTGCCTTCAGCTTCTGTGCTGATAAAGAAAGGAGATAAAATGGAAAAGCTCACACACGATGCTGGAAATTAATTAGCTGTCTACAGGACAACTGTGTGTTTTTGCTGACCATGCTTATTTATAATATAGTATGGTTCATTTTGACTTGTGTCTGGATAGCAATTGTAAGCTGCCAATGATGATAAGAAACTTTGTATGATATAAGTAATCTAATTTTGTACCTTTTGCTTGTGTATAAAAATACCTCAACAAGCAGAAAAGGTGTGGATCTTGTTACAGAACGCTGTGTGCATCTAGTTACAGTATCCTGTAATAGGAGTGTTCCCTTTTTGAAAAGAATAAATGGTTTATAATTTTTCTCGTAGAGGTTTTAGATCACCGAGGGGCTGACGGTCATTACTACCACAATATGTGTTTTAGACACAACATCATAATGTATTTATAAACAATTACCTGAAACATTTGTTGTTTAAAATATGAAATAAGTGTGTAATACAGAAACCTAAGTATTCAGAAATACAATTTTTGGGAATCTTTGCATTTTTATTCAACATAATTGTTTTTAAGGTTGGGCATGGCTGTGGTGTATACGCATTTTAAGAAGGGTGATGTACAAGAGTGGAGGAAGATACCATGCAATACAATACAATTTGTTTTTGTATAGTCCAAAATCACACAAGAAGTGCCACAATGGGCTTTAACAGGCCCTGCCTCTTGACAGCCCCCCATCCTTGACTCTCTAAGAAGACAAGGAAAAACTCCCAAAAAACCCTTGTAGGGAAAAAATGGAAGAAACCTTGGGAAAGGCAGTTCAAAAAGAGACCCCTTTCCAGGTAGGTTGGGTGTGCAGTGGGTGTCAAAAAGAAGGGGGAAGATGCACACAGGTAGATTATATCCTATGTAAAAGAGTCAATCTGAAGGAGATTAAAGACTGCAAAGTGGTGGCAGAGGAAAGTATAGTTAGACAGCATAGGTTGGTGGTCTGTAGGATGACGATGGAAATCAAGAAGAGGAGGAGAGTGAAGGCAGAGCCAAGAATCAAATGGTGGAAGTTGAAAAAGGAAGACTGCAAGGTTGAATTTAGGGAGGAGGTAAGACAGGCACTGGGTGGCAGTGAAGAGTTACCAGACAGCTGGGCAACTACAGCAAAAGTAGTAAGGGTGACAGCAAGAAGGGTGCTTGGCGTGACATCTGGACAGAGGAAGGAGGAAAGGAAATCTGGTGGTGGAATGGGGAAGTACAGGCGAGTATACAGAGGAAGAGGATGGCAAAGAAGAAGTGGGATAGTCAGAGAGATGCAGGAAGTAGACAAGAGTGCAAGGAGATAAGGTGTAAGGTGAAGAGAGAGGTGGCGAAGGCTAAAGAAAAGGCGTATGATGAGTTGTATGAAAAGTTAGAGACTAAGGAGGGAGAAAAGGACCTGTACTGATTAGATAGGTCACCTTGCCCGATGAAGGGGCCTTAGCTGCCTCGAAAGCTTGCATTTGTAATCTATTTAGTTAGCCAATAAAAGGTGTCATTTCACCCTACTTTTTCCTGTATCAATCTATGGCTATGGTCTACTGCTATGGTCATAGAAGTATTGAAATGGTGCATTTTAAGAAAACAGCATATCTCTGATAGTTTACTTATTTTTATGCAGAGGTTGCAAAGTTTTAAGAAAAAACACTCCTGCTATTCTGTTAGTAAATTTAATGACATAAAATGCCCGTATCAAGGAGCAGCTGAGACTTAGAAAGAATTCAGTTTGTAAACCTAAGGTTTGCATCTCTGTTCTAAGATGAGAATTAGCACCTCCAAGTCTGAGGTCACTGAACTCTTCCAGAAAAGAGGGCCATGTTTCTTAAGGGTATGAAGTAAGAAGATGCACCCAACATTGGAGGTCAAGTACTTTGGGGTCTTGTTCACAAGTAAAGAAAAGCGGATCATGATATTGTACAACAAATTGGTGCAGCAATAGCAGTTTTGCAGATATTGTTCCAGACCATGATGGCGAAGAGAAAGGAAAGTCCAGAGACAAAGCTTTTGATTTATTATTCTGCTTATAGCCCCATCCTCATCTATGGTCCAATGGAAATACTCACTATGTTAGTGTGAAGATGTCAGCAATATGGGAGGATCTCAAAATAGAACTCCTGATTTTCTTGTTTGAGAGGAGCCAGTTGAGGCGGTTTAGACATATTGATAGGATAACCCTTTGTTGCTTTGCACGTTTGGGGAGATAGAGTGGAAATCTTACCAAATGGTGAAATACAGTAGGAAGGTCTGGTCTGTCTGACTTGGCAAATTGCCACTGTCAACCCTCACCAAGATAAACAGAGTGAAAATGAAGTGAACTCTCACAAAGCACCAACACCTCTCCCATATTCATAGAAACTCCTGCAGATTTTTGAGTTAGAGGTAGATTTTAGAGGTAAAACAAACCTTAACTCCTGAAAAACCTGGCAGGCCATTGCCAGGTAGGCCTGGGGCACCTTTCTCTCCTTTGGGTCCAGTAGACCCTGGAAGCCCAGGCTGCCCAATTCTTCCCTGTAGCCCAGGTGATCCATTGGCACCCGGAGGGCCTGTCAAGAAAATAAACAATGTGTTAATGTTTTAAATATAAACAAATTATATAACTGACAAACGCAGTACCATATCTAGTGACACATACCTAATGCACATACTGCACATTATACTGTATTATTTAAGGTAATATATCTGGATATCTGAATTCACAGTCAGAACGGGAGAAAGGATGGAATGCTAATAATTACAATGTATAGTCTTACACACACCCACATTCACACACACAAACATGAGGAAAATAGGCAAGCTACACAGAAAGTTACCTAGCTGCATATCACAATGGGATTTAGGTTCTGTGAAGCATTGCTTTCCATGAAAAGAAAAAAAAATTAAAAATTCAAGATAAAGAAACTGGAATACAGTTGCTCTAATGAAGAAGCACCATATTGACAAAAACTTACAAATGCACTTCAAAAATCACTACATTTATTACCTACGTTTAATAGATAATACAAATGCAAGAAAAAGTGAAAAAGGATTTTCATTTGGTTACTGCATGTGCAGATTGAAGAGAACTGTAAATAATATACTGTAAGATTACTGACTGAACTGTCAAATTTCAGATCAAGAGCCTTCCAGATCAACAGTTTGTCATTCATTGTGTTTACCTGCTAAACAAACTTAAATTAATGTCAGAACAGGAGGTTTTGCATAATGTTTCTTAAATGAAACCTACCGGTAATCCACTCATAAGACATTATTCCAACTAATTTTTTTAAACACTTACTAGCAGTACTTGCACAACCTATACTGAGTACAGTTAATATAGAGTATATGTCTTCAAGAAATCTCTGACTGGCTTTGGCTCTTTATACTTTATTGCAGAAGTAGCACTAACTTACGTTGATGATATAATTAAGATTTTCTGTGATGAAATGATTTTATTCAAAGGTCATAAGGCTAACCAACAGCTCTCATAATGACAACTGCATAAATGTTTCTCATATATTCATGTGATGTTGTATTTGATATATAGTGTTTCATTATGTACACTTGAACAATTATTTTGAACTTAAACTTCAAGGAAGTGCCAAAATCATTATGATTCTGGATTTACATTCAATAATGTTCGATAGTACTGTTCATGGGAACTGGAGTCCAGAAGTGCAACCCTGTTGGGGTACCTGAGTGCCACAACAGGTTGCTATCACATGAGGGCTATTGTGGTTCTCAAACAACCTGTAAGTGCTCCCCACAAGTCATGCCAGGTAAAAAAAGGAGCCCTCTACCTTACCTTGGGGAGTGAGAGTTGGGAGGCAGAAGGCAACACTCAACTGTAGGGTGAGGAAAAGAGTCATTGTTTTGTATGATTATTGGTTGTACTTCATGGTATTTGGTGCTGGGTGGATTTAAAAAAATCCATTATTTGAACCTGCAATATACATTTTCTCATTGACAGAGATTTAATCTTCAGGCAATACATTTTCACACTTTCTGAGACTAGTGCTCTTCAGCTCAGATATATTGCAAAATTGAAGTGTTTCTTAATGTGCAAAGGTCTTAAAACACTAGTTCAATGAGTCCGCTTCAGTAGAATTGTCTTTTGTACTCTAAGTTTTTAGGCTGAGTAAACCATTCTGTTACTACTCTACACTTATTTCAAACAGGAATCATAACAAGAACTAATAATCTGGCTTCCAGTAAAGTTTTAATATTGCATGTTTTTAAAACAAAATTGTAAATGGCTTATCCCCCAAGTTTAGAAAGTATTAAAGTCTAAAATTATTATAATACCAAAATTAGAGAAGGCTTCATCCTCCCCAGAATTTAAATAAAGGCTAATGACTCATTATTATAGCGCACTTAGGCTAACTGGTGATTCTTAATTAACCCTAAGTATGTGAATGAGATTGTGTATGTTTAATTTAACTTAATCCTTTTATTCGCCATATACAATTTCTTGCCTTAAGAATTGGTCATTTTTCACATACTCTAACTTACATTCTAGGGACACACAGAATTTATTTGGGGTCAGAGCACAGTGTCAGCTATTTCTACAGCGCCAATGGAGCAATTGCAGGTTAAGAGCCTTGTTTAAGGGCTTAATGGAATAGCAACCTTCTAGTTACCAGCACCTTATACAGAAATTGTTTTCACGTTGTGCTTAAAGATGTCAGCATAGGCTCTGGCCTCTACAACCTTGAACAGGGTAAGTGGAATCAAATACTGTTGTATTGTCAGGTACCATTGTAATAGGTGTTACTCATATCAGTTTTTCATATTGCCTTTTAATAATTGCATTGGCTTATTTATTTGACAGTTAGCAAGTCCATAGTATTTTCCTTTTTTTGTCAGCATCCTGTATTTAGTGTGCCTTGTTATGGATCTCTCATTGCCAAAGATGTACCTGTTGTCACAGCTACATCGCATGCTACTTTAAATTGCCTTGTTTGTGTGCATCATTATTTATTTTAGATTATAGTTTCCATCCATCCATTTTCCAACCAGCTGAATCCGAACACAGGGTCACGGGGGTCTGCTGGAGCCAATCCCAGCCAACACAGGGCACAAGGCAGGAACCAGTCCCGGGCAGGGTGCCAACCCACCTCAGGACACACACAAACACACCCACACACCAAGCACACACTAGGGCCAATTTAGAATCGCCAATCCACCTAACCTGCATGTCTTTGGACTGTGGGAGGAAACCGGAGCGCCCGGAGGAAACCCACGCAGACACGGGGAGAACATGCAAACTCAACGCAGGGAGGACCCGGGAAGCGAACCCAGGTCTCCTAACTGCGAGGCAGCAGCGCTACCCACTGCGCCACCGTGCAGCCCAGATTATAGTTTACCACAAATAAATTAATCTTGCACTAAATGCATCTAAAAGATTTAACAAACATGTATTAGTATTTACTGTATTTATTTGCACATATGACATTGTGTTTTTCTTTTCCCCAACACTATATTTTTATGTTTAAGTTGCATATTATATTATATTAGCTGTGTCATTTGGCTTCGCCAAGGAAATTTTCTAAGAAAATAGGCCTCAGTTATAGTGTCGAGGGTTAACTGGATGTATCAGAAGTACTATGTAACTAACTGAGTATTTTTCTGTACTGTATATGATATTTGTTGTTTTTCATCCATCCATCCATCCATTATCCAACCCGCTATATTCTAACACAGGGTCACGGGGGTCTGCTGGAGCCAATCCCAGCCAACACAGGGCGCCAGCTCACCGCAGTTGTTATTTCTTACCCATGGTTAATGTCATTAATTGACTGGAGCTCCTTACTCTTGGACATTCCACATAAAATTGTCCAGGAGTAAAACACTCATGGTGGAGATCAATTCCTGCTTTTAACTAGTGACCGACCAAGGCTTCTGTTGATAATCATTGGAAAAATAAAATTTTACAGGAAACTCTATTTTTTTTATCTACCCAGGGGCTAATATTCTAATACATTGATGCGCCTTACTTTTTAACATACCATACCATCTTCTAAGCCTGCTTAATTCTGAGCGGGGTTGAGGGGGGTTGCTTGACGCTAATGACCACAGGGCTCAAGGCATGAACAAACCTTGGACAGGGCACTAGCCCATTACAGAATGAACACGCACACACATTTTAATGTCACCAATCCACCTAACCTGCATATTTTTGGACAGTGGGAGGAAACTGGAGCACCCAAAGGAAATCCATGCAGACACACATGATGTGAATCCACCACAGTACCACAGTGACACCCAGTCATGGACGTGATATATACAAATGGACATGAGTAAAACATTCATACTTTTTCTAGTAACTTGGCTTTTGTTGATGGTCACTACAAAACATGATTTTAGAGGAAATTGTATTATTTTAAATTGAAGGTGTTAATTATTAGGAATAATGGGAATTTTATGTATAAATATAAGTTTACCCTTTAGTAGATCCTTTAAAAGTGGTAACTTCATTCATATTTGAATGTAACGCTTTGATCTGTAATCTTGTACTGTTACAAAGGTTTGGTGGGTTTAGATCAAAAGCAATATACACTGAATAGTGATTTCCTTTAACCTTATTACATATAGCATTGACATTTACAGGCTGCACATTTACGTCTCACATGGAATAAACTCAATGTTTTAAGCATTTTACAGATTAGAACTGGTGTAAAGAATAATATTATGAAATATGCATAATGAGCACCTTCTCTATTTTCTGCCTATGATCTGTGCAAGCATTTAAACTGATCAAGGTATTCCGGTTTTCCCAGCTTGTGTTGTACACAGGGCTTGATGTGGGCTGGTGCACTGTACAGGAAGTCCTCTGTTTGTGCTTTGCATTTCACGTAATTTACCACCATGCCACCTCCTCAACCCCTCATTCCTTGAAGTTTATGTATATAACAGCTCTCGACAATCCAATCTAAATTTGAATGTATTTTATACCGCATTGTGAGGAGTAAAAAGAAGCTGACAGAACAAGGAGCATTGTGTGTACCCATGAAGGCCATTTACTAACAACTTCTTTGAGTTAAACATAACTTTTATTTGTCCACTTCGCATCTCATTTTCTATGTAGTAACTGAGCCTTGAGGAACACCATATCAAACAGTTTCAGTTGCTGGGTATTCACTTCCAATATTAGTTTAGACCAGTACCATGAAGGCGTATATAGTTCTCAGGGTGATTCAAGAGTACTTTGCTGTCAACTGTATCAAAAGCAGCAGGCAGATTCAACAGTGCCAAAGCAGCACCTTCTCCACAATCAGAAGCATTCAGATCATTTGTAACCTTCAATAGAGTCGACTTTATACTATGTCATGATCTAAACTCCAATTGAAACATCTCCATGATATCATTGATGTCAAAAAATGAGAATAACTGTGGTTAAACCATTTTCTCAAATATTTTTGAAATAAAGGATAACTTGGAAATTGGCAGATAGCTATCATACCTACTACAATCAAGAACCTGTTTCTTGAGAGGCGGCTGAACCACAGCATGCTTAAAACAAACAGGAACCAGCCCTGAAGATTACCTTGCATTAATAATGGACAGTACACTAAGACCAATGATGTCCTATTATTCCTTAAAGAGGCAGGTAGGAACAACATCAAGAGGTGATGAAGTGGGCTTCATTAATGAGACAATTGCCCCTACTGCAGTAAGGGAGATTTTCACTGATACAATGTCTTGTGTTTCTGAATGAATGAGTAGTAATTTTCTCAGACTAAATAAGGAAAAACCAGAAATGTTAGTGATTGGCAAAAATGGATATAATGAGGGTATTAGAAATAAACTTGATCCATTAGGATTAAAAGTCAAGACGGAGGTAAAGAATTTAGGAGTAATTATTGACACTGACCTAAATTTTAAATTAATCAGATATTAATCACATATTAATCAGATTACTAGGACAACATTTTTCCACTTAAGAAATACAGCAAAAGTTAGACCTCTTATAACTTTGCAAGATGCTGAGAAACTAGTTCACACTTTTGTTTTCAGTCGGCTAGATTATTGTGACTCATTCCCCTCAGAATTACCCAAAAAAGACGTCAATCGATTGCAACTAGTGCAGAATGCAGCTGCTAGAATCTAAACTAGGAAAAGAAAATCCAAGAACATCTCTCCAGTTCTGATGTCACTACATTGGTTACCTGTGCCATTTAGAATTGACTTTAAAATACTGCTTATGGTTTACAAAGCCTTAAATAATCTTGTTCCGTCCTATATTTCAGAATGCCTTTCACCTTACACTCCAAATTGTAACCTTAGATCTTCAAATGAGTGTCTGCTTATAATTCCAAGAGCTAAACTTAAAAGAAGTGGTGAGGCAGCCTTCTGCTGTTATGTACCTAAAATCTGGAATAGCTTACCAATAGAAATTTGCCAGGCTAATACAGTGGAGCATTTAAAAAAACTGCTAAAAACTCATTATTTTAACATGGCTTTCTCATAGCTTCATTTTAGTTTAATCCTAATATTCTGTATATACATTTAATTATCATTACCATTCATGGTGGCTCCGAAATCTGTACTAACCCCTACTTTATCTGCTGTTTTTTATCTGGTTTTCTGTGGTGGCGATCTGCGTCACCACCACCCGATCAAAGCACCATGCTGTCCCTACATTGATGGATTGAAGGCCAGAGGTCCACATGATCATTATCATCAAGTTCTTCCATGTGAAGCCTGAAAACCATGAGGATTGATTGAGGTCATTTATGTTAGGTAGAATGCCTAGAGGGGGCTAGGCAGTCTTGTGGCCTGGAACCCCTGCAGATTTTTTTTTCTCCAGCTGTCTGGAGTGTTTTGTTGTTTTTTCTGTCCTCCATGGCCATCGGACCTTACTTGTATTCTATGTTAATTAGTACTGCCTAATTTTATTTTTATATATTGTCTTTTTTCTCTTTCTTAATCCTGTAAAGCACTTTGAGCTACAACATTTGCATTAAAATGTGCTATATAAATAAATATTGTTGTTGTTGAATTAAACTCATCAAGGAAATGAAAACATCAGAGCTATGAAACTTATAGAATTAAGGCAAGCTATTTTTAATGTGTTACTCCTTATATATTTACTGTAAATGTTGGGTTAGAATTTACATTACTATGCATCTTAATTTCTACACCATTGTTTGTTCCTCCATGTATAGATCTAAACCTGGCCTCTCCTAAACTCCCTGCCCCCCATTCCCTAGATTAAACAATCCTCAACTAGCCTACTGATATGTCTCCCCAATACATTGGTGCCCCTGCGGTTCACAAGTAACCCATCATGGCAGAACAGGTCCCATCTGTCCCAAAAGGAGTCCCAATGCCCCATAAACCTATACCCTTCTACACTGCACCAAGATTTGGGCTACGCGTTAAGCCTTCTAATCTCCTCAGTCTTACCTGGACTGGCGCATGGCATAGGCAGAACTTCACAGAAGAGTACCCTGTCAGTTCTGCTCCTCAGCCTGGCACCTAACTCTCTGAATTTGGATCGCAGAACTGACAGACTATCCTTATGTCACTTGTTCCAACATGAACAATGACAACTGGATCTACACCCACTCTGGCCAAGAGTCTATCCACCCTTCCAGGGAGGTCCCCCACCTGTGCACCCGGAAGGCAATACACTGTGCGAGACTCTGTATTTGGAGCGCACCTGCGCTTCAATCCCCCTGATGATTGAGTCCCCAACTATCACTAGCTCTCTCTTTCTGGGAACTGGTTTTGTGGAGACTCGTTGGGGCACCTCATCCCTGTCTACCACATGTTATACTAATAATGATGTGAAGTGTATAATGTGTGAAGACATTAGTCCAAATATGAAATAAACACGTGCTCATTTATTCAAGAACAAAACCAAAGAAAAAAAAATCATTCAATTTAAATGTTACTGTCAATGAGTTAAAAACCAAAGCTCAAATATCAAGTTGGAAATTAAGGTCAAAGCTGTCTTATCTTAAAATAAGACTACAAAATGACAACTTTTATTGGCTAACTAGAAAGATTACAATATGCAAGCTTTCGAGGCAACTCAGGCCCCTTCTTCAGGCAAGATGTAATCAAAGAGCCTGAAGAAGGGGCCTGAGTTGCCTCGAAAGCTTGCATATTGTAATCTTTCTAGTTAGCCAATAAAAGGTGTCATTTTGCTTGGCTTTTCTCTACATTCATAATGGCTAACACGGTACAACACCCTAGTACTACAAAATGACAACAAAAGTTCAGAAGCAATGTCTCCATGACCAAACTAACTTTGTGAGCTGGGGCCTCATGCATAATGTTGTGCGTAGAATTCACACTAAAACATGATGTATGGACAAAAGTTGGAATGTGCGTATGCACAAAAAAATTCAGATGCACAAAACCGTGCCTAAGCCAACTTCCATGTACTTCCAATACATAACACCCAGTCAGCGTGTCTGAGTGTCATACAGACGCATATTAGGGTACAGAGAAAAGAAAAAAAAAGGGATACAGTGAAAAAAAGGTCAAATGTCGTCTTTAATCTTGTAGTTTATTTTGTCATTAAAGTAGAACGTCGTAAACTTAATCTTAAAATCAATGTTTAATTTACTAGAGTTTCTCAGATCCCATCGTAACTAAAGTGGCATGTTAAATGCTTCATATTGTATATGTTCTTCTATGTACTCTATGTGTGTGAATCACTACGTGCTTCTTAAACGGGCTTTCTCTTACCCCGAAAGGACACAGAATACATTACATTCATGATATTTAAATACTAAGATGTATACTGGATATCATTTTCATGATGATAGGAATTAAAACACGTATTAAACATGGGGGCATGGTGGCACAGTGGTCATGACGAGCTAAAGCCCCATCCAGAGATTTTTCCTGCCTCTTGCAAGATGTCCAGAACATTTGTGCATGGATCAAACTACTGTATACCAATGCAAAAGTTTCAGTATTTATTAACAACATTATTTCAGACTACTTCAAACTAGAACGTAGTACTAGACAAGGATGCCCCTTGTCACCACTGGTTTTTGAATCGCCATTGAGCCACTGGCAGTTCACTGTCATAATGCTTATGAGATAAAGGGGATTATCAGAGAAGGACTTGAAGAGAAAATTTCACTATATGCAGATGATATGATACTATATATATATCAGATCCACAAAATGCTGTGCCTGCAGTTCGAACAGCACTAACAGAATTTCAAAAGACTTCTGGTCTCATAATTAATTTGAATAAAAGTGTGCTCTTTCCAGTGAACTCTCAAGCACACAACGTTAGATTGGATAACTTCACTTTTATCATCGCAGAATAGTTTAAATACCTAGGAGTAAGCATCATAAGTAAACATAAAGCTGTTTATCAACAAAATTTTGCTGTGTGTATGGAACACATTAAGCAAGACTTGCATAGATGGTCAATCTTCCATCTCACTCTAGCTGGAAGAATTAACACTGTCAAGCTGAATATCCTTCCTAAGCTTCTTTTTCTATTTCAAAACATTCCAATATACATCAATAAATCATTTTTTAAGAAGTTAGATTCAAACATAACATCATTTATTTGGAATTCAAAACATCCATGTATCTGAAGGGCAACCCTACAAAGACCTAAGGCATGGCTCTACCTAACTTTCAAGTTTATTACTGGGTGGCAAATATACAAGCTATAAAACCTGGACATTGAGACAAATAAATGAACATACACAGGCTTGGTCCGCAATAGGAGTAAAATGCTGCAGTATTTCTTTATATTCCTTGCTTTGTACCCCAATAAGTACAAGTTACCGCAAATATACTAACAACCCAAATGTGCTTCACTCAGAATATGGCACCAATGAAGGAAGTACTTCAAGATAGAGAAGCTTCTATCTGTGGCACCTCTGCATGATAACCACCTTCTCCACCCTCTCAAACGTACACAGTTTTTAATGTCTGGAAAACATTCGGGATTAAATCACTTAGAGATCTGCACATAGACTTCACATCTTCACTTCCTACAAACAATTACACTCCAAATTTAACTTCCCAGCAACACATTTCTTTCACTACCTCAAAATCAGAAACTTTATTAAACAAAACATACCAAATTTTCCTCACCTCCCACCAACCTCTATTCCAGAAAAAATATTGATCAGTCTTGAGGACCCAGAAAGCATTTCTGCAATATATACAAATCTTCTGAAGTCTCTCCCTTTCAAAGATCCCAGAGTACAGTGGGAAAAGGATCTCTTACTCAATATTTCAAAAAAAGAGTGAAAGGTAGCCATGCACAGAATTCACTCTGGCTCCATATGTGCAAAGCATACAATTATGCAATTTAAAATTATATATTGAGCACATCTGTCTCACTTAAAATTGTCCAAAATGTTTCCTGGGGAAGATCCAACTTGCGAATGTTGCAATCAAGTTCCAGCCTCATTGGGCCATATGTTTTGGACGTGCACCAAATTAACATCATTTTGGACCAAAATCTTTAAATGCCTTTCAGACAGCCTTGGAGTCACAATCCCTCCTAATCCATTAACAGCTGTGTTTGGTGTACTTCCTGACGGGCTTAAAGTGGAGAAGGACAAACAAACTGTAATTGCCTTTACTTCATTGAACATAGACTTATCTTGCTTAACACTAGAATTACCAGAGTCTACGAAAAAACTCATAGATCCGGCCCACCTTAAAACCGCTCTCACCTCTCTTTTGTCTTCTAAATGTGCTGATTAAGACGAGCACCAAAAAGCCGGCTATTCCATCCCCCACCATCGCAAAACGTTCACTAAGTTTTCCCAGCTCATGCCTTGTTTGATTATCTGGGAGTGAAGTGGAGTTTTAATAATAGATGGAGTGGAAATAATCTATACTAATAAAAGGCAAAGCCCT